>NC_085974.1:8990000-10256500 GCF_910591565.1 Cydia splendana
CATTTCCAATGTGCTCGATAGTCGTGTGAGGCACGAAATCTGTGAATTTTTTTTTAACGCCGTAATAATTACAACTAAAAAGCGACCTTAACAAGTTACTTAGTATCGTCTTATGGAGTAATTGAGACTTTGAAAAAAAAAACCGGTTAAGTGCGAGTCGAACTCGCGTCCCAAGGGTTCCGTACTGCACTCATTTTCGAACGAGCGAGCAAAGCCAAGTTCTTACATTCAACTTACTTACATCACACGGCTGGCTAGGGGCACGGCCAGACATTTCCTTGTTTTTTAACTGAGCTGTCAGAGGATAGTTAGTTACGCAATAACTATAGTAAATTTGTTTAATTTTAACCAAAATTTTGTTCAAGTGTTATGTTAAGCATAGTGCCTATATTCTTTTTGCGTTGGTTGAGCGTTTCTCTGTTATTTTAAGATAACAGATATACGTCTGACACGGCAGTTCGGTCTTCTCAATTAGCTACTTAAACCAATTATTTGTTCTATGTTTGAGCACTAACCTCCTACAGCTCATCCTTCGACCTAGCGTGGAGGCGCACTTCTCTCGGATGCTTCAGGCCTTTTGGCCCCACGCAGAGCTTGGCCTTCGACCTTCGCACTAGCTATCCACACCACGTTTCACGTAAACAAGTGCGGTCGTGGCCCTGATACAGCCTACCCGCTATTTTTAATCTTAAGTCCGACTCACGCTTGACTGCAGACTTTTTATAGATTTTCCAGTAATCAACAGGTAAAGAACTATATTTCGTGTTTTTTCCAAAATTTAGGCCTGTAGTTTCAGATGATTGGACACTTAATACGACACTACCACTTCTTTAAAACTATCCTGGAGGGGCGGATAGGATACAAGCGGGGTAGAGGAAAACCTAGACGCAGCTTTTTAGAGCAAGTGAAAGAAAAAGTAGGGGTCTTGTCGTATCAAAAAGTCAAAAAGCTGGAACATACCCCACCGACAAGAGAATATCTCTTAAGTTAATGATGATGAGTTTCAGACGCTTGAAGTAGGTACTAATTTTGTTCTGTGTTTGAGCACTAACCTCCCGCAACTCGGCCTTCGGCCGCGCGTTTTTAATAGCCTCTGCGCTTCGGGCCTTCGGCCATAAGCGTAGCTCGGCCTTCGGCCTTCGCAATGGCTGTCCACACCACGTTTTACCTAAAACATTACGGCTGTGTCCCTAAAACAGCCCAACCGCGTTTTTTTTCCTTAAGTCCGACTCACGCTTGACTGTAGATTTCTAATAGGTTTTCCTGTCATCTAGAGATGAAGAACTATTCTGTGTATTTTTTTCAAAATTTTATACCCAGTAGTATCGGAGTTAAGGGGGTCATTTTTTGCCTATTTTCTTAAATAACTTCTAAACTGTTTAATATAAAATTATAAAAAAAATATATTTGAGATCCTCAAAATAAGCCCTTTCGTTTAATATATAACACGATATGATTTGCAAAACTTTGTTTTTTAATTTTCTCATTTCCCCTCCAAAAGTGCCCCCTATGTTCAAAATTCTTTTGTTTTCATTACGTGTCCGTCTTTGGATCACAGACTTGCATATGTGTACCAAATGTCAACTTAATTGGTCCAGTAGTTTTGGAGCAAATAGGCTGTGGCAGACGGACAGACGGACAGACAGACGCACGAGTGATCCTATAAGGGTTCCGTTTTTTCCTTTTGAGGTACGGAACCCTAAAAATACCTACTAAACAGACATATTCATATTCGAACTTTAAGATACGTCAAATAATAGATATGGAAACGATATGGATCGGATATGTCAGTGTCAAAGACACTTGTTTGGTATTACGGTTATTGTCGGGCGTCAAAAGTGAGGTTTCTACAAACAAAAACGTCACTTTTGACACTTGTTTGACACTGACATATCCAATCTATACCTTTTCCATATCTAATATTATTTGACGTATCTTAAGGTTTGAATATGGCTGACATTTATGTACATCCCACTTATCAGGTGCCCACACGGGCACCCAATTATTCTTAATTCTGTGATAAGAAAAGTCGGGTTCAAGGCTCAAAATATAAATTTTTAAATTTTATATTTTCTGATGATAAATTCCTCGTTTGTGCATCACAAGTTTTTGATTTGTTATAAATTCATAACTTTTGGAGTTTTAATTAAAAGTTCAGAAAAGGTACGCTATTTTTGTTACCAATTAAAAGTATAGATTTTGTTCGTTATTAATTTTGTTTTCCAAAAGTTTGGTGGATGAACAGAATTTCTTCTTACTTAAAAACTCGCAATCTTTTTATTATATGTAGTTATCTACCCACAAATGGACATCATTTTCGATATCTGTGCATGTCCAATAAGAGAGGTCTAATAATTAAAAAAAGGTAAAATTTTAACTTCTTTCTCGTTAAAGTTTATGTAATAACCCAGCAATGATACAGTTGCGACAAACATTAAATTATAATGTTTTTTTTATTATTCATAGGTACCTATTCGATATTTTTAGATAAGTAAGTAATATATGGAAGAATCCTCAAAATTTTTCATCCGGAAGTCGTTTCATTTCATCGGCATTTTTTGTACAAATACTTAAGTGCCAATTGCACAATAATAATAAATATTTTTAGTTAGTGCGTATCGACACTTTAGTCTACAATCAGTAGGCAGTGATATCGAACAAAATATTATCACCCAGGGTCACAATATAAACAAGTTGCATGGTGGAGATGATGGATAAGATAACCTAAGTTGCTAGAAACAAGTACTAGTATATAAGTAAGTACCTATTTGATTAGAATGCTCATTCAAGTACTTAAGAACACATTTTCATAAGAATCATATTGTAAAAAAACGTCACATTTTCATAAGAATCATATTGTAAAAAACGTTTGTATTGTGTGTGTACATATTTATGCCCTTGAACACATAATGATATTTTGTAGGATTCTATTATGTCAATTCAGCTATTGTAGTATGAGCGAAAGGTAAAATAACTGGAGTATAAACCCATTTCAATAAGTAACGAATACAGCTCCAATTCACATAAACTTCTTAATCTTGTTTACCCCTATTTTAGGTCCAATTTACGGTTCTAAAAATAAATAACCAGCGCAAATGGTAGTGTTTACCTAGGACCGAACGACTGAGCCTAAGATGTTATTCCAAATGGGTCACAAATTGAGGTTCAGGCGCCATTAAAAGTCCCAACTTTTCTGGATTGAAAAGTTCTGTAAATGGATATATATTTACCCATGAAAATGGATAGAAAAAAAATAGACGGGAAGAGTGTGTTGGGAAGATGGCCTTTGTAAGGATGTCGGTTTCTACCTTAGGAGAGTTTAATCTTGGCCGTCTTATAGCTCGATCAGATTCTAAATGGCCTAACTAGTCCGTCAAAAGTTTACACATACTTATAGTATGACTTCATAAAATGCTGTTTGAATGCAAAAAGTTAACCTGTCACCAAACGAAGGTAGCCACAAAGCTTCAGAATAACATGAAGCATAGGTACTTTACCGAACAACCGAACTATCTCAATTTTAACTGCAGCAATTTAGGAGCTTTAGATTATAGGGATGGGACCCCAGCGACACTATACCGAAACCACGAAATTCGACGCTGGAAAGTTTGAGCGCTATCAAATCCCGGGTTTAGGTTTGCAATTCATTTGGCTTACTGATCATATCGATAAAGTCAAACCAGTTTATTCCTACCCCTGATTACGTATGGTTTCCACAATTGTTAGAGCAGCTTTATGCTGGTACAAGCTAACGGTCGAGTACAAGTTTTGCGAATAGACGATTCAAAATTAATCTCGTGCCTGGGATTAAACAACGCGGCGCTTAATGTACCTAAAGCGGGGATAATTACTAAAGAACTATAGTGTTTACTATTGTACACGATTTAAAATGAGCACCTATTGATAAAAATCAATTCATATAAATGGCATGTTACCGTTCTAGTTAAAAACCGGACAAGTGCGAGTCGGACTCGCCCACCGAGGGTTCCGTACTTTTTAGTATTTGTTGTTATAGCGGCAACAGAAAACATCATCTGTGAATATTTCAACTGTCTAGCTATCACGGTTCGTGAGATACAGCCTGGTGACAGACGGACGGACGGACGGACAGCGGAGTCTTAGTAATAGGGTCCCGTTTACCTTTTGGGTACAGAACCCTAAAAAATATACTGTAGAAAGTAACTTCCATGAAAAATCTCGGAAACTGTTGGGTATCGGTGTTGTATTTGTTATTGAATGCAGGATTTTCTTACGAAAATTGTATGTAAGTCTGACAAATAAAATAAAGATTGTTAGTATTGTTACTTCTTAACACTCGCAAGAAAATCACAATTTTTAAATTAACAATTAATTAAAATGTGGTTTTAAACGTTCATTGTAATGCCATCTGTCGTAATTGTAAAGAACCCGTTTGATTATGAACGGATAATCTGGTTAGTAACTAGATGGCGTAACAATAGTCATCAGTTTAACATACAATATATATATTGTACAAAATAGGTACGAGAGGATAAGTGTACTTATAAAACATTTATCTTTTTCGAATGATGAATTATTATTGAAGGCGACAGTCATTAATAATGTCAAGTCCAAGGCCCCAACGATGTCTGTTCACTTTGACGGCGCAGCAACTAGTATCACTTCTCTCTCCTCGCTCTTTTAAAAATGCCATTTGTCAAAAAAGGACAACCATACTGTTGACAATATGAACTTCAAATCAAAGTGTTACCGTAAAGTCGATTTTAATCGTGTTATATATCGATAAACGCTACACAGCGGAACGAAATAGCGATTAATTGAAGCTTCAATATCTTCGTTAAAAATGAACATAATTGAAATGCTAATGGATAATGAATATATTATAATATCATAAGATAATTCAATTATTGCGGAACACATATTTTACAACGTATTTATGTATTGTAATTAAAAATCTGAACCTTCCCTTCGTTCCCTGCTGGGGCGTGACGATAAAATCGTGATCTGATAACCACAATAAAGAATAAAAGCGTTTAAGTTCATTTTAGGTACCGTTAAACCTTTCAAGTAAAATTAAAATGGCAAAAAATGTCGATAGTTTATCGATATGACTTTATCGACATGGCCACAGCCAGGTGGATTGACATTGTTAATCGTACATAAAACAAAGTGGCAACAGTGACAGCTCGCTTAAACTCCATCTTCAGGTATATTATATCTATGGTCAAGTCAAGTACCTACCTATACTTGGTCAAGCAGATCTTGTCAGTAGAAAAAGGCGGCAGATTTGAAAAATGTAGGCGTGAAGGGATATCGTCTCATAGAAAATTTGAATTTCGCGCCTTTTTCTACTGACAAGATTTGCTTGACCATGATATATTCTCTTTTGTATTGTAACATTTGTAACGTTACTTCCCATATGTTAACAAAATATCGTGTCATTACAACCTATTCATCTTATTCCCCAGGGTTTTTACAATATAAGGAACAAAAGAAACTCTCCTTAATAAAATAGTGAAGAATATGAACGTCATAACATTGTTAACGTTCCACATCACAAGAATGCACGCCTCATTAAGTTGCAGTAAAATATTTGAACACGTGTCTTATTTTCTAAGAAAGTATTTTCTTTAAGGAACATTAAACACCAATTCATTAAGTAAGTACCCTATTACCTACCTTACATCCTCTTAGTCGTACCTATGTATTGCCAAAATTAAAAATAAGTACTTTCAACGAATTCTTTTTAACCATTTTTAGCAGACGCCTTTTAAATAAAAATATAGTTAAAATTAAGTTTGAGATACATATTTTTAACATAAAGTTAGGTTAATTTATTATAAATAATCGTTAGCTGATGTTGTTTATGAAGAACTATGTAAACAGCAGAAGCATTTAAGCTTGCTTCCTTCTTCCTTGCATTCCCTGGCCTAGCCTGGGGTCCGCTTGACAACTAAACCCATGATTTGACGTAGGCACTAGTTTTTCGAAAGCAACTGCCGACTGACCTTCCAACCCAGAGGGTAAACTAGGCCTTATTGGGATTAGTCCGGTTTCCTCACGATGTTTTCCTTCACCGAATAGCAACTGGTAAATATCAAATGATATTTCGTACCTATACCTATAAGTTCCGAAAAACTCATTGGTACATTTGGTACGAAAAAACATTTACTTAAGCATTTAAGCTTGCTATTAGGTGTTCAAAATGATCTACTTATACTATACCTTTAAAAAATGTTCAGATTTAAATCATTTTGACCACCTAGTGTGCTGCTTCGTTTCCGTCTCGCCGGTATCGGCATCCTAGGTACTTATATAAAATAAGAAGTTTATTTTTTGAAGACTTTGTGCTGTACTACAATGTCCTCACACAACCTTCGAACAATTTGGTCAAAGTAAGAACACGAAGGAAACAAGTATAATTTTAATTTCTACACAAAGCGATAAAGTGTAATAACAGGTATTTAATACAGTATGTAGTACCTATCATTAATAATTATGTAAACCAAGTAGGACTGATTTAATAAAATAGGGCTCTACATTGTCGTAATCCAAAGAAAAGCAACGCCATCTGCACGTGAAAGTCGCAAATCTAAACAAACATTGAAATAAAGTAATTTCGCCCTCGCCGCAAAAAATCCCACATCTGGAACGGCACGTGGCAATCAAAGAACTTCCTTCCGGTGCAATCCCCTCGCAAAACGCTTCGCTTGAATCAATTCTCACACACTGCTTAAAACGACCTTAAATGAATAGACATACGTGCCATTTTTGTATAACGAAGTACATATATCAACTACGGACGAAGACAGTAACGCCACCGCATTCCGATTTGCCCTTAGGTGTAAGTTTTTGCCAATAATTTATCAGTCTTATTCTGAATGTAGTGAAGTGGAATTTTGTATTATATGTTGACAGAAGATTTGTTCATAAAATTGGGACGGAGGTTATAAATGCTATAGAGTCACATAAGTGACGTTTTTATTGGTTTCTTATGGCGATGGAGTGCAGAGGGTTTTTACTCGTTAGTGACCCATAAAAGCTGGGACACTGACATCTGGGCTTAAACAAACTTGTATAGTGTGGTCCTGATGTGTACAGCAAAATTGTGTAAACACATGAATGGAATTCATTCATAAAGTGGCCACGCACTTTTGCTGCTGAGTGGATCTAGTAGGTATCTCTTAAAAATATTAAGTACCTATACACTGAAGCGGAAGCGGTGGTGGCCGAGTGGATATGACATCCGACTTTCAATCCGGAGGTCGCGGGTTCAAATCCTGGCTCGTACCAATGAGTTTTTCGGAACTTATGTACGAAATATCATTTGATATTTACCATTTGCATTTCGGTGAAGGAAAACATCGTGAGGAAACCTGCATACATCCGCGAAGAAATTCAAAGGTGTATGTGAAGTTCCCAATCCGCATTGGGCCAGCGTGGGGACTATAGCCCAAGCCCTCTTGCGAGTGAGAGGAGGCCTGTGCCCAGCAGTGGGACGTATATAGGCTGAATGATGATGATACACTGAATTGCCAATGTAACATAAAACATAATGCATATGTACTCGTATATATGTAAATACATAAACACAGTCTGATAAAAATTACGAATAGTCAAATACATAATTTATTTATCTGGTGAACTAAATAGAACCAAAATCTGTGTCAATTCTAGAGAAGCTTTATTTTTCATTTATTTTCACGAGAATTTAAAAAAGGTTTCTTTTAATTAGCTTTATTTGCATTTCCTTAATGTTTCGGATTGTTCAACAACGGCTATTTGCTTCTAATTTACTTTACTTCGTAGCAATTTGTTAATTAACAGGCTAACATCCAACTAAAATACTAACTAATTTCCCAAGAAGTGTTTGCAATACGGGCACGCCTTAATAAAATTATTCTTACAAGAATACTGAAAGAAAGAATGGCGAAGAATACGAATTAGAGATAGTAGATTCTGTGCGGAAAGTGTCGTAGAATGTATTGGATCCCATACATTTCACGACCCTGGCCGCGTAGCCAAGACGCCAATCGCTTACGCTTCGTAGCGATCGAAACGCAACTGTCACTGTCACACTAATATGTAAGAGTGATAGAGAGACATAATGCTTTTCGTTGTCGAAGCGATAGCGATTGTAACCTTGGCTAGGCCGGCTGCTCTTTCCGCACAGACTCTAAAGGCAGTGTCGATTAGATTTCCGTTATTTTATTTCTCAATAATTTTAATTAAGGAGAAATGTCACTCGAATGGTCTTCATCTGAAACAATTTTGAATGGTATTTAAGAATGACGAACAAACACATCATCAGAATCAGATACATTTGTAAATAGGAGTAATACCTAAGGGTCATCATTAAAAACTAAAACTCATTTTTGCGACACAACAACTTTTGCTGTGTCACGTCAGTCACGTCAGTATTTTTTCGTATAAGATTCGGCCGATTCCCACGGAACCGGCGAGATAGGTACCTAACCCTTCGTCCAGAAGTCAGAAGTCCGCGCTCGCGATGGTTTCCAGCAGCGGCCGCTGCACGCGCACCACGAACTAGCTGAAGTGCACATAACGGCAGGCACTGCCTAGAAGGCTAGTGGCCGTTGCCGTTACTAGGTTTGTGGTAAGATGGGCGCAGCTAGGGACTGCGACTGAAAAAGGAAGGGACCCACAAAGGGGCTAGGATTAGGACGGCACTGGCGCGTTCATTGGAGATCCCAGAGCCGTCCGAAATCCGAGGACAACTGGGAGGTTTTTAGTCGGTGAAAGTCCGACATAACCTCCGCGCTGTCCCTGCGGTGCGGAGGTATCCAGAACGGATTTTCCTCCCAAAAAAAAAGGGTTGGGGTGAGTCTAGTCCGCAGTTACGCACTAACATACGAAGCCGG
Source organism: Cydia splendana (assembly GCF_910591565.1). Lineage (NCBI taxonomy): Eukaryota > Metazoa > Arthropoda > Insecta > Lepidoptera > Tortricidae > Cydia > Cydia splendana. Next base: position 8,998,862 of record NC_085974.1, read on the forward strand.
ATTCACGGCTGGTCGGTTTCTAATTTAATAAGGCGCAGGAAGCGGCGGGTTGTCGGAGGCGTCGTTAGGCTACGCAGTCGCGTGTGGCTTGTTGTTCCTTTTCAAATTGCTGGCTAAGAAAAATAGTGTCAAGTTAACCCTGGCCCCTATTTCACCAACGTGACAGGTGCGACAATTCGACAAGTTTCATTGTTGCTGACGTCACAGGCATCCATGGGCTACGGTTATCGCTTACCATCGGGCGGGCCGTATTCCTGTTTGTCACCATCATTGTATTATTTAAAAAAACTTTATTATATCGGCAAAAAACAGGTATTTCTCTTGCGATGTTTATGATGATAATGATGACAATTGTCACATGATTTCAAAGAACTTTCGGTAATTCTTGACAGCAAATGAGTTCTGTGTCGGAATTTCGTGACAATTGTCGTATTTCTTGTGACAACTGTCATTAGCTTCGCAAAATAAGTACTTATTAACTGGCTATATAGTGGAGTTTTTTTTAATTAACATGTTGGTGGCAAACAACCACACCGCCCGTCTGATGGTAAGCGGTTACCGTAGCCTATGGAGGCCTGTGACGTCAGTAACAGTGGTGTCGACAATTGTCGGACCTGTCACGTTGGTGAAATAGGGGCCAGGAGGGTTAATATAAGTGTTTTTTGTATTTTGCAGTGTCAACGAGCATGCCTTAATAGTTTCGAAGCTACGGCACACATGATACAAACATAAGCAAGTACCAAATTCTTTCAAACCCAAAAACTTTAAAAAATCTTAATATGTACCTACATTTTAGGTCGACCTTTGAACTGTAATTATTCATGTTTATATTAAATTTTATAATCATCAACATTATATCATCCTACATTAATACATACCTTCGCATTCTTGGAAAAAATATTTTTAATGACTTATGTTACGTTATAGGTCTATCCGTCGTCGTCGTCGTTACGGCGTGTGAAGCCGATGGTCCTGGGTTCGAATCCCGGTAAGAGCATTTATTTGTGTGATGAGCACAGATATTTGTTCCTGAGTCATGGATGTATACTAGTCAATTTGGGTAAGAATGTCCCTATAATATTTATTAATTTATTTATATATATTTTGATCATTATTCTTAATTAATTCTGCTTACTCTATCACGTTATTACGTTATCACATTTTGTAACATAGGTAAAATATTGAACCACTCAAAATTGTACATATTATTTGAGATATTTATTTAGCATCCAACGTACAGAATCATAACCGCGTAAACCCGTTTTTCAATCAATAAAAAATGTGTTCGGAAATATCGAAACGTATAGCCACTCCACAATACAACTGATAACAATGGGTCCGTCCGAGGATTTATCGTGGTGGCAAAAACCTACGCGCCAAATATTTTTTATTGCCGTGATACCAATAACTCCCTTTTATAACTGGTATGTTTCTTATTGTACCGGTAATACAACAACAAAACGCAACGAATAAATGAATGAATATAACATTCCTTAAATACATAATCCTAAAGATATGACTAGTGTCTGACTGCCTGGGCCCATAACCTATTGGGTTTGGAGTGGAATTCTACCAGGATTGAATAGAGTAAAACATTATATGTGCAGACAGTAAAACGATATCTATATCCATTTGTTCAAGTGCACTGACAAAATAAAAAACCACAGACAAAACAAAATAGTCGCCAGCTCATGGCATAAGGTTTACAACCTGTTAGGTTTATATGTTCTATTCTAACAGATACGTAATTAGGTATATAGTTACCTTACTATTGAAATTGAACTCGAATTGAATAACAACAATACTAACGCCTGAAGAAAATCTCACATTAGATTTTTAACATTTTTACTATTTTAATGAACTTTTTTTAACCTAATCTTCACATTCTCAATAATAAAGCAATGGTGTTTCATTTTTCGCCTTTATACCAAAGTTCAATAACAACGAGTCTTTGCTATTTGTTAAAGTACATATTTGTATTTGTAGTATTTTTATGTATAAATGGCATGTAAATGTTGCCTGTGAATAAATGAAATGAAGTGATAAAAATGAATTAACACGAAATTAATTTAATACGTCAGGAGCAATGTGGAACACATCAACGGCCTATAGGAATGGTACGTGTGCTTGCAAATCAAATAGAGCTTTGTTTCAGTGCCCTTTTATTTATAGCTGGAGTGTTACCATTATTGACACAGACTTATAAGTCTTATAACTATTCAGATACGATGTGCTTACAAATACAAATATTTTTGTTTTTATTTTTTAAAAAAATTAGGGGTAATTTATTAAAACCATAAACATAATTAATAACAAACTTACAATAAAAATTAACCTAAAATTAAAACTACCTACAAAACTAAAACTAATACCTAAAAAAATAAATAAAACATTATGTGGGTGACCTAGCCCAATATGTACAAATAATTATGTCCTTATGTCTTATTGTTTTATGTCCTTGCCTAAAATATTTTTTTAAACAAACGGAAGATAATAAAAAAAAAATTATATAAGTAGTTGAGCTCACACTTTTATAGTAGGTACCATCAAATAGAATATAATAGTTTCTTGTTAATCATGTTAATGATGGATACATATACCTACGCAAATAAATTACTGTAAATTAATCGCGTTTAATGTCAAGTCAAACTAAACAAAGTTTTGTAAGAAAGCAAGTAATAAATCACGGAGTTGTTGGGTGTTGTTAGTTTGTTTGAATATACATACAACAACAAGTGCTTAGCCTACCCAAATCAGCAACTAGATAATTATATTGCTCCTTGAAAATTACAAACCACAAGGTACTATTAGTGTAGAATTGTAAACTACATTTTAGTAAATTTCTGATACAAGGTTATAAACAGAAGACGACTTTTTTTCGCGATTTCGGGGTTGGTCCCATAGTAAAAGTTGCTCAGTATAATCTTAAAAACCTCCCTGGCAACGGGAATGCACTTATTTTTTAGCCACCGTGTATAATGTAACTCAATTAACTATTGATCCTAAATGACGTGTGTTGTCGGTCGTTTAGTTTAATTGTAGCTTAGTTTTAAGTCAGGTAGCTACTGAAAATTAGCGTAATAACAATATTTAACACACAAGTCAGATACAAATGTCCTGGCATTCTTAGCTCTACATTTACGCCCATAAAATGCATATTTGCACAAGTTTGCCTATCCACGGCCCACTATTTGCACATTTTTATCGTGTAGTGTGTTTTGCGGTTCATAATAAACACTAGTTAAATTTACACACCCTTTGTTTGCTGACGTTTTTGCAACGTCACAATGTGGTAACAAGAAACTCCTATTATAAACTGCTAATTCATTGCGGTTTTATGCATAAAGTAAAAAAATGGATTGTATTATTAATAAAACTGCTCCTGTTTATGAAAAGAAAAATGTGCTGTTAATTTTTTTTACAACATTGTCTCAAAAATAATACGCATTGTTGATGTAATTGAAGCGAAAAACAGAGAATCGGGACACGGCGCAGCAACAGAGGCTATATGAGAAAGAACGGTTCCTATATTATGTTAGTTAAGGATATTTAAGGCAGGAGTAAAATTTTGAACCATAGCGCCAGCCCGCAGTTTGTGAATTAATTAACTAACGGCCATTTCCAAACCTTTTAAAATGTCAACGAGCTCGCTACAAAAGGCAAATAACTGGTCAACTAGATATTTTTTGGAAACTAAACACGCATCGCAACTACTGAGCGATATTTTATGAAAACGAAGTACCTATATTAGTATTCGTATGTACATATTAGCATGCGGCTATCGAGTTGCGGTTTGCGAATACCTGATCAAAGACAGCAAATCATAATACCTACATACGGGTAGGTACATATAATATATTTAATAAAGAACACGATGGTGTCGAAAATAACAATTGAATGAATAAATTATGCATAAACGGGTTGGAATATGTTCGGGTACGCAATAGCAATTAGCCTGTGAGATGTTAGGCAAGATTGCACGCTAGGCTAATCCGCGGTCAATAAATTAATCCCAAGACTTTCAGTGAACATAAAAAGTTACAATGTTATTTTTACTTTATAATTACATGAATGTTTTTATTTCCAAAAGGGCGTGTTTAGTTTTTCGCTTTGGCTTATATTCTCTTAGGGCCACGTAAATGTATATCTACACGTTTTTTTATAAAATCTAATACATATGTATTAAAAAAATACTTGGAACTCTCATCTTTTATGAAAGCATTCATAACTAAATAGAGGTTAAAATAAATAAATATGGACGATAATTCTAGGCAATATAATCACCGAGTGCTTTAATATAAGGTGACTTGCACAAGTATCACACGATTAGATAAAAATACAAATTCAACTCACCACAATGTTAATTGCCACTCTCACCACAACATTTGCAATTGCCTTTTTCCATCGGGGTCCCTTTTAAGTTTTGCTTTGTTTATTCAAACAAACATATATGCTCATATTGCTCATCGTATGATGGAGATGAGATTGAATAAATTAACAGTAACAAATCTGCAAAAATGCGATATCGTGCGCAGCGCATTGAATATTTATTTTACTTGTCTATATTGCCGGCTTTTGGTTAGAGGTTTGGCTGATGTGGCGTTTTCAGGCAAATGGATCACACTGTGGGTTCTGGATTCTGGATATGGGGATAAAATGTTTAATTGAATTAAGCGTGGGAGTAGCACTTTAGTTTAGTTATTTTGCTATATAAAGGAAATGGAAAAAACATGATTAGGTACCTAGTTATTTTAGCCTTTAAGTTTGAGTTGCCGGTTTAATTTCTTACTTTCGGTTGCTTTCGACTATAAAATATATATTTAATGATGCTATCGAATATAAACTCCTTTCAATCCCGCACGTGTGGCTGAAAACATAAAGATATCTAGAATGTTATTATAAGTGCAACATAACCATACATACACCATTTCTCCTTACACTGACGCTAAAAAATTAAATGGCCTGTGAAAATTTAGCATTATCGTAAATAAACTGATCGCATTTTGTCACACAATGAGATCGGAAGAGTCAACAATGACGAACATTTTGAAATCACACCCTTTGCGCTCTGAATTAAACGTAATAAATTTTATAGCAAGCAGACGCGTGGCGTTCCGATGTTTTTGAAATGGACCGTGTCAAAGTTTTTAAATGGATTCCAGGAAGTGACTGTGGAAAAAAATACCCTTTACGGGAAGTGTGTTACTATGAAAGTTGACCATAATTATTTAATTATTTAGGGTGTGACAGTAAAACAATCAAGTATTAGTTAAGAAGTGTGTATTATAACAATTAAATTCCATTTATTCAAGGCCAACTTAGGGTCTGTTTGGATGTTGTAAGAAATTAACACAGGATTAATTGATACATGACTGTATCTCATTAAGTGAAATGTATATTTCTTTTGAGATCAATACAATTCTTTAACCATAGTGACAACATTATAATCTTAAATTAATATTATTAGGTAGTAGGTATAAACACAACTTATTCACCAAAGAACTATTACTTAATTAACAAAGAACTAACTTTTTGCGTACAAGATTATATATTATCAAACTGCACTCGGGACTTAATCGCGTATTTAAGTTTTAAAATTTACCTCCGACGTTTCGTTTGCAGTTTGATAATGTTTAATAATCGTGGAAGATTATATCGACGCTGGAAAGTAGAAATTGGATAAGCGACACGCAACTAACTTTACGGGGGAGCCAAAAAACTGCAATACTTTCTAAAAAAAAATCATTAAAATTCCTAATGATGACAAATTTCCTAAATGAGAAATTATACATGGTTATAGTGATGTGTTCTACATTATCCTATTATTATTTTACCTTCAAATAAGCTATTTAAGAATTTAGTGTCGCTTAAGCAAAATGGTCGTAAAAATAAATTTAGGTAAATCTATCTTACCGACATGTTTCACAAGAAATTAGTCAGGTAAAAAACTCCAAGCTAAATTTGTTGTCAGAATTGATCGAGTAAAAACTATCTTCTTGCAAAGTATGCTTATTTTATAGTCAAGCAAAAAAGTATATACTTAAAATTTGTCAAAAAACAAATCAAGATAAATTATCTAATCACTAATTAAGGAGCAATTTCAAACTCGGTAAGCTGCTTATGTGACACATTTAACCTATGATACATCTACATTCTATGAGTTTTATAGTTATCAACTACAAGGAAATGATTGTCATACCTAAGCATATAAAAAAACACCCTTTAAGGAATTTGTATAGCTTTATTTCAAATAAGAAGTTATGTAACGAGTCTTAAGATAACAAAGTGTACCATTTCTATTTGAGATCAAAATTGCTTAAAAAGGGTCAACTTAATTACGAGGTACCAGTAAGAATGGGAAATTTGTATTATTTGAAACCAAAATAGGAAAAAATATTATCTCGTGTTTTCATACCTTAGATTAACATACTTTTATTTTATTTTATCTATTTATTCCCCTTGCTTGGCATTTTCTGATATTATGAAAAATAACAACAAAAAGAAAGTACTTAAGTAAAAAAAAAATACTAGGTAACTTCCAACAAATTTCAGGTAAAAAGGGATTAACGACAAAAATTTTATATCTGAAATTAAGTAAATGATGATAAACGCCAATAGTTCACATTTGACAGTTAAGTAAATTTATCCATATGACATTAAAACCTATTATTCGGTCAGGTAAAATTAGTTAACCGACAATGAAAGGTTAGTTTTCATAAGGAAAAATTATCCAAGTTAAGGTTAAGCTGAACTGGCAAATAAGTAAAAAACTCTAAGGTTCATTACATCGAATAACTTTTCATCTAATCTCCACTTTTCGAAAATTTGTTGAAAACTAAGTCGTTTAGTAACTTAAATGTACCAGTGATTCTCCAAATCACCGACTGGATAAGCGACACTAAAGTCGTCAGATGGGTACGAAACCTAGTCCATTCGATGCAGAAAAATCTGGCGATTCCAACGATGTATATAACTCAATATCTCTGAAAATGTCGCTTATCCAATTTCTCCTTTCCAGCGTCGATATGTATACTTTATATAGCAAGTGAAGTGGATTACAATGGTTCATGTAGGAGTTGTCGGAGTATACAATTCAATTTAGATACGATGTGCGCATTTGCTTTTCAGTTCTTTTTTGTCATACCTACATACTTAAACATTCGACATTTTCTATTTATACATTGATTGATTTTAAATATTTACAAGTAAAAAATCAAAGGGTGGAAAACTATAACCCGTTTTGTTAGTAAAACTAACAAAAGTTATGATAAAACAAGCTGTAGGCAAATTTACAATAACAACGTCCTTAATAATTTAGGGTTACTTTTTCTCACAATCTAAACAAAAGTTAACTGGCGCTTTGTTTGAGAGCGCATTTTACTTTTAACTAGTGCCGTTAGTGGTTTTCATACAATTAGTAAAGTCAATTGTTAACTGTTCATAATTAACAGGTCACTAATTGTTGAAGCCAAAGAAGTGATGTGATTCTTATGCAAATAGGTGAACGTAACTGTTCTTACTGCAGTTTGCTTAGGGGCTATTCATAAATTACGTCATTTCAAATTAGGGGGGGGGGGGGTCTGGTCATCGGATGACGGTAGCATGTCGTAGGAGGAAACGGGGTCATTCGAAGCATGATTTTTGGATGATTTTAGGGGGGGGGAGTCAAAAATCGTCAAAAAACGATGACGTAATTTATGGACAGCCCCTTAAGGCGTTCTCTTTATGTGAAATAATGTTAGATAAATTATAATAATACGAGGTATTGTTATATTTTTCTAACAATAATGAGTTAAATAGTAGAACTACTAGGTAACTTATTACTATTACACTTATCATATTTTTCTTTTTAAATTTAGTTTACCACACCACGCTTATCCTTTTTTACAGATTAAAGATGTTAAAGACCACAAAGAGATTTTTTGTTTTTACATAGTTTCTTCCGCTTTTCCCGTATCCTTGAATTAATAAAAAAAGTACCAGCATTTTGCAATTTTAATAACAAAACTTCCGTGAGACACATTGAAAACTGGTCACTCACGTATTTTTAGGGTCGGTACGGAGTGAAACATGTCGAACGTTTTTCGATTTAAAATACGTGAGTGACCTGTTTTCAATATACCTATGTATTTAATATTTTGCAATTTATTAGCGCATTAAACATCACCATTTATTGCTGTAGACAGCCGGCAAAACGACATGCAAATTTTCATTTTTTTTAATGGACATGTAAATTTACAAACACTTTTTAATAAGAAGATGCGCAGGGACATATTGTTATGCCAAATGACAAAAATCGGAATGACAATACGTCAAACCCCCCGATTCCGTTTATTAATGATGTAACTGCAAAACGATGATGAAAATAAATAATAAATCGCTCATATATTCTTTATTTGCATATGAATTCTCTCAGACGAGGGGACATTTTGTGATAATGTATTATTTTTAACGACAAACAAATGCCAATAGAGATATTCCAGAAATTCCTTACAAACAGAAAACAAACAATATATTTTTTTTAATAACAGATTATACACCATGCCATCCATAAGGTTATTTTAGTAAAAAAATGCAAAGTTCCGATGTCTGTAACGAAATCAATAGACATTTCAAAAATTGAGGTGGTAATTTTTGCGATATGTGTTTTGTCAAATTCTACACCCGATGTTAAAAATAAGGGGTTAAGGTCAATGTGGCTAATTCCGTCATAGGGAGTATAGGGACTATTCCGTCCACTAGCGTTTTTCTCGAACAGCGAACGAAAAATAAGGGGTTAAGGTCAATGTGGCTAATTCCGTCATAGGGAGTATAGGGACTATTCCGTCCACTAGCGTTTTTCTCGAACAGCGAACGAAAAATAAGGGGTTAAGGTCAATGTGGCTAATTCCGTCATAGGGAGTATAGGGACTATTCCGTCCACTAGCGTTTTTCTCGAACAGCGAACGAAAAATAAGGGGTTAAGGTCAATGTGGCTAATAATTCCGTCATAGGGCCTATTCCGTCCACTAGCGTTTTTCTCGAACAACTAACAAAATTGATAATTTCATAGACAAAGCAGCGATTGCTTTTAGTTTCGGCTAAAAATCAAAGAATGATACGCTCGTGGACGGAATAGTCCCTATGACAGAATTAGCCACATTGACCTTAAATTACTTTCGAAATGACTTGTTTCGACGATTACCAACTGGCCGAGTCCGAAATGTCGAGTGCATAACTGCATAATAAATAGAGTGATCGAAACAGCTTTTAGTTATTAATTAAATGCCATCCTGGCCGTGGAAATATCGGTTATCTATAAATTAATTAAACCTCATTTACGTCATAGCGGTCAACGCGATTGCTGATTATTGCGTCATTGATTGATTATATCCCAATAATTTATCTAATAAATGCAGTTACCTATAATTGTATATGGTAGGCGCCACGAGAATAGGTATAGGTAGATAAATCGGTAAATGTAAGCTTGAAGTTTTAGTTAGGTAAATATATATACAGTGTATAAATCCAATACGGGCAATAAATTGAACCAGATATAGAATGTATCCGTCTAATCATTAATTAAGAAGTTTCTTTTAAGTTACACTTAATTATGACCCCGTATCACTGAGCAGAAATGTACTGCAAACATAGACATGATATTACAATTATGACAGTTATTTTAAAGGGCTCATATCCCGTAACTTGTGTGTTGTATTACATTGCGGGCCGACTTTTTTTGTGGTTAATAAGTTCATTGTATTTCTAAGCAAAATCTATCTCAATATATCAAGTATCTTGCGTTTAAATATTCACCCGTACTGAATATACACACTGTATTTGTCGGCTGTTTGTATTTTAAAAACACGTTGTTTTTGAAGCAGGTTTATGTATTAATAACGTGAATGTAGTTTTGCGATGTAAAGTAAATATTATTCTTATAATAAAATATCGCGAGATAATATATGCATGTTTTATTATTGTTCTGTACCTTTTACAATTTCTAACTGCGAGGTAAATTCAAAGGTGCGTGTAGGTAAATTCCTCAATGTGACTAAAACATAACAAAAATACGCCAACGTAAGACCTGGGGATAGTAAGTAAATTAATTTTAATTAAAATTAGTTCGCCTTTGTACATTTATTTCTGTAAATATTATGTAAACCTGTGTTGTGTGCAATAAAGTGATTACTACTACTACTATACTACTACTACTAAAAATTCTTTATTTTATTTTGTCGCTATAGGGACCGTGCGCGTTGGAGGGTCTGCCATCTTCTGGCCTGAATCGGAAACATATGTGCACAATGTACATTGCCAAAGCAAGTGCTACCATCTACCGTCCTCGTCGGTACGTTTCCTTGTGCATAGTAGGTTCTGCCATCTTGTGGGCTATATCGGAAGCATAAACGACACATTTACGCCTCGCGCCAAAAATCTGATGGTTCCTATGCTGCCCCCTATAGTTTATGCACGGAGCCTATATCAAAATGTGTCAGTTATTCGTACTGACAGTAACACTCTTCTGAACGTCGGTAGACCTTATATCCATGCAGTAAGGTTCACGCCCTATCATTTAAAAGCGTGTATGATGGCATTGATGGCACCACTGTCGTTCTTTTAAAAAATATACCTTTCCTTTCGTTATAAGGGGGCACGCGCTTATTGTCACCGGATGATAGATTGCTGTCAAATTCAAAGTATTGCCTATAGTTATGTAAATTTTTCTACGTTTGTGATGAATGTCTGTGCGAGTCGTGTGTTAATGTCAACAAAAAAATAAATTTCAAGGGGGCCGTGGCGCTTGTATTATCAGTTTGTGTTTTGTCCGTTTAGTATTGCAAGTTTTTTGATAGAATACTGTTTTTAACACAATTTCGTAAAAATGAAAACAGTAAACACTTAGGTACTGCAAAAGTAAAATATTTTTTAATTATTCTTAATCTACGCTTATAATTTGATATTGAAATAGTGAAATACTTGAATAATTTTTATTCGAGTCTTGGAAATATGCCGTTCGCAAGTTTTTCTTAGATATTGGATTTTTTTAAATACAATTTCTATTCTTTGACATTGCCGTAAATTCCGCTTTATAAAGGTCAGTTTCCTGCAGTTAAAAAATATTTCAGTGATATTTCTTAATTAAAGATAGATTAAAAACCTTCGCCTTTACGGAGCGCAGCCATTAAAAAGAAATACGATTCCAAGTTTACTATTTAACTTTATGCCATAGCCCTCATAATAAAAGGCCGGATGGGCGATGCTACAAATTCAATATTGTAATGAACGTCGAAGTGGATTCGGTAAATTTTATCTTTTTTTAACACCGCGTGTAAATTCAACGCACCAAATAATTTGCGTATCCACAACAACGTTGAAATTCAAAAAGCCACAATTGAGACAAGGTCCTATGTGTTGTTAATAATTATTGCACATGTGACCTTTTAATATTATGTTACCAAATGCACTCGTAAATCTTCACTTATCACATCGCAGCGTATTCAAAATATTGTCGCCATATTTCTCCGCCCAAACGTTACACGCCCGGGCGCAAGCGACGCATCACGCAGTCGTATTAAAATCCATTTCGACTTCAAAAACGAACATGTCTTCTCTGTCCGTCGTCAATAATTCGTTAAAGTGCGAGTGAGAGAGGTGATGGCAACAAGCTAAAGTTTGAGTAGGTCGATGCATTTTGACGCTTTATCAACTTTTTAATAAAGGAAGGGTTGGTGCACAATACACGAATCACGTTACATTTATTTTTTGACAGCATTGTCTGGTATTTGGTCTTTTTCAAACGCAGTGGGCCGGCGTTCGAACTGACACCATTCATGTCATGATTGATGTGACTAATTAATTTTGTCGTACGCGTGTCCTGAACTACTTGAATTTGAAATTAAAAAACTATGTTTTTGTAAAGGATTGCATCGACAATGGATTGCTTTTTTAAATTTCGATGCGCATACGCTTCGATTTTGATGCAAAATGTTCCGAATAATGTTCATTGTTGTTTACGTCGATTGCATTTGAACAGCATCTGCCTTTTAAGTTGTTCGTGTAGATCTGTAATAGATTACTTGTTTATTAGGGATTTAGATTACTTTAGATTACTTGATAATTAATGGTAATTATCAAGTAATCTAAAGTAATATTTGGTAAAGAAATATGAATGTTGCGTATTTAGTTCGCCAAAAATGTTAAGAGCCTTTAACACTTTATTGTTAGTTTAATAAAATGTTAAATTATTGCCTCATTAAAAATACAAAAGCCACAAAAACCGGACAAGGGCGAGTCGGACTCGCCCACAGAGGGTTCCGTACTTTTTAGTATTTGTTGTTATAGCGGCAAAGAGATTAAAGAGAAATACATCATCTATGAAAATTTCAACTGTCTAGCTATCACAGTTCATGATCAGCTTGGTGACAGACAGACGGACAGACAGACAGACGGACAGTGGAGTCTTAGTAATAGGGACGGGACCCTTTTACACTTTGGGTCTCTCTCTTCCTTATCGTATCCTCATGGCTGAGGGACGTGACGAATGTGGACACTGTTCACCAGTGCTCTCCAAGCCGCTCCCCTACCCCAAGCAAGCAAGCGTACTTACCTTTTGGGTACGGAACCCTAAAAATCAAGGTGCTAAAACAACACATTAGTAACCTTCCTCGTCGCTAAAGTCAAGGCAGTAAGGCGCCCGAATGAGGGTCATCTCTTTAGGGCGTTCCAGACGACACAATATGTCACCGTTTGTGCTACGTCTTAAGGAAAGAAAATGACTCACACAACGTTCAAAGAGATGCCACTGCTGAAATGGTTCCTGTGTTTTTAAAGGTTAAACGTTAGAAACAAACTACATACTTATATTGTTTTGTACACGCTGACTTATGATTACGTACCTACTTAATCAAATATTTTAAATTTAATTTCATCACGCTCAATATCACTGCATTGATTGAAATAATTATCTGTTTCATTTTATGTTATAGGTACATTAAAAGTAATAAAATCAATTAAATTTGTCTCTCTTCCAGAAAATAATCATTATCCTTATTAAAAAACTTCGCGACACTCCGCTAAAGCGCCAGTCGAGATAGAAAGTTGGAATGAATGATTGCTAAAGTTCGGAAATGCACTTGGTTCAGGTTTTCAGGTTCGCTGTCACGAGAGAAAATTCGCATTTGCGAAATAAAATGTGTTAAAAACACGACAAGCAAGAAGGGTTAAAGTGACAATATGTACTTTAACTTCCAAGCCGCATAATATAACTATGGGAACAAATAATTATAATATTCCTTAATAGGTACTAATATGATGATTTGTTTTTTGAAGTGAAAACTTCTGTAGCAGTACTGTGCACTTTTTGTGATGGGGAAAAAATGTTAAACTCGCGACAGCGTAAGACGTAAGACGCTTCGTAAGACGGACACGTGACCTGATCGAAAAACTGTTACAATGTCATTGAGTTTTCACTTCTGCCGGCACTCCATTCTTCACTTTAAGTAGTCACAGTTCAGATATATTTATAGATTCCGTATTCTTTCCATTCCATTCCTGATTCCACTTCCAAATTACATCATCCTTAAATTCACTGAATCCCGGTTGAGTTGTCCTATAAATATTTAATCAGTAAGCATCATCCTTTACACTCCTAGTGCAATTTCAATCCACCTCTCTTTGGTAAAAGTGATCGTGCGTTTTCATTCATATAAAGTGACTTATTAGCATATTAGCTCTGACCGTTATTACCATCGTTTACGTGAATACAAGAGTCAAATTTTATCTAGAACCAATGTAACATGACCTCAAATTGCATAATATTTTTCTGTAATCGATGAGCGCTTTTATAGTGGTCCGTTGGGGGAGTTGAACACTCGCGCGCTCGGTAAGTACAGGAATAACATTGCATTTACATAAAAGCACTTGCGGGATCATAATATAGTATGTACTTAATCTACGAGTACTTATATTTTATGGTGGTATAATGTGCTATTTTATGACAATCCTTACTAATGTTCTTAATGCGTTAACGAGGATCTTTGGATGTGAATACCTCTTTGAAAAGAATAACAGACCTATTAACAAATTACATTACTTTAGTTTTGCGTGATTTTATATAGTAAATATTATGCAAAGTTATAAAACGCGGGTTTTGACTACTAAAACTATGTATCATTTTCAACTACGCCTCTTATTTATTTCAAGTGTCATTATTTATATTGATTTATTTGTTTATTTTATTTACCGACAAGAGCCATGCTCTTAAATGATGATGATGATGATTACTTTGATTGATGATTACTGGAAAATATTGTTTCTCTAAACTCAGAAGATAACGATTAACATTTCGAGCCAAGGCCGCAGAAGTAATGTAAGTACAGTCTTAATGAATGCAGCTGCACTTGCCATCTGAACTTCACCTTTATTCTACTTGTCCAGTAGAAAAGAAAATAGAAATGGAAATTAAAAGACAAAGAACATCTTGTATTATATTCTATACTAATTATATCAAATAAATATAATTTTCCTAGTATTGTACACGCCGAGACGTACTGAAGGCGAGCGACGCGTGACTCACACGGTTCGTTACGCTCTGTCTCTGATTTAATTAACGCCAACGACTTTTTCAATATTCTTAATTATTTCCGACGGAAGAAGAAGACATGCGTTAATTACCTAACTCTTGTCTCTCTTGAGAATTTCGTACAAGCTTTATCTTATGGAATATTATTATGCCATTTTTGTTATAATTAGTATAACACGTGCCAGTCGTTAACCATCATCATCATCATTCTAGCCTTCAGTCGCCCACTGCTGAGCATAGGCCTCTCTTCGTGTACGCCACTTATCCCGGGCCTGGGCTAGCCTCATCCAAAAGTGCCCCGCGATTTTCCGAATGTCATCCACCCAACGAGCCAACGGACGCCAGGCGCTTCTTTCATCCGAAAGCGGCCACCAATCCGCAAACATTTTGGTACACTTGCCGTCACTCTGCCTAGCAACATATGGCCTGCCCAACTCCATTTAAGTTTGGTGATGACGTCACCCACCATCTTCGGTCGTCGTTAACCATTAAACCGTTAAACCGATTTCATAAATTGCATACCTCTATGTTCCATAATCGAAATTATTGTAACGCCACGTAACAAATTAAAAAAAACTTTAATAAAGTGATTCTTTTCTAAGTTCCACTAGACTTATATCGACCCGACCGGGATATGGATATATCTAATAATAAGTTTTAAAGCGTGCCAAAGTAAATTATTGACATTATTAGGTGTACTTTGTACTTGCACTTCAAAAAAATGATTCTTCATTCATAATTTCCCATAATAGGAAATTTAACTTAGTTCGATTGATTGTCGAACCACGAGGAATTTTCAATTACATCTATTTTGATTAATCAAAGCACCCATTAATCCCGGTTTGGATTAATAGCTCGAAGTTATTTTTGTCTCCTATACATGTAATTTGTAATGTCAAAATTGATTTAAAATTATAACCACCGTTAGCTTCAGAACAGAACTAATGCTTACATATTACGGAGGACTCTTAAGTCGCCCTATTATTATGTTCCTATTGAAGAAACGTTTCTTCCCGCCTCATTTATCTTAAGAAACAAGGGTTGACTTTATTAGTAGTTAGTTGTTATTTATGGCTTTTTACTTAATTTACTTTATTGGTTATTTGGGCGTTATGGTATTCTGCGTTCTGAGTGGGATGCACACATGTTTGAAATTGCTTGCTTGAGTCGGCAAAGAAATTAGTTTCTTTCGAGCGGAACTAACTCTTGGTTATGGTGTGATAAATTACATATTCTCTATTATTTTTTGACTTGTCTGGAATGTTGTAAATTTTAAATAGGTAAACATGTTTATTGAAGAGTTTTGCCAACCACACAGAATCAACAAGTGGCTTAGCAATTTAGTAACAAACTCAATCAATCTTATAAGTCCAAAGCTAGAAGTGAGACAATATTCTAAAACTTAAGGATGTGATTGTAAAAATGTCGTATAAGTAATACTTTCATAAAATAATTACAATAATTGACTATTTCACTTTTTTGAAACACCAGTCTCTATTAGGTATATACTTCTCTACTCTCATCTAGTGTTGTTTGTTTTAAATAATTTAAATAAAGTGTGAAATTAAATAGATAAAAGTACCTACATACTTTATTCTAAAGCAATAATTTAATATTCATAAACCTGATTCGTTCGCTATAAATAAATACAATTAAACTTGTTACAGATCTGGATAAGCATCTAGGCATTAGTTTTTCAAGTTTGACAAGAAATTGTATAATTATAACTCCATGATACGATTCATCCGGTCATTCCGGCCATTCGTTCATTCAGAGTGAACTAGTTTGCGGCAACTTAGATTACGTTTTGATATTTATTTGCATTCAGTGCAAGGAAGCAGCTGGTATTAATCGCGTCAAAGTTGTACAGAACGCCTTAAGTCAATACGAATTACATAGTAATTTATGTTGTTCTTTATGTCTGTTCATTTATAAATGATTGTGAAGGCGTTATTGAACTCAATATAGATGGAGCGATAATTATTACAAAGAATAGTGAAATTAAAAGGCCTCTCGACACGAATTTCATCACTTACTTCAGCCATATTATAAGTGCTGTGTAGAGTGGTGTCAAATCCATAACACTTCAACCAGTTTTCAACAGGCTGGTTAAGCTTTAATTTTTAAATGAATGGGACATTATTATCTCTATTTTAACATTATGAATGGACAGTTCAAAATCAATTAACACCATTAATGTCAGCAAGCTTTTAAATATAGTATTTATTAGTAAAAATAATCCATTAAACCATTTCCTCTATCACCTTATCTACTCAGTTAAAAGAATTGGACATTTATGTCGATATCAATTAGAACAGAACCATTTATTGATAAAGGACTCGTTAATAGTGATTAGATAAACTATCCTGCTGGGCACCATCTGTTCTCAAGGGGTGTCGATTTTGTTAGTTCTGTTATAGATATGACCCATAAGCCCATAACTAACATCACAAAAATAAAACTAAAATAACAAACATTGCTTTGTTATTAAACTATCTTTATGTTTGCTGCATAAGGTTCATAATGTAAAATGAGTTTTTTGCGATACCGGTTTACAGCTGGTTGCAAACGCATAAAAGTTTGTTTTTATATGTGCAAAAAAAGGTTAAACACAATAGACTTTGCGATTGAAGTGGGCCACTCGAGTTACAGATACACATTTAGTTTGTGGGCTCGAAGCTTATATCCCTTTGTCCTTTATAATAAAAAACATTAAAGGATAATATAGATGAGTTGGTTTAATTCTTACGTTTTGGACATATTTTTGTACTTCCCGTTCACTTCCTCATACAACTTTTTTATTTCTGTATTAGGTAACTCCCTTTTTTATTTGACACATATTCAATAATATTCATACATACATAGAAAAAGATCGTGAGGTAACCGGACTAATCCCAATAAGGCCTAGTTTCTCCTCTGGATTGGAAAGTCAGATGGCAGTCGCTTTCGTAAAAACTAGTGCCTAGTGCCTAGTGCCTACGTCAAATCATGGGATTAGTTGTCAAGCGGACCCCAGGCCCCCATGAGCCGTGGCAAAATGCTGGGATAACGCGAGGAAGAAGAAGAAGAAGACATATTCATACATACGAATGCTTGGTTAGGTACTCGGGACACGTTCTAGGGATTAGATTCGATATATATTTTTACACGTGCTCGTTGAAAACCCTCTATTATAAAGAGGTTCAAGGTTGGCAGTAACATCGGTATAATATATTGGTCTTAAAATATTTTGCTACATCACTTTAGTACCTATTCGTATTCGTGCCCCCGAGTACGGTTACCATCAGTTTGTCACTGACGTAAACGCCGTCGAGAACGTAATTTACTTTCTATACATCTCGCTCGCACTCGCATATTAGTGCAAACGGGATGTATAGAAAGTAAATTACGTTCTCGACGGCGTTTATGTCAGTGAGAAACTGATGGTAACCGTAGAGGTAGCACACGTAAACGTAGGTAGGTATGCAGTCATATTAACTACCTACTACTTAACTTACGAGTATCTATTGCATATTAAGGGGCCCACTGATTAACAGTCCGCCGGACGGTATCGGCCTGTCAGTTGGAACAAAATTTTGACAGTTCCGAACAACTGACAGGCCGATACCGTCCGGCGGACTGTTAATCAGTGGGCCCCTTTTTAAATATACCTGTACCTACATATATCGTTCTATTTAATTGCAGATTCTAATGAAAAACGTTAAAAAAGATATAATATATGCATATAGTGCTACCCGCCTTCAGCAATTAATTGAATCATATTTAATTACACAAACGGGTCTACCGCGATATAATTTCATTGTTTTTACCTTTAATTCCGACGTTTCAAAACAAAATGCGAGAGTTTAAAGTGTTATAATTGAATCATGATTTATTTAAAAAAATCAGTAGGTAAACAGAAAATCTATAAAAATAATTTCCTAAAAGTATTGCTCACTTTTTTACTAACCTACTGATATAACCAAATTTCACAAAGCGCTCGTTTTGATAACATTTCAAAGACATTAATTGTGCACGAAGCCAAAGGAGTGCTATCAACAAACGTAATTATTTCCCTCTAGGCTCCCAAAATCAAATACCTAAAGATAATAATTTTCATGGTCTCGTCTTTAATTTAGATAAATCTTCTGAATGACTTCTTGATAAGCTAACGTTCGCGGTTGATATTTAAACAATAGCTCCCTTGGGTTTTAAATTACTTATCAGATATTATTATTTATTAATTTTATTATATTTTAACAGACAACAGATTCAGTTTACTTCCCTCTTTCCGGCAAAAAGCTCGTACTTATGGAGGGTAGAGGTAAGGAGAGCAATATCTTATGGGAGAACTGTTTCTAAAGAGTCCAGCTGGCAGCTGTAAATAATAGTTCGAAATCTCTCCGGTGGCGCTAGGGTAGCACAGGGACATGACATGAACTTAGACGTGATTGACAGAGTGGAGTGCGCTGTCAGTGATTTGAATTTCTTTATCAAAGTCAAAAATTTGTTTGCGATGTATTGCGGCGCCACCTATTTAAGGTTTTTTACTGGACACTTCCGACACGACCGGTCTGGCCTAGTGAAGTGACCCTGCCTGCGAAGCCCATGGTCCTGGGTTCGAATCCCAGTAAGGGCATTTATTTGTGTGATGAACACTAATACTTGTTCCTGAGTCATAGGTGATTTCTATATATATAAGTATGTATTTGTCTATATAAGTATGTATATCATCGCCTAGCACCCATAGTACAAGCTTTGCTTAGTTTGGGGCTAGGTTGATCTGTGTAAGATGTCCCCTAATATTTATTTATTTATTTATAGATTGTTCTCCTTACCTCTACCCTCCATACTCGTGCTGCTCGGTGCTCGTAAGTATATAGTGCCTTATAAAAAAATATATAAAGATTTGACAATTGGCCTTTGTTTTAGAACTAAAGAAAGCTTTATTTCAGTGAATAGGTAGTAAACTGGCCTTCGTCGATATCCTTGTTATTTATGAGCGCCAAATTTAACGAAGACTAAAACTCATTATTTGCCTTTTTGACAACGCTCGTCTCCAAAACGGAAAAAGACCAGAATTATTATATCTATTACGACTAATGTTACATTCGTTCAGGCATTTAAAATCACATAGGGCATTGTAATTTCAGAAGTGCCAACCGCCCTTGCGACGAGTTGCGTTCCGACACCCATATTTTTATCACCAATAAAAATGTCGTTCATTCAATTTGGCCAGCGTATGAGGAGCTGACAATACTAATGTAGTTGTATAGTCTGTTTGATATATCGTCACATATACAAAAGTCAATATAGTAATAAAACATGTAAGTACATACTAATAAAAATAATACCTTTCACACCGTTAATACGGAGCTTTTGCAACATTATTTACATGTTATTTTCGCCCTGTTTCAACAATGAGCTTTTTACACAAGAAAACATGAATAAAGGTCACATTGTTGTATGATTTTTTGGTTCTACGATTCTAGTTTTAATACGACAGAACTTGGTGACACAGCAATTGTTATAAACAACGGGATAACGCTAATATAAAAGGGGATAATAATTACAAACGTGTATAAAATAAGACGTAGACAAATTTATTTTTAAAACTCATTTCGCACGTCGAATCTATAAAACAAGGTACTCCCACGACTAAATATGGCACAAGTTTAAAACTATTCAATGCCTGCTAGAGACCGTAGTTAACGAATTTTACTAGATGTTATTTATTCTGAATACAGTAGGCAACAAAGAACTTTCCTACTGTATATCTGCTTCTATTGTATCACGAGTGCCTTTTTATTGCCAAAATTATGACTCATTTTACGACTTGCACTCGCCATTTTAGGACATAATTTTTATTGCCTGACTATGGCTTAACGATTTCAGTTTTTTTTGACGTGCGTCAATAACTTTTAGCTTTAGGCAGTTAATTTGGAGAACGATATAAAATTATAAAGACGGTACATTTGATGTTTTATAATAATGGTATTGTTATTGTGCGCATGAAACGCTCATAATTTTTTTTAAATTGGATAAAGAAATTGCACATTTTACTATTCTATACAATTTTTCTATTGCTAATTAATAAACATTTTTGATAGATTACCAACGAAAAAGTATCAATTAAGTAGATCGACGCTTTCGTGAAAACTACATACATATAGTGCCTACAGTGTCAATTCTTGGGATTTAGTCCAGTCATTATATCCAAAAAACCGACCCTACCCGTGAATAATCCGTTCTTGGATTTTTTTTTCGTAGGTCCCTCGGGGAGTCACTGGGAGTGTAAATTCAAAAAGTAGACTGAATCAGGCTCCTGTGTATATTCGAAAAACGGTTTTTCTTGAATAACTCGGCCATTTTTAAAAACCGTAAGGACAAAAATTGTAGGAAATTTGATTCTCTACAAGTTTGGTCCTCACAATTTTTCTTCTAGGATCGATATTTTGGAAATTAAATTTGAAAAAAAGCGAAAAATTCAAAATATTTTCATCATCTCGTTTATTTTCAACTTCACGGCATAAATGAAGAGGACTAAACTTGTAGAGAATCAAATCAAAATCAAAAATTTAATTTCCAAAATATCGATCCTAGAAAAATAATTGTGAGGACCAAACTTGTAGAGAATCAAATTTCCTACGTTTTTTGTCCTCACGGTTTTACTGTAAAATCAAGAATGGCCGAGTTATTCAGTCTACTTTTTGAATTTACACTCCCAGTGACCCCCCCGAGGGACCTACGAAAAAAAAATCCAAGAACTGATTATTCACAGGTCAAAATCTATAATGACTGAACTAATTAGATTGTCGAGGAAACCCCGTGGATAAAAATCTCGGGTCAGTTAAGCTAGGAAGATGATGATTAATAGGTATAAAGTAGGTATATACATATGCTTTGCAAAATTAACTAAAAAAATACGTCAATTTAGTGTTTCCTTGTTTACATCAAAATTATCTAACATCATCCCACTCTGAACTTAGATTAATGTATCTCATTTGAAATTTCCCAAGTCAATATAAATTTGCATATTTATTAGCTGTCAATCATACGTGCCGGCGTGCTCCTTGTGAGAATTAACGGCCCGATTCGAATAATGCTTAATAAGATGTCACAGCGATACGATACTGATCTATGTGTCAAAAGTGATATTTTTTAAACCAAAAACATCACTTTTGACACTGACAGATCAGTATCGCATTGTTCTGAAATGCTTATTAAGATGTCACAGCGATGGCAGTGTGAAAAGTGATATTTTTTAAACCAAAAACATCACTTTTGACACTGACAGATCAGTATCGCATTGTTCTGAAATGCTTATTAAGATGTCACAGCGATAGCAGTGTCAAAAGTGTATTTTTTTCAACCAAAAACGTCACTTTTGACACTGGCAGATCAGTATCGTATCGCTGTGACATCTTATAAAGCATTGTTCGAATTGGGCCCTAGGTCTACGGTCTATGTGACATTCAGGTTGTTATCGCCAACGTAATTATCGACGTGAAACGTAAACAAAGTTGTGCGTGACCTGATTCAAACTTTTGCTGGAGAATGGAGGGTTAAATTTTAGTGTAAATTGGCAGTTTATTGCCGTATGTAATTCCTTTTTAGGGTTCCGTTCCCAAAGGGTAAAAACGGGACCCTATTACTAAGACTAGTGTCCGTCTGTCCGTCCGTCCATCTGCGTCTGTCTGTCAGTCACCTGGCTGTATCTCATGAACCGTGATAGCTAGGCAGTTGAAATTTTCACAGATGATGTATTTCTGTTGCCGCTATAACAACAAATACTAAAAAGTACGGAACCCTCGGCGGGCGAGTCCGACTCGCACTTGGCCGGTTTTTTTACTTTATTCGAAGTGTTTTTGCAAAAAAACATGATGTTAAGGGATTAATATATTTTCGCTAATGTAATAAGGCACTACACAAAATACCATTGACTGTAGAACTTGACTTTGATCAAATCTACTGATAAAATTCATCCCATTCAATTTAATCGCGATACGGGGGCATTGACCTTAGAAACATACATCTTTCTGACAAATGAACTTAAATTTATTCAAAGGAATTTATACTTTATTAATTAAACGTAAGGGTGAATTTCGTAAATGTTCATTTTTGGGTTGAATGGGCAGTTACCCCATTTAATTGCAGCACCCTACGATGTCCTCACAATGTTTTCAAGGTTGGTTGCTTCGATTATGGTAATTTTTATACACAAATCTTAAATTAACACATCTACACTATTAAGTATTAAATGACCATGAGGACTCTAACTCCATTCCATAAGTACTAATATTCAATGAGTTTCAAATCGATACTGTTTGATTAAACCCCTGAAATGCGTTGAATCGCAACAAAGAAACAAAACCATTAGTGAATTTAGACGTTTTAATAAAAGAAAAAGATTTTTTTGCATTAGAACTGACCTATTGTTGGATAAATTAAACATTCGTCACAGAACGGATATCCGATTTCGAATTAATGTGGATACAAAAAAAATACAGAAAGATAAATGAAACCATGTAATGCTAATGTACCGCTGCCGCAACGTGTCTATACATTAGAGAAATGCAGTTAATGAATTAATATAAACCGAATTTATACAAGGAATTTTGTAGGACGTACATTTTTGGCGTTATCTTAAATTTTTTAAATAAACTAAATTATAATAAATAAAAGGTAATATAATAACCAAACGTGGGTTAAACTATGAGAATACGGATGATATTTTTAACGTTAATTAATACCGATATAAACCGCTGTTTTCTAATGAAGTATTATCAAATTTAAATGGCAAAAGCTCAATTATTTATATATTTTTGATAATTCAATCAAAATCTTAATAATATTTCACAATACAAGATACAATTGCTACAAGATCGTTCTTATATATACTTACCAATTATGATTTCATGTATTTTTCTACGAACCTTCTCTTTCTCATATGTTAATCCTTTTTCTAATATTGGCTTTATATCTATTAGTAACATTAAGTAATTGTTGTTCAAACCAAAAGCTCTCGAACTTAAGGATAAATACACATACTATTGTTTATGAACTATAAGCGACTTATAACAAATCTGGAACCAATTCTAACATAGTCCTAAAGCAGTGGAAATAAAAATGAAAACAGAATACTATATAAACTAATATAACGTTATTTGGTTCTAAAGGTGTTTTATTCAAATGAGTTGCAGTGCAAATCAACATTGCATTTATTATGCTATTTCCAGTTATTCCTTTAAAGTTTATTGTAAAAAATCTTGTAATCCCCTTTTGGTGCATTGTAATGCAACACTGTATAGCTACGTCACAATGAAAGGGGTGAATTTGAATTTTAATTCCAAATTTGAATGAACGACCCTCAAAATTCGAAGTAACGGTGGTCAGCGTAATTTGACACTTCACTGTTCATCTATGAAACTAAATTTTACTCTGTGTTTAGAAACTTGTTCTATTCAATATAGTCCGTAAATAGCCACGGGTATTTTACACACGAGTAGATGAGTAGGTATTTTGAGTCCAGGCCCCCGGAAACCCAAAGATTAATTTATAATAAGTGATGCTGATGTACCTAATATATAATAATAGTTGCATTTTCCATTTAACTGTAAGAAAAATATAATACCATAAAATGACGTAAAAATCAGTTAAACTTGAGTACTTATCTAAACGATTCGTACAATCAATTTGACGCTGACTGTACCTACTAAAAATGCAAAGGGATGTTTAGATGTCACCGTTTGGTCAACGTCCATAAAATCTGTCCCCCGAGCAACTGTTATCGCAAAAGTTTCCGCTTCTCTAATGCAGAAGTAAAACATTTTTAGCTTGAAAGCCAACAAAATCTGGAAAAGCTTCCGCATTAACCCGGAGTGCATTCAACAAGTAACCTTGAAATAAACTTCCCCCTGACATTCAATTTTTCTGACCCACTTTAGACCTCGCAGCAGGAAAACCCATTTAAGAGCCAACTGTTAAGCTTAATGCAAATACGTTGGGGCAAGGTGAGGGAAATACGGAATTGCAGGGAAGCGTTTTGCACGATTTGAAAATATTTTATTCCTCTCTGTACAGCACTTTAACTTCAGAAGATTCATTTTTTGTCAGGTACTTACTTATAAAAGCTTTCGCTTTCCTTGTGCTTTAAGTAAAGCTGCATACAATATAACTATAAATATCTACTCATGACTGGTTTTCCGCAAGTAGAAATGAAGGTCACTCGAAGAATGCTGACGGTTTTTTGTTTGAAAGAATAGGAATGGAATATATATTTGTGTTTAATATTTTGTTTAGTAGATAATTAGGTAAATGACCACTCAATTTAACCCCACTCGAAAGGCTTGCACCTACGTTCCTCTAATAGGAACGACTAGCGCCACAACACATTTTTATGACCGTTTTAAAGAAGTGACATAACTAACAGGCCATTTAGAAGGAATGTGTCACATTATAGCAGCGGACAAAGAGTCAAAAGAGCCATTGTAAAATCGCCCTGAATGCTATTCAGCTTCTTTTGTCGCTAAGATTGTCAGGAATCTAAAGGCTCAATTAGAATTCAAGGTTTCGTTGGTTTCCTTTGACAAATTAATGTGGCAATTTTATATACTTATACATATACGTAGTTATACAGCCTCTTATATTGGAATCATTAAATAGTTAGAGTTCTTGTAATTGTATTTAAAAAAAGACAGTCCTTTATTGTCTACAAATTATTACAATTAAGGTAGGTAACCTATTTTATTTTAAGAACTTTGTATATGGATAGATCATATTGAAATATGCAAATTTAATGTGGAAGATACCTAAATTTAAAAATTTTCAAGTTACAAAAAATCCGCGATCAAATTTAAAGGTTGTGATTTCTATTGGAGTTTATATCCGTTTCCTACAGATTCATTTCCGATACCTATTGATTTTGTCCAACGCTTCAGAACCTCTTTATACTAGTATAACGTTCGAAGGTATGTATTGAGTACGGATACTTAATCTTCTTCTTCTTATGGTGGAGTCTCCTGCCGGAGGTTGGCTATCATTAGGACTATTTCCACTTTTGACGCTGCAGCTCGAACAGCGATCTGGTGCTCATCTTGAACCAGCACCTGAGGTTTTCGAGCCACGAGCACGAGGTACGTCTTCTTCCACGTTTTCGTTTGCCTTGGATTTTCCCCTATATTATCAGCTGGAGGAGGTCTATTTGTAATTTCGTAATACAATGACCAAAGTACTTACTGTAATTTCCGAATCATTATAGTATCTAAAATGTCTCTTTTCTTTTGCACTCTCTGCACGGAAAATAATAATCTGAATTAGGTACATAATATTGTTTCAAGTTAACCCTTATCTTGGCATTGTAACACCCGTAATACATGGAACTTTAAAAAATCTAGCAGGTTCACTTTATTACCTAACAAAATAATTCTTCCATCAATATGTCGAGCTACCCTCCTTTCTTATAGAAAAAAATAATGGACACAATTGTCATTGTAAATTAATTAGTAATAATCAACATGGCGCCATGGAAACAACAGATTTCGGTTCGCACTGGAAGTTTTGCATTTATTTCCTAAATTAGTATATATTTTTCCATAATTTACATTTTGATGCATTTACTATCTGTTAGTGTATAAATATTTACAATGCGTTCGAATTTAAAAACATTGAATACACGGAACCTTACATGAAACTGTTATGTATTATATTTGATACATTGCCAAGAACTCAGAAATGTACATATCGAAAGGATTGTATTACATTTAATACAATGCCAAGTTGTAGTCAAAATAGTTTACGTGTTTTTATATTTGTGGGGTTACAAAACATGTTCCAAGTATTTAATATTATATGTCGTATTATTTAGTAATTGAACTTTGTTTTTTTTAAAGTACTATATGTTATTTAACTGTATATTCGAACGCTGTAGCATTATTGCTACGCCGTAGCCCGTAGCACGGAAAAATACGTGTATGACAAAAAATGCCCCCAAGTAAAAAAAATATTTTTTTTACTTTTAATTATTTGTTTACTTTCATATTTTACTCAACTTTTTGCTGACGACTTTTTTGAAACTTTACGGGATCAAATTTTCCGCCTATGTGATCAGGTTTTCGCAGATATAATTTATTTTTACAGGTGTAATAGTCATCTGATGCTTTAGATTGCGTTTAATTAGCAATAAATGATAATTTCTGTTGCATTAGATGTTTTATTATTATTAAAATCCACATTTTTCTTCTAAAAAGTAGGTAACTATTTTGTCGAGGGATTGGCATTGTATCAAATATGATACATATGATTTTACGAAACTGGAAAATTCTGGATTTTTTTCCTTATTTTTTAATAGTCTAGTATGCTCAATAGGTGACGAAAAGCTAAAAAAATGTTTATATTTAAGATATTTTGAGCCTTGCCAAGATAAGGGTTAAAAGTATCCTAAGATCACTGGATAAGTACTGGAAAACAAAAAAAAATGTTGCTACCATCATCATCATTCGCTTGCTTTTTACTTGGGGTGGGCGCAGCATGTCTTTTTTTTCATCCTTCTCTGTTGCCCTTCATCTCATCATTCACTTATGTTCGATGTCACACAGTCCACTCCACTTTTTTCTCGGTTTTCCTTTCGTTGTTACATTATTGAATTTATTTATTATTTAGGCAAATCACATAAAATAGTCTCAATCAACGGTAAGACGTGGAGTGAAATCTTAATAGTATCGATCAATATTCAAACCACAATGGTGACAATAGAATTCTTTCACAGGGGATGAAGAAAGGTCGTCGCCCTTTTGGAGAATAAGGGTGCATAGTCCGTTGTTTTGGTATTGTACTCTTTGTTGGTATTGTTAAACACTTGTCTTCGCTTCACCTTGCATTGTGAGACGTTAGAAGATACAGAGTGATGGTATTTTAAGTTTAAATGATAATTGTGGTAGACTAACTATAAATTACCTTTTTAAGGGACAATAGTATATCATAATAACAGTTAGGTTAAGGATAGAATAGCAACAGGAATAAGAAGATATGACATTTATGTTTGTACATTGATAAGTTATTGAGTTAATATTGTCTTCCGGCACCGCTATAGTTGATATGAAATAAAACGATTAAAACGGATGATATCGCATATAATGAATTTAACATACATCCTGACGTTTCGAACTCTTTACTGTCTTTACAGCGTTCCTGGTCATCGGTAGATTGAGGAAAAATATATTGTTATGAAATTTATAGTTGAGGGAATTAATTTCGATTGCAAACAAGTATACAGTCTGCCTGTTAGTAGGCGGTTTTCGTCGCTTATGCTATACGTTTATACCTACGTATTTTTTTCTTGATAGATAATTTTATGTTACTTATAATCATTTTACCTATTTAGGATATTTTGTACAAATCATGAAACAAGGAATCCTAGATAATGCTTGCAAATGTTTATTTGACGCATTATAACCTAATTTTTACCTAAAATGACACGAAATCTGATGACACTCTGTACATCATTTAACACTGTCCATCCAAACCTGCATCGAGATTAACTAGAGTAAAATAATAAAGAGTTAACTGTGTGAATAACAGCATCCCATTATTCTCCATTGTGGCCTGGGAACATCTAAGACTGGGTCACTATGTGAGATAAAGACCCATTGTCCATATTGTCCGAGATTCACCCCGCTATGAGAAGCGTATAAATAACAAACTTTATGTGTTTATGGTACTTTGTGAAAGATACTCAAGGAATTCTTTCACACTTTGTTAAAATATTCATGGTTTACTAAGCACTGGTTGATCTAATTGGATCTTAGCTTACTGCCCGATTCGAACTTTAAAATACGTAAATTAATAGATCTAGAAACGATATGATATCGATATGATTTTACTTACCTGCCTGCCAAAAACGTATTTCAATCAAATACAGAAACTTTTCTTCTTTGTAATCAAAGCTTGATTAGTCTTCGTTTTCAAGGCACGTAAAACAAAAATGTACATTAACTTGAGAAATTTTGCCCTTTGCAGGAACCGAGACCTATTCTAAGAATTTTAGAACAGGATACTACGGAAAATTGTCCATTCATTCGCAATTCTACAGGGTATGCTATATGAAAGAAGAAGGGAAAGCACAATTTCCTTGGAAATATCCTAATGTATACCCATATTAGGTATAGTAATTGAGTAGTAGGTAAGGCTAGTATTTAAACTAATGGTATTCTATAAAATAAAAAAGCGTATATCTATAGCCTGTCCGATTTCTAAGATCTAGGTCCCCATACATTTACCTACTATGGCGTACTTGATGTTAGAAAAGCGGACAGACTATACAACAACCCGCATTTTTTCTCCGGCGTAATAAAACTAGTTCGTACACACTTTTCACACAAACATTTTCTTGCACCTGCCGCGATAACAGAGGACACTTGTTCGATTCCAGCCATAGTATAATAATATACTCCGCCTGGTACTCTCTTCCCGTCTTTTCGTGGTCACGTGACTGACACAAGCCTACGTCATCATGCGACAGCGCTATATGATAATTAATATGCGATAGCGCTGTAATATAAAGTGGCAATGTTATTGTGACGTAGGCTTGTGTCACTCTGGGAAGAGAAGACCATGTTTTATTAGACTATGATTCCAGCCTGGGGCACTGGAGGCCTTGGTCACTTTTTCGTGGTATATGATTTATTTCAGTTTATAATTTATATAGTAGTCTTTCTACTTCAAATAAAAACAAATTAAAATATTTTCTGAAAAAATAATTTAATTTGTTCTAATACTTCTAATAATAACGTTTTCTTGGTCATAAACATAAAATCCTAGACTGTATAGGAAAGCGTGAACATCGACTCGAAGCTATTATCAATAGGTTTACCTTACGACTCCGCCATAACTTCAAATTAAGCCGACACTAGGCTGGTGCTGTCACGGTAATCATAAGCATACGTTACCTTTCCCACAGGGGAGCAAAATGACCCATTCTGGCAATACTAAATTAAATATCGTTCCATTCATGCAATGTTGTTATTAGTACAAATAATCGTAACAAACGCCAAATGAAACCACAATATTATCTGTTTTTTCCCAAGGTTTTTTTCTCTTCACTGTAGTCGTCTAAATTTATGTAACAGATTTAGTAAAAATATAGTATTTTTGGTTTCCAAAATATTATTAAAATTATTTAAAGATAGAACTGACCTATAGGTATAACTCGCTCTCACTCACTTTGACAATAACAATTTGCAATTATCTTTAAAATAACATCATAACCGATCATAACATAATATTAATGTTTTACAGCGCCGAAACCTTGTGATAACTCAATTGATGAATACCCAAATCGCCTACCAGAATTTTACATTTGTAAAAATGATATCCGAAAGCATTTTTCCAAATATATTCAACCAATAAAACTCGAGCTGAGAGAGATCGAAGCGATTACAGATCTAATCCACAATCAAAGTCAAGTATCAACTTGACTGTATAAATTTATTCAATTTAAAATACAATTTCGTATTCAAAAACTTCCATTGCAAATTAAATCAACCTTTCCGAAATGACAAATGGCCGATGCAAATATTTGGTCAAGCGGGTCAGACTTGATGACGCTCTCATCGGAAAGGTTAATCGTAAACAGGATTTAAAAAAATAACTAGTTACTGCATGAGATAACAATTGAATTGGTGAGATGACCGCGAATCGCGAAAACCGGTCAGTGAATTTCTAATGGCAGCTTGAGAACAATGTTTAAGTTATAATTTAATAACCTGTAAATCTTGTTTTTCTTCTTATGATTAAAATATTCCTTTTTCATTACAGGTAAGATCCCAGCGAATTCCCAGGCCGTTTCGAGGCACAGACCTATCATTAAACGGGCAAGTATTACGGCGTAATCTTGAGAGATTTCCCAAATGAAAACCCCCTAAACGGTCACTTGAACAATTATTTCTTTGTACGGTTCAAAACGTTAGAAGTTCCATGTGTAGTTAATTATAGGTCACTTTGACCCTTTTTATCACTCAATATTAAAAGGTCACAAGTATGTTTAAACTTGGTACGTCCTAACCACTTTACTCCCTTGAGTGACAATTCTGAGGATAAGTAAGGCCTTTTGTAAAGAAACAGCCCAAGTTGTTTAAGTAATATAATACAGAGGACTTCGCCCTTTCTCCAAAGGGAAAGAAACTACGTGTTTTGAAAGTATTTTGTGTTAAACGTGAGGGGAATATTTTTGGTCTTCGACAAAATATTTTATATTGATGACATTTATTCGACTTTTATGATTGTTTTTGACAAGCTTATCAAACGATAAAAACTACACAATGCCTAGTTATTGGTAAAAAAAGTAGATAACCCCTTTTCTCTAGGTGTTTTATGTAAGTATGTTACCGTCGTAATTGAAAATAAAAAGACAACTAATACAAAACTACAGAAAACTGCAGTGTGGAATGTAACAGCAAAATATGTATACTAGTACCTAGTTGGTCCAACCAACGACTTGGTCAATATCAGTCATAAACGTAGGGAATCGTTAAATGTGGGTAACAGGACCGGTCGTTTTGAAAAACCTTCAGGAAGGAATCCTTGAATTTATAGACGTTTTTTGGGTAATATCTCGTACTGTTTACGATTAAGGTCAAAAGACTCGCATTTTGACCATTGATTATTCAGCGAATTGTGTGACCTCAGAGGGGTTTAGGGTTCGTCCCTAACTATTAATTGCAGAAAACGGTGCTTAAATTGACATCTGACTGTGGAACTGTCAATAAAAATAAATTGGAAAACATTACCCATTCCAAAAACTTAGTATTACAAAGTAGAGGTCCTTTTGAAGTATTAATTGTCAGTCTTCCGGAGCAGGTGCTTAATTTAACAAGCTTATTGAACACATCCAAGTCCAATATAGTGGGATCTAAATTTACGCACACTTGCTAGGACACTATGGGTCAAGCTACAATCAAACTAGTACAAGTTGACTTGAGAAGGTCTGTGCGAGGTTTGAATCTGGAATCAGCACGTAGCTGCATGTCTGATAACGTGTGACTCAGAGATGCGTACACGCATAGTAATGTGCAGATTGTGCACTTGTGCAGCTACACATATCGATTATTGTTGCTAATGCCGCTGCCGCGCTGGTAGCAGTAGGCCAAACCGGAATATATCATATCTATTGTATAATTTGTATACTTATTTAATTGTAGGTGCGTTTAGTTCGCAATAAAAAAAACTATATTTACATATCATTCTGCGTGTTTTATTACAAAAATGTACCTACATATTTTATAACAAGAATTTTGATGAATATAGCGTTGATGTAACTTCAGATGGCAGATTTAATCATAAATAAATGAAATATTTTCACACACCTGCAATGCACAGGGAATATAATAATATTTATTTGTGTAAGCGTGATCCCACATGCCTTAGACGTTTCTATTCTAATACAACATTTTAAAAGACGTATTTAGTAAATTGAAACAAAATGTACGCAATCGCCGCGCCGTAAGCCGAATCTGCCAAAGTAGACGTAAACCACAATTTATTAAACATTATTTACATTTTATTAAACTGCTGAATGTTCGTACTTAGCATTAGGAAGTTATTTAATAAATTGATTCAATTAACTCCTTCAATAGCATAAAATATCGTCTGACTACGGCGATTATAAACTCTTGTGATATTTTTCCTACAAGTAAATCCAAATGTAACAAGTAAGATGTCAAAACAAGATTGCAGGTCCAATATTAATCCTATTGCCTACGGACAAACGACTTTCAGGCAATCCAGTATAACATAAAGCTTTATTAGTAGATCTGTAATTTATTTTGTGAACAATACTTACTATTTTATTTATTTATTTATTGATTTTTAAGACAACAATAGCCGTAAATAAAAGTTTTACATATGAGTGGTTAGGTACATAACAGATGGCTAATAACAGTTATCCATTCATGAGTTCCGACTGGTCCTTCAGATCATAAGAAGAAATGTACATTGGTTCATCTGAGTCAGACAATTTGCGGTACAATGTGAATATCCAGCAGCCACTCCTAAAACACAGGTGTCCGCGTACTAGCACAGTGACCCCGTTGTATCACCGCGGGACGTCGCCACCCCTAGCTATTGCCGATAATCACGCCATCTCGGTCCCAATTAGGAGGCTGGCTGATCTTGATAACGCTAGGGCTGCCATCGATGTAATAAATACGATGTTGCGTTAGCTTTTGTTCGGCGAGGTGTAAGTAATAAGGTGTGATGGCGTAATAACGGTTGTTTTAGATTTAAAGGGGCACGGTATTGGGTTATGTATTGTATACAGTTTAAGTCACACCGTTACGTAAAAATAAAAGTGATTGATATTTGTGTCATAATCTGATTAAAGTGCTAATTTGGCTTTCCTGTTTTGATACTTGTCTTGTGAACATGGGAGCATTCAATTTTTTTTGGGTAGGTACACGATTGTTTTGCTTAGAACTTAAGAGAGCCATTTGTCAAAGCTCAGTTGGTACCTATAACACCAAGAGCGGCAAGAACTCGTCATTAAATGAAGACATTAGAATGTAACCCTAAAATTCCTATAAATAAATGATGATAATTAAACACAACGTCAAGGGTATACACGCTGCGCCATTTAACCTAAAGCACATTTCATGGACGAACGATGACGATTCTTCAGCATTAGGCCAAGAATACCGCTGTAATTTATGCTTCTACGTTCAGAGGCGAAATTATCTTTGAATCTTCAAGGCAAAACAACTGTATGCTCTTTACAGTAAAGTCCAAAATGGAATGGTAGATTGTAGTAAAAACAGTAGAAGTGATTGCGGTCGGTATACGGTGATGCATTTGTTTCGTTCGGAGTGATAAGGGGGCATTAGTATGCGTCGCGAAACTGAGTGAGGAGGCGTGTAGTGCTCAGGTAAGTTGGTCGTGTGTTCCCACTGCTTGGGAGAGCTAGAGATCTGTAACAACTATGCATGATTGGAAAATACTACAAACGTAGATACTGGCTTGCGCGCGCACTAGTTAAGTGTTTGGAATAAAGTTGTTGTTGTTGCAAGAATAAGGAAATATTGGGGACGGTGATAGAAAAAACGTGGGATGACATAAGTATTTTGGTAAGTCGGAATAAATTTGCTTACTTTTTATTTCATAAAATAACTACTACCTACTTAAACTTTGGAGGAACACTTGACATTTTTGCCTTTTCACTATTGGCGCCTGTTCTGAGCGATTAAATGTCAATCCAAACTATTCGAAACATGTGAAGCATACTTCACCGATCACCAATGAAGCGTCAGTCAGCAATAATCTCATTTGTCTGTCATTGTTCGGTTTGTGGTCAGCTTTGATCGTTGACGCACATTGTTGTGACATGTTGGACATACGAATCTAAACAAGTAGACGCTTTGTGTTTTGAAAGTTTGCATAATATTTATGGTCCCCTTTAATTATGAAATTTTAAAGTAGGTAATAGAATAGGTAGGTTAGATAGGTATTCGATTATATTAAATTACATAGTTATCTACTTCTTCGATAAGCATATTTTTCCTAAATACTGCGTAATTATTTACAGTATGAATGTGCCTATTTATATTAGGTATTTATTTTGGTAATAACAGTCAGTACAAAGGTTGTAATTAGCCGTAGTAGAACACAGCGTGTAAACACTTAAACTAGAAATCTTGTATTTTTATCATAACAATATGCCAAAATCATAATGAACAACTCGCCCACTTGGTTAATTACGGTGCTGGGTGTAACAAAGTGTCAACTGGTATGTTATGTAAGCTACTTAAAGCAAATCAGCAATACTCGAAAACTATTTATAATTATTATAATAAACCTAGCAACCGAAAAAAAAACTCAGCAGTTAAAATACGAACTCAGGCATAGGTCGCTAAGTTATTACTTAGTTCACCGAGTTACATTTTTGAAGATTTTGTTACTTTTCCTTCAATCCAAATGTAAGTATTCACAGTCGTTGTGGCTGTAATCGATCAGGAAAACATCATCCAAGTCCTCGTTAACAATGCAAATTAAAAGTAAAGCTCATTTGTTTTACAAATAAGAGACCGTACGTTATTCAAATGCGATCTCGTATAAAATGAACTCGTATTTCATCGCATGACGGACCTGCGAATACTTTCGGTGCTATTGCTCTCGTCGCACGAATGCAGTCCGCATGACGCCAATAAAGTACCTATTGGAGTTCCTTGAAACAATGTTTTATTTGATCAGGTTTGTAAAAAAACCGCGTGTCTTTAGCTTCGACACCTATGCCTTTTTAACAAGCTTTATTAGGTCGACCTGTATGTAACTAACTATGTAATGGAATCTAAGGTAACTAATTTAACCATCTTCCAAGGATCGTCTAGCGTCATGAAAACTGGCAGCTGTATGTAGTTCTGATGACAATACAATAATATGATGCCGTCGAACTGATCTGATGATGGAGACAGGAGGTGGCCATAGGAACTCTCGACCTGTATGTAACTAACTATGTAATGGAATCTAAGGTAACTAATTTAACCATCTTCCAAGGATCGTAGCGTCATGAAAATTGGCAGCTATATGTAGTTCTGATGACAATACAATAATATGGTGCTGTCGAACTGATCTGATGATGGAGAGAGGAGGTGGCCATAGGAACTCTGTGATGAAACAACGCAACCTAATTGTGTTAGGGGTTTTTAGAATTGTCTCGATGAGTATTAGTTGTCTGTCGTAAGAAAAGTACAGTCAGCGATAAAAGCTTGTACCAAAAATGAAATTTTTGCCAAAAACTTATTAAAACTATCCCATTGTCAGGATCTGACGTTGCGTTGGGATCCTAATGAAGTCTTCAAATATAATTCTCAATTTACTACAGACGGCGTGTAAACGTGTAGGCATTAAACACATTTTGGTGGTATAAAATTATCCGATGGAAGGTTTTCCTTACCTACTTAGTGTTTTATAATCATAATATGTACTAGCTGATCATTTGTAAACCTTATTTCAAACAAATCAGAGATTGATCGTATTCTTATCAACGGAGCACTAATATCTAGTGTTCAGGGAGGCGTAAAAGATACGTACCGGTATGCTAAAGATACAGCGTTAGATTTCCACACTCAGACCTTAACCGACTTTTCCATACGTACTTTAGTGTTCAACACAAACAAGATTATCAAAGTACAAACAGAATTCAGAATTTTAAACCATGGTCTAAAACAACAATATGAGTTCTGTTAAGTTAAAAACTAGGTAAGTATCTAAAAAGCCTCAAAAAACATGTCTATTTCATAAAACCTCTAAAAAAACCGCAACTCAATAGATCTGTTTTAACAGAATTCTTACATCAATTGTTCGATTTACACTTATCAGATATTACTCATGTTTGCGTGAGCTAATTATGAATTTGATTTACAATTCAGACAGGAATCATCATCTGAAATATCAGGTAGGTAAATAATTTACTTACGTTGTTTACGCTTTATGGCACGTTCATGTTTCACTGTTATATGTGACGTCCCACGGTCAAAGGTACCTTATGGCGGGTATGGAGTTATGCATACCCCAGTAATCTACAATAAATAAGCTATCGATAACACAAAAGATCAACCTTCTAGGTTGCGTAGTTACAGAGATATGATTTTTTGAAAATAATGTTGTGAAATGAGCAACTTTACGATAAAGAAGTTTTAAGTTTAGCCGCCTAA
The DNA here is from genome assembly GCF_910591565.1 of Cydia splendana. Classification (NCBI taxonomy): domain Eukaryota; kingdom Metazoa; phylum Arthropoda; class Insecta; order Lepidoptera; family Tortricidae; genus Cydia; species Cydia splendana. The sequence continues at coordinate 9,035,102 of NC_085974.1, forward strand.
AAAACTATGTTCCTGAAGTAAGTTACATAGTTGACTACAAATAATAATGCCTTATATATCTGAGATTAAAAAAATATTGCGACTTGTTCTGTAATGCAAATATAAACTTTTGATATCGACTGATTTATGTGTATACTAACCAATCTCTTGAAAATAAAGTTTTATTTCATTTTCACGATTGATTGCAATGAGCTCTCAAGATTTAAATTTTATCTATTAGAAAACGACACTGACAGACAGTTTAAGCAAAAAACAATACCGATTTAGAGGTGAAAATGTATTTTCTGACTTTTTCATATAAAATCACAAAATTGAATATTTTTACTTTTAATGTGACACACAATCAATTTTTCTGAGCACATATGAAAGAAATTCTGTCATTCAAATGAAATAAATCCTAAAACCCCAACTAAATACTATATTTAACCCCTTATGCCACTTTAAACTTACATAACAATAACAGTATTTGCTCCATACATTTACGAAAAGGTACCTTATGGAAATAAATCTAATAATACATCACTACAAAATATCAATCATATTATAGTTTATCTTTTATGAATAGAAAATATTAATTTACATTAAACTGCCCCCAATTTAATTAGTTCTTCGTCATAATAATCTTAAAAAAGACCAATAATTTGTATGTAATGAAAAGGTACCTTGTGGTCAAGTTACATGATGAGGCATGATGATGATGGAACAGTTAGGATAAACTAATAATATTTTGGGGTTAAGATGGTATAAATCGTCTATTTCTTATCAATAATATATTTCGGTTGCTATTGAAGATAAGCGGCATTGAGGTTCAATGACCTCAGATATTCCATAAGGTAATGCGTCGGGTATTGGCATTTTTCAGCAAACCAATGGCTGATTTACTGCATGCGACCAAACCAAATGAAGATTATTCTAGTTAAGAAAGACTTGACGAGAGTAACTTTGGTATAATAGCAGTCTACTTGGATTTGTGATGTCGGTCTATGTACGGTTATAATATTTGCGAGGCGCCCCAACCAGAACTGAAATTATCAAATTAGTTTTGCAGAATGCTAATACAGTTCTCTACCAAACTTCTTTTCCCGTATTGACTAGTTTTTTTGGGAATTTTCAATCTTTTTTCCATAAGGTACCTTTTCTACTAAACTCTGAGACGACATTACTAGGCTTATAACTAACTTATAACAAAAATAAAAACAGGTAAACAAACGTTACGCATTAAGGTTTCAGATCACACAATAAAAAAAAATTGAGCATTTTTTCACCTCTTTACAAAACATTTAATATCTCCGAAACTAGAAACCCTCATAAGGTACCTTTTCCCGTGGAACGTCACATATTAAATTAAATTGGCGAAGTTTGACGACAAAGTTTTAATCAAATTTTAGGTTCATAATTATTGTTCAGGATTATTTGAGCTTATCATAATTGCGAGTTTGGGTCTCTTCAGCAGTCGACAGGTAAAATAATATATGAGATTTCAACCTTACTTTTAGGACCTATACAAAGTATAACATGTACCTATGTCCCAAAAGTTTTACTGCTTGCTTTAAACATAATATCTGTAGCCATAAGGATTGGTTAATCAAAATTAGAATAAGAACATAATCTGAAGGGGTTTATTTTTAATTTGCTTAGGTCTTGAAGTGTATGTTGATTCGGCTAGAGAAAGCGACAAAAGGTGGCCTAGCTATAAATACGACATAACGTGGCTAATAATAAAATATCGACAATATCGCAAACTGTCAGGCCGATTTTTTAATTTCGATCACTCGATTTCGTGTATTCCCTTTAATAATATCTCCACTACTAAATAGGTAGGTAAATTATGACCTAGGTACTTAATTACTTACCTTAAGACGTACGTGACAATCAGACCTGCTAGCATGAGTTGCGTTCTCGCTTCTCGCGCGCGACTCCATAGTCTCCATACATCAAGCGCGACTTCAAGTATGGACTCGCGCGCGAGAACGCAACTTATGCTAGACCGCCTGGCAATACAAACCTAATTTTGTGACGACGCCTATTTGTATTTACAAATACTCACCAAATACTTAAACCCTGTTAAAAAATTTGTAGGTACCTATTATTTAAATAATTAAAATAAATAAAGGTAAGTATAGCAATGTGTGTAATCATTGGACCGATTATATTATGGGCTCGGGCCCGGACGCTCCATACGTGCCAGGATCTATGGAAACGGAAAAGGGATGGGGCAAATTAGTACCCAGGGTGCCTAGGGCAGTGCTTATTGCTAAGTATGTCGCGTCCGGATTGCGGTTTCGAACTGTAGACGGTTCGGTTAGTACCTAGTACCTGCTACCGGAGCACCTACCTGCCCAGTGCGATTACATAACAAGGGAGCAGCTATGGAGACCAAATATTACATGGTCCGTCGACTGGTGTTGCTCTTGGTAGGTATAATAGGTTATATAGATGGGTAGGTTAGGACCTACCCACATTTTTCTTGACACTGCACATATATTATATAATGTATGTTACGTACCTATACAGGATACATTTAGGTTTGTACATAAGACTTGTGCGGTAAATTCCAATCTACCCTCACCTGTCTTGTTTAGGTGCTAGTGCTAGGTCTGCTAGGAGGGTATTCCAAATTTGTTCAATTATCCAAGTGAAAATTACCCAAATTCGTAAATTGATCCTGATTTTTAAATTATTTAAAAGTAAGGTACCTACCTAACTACGACTGTCTAGAATTATTTAAAAAGTAAGTAAGCTGTTGTAAAGTATGTATTCTATAACGTTACCAATATACCTACCATAACAAACGTACTCATAACTGTGATTCGACGTAGGTACTTACCTATGTTTAATAAAGATAAGTTCATTGACCCCGCCTAGTCAATACAATTATTTACAAAGCCTACAACTACAATCAATTCAATTATCATTATCGCATTCAAATGAATTCATTAGTGCGATCCCTTGTCAGTTTTTTTTATTTTGACGCGCGTTGCATCTTTGGGACGCGAGCGCAACCGGCGAGGCACGGATCGACCAATCAGAGCCCCAGTAGTTTCTCAACCGCCGTCGAGTGCGCATGTGTCGGTCGCGGACTCGCGATGTTCGAACATCGTACGCGCGGACATTCCGAATTTGAATTACGAATCGATTAGTGACAATGTGAATGCTTGTGGGATTGTTGTTTATCGTCTCTGTATGGTGTTAACGGATTTTTGATAAATGACGTTTGTGTTGCATCTATAAACTCGAAATATTTGGATTTTACTGCCATGGTGATTGTTGGTGTTTTCAACAGGTATTGTTTATTTATTTTCTTCGTTTGTGTATTTGCATGTTATGTATCATTTGTTTATTCGTACGTTTGTATTGCTAAAATTAATATTATATGATATATCCAATTAAAATATGTACAGCAATAGCCTAGATTCGATAGACAAATAGGTAGACTACTAAGACTAGACACTCATGTTTTTGTATGGTTTTTGTGTATAGATAGTTCTGTTGCGTTACCTACCTACCTAAATTGTTAGCATTTATCACAGGTAAATATTCATATTTCACCAATTTATATGTAACTACGTTAGCGTATGAATACTTGGATTCATTAAATTTACTGAACACTCCTGTTCAAACATTATTACGTTAGGGTAAAACGCCCAATGATTGGCACCTGAAAGCCACCACTAGCCTCTGCTTGGAATAAGTATAAGCGACATAAACGTAGGTAGAGGTTTACAATCAATAGAGGTTTATTTACCCTACATGTTAATCACGTAATAAATGCCCACTAAAATTGAGATTCTGGTCAAGTCCCAGGACCGGTTTTTGGGTGAAAAAATTAAATCGGCTCGCTCGTAGGTAGCTTCTAGTGATTAGTTGAGGTTTCTAAAAAACCCTTACACTCGCAAGTCCCCCCGCAATCCTGCTAAAGAACCAAAAATCTTGACGTATGGCAACCCTCGGTGTACCAGACAAAATCAAAATTCTTATGTTAAGTGTAGAGCCCGCTTAAAAGATTATCTAATAAGATTATAACGTATTCTGTACCAGCCCATCGGTGTAATCGTTCCGTCTGATCAGTCCCTGTGGATAACCATGTAATGTGTTACGATTCTGCCCACATAATATAGCTAATAAGGCAACATTGCTTCATCAATATCATAATATAAAAACTTTTTACCTGTTTAAGAAGATGTTTGGTTAAAGGTTTTTAGATTGTAAACGATTTAACTTGTAGCTGTATCAATCGATAGGGACTAGGAGACAATGCCACTGAAAACATGGTCAAAAACTGTATCTCTTAGGTACCTACCTCTTACAAATAGGTATGAAATCAATCAAAGCAAATGTTATAATTTCTTAAGAGATAATATCACTATTAGTCAACATACAACAACAAATAATATTAAAAATAACAAACAAACAGACAACTTGTACTTACCTACATACTTAAACCTAAAATTCTTTAGACATGGAAAAACTGGAAAAGTCTCTAGAGGTAGGTAAGTACCTATGTGTCAAAACAAAAAAATATTATTCTTAGGTATAGGGTCTCCTAGAGTCGAAATCCTACATAATTAAACGTTTAACGATTTGATTTAATTTCTAAGTAAATAGACTTTAATAGACTATAAAATAATCTGGACTGCACCTGCTGTTTTTTGCAGTAAAAAATGTGAGCGCACCAATAAATTAATTTGGATGCGCCTAATTAGACACTTTTCTAAATTGCTTACCACGTGACAGTTTAACGGCGAAGTAGTTAAATTAATTTGTTTTAAGATCCTCTGCAACAGCTTTCTCTTAATGTAAAATTCTATTGTTTTAGAAAGAAAGAAAGAAAGACATTTATTGTAAAAACCTTCTACATACAGCGCCACTTCAGTTACAAAAAAGAGAGAAGAACTTACTCACTAAAACACTTAAAGCTAGATACAGGGTAATTGTTAAAGTAAATGTTACACAAAAATAGACAAGTCCACCAGCAAAGTGAAAAATAAAAGAAAAAAAAGGAGTAAGATAACTACTAAAATAAAACTTGGCGCCGCTATAGTGGCTACAAAAGGACACCACTCAGCATATGCTCTGGTATAAATACCACAACGCTGCAACAGCCGTTTTCTGTGGAGCCCCAGGACGGAGGGTAGTTTAGAACTTATTACCTAACGGTAGTGGCAACCATACAATATTGCAGAAAGGAAACAGAAAAATAAACATAATCATTTGAAAAATATTAAAAATACAAAAGTTTTAAAAGTAGGTACTTACCTAACAATTTATTTAAAACCGTTAATGTCAAGTTAAAGATACCTACATTCCCACTTCTGTTGTTTTTATTATACCTACTCTTATGTGAAACTAATACGTATGTACTAATAATTATTAATATTTAGCCCCCATACGGGCCCATTTCTCGAATGATATTATTCTAATATTACTTATTAGTGTGTTGTCACTTGTGATGACAACCCAAACGATTTGACAGTTCGTGAACTAATAATATTAGCAAAGGCATATGTAACTTCGTATAAGATGAATAAATTCAAAGGAAAAAACGTGCCTCGGAAATCAAGAAAAAGTCATTCTCGGATATATGGCGCACACACCTTTGGCCTATGGTCGGCTAGATGGCGTGACGACACCGTTTCATATTTAACAATTTTAACACATAGATATCAGTGAATGAACATGGGTCAAAATGATATAAAAATAATAAAATCATTTATCCATATATATACTTTTTACGTTACCATATACATAATTTTATACGTTTTCATTTTGAGTTTTAGTCGTGTGTCGATAGATGGCAGTAAATTTACTGTGACTACAAAACTTACTATGACAGGACCCCTCTATACTATCTATTCTCTTTGATATTAGTCTAATGCCCTTTGAGAAATGGACCCCAGTACACCAACGGCAACTAAAAGTATTAGTGTCATTTTTGTTGCTCTTATAGGAAATCTGTGACCTTGATTTAAGTAGGTGACCAACATCCATAGGTTCAACGGTCAATACTAGTAACGTGATCACGCAACAAGAGAAAATTAACGACAATGCAAGTTCCATGAGAATCAAATTACATACGTATGGCAAGTAATCGATGGTTAGATTCCTTACCCCTTTCTTCCCGGTTCCCATGACTAATCATAATCAACGACTTCCTACCACCAATTTGACACGGTAGCTCAGTAACCAACATTTCGTACCACCTGTCAATACGTTCGTGACGAGCACCCATCACTTTCTTCCGTTAAGCAATCGGCATATCGCCGTCACACTTTGCCGCGTACGATACTGTTTTGTTTTTTCTGTCCCTTTTTTCATCCGCAAACTCTTCCTCTTTGGAGTAATTTAGAAATGAATAAATCATTATCAACGTAATTAAATGGTAATTACGTATTTACACTAGTATTAGGGTTGTTATTTGCTTAGCAACGTTTTGTTTCCGATTACGCGCGCGAAATGGAAACCGACTGATCTTTGAATATGCATGTGCACGCATGACGCTCTGCAGCTGCGAACTTCCACAAAGAGGTATTGCACACGGTCCGAAAACAGGAACCGAATCGCAAAAAAACCAAACAAATGTAGAAAAAACGTAAACTGTAGGTTTTTCTCATTTCTTTAAACCCATTTTGCACAGGCACGTACCAAAACTTACTTCGTTTTTGTGTTGCGGGTTTTTTGTAGACAAAGAAAATACTAACGTTCCTATTAGGAATGCATTTACCTCAATCACAATCGCAATGCAGCAAGGCAAATACAGTAAGCAATTAGAAGACTCGATGTACAATTTTTTTTATTTGTACTGTATCGGGTTCGGGTTCGGGTTCGAGTTTGAGCTGTATTTTAGTTCAAAACCAAGACTTTAATTCAATGACATCTTTGGATTAGGAATTTTGTACTTAAAACCTCACTGCCATCTCCAGTATGAGCTCGAGGCCTGTCTACCTAACTGCACTGTTGCTTCTAATGTTTCTTGCATCAAACACCGACCTAATCTAACTCGACTCGCTTGACTAGGCTAACGCTGCCCCCTGGCTGCTCACAGACCGAACTAACTCACGCAAACATCAACTCATTCGGCCGACACAAACTGTTTAGAACTTTAGATAGTCCGACACCGTTCTCAACCTTATCAAAATTTCAAGTACCTTCGTTAAATGATAAATAAACAATCAGAATGATTGATTGCGGGTTCTGGGTCAATTTCAACTACCTATTAAATTTCATATTGCGCTATCTAGTTCCGTTCCTGTTTAGTAGGCCGCGTAACTCTATATCTGAGGAAATTTAGAAATTGTGGTTAATAGATAGAGGGATATCCTGGCAAATGGAACGAAATTGCTCCTAATTCAGGCTTATTCATTACCGTACCGTTTCAGCTAGACTTTCATTGGCGTTACTTAATCGCTATTTAAATTCAACTCCCGTAGCCGATAATCTCTATTGGGCCTTATGGCTTATATTTTGTAGATTATGATTGCGGGCGATCTTACTCCCCGGCCTGCGGCTGCGGTGCGGAAGCCCAAACCATCCAGCATATAATCCAAGACTGCCCTATAACGCGCTATGTCGCCGGTCCTCCCGAAGACCTGATCACCCTGAGCGACGAAGCCATAAAGTGGCTGAATGGTCTTAGTGTAGACATCTGATTGTACATATTTGTTTCTATTTTTAAAATATGTTTGCCATACGATTAAATAAATAAATAAATTGCGGGTATTCTTACATTGGTCAATTCTGACCCATATAAGAATAACAAAGTTTCGAAAATAAAAGTGAAAAATGAAAAATGAAAAAATATTTATTTAAGATAAGTAGGTACAATAAACTTAAGTAAACTATATTTACAGACTTATTCACTAATTTATTATGTATGTAAAAGGCCACAAAGTATCGTTAATATATTATGGGGTGACGGTGTCAAATATTGGGATTACCTTACCTGTGTTATTACGAGAATTTATTATTTTAATTGTTAGGCAGTTAAATTAATATAATTCTAATAAGGAGATTAATAAGGAGAGCCTGCTTGTATGGTTAATGAATGTTACGTGATTCAAAGTTCTCTTTAAACCATAGTACGCTGCACTTATTAAGTAATTGCGCGAGTGTAACATCAAAATAATGCTTTAATTGCCAATTATATTTTAAAAATTAAAATATATTTTTATTTATGTATTAGTAACATGAAACTTCATATCAATTAGATCACGAGTGCAAGACGTAAATTCTAACAGGTAACTATAATGGATTTCTAAATTAAATATGCTCTCGATGTTTGCTCACTACAAATCTTTCTAATATAAATAGGGCCTGTCCAAATGCCTTACGAAATTAAAGATGTATAAGAAACTAAACAATTGTACTCAAATAGTGCATATCTGCCGATAAATTTATGCCAACATAGGTACTTCAGTTTAACGTCTTGTATGGCTGGGCATAATTTACCAAGGTTTTATTTTTATTAAAATTATGCAGTGCAGCCGTAGAATTTTTGTCCAAATATTAATTCTCTTTCTTAAATATCAGATTTCATAGTTAAAATACCTTGTTTCCCCTGTAGATAGTGTAAACCCTCTAGCGATTATCGTTCCGATACACAGTCGCGTCTGCCACAAATACGGTAGTTTTACTCCATTTGTCTTTGAATGGACCAATCACGGCATTCACTCACCTCGTCCCCCGCTCCCCTGTATTTTTGGCAACATCGGTTTCATGAAAAATTTGCTCTATACTACTTCTTTTGAAACTAGGTGTTCTGTGTTCCGATATAACGAGTAAGTATATTGATTTGCGCATACTTGACCTTAATATAGCAGGTATGTTAAAATCACACACGTATATTGTATACTCGGCTTAACACAAAAGGAGTGCCGCCTCGTTTACATGTTTCCTCTGAATCTTAAGAGGAAACCATTGTTCCTAACGTAATTTGGCGTGAAGCAAAAAATGCTTTGCATTGCATTAAAATACCAGCGATTAATGGAAGAGAAACGGTTCTCAATCGTTAATTTATTCTGAATAATTATACAAATTTTGCAATACCTAGCTATACTAAGTATTGTAAATTTATTGGAAGACTCATTACTAGTATTAGGGTAAAGTTAGCTATTCCCGACATCTAGCCAAAAACCAGCGTCCTTATAATAATATAACAGGTAATTGTGACCATCTCGTACTGAGTGCCAATGAATGGGTATATTACCCTACTCTATGAATTCCATAATTAAACATGACAGGATCAAAAACAAATAGAGTTATAATTTAAAATGTTCCTTAATTAAACCAAAAGCATCTGGCGCGGCTTCCCATAATTATAGCATTAACAAGGTTAGCTCGTATTCACAATTCAGGCCATTTATCAAATTTTAATCTCCTAAGATTTAGTTGTGAAGAACAAAAACACAAAAAATGTATCAAACAAAAGATAAATTTGTTAAAAAGGATTTGGGAAACTAGTTAGAAATGCTAATGTAATTATGTTGTATAGCAATTATCCACTTGTAACAATTGGTGGTGTCATGTGAATATTTCTAAGTTTGAATGGATAGAAGTTGGATAACAATGACAGTGCCGACGGATGGCTTTATCCACGTCACAAAATATCCGTCACTTTTTAACAGAGCGCGATTGAAAGTGATGGATACCGTTTTATCACGCTGTCACGAAGAGAAGAACGACCATCATATCCCTGGGGGCCTAGGCAAAAAGACAATCGTTGATACAAAACGCCATTCGAGACTTAAATAATGAATTAGAAATATAGACATACGTGACTTTTCGTAGCATCTGCCATCCCGATACATTTTTTCCTTTTGTTTGGTGTTGTCGATGTGTGATTGTCATCTTGGCTAGGCTCTCTGTACTGAACACTATTGAGTTGAGAACATTTAGCTACATATGTTAAGAACTAAAAACTTAATTTATATTCGCCAAATCCGCTATAACTACCAAAATACCTTATAAAATGATTTTAAATAAATTTTCGTTTTCAAGATTATTGTCGTTTTAGTCTGTAAAGTTGCCTGAAAAATAACGAAATTTGATTTTATGTTTTGTTTCTAGATATGCTAATTAGCTCCAACCTATTTAAATATAAACCTCACTTCACTTTTATTGACAAACTCTTGCTCCAACAATATCTCAAAATAACCTGCAGAGAGAAATGAATGCATTCTTACTTTTCTAACCTTCTTGGGTCAGTAAACAAAAACTCGGCTCGGCTACTTTGACCCGAGACTTTGACTACCTACCTGGAAAGGGGGCAGCGAAAGTGAACTTACCCTACAAGTTCTCTCTCCGCGTGCTACGGTGAACGTTATTCAAATAGGCTATTGAACGAGTGAACTTCATCATTGGGCTATTCTACTGTGCCAAATTGATACCTACTCAGGTTGTGTTAAATACTCACCATACCTACTGAATTCCATGCGAATGCAAATTTGTGGAAAATCTGACGTTCCATCATTACATTACAACCGGCAATAGTAGTTCATGTCCAATCTCAGTCGTATTTGATCTTTGTATAGATCAATGAAAGGACTCAATTTTATATTGCTGGCGCAGATAGGCACCTAATGGCAACGAAGGACGTGGCTCCATTTCTTAAGACGAAACGGGAGCTGAGCTAAAAGTCAATTTTGAGATTTCAAGCTGAATATACCCGTCGCTCTGACGGGGCGTGAGAGACTGTATTTGTGTGTGTAATGCACGCACACAGATGCGTACGCTTGCACCCGCGCGCGCCTCATTGCCGACAATTTGCAATGTTATTTTTCGTGCGTTACTGCCACGAGGCGTTCACTTATTACTTACTGTGTTGCGATTGAATTTTTTGGCCCGGCTTACGTTTACGGAACTCGATAATCTTTCTACTACTGTGACTTGGCTTTGTTTACTTTACTTTGCTGATCAGCTTATTGTTTTGGACTCCGTGAGTTGTGGTTACCTATTGGACCGCACGCAATTCATCTACCTTTATTCAAGTAATTAAGCGTAATTAGCCGAAACCTTTATAAGAGTGTAATTCATAAGATATAATTTATGTACTGGTTTGCTGTTAGCTTTTAATTGTATCACTTTACATACGTATATATGTTACTCAAATAACTAACACGGTTACACTGTTGTAAGAACATTATTTTTCAGGTAGGCCTTATTATACCTACTATAGGCCTTATTACCTCCTCGTACCTTAGTAGTAGTAGTACTACTACGGAAATTGATTCAAAGACTCAAGACTGACTTAAGTGGCAGTAGGGTGTAGGGTTTTTTCTAGGCTTAATGAGTTCGCTGAAGCTTATTTTTTATACTTAGCGCACAGAACCACTAGTTTAACAGTATCAGCTCTAACCACATGTCACCATTTTGTCCTTTACGTAACAAACTCAGGGGCCCAGAATATCCGATGTACCTATCAAATCAAGGTTCTGTACCAAATAAGGCCCGGTTATTATAGTTCGTTATTTTTTAGCATTAGAAAGAAGGTAAACAATCATGACGTGTCTTTTTATTAATAATTATTGAAAAACGCTTTCAAAAATTAGTTTATATTACTTATGAAAGCAAAAGAATATAAAAAAGTATATGATTAATACATACATACATACATACATACAATCACGCCTATTTCCCGGAGGGGTAGGCAGAGACCACGGATTTCCACTTGCTACGATCCTGACATACCACTTTCGCTTCCTTCACATTCATAACATTCCTCATATACGCTCGCCGGTTTAGGGTGCTCTTGCTCATTAATATGATTAATATGATTTGTAATTCTAACATATTTGCTATGACTTATTTTTCAATGGTAATTTTTAATAAGACATGTCAAAATCTGTTACCTTAATGCAAAAAAAACGAACTTTAAGCGTGCTAACTTTCAAAATTTCATTTTTTATAAGATAGTATAAGTAGATGGGCAAAAATTTTGCGTCCATGTCCACCAGTGAGTAAGTGATTGAGATACCTAAACATTTAACTTTATAATGTAAAATGATATAATTTACTAACCTACTCGTTTAATTTCAGGTAGGTTGAATAAGGAACCAAGTAACCATGGGGAGGAGCAGTATTTACTAACATTTTCTTTTTGGGTCTTCAGAGTGTATCGTTTCCTTTTTTTTGCACATATTACACTTAAATATATATTCTCTGTGTAAACCCTTACGTCTTTCAATGACAAAGGCAAGATCAGCAAATGTACAATTTGTATGATCGTGCCTGATATTTGAGATCACAGAAAATAAATATTTTAAATCCACTATTCTGCGACCTTCTAAAATTTTGTTTTATCATGATTCATGATCAAAAAGCTCGGATTCAATAGTCATATCAAACGTCGATTATGCAGTTGATGATGAGCTTGCATTTTCTACCATTGGTGCTGCAAATGCCAATGCAACCGGTGGCGATAAACTTTGCCCTCTTGTAAAACAAATTACTATAGTGATTGTGTCTAGCAAAAGGCCAAAATTCGGTTTACTTTCCTGTTTAAAATATTACTAATTTATTCATATTTCAGATTAGGTACATAGGTAACTGTCTGAATGTTACAATGCCAGCTGGCAAATTCTATCACATTTGTTTGTTTGGTAGTCATGGTAACATTCACTTACATTGATATCCTTATTAAGATCTGTATCTTATTATCCAGACCTTAAAATATTGCCACCGTTGCCCTTTAAAAAAATACTGTTTAAATAATTGGCTACTCAAACAATGCTTCTATAGTATAAATAATGACTACACAAAAATGGGTAGTATTGTATATAATGCACGAAATAAGGCCCGATTCTTAAGCGGGTTTAAATTTTGAGGCCATGTCCGCTAATACTATAGACAAAATATCAAGTTTAATAAACACAAAAAAAAACATTGATGGGCCTTATTTTATAATTTAGGCCTTACTTTGTAATTTAAAGTAGAGTTAGGCCAAGAAAAATCTATAGCGATTTTGATAGAACACGCAGTGCAAGTATTATTTCAAACGTCGCTTCTATGAAATTATGACATATAAATAACACTTGCACTGCGTGTGCTATCAAAATTGCTGTAGACTTTTCTTGGTCTGACTCTAAAATATTCTTTATTACACCACAAACATAAAAACAAATTTAAAAAAAACCGGCGAAGTGCAAGTCGGACTCGCACACGAAGGGTTCCGTACCATTATTTATAAAAACGGTCACCCATCCAAGTACTGACCCCGCCCGACGTTGCTTAACTTCGGTCAAAAATCACGTTTGTTGTATGGGAGGCCCCACTAAAATTTTTATTTTATCCTGTTTTTAGTTGTGTTGTTATAGCGGCAACAGAAATAAATCATCTGTGAAAATTTCAACTGTCTAGCTATCACGGTTCGTGAGATACAGAGATACAGACGGACGGACGGACAGCGGAATCTTAGTAATAGGGTCCCGTGTTTTACCCTTTGGGTACGGAACCCTAAAACCGATTTACAATGTAGATAAAGGTAGCAACAGGCGGTCTTATCGCTGTTAGTTCTTATTCTTCGTTTGTTTAGCATTAGAGTGAAGGTGACGTGTCTTTTTTAAGCATGCAATCGTATAATTATTTAGCTTTTTTTGTAATAGTTATGTACTTAGTGGTTAATATTAGTATTTACTATTTTTTTTTCAATAATGCTTAAAAACGAAGTATAGACATGACAACCAAATATTAACGCCATTGTAGGGCAGGATATACAGAACATGAATCATTTGTACTGTCACGCTCCGTGATTGTTGAGCCATTTAGGGTTCTAGCTAAATTGGACATTCCATAGAGCACGAGTAAGTATGGAACAACAAATTCAGCTAGGACCCTAAATTGCTCGACAATTACGAAGCGTGCCTGTAGGTAAGTACCTAAAAATTTTGTTAACCCATTTTAACCATGCAATAAAATATTTTTGATTTTGATTTCTAATTTCAAATATTAGAATCAAAAAGTTCATAATAGATTGTATATCATAACTACAAAAATGTGTTCCCTACTCTCAACCCAAAACCCCTTGTATCTTAGGATCTAGATATTTTCACACAAGACGGTTTATCGATAACTTCTTACATCACTAGATTATCGACATTAAATGTCGACTATTGCCCATCACTTTTCTGGCTGTGTACGTATTTAGAAACTTGACTCCGCCCCTAAAATTAGTGCGATAGGGACAACTGCAGCTGCGGCGAAAAATCCTGCGTAAAAATGACAAAAATCGAGGTTTCGTAGTCCTCTTTTTCCTCCCCCAAAACTTAACCAATCGTAACCAAATTTGGAAATCTAAATGATTATGAAATTATCTGTGTCGGACCGTTTTGCTTTTTTGGCTAATTGATATCAGTTTTGAATACCACGCCTCTCATTGCGGCATAGTCTGTTAGGCCATTTTGGCCGTTTTTGAAGGGCTCTAGCGCCTTAAAAAACAAAAATATCAAAAAAAGCAAAACGGTCCGACACAGATATTGACAATATTAATCTGTGTTGAAAAAATCATTGCTCTAGCTTCAAAAACCACGGAGGAAAACGAGGACTACGTTTGTATGGAGGAATGACTACTCCTGTTGGCTCTTAACTGGTTTTTGCCCTATTCGTTTGTCCAATTACGCTGCACCTAAACGAGGTAATGGGTTTAGAACTTCATAAATCCAAAAGCGCTGTCCATCCGCAATGAATCACCACGTCTTCGCCCACAGGCGTATTTACCTCTCGAACTGCTCTTGATTTACAAGGCCAGTTGCCATTCAATAATTAACCTTTTTGTGTCCGTAATAAGGTGCAGCACAGGTAATCTGCAGGACCGTATTTACTTCGAGGTCGTTCACTGCACCCACTTAAAAGACTTTGATTCATGATGTCTTGATAGAGAGACCATAATATATTTGTCGCATGGACTTAGTTCATTCTTATCGTGAATCTATTATTCAAATTTACTTTTTATGTAAAACTCTGAGCAAAAGATTTGGCGAACACACACTTTCTTCCAACATTTCATTTTCCATTATTCAGTGTCATAATAAACTTATTGCTTGCGACTCTTGCAGATGATTTAATGGATAAACATTGAATGATTCAATATGATCGCTGCACGTAGGTACAATTAAACCTTGAAAGTATACTTTCTGCTCGATTGATTCGCCGTTCTGCACAATAATATTTTCCGTCGTCGCACACTCTAGGTATGCTTTTGTTAATCATTCACGTAGAAATCGGGCCAATTAGGTCACATACTTAATGAGTGAAGTCTTATACACAAGCATCCACTGGGACTCACACCTCGAACAAGAAAGTCACCTCTGTTCCACTTTGCGAAGTGTCTCCAATTAGAATTAACATGGCCAAGAATCGCTTTGAGAGGCCACAATAACAACTCCAGTCGTCATTCCCCTAAGTTGATTTCAAAGACTATATTCCACGGAAATCCCTGGAGCAATTTCGCTAATAGTGTACCCCAATTTTGTTAAATATGCTTCTCAGAAATGCGCTCGTTATAGGCGCCTCTCCTACCTCTGGCTACCGAGTTTAAGATGGATAACTAATTCGAAATTAATGGAGGTTCCTCCAAATTTCTCCGTTCGTCTCGTTTTATTTTTAACAGTGCAGTATGCAGATTAAAGAGAAATGGATGGACGCAATTATGTTCGTAACCTTTGAAAAAAATTTGCTCGCTTTTATGTGCAATTTTTCGCAATCTACCGCAAAGCGGTTTGATACTTAGTAGTCTTAGTACTATTATAACCGCAGAAGATTATGGTGACGGAGTTTGACTGCTCGCTTATCCACTTTCATCGGCATACGTAATGAGGGACATTTACGCCGCCAGAGGTACCCGAGAGCCGTCGCAACACACACCAACACAGTCAATACAGCTGCAATGCAGTTGCCAATAAAATGTAACCTAGTGCAGCACATCCTTCTTTACGCTCGGTTGAAACCTTGGGACGGCATTGTCCTAACTGAAGCAACAGACATATAAAAAGACAGCTGACAGCCTGACACTGTGTTTGTGATGTATGGCGGTCACTCATAGTCTTTTAGAGGAGCAATGTCAGGGGGTTTAGGGGTCGGTAATGTCAGTATCCTTTCTAAAACGATACAGTAGCGCGTTCTTGAAACGCTTTGTTGTATGAGTTGTATCATTTCAAAATGTGACAGTAGGTACGTACGTGGATGCAAGATGGCACGAAGTTGTAGTTAAGTAGTAGAAGAGTTCATATCTTAAAATACGTAACCAAGTTAATTTAACAAAGTTGACAAAGTTAAAGGTTAACTAAAAAAAAGAAAGAAAGAAAGAAAGAAGAAGATACATTTATTTACGTCAACCAACCAGTTAAATGTACTTATACAATTTGTATTAAGAGACGAGTGGATCATAATAATTTCCAATATCGACAATGCCTAATAAAATGATATATTTATGAAACTTTCTACCAAACGACAATGCTACAACAAAAACTAGAACGATTAATAAGAATAATTTACATAAGTATATCCCGGGCTCAATCTGCATACTCTGGTGTTGTAAGAATAGCACGCGACTATATTTACACTTGACAGGTGCATGCTCACTTAGTTTCACCTTAAGAACAGGTAGTAAACTTTCTGCATCATATAACACGTACAATTAACGTACAATACATCCATGCGCTAACTAGAATAGATTTATTTTACCTGGTAGGCTATATTTACACATGATTATATATATTTTATTGACCGGAGCGTAGCGAAGGTCTACGTTTCGACTGGAGCATTTTGCTTTTGTATGTCCGGATGTTCTCCTCTACAGGTCGCAATTCTTAACCGAATCTCGTGAAATTTTGTGACTGGATTCTATGTCTAAATAAAAATTTTTTGTCCGTCCGGTTTTTTGATTTTTTTTAAAATGGCGGAGTCGTGATAGCTCGCGCCTAAACAAATAGTGGTATCGGTACCATACGAGTGTTTTCTTTTTGAGATATGTTTATAGATTAAATGGCCAAAAATTCAGAAAATTTATTTCGCTGATTTCGGAGGTATTGAGATATTTAATTTTAACTAATTTTAATTTGAGAAGGAGTAGCTAAATTTCGTCAACCCATCTAAGAACTATTTGGCTCAGTTTGTAAACATTCGCTTTTTCTGTTTGCACAGAGGGTCTGGGTTCGATCCCCAGTAATTGTATGCTGGGATATTATAACTTTTTGTATTTTTTTACACATAAATTTCGTATTGTTTTTTTTTTTATTTACTATATTTAAAGCTCTTAGCACCATGTTATTTCAAGCTCTGCTCGCGAGGTCTACAGCTCACAGAGCCACTAGTATGACTCCTTACCACGCGACGTGATAAATACAAAATTTCTAACAAAAAGCTTTACAGTTACGCAATCATTGTGTTTGCTACTTGCTAAGTAACAAATTGTTAGAGGGTTGTTTGATAAAAAAAAATTTTCAACGTCTATCAACTAATCACATATATGACTATGCAAAAATCAATACACTTCATCATAATTCCGTTCCGAAACGACAATTTTTCAACAACCACCAATTTAGACACCATTGTGCAACCAATATGAACGTAATCCGAAACTGTCATCATTAGGCGATGAAAAATCGATTTTAAGCCGATCGATCTCAGCATGAATACGCAGAATTGTCCCTAAAACTAGAATCAATCGGAATTGCCTTAACAATGGCACATTCTACTGTCTCCATTGTGTATGCCATCTGTCATTGGGGTTCGATCGTACTCGATAATCGCATTTAGGCCTGACGGCGGTCGGTTGTACTAATTTCGGATCGGACGGACCGATCGCAAATGGCAATCATCTAAATCCCTTGCATTAACTCCTTTCAAGCCAACTTGTTCTTTGAGAAAGCTTCATGGCGTCAAAACAAGATAGTAAATTAAGCACACCCTCTGTTTATTGTCTTGGATATTGATTGATATTTCGTATACATTTCCCTTTCCTCAGAGACTGTTTGCTTAAAACATACCGAGTTGAATGCCGTTTAAAATAATATTTATTAATACAACCGGCAACCCGTTTCGAGACAGTATTAGTGTGGTTGGGTAATTGGATATCTAATTAATTAATTACTTACAAAGTAATCTTTTAGAAAGGTATTCCTTTTAATTATTAAAACGTGTCGAACAATCATCGTGTTTTTGCCGCTTATTAGTTTTGAATTATGCTTTATATTATTACAATTTACACTGTAAAATGAACTCTACCTATATTCTTGAATATTTTTGATAGTCATATTGTAGAATAAAATTAGATTATCCGTAAATAACATTTCCTGGAATTGGAAATACTTGTTCTTATTTTTATCGAATCCCATAATAGAGAGATTATTTATTGGCCAAGTAATAAAATCATTGTTGGGGTCCGCTTTCTATTCAAGTTTATTTTGTTTGAAATCTGTCTGTTGTCAGTCAACGTCTATGTTGGATGCTTGTTAACTTGGCTTTGCGAAAGATTTGCGATAGATACTTATTTAAATAGAGATTTTGGTATTAGACAAACCAATACCTAACTGGCTGTTCAGTCTCTATTTCGTCTTTATTCCAGACTTTAATAAAGGATTAGGTAGATACGTTTGAAACGCTTAGCATCGGCTTCGATTTAGTAAAAAAAAATTAAATTAGAAAGTACTTTTTACAGAGCCGTTTCGAACAACTTAGATAATCTATTTAAAAGCTGCGTTTTTGCTTAACCAGTTTTTGTCATCCAAACCCGTACTTTTTATCCAAATTACGGTGTTAGTTGATACCATTGCCCACACAAATATGAATAATACGAGTTATCCCGTGCATTAAATATTCGAGGGCTATACTTTTGACAATACTTAACGCATTATTTTTATGCAGGGGGTATTGATTCGTATGATTTCATTGTTATGAATTATGAATATTAAATGGCTTAGCCGCTAGTAATATGAATGTGCATTGTTGGATTAGGCGAGGGCAGGGTGTGTCCGGTCATCTGGACTCGATAGCTTGTTAGTCGAATGATTCCCTATACAGAGTAAATTGCGCATCAATTCTTGACCACTTTTGCTCGGAATTGCCTATACAATGTTTTATGAACAGTCTAAACGGATGTTAATTTGAGTGTAACGTTTTAGTCTATTAATATTCTCCCGGATTTTAATAATTTTGGTAAAATGATTAATAAATGGAATAGTATCTGAATACTGGACAATTCCTTAGAGCTGGAAGTATTTTATTTATATTTAGAAATGTTAGATGAGTAGGTACAACATGGCTTGAAATATTACGCAGGTAGTCCGGTTCTACTACCGGGTAGAAATCGATATGATAAAATTTATCGATCTCTCGTAATAAATGAACCGTAAATGTATTTAAGATGCCGTGACTACCAATAAATCGAACAAAACGAGTTCTTTAAGACTTTATGCTGCGGTCATTTAAGAAGACATTCGTTAACAATCAACAAGACATAATGGGCCCTATAAAAAGTCTTTATATTGATAAGATGAATTCGTAACTGTACTTGACGCTGATATAGAAATCGGATAAATCGAAATTCCTTCGTCTTACGGTATATTCTCGATAATCGGATTGCGATAAACCGCTGTAAAAAATCGGGAGCCCCACTGGCTTGACTCGATTCGATTCGGGTCGTACTTACGGAAAAAATAGGGGAATGCCCCCGGTTTACGATTAAACGTGAATCCCTCAATAAGTAGGTATGCGATGTAGCAAAGAGATCTCGATTTACCTCGTCGAGCTCTGCAAATCAGGGATTCTAAGACTATCATGAATATGTATACTGCTACTAATATATATATACCGACCTGGAGCGCAAACATAATTAAGTATATAATTTTTTATAGATTTCTTTATCATATAACATTACAATTTTCTTCGTTCTTTGTTCTCTGTAATCAATCATATACAACCTAAAATATTAATTTCGATATTCACAATTTTCCCGGCACCGGTGCAATCTCCATAATACACTTTTATTATAATTTGCCAAAAATGCCGACGGTATAAAGTAAACCTCGCGTGATACTTGGTCGCGCCATGTGAATTGATGGAACGCAATATGGTTTAATATGTATTGA
Source organism: Cydia splendana (assembly GCF_910591565.1). NCBI lineage: Eukaryota > Metazoa > Arthropoda > Insecta > Lepidoptera > Tortricidae > Cydia > Cydia splendana. The sequence goes on from NC_085974.1 coordinate 9,055,177, forward strand.
TAACGGGGGAACAAATTTATTTCATAATTAAAATAATACTTATACCAAAGACATATGTAACTTCGTATAAGACGAATAAAGTCTAAGGAAAAAACGTGCCTCGGAATTCAAGTAAAAGTCATTCTCGAATAGATGCCGCATACAGATGGCGTGACGACACCGTTTCATATTTAACAATTTTAACACATAGATATCAGTGAATGAACATCGATCAAAATGATATAAAAATAATAAAATCATTTATCCATATATGTACATTTTTTGATAACTTTATACGTTTTCATTTTGAGTTTTAGTCGTGTGTCGATAGATGGCAGTAAATTTACAGCGACTACAAAATTTACAATGACAGGACCCCTCTATACTATCTATTCTTTTTGCTTATACTAAACATAAAACTAATTAAAAACTAAACTTAAATATAAATATAAACAATAACTATTAAAAAAAAATTGCCTACTGAAGCCCGTCCCGGGCTGCCCCCGGCGCAAAGGTGCCCATCACGCTCGCTGCGTTGCCGCGTTGGACTGCGATGGACAACCTATTGATAACTCAATCAATGGGGTTGGCAACTGTCAAAGGTTTGCATAGATGGCGCCATCATAGCTTGCCCCTTTTTCTATGAGATTTGGCTTAAAGGGCTGGCATCCAGTGTATTAAAAAAACAAAAATTTGACACAATTATAGGGATTGACAGGGCAAGCTATGATGGCGCCATCTGCTAAAAACTTCCACCGGCCAACCCCATTACCTAGATGTTTTTGTCTAAATTTAAGGTCTTATTATATTTCGGTGAAATCTGTCTTTACGTTCCTAGTGATATACTTAAATACATATATATATATATATATATATATATATATATATATATATATATTAGGGTGCGTCATTTTTACTTTTTTTTTATTTAATAGGGGGCACAGTTAAAAAAAGGTGCCATTTGGTAATTAATTATTGCACATATTTTTATTTTATTTTTAGCTTTAATTTTACTGCCTCCGGATTTTAGTCAAAGTTTTTGTTAAATGTATGGACATTATGAAAAAAAATGTTTCTTTTTGAGTACTTTTTTATTTATTTATTGGCTCTGAACCTTTACCATGCTATTTCGAGCTAAAAATGGTATAACTTTTTAGCTAATGTTTGATCAAAAAGACGATACATAAATATACTCCGCAGACCATACAAAATATAACAATATTTATATGAAAACTTTGAAATGGATCCGGGGGCAGAAAATGAATTCCGATTACAGAATAATTTGATATACTGTTTATTGGCATTAATACCCAACTTTTTGTAACTGTGCTCGAAGGATAACTAATACTTTTTTTTTCTCCATACACGAGTGACCCACCCTAATATATATATATAGTATACCTACGTAATCGTACAGACAGGGTGACATAGAATAGATTCGAAAGTTGGTATATACATAATGGAGTTTGTTACTCCAATTTAAGTAGTAAGTACTAATTATTATTGTTCCTCCCCAGACTGTAAGAGAGAAAATCTTAAGAGTTACATGCTTATCATTGAGAAGCTCAATCATTTAAAATTAAGCAAGGAGTTGTGTTACATGCCTCTCATTGTTATTATTATGATCTAAGTAGTAAAAATACAGTCGGAAACAGTGATTTTGGAACACTTTTCCATCCTACCATCCTGTAGAATACTTACTACTGCAATGTACATTTAATGACTATAATAGGGTCCATTGGAAACGTCAACTCTAGCGTGACGAGTTCCGCGTATAAATATTGTACCGCTTAATTCGTAAGCGAGCACCTTTTCATGTGGAACCCTAAATCAGTTAAACGATTGTTTGTAAAAATCGGATGCGTATTTGCGGTCATTGAAGTAGTATTCGAACAAACATGTTCAAGTAGATTTGTATTGTGTGGTTTATATACGCTTCATTGGTTTCTTTTGTGAAGTAATGGAATAAAAAGCCGTTTTTTATGAGGTTTGGTCTGAGTTAAGATACCATAATCATAAACATCATTGTGAGGGGAGGGACTGATGTTATTTAAAATATAGCTCGCAAAAAACAAATCGGATATTTATCAAGGGACTTTCTATAAGTAACATTTGTCTGTATTTGTGGTGTAATGTTATAATATAGAGAGAAACATAAAATAAAAACTGTTAAAAGTTATCAAGGGAACGTTTGCGCAACAAAATCTGTTACAAAAACACACTCTTGCCCTGTTTTAATAACAAAACTTCCGTGAGACACAGATATTAAAAATATTTATTTATTTATTTTAATTATTATGCAAGCTCCTGATGACACTCCTCGGTACGGAGTGAAACATGTCGAGCGATTTTCGACTTTAAATACTTGAGTGCCGGTTCTTAATATTTTTAATATGTATGTCTTGCCCTGTTGTTGTCACTTGCCAGTTCTTTAGTAAAATCCTAACCATCCTACGAACCCAGTCCACACACAGCTATTATTTTCACAAATTTTAATTGACATCAAGACTAAAACCTCAATTTGTCACTTGGTAATTGTGTAATGCTGTTATCTTATCAAAACGGAAAGGTCAGCACGAATCGCGGTGTCAAGCTTCCGAGCAATAAATAATAACCGGACCAAAGTAACTTGAGCCCTTCGTAGTACACAGGTGGGTACTGACTGGCGTATTAATGGATAGGTCTAGATATAATGGGAAAATAGCGCATTACCTACAATGTTGCGGCACATGAATGAGTCCTTGTTTCTGTGCAGATTATAGTTTTTAATGTAATTTCAATGTCGTTATGTTAAATAATTCTATGTTATCAAGTAGGTATTATGCTCTTATTGAAACAGGCACATCTCCTCCTACTATAATATTATTAAACTATTACGCTAACATAATTTAACGTGCTCTATTTATATTTGTATGGATGGATATCTAGTATATCTGCACCAACCTAAATCGACGACCCCTTAACTTGACGAAGAAGGGTTTCAGTTTCAATTTTTATACCGTTTCTAATTTTTCGACCGTTGAAATGAAAAAATATGTATAGGTACCCTCAACCGGGGTGAATAGGGATGGCTGGGGTGGATAGGGACAAAACTTAAAATGTAATTTACCTGACAATTTCTTAAAAAAATCCCAAACAAATTATAATTCGATTGAAAATAGTAATAGATTTTGTATGATACAATTTGTGTTGGTTATTTACAAAAAAATTTTAGGTACCTAAATCACGTAGGTATTCATCCCGGCTGACGGTACCATCAGCCGCAAAGTGCATGGCGACTTTATCAATGAATTCATTCATAACTTCTCCATACAATTTCGCAGCTGACTGTACATGAAATTACCACGACAATTAAAATGTTTGACATTGGCTCAGACCACTTGATAACAGTAACCGTTTTTTCTTAACAGTTGCAATGTCCATTCCAGTTATTTTTATGTTTCAATTTCAGATAACAGTAAAAAATTAACCTCTCGATTCTATAATACAGTTACAGAAACGATATTGTACATGGTATTTAGGTTTTATATTGAGCGCATGCAATAAGTAGCCGTTTCATATTCAGAATTATTAAAACGACTATATCGGCATTAAAGCAGGTTAATGTCTTGTCCCCCATATCTTGATATAAACGAAGAAGAACGCGTGATAACTTTTTAATTTAAATGTCTCATAAGGTCTTATACATTTGGATTTGTAGTAACAGTTCATTATATATTTGCTTGAAAGTAAGGTGATATCTGGAGTCACACGAGTTTTACGACTTAATTTTATTGCAGTTGATAACTTTGGAAAGTTAAAAAGAAATCTTTGCGATAGCTAAGAAAAGCGCTTTTTAGGTGCTTAACGACGAAAACGTGGATGCAGCAAGTTAGTTTAAAGATTGTGTAACTAACTTTGTAATGTTTTTATGATGATAAGTATCTAAATATTGATATATTTGCGTCAATCCTTTATCAATATACCTACAGACCTACACCTAACTGGGAGTCACTTAAGAACACTGTTTTGAAGAACTTGGTACTTAAGTAAATGAGAGGTTACTCATACTCATACTCATTTATTTGTAAAGTCATTTTACACGTCAAGAAAGAAAAAATATAATAGTAACTATAAAAATAATCAGTAAATAATATTAGTATGGTTAAAACAAATTAGGTTATTATTACGGTTAAAAGTCAACATTACATTGGGTAAATAATAATTAATACTCATAATTTATTCAATAAGAATTCCTCGTATTCCTAGTATAGAAAGTTAAATATGTAACAGTTACTTGTTGCACTCACTTAGGGAAATGAAATTCCATGCTAGAATTACCTTACGTCCCACATACCATCTACCGTACACCGACTACATCCTGTTGTTGGCTATTCCTGTTTTGACAAAACACGTCACCGAAAATCTTAAGATCTTTTTTATTAAGCATGATTGCATAACGGGATTCTGTATTAAAACGTACCAGGCTACCATGATTAGTAAGGAGATAGAACTTGATTCAGCAGAGTATAATGCGTATTTGGCAACGTATCCGTCAAGAATCACCGGCCGGCCCACCTGACCGTTTGACCCGGCTAATCTCAGTGTCGGGACCGGAGACGTGGGCTCGGAAACGGGAATGTTGGTATATACAGCTGCAGATGCATATAGACAGGAGTTTAGTAAAAAATACAATACTAGCCTACAGCAGTTGAGCCTACTATTTCTTCTACAACCAAATGTATTCAAGGCATTATTAGCATTTAGCTCTTTAGCAATAAGACCGCCTGTTGTTACCTCTGTCTTTATGTATTATGTGTGTCTCTCTGTAAATGATATTTTGAGGTTGCACAATAAAGATTATTTGTATTACACTGGAGTCTCTTCGTGCCGTGAGTCAAGTTTTCCATATAAAATCAAACTATAGCCGAACAGTGTGTACAGGCCCTTAGAGTCAAAAGTTTTAAAGCAAAAATAGAAACAAACGAGTAATTACTACCATACCTTATTTCTATTCAGTAAATAATTCTTACATGAAATAAATTTCAACTTGAGTACGGAAGAAATAATTCAAGGTGTACTCAGAAGCGTTATTGTTCATTGAATTGAACAATTGCAATCTGCAATAGCTTTTTTAATTGCCAATATTTACAACCTAGTTTAATGCGCTGTAAAACATATTTACAGCTGACAGATAATAGCGAATACAGCCAAAAGAAAATTAAAATATGAAAGGACTAGCTTGTTCTGACACATAACATAAAATTGCGGTTGTCTAAACCTAGTGAGGCTGATTTTTATTTTAACGTTCCTCGCTTCTCTGTCTTCTGTATCGCATTTTTGTTTTATTTAATGTATGCGATCCCTGACTGGTTGGTTGATATTCTTTACAATATCATTGTATTCATTGTCTTGGATATCATACTTGGATATCACCTGCTTTACCCTTAAGGAATGAGACAGCACTTGTCAGAAGATAAAGAGAACGCTTTTAAATCAATCACACCCACATTTAACATCAATCATTAAAGAGAAAATTAATATCTCTAATGCATTTGACTGCAACATCTAACCGCCATTAAAAGGGGGTGTAAAATTAGGAAATTAGAAGAGAACAACTTATATTGCGCGCCGCGAATTTTGCGACTAAAGGATCTCAATTACTAAAATATTGCTCGTCTCGTCCGCTATATCACTACCACTTGTACCACTGTGGTATGGCGTTAGCCCCCTATTAATACTATCCAATCATGCAACATCTTACTCGACTACTTTACGACCTAACGTATCGTTTTATGACTTTTATGAGTTGATCTTGTCCGGGCTTTGCTTGCTAGTGTGAGATAAGGGCACAATGCGGTGCAGCGTGGGTGTCGCCGATGCCAGACGGATAGAACCGGGGGAAACCTTGACTGTTCACATAGTCGTATAACAGTTGTAATATGGTGGAATAGATTGGATGTTTGTGTGCGTTCATTAATTTATTACAAAATTTTATGGTGTGCTTTATTAGAGGCGAATCAGCTACATGTAGACATATAACACATTACTTATGTCTTATACTGTTGTTTTTATTTTAGTGTTAAACATAATTTGTAGTGATGCTTTTAGAATGAGAGCCTACGAAAATGTGTGTCTGCTTGCAACAAGTATGTGGTAAATATCTAATTTTAGGGGTGTTCCAAAATTATACGGGCTAAAGGATTTATTAAATGTTTAATAAAAATCAAGCTCCAAATGATTCCAATGCTGGTTTCTAAAAGGTTCGAAGAACGAAGTAATTTTTCAGAGATTTATATTATATTATGTTCATTAAAATATAGGTACTCGTATTGTAGTTTCCAGGAGAATATTGTGAATATCGAATACGCTTCCTTGATTCTTCCGTATTGTGAGGATGAGCGTTTCAAATTCCAATACTTAAAGAACGATTGTCATTGAAAGCAGCCAGGTTTTGGCACGTCGAGTATTCCTCTTGCCTCCAAAACGAGCACAATAGCAATAGATAGAACTCATATTACCGTCGCAAACTCGAATGTTACACTCGCTTCGTTTAAATTTAAACTCTCTTTCTACAGGTTAAGGATCAAATTAGAGATTTCGTTTGACAAATACGTGTTCGCTAAGGTTACCGCTAGGAAAGATTCGTGCAACTTTGAATGCAATGCATTTCCTGGCTGTGTCAAAGGGGTCAATTCGAGGCGCGAAAATCGAAACTATGGGCGCATCATTCCGTCTCCTTCGACCGATCCTGCTACATTGTAGAGCGAAAAGGACGACGAAATTGTTTCTGTGGCATGATAGACCTTTGGATGTTATCTTTTTGACAGTTAGTTAGTAAGACATGCGCGATTTATTGTTATGTTATGGACATAGGTACTGACACGCCCTGCGCCATCTTGTTTTTGTTTTAAAATGTGTACCTATGTACCTATGCAACTCGGAATCTTGTACCACATACTTTCCCTCTTAATTGAGAATGGAACGGAAAGAGATTCAGGCAACTCGAAAAATACATTCAAAACAAAATAATTCATTATTTACTTTTTAACTGCCGTAGACTGATATATATAAGACATACAAAATCGGTCTCATTTCGCCGTGGTCTGATAAATAAGACGAAACTTCGTGTATTTTCGTACCGCCGGCGACACGAGCACGCTCGTAGAAAAATTCTATGGCGGTTAAAAGGTTAATAAAACTTAATACAGTTATATTTATACTAGCGCCTGCCCGGAACTTCGTTTGCGTAGTTTGACGACGATGATTTATAAAAACTAACCTATCCTTTTCGGGACCTCAAACTATCTCTATACCTCAATTATAGACACCTACCACGACGTGTTTTATGGTGTCGCTCATACTCGTATTCAAACCGCATAGCTAAAAGCTTAAATATCTATTAGTGTTGGTATTTGAACTAATGGCATGTAATAAATAATAGGTGTCGCCACTGAATTCATTACAGCTTAATTTAGATTCGGTTTGAATATTCTGCATTCTGAACCTTCCTAAAAGCTTTCAGTTTAATGGCAGTGCTGTTAGTAATTTAAATACTTCATGTACACCTGTCTCTGTTCTAATCGTCTTAAAACGGATTTCAGTTACACTGATGAATGAACGCAGTTCAGGCACAGAATAACTACCGTACTACCGTAGTTCAGGGGCATTTCATTATAAGCTGTCCCGCTCAATCGCATTTTATTTCGTATATTAAGTACATTTGGTCAACGTTTTAAGTAATTATTTTACTGGGCAATTTTTACATCGATTGTGACAAAAAATCTTGTATAGAAAATTTTTACGGAACAAGGGTACAATCAGGACACGGCAATGGTTATTTTTTTAAGACGAAACAGGAGCTGAGTTTTAAATATTTTAGGTAAATATACCCGTCTCGCTAACGGAAGCGGCACCTAAAAGTAGTGCGATAAGGACAAGGCGAAAAATACTGCGTAAAAATCTCAAAAATCGAGGTTTCGTACTCCTCTGTTTCCTCCTCCAAAACTTAACCAATCGTAACCAAATTTGGAAATCTAAATGATTATGAAATTATCTGTGTCGGACCGTTTTGCTTTTTTGGCTAATTGATATCAGTTTTGAATGCCACGCCTCTCATTGCGGCATAGTCAATTAGGCCATTTTGGCCATTTTTGAAGGGCTCTAGCGCCTTAAAAAACAAAAATATCAAAAAAAGCAAAACGGTCCGACACAGATATTGATAATATTAATCTGTGTTGAAAAAATCATTGCTCTAGCTTCAAAAACCACGGAGGAAAACGAGGAGTACGTTTGTATGGAGAAATGACCACTCCCGTTGGCTCTTAAGAGTCTCTTAACCAGGGATGTTGCGATTATCCGCATCCGCATCCGCGGAGCATCCGCATTATTTTCAACATCCGCATCTGCATCCGCATCCGCATAAAATCGATGCGGAGCATCCGCATGATGCGAATGTCGACCAAGTCGGTAACAGGAACGTATTACCGGCGGCGCCGCCGGCGTAAGTGCTAGGTAATTTCGTCATTATATATAACGAAATCGTCTAGATCCCGAAAAGTCGGCCAAGTTAGTGTTTATTAAATAAAACGCACCTATATTCTTGCTCAAATACTAAACGTTTCGTTTTTTAAGTACCAAATCTTGACATCCGCATCCGCATCCGCGGATGTGAGGCTTTAAATATCCGCATCCGCATCCGCGGATGTCAAAAAATCTGCATCCGCAACATCCCTGCTCTTAACAGTAGTCAATATAATATAATAAATATTGCAATAAATCTGTAATTGAAATAATTTTGTCAATTCCACTTCGATTTATAAATCAGATCAAAATATTTAGATCTGACAAAAATGAAATTATTCGTGGATCAGACTTACGACCTCAAAAACAGAACTAATCATCAGATCAAAATATTTAGATCTGACAAAAATGTAATTATTCGTTGGTCAGACTTTAGACCTCCAAAACAGAACTATTGTTTGTCAAAGGACTGTCTCATTTCGATCATAGACAGAGAGAATCATACTATCTTTGTCTTACACTAGTACTAGCACCCAAAAGAAAAGGATGAGTATAGTTTTCCTGGTTCTTACTGACTGACATATTGGTTTGACCAACTATACATACTTATTCGCATCATATTCGCTTTAAAATTTACGCTCTAAGGTAAGGTTTATTCTGAGGTTGTGCAATAAAGAGGATTTGTCTCGTATTGTATTGTAAATGAAGACGACGATACGATATTGTTTTTCTCAAATTGGTTGACAATCTGCAGCTCTATTTAATCAATACAACAAATTAGGATCTGTAGATAAAGGTGTACCGTAAGATCAGGTAACTTTAGTCCACAACTTACAATTTATGGTCCAAATTCAACTTCCAGTAAAATACTATTATGTGTAAGTATTTTTCAAATTATTGAGTATATAATAAAGAAAGAGCATTAGTGTATCAAGCACTAAAATAAATGTAACGAGTAGGGTACAAATCATACAAGGCTCGTTAAGAATCAACTTTAAAAACTTGACTATAGTTGTACTTACGGACTATAGTTACTTGATTTTACGGTATCCATTGGCTATACAGGCGTGTCGAGATGGTCAAAATGCGGCAATATGAATATGAGAGTCTGCCTATGTTCACATTTTTGTCACATCGAGTGTGATCATCGGTTTTATTTTCCCACGCTCTTAGCATTATATGCTAGTTTTTATTTTATTAGCTATAGCCAATAAAACCTTTCTAGCCAAGAGTGCAAAACCCCATAATCAGATACATCTATTTAGAACTGATTACCGTAATACCATAAGGAGTTATGGTCGATTAGATCCGGAAGAAGTTAAGCAGTTTTGCAATTTCACAGTGAGCCTACGCACATACCTAATCGATGTGATGTGAATAATCGATCATTTCATAATCGCTTCACGGATCGATTTTATTTTATTGCCCGGTGAGTCGATATTGATAATGTTTACAAATATGGTTCGGCATGTTTGATTGGACGGAAATGGGATTTAACGGGGATTGAAATCTTGGCAAAAAACAGAAGACTTTTTTTTTAATATTGTGATATGACCTTAACACGATTCGCTAAATTTTTGCATTGTTTTTACCTTCTGGTGGTGACTGGTGGTGGTGGGGTGGTTGCTGGTGCAACTCAACTGAAACGTCAGAATTTAAGGTAAAAACATTGAAATTATATCGCGGTAGACCCGTTTGTGTAATTAAATAGGTATGTGTGTGTACAAGACGCGAGAGTTTAAAGTGTTATACGATTCGCTAAGTCACTATTCACTTATATTACCTAAGTGCGAGCGAGATGCTTAATGACACGAACCCCAGTGAATTTTGGGCGCATCAATATGCGTGAGCGATCGTCATGGTCACATCATAACAAAATCAAAACCTTAACAAATTATTAAATTATAATCGCCCTTGGGGAGCTGCATTCGAAATTTAAAATATGATTAGTCTAATTTTGATTGACTCGCATCGCACGTAATATATGTACGAACGTGATGCACTACGAACTTGGAGGATATAACCAAACGGTGACGCCTTGTCTGTAGTTTTCTGTACCAGTCAACTGTAATGGCTCCGCTACACGATGGGCCAACGCCGACCAATCCAAGGGACGCATTTATGCGTTAGAGGGAGCAAGTGATATTGCTATCTCATTCTACCGCATGGCTGCGTCGCTTGGATTGGCCGGCGTTGGCATATCGTGTAGAGGAGCCATAAAAATATGGGTGTAGCCAACTTATTCAAAAATGTGTCCCATTTTTGAAATGATTTGTGCACCCATATTACGTCACGGACGTCAAAGTGACAACATCACGAGTCATATAGTCTCGCTATTTAAATAATTTCATCACTTCACAATGACGCCTAACACTTCAAATCTAGCTATCATAAAAAAGTGTAAAGAAGCCTTGTGTTCAGTGAAAAAAGAACATGAAAACACCACCGTGCTAGTGCGGGAATTATCCTCAAAATTATCAAACCAGCAAAGGATGATTCAATCACTAACCGATCAACTTGCGAAGCTCGAAGCAGTGTCAAAGCCCATCACCACTCCACCAACCAGATCAATGGTAACAAGATCGAAGGCCAAATCATTGGCAAGCGCTAACACGAATGCAGCCAATGACACACCGCCGTGCAGAAACGAGCCAATGAGAGGCGACGATGACTTATCGACGAAAACTGGCTCTCCCATGACTCCTAAAGTTAGCGAACACAACACACCGTTAATTCAAAACCTCGACACTCCGTCAAATGTACAGGAAAACCTTTCACCACGTCAAAACAAGGAGACCAAAACATACACAAGAAATAAAAACAAGCGGCCCAGCAAGTTAATTGTGCGTGGGTCAGCAGAAAACACCAACTTAGATGGTGTTGAAAACCTTAAGTATGTACACGGATGCTTTTTCAGCACAAACTCTACACCGGACAGTGTCATTCAACACCTCAAAAATGTACATAGCGCAGAGTATGTAGTAGAACAAATCCAGTCGAAACGTGACAGCTACAAATCTTATAAAATTGGCATCCCGGTATCAGTCCTCGAAAAATTCACATCAGCGTCTGCGTGGCCAATGCATGTCACCATAAACCAATGGCAGCCCTTTCTCACAGGAAAACACGCTAGAACTAACCCAAGACAATCCACGACCGGTCCAGAACGTATCCAGACATAGTAAGAAATTAGTATTATGCCATCAAAATTTAAGAAGTCTAACCAACAAGACTAAACAAATTGAAATATTACTCTGTAATGAATTGCAGTGTGATATTTTATGTTTAACTGAACACTGGTTAAAATCTAATGAAATTTCATCAGTAGCGTTTAACACTTTTCAACTAGCTTGTAGCTTTTGTAGACAAACCCTAGAACATGGCGGTTCAGCCATATATGTAAAAGATAGCATTAAATTTTTAGAAAGAACTGACATATGTAATATCTCAGAAGAACATGTTTTAGAAATCTCAGCTATTGAACTTCCTAAATTTAATTTAATCATAATATGTATATACCGATCTAATTTGACGACCTTCGAGCGATTTATTATAGCTTTTGAGGAATTGTTAGACAAAATAGTATCGGAAAACAAACAAATAATAATAATGGGCGACTTTAATGTTGATTACATAGCCGATTCCACGCAAAAGCGTGCCTTGGTGGACTTGGTTACGTCTTTTGATTTTATACAATTAGTCACTTTTCCTACACGTGTCTCAAACACCTCGAGTACGTGTTTAGACCATATTTACACCAATAACTTGATAAATACGCAATATATACAAACACAATCAATTGAAACTCACCTGTCTGATCACTACGCACAAAAACTCACACTCACTCACGAAATCAGTAACACTATGCCTGTCTCTGCACGCAACTTTCCTCAACACAAAATCAAGTGTTTTAAAGATCACCTTAGCTCAATAGACTGGCACAGTATTGAATCGAAGGCAAATAACAACCCAACCACTCATCTAACATCATTAATAAATGTTTTAAATAACACTTCAAACATCTGCTTTCCATATCGTCCAGTTCGCCCTACTAAAAAATATAACTGTCCTTGGCTCACCAACAATTTAATCATGCAAAAACAAATGCTTACGCAACTGATTGACATCTCCAAAAGAAATCTAACTAGCATTGAATTACTCCAACGAATACTATCAATGTCTTTAAAGTTCGAACAATGTTTAGCTAACACTCAACGGGAGTACTACTCAAACACGTTGTTACGAAGCAACAACAAACATAAAACTCTGTGGCAAATTATTAACAGCGTCACTGGACGCGCATCGGGCAAGCGCCAGTGCAAGTTAGACTTAATGAAAGATACCCGCGGGGAACAATATAATTCGCCTACCCGGTTAGCGAATGACATAAACACCTTTTTCTTATCAGCAGCAAGCACCACATGTGCACCTACGGCTCGTCCCGAGCTAGCAAAATCACTATTATGCAACTCGTCAAGTCCAAGCCCCGTTACCATCAAATTAACCCATTTCAGCCAAGATGAATTGTACAAAATTATAACACAACAAATAGCATCCAAAAACACCTGCGATTTATTTGATACATCAACTAAGTTACTCAAAGTTGCACTACCGTTCGTTATTGCGCAATTAACTAGCATTTTTAATGAATTTATAAAATTAGGAATATATCCTGACATACTCAAAAAGGTTAAAGTTGTTCCCGTTTATAAGGGCAAAGGGAAAAAAGACGAACTAAAAAACTATAGGCCCATTAGCATAATTCCCACAATAGCTAAAATATTCGAAGCCGGGATAAGTAATCGGGTGTACACATATTTAGAGCAATTTAACCTGCTCCACGCCAAACAATACGCCTATCGACGTCACCGTTCATGCGTCGCCGTCGTTCGCGAAACTTTAGATAGCATAATGCAAGCTAAGGAAAAATCGTCACATGTAGCCATTCTCTTGTGCGATATGACGCGTGCCTTTGACCTCTGTGATCACACTGTGCTAGCTACTAAGTTTGAGCACTTTGGTCTGCGTGGCCCAACTTTACAACTCATGGTCGATTATTTAAAAAGTAGGCAACAATCAGTTGTCTTAAATAATGGACTGGTTAAATCGAACGAAGGCAGTGTAGATATAGGGGTTCCGCAGGGGTCGTCCCTTGCAAACCTGTGCTTCCTCTTACAGGTCAACGACCTACCAGATGCTGTAGACGGAAATATGTTAATTTTTGCTGATGACGCATGTGACGTCCTAGTTGCAAAAGATATTGACACATTAGAACAACTGCAATTACTAGTGACGTACACAAATTACTTCGTTGGTTCTCTGTCAAAGGGCTAGTTTTAAACGTGACAAAAACTCAGATTCTCCATTTTAACTTAGGTGGCCGACCCCCGAGACCCCTCGCCGTCGTGGCTAACGAAACTGTTCTCCCACAAGTAAAACACGCTAAGTTTTTAGGCGTAACAATCGATTCGGCTTTAAAATGGGATGCACAAATTGAAAATATTTGTAGTAAGTTGTCGGGAGTCTGCTTCGCTTTAAAACGTCTGTCTCTCATACTTCCGCAGGCACAGGTACGAAATAGCTACTTTGCACTATTCCACTCGGTACTCAACTATAGTCTCGAGTTGTGGGGACTTGCCGCTGACTGGCGCCGCGCGTTCGTGCTCCAGAAGCGGGCGGTACGGACAATAGCTCGCGCCCCTCCCGGCTCACCGGCTCGACACCTGTTTATATCTCTAAACATAATGACAGTTCCGTCACAATACATATTCAATGTCGCAAAATTCGTAAGGACTAACATTGGTCACTTCCCATTAAGGCCCGACAATCTGCGATGTTTGAGAGACAGACAAAGGGGCAAACTGGCTACAACCAAATGCAGACTAACCAAGTCCACCAAAATTAGCTATGTAATAGGTCCCAAAATCTACAATGCCATCCCAAATGAGATACAAAACGTAGAAAATAATAACTCATTTTACAGGAAATTAAAGAAATGGTTAATTAATAATGCTTTTTATGATATTCGTGAATTCTGTGACATTTAATTTTAATTTACCTACTTTAAATTTATTGTTATTTATTATTCAATTTAATCTGACATTGTATGATTTGAATGTTTTCATTTTTCCCATTATCAATGATGGAAAATGTAATTAATAATAAGTGCTAATCTTATCTTTAAAATGTTTTGACGTATAATGTATCCGTGCATTTACGAAATAAAGAAATATGAAATATGAAATATTTTTACAGTTGACTGTACAAAACAGTCTGCCGATTTTTGCGGGGGAGGGGCACGTCAAATGTACGTAACGTAAAAATAGCCATGTCAGATAAACGTCAGTCCCTACAATGTGTATGACCATTGACCGCCTCTTAACGGCTACTCCGTTTACTACGAATAATGTCAAACAATTCCAAGTAACATCCACTAGAGATCAAGTAATAAAAGATCGAGTTCGGCAACAGCTATGGACGTAATTTTTTGCGATGTTTATTTACGGATTGAAGATTGACATATCCCAGTTTAATCTCGGTATGCCCAACGCGTGGGGTAACCTTTCCTATAGTAATATTCTCTATCGTCTCTTCCTATAGGTAACATTTTGAAATGATAAAACAACAATAAGAAGAGATTTGAGAATCGAGCACTTCCATGTTGTAAAGTTACGAGTAGGATTAGTTATCTTCAAATGACAAACATGCAAACAAACAACAAAGGCTCGTTTTGTCATATGTCACGGTTTTCCCGTTATTTCGTGACCTGGGACTGTATTTGAGGTGCCAGATGTCAGGCTACAATATAGATATTACATTATTAATATTCCTAGTGCATTTCTCACGTGAGTTTACAAACAGGGTTGTATCTAGTGGAGTTTAAAAAAAATTCAATTTCGCAAGCTGAATTTTTTACCAGCTGTGTAGCTCATATCATGCCAACAATTCTATTACAAGTATTGCATGGTACAAGGTTCTGGTTTAATATTATAGAGAACTAGACGGGCCCGCAGCTCCGCTCGCGTAAATGAAATAAAGAGTGTGTCAACCCTGCCAGGGTTCATAACGGTGATAGGGATTTCTTATTTGTACCCGTTATTTGGATAACTTAATACGCAAAATATCTGAAAAAAATTATCTGATTTGATAAAAGGCAAAATTATACTTTTTCATCTACGTAGTTATTTATTTAAAACTCGTTTCAACATAAAATTATTATTTATTTTTATAAGCCTAATTGCAAAAACGTTCATTAGATTAATTTCCGCCTTAAGACGAATATGGACGACCACCGCCCATAAATCGCCTTTTGGTACAAACGTACGTACTCCCCATTTCCCTTTCTGAATACTAACATTACTTACTACGGTTATGTGAATCCTGGCCTCCGAGAAAAGACAAAACAAAACACACCATGTTTCTCGGTCTTGCGATAGCTCTCGCCAGTCCCCATGGCCGAGGATAAGCAGATCTCGAGCAACTACGTCGTTCCAGCGGTAGGTATACCTATGACGTCCAATTGGGCGTCTCCCATTTCGTTGTCCCAAGTTCGCTCTCGTCACTGCACGATCCTCTCCCATTCTCTCTAAATGTCCGAGCCAATGTAAGCTTAGCCACTTTTGTCTCTCAGTATTCCGCCAGTATACCGATATACTGGCGGAATACTGAGAGAACACATCCTTATTTCTATGGCAACAGAGTTATATGACGATATTTGGCCGACTGCTGACTGTACGTTTGCTTATTTTCACCAGGTCGTTTCGCTCAAAAATATCTGAACATGCACTTAAATTTTATCTACCTACATTATAACTTGCTATCAACTTTAATTGTATTTTTGGCCCATCTCGGCAGCCCGGTCCCCGGACGAATTTGTTTGCCGACGCTGTGAAAGTAAATCTGAATAACATAACTCAAAAAGAAATTTAAAGCAATAAAATACAAATTACTATTGATATTGATAAGTCATTATCAGTCATTATATGGCATGTCACTCGTATGGGCATAAACTAAGGTAAAAGGTTGAGGTTGACAGCACTTTTTATTTTACTTCGAGTAAAAAAGGCCGAAATCACTGCATACCAACATAACAAACATAATTTTGGTTATTTGAAGTTCGAAACGAAACCAACCGAGAGTTTCCGAAAATAGGCGATAGTCGTAAAATGAAGAATGTTATGAAAATTTATTTTGCTTATTGTAAATTAAATACGCATCGAAAGCGATAGTTTTTATGCTCTAGTTATATTCTCATACTTAGATAATAGATTAGAACAGTTTTTTCTTATCATACGTGCGTCGTATTTGAGAAACGTGTCAAAAACTTTTTTAGAAATTTGTAAGGCGCCATCTCGCTTCTTCCCTCGTTTTTTATCCCGTTCTGGTTTTTCAATTTTATATATATGATGATAATTCTCTACCAGCCAACCTTAATAGTCAAAGTAATTTAACTAGTGGATCTGTGACCTGTAGACCTCGCGAGGAATGCTTAAAACTGAATCGACAAAAAATCCAATTTAATCATCGAAGCTGCTCACAAAATTTCATGAGAATCGGTTGAGAGTTGGTACATGTAGAGGAGAACATTCAGACATACGGTAGCATTTTTGCCCAAGGGGAAACGTAGACCTTTCACAGTTTCGCTCAACCAACGCTCGGTCAAAAAAAAAAAAGAATTCCATTTTTTCAAAATCCGGTAGACAAGAATGAAGATAAAAGATTGAAGAACCGATAGCCGTTTGTCTTATAAATCTATCTGTAGTGCAAAAGTAGGAGATACGATTCAAAACTTGTCAAAAATTGATGAAAACCGCAGGTAGCCCCTTAAGAGCCAACGGGAGTGGTCATTTCTCCATACAAACGTACTCCTCGTTTTCCTCCGTGGTTTTTGAAGCTAGAGCAATGATTTTTTCAACACAGATTAATATTGTCAATATCTGTGTCGGACCGTTTTGCTTTTTTTGATATTTTTGTTTCTTAAGGCGCTAGATCCCTTCAAAAATGGCCAAAATGGCCTAATTGACTATGCCGCAATGAGAGGCGTGGCATTCAAAACTGATATCAATTAGCCAAAAAAGCAAAACGGTCCGACACAGATAATTTCATAATCATTTAGATTTCCAAATTTGGATACGATTGGTTAAGTTTTGGAGGAGGAAACAGAGGAGTACGAAACCTCGATTTTTGAGATTTTTACGCAGGATTTTTCGCCTTGTCCTTATCGCACTACTTTTAGGTGCCGCTTCCGTTAGCGAGACGGGTATATTTACCTAAAATATTTAAAACTCAGCTCCTGTTTCGTCTTAAGGGCAGGCGATGCACCAAATTAGCTGTAGGTAAACAGTTCCCTAATAAAATAATGAGATACCAATGTGTTCAAGAAGTCGCAACATTGCCGCTGAGCGTTTTAAGACCTTTGTAAACGTATCGAATAGAGTCACCAGGTTGAGTGATTCGTTTACATAGTAAACAAATAATGGCAACCTTATTTTTTCCGGTTGACCTGTTTCTACGATCCTTTGTCCGATCGTAATTGGAACATGGTAAACAAAATCTTTCCAATTATTCTGACGTCGGTCTGTTTACGAATAACACTTATATAACGCTGGAGAGGTCTCCAGAGTAAGGGTCAGTCAGGGTCATTTCAATAAATAGAATGTCTTAGTACTGTAACCTTTTAAGTGCCAATTGTACTAGCCATGAACAGATTTAGACATTCGAATATCAGAGTACCTATAATATAGTCAATTCAGTCAAACCAGGCCTTAATGTAGTCGCGAGATAAGTTTAAATAGTTCTGCGAGCGTATCCCGTTTATCGCGTCGATAACGACAAAATAGACCGCTTATCCCTTACTATCGCGCGGTGTCTGAGAGCTGACATGCCACCTATTGAATTTGTATTATGGTTTTGGAAGCTGCTAAATTTGGACTAATAAGAAAAGAAAAGTTGATCAATCGATAGAAAAGTGACGTTTTTTGGATAAAGACTTGTCACTTTAGACACTGACAGATGATATCTATAATAAATACAGATCAATTTAATAATATCTTATTGCAATCAGAATACGGCTCCTTGTTTCACGGCCACAATACTAGGGTCGGCCACAATTTACTCTAAGAGTAATTTACGCGGGAAACTGGAATGAAATAATAGATGGTACTTACAAATTCAAATTGCTCTGAAGTGACCACGGTTCGGAGCATTGTAAAGAGTTAATACGATGGGAAAACGGATAATAAACGAACCCACTTTAAGGGCGGTACCCTAACTTTGATTTCTAAGCATAGAATTTCTCTTAATCAGTTTAATAAGTAGACTTCACATAACTATACCTTGGCTCATACTAAAATTAAGATAACATTTTGTAGCTCGATAAAATCATGACATGACATAGCGTTCATTACTTTCTAGTATCACTTAATGGAAAAAGCGGATACCTACTTTATTTTATTTAACGTTCCAAACGCAACCCACGTCACTATTTCCAAGAACTTCGTGCGTCAAACCAGTTTTACTGAAATTTGGATAAATAAATTGAATTATGGGTGATAGCTACTTTTCCCCCGAAAACTTGAAGCGTGATGTAACCCAATTTCAGACCTAAGCCGCTGGCAAAATGTGTTGTGTTTGTAATATGTATAGATATACTAAACGGCCCACACCTGAGGTTGAGCGATGGCGGCCGTGTAAGGAAACTTGTAATGTTAGTAGCTCCATTTGTATTCCATTAGATAATACTAATAAGTAAAGTTTTTTTGTTGCACGATGCCGTAAAAGGCTATGATTGTGTTTTATTGCTAAGTGCTCAATTATATGACTATAGTTCATTATGAGAATGCTACTTGGCTTCGCTTCCATACAAAGCGGCATCTAGATTTTTGTTATGTAAAAAGTGCAAAAACGACAGACGTGATGGTAGTACACGACGACCAGATAAAACATGTTTTTATTTGTTATTTATCTGTATACAAATAAAAGTTAAATCAAATAATGGTAATTAGTAAGAATAGATGTATATGACAACTGCAATGCTTTTTATTTAAGATAATGAAATTGTATTGAAATATCCGCTGTCGTGCGCAGCTACGATAAAAATCTAGAAATATATAACACAAAACATAACTCAATAAATTTTAAGAGCGCTATTACATTTCGGCGTTGAGCGAGTTTAGGTATTTTACGCGCTGCGGCAGGCCGTGCGAGCTCAGTATGCCGATCCCTTCTACCACACTCGCACTACAATGATGGATTAAACATTCTTGATCCGAAGAAGCGAAGCATATTGAAATCAACCATAACAACACTAACTGTACTTAACTTTTAAAGTTCTAAAACTGTTATTTGGTAAGTACGAAAATACTAAATGCAGTGCAAATGTACATAGGGGCTGTTCATAAATTACGTCATCTATTTTTGACGATTTTTGACCCCCCCCCACCCCTCAAATCATCCAAAAATCAAGCTTCGGATGAATCTGTTTCCTCCTACGTCATGTTACCATCATCCGATGTCCAGACCCCCCCCCCCACTGCTCCCATTTGAAACGACGTAATTTATGAATAGCCCCATACTCGTACTTATGAAGGTATATTACTCGAAAGAAATTATAGGTACCTACTCGCTTATTTACATGTTTCGTCATTGCATTTGGTACCTATAGGTTGTAAAGTTTGTATCAACGAGGGTTTAAAAACGAACTGGTACTGAGGATCTGATGATGATTAAGGTGGTCACGGATACCAATCAACCATGTAGTAACATGATTAGGCTCGTTTGATTCGTCTCAACAAGATCTTTGACACTGAAGATACACAGGGTCTGATGATGGAGCTGGAAGGTGGCCACGGGTACCAGTCTATCATGTAACTAAACAACTTCGTGTTTGGGCTCGTTTGATTCGTCTCAACAAGATCTTTGACACAAGACAGTACTCAGGGTCTGATGATGGAGCTGGAAGGTACCATTACCAATCAACCATGCAACTAAACCACATCGTGTTTAGGATCGTTTGATTCGTCTCAACAAGATCTTTGACACTAGGTGATACTCAGAGTCTGATGATGGAGCTGGAAGGTGGTCACCGGTACCAATCAACCATGCAACTAAACCACTTCGTGTTTAGGCTCGTTATATTCGTTTCAACAAGATCTTTGACACAAGATAGTACTCAGGGTCTGATGTTGGAGCCGGAAGGTGGTCACCGGTACCAATCAACCATTCAACTAAACCACTTCGTGTTTAGGCACGTTTTATTCATCTCAACAAGATCTTTGACACAAGCTAGTACTCAGGGTCTGATGATGGAGCGCGAAGGTGGCGACGGGTACCTGTCTATCATCATCAGCTCCATCATCAGACCCTGAGTAGTATCTTGTGCCAAAGATCTTGTTGAGACGAATCAAACGAGCCCAAACACGAAGTGGTTTAGTTGCATGGTTGATTGGTACCGGTGACCACCTTCCGGCTCCATCATCAGACCCTGAGTACTATCTTAAGTCAAAGATCTTGTTGAGACGAATAAAACGAGCCTAAACACGAAGTGGTTTAGTTGCATTGTTGATTGGTACTGGTGACCACCTTCCGGCTCCATCATCAGACCCTGAGTACTATCTTAAGTCAAAGATCTTGTTGAGCCGAATCAAACGAGCCCAAACACGAAGTGGTTTAGTTGCATGGTTGATTGGTACCGGTGACCACCTTCCGGCTCCATCATCAGACCCTGAGTACTATCTTGTGTCAAAGATCTTGTTGAGATGAATCAAACGAGCCTAAACACGAAGTGGTTTAGTTGCATGGTTGATTGGTACCGGTGACCACCTTCCGGCTCCATCATCAGACCCTGAGTACTATCTTAAGTCAAAGATCTTGTTGAGACGAATAAAACGAGCCTAAACACGAAGTGGTTTAGTTGCATTGTTGATTGGTACTGGTGACCACCTTCCGGCTCCATCATCAGACCCTGAGTACTATCTTAAGTCAAAGATCTTGTTGAGCCGAATCAAATGAGCCCAAACACGAAGTGGTTTAGTTGCATGGTTGATTGGTACCGGTGACCACCTTCCGGCTCCATCATCAGACCCTGAGTACTATCTTGTGTCAAAGATCTTGTTGAGATGAATAAAACGAGCCTAAACACGAAGTGGTTTAGTTGCATGGTTGATTGGTACCGGTGACCACCTTCCGGCTCCATCATCAGACCCTGAGTACTATCTTGAGTCAAATAAATACATATAGAATGTCAGGTCGTTTCAAATATTTTTAATCCTGTCCGGTAGTTTATTAAACTGTACCATTATAAATTATAATACTATAAAAACAGTGCTAGGATCAAAGTCTCTCGTTGCGGTTTACACGCACACAGTATAGCGTTTTACACGGCGCCCGCCGCACACAATGATAAAAAACCTCGTCGTCGCCGTTGAAAATGTGCGGAGCCGACCGACACACGTCCTGCCTCTACAAGCTCTGCCGCGGCACTGAGCTGGCGCAGCGCGCGTCATCGGTAATATAGAGTAGTTTTCAAAAAATTGCCAAAAAATTATAGTAGAATTTCATAAACACTAATGTATACCAACAGTATAAGCAAACGTTGCAGATTGCTTGAGTATGACAATGACTTCGATATTAAGTAGATTTTCGTAGGAATTGACACTTGTTTCGGAGAGAAAATCGAGTTCGTTTTAATTTGATTTTCTCTTTCTCAAAGGTATGTAGGAAAAATATAGTTTGATATGCCTAAAGTACAGGGTATTAGTAATACAAAATAGCCAGGTTTAGCAGAGTAAAATTCTCAACATTTCCAAATAAGAGCTCGCCATTCAGTGCTTCACGGGGTTTTTCGGAAACGACCATCAGAAAAAAAATCATTACTAATTTAATAAGTCCTTTTTCTAATATTTACAACGATATTTATAAAGATAAGAAGACGCTTTTACTGGAACAAGCACTCATTGTTTCTAATAATGAGCGCAAAGTCCTGAATTTCGTCGACTAGTATCATCAATTTTGCATTATTTCGACTTTTCTTGTAAGAGCGCTCTTAAGGTTTAAACGATAAACACATTGTTCAGTATTTCTAGAATCGTTTTCAATTGTTTAACTTTTACCCGTATACTCCTGTTGGTTCTCAATTCCGATTCTATTTACTCATAAAAGTCAATTTGCTCTTCAGCCATGAACAAGGAAGTCTGTACCTACTAGTAAAACATGCATGTTAGTACAAAAGCAATTAGTGTACATAATTCGCCGTTTGTCCATATTTGGCACCTATCGTTTAAAAACCGGTCGCTTGGCGCCGTTGTTCCGCATCTTATTATGATCTAAATTCTAAATCAAAATTTACATATAATTGTCTTTGTATGAGCTAAACGATTAGCCCACGCGGTTTCTCGAGGACTTATCTTATAATGGCAATGATGTCGAGTAACTAGCTTGTGAAATTATGCACTGTAGCACAAAATAAATGATAGTATGTACTAGGTACCGAAGATTCACTCTCTAATAAAACGCGTCTGTTACGATTAGGACAGATATGACCGCTAGGTGGCAACAGCGCCACGCGCGGCTTATGGCTAGCCACCAAAATTGGTGTGGGACGGATGTACTTGTAGCTACCTGTTGCAAAGCGACGAAATCGCGGAGTGAGCCACGCCTGCCTAAATATCATTTTATTAGGAGTTTTTAATTTTAAGAGGAT
This sequence comes from Cydia splendana, assembly GCF_910591565.1. Classification (NCBI taxonomy): domain Eukaryota; kingdom Metazoa; phylum Arthropoda; class Insecta; order Lepidoptera; family Tortricidae; genus Cydia; species Cydia splendana. The sequence goes on from NC_085974.1 coordinate 9,078,356, forward strand.
TTTGACCTCTAATAAGTAGGTAATTGAAATTGCTACTCAACCGTTTTCGCGCTATTTCACACCAGTTAGATATCCTGTCATCGTCATTGTACCTATAAATAATAGCTTTAATAACTTGTTATTTAATAAATTGACTATCAAAAAAATTTTCACAAAAGTCCAATGAGCTCTTGGTTTTTATTATGCTTCTAAATTTTATAACAACGTCGCGGTCTCTTGATTTTGATGTTATAAAACACGCGGAATTTTGATGTTATAAAACATCAAAATTTTCGCCTAAATCAGAAATCAGAAATTATTTATTTGCATTGATACAGTATGGGGATGTTACAATATATGGTGTTACAGATCTGAATCAATTTGCTTGGCTGTTTTCAATTTAGCCCTAATATCTACCACATTTTTTTTGTCATAAAAGTTTTATAAAACACAAAATTAAACCAATAGTTGTTAAATGACTAGTCGATGACTTGCTTTTGTTGATTTCATTTTTTATGCAGTGTCAGCCGTCATCAACACACATGTACACCACGTGTCAAGCGATAAAAAACAATACATTTTAAAGACAGACTCAATAGTAAAATTTATTATTACATAGTGAAATTTTACTATGAATTTTATCGAGACGTCAAAACAATTACAAAGTAATGTTTGTCTCGACCTTCGACAGTTCCCATGCCTATCCAGGTAAGCTAAAACGCCTAAAACTAAGAAAATAAACATAATAAAACGAGTTACAAGACTAATGTTTATCCAGTTTAGTACTAATCGTTGTAAAACAAATAGTAACTGCAATCAAAAGTAGATTAACGGGGAGGTAATTGCTCCTACATAAACGCCCCGAGCCCGGCTTTGATCCAGGTGGAATGCATTTGTTAGCCACCAGGTTACCTAGTGTTGTTCCTAGCACCTAGGCCACCTAGTATCAGTAATAGTCATGTCACTTACGTTTGATATGGTAAATTTTCTTAAGACGAAGACATTTTTATCTATGTGCAGGAAATGATTTGGCAAATTAGTCTTGTATCAATAGAAGGAGCTATATTTAGCTATCGATAAATTATTACTCATCAATGCGATTAATCTACGTACTATTCACTCATATTTGGGAAAAGACCTAGTTTCTGCCTGTGACCACGAACGTAACGTCACGTTCGAAACGTCAGGCCATAAAGAAACGTAAGTTTTACGCGATTAAGTCCCGTGTTAGTTATTAAAGTATGACCTAGTTTCTATTGAAAAATATTGTTATATTATGGCTTATTGATATCGTTTAACACATATGAATCGCGACAACACCAGACGCAAACCTAGTTTAGGATTGCGTTGTTTTTTTATAGTAGGTATTTATATTTTCACCTTCCGGCTGTAACATTAGACCAATGAAATACTAATATTGGATTGTCATCTTACTAAGGGATCATCCATTAATTACGTCACACGAATTTCTAGGTTTTTTTACCCCTCCCCCCCTCCTTGTCACACTTGGTCACATTTTGCAAACCCCTCCCCCCCTGGTGTGACGTCACATTTTAGGCAATTTTGTTTTCAACGAAATCGACAATATTAACTCGGCATTATTTTTTTCATATAAAAATATTTTGATATATAAATATTAGTAATTTTATAACACAAAGATAGTTACATCCAAAATCTCATTATTTAACTGTACACTGTGAATAAAAAAATATAAATTAATTTTCGGTTACTGATGAAGTTAAAGTGACATCACAATGTTTGTGACTCCCCCCTCCCCCATGTCCCAACATGTCACATTTTCTTGACCCCCTCCCTCCCCCTAAACGTGTGACGTAATTAATGGATGACCCCTAACTCAGCCAACTTTAACTTCCAAGATTCATTTTCTCACCAACTCATACCTACCGAATAATTGCTTATAAAACTGCTTTTCTTGCATGATAATGATAAACAAAGCATCTCATAACGTTAATTCATATTCAACGTACCTCGGTATATCACAGCACTTCAGCATTCTGGTGGGTTCAGCATTCAGCAGCTGAAAAACCTGTTCTACATGTGTAAAAGTTACGTGTCGGACTTCAAAGGCAACACGCTGAGCATTCTCTACAAGCCAACTGAGCAAGATAAGACGGGGGATTTACTTTCACACTGTCACACATTCCTTGCGCGAGCTGCTCTGACCTTGCTCCCTTATGCTGTGAAACACAATGTTTCTTACATGATAGATTTATAGAGCTGAAAATGTTAAACTGCGTTGGCGTTTTCTCCCGCGACTTTCAGCAAAGTACACTCACTTTCATATACCGGTAAGGCTCCGTCACATTGACGCAGTAGCGGAACCGATGCGGACTGCGCGCGGTACCGCGCAACTGAAAATGCATATGAGCTATGCCACTCTACCGAAGCGCGGCACCGCGTTCAATCCGCCCTCAATACGCCGACCGAATGGGGCTGTCCATAAATTACGTCATCGATTTTTGACGATTTTGGACCCCCCCCCCTATAATCATCCAAAAATCATGCTTCAAATGACCCCATTTCCTCCTACTTCATGCTACCGTCATCCGATGTCCAGACCCCCCCCCCTAATTTGAAATGACGTAATTTATGAATAGCCCCAATGCGGAACCGACGCGGAGCGGTCGCGGCCGATCGTCCGTCACATTGAGCGCGGATAGGAGGCGGATCGGTTGTGTGGAACGAAGTAAATATGTAACAATATTATTCGCAATGACGGATGTTACGGAGAAACTGATTGAGTGTGTTCGACATTATTCATGTCTATATGATTTAAGACACAAATATTTCAGAACGCCCGCCTACCCGTAGCCGTAGGTAATATCTTACAAAGCGGTTGCAACGCGGGTTCGCGATCAAAACGCTTTCAATCCGCCGACCGCGCTCAATGTGACGTCACCGCCTTGCTACCGCGCCGCTCCAGAACGCTTCTGCGTCAATGTGACGGAGCCTTTATCAGGAAGACTATTACGTATTATGTTAAAAGCCTGATTAAGTCTGAATGAAAGTTACTAGAATAGCCAGGAGTTATAAAAGCCTTCCTGGAATTATTAAATGGAGCGTAACATCGTTATTGGACTGGCATTATCTTTCAGGTCTTGGGTGATAATTATCTTTCAGGTCTTGGGTGATAATATCTGTTTAGAATATTATTATAACTACTTAAACAGATAAATTATACACAGCAAAATTTTAAATTAGTTTTTCATAAATAGACGATATACCACTTAAGTACCTAATTACTAATTAGGCATTCAATCTTTGTACAAACCTTGTCATCTTCATTCAGAATTTCAGAAAACGAAACCAGTCTTTTTACACTTTGCCTAAAGTTCACTTGATTTAGTACTTTCCGAGGAACAATTACATTGTAATAGTATTCTCACTATTACAGCCCTAGACCCTAGCCCAGGTAGGTAATAGATTGGATGTCCGGGCTTAGTTGGATTTATCGACACAGAAATCCTATGGCAACAGTAAGTTTCTGTTAAGTGCGATCTCGCTAGGAAGACGTATGTTTCTTTGTTATTGCGCTACTAGGATTACCGGCTTATGTGCAGAGTTTTCAGAAAAATGCGATAGCATATTTCAGGTTATAACGTTAGACAGTTTTAGCCTTTAATGTATGGCTTTTTAAATGATACTTCTAGCACGCTAAGACTAGTGTCTATAGACTCTATAGTGACATGCGGCGTCATATCCAAATAGGAATTCATATAAGTAGTTTACAAATTTGCTTTTATTGACTAAAATTTACTGGGAATGAAACAGCAAAATGTCAAATATGTTAGATAGATACCTATCAAAGTAAGCATCAAGGCAAACCAATGCTTAGCATATTATTATTTAGTATAATTTTTATTTGATCACAATTTTATTTAGCAGATGTTCATTTTACCCCGATTTATTTAGAAAAATAGTCACTAAGCAAATGTTTTATTATACCTAACTATTTATTGTTAAATAACGTTTGCCCAAATTGAAACTTCGCATACTTTTTATTTGATCAGAATTATATTTAGCATTTTTTTTATGACCCGTAAAACGAAACTGCTCCCAGAGATAGGTAGGTTATGGTTATTTTTTTTATGACCCTAAAAACGAAACTGCTCCCAGAGATAGGTAGGTTATGGTTTTTTTTTTATTACCCGTAAAACGAAACTGCTCCCAGAGATACTTAGGTAGGTTAGGGTTATTTTTTTTTACGACCCGTAAAACGAAACTGCTCCCAGAGATAGGTAGGTTAGGGTTATTTTTTTTATGACCCTAAAAACGAAACTGCTCCCAGAGATAGGTAGGTTATGGTTTTTTTTTATGACACGTAAAACGTAACTGCTCCCAGAGATAGATAGGTTAGGGTTATTTTTTTTATGACCCCTAAAACGAAACTGCTCCCAGAGATAGGTAGGTTAGGGTTATTTTTTTTATGACCCTAAAAACGAAACTGCTCCCAGAGATAGGTAGGTTGTAGGTTGTATTCACAATATTAGGCGAAAAATAATTTATGCCTATCAATACATTCGACATAACAATAAAAGACATTTTGAAACATGACCAACTAAATATTTTGCCATACAATAATATTGTAAATAATCATTTGCGACATGTTATATATGATGCGAAACATTTGTTTGCCATCTGATAGTTTTGCCAAATGATACTATGGAAAAAATTGTTTGGGAAGTGATAATTTGCCATATAATTTTCGGCCACATATTAGTAAACCCTTCACAGGATTATTGTATCCTTACAATAGCATTGGCTTGGCCGGTTAACATGCTATAAGAATATAAAACGAAAGTCCAAAAATTACAAAAGAAATAAATGTGATTCAAAGTGGGCTATAAAATTACCATAACAGGCTTATAATTCTCTCTTTACGTCCTTTTTGTATATAAAAAAGACTTACAGTGTAATTTAAGAGGTTTGATTAATAGTAATTAAGAATTATAGACGTCATTGCACCTTAATAAAGCCAAGATTTGCTATGGTTATTGATTTCTTGCGTCAACAACATCCTAACTTATGTCAGTTGTGTAACAAATACGACTTTAAGTAGATATACAAAAGTCCGTTTTGTGAATTATAGTTTAAAAGACGTATAAGCGACTTAGTCAATATTACGAAGAGATGTCATACCGGATTGTGGTTTACTAATATGGTAGTCACCCTATATGTCATCACAGATTAAGCTCACTAAAAAACTTAAGCAAAAACATGTCCTCTATTTGGCTTTGGGTTTGTCAACAGATTTGCGAACTAATATGACATGAAATGTTTTGAAACATTAGTGTTGAGGTTTCATATAACATTTTGTAGAAATGATTTGCTTAATTTGCGCAGTAGGGGATCGATCGTATGTCTTTATTTAAAAGATTATTAACGCTTTGTTGTTGATGGGTTTCAAGTATACTTTTGAATTAGGTACGTTTTATGTTATCTAAATAAAGATAAATATTTTAATTTATTTTATATTTTAATTTATTTTTTAACTTAATATAATTATTTAAAATAACTTAACAGACCAAAAACAACGCAACAGGACGATAATTGCAACAACTATGTGGAGTGAAATTATCCTACCTGCTGATTTTTACAAGTTCCAATATCCATCCAATCCATTAAAAAAACAGTAGCTCGTAGAATATAATGAAAATTCGTAATGATATCCATTGCACTGTTTACTACGTGTAATGCTCTTAACAATTTGAAATGAGCCCATCACATTGGTTGTTGGCGCTTTAAGTGGCGTACTACCGCGTAATTAATTTCCACTTCAGATATTCATAACCATGAAATTCCATGTCAAACTGAATATTAATCGGGCATTTACTCCCAAGCAATATAACTATATTTCACACTTCTGTTAATGAGCAGAGCCATCGAAACGTCAGAATTCTAATTTTATCGCTCGTAAAATGGCAGTGAAGTGTTGGAAATTTTAACAGCTGTTTAAGGAAATGTTTGGACGTGTTGTTAATTCTATTTCCCCTTCATTGCACAACGTGCTTGTATTATTTATAGGGGGTTATTCAATTGGGTGGAAGTCATATTGAATTTATTCTTTTGAATTGAAAATGTTGGGACACTTGAAAGCCTCTTTTACGCTACCTGTCCTGGAGTAGTTTTCCATCAGTTTACATTATGATATATTTCTATATTCAGCGTCATACTCATACCATTTTACTTTTCTAATTTTCGTACCTCCTCGATAATCTCCAAGAATTGCTTATTTAATTTCATGTTATTGGTTCCTTGTCATCCTATCAGTACAGGAAAGTCCTGTACTGATAGGATGGTCATTCTTCTACATGACAGCGTGATAAAACGGTGTCCGTCACTTTTTATCCCAAGGTGTTAAAAAGTGACAATTATTTTATCACGTGGATAAAGATGGATAAAGCCATCCATAATACGCCAGCTGGTTGAGAAAAAATTCTACCTCCGCTTTGTCACTACATGTCAGTGTGTTTTTTTTTTATAGGTTTACGAGTTTTTGTCTCACAGTTAAGATCAGGCCTGGTGCTATACTGCTTTCTATCACTTTTGCCTAGAACCGGCAGGTCGACTTTCACAGGAAGCTCGTATGATATAAAACAATGATCTTGTTTTTCTTGATACTTTGTGACACACATATTGTGCCGTACCTTTTTATTGCTCGTTAATTATTTATAATAAGGCCAGATATCCGGTGCAGTAAACGTACAATTTATGGACTTATCATGGTCGCGTTTTTTTATAGTATTTGTCGGCTTGATTTGACCAAATTGGGATAACGACTCAATTTGAGATGAAGTTGAATAAACTCTGTTCTTAATTCAACGGGTTAATCTTATTACGTCGAACAAAGCAACCGTCAATAATTTCAAAGTTCTTACTGTTTAAAAAAATGTGCTCATCTATTTCTAAAATCATCCTTTCGTCAAAACTTTAAATGCATGCAGAACAGTTTTACCAACTGCGCATTTTACTACAGAAATGCGCAATAGAAATTTTCCAGCGTTGGAGTTCCAGCGGTGCCGGTGTGGCGAAAGGATTAAAACGTCTGTTCATATATTTGTGCCTCTACTTACCCTCTTCCTTGCGTCTTCGTCTTTCTTTAGATCCTTGAGTTTTCCTTTAACTTTGTTCTTTTGCCTTGTTTCTGCTATTTGTACTGTCCAGTTAACAAATGGTTCGGTACGCCACTTTAAAATTAGAACACTAGATTTATATCTTTTTTACGTGCTTTTTTAAAAGTTTTAAATGGGACTACGTTTAAAGCTCGAGCCTGAGTCTTTTGACACCTAGCTGACGCTAGCTAATGTAGATGTAGCCAGGCAAACCTTTGTGAAATTAAATATACATAGAGCAAAGGAAACAAGGAGCTTTTCATGGACTCAATTTTCATTGCTATCAAGCAATATCACAGTCAGCAAGAGCATTCTTACGCGTTGCTCTAGCACGCAACATAAAAAGCCTATTAATTAACGCAGTTAGTCAGCAATGTCAGCATAATTGCTTGTCTAATCACACGTTTTTAGTCGATGATTGATTGTTTTTATTCTTTTCAGCTTACTGCAAGGCAGAACCGGTTTTAATTTGGCAATTGGATCAGATCAGCTCGATAATACCGTCTAGACCAAGACTGTAGGCTACCAGATTTACGATATTCAGGCCACGTGGGAGCCGTTTACCTTTACCTAATACTAGAGACAACTAACTAATAAAGACTGAGACATCTAAGCAAGTCTTAAGTATTATTAGAAAGAAGCGTTCCTCATAATTATTGTAGATGATGTGATATTAGCGCGGTCTCAGTCCTATTTGTATCTATTATTTTGCTGTGCGCTTGTTTTAGATATACCATCTAATTTTAATTTAGCGCACAGTAGATGAGAGTAGATACCTACATAGTATTTGAGCGTGTGACAGCATCTACATGAGAAAATTTTAAGTTGATAGTCTATAGGTTAATTATTTACTTGTCTCTGTATTTACCTAAAACACTTCCCACTAGAATTCTAAATTAGCCTATAAAGGCTACGACTGGCGTTTATGACAAATGAGCTCCATTGTCCGAGCGATTGGAGTTTAACGTATTGGAAAATTACTTATTAGTCAAAATTATCTGTCTAAATACCAGAAATATTATGACTTGTTGACTTGCACTGTAAAATAAATCACCAACAACAATTTATGTATATTTAATGATACCTTATCGTTTCTTGAAGAATATGTATAGCTTTTAAGTGGAGGTATACAATTTTGTAGCAAATACTAAACTGCAAGACGTAAATTTACATAAGACCTAAACCATGTCTAACCTACAAACCTAGTAAATCTATTGTCATTGATTTCTGCGGGTGGCATATCTGGGTGTCATAAAATTGAGCCAACACGGCTGCCTAGAATATTCAAATATCAGAAATTTGTCAAGTAAGATAGTTTTGATTTTGTATTGAAATGTACGAGCATATTTTCGTGCGTATTTGATCCCATCATAAACATAAATGTAAAATAAAATGAGAGCCAAGTTCAATATTAAGAATATGCGTCGTTGTTGACTTCGCCGGAAAAAGAATTGAAATCTATATGGGTGCCAAGTTCTAGTTCGCTTGAAATGTAATTAAAGTTCAGGATTTGACTTTGCTAATTTTTACGTACATGCTATGTTATATTTGTCTATGTTACTTTTCTAAATAATAGTTTGTTGATATAAAAACTTACCAGGCATTGCCAAAAAAACTGTAAAATCCCCAGTAATAACCCCAATATTGATTTAAAACTTGGTGATTACTACGGGACACAATCGGCTTATAATCCTGGGGGCGTATGAAACAAACTAGACCGAGCTGAATTATCGCCAAAGGCCGATTATCAGTGAAACCTGCGCAGGCGTCGGTCGGTGAATAATTGCACCAATGAAACCTAATAAATACATCTAATGCGTTCTTTTATACTGACATAAGAGCTGCAGTTAACGCAGCGGTAATATCACAGTTATAATTAATTTATTGCGAGAAAACCGGTTAATTTGGCTTGTGAGATGCTTACATTTTATGAGATTAATATAATCATGCGAGAAGATTAGTTTATTGATCAAGATATAGCGTCGTTAAAGTTTACCGCTCATCTGTCATGTTTGTGTAGTCTTCAATTTCATTACGGTTTTTATAACGACTTTGATCTTGATCTTTGATCATACGTCACTAACATATGATGAGGCTGATGAGAGCATCTTGTTTATACAACTTCGCATCAACAAAAACTTGTTTTTTAGGGTTCCGTACCCAAAGGGTAAAAACGGGACCCTATTACTAAGACTCCACTGTCTGTCTGTCTGTCTCCAGGCTGTATCTCATGAACCGTGATAACTAGACAGTTGAAATTTTCACAGATGATGTATTTCTGTTGCCGCGATAACAACAAATACTAAAAAGTACGGAACCCTCGGTGGGCGAGTCCGACTCGCACTTGTCCGTTTTTTTTCGTTTTTATTGAAACTTTTCGTTCCTCCACCTACCATTCAAAAGTTCATTCGTTTCTGTTCCATAGGATAAAATATCACAATAAACATGTGTTTATTTCCATATCCTCACACAGTCTCATAGTTTCAGTAAAACATTTTCATTTACGTTCTTTAAAACATCTTGCAAAATAAACGAGAGCAGAAGCGGCCATTAAGTAAGTACATAATTTAACGCTTGAAGGTGTAGTAGTGTATTTAGCTAGGGTTGTCCTCAAAGGACTTTTTATACCAATACCGGTATATTAACCGGTGTTTAGTCCAGTATGGACTTTGTAACATTGAAATTTCGTTCCAAATGTTTTTACACCCGAAAATGTACATGGGACCATGTTCTACATATCGATTTGCCACAAGCGTTTGTGTAAAAATAGTTACGTAAAAAAATACTGTGACAAACTAGTAGCTGTATTTATTTTGGTACCGAAACCGTGGTTCGAGCGAAACTAAATTTTAAGCCGATGTTTGTCCAACATTTGCATCAGCAATGTTTGTTGTGCAAAGTTTGCGAGTGCTTGTTGGGAAAGCTTGTACAAAATGCGCTTTATGAAATATGCAACGTGCGCTGAGGAGCTTTTAATGAGCCTTCTATATAGGTGCTGTAATTAGAAAAGCTTTTGCGGCGAATCCAATTTTCAAGTTCTTTTGTAATAATTTGGAAAAACCTTATTAGGAAAACGTGATTTTTAGTAAGACGCTTTTAGAAAGTAAAGTAGAAGTTCCTTTATATTTGTGCTTATTAATTAAATGCAAATATCAAACTAAACTTAATTATCGTAAGTTTCCGTTGGTACGTAGGTAAATATGTAAACACATATTGGTTGAATAACTTTTTATAAGTTATTTAGATGATTTATATCTTGGATCGGACGAATGACCCGCTCGACCCGTCTGTTTAATGCTGCGACATCCATCACTTGTCATTGTGGTTTAATTTGATCGAATAGGGCATGAGCCCCTCATTCTTAAAAAAGGAGTTTCTGTGCTAGTTGCCTTTTCACAAGCAAATACCCGTGGGTTTGATCGAGTGGTGTCCTCGGTGTATCGTCTACTTAATCCTATGTCATTTGTTACTCTTAATCTTCGTTATGGTTCTTCAGATCACCATGGTCCTTGTTGTGTCGTTTTAGACCTCACAATTGGTAGTGTGTGTGAACCTAGCATATCAAGTGCTAGCATCTCAAACTTTTATGAGAGTTCTAGTAGCATCCCTAATAGTTCTACAGTTCTAGATGGTTTTTTTAAATAGTTCTGCTCATTTTCGCGAAAAAAATGAAATTTTAAAATGAGATGCTAACTTCACATTTTGACACTCCAGCATCCCAGCCATTACCCACTCCACAGCCTCGAAATAGCATTTAAATGAAAGATACTAACATTTCTAGACGATATATAATGAGTTCTAGTCAAAACTGTAAAAAATTTTTTTTTCATATATGTATGGGACACGAACATGAAAAATAATTCTAGGTAAATTCTGATTAATGCTAAGTTTGAGCAAAAATCCCAGTTTGGACAACCAGCATCTCAGCAGTTCTGGATAGCCAGCTCCCACGTGCACTAGAATAACCACAGTTCTATCTTCTAGAAGGAAATTTGACAGAGTTTTGATAGACTATGTCCGAAAATAGTCTCGAAATCGAGTAAATGCTAAGTTCTGAGCGTAGCATCCCAGCCAATGAAAATCTGATACCCAGCATCTCAGCAGTTCTGGATAGCCAGCTCCCACGTGCACTAGAATAACCACAGTTCTATCTTCTAGAAGAAAATTTGACAGAGTTTTGATATAATATCTCCGAAAATAGTCTCAAAATCGAGTAAATGCTAAGTTCTCAGCGTAGCATCCCAGCCAATGCCGGTCTGATATCCAGCATCTCAGCAGTTCTGGATAGGCAGCTCCCTAGTGCACTAGAATAACCATAGTTCTATCTTCTAGAACGAAATTTGGCAGAGTTTTGGAGGATTATGTATGAAATAATCTCGAAATCGAGAAATAGCTAAGTTCGGAGCTTAGCATCCCAGCCAATGCGGGCTAGATACCTAGCATCTCAGCAGTTCTGGATAGCAAGCACCCTAGTGAATTAGAATACATGCAGTTCTATCTTCTAGAACGAAATTTGGCAAAGTTTTGAAAGATAGTCTTTCAAAACTCCGAAAAAAGTATCGAAATCGAGGAATTGCTAAGTTCTGAGCTTGGCATCCCAGCCAATGCAGGTCAGACACCCTGCATCTCAGCAGTTCTGGATAGCCAGCTCCCTAAAGCACTAGAATAACCACAGTTCTATCTTCTAGAAGGAAATTTGACAGAGTTTTGATAGACTATGTCCGGACATAGTATCGAAGTCTCGAAATCGACTAAATGCTAAGTTGTGAGCTTAGCATCCCAGCTAATGCAGGTCTGATACCCAGCATCTTAGCAGTTCTGGATAGCTAGCTCCGTAGTGCTCTAGAATAACTACAGTTCTATCTTCTAGAAGGAAATTTGACAGAATTTTGATAGACTATCTCCGAAAATAGTCTCGAAATCGAGTAAATGCAAAGTTCTGAGCGTAGCATCCCAGCCAATGCAGGTCTGATACCCAGCATCTCAGCAGTTCTGGATAGGCAGCTCTCTATTGCAATAGAATAACCACAGTTCTATCTTCTAGAACGAAATTTGGCAGAGTTTTGGAGGATTATGTTTGAAATAGTCTCGAAATCGAGAAATAGCTAAGTTCGGAGCTTAGCATCCCAGCCAATGCGGGCTAGATACCTAGCATCTCAGCAGTTCTGGATAGCAAGCACCCTAGTGAATTGGAATACATGCAGTTCTATCTTCTAGAACGAAATCTGGCAAAGTTTTGAAAGATAGTCTTTCAAAACTCCGAAAAAAGTATCGAAATCGAGGAATTGCTAAGTTCTGAGCTTGGCATCCCAGCCAATGCAGGGCAGACACCCAGCATCTCAGCAGTTCTGGATAGCCAGCTCCCTAGAGCACTAGAATAACCACAGTTCTATCTTCTAGAAGGAAATTTGACAGAGTTTTGATAGACTATGTCCGGAAATAGTATCGAAATCGAGAAATAGCTAAGTTGTGAGCATTGCATCCCAGCCAATGCGGGTCAGACACCCAGCATCTCAGCAGTTCTGGATAGCCAGCTCCCAATTGCGCTAGAATAACCACAGATCTATCTTCTAGAAGGAAATTTGACAGAGTTTTGATAGACTATCTCTGAAAATAGTCTCGTAATCGAGTAAATGCTAAGTTCTGAGCGTAGCATCCCAGCCAATGCAGGTCTCATACCCAGCATCTCAGCAATTCTGGATAGGCAGCTTCCTAGTGCACAAGAATAACCACAGTCCTATCTTCTAGAACGAAATTTGGCAGAGTTTTGGAGGATTATGTTTGAAATAGTCTCGAAATTGAGAAATAGCTAAGTTCGGAGCTTAGCATCCCAGCCAATGCGGGCTAGATAGCTAGCATCTCAGCAGTTCTGGATAGCAAGCACCCTAGTGAGTTAGAATACATGCAGTTCTATCTTCTAGAACGAAATTTAGCAAAGTTTTGAAAGATAGTCTTTCAAAACTCCGAAAAAAGTATCGAAATCGAGGAATTGCTAAGTTCTGAGCGTAGCATCCCAGCCAATGCAGGTCTGATACCCAGCATCTCAGCAGTTCTGGATAGCCAGCTCCCTAGAGCACTAGAATAACCACAGTTCTATCTTCTAGAAGGAAATTTGACAGAGTTTTGATAGACTATCTCTGAAAATAGTCTCGTAATCGAGTAAGTGCTAAGTTCTGAGCGTAGCATCCCAGCCAATGCAGGTCTGATACTCAGCATCTCAGCAGTTCTGGATAGCAAGCACCCTACTGAATTAGAATACATACAGTTCATCCTCTAGAACGAAATTTGGCAAAGTTTTGAAAGATAGTCTTCCAAAACTCCGAAAAAAGTATCGAAATCGAGGAATTGCTAAGTTCTGAGCTTGGCATCCCAGCCAATGCAGGGCAGACACCCAGCATCTCAGCAGTTCTGGATAGCCAGCTCCCTAGAGCACTAGAATAACCACAGTTCTATCTTCTAGAAGGAAATTTGACAGAGTTTTGATAGACTATGTCCGGAAATAGTATCGAAGTCTCGAAATCGAGAAATAGCTAAGTTGTGAGCATTGCATCCCAGCCAATGCGGGTCAGACACCCAGCATCTCAGCAGTTCTGGATAGCCAGCTCCCAATTGCGCTAGAATAACCACAGATCTATCTTCTAGAAGGAAATTTGACAGAGTTTTGATAGACTATCTCTGAAAATAGTCTCGTAATCGAGTAAATGCTAAGTTCTGAGCGTAGCATCCCAGCCAATGCAGGTCTCATACCCAGCATCTCAGCAATTCTGGATAGGCAGCTTCCTAGTGCACAAGAATAACCACAGTTCTATCTTCTAGAACGAAATTTGGCAGAGTTTTGGAGGATTATGTTTGAAATAGTCTCGAAATTGAGAAATAGCTAAGTTCGGAGCTTAGCATCCCAGCCAATGCGGGCTAGATAGCTAGCATCTCAGCAGTTCTGGATAGCAAGCACCCTAGTGAGTTAGAATACATGCAGTTCTATCTTCTAGAACGAAATTTAGCAAAGTTTTGAAAGATAGTCTTTCAAAACTCCGAAAAAAGTATCGAAATCGAGGAATTGCTAAGTTCTGAGCGTAGCATCCCTGCCAATGCAGGTCTGATACCCAGCATCTCAGCAGTTCTGGATAGCCAGCTCCCTAGAGCACTAGAATAACCACAGTTCTATCTTCTAGAAGGAAATTTGACAGAGTTTTGATAGACTATCTCTGAAAATAGTCTCGTAATCGAGTAAGTGCTAAGTTCTGAGCGTAGCATCCCAGCCAATGCAGGTCTCATACCCAGCATCTCAGCAATTCTGGATAGGCAGCTCTCTAGTGCACTAGAATAACCACAGTAATCTTCTACAACGAAATTTGGCAGAGTTTTGGAGGATTATGTTTGAAATAGTCTCGAAATTGAGAAATAGCTAAGTTCGGAAAATTCGAAAACAGACAACTAAAACTCATCGAGACAATTCTAAAAACCCCTTACACAATTAGGTTGCGTTGTTTTATCACAGAGTTCCTATGGCCACCTCCTGTCTCCATCATCAGATCAGTTCGACAGTACCATATTATTGTATTGTCATCAGAACTACATACAGCTGCCAATTTTCATGACGCTACGCTCCTTGGAAGATGGTTAAATTAGTTACTTTAGATTCCATTACATAGTTAGTTACATACAGGTCGACCTAATAAAAGCTTGTTAAAAACAATGTCTTCCGCTGCCGCGTCGCTATGTCTGTATGTTCGCGATATACTCATACGGCGCGATTCGGGAAATGAATTAGAGATGGTGGCAATGGTACCTTTTGCCGTGGAACGTCACATATCTTTACTAGGTATTTCATATCTAGTGCATCTCTAATTCATTTCCCGAAATGAAACAAAAGAAAATCAACACACAACAATAACGTTCACAACCCACGACGCCGGACCTGATGGCTACGTGACGGTTTGTGCCTTTAAATGTGGACTCTACATATTGATAATATGTTTTATTTTATTACATCGTTTCACAGAAGCATACTATATACGTTTTTTGGCGTCTCATTCATTATTTCATTATGTAAACAATCAAGGTACCTACGTGGTCTTGTATATAATATATGTAAGGTAGACTCGGTTTATCGTAATTATATCGTAGCAGTTTTTACTTAATCGCGGATATTTTGTTTATGAAGGTTTGTTATACTATATTATTTTTCATCACACTCGCTCAGTAAATGTGGAATTGCACGCAGGTGTAGCGGGAGTTATAGAAAAAGCGTTCTCCCTAGGGAGTTATGAAGTTTCTAGTGCCATAATTAACAGTTTTTAGGGTTCCGTACCCAAAGGGTAAAACGGGACCCTATTACTAAGACTCCGCTGTCCGTCCGTCCGTCCATGTTTCCTTCTGTCACCAGGCTGTATCTCGTGATCTGCGATAGCTAGACAGCTGAAATTTTCTCAGATGATGTATTTCTGTTGCCGCTATAACAATAAATACTAAAAACAGAATAAAATAAAGATTTAAGTGGGGCTCCCATACAACAAACGTCATTTTTGACCGAAGTTAAGCAACGTCGGGCGGGGCCAGTACTTGGATGGGTGACCGTTTTTATAGATAATGGTACGGAACCCTTCGTGTGTGTGCGAGTCCGACTCGCACTTGGCCGGTTTTTTGTCTTTATACTTAATTTTTGTATCGCAAGTGTGATGAAAAACATTGTGTGTAACTCGGGGCGTAATAATATTGCAAACTCGAGTCTATACTTACTCTCGTTTGCAATATTCAACTTACGCCCCATGTTGCACAATGTACTATAGTTTAGTACATTGTGCAACATGTTACAAAATAATTTGTCTAGCAAGTATGAATGTGTCATGTGTTTTCTTTATTTTATTTATGAGTTTTACCATGCGAAAACATCAAACCCATGACCGGCACAAAAGGGGTATTTTTAAACAATCTTATCATCAAGTGCACATGCAAAATAGAATTTTACGTAAGAACCAAAATGACCGATGTAACTACTCGTGACCTAACGATTATAGGCTATCAAGAACTGCTGAGATGCTGGGTGTCTGACCCGCATTGGCTGGGATGCTAGCTCAGAACTTTGCCATTTCTCGAATTTCAGACTATTTCAAACAAAATCCTCCAAAACTCTGCCAAATTTCGTTCTAGAAGATAGAACTGTGGTTATTCTAGTGCACTAGGGAGCTGACTATCCAGAACTGCTGAGATGCTGGGTATCAGACTTGCATTGGCTGGGATGCTACGCTCAGAACTTAGCAATTCCTCGATTAAAATACTTTTTTGGAGTTTTGAAAGACTATCTGTCAAAACTTTGCCAAATTTCGTTCTAGAAGATAGAACTGCATGTACTCCAATTCACTAGGGTGCTTGCTATCCAGAACTGCTGAGATGCTGGGTATCAGACCTACATTAGCTGGTATGCTAAGCTCACAACTTAGCATTTAGTCGATTTCGAGACTTCGATACTATTTCCGGACATAGTCTACCAAAACTCTGTCAAATTTCCTTCTAGAAGATAGAACTGTGGTTATTCTAGTGCTCTAGGGAGCTGCCTATCCAGAACTGCTGAGATGCTGGGTATCAGACCTGCATCGGCTGGAATGCTAAGCTCAGAACTTAGCATTTACTCGATTTCGAGACTATTTTCGGAGATAGTGTATCAAAACTCTGTCAAATTTCCTTCTAGAAGATAGAACTGTAGTTATTCTAGAGCACTACGGAGCTAGCTATCCAGAACTGCTGAGATGCTGGGTATCAGACCTGCATTAGCTGGGATGCTAAGCTCACAACTTAGCATTTAGTCGATTTCGAGACTTCGATACTATGTCCGGACATAGTCTATCAAAACTCTGTCGAATTTCCTTCTAGAAGATAGAACTGTGGTTATTCTAGTGCTCTAGGGAGCTGGCTATCCAGAACTGCTGAGATGCTGGGTGTCTGACCTGCATTGGCTGGGATGCCAAGCTCAGAACTTAGCAATTCCTCGATTTCGATACTTTTTTCGGAGTTTTGAAAGACTATCTTTCAGAACTTTGCCAGATTTCTTTCTAGAAGATAGAACTGCATGTACTCCAATTCACTAGGGTGCTTGCTATCCAGAACTGCTGAGATGCTGGGTATCAGACCTGCATTAGCCGGGATGCTAAACTCACAACTTAGCATTTAGTCGATTACGAGACTTCGATACTATTTCCGGACATAGTCTATCAAAACTCTGTCAAATTTCCTTCTAGAAGATAGAACTGTGGTTATTCTAGTGCTCTAGGGAGCTGCCTATCCAGAACTGCTGAGATGCTGGGTATCAGACCTGCATTGGCTGGAATGCTAAGCTCAGAACTTAGCATTTACTCGATTTCGAGACAATTTTCGGAGATAGTGTATCAAAACTCTGTCAAATTTCCTTCTAGAAGATAGAACTGTAGTTATTCTAGAGCACTACGGAGCTAGCTATCCAGAACTGCTGAGATGCTGGGTATCAGACCTGCATTAGCTGGGATGCTAAGCTCACAACTTAGCATTTAGTCGATTTCGAGACTTCGATACTATGTCCGGACATAGTCTATCAAAACTCTGTCAAATTTCCTTCTAGAAGATAGAACTGTGGTTATTCTAGTGCTCTAGGGAGCTGGCTATCCAGAACTGCTGAGATGCTGGGTGTTTGACCTGCATTGGCTGGGATGCCAAGCTCAGAACTTAGCAATTCCTCGATTTCGATACTTTTTTCGGAGTTTTGAAAGACTATCTTTCAAAACTTTGCCAAATTTCGTTCTAGAAGATAGAACTGCATATATTCTAATTCACTAGGGTGCTTGCTATCCAGAACTGCTGAGATGCTTGGTATCAGACCTGCATTAGCTGGGATGCTAAGCTCAGAACTTAGCAATTCCTCGATTTCGATACTTTTTTCGGAGTTTTGAAAGACTATCTTTCAAAACTTTGCCAAATTTCGTTCTAGAAGATAGAACAGCATATATTCTAATTCACTAGGGTGCTTGCTATCCAGAACTGCTGAGATGCTAGGTATCTAGCCCGCATTGGCTGGGATGCTAAGCTCCGAACTTAGCTATTTCTCGATTTCGAGACTATTTCAAACATAATTCTCCAAAACTCTGCCAAATTTCGTTCTAGAAGATAGAACTATGGTTATTCTAGTGCACTAGAGAGCTGCCTATCCAGAACTGCTGAGATGCTGGGTATCAGACCTGCATTGGCTGGGATGCTACGCTCAGAACTTAGCATTTACTCGATTTCGAGACTATTTTCGGAGATAGTCTATCAAAATTCTGTCAAATTTCCTTCTAGAAGATAGAACTCTAGTTATTCTAGAGCACTATGGAGCTAGCTATCCAGAACTGCTGAGATGCTGGGTATCAGACCTGCATTAGCTGGGATGCTAAGCTCACAACTTAGCATTTAGTCGATTTCGAGACTTCGATACTATGTCCGGACATAGTCTATCAAAACTCTGTCAAATTTCCTTCTAGAAGATAGAACTGTGGTTAGTCTAGTGCTCTTGGGAGCTGGCTATCCAGAACTGCTGAGATGCTGGGTGTCTGACCTGCATCGGCTGGGATGCCTAGCTCAGAACTTAGCAATTCCTCGATTTCGATACTTTTTTCGGAGTTTTGAAAGACTATCTTTCAAAACTTTGCCAGATTTCGTTCTAGAAGATAGAACTGCATGTACTCCAATTCACTAGGGTGCTTGCTATCCAGAACTGCTGAGATGCTGGGTATCAGACCTGCATTAGCTGGGATGCTAAGCTCACAACTTAGCATTTAGTCGATTTCGAGACTTCGATACTATTTCCGGACATAGTCTATCAAAACTCTGTCAAATTTTCTTCTAGAAGATAAAACTGTGGTTTTTCTAGTGCTCTAGGGGCTGCCTATCCAGAACTGCTGAGATGCTGGGTATCAGACCTGCATTGGCTGGAATGCTAAGCTCAGAACTTAGCATTTACTCGATTTCGAGACTATTTTCGGAGATAGTGTATCAAAACTCTGTCAAATTTCCTTCTAGAAGATAGAACTGTAGTTATTCTAGAGCACTACGGAGCTAGCTATCCAGAACTGCTGAGATGCTGGGTATCAGACCTGCATTAGGTGGGATGCTAAGCTCACAACTTAGCATTTAGTCGATTTCGAGACTTCGATACTATGTCCGGACATAGTCTATCAAAACTCTGTCAAATTTCCTTCTAGAAGATAGAACTGTGGTTATTCTAGTGCTCTAGAGAGCTAGCTATCCAGAACTGCTGAGATGCTGGGTGTCTGACCTGCATTGGCTGGGATGCCAAGTAGTGTTGAGTCGCTCACTCGTGAGGCACCTCATTTGTACCACTCATTTTGTTAATTTGTCGCAGTACTTCATACCGCAAAAATGTCTTACATCACTCCTCTATTCATTTTACTCATTTACTCGCGCGCATCACAAACACCTCTTGCCACACAAATCATTCACACACTTCAAATTTAAAAAAACTCTTATCCTTTCAATTTCACTCGCGACCTTCAAAACTCATACGCTCCTCATAACCTCGCAAGAGAGTCCCTGGATCGCGCGAGGCGCTCGAGGTGCTCGCCCGCTCGCCGACACTCAATACTCAAATGAAGAAACGAGTAATGGACGTAATGGTCCACACTGTCAACTGCCGAACTACAAACCTTATTGCAACGACAAAAGGTCCACCGAGAAAAGCATTGAGTTTGTACCGCTCACCGCCTCTCTGTGACATGAACACCTCAAAAATCCTTTCAAAATGAAACAAAGAATTAGAAATACCCAAAGAGGGAGTGAGACAGACACGCGCCGTACTTCAATATCGCCTCGCGTCACCACCGAAAATACGTTAAAAATTAAACACGAAAGACAACAAGCGTAAGCGCTGCAAGCTTTCATACATCTTACGCCTTTTTGATCCTAACTTACGTGTCAAAATGGCGCGAGAAATCAGTCTCAAAACGAATTTCGACGTGTTGCTTCTCTGTCGCACTTGTAAATTCGTACGTAAGTGTGACAGGGAGGCAAAATGACGAACTTGGTTCGCGGTACGCCCTCTGTATACCAGGCGGGCATTTACGAAGCTTGCTTAGAAACAGAAATCCCTTAAGTAACTAAAATATTATTGAAATATAATACGGTAGCGTACACAATTTATGATAATTTCAATAAGTTTCAAGTTTATTAAATAAAAAGTAAGTATAATTTTCATAGGTAAAATAAAAATGTAGATGTAAATTATACCGATTTGAATTTGCAATACTTTTTATTAACATTCTTTGTAAACGACTTCGAACTGTCAAGTTTTGATTATGACATATTTATATTTATTTTGTTCGTACTTCGTTCACTACCTAGTTAATTTTAGTTCTCTACTACCTAATACCTAGTGATAATTCTTATAATCATAACAAAATATGGACATAGTTTTTGCCAGTAAATATACCCGCGGATCTTCCTTGGTGCCTTTTGCATGAAAAAATGAAGTGTAAATGTAGCCGGCGGCGGCCGGCGCGAATGGTGCTTTGTTTATTATCATATTGATGATATTACTGTTAAATTATCTGAGGTGGTAAGTTAGTCACTTCTATATAATAATGACTAGTGAAAATATTGAATTTGTTCTCCTTAGTTTGTTAAAAATGTGGTAGTTTTATGGTTAATAGATACTTATGAAATATATCACTACATATTATAAAACAAAGTCCCCCGCCGCGTCTGTCTGTTTGTGGGTTTGTTTGTATGTTCGCGATAGACTTAAAAACTACTGGACGGATTTTCATGTGGTTTTCACCTATCAAAAGAGTGATTCTTGAGGAAGGTTTAGGTGTATAATTTGCTAACCCATGCGAAGCCGGGGCGGGTCGCTAGTGATTATTATACTTAAAATTATATCAAGTAGCAAGGAGGAGGTCTAAACAATCTAACAATAAAAAAGAGCTACATTAGAACAAGTTTCATAAAAGCAGCAAATTAAGTTAGGTACTTTATGTTCTTAGTTTGATTCTAAAATTATCTTTCTCCTAAAAGTTCTATTCTTAACCTCCAGAATTGCACTCCAATTAAATATTACTACTTATTTATTTATAAAGGAAGTGATGAATACATAAATATGTATATACATTAAATATTTTTGTCGCCGTTGGAGTTAATGGAATAGTCGACGCTGAATATATGCTAGTACCTCACCTCATTTGAAGTAAGACATTGTAACACCTCATTTTAGAAAATGAGGTACTCATACAAACTCATTTTAAATTGATGTCCTACCCATCACTAATGCCAAGCTCAGAACTTAGCAATTCCTCGATTTCGATACTTTTTTCGGAGTTTTGAAAGACTATCTTTCAAAACTTTGCCAGATTTCGTTCTAGAAGATAGAACTGCATGTATTCCAATTCACTAGGGTGCTTGCTATCCAGAACTGCTGAGATGCTAGGTATCTAGTCCGCATTGGCTGGGATGCTAAGCTCCGAACTTAGCTATTTCTCGATTTCGAGACTATTTCAAACATAATCCTCCAAAACTCTGCCAAATTTCGTTCTAGAAGATAGAACTGTGGTTATTCTAGTGCACTAGGGAGCTGCCTATCCAGAACTGCTGAGATGCTGGGTATCAGACCTGCATTAGGTGGGATGCTAAGCTCACAACTTAGCATTTAGTCGATTTCGAGACTTCGATACTATGTCCGGACATAGTCTATCAAAACTCTGTCAAATTTCCTTCTAGAAGATAGAACTGTGGTTATTCTAGTGCTCTAGAGAGCTAGCTATCCAGAACTGCTGAGATGCTGGGTGTCTGACCTGCATTGGCTGGGATGCCAAGCTCAGAACTTAGCAATTCCTCGATTTCGATACTTTTTTCGGAGTTTTGAAAGACTATCTTTCAAAACTTTGCCAGATTTCGTTCTAGAAGATAGAACTGCATGTATTCCAATTCACTAGGGTGCTTGCTATCCAGAACTGCTGAGATGCTAGGTATCTAGTCCGCATTGGCTGGGATGCTAAGCTCCGAACTTAGCTATTTCTCGATTTCGAGACTATTTCAAACATAATCCTCCAAAACTCTGCCAAATTTCGTTCTAGAAGATAGAACTGTGGTTATTCTAGTGCACTAGGGAGCTGCCTATCCAGAACTGCTGAGATGCTGGGTATCAGACCTGCATTGGCTGGGATACTACGCTCAGAACTTAGCATTTACTCGATTTCGAGACTATTTTCGGAGATAGTCTATCAAAACTGTGTCAAATTTCCTTCTAGAAGATAGAACTGTAATTATTCTAGAGCACTAGGGTTTTAGCTATCCAGAACTGCTGAGATGCTGGGTATCAGACCTGCATTAGCTGGGATGCTAAGCTCACAACTTAGCATTTAGTCGATTTCGATACTTTTTTCGGAGTTTTGAAAGACTATCTTTCAAAACTTCGCCAAATTTCGTTCTAGAAGATAGAACTGCATGTATTCTATTTCAATAGGGTGCTTGCTATCCAGAACTGCTGAGATGCTGGGTATCAGACCTGCATTGGCTGGGATGCTACGCTCAGAACTTAGCATTTACTCGATTTCGAGACTATTTTCGGAGATAGTGTATCAAAACTCTGTCAAATTTCCTTCTAGAAGATAGAACTGTAGTTATTCTAGAGCACTACGGAGCTAGCTATCCAGAACTGCTAAGATGCTGGGTATCAGACCTGCATTAGCTGGGATGCTAAGCTCACAACTTAGCATTTAGTCGATTTCGAGACTTCGATACTATGTCCGGACATAGTCTATCAAAACTCTGTCAAATTTCCTTCTAGAAGATAGAACTGTGGTTATTCTAGTGCTCTAGGGAGCTGGCTATCCAGAACTGCTGAGATGCTGGGTGTCTGACCTGCATTGGCTGGGATGCCAAGCTCAGAACTTAGCAATTCCTCGATTTCGATACTTTTTTCGGAGTTTTGAAAGACTATCTTTCAAAACTTTGCCAAATTTCGTTCGAGAAGATAGAACTGCATGTATTCTAATTCACTTGGGTGCTTGCTATCCAGAACTGCTGAGATGCTAGGTATCTAGCCCGCATTGGCTGGGATGCTAAGCTCCGAACTTAGCTATTTCTCGATTTCGAGATTATTTCATACATAATCCTCCAAAACTCTGCCAAATTTCGTTCTAGAAGATAGAACTATGGTTATTCTAGTGCACTAGGGAGCTGCCTATCCAGAACTGCTGAGATGCTGGATATCAGACCGGCATTGGCTGGGATGCTACGCTGAGAACTTAGCATTTACTCGATTTTGAGACTATTTTCGGAGATATTATATCAAAACTCTGTCAAATTTTCTTCTAGAAGATAGAACTGTGGTTATTCTAGTGCACGTGGGAGCTGGCTATCCAGAACTGCTGAGATGCTGGGTATCAGATTTTCATTGGCTGGGATGCTACGCTCAGAACTTAGCATTTAGTCGATTTCGAGACTTCGATACTATTTCCGGACATAGTCTATCAAAACTCTGTCAAATTTCCTTCTAGAAGATAGAACTGTGGTTATTCTAGTGCACGTGGGAGCTGGCTATCCAGAACTGCTGAGATGCTGGTTGTCCAAACTGGGATTTTTGCTCAAACTTAGCATTAATCAGAATTTACCTAGAATTATTTTTCATGTTCGTGTCCCATACATATATGAAAAAATTTTTTTTTACAGTTTTGACTAGAACTCATTATATATCGTCTAGAAATGTTAGTATCTTTCATTTAAATGCTATTTCGAGGCTGTGGAGTGGGTAATGGCTGGGATGCTGGAGTGTCAAAATGTGAAGTTAGCATCTCATTTTAAAATTTCGTTTTTTTCGCGAAAATGAGCAGAACTATTTAAAAAAACCATCTAGAACTGTAGAACTATTAGGGATGCTACTAGAACTCTCATAAAAGTTTGAGATGCTAGCACTTGATATGCTAGGTTCACACACACCAATTGGTAAATGTCTATTTAAATAGTTACTCATATTATGATTTTTTATCTAAGTAACGCGATACTTTGTTGATAACTCATCTCGTCTTCTATGTTTAGCATCTTTAACTTAATTTACCTAGTTGGAAAGCTTTTATATATAAATCTTCTACGGCGCGACATATTTATACCTCATTAAAAAAACTGGCACATTGACAAAGTGTTTAGTGCTCAAGTGAGACCTTAATCTCAACCTTGCTCGTGCAAGATTGTTCTTAGATTGAGTGGTATTTGATTCAATAATTAATCACTCTTTTTCTGTTAGTTCGTTGCGTTGCGTTATGTGTGGGTGCGATCAATTGATCGATAACTGAGTCCGGCTTATGGTTTATATATTGCAACAACTTAAGTCACCATTTGTTCTTTAGAGTACATGTTGTTTTTGAACTGACTGATGCATTTGATTGAGACGTTGAAATTCGGCATTGCATCATGAACAATAGCGAATGTTTGGACCATAATAGTGCCTTACGGCATAGTTTATTCTGTGAATACTGTATGATAAATACCTTTACGTAATTGTAAAGAAATTTGAGACAAAGAGTTAGAAAGCCGTAAGGGAATATTACATTGTAGTGAAAATTAAATGACGGGAAAATTACAAAATCTCGTACCTAACAAATGTCCACATAAAAGGTATTGGCACAATTTTATTGAGAGTTGAGACACAGTTCTTATACTTTTTAATGCTGTTTGACATAGACCGGGCAATATTTCAGCAAGTATAATAAAACGTATTTAAAGACAAAAGTTTTATATTTGGCTGGTACCTACTACACTTTGCTTTGACTATGTTTCCTCCTGTGATAAGATTTTATGTCACCAAAGTTTCACGAACAAACTCGCGAGAGCGAAATTGCGTGTGAACGCGAGCTAAAGTTTAGCTGCACATGCATGCTCCCGGTTTTACGTCGTGTTTATGACACGCGGCGTGTCAGCTACGTGTGAACAAGTTGCCCGCAGACGTCGCTTGATGCATTTTACGGCTAGTTAAACTGAGATAAGCAAAAGCAACTAAAATAAATCCTTCTGTAGAATGCTGGAAATGCTGGAATCTTCTCGTTCTGTTGTAGATGTTGTTGTATTCGTACTTCAGTATCGTTTTGTTCTTAATGTAAACAAATAAAGCAAAAGTTTAAATATTGACCTATAACTTTATAGAATTGTATTCCTTAGGACCTATTGTATTATTTCGCGATAAAACTGTAAAATTGTATCTATGCAATTGCCTAGTTTGTCTAATACATGCCATACGACTAAATAAATAAATCAAAATACATTCAACATTAATGAGGTGCCAAAACATTTGCTTGTCATGAGCTATTTCATTAAAATGAAAATGTCATCCTCGAGGTCTTTGAGATGTCACGATTAGGTATCTCTTATTTATTTTCAAGACTTAATTTCTATTCTGAATGTCTCTGCCAGTTGTTATGTTTATATGCAAATGGCAATTATTATTTTATTAAAAATACAACTTAGGTGATTAAACATGTTGTTATTGTTAGGTACGTTACCAATCATTTAATCGCATATTTGCCAGTCTCCTTTATCAGTTTCTATGATGAACTAACTTTACCTAATTGGCGTCTGGAACAGCGCCATCTTTTAGGACCTCAAACTAAACAGTCGTAAAGTGGAGAAAACGGTCATCTCCGCAAGATTATGATGAAACCTCGCGGAGTTTTCCATGCCTTTTGTCGAGGAGCCCATAAAACGCCTCATGGCAAGCTCAGAGAAAATTGTGTTTCCGTGAGCCGGCCACTTCATCAGCTTTTATTCAATTTCATCCTAAGACGTTGGTAAAATTTAGTCTAACACAATGCAGTTGCTCCCACGTTTTCAATTATCTTTTTGTTTACGGTAACGGTGAGGTTTAAGTGCCACGCCTCATTCGCATACTAAGTTTCATGTTTTAATAGCGGTATCTATCTCATCACAATAGCAGACAACTAAATTGCTTTCAACAATTCAACACCTTTGCCTTTCGATGTTATGGAGCTTCTGTTTTATTTACACAACGGTATCTAACACATCGTAAGGCTATATCTCATGTTGTTTTGGTATCTTTTTTATATTTAGATGCGAATTCTGCAAGAATGCCATTATGCCACCCAGTTTAGGTGGTCTGCTCACAATAATTGTATTACTTCTTTTTTATCTCACGAACATAAGATCTGTCAGATAAGCTTCTTGCTTCCGTTGACCGCTGTATGTTAATTTTGGCTCATTATCTATGTTTTTTGATTGTTACTTACATCAGATTAGAATACAGATTTCATCATCTTAAGATAACATTTTATTATTAGTTGGAACCGTCGCCACCTTCAACATGATCTAAATTTTGAGATTTGTGTGCGATATCCGCTCTTAATTAAGATTATATTTAAATTAGTACTTAATTGGCATATTGAACTAGTAAAGCTGCTCTAGATTACACTGTTTATTAAAGAAACACTTGGAAAGCCTTTTCGAATCCGAGATGGAAAGTTAATTATTGGGAACCTACTTCGACGTCTATAATTTCGTTGTAACAGCATTGATTTGACGAGGCCTTGATAAATTTCGTACTTCGATATCGACTATTGTTTTGTAATGAAAAGTACCGTTACAAAATAATATGGGCCGTGGGTACTGACTGAACTGACGATAACTGTAGGCTGGTGATAATCGGTGGATCTGCGAGTATAAAATCAATAATTTTCTTTTAGTGACCGATCGGTCATCCGTTACTATAGATAACCGTTAACAGCTATTCTCTGATTATTTTAGCGCCTCATGAATAAACACCGATTGATGTACTTAAATCCGCATTTCATCACATTGTTCTCGCAAATAATTTGAACTATGTATGTCGTAATTCATTGAAAAGAGCAATAAACGTCTCAGGGGCGTGCAACATATGTGTGTTGAGATAGATTTCACTCGTTATAATACCTACATACTTATAATTAATGGCTTGTAACATAAAAACATATTTTAATACGATTACCTTATTACGAGGAAGTTTAGTTGATTGTATAGCTTATTACTAACCGTGTGCATGACTAACTCATAATTTTTCGTATTTATTTCTCGCTTGCCTGTTAGTTCGTTTCCAATCTTCCTGTCGTGTAGTCCTGTCTGTATATACCTTCAACCTCCTTTCTCTTCATTTATAGGAGCCGCAACGGACCGAAGACATTTCGAGAGTAGTGATAACGAGGATTTTGCTTTGATTTTTAGTCAATCGAAAAGTTGAAGTGACTGTGAGGGGATCGCCGAATGAAGTCGAAAGTTGGAAAGAAGTACTTGCCCACGGGCGGGCAAAAGGAATCGTATGTGTTAGTCACGGCGAGAAGGAGATATATGAAGAAATTAATGTACGTACTTCCTTCACTATCTATTGCATGCACTTTTTGAACCTTTCTACTTGTTTCTTGTTCCGTAGTAATAACTTATTTTAGTAGATACTTGATCATCGTCGTCCGACGGTTATCCTGGTTGGATTTGTGTAGGACTTACTCAAACATGATATATTTCTTTGCACCTACGGGATGACTAGGAAATTTATTTTTATTCAAAGGGAAACGCGCGGGTTTTTCTGGCCGACTAAATGTTTTCAAAAGTGTGAAATGATACGTTATACCTATATGCGGTATTTTAGTCAAGTGGGAAACCTCATTGTGTCCTGTACTGAATCAAGCATAATATGAATAGGTATGTCAATTTTAGCTCGGTTTTCCGTTAGTTTTGCACATTGCAAAATAAATCTCTAGATAACTGGTGATTTTTAACAAACCGTACTTTTATATTGACACAAGACAAGACCCACCAGGAGTTTGCAATCTGGATTTCATTTTTATACCTACATAACATAATAACTTCCCTGACAAATATCCCATAATTAACTGGATGATTATTCCTTTTGCTTCTAAAAAAGATATACTTATTACCTATAAGAGATACATATTTTTCCTTTACCTATTCAACAGCTTCTTCTTCACTAGTATGAATTTGCCGTTTATGTCATAATCAGATTTAAGTCTTTATTCGGTTATTGCTTTGATAAATAGGGTAAATTAAACATATTGTTTCAAGATTTTATTTAAATTTAAAAATACTTACATGCTTCTCGTACTACACACTAGCACTAAACGAAGACAGGTATCTGCCTATTCCTTTCTAAATATTACCTACTGCGTACTTACTTAGCAAAGTGTTCAAAGCAAAAAGGTTTTGCACAGGGAGTAATTTTTCATTGTTTAGTTTAGGCATGACCCATTTATATTCTTGTTTAAAATGTTTGTTAACGAAAAATTAATGTCGTGCTAATTAATTTACCTTATATGTAAGCATAGCTTTAATTATGTTTACTTTGTGATACAGGAAAATGTAGGTAGGTAATATATGATAAGACATTTATTAACACAACGGGATATGTAATTCGATAAATACTTATTATATTTAATTACTACCATGACATACTTAATTACCGAACCTCATAATAAAATTCAAACCATTTAATTTGCGTGTAATGCACTTATGAGTAGGTAGATATAGTGGCTTCAAAATTTGCCAAATATAAGATAAACTGTATACTTAGGTATATCACAATATAAACATGTAGGTATGTACGATACATACAATTATTTGATAAAATTTAACTCTATCAATTTTATGTTGAAACTTTCATTCCTCTAAACAACTTTTAATATAGTATGTTGATTATTTTGCAATTTCGTTCTAACTGGTACCTCGCGCAAAGTGGAAGATAATTAATAATTATGGAAGAAATCTTCTATAACGTCAATATCGCCTGTTACCTACCATTAAACAAAGATTATTATTATGTATTGTTTTGTAGCTGCAGCAACATTATTTTGCGGTTAAAACTACTTAATAATTAATGCATTTTTCCTTAGAAGACTTGTACACCAGATCTGTGGCTTTGTCATTACCTTTTCAGTGACCATTCGGACCGATTCCACTCGGGTCAAGTCCTGAAACTCGTTATTTATATAACGGTAGCCGCATTACGTCTTAACACGAGAACTATTGTATTTCCCGTACAGCTTGATCAATAGAACTGTTTCAACCGTATTTCAACTGATTATCGTTTTGCTACAGCACAATAGTAACATTACAATAGCCGGAGCTAATAAATCGTCGATATCCAAAATCAATTCTATTTCTGTGGCGTAAGATATAGAATTGGAGTTTACGATTGTAAAAGTTGGCTACCGTTATTGTGAGATGTCTAATCATGACGGATGATTCCTGGTTGTTTGTAGATCGAATGATGCAGTCGTACCTGTATGTTATGTCTTGTAAGTCGACAATAGCTTAACCACATAGTTCAGCATTTCTGATTTATCTTCAGTAAAATCTGTTTGATTACTGTCTGGATCTGTTGATAATAATACAGTACAAAGATTTTCAAAAGTAATTTTTGATTGCATTGATTATTGAAACCGGACTAATTCTAAGGCACTTGTCCCACCAAGAGCGCGTAAGCGATTAACTATCGGCGATTTTGTCGCCCAACAAACAAACTAAAGATTAGGATCCTGTGTTAGTAAAAGAGACACATATATTAATAGTTCATCGCTGGCTGTTCACACTGCCGGCGAGAACACTCGCTCTACTAGTTTGTCGCCGCGATAAGATAAAACTAGCTCAGCGGTACTCGCTCAGCGATGCTCGCTTCGTAGTTAGAACTCAAGCTGCGAGACCAATCAGTCTGCGTGTTCGGCTACGCTGCACCGCCCGAGCGAGTGACGCGAGTAATAGCCCGTCGCGCTCGAACACTCGCCTATAGCCGAGCGACAAAACTATTGGAGCTAACACTCGCTTCTCGCCGCTCGCCCACTCGTTTCTAGTTTATCGTTCTACTCGCTTATCGCTCATCATCGGCGGTGGGACAAGTGCCTAATAAGGCCTGCTGTGCCCTATGGGTTAAAAGATCAGATTTCGAAAGACTTAATTAGAAAATGAGGATATTTATTATACATTACCAGGCCTATGGAACTCTCCTGCTCTCGTTCACGGTAGAAAAGCAAGCCAGTTGGTTGCCACACGCGCTCACGCACGCACGTCACCGCGCGTCACCGCGCGCCGCCGCACTGTTAATTTCTACGCTAGTTACAAGCTACGTAGGTACTATTGAATTTCTTTAATTAAACATGTAATGTTTATTACGACAAATGTATAGTTAGATACCTATCTATCTATTTGAAATATGTAGGTAGCAAATTTTTTATTTATTTTGGTAAATGTTTATTTTACTGACAGTAAGTTAACTTTATACCTGAAAGTACCTGTACCTACTCATTTATGCTGTGGTACATTTAATTACCTGTATTTATGTTTTTTTTTATTATTTTTCTTTATTGTGTAACATTAATCTCTAAATTACACGAAGTTTTACAACTAATTCTTGCTGGGATCATTACGCGGTTTATAAAACGGCGTAAACACTGCGGTTACTGCAGGGACATATGACCTTTTAAAATGAGTATTTCGCAAACACTAACGCATAATCGGAATATTAGGTAAAATTTAAGATTTAGCTTTCCTTTTATTTCACTCCGCTGTTTAAGTAGGTATTTTATCATTTCTAAGCGTCAGCAACCCTAGCGTTGTGCCGGTGCGCGCGGTGCGGGGAGCGGCGCGCTGATGAAGGTCACTCCATTGTATTTTTGTGTAGGTATCAAAACGGTAGGTATTTGCGTTTTCTTTGAGAGATAAGTATCTGTTCGTAAGAACTATTATATAATCTGTGACATTACGTAGAAATTTGTGATCACAAATTTCATCATTAAGTAATAAAAAAATGTGTACTTCGCATTCGCGAGATCAACAAATGTAGAATGAACTATGAAGTAAAGTAATTTAGAAAGTTTTTAGCAGATTATTCATATTAAAATAAACTCTTGGCAAAATGAACTTACTTACTTTAAACTTATAAAATATTAAGAAAAATATTTATGATATTTCGTGCCTAAGGCCAAAATATTTAAAGTAAATTATGACACCACCTTTGGTAGCTCAGTATGACCGCTTCGGTAATTGCAGCTTTTAA
This sequence comes from Cydia splendana, assembly GCF_910591565.1. Taxonomy (NCBI): domain Eukaryota; kingdom Metazoa; phylum Arthropoda; class Insecta; order Lepidoptera; family Tortricidae; genus Cydia; species Cydia splendana. Next base: position 9,109,523 of record NC_085974.1, read on the forward strand.
GAGCCTTGGGCACCAATTATGGCACATTTTGTACTACTTTGATAGATCTTGGCCGTGAAAGCATTAATAATACCCGTGATAATGTTGATTGATACTCTATTGGTAAAACTCGTATGTGGTTTTACAATGTTCTTTTCTTAGTAGTACCTAATTCCTACCGTAGGCGATGAATTTTTGATATTTTTTTGTTACATATCTAAAAGATACCGGTGGCTTAGTACAAAAATTAATTGATGCAGCAAAATGCGTAGAGCTTTAGAAAAAATATAATTTCAAAGGGTATACGTTCGAAAATGACAAAGTTATGAACGTATAATTGCAATCTATGCTATTATTAGAAGTGCTATAACATAACACCTTTAATTTACCCCTAGTTCAACGATAAATAATTACAATTAAATGCAGGTCATAGGAAACCATCAATTAGCAATGTGCTTGTATCGAAATGCCATCGTGCGCGTGGGCCGTGGGCCACCACCTGCGATTATTGCCGATTATACGCGATTATTCACGATTATAAGCGATCATAATCGCATAATTCAAGGTGTTTGTTGGCGGATGGTAATTACTAATTACACATTCTTTGTACGTGTGACCGATTATTGTTTTTGATGTAATCCATCTAACTGCCAACCCTTTGCAGTGTTAAGTTTGCACTAATACTTTGTTAACTGCAATCATTCATGGATGAGGATGATGTATTGCATAACTGTATAGACGTTTATACCTAATATTATGTATGGTTATACAAAAAAAAGTGGTTACATACACACAGTGGCTACGTACAGTCAAAATCAAATAGATATAGATGGCCGAAGTAACCAAATATATCGTATGATTCGTAAGACATCTTTTTTACTATAAGATGTATCCCGAAATATTTGGCTTTTTTGGCCGTCATCGATCTATTTGATGCTGACTGTACCGATTAACGGCCAATGTTTTAAACGAACTCTGTCGAAGTAGTCTAGGATCTAGAAGACTAGTGAAATTAAAACTAATAAATGGTGTTTTTGTAACAAGATAGTAAGTAATTAATTAAGGAAGCGCTGGTGGCGTAGCGGTAAGTGCGTGCGACTCCGGAGGTCGCGGGTTCAAACCCCGGCTCGTACCAAGTGAGTTTTTCGGAACTTATGTACGAAATATCATTTGATATTTACCAGTCGCTTTTCGGTGAAGGAAAACATCGTGAGGAAACCGGACTAATCCCATAAGGTCTAGTTTACCCTCTGGGTTGGAAGGTCAGATGGCAGTCGCTTCCGTAAAAACTAGTGCCTACGCCAATTCTCGGGATTAGTTGCCGAGCGGACCCCAGGCTCCCATGAGTCGTGGCAGATTGCCGGGATAACGCGAGGAAGAGGATGATGAGTAAGTAATTAATTAGATTTAAAACAACAAACGATATTTCAAAACTTCGTTTAACCTCCTGAGACTAAATGTACATTACAATGTACATATTCATGCAATCTAATTTGAACCTTTCATGATCCAAATAAAGTAGCATTTCTTTTGTTTCACTGCTTTTTAAAACAAACGAAATTCGTTCTAATTTACTTTAAGAATAAGATTCAAATAAAACATTTTAAAACTTTATATGGTGGGTCTTACGAGGTTAATTATCTTCACAAAAGTAATTTTATTTAGCAACTATGCATGAAACGACGATAAATAAAGTTGCATTTCTTTTGTTTCATTGCTTTTTAAAACAAACGAAATTCGTTCTAATTTACTTTAAGAATAAGGTACAAATAAAACATTTGAAAACTTTATATGGTGGGTCTTAAGAGGTTAATTATCTTCACAAAAGTAATTTTATTTAGCAAGTATGCATGAAACGACGATAAAAGTGCATTTTCCGAGCATAGCTTTACCTATTTTCACCACTAATGAATACTTAAAAAAACATCAGCCTTTTTACTGAATAAGCCAGGCCTCTGAGCACGAACACTAGTTTGTTTTACGTATTTTAATGTTGCCTTACTTTGCAAATCGTTTGAATATCCGAATGAGTAGCGACGATGAGACAACTGTTATTGTTTGTTCCTTTTTGCAATTCAAATTGCGTTCTGGTTTTCTTTAACTACAGGCATAGATAATAAAATAATAAATGCAACCGCTAAAATTTTATTCTCGTCAATGGTCAATTTCAAACCAAACAAGAATTTATGAAGAAAACATTAGCATGTAATATAGTGACCTGCGTCACCCTTTTCGGACCTTTGTTTTGTAAATCAAGAATTTAACAAGAATAGGATGTTTGACTCCTCCGAAAAATAACGTCATGTGTTGCTAATTCATACAAACTTTATACTAACGAATCGTTTTGACATTTCGTTAAAAGTAACTCAGTTGACTGCAAGTCGATCCCCTATTAACCAGCGCCTTCTCTACCGTGTCATGGTGTCTGTTAGTTCTACCACAACTCCAACAGTCGTGGGGCTTCCACTTCGTGGTCATCTTTACCCGCTTCTTCCTCCTCGGTCCCTCATTGCTGAGGATCGCGACCATGTATGCTACGTCTCCACAGTGTGCGATCATAGGCCATATAGGTCACGCACTGCATGTTGCCGCCAACTACCCTCTTCACAACATCAGAATCAGACCATCTCGTGGGTGCTTTTCCTCGCGCTCGCTTGCCCTCTATTTGGCCCAAGATAAGCTGTCTTTCTAGGTCGTGCTTTTTAGACCGCATGATATGACCAAAGAAGCTGAGCCTTTACCCGCAGTTCGCTATAAATTGCCGAGTTTTATTATTATAAGTATTACCTATAGGCGGTGCACGAACGCCGTTACAGGCTTCCCAGTCAGTATTCATCAGTATTAATGGACGTTTTAAGTATTTGTAAGGTGATTTAATACGGGGTATATTAAAATCGTGATAGGATCATTTTCACGTTAAGTTCACGATTATTGTAGCTTACATTTTCAGAAATATTAGTATTGGAACTGCATTCAAACACAGCCATTTCAATAAAATTTTGTAACAAGGCGATCCCCGAATTTTGCTAAAATATTTTTAGAACTGCATCACACACCTGTGAATCGCATTAAGGTAAAATATTTTTCAATCCTAAATCCAGGGCAAAGTATTTTTCCTCGGAACATCTCGGAATTTCTTTGGAAGGGCAATGGTGCATGTCATAAGTTATGTGTACGGTCACATATAAGTCTATTAAATTTAGAACTTAAATACTAGGGAACAAGGTTCAAAGTTATACTAACAGGAGATGTGTCACAATAGAAATTCTTGAAGGAACTTTCCTGCAAAGCACGCAGGGAATAGTTTGTGTCATAAGCGATCTAAAATAGTGTTAGTTGACGCATGCGAGCAATTATGGTGAAGATAGTTTGTGAATAATTAGTATGGTTTAAAGTTTAAACTATTCAAAACACTATATCAAGTCAAGTTCAAGATCACACATACTCTTCGCTCTCGTGGGTTTATAAGGCAATACGTATTATGTTGTATGAATTTTCTGGACTAATCATAGAAGCAGTTATTGTTTAATGAGTGTACGGTCGTAGATAAAGGTTAATAACAAGACGTACAAAAACTAGCACTTGCCCATAGCTTCGTTCGCGTGACACTTGTAAATCGCACTCCCATACAAATTTTAACCCTAATTTCACTTCATTAAGTTTAATTCGAGGGTAAGAGTATTCATTATTACGGGATATACCCAAAGGCTTAATTGCGTTTATGTATATCTAATTTTACAAACCTTCACGTTTATAATATAAAATAATTAGTAGAATTAACCCGTACATTACTGAAGCGAAATATTTAGATTTAGCAGCAAAGGGCTCGGAACATGCAATGCCAAGGAAGTGTTCCCTGTAACCATTGATCCCTGAACTGGTGATGTTTTTCGCCGCACAGCCTCCTAACGTATTTAAATTTAATTCCAATTACGGAACCTTTATATTTTAATTGCATTTTGTGAGGACTTTAGGTTCTATCATTTAACAGTAATTTAAAAATAACACAATCACAGTTTTATGTAGGTATCACGAAAGAGCGATGAATAACGTATAATTGTGTATGGAAATTTATATAAAGTGACCCGCTTTCATTGCTATAAATTGTATTCACACAAGACGTGGAAGTCATCGGGATTTGGCTACTTTTATAATGCTTTTAACGGACGCTCGCTCTTAGACGCTTTTTTGTATGCCGTTTGGAACAGCTCTTACAAAAGATGCAGTTATAAATATCTAAACGACTGGCCTCAGGCTCAAAATAGCGGCGTTATTGGACTGACTAGCTTTCGCCTCGAAATGTAAAAGAAAAAGTTGAATTGAAGTTTATAATAACATATCTTTAATTCAGCTTTTGGACCAAAAAATCTTTCAAATTATATTGTAAGGGTCAGTATTCCGTAGTTCAACATCTCTTAGTTATACAGGATGTTAATTCCAAATAGGAAAATGAGGAATAATTAGAATCTATAACTATAATTCGGATTTATGTTGTGACTTTCGCTGGTAAAACCACCCGCGTCACGTGTTAGGTAGGTAGCTACGTATACGTAATATAAGTAAATTATCCTTAACTGTTAATTATAAATAAAAAATGACAATACATAGGTATATGGGTACAATATAATAATATAATTTTCACCTCAGCAGCTCGAACAAGGGTACTTTGCTTCTTAAAAACAGTGAGCAAAATGCGATTTTGCTCACTGAGTCATTTTGTCTCACTCAGTGAGCAAAATCGCATTTTGCTCACTGAGTGTGTCTCACTCAGTGAGCAAAATGCGATTTTGCTCACTGAGTGGGACAAAATTACATTCAAGTGACCTTTATAGTCAAATGTCATTTCAACATGCGGGGTCTAATACAAGTTCGATATACTTGGGTTCTATTATCTCTGTCCCTCTAGGTATGTTCTCACTGCTTAGGGTGAAAAATTTTGTGTACTACACGAGATCAAAGTTATTTACATCTCGTGCGCTTTTGAATCCCTTACTACGCTCAAGATTCTAAATTAGATTCACTCGCTACGCTCGTGAATCTATTATAGAATCTTTCGCTTGCACGGGACTCAAAATAAGCACTCGAAGAAATATCAAACTTTGATCTCTTGTTGTACAAATAACTATAAAAGTTAAGGATAATGTGTATATTGTCTATATAAACTGTTTTATAGAATTCCCAACCCAGGATGCGCAATTTCCTGCTCTAAGCAGAAATAGCACACCTAGAGTCCATTAAAGAGATAAAGTTGGTGTGTTCCTCTCTGAACCCGGCACTCCTGACATTTCAACAGGTCTCGAAAAGAATTTCTGAAGAATAGCCACGACTTGCACCTTGCCCTCTATATGACGTTCCAATCGCTTGCTGAGTTAGAGCGAGTTTATTGCTCGACGTGGCCATTATAAGAGCTTCTAAGAATTATGTAGGTACATTTATTAAGGCTTTGAGAAGGTAACACTGAGAACTTGATATCCCCGCGGCTGCACAAACAAATGGCCCACATTGGTTCGACGATACTAAATATGATTAAATCGTTTTTTAAACACAATTTAGGTGATAGAAGTAACTTTTTTCTATGTAGGTTTTAACTAGGTCGTACATCAGGTTAACTACGACTGATATAGGAATGATTTATGGTACTTATGATTTCTAAATCGTTTTTGTCAAAAAAAAAATCTAAGAAGCTTGGATATTCTTTCTCTAGAGAATAATATGAGAGAAAAGTAGGCCAACGAACTAAGTCATTTCGAATGCAGTGTACTTTATATAAAATTTAATAATTAAGTAGCTTTTAGCCGTCTTTTTAGTTTAAAACAACAGTTTGCAAAGTTTCCAGTCCTGACAATACGCCGGTAAATTGGTCTCAAGTGAAACTTAACCGCTGTCGCAAAACTTGGAAACTGTTGGGAACTTCGCTCAGCCGGCTACCTGTCGGTGCCGAATGGCGCCGTATTCAATCCATATGTAACAGTATGATCATTGCTAAAAAATATGGTTGTCTGTAAAGTCGGTTTACGGACGATAATTTTGCGTGATAAAGAAAACATTGATGAAAAATTGCATACTTTGGCCGTAACGTTACCATGGAGATCTGTCCACAACGTTACCATGGAGATCTGTCCACAACGTGACACTTTTTCGTGCATGCTACCGGTGTTCATCGATTGATAAGACGTTATTATCACGTCAATAAAATAAAATATCTTTATTCCAGGATATTAAAAATTCACCATCTAAGACTATCCACATTCAGTGAGTATTTGTGTTAATTTTCCCCTGCTTTTGTTATTTACCAGGAATTTGGTATTTTCAACGAAATTTAAATAATGGAGACACAGTTCTGCAAGTATGGTATGTTTTATTGGAAATATGCTCCTCTTTTATAAGATTAATTTTGGTTCTTAAATATTAATACTTTTGAGATATTGGGGAAATAAAAAATATCTACTTTTCCCCCCTTTTTTTTGTTTATAACTTTTGACATTTTTTGTGTGCTAATACACGCTTCGAATACATTTTTCTAGACATCATTACGAATCTAATGAGGTATCACACGTAATTTTCACTGTTTTCAGTTTCTCGAGTAGAGTATGCTGTGTAGGTGTTACCTTAGTACTTATAGTCGACCTCACCTAATATCAGGTGAACATATTTCATTCCACCAGCCCAAACCGAAAAGTTTACCTTTATTAGCTCTACTCTAATAGTTATTCAGTAGGCTAGGCAATACCTACGCTACGCTATCCGCTCTCGAAGTATCTCCGGGACTACCTCGATACGTAATACTACGTATATTTACGTTCTGTATGACCACAGGATTTTTGACAAATACCTACTGTATTTAGTCTGATCACTGTGTGTTTTTGGCAGAGCTCTCGGTTCAACGATCACTAATTTACTGCTGCAAGCATTGACGTATATCTCAGGACTGGCCTTACGGGCAATAAGAATGGGGCACGAATGGGGCCAGTTCAGCGGTGTGACACCGCTACAACGCGATTGGTTGATGAGTTCGCATCACGCGCGCGATTGGTCGTGGTCGCAGTCGCAACTAGTTGCGTTCGACTGCACGATTGGCTCGAATTCGTGAGTGACACCGCTGAACTAGTATCAGTTTTAGTGCCCGTAAGGCCCGCCCTGAGATAATGGCTGCAAGCATACCCAGCTTCCAGATAATTTAAAATGTACACTTTGAGTACACTTTTTCTGTCCTTGCCGCTTAAAATGTTGGTCGCTGTTTCATAGTCTTATCTAAATCGTCACAAAACCAGTATCGTTACTTTGTAAAGTACCTAAAGTAATTTTAAATAGATTTGAAAGTAATTTTACAATTGTTAACATCACTTGGTTAGAAGCACTACCACCAGTTTTAACATTGACATATTCACTCACGTTTAAGTAACTTACTTTCTATGCATCTCGCTCGTACTCGCATATTAGTGCAAGCGAGATGTATAGAAAGTAATTTACGTAGACGCGAGTTAATCTGTCAATGTCAAAACTGGTGGTAGCCGTAAAGGAGTCGTTTCTCACAGACAGTATCGAGTACGACTACAACGTACTACTATACGTATTTTCGTAACATTGTGCCTCTCTGCATATTATTTTTGTACGAAACTTGTTATTCTCCGTGTAACTCCGATGAATAAATATTTTAACTGATTTATTACGAACAATAATAAAATTATGCAGAATGGGAAATTATGTAATTAAAATGATATATACTATCTACTCGTACGTCTCTCTGGTTCGATTACGCATAATTACACTACACAATTGGTATGATTCGATTCAATGTGACCTAAATGAAATTATGCGGTGTATGTGTAGGTAAATGTAGGTGTTGACGTCACTGCTCATATTGGACGAGTCCGGGTAAATGAGTCACTCAAATTAAGATTTCTCTCTTACTAACCTTGACTCATCCGAAAACGACCTACCATATTTAAGGAGAGGACTTTCTTTGATGCCATACTCACTATCAGTAAGTCAATACGTCCGTTGCCACCGCTCAGAAAGCTATTGAAAATAAGATTTCCAACTTAATTCTGCAAATAGGGCTTTAAAGGACTTTTAAAAGTCTGCGCCTACTCAAAGTTTAAACGAAGTTTAGAACAATATTAGCAAAATAACCTAGGGGTAAGTCTATAAGGTTCGCCTACAGCCCACCTGTCTCTTTAGCCCTAGAACTAAACAGAAATCCAGTGAAGTTAAACTGGTTATTCTCTCAAGCTCCTGAGAATAGGGGTGTCATAGAAGAACAAACAGAATCACTCTAACTAAGCTGAAAGGTTGATCAAATCACCGCGAAATCCGTGAACGACTAAACGCGTGCACAAAAGTGTTTGTGTACGTCAAAATGCTTTTATCTACAAATTGATATGACATAACGTCACTCACTAAACCACAGATGTCATCGTTGAGTTATTTCACTTATTTCCATTCACGGCGAGTTTGGTAAATCGATCACGGTGTCTACTACTACCGTGCCTGTTCGTCTGAATCTATCAGTCATGTGTAATTGGAGTGACGAAGATGGATCTGGATATGAAATTCAAATTTCGAACGTAAGTTAGCGCTCCCGATGCTTACTCGACACTTTCGTGGCGTGATGCATCTAAACATTGTGCCGTGACGTTGTGCGTTTACTAGTCTTGTGCACCGGCCTATGCAAGACATTTAAATTTAAAAATAAGCTAGTGTGTTGAATATAGATGTAATGTCAAAAGGTTACATCTTTATTCAATGTGCTTTACTTTATATTGGTAACATAGTTCGTCTTGGAAGTGTTTCTTAAAAGAGAAAACTATTTGGGGCATTATCTATGAAAAGGCACCTTACTGTCGATGGCGCTTACGCTGCACAGCGTCGCGCGGCATTGTATTTATATCGGAGCATCGATAATAATGGCGTAAGGGGCTGTCCATAAATTACGTCATCGATTTTGACGATTTTTGGACCCCCCCCCCCCTATAATCATCCAAAAATCATGCTTCAAATGACCCCATTTCCTCCTACTTCATGCTACCGTCATCCGATGCCCAGACCCCCCCCCTAAATTGAAATGACGTAATTTATGAATAGCCCCTAAGCGCCATCGACAATAAGGTCCCTTTTCATAGATAACGTCACATTTGAGTATAAATTTTCAAAGCCGCTATAGTTTTGTGTTTTAACAGTGACAAAAACCCAACTATACAACGATTTTAGGATATAGTGGCTTTAGAGATCACTGCTATAGTATATAATACTTTAGTAGTTTGCGCTATTAAGGTTCCCTGCAAGCCGCTATAGTTTTGTGTTTTTACAGTGACAAAAACCCAACTATACAACGATTTCAAGATATAGTGGCTTTAGAGATCACTGCTACAGTACATAATACTTTAGTAGTCATATAAACACTATTATAGAACTGTTTTGCTCTATAGTATCGTTTTTGGGACATATATTTATAGAGTTAATAAGCGCTTTAGTAGTTTTTAAATCCCTATTATATCTCATAGCTGTAAACGACACAATGACTCTTTTATATTACAAAACTGTTGTATAGTGGTTTTGTTTTTTCTTTTAAAAGACAACAGCGTTATAGCTGACTTTTTATGTCTTTTATACACCGAGTTAGATACATAAAGGTAGAAAACGACTACTTGTAAATGATAAATTTGATCTGTAATGGCTACTTATATCTTGCTTATATAAGTTCAGGCCTAAGCCACATAATGTGGTTCCGTACAAAATATTTTTATATTATTAATAAATTGGTAAAAAAGACCCCAGTGATATTAGTGATTGTAGTTCAGATTTATCATCAATGATTTAATACAAGCATAAAATCGTGATGGTTTAGATATTTATCGGCATCCATTATTAGCACATTTTTTTTACCAATAACACTGAAAAAGAAAACAACAGTAATGACTACATCCAAATTTAAAAAAATCCTATGCGTTTCTAAAGAGTTTGTATGTGCAACTGGGTTACAGCAAAATTCTTTTGGAACCCTAATTTTAATCATGATGGCGGTGAATATTTCGTCATAAGTTCTATAGTTAGCCTATAAAAGCATCGGATTGACTTCTTGGCTGTATAGTAGTAACTATGGTGAATATCATTATATTTTCTTAAATTATTTTATTAAAAACTTAAATAAATAGAGGGGGCATTTAAAATTCCTCATTAACCCAATGCTATTCTAACGGTAAAACTTCCGTCCCATATACTTTTTGCACTAAAGACCGAATTATTCTATATATTAAAAAAGTCTTTATTTATCACCATTTTACTTAGTACCGTTTTAGTGAAGTAAACACACAACAAAACCACTCACAACAGTTGATGGAAAACTTGATAGCAAATTGCGTAGTAAAAGAACTATGAATTCTACTATAGTATAAAAAGCACAATAATAGAATTTCAAATACTACTATAGTATAAAAAAAGCACTATAATGGAATCTCAAATGCTACTATAGTATAAATTAACACTATAATGGCGTTACTGACAACAAATTAGCACAAGAGTCATGCATTACATCACTTTTATAGACCTAAAACGTCACGACTGACACTGCTACAGGTCTACTATATCACTGAATGGCACATAAGATGCGCCATTTCGGCTTTATACAACCTTCCTAGGTCTTTTATAGGACCTTAGGTGGTATTTAGGAAACGTTCTATCGACTACTATAGTACCACAAATTGTTACTTGGGTAGGTACGTATAGTTTTTGAGCGTTAAGTTGGCAGTCGTTTTGAGTGTCTGCGGTCGCTACTGTACGAGTAATTATTAACTACTTACTTACCCTGTAATTACCGAACAAAGGGATATTTTCCGTTTTAAACGTGGCTCGACGTTAAAGGTAAAATTGCCTTTGTAATGATACTGGCTTTTATTGTGCACTTGAAATCTAGCTGCTATCGCAACTCCTACAAAATAAATGCTTTTGCGTTGTGAACTACGTTTATTGGATAATAAAATATGTGAAGTTATAGCGTGTAATTTATATATTTATTATAAACATGAAAACATAATTTGGTAGTAAATGTCGTGAAAGCGAAATAAAATTATAAATTGTCACACTTTCTCAAGATTTCAAGTTTTTACGTGGTAATACCTATTAATAGAAAATCATTAAAATATAGTGAAACCAAGGAAACAGCTATTCCGATTGAATTTACAACGATGAACATAATTTATCGCACAATTTAATGATGTTGGCTAACTTCTGTTTTTGCTTTTAATTATACTTTTAGCAACATTATTTTAATTTAGTATCTACTTACTTGTCTCAATATTATCTTACTCTATACATCTTCCAAATTACACTTCAGATATTTGCATAATCATACTTGTACATGTAGATACCAATATTTTTTACACTTTATCTAATCCATGAGATATCGAGTTCTCAGAATCACCCGCTATGATCGAAGAATAATTTGATTTCATCATAATTAAATTTTGCTTATGATCGCTCTTAGGTTTTGCAATTAACTTTGAATAATTAAGGACCTTGATTTGTCTATCTTGAGCTCAATGTACTCCTAATTATAGTGCGGCCCCTTTAAGGTGCTTTAAGTTTTTGTAGTCCGTATTCAAAAAGGTTGGGTGCTATTTTAGATCTTTAAAGGCCTGCGCAAACCGGTGGAGCGCAGCGCAGATCACCGAGGAGGATTTACGCCGCGCAGCGCACACCGACGAGGTAAAATCCCCCGCGATACCGCGAGCACCCGCCAGCCCGGCGCTGGCGGCCGGCGCATGCCGGGGGATGCCGCCGCGTGTACTCTATCAAAGGGGATTAGTGACTAGTGTGCACGAGTTCTGCCCCGTCGTCCCGGCGCTACCCCGGCGCACTCGGGAAGCCTCGGCGCATACCGGGGGATGCCGCGGCATGCCGCCGCCTACCGCCGCGGTATCCTCTAACATGCTCCTCGATGCCGCGGAGTAACAATCCTCCGTGATGCTCCGGGCTCGGTGTCAGAGCAATCAAATTTATACCATAACGTAATGAAATAGGAGAGAATATACATTGATAAATTTAAAGTGATCTGCGCTGCGCTCCGCCGGTTTGCGCAGGCCTTAATTGAATCGTGGAACAAGTAGAATCCTAGTCGTGATTTCTTTAATGCAAGCAGTAATTTAGCTCTTTAAAAAACCTAAATTATGCTGACAATGCTGACATTAAGCCCTAATACGGACCTGCGTTCTGTCGTAAAATTCCAGAAGATTTCACTCCAAACTCAAACATCTTAATTTCTTGTCACTGCAATGTAGTTTCTATTACCACAGCTTAAGATCCAGGTCGTATATCTATATGTAAAAACGAAACATCCTAAGTCAACAAACTTTGCATATGATTTTAACCCTTTAAAGTTTCCGTAGTAACCAGGAAGCGAGTCTTTGTTGTGATTCACACGTTCGCCAGACACTTTTTAAAAGGCTTTTGTGGCACGTCAAGTGCGGCTGTCACTGTCATATTGTAGTGTACCAAAATGTCGTATGTAGATACGGCTTTAATATGCAGATACGTCCGTTTAGAAGTATGACAATAGTGATATACGCACGGTAATGTTAGTGCGTTTTAAGTGTTTCCTTTTGTTTTTTTCTTACGCAAGATTTACTACTACCTATGTCTATTACACATATTCTGCCTATGCCTCTGTCTGAGAGCATTTCGTTCCGGTGATTTCCTAGGTACTTTTTTATATAGTCAGATCTACGCCTACTTTTTCATTTGAGACGTTTTCACTGACTGGAAATGGAACTGAACTTTAATTAAAATGTATTGAAATTGCATGAGATTCCAGTGAAACTGTAATACAAATTGGAAGCATTTAGAGTACAAGTATTTCAATAAACTAAAATATCATCATCTCTCTTCATCAGCATCTCTTCGGCGTGGTCTGAATTCTGTAATTTTTACAGGGTTGCAAAGTTAACAAATGTCACGTTACAAACCTAGATCTAGAGCCCGGTTCTGATTTTAATTTCTTATTCTGAAACCGTAAGGAATTTGATCTGTTACCTGTCAAAAGTGACGTTTCTATGATTTTACTTAAAATAATGTAGGGGACTTTTTATTTGATTAATATATTTTATCCTACTGCTAAATATCTGATTCATTATGCAAACATATACATATGTCATCAATGCGCAAATCATGGACGCTGCATCCCAGAGATCCAGTTGCAGGATCGATGTCGGTCACACGCGCGCGCGCATGACTGACATTTGATACCGGCCTTCCACTGCTACAGAACAAGTTCTTCCTTCCGAGCTAAGAAAGTCTTAAGAGGAAATAACGGGTGATGTTTCATAAGAAAAGTTATATTTTGAGCTCCGACTTTTCATGTACTTAAATAAAATGAAGAGTTTTACTATGCGTTTGGGCCCTATGGAAGACCAGCGTTGAAATGAAAGCCAGCATCTAGTTGGAGTCTGCATTATGCCGAGTTGACTCCATTTCGTAATGCACAGAGATTTTTTGTTTCTCTGCCTATTATTGAAGTTGAAAGTTATTATCACATCCGGTTATGAAAAGATAAAATGTTGGAAGTTACAGACGATATTATTTTCGCTTGAGGAATTATTTAGTACAATCAACGATAATTCCGTCTAAAACATATTTGTCGGGTCCTTCAAATTCATCTCGAACGGTAAGGTAAATGTACTAGTGCTCGACATGGTAATGCTCAATAGATGACACCTTGCTGTCACCTCTATTGACAATGACTTAAGTTTCAAGATGACATGTCCTGGGACCGCGTCGAGCACCAGTACGTTTACCTTAATAGACGCTACTTGAATTTAAAACGAATGTGTTATTACCATTTTAGAACAAATACTTTGTCACATTGTTTTTAACCAAAGTTTAGTATCTTGTAAAGGATAGATGTAGTCTCAAAGAAAATACTTATCTGAAGGAACGAGTAAGGGAGCAGCTAAGTTTTACCATGTTTTATAGATTAATTTGGGAACAACGGAACACTGTAGTCATTATTCCCAGACCATATTTGTCAGGGATGTCTGTGTTTTTGTACTTTCAGAGTATCTTTTTGTTCTCCGAGGCGGATGCCACATGTGGACCAGTATCATTACCCAGACAAATGTACGTGGGGGTGGGTCTGACATGTTTTATCGTGAGAAACTGCTTTACTTCTGCCAAAGTTTGATTAGCAATTAAAATGTTTTATATGGGTAGGAACTTCGCCACTTAGTTTTCGAGAAAGGTTTAGAACGACATCGATTATTCAAAGGGTTTTGCTTTAAGTCTTTAGATTTTTTGAGCAATTCTAAGCAAATTTGTGAAATGTGACCCCAGCAAGCAAGGGTTTTTTCATGACCCTTTATCAAATGATTTAAGAAGCCGATCAACTCATCACTTATTCTGCGAAGCCTCATTTTAATAGCGTCGCTTCCTATCCTACCGGGATAAATTAAATTGTTTCATAATATTATTCATGTCAAGAAATCAAATTTACGGAAGCAACGCTTAAGAACCCATTTCTTTTTGACTATCACAATCATTTAAATCTCGTTTTTCTTAAAAACTATTAACATGAATGCCCTACCTCTCACCACTCTCTAATGCGGTTAATATCACACGAAACGTAAGCCCATTAGTACAGGGACCTATCCCAATGTGCCCGCGCATCAAGCGATAAGATAACCATTCTCCGTAAAACATAATGCTGAATGTAAACAACTTTATCTCGATCCAGTAAAGCTTATAATCCCTTGAGGATGGTCAAAGTTTAACAGCAATGCCTCAAGCCAGTGGTATGTGCAGGTGTACCGTGATAAAATGGTTTCGAACTCGTTAAAACGTCAGAACGTTTAGTACTTGTAATGATACGGCGGAGGACTAATAGTTGGACATTAAGCCCGTGAAGGGTTCTGCCCGTGGGTCTGAGCTGGGATCGATCTGACGAACTTGCTTCGCAGTCACACATTTTTACACAACTGGATTTTCAAGTAGGTGAATCCTTTTCCTTGCGTAATTTGTACTTGTGTATAAATAATTGCATATGCTCGCGATATCCTTAGGTATATGATATACACCGTGTTTTTATTGAATTCCGTTAACTTCGGGGTATAGTTAAGTACGTTTATAAGAACTAAATGGCATAGTTAAATTTCAAAAAAAAAATTGTTTTTTTTTTCTTTAAAAAGTAATTAAATGTAGCATATAGCGTTGTTGTAACACGACGGGCATTACATTTAACTCAACCAAACAATTGAAATCTGTGACATATCAATGTCATTTCGTACATCAATCGACCGAGATTGTACTTAAGTTTAGTAGCAAATGTATGAACTCATTCTAAACACTAATCAATATGTAAGCCGGCCCTAAGGCAAGTGTACACGCTTGTAGAGGCCTTATAGGAAAAAAATAAATTATGGATTATCTCCTAAATGGACTTAATTAGAACATCGTGCATCGGTGTCTTTGAGAAAGTTACTTGATTTAAGCTCAGGAATGCACCCTTGAAATTAACGGAAATCAAAAAAAACACGGTGTATTATTGATTTCCGTATTTGAACATCAGTGTATAATCTTACCGAATAAACGCAAGGATAATTTACCCACAGTTCTAAGTCGTTTGAAGACCTTTTTTCTACGCTTCTTTGATTTTTTATCGTGTTGGTCATTTGTTTGAATATAATTTAATCCTTACATAATTTCACGGTGTTTAACAAAGATGTAGCACCACTAATCATGATTAAAGGGCGTTTAATAAGCCGGCCACGCTTTCTCATTGTAAGTACAGATCTATATAGTTGTACGAAGCGGATTATGTGTGGTATTCAAAAGAAAAAGATAAGCTATGTGTGTTTGACAAATATTGATGTGCTATGAAAACGTTCACGTTATGGTTAATGTATGCATTATGGTTAATATCCTCATTGTTCGTAATTCAGGATGGATTGTTTCGATTTTGCTATCAACGATCGAAAACGAAACGACATGACTTCACGACATTCAGCAACGCGCACTTACCCCTAGACTCCTAAAAGCCATGTGTGATCCACAATAAGTTGTAATGGTCTGCCCGCGCTACGCTAAATAAAATTAGGTATGTACTTAGTTTGTGAATTGGTATGCAGTGCGCAAAATGTAACGGATTACGCTCGTAATAGGTAGACTAATTGGGGATTGCAACTCAGCCCACTATTTTAGGGAAGCTAAAATGTATTAGGCTTAAAATCAGGGCACCAGTTCGTTAGTAGGCTAAAAATTTTCAGATCAACTAACGAATGCAGGAAAATGTTAAAAACTGAGGTGAAAGAGCGAGCTGAATCGACTGATTGAGATTCATAATTTAATCACTTTTTATGTGTTACCTAAAAATATGGACGTTATATTTTATCGTTACCTAGGAGAGAACAAAACAATCAAAACTTGAAATAGAATAAGGACTGAATCTTAAATTAGATATGAACATTTTATAGACTTATCTTAGAATACACTAAAACTGACACTAAATTATGAAATTTTATATGACTTGATACTGTTTCGTTCATGCTGGCAGTAAAGCGCAGCTGTAGAGTGTTGAATTGTTGATTCAAGATATACTCGTAAAAGGTTTATCTTACTGATGCTACTGGTTTACTTTGTCTATGGTTTAGTCCTAATGAGATACACGCCATTTCACAAAAAATAAAACAGATATATAAAGTATGGAAGGTAAAGGCAAGGAAAACAATCGCCATGCATCAAAGTGTCCGTCAAAAAACCTCAAATATGTGGCGCTAATCAATACCTAGAAAATTTGATAAAAAAAATTCAAATCATTGGCAGCGCACTTCACTCCGTCAATAACGCCTACATCATCCTTAGCTACTCTAGCGCTACTCTGGAAACATTTGGAACTATTATTTACAACTATGTATATTACAATGAGAGAGTGCGCTCTTTTACTTCATACTACATGGTAGAAACATTATAAACAAAAAGGTTCCAGAAATAGCATACTATTGACACATCCTAATGAAATGCTTTAAATTTAAACAATAGACTTAAATTCGCCATTCCCGTATTTCCGGACAAATATTTAACGTCCTTGTCCTATTTTGCGCGATCCTTTATTCCAGTATAGTTGATATAGGACAGTGGGCGAGGGCAGTAAAATATTCAGCGTAGCACGCTATTGCAATTTCGCAAGCGCCATCTGGCCTGCTGAATCATGACGGACAAAGACGAATTGCCCACATATTAGGTTTGACTTTGGAAACTTTTAATTTAAACATACACTGAGGTCAGATTTCACAGAACTGTTTATTTAATTTAAATCGTAGATAAGGACATTAATGATAAAATCATGTGTGCGTAATCTATTTAAAACTTACGCGATCAGATTTTTTTTATACGAAAACAAACAGGTTCGTTGAATCCTCAAAATCGCTATATTTTATAGTACCTACCTATATAGAGTGAAGAAATCTACTTTCTCATAGAATTTTGTATGGGCCGATTTCCTTAAAACTTAGTAAGTTTTTATGTAATCGGGCATAACAACATAGGTATTTGCTTGAACAACTCTTTACAACTAAATACGAATATTGCTACAATACAATCATGCTGTACGGTCCATCTTTCTCATAATCTGGTAGATTACATTTTAATGCAAGTCATTTGAGGTAAACCAATACAGATATTAAAGTTGTTTTTATTTAGAGACCTAAAGTAATTAAGCCGCATCTGCTTTTAGGGTTTATCTGCCAGTCATGTCATAACCGATATTTGTGTTCACTCAGACAATGGATACATGACATGATAGCTTGTAGCCCCGGAGATTATCATAATTGAAACACAACAAACAGGCTCGGTAACATCTGCTATCAAATTTACAAGCAATCACAAAGGAATCCCTTCGACACAAGTAAATTAACCTTATCCGTAAAACAAACAGACCTTGATTGAGTAAATTGAGTTGCTGAAAACCGGTTGGCGGAACAATTTGGTCCCCCTTTAATTCGAAAACCTATTAAAGGTGGTCATAGCGTTTAGGGCCGAGCCGAGGGACTAAAGAATGGTCAGTTAATTGACTCATAAATCACAGCATGCGCTATTATTCGAGTTCTTATTATATTTTAGTGGAAGAAGAGTGTATGTGTCTATGAAGTGTGCATATTCGCATCCGACGTTATTCAATTGTGTCGTTTTAAGGAAGAATAATTTTTATTGCGGTTAGCGCTTACGTCATTAATGACATTATTAACAATATTTGAATACAAGAATGAAGCTTCTCGACCCAAACGGCTATCGCACTAAAGACCCTTTTCCGTAAGCACGTCACAATTGTGCAAATTTTATGCATCTAGTGTCCGGTCGATAGGGTCACGCGTTTTTGTTTACCATTTCCATAGTTATTGAGTTGAAAACCGGTTTTTTTATGTTTTGTTGATTATAAACCCATTGAGTTTTTGATTTCGTAAAATATTGTCATCTCATGCTGTTAAATGGCTGGAATTGGAGTATTATTCGATTTGATAAACGCGTGCCGGTTGTTTATTTGTTTGTCTCAGAATTTTATTGTGAATTTCTACTTTTGTTGAATGGAGTAGCCGTTATTTTTTTGGACAAATCGTAGTACGGATAGAGCTAGGTAGAGAGGATAGCTTTCTATCAAAATTCGATGCGTTGAATCAACTGGTTAACCAACCATACAGCTTGGCAAAAAAGAGTAGAAATTAAAAAGTGGCAACACTGTAATAGTGTCGTCCCGTTTTCTTATATATATTGGTTTGAAAGGGACGACACTACACTACAGTGTTGCCACTTTTTAATTTCTACTCTTTTTTACCAAGCTGTACAACGTTCGATCGATTGATGTGTGACGTCTTTACTCTTTCCCGTTTGAGGTCACTTATTAGATAGATCCTGTCTTTCTAGAAAGTACTTGCTGTAGGTACCTACGACATTCTGCAAATGGAAAAAAAAATACTTGACACGTCGCAAATGTCGCAATCAACTTCAGAACAAAAAAAAAGAATTCTTTTAGGAAAATAAATATAAAAGCTTCATCTGGACTTGTACAGTGTCCAGTAACGAGGCCTATTGTGCTTCTTACGGACTTTACGGCTCAGTTCTATTCATAAAACACTTTTTTACTTATTTATAAAGCAAGAGCAAGTTTCTAGCATAACATGACCCTTACATTCGTAATAACTGCAGGCTATAGAGGTTCAGATTATACTGTAAAGTACTTATTTCAAGCGGTTTGAATAGCAAACAGAAAACTTGGAGGAAATTTTATCGACAGGCGACTTATGCAGGTACATTGTGCCCTTGTCAACTTAAAAAAAAGTAAATAAAACTACCTATTTTATATTTTTTTACAAAGCCCTCTAATTTACGTAGGTATTTTATATTGTGAATATTGTGATATAATATATGTCATTTAGGTAGTTCTTTCCTTATTCACTGTACTATTTTGCAGAGAAAATGGTAATAACTACATTAGAAACTACGAAATTAGGTTATAAATTCAAACTTATAAGAAATATGTCCATAATTAATTTGGCTTTTATGATTAACAATTTTCCCTAAATAACAGTAGATTAACTATTAGGTACTGCAATTGCATTTTTTTATAATCGGTATTTTTTCAATGAAAAATGTAAAGAAAGTTTTCGTGACTTATTACGAAGATTTTTGTGTTGCCATCTAACGTCAAATTTGTAAACTACCAACCCAACATGACTACAACCCCACCTATTGAGACTTTTCCGTACCGTTACCCTACCGCGCTACGCTTCGCTAGCTTACTACATTCCAATCTTGACTAACGGGTTCCTCTACTTGCCAACAGGCGGCAGCACGTGGCGGCGCCATGGAGCTCGACGACGACAGGGGGCGCTCGCGCTCAACACGAACTATTCGAACTGCTAGAGCGAGTGCAATGTTCGCGTTTGGACGACCAGAGGGCGGTGTTGCCACCATACTTTTCTCAGGTAAGTTTTTATTTAGAACTTATTTAATAAGTTGAATTAAACGTCGATATGTTTTGAAAATGTAGGATAGGCAATCTTTCCGATCTCTACACGCGCTGATTTCGCCGGTGCAGTATTTGAACAAGATTGGTGTTCTTTATAGCTGGCTTAACTTAACAATATTATATGACTGATTTAGTCGTTTAACAAGATTACACTCGAAGACTAGGTAATCATTCGAAGAGAAGTTGGGTTGATTTACTGTGGGTGCTTGAAAATTAGAAAAAAAATTAGGTTTACCCGAGTGGTGACAATCGTAACTTTGTTTACAAAGCTTACGCTGTCCTTTTCAATATGACATATTTGACAGATAGTAGTCACTGTATGTGCTTTATACATATACGAAACTATCAGACAAGTAGTGGTTAGATTAAATGCCGAATAGTAAGAAGGTGGGTCAGTTTCATCCAGCTCTTAATTTGCCCACGACAATGAGGTGGGCGTCAGGTTAGTTATCTCATTGACTGCTCTCGTCAGTCTCGTCTGAACCCGTGTAACTAGAGCAAATCGTCTTAACATTGATAGATACTTACAAGACGTGTTTATGATCATTAGAATTGTTTTATTTCTCTTTTTTTTCATTACCTATTGTGTAATTGTGTATAATATTGTCTTCGACTACGAAACGAAACGAACCTGTATTAGTTGACTCTGTTCATCCAGCTCAAATCACCTGGAATAAGGTACTTAAACTAAAAATACACTTAATTCACCTTTACGTCATTGTCATTGTAAATGTCGCCAACGTCGGGATGTATTTTAAATTCACTATCTTACGCGATATATGTAATTCGTTAAATAAGTTTTATTTTACCTGTCTGTTAAAAGTTTTTACTACATTAAGTAAGCAAGAAAAGTCGTGCAACATGCAAATAAAACGCAATTCAATTCAATAGGGAATTTCGGTTGGTCTGTGTTAGGAATGCGGCCTCCCTAATCTAATCGAACATAATGATATTTAAACCTATTTTGTTTAGATAGCCTTTAAATTTGGTAAGCAGATCCATCCATATACATACAAGGAGCGGTGGTGGCCGAGTGGATATGACGTCCGACTTTCAATCTAGCAGGAGATCTAAGGTCCCGTTTTCTAAGGGGACCTTGCATTTTGGAGACAAAGCAAACCGCTTGGAACAGGTGTTCCTGGGGGTGACCTGAGTTAATTAAGCCCGGTTGCCAAGAGGTTCCCCCCAGCAGGTGGGCAGGGGAGGGGGGGCAAAATTGCCTCCGGCGCGCCTCACTCTAAGCTTTATATCTGCATACATCTCGCAACTATATCAAGTTTGGTGTCATTTTCGTATAATTCGAGGATGAAGAATTCATTTCTGTGACTAAATTTTCATTATCCCATACAAAAAATTCGAAAAATTCAAAATTCAAAAAAAATCTTTTAATTATTTTTTCGAAAATCTTCTACAAAATTTATACTATGAGGATTTGCTCTAGCAAAAAAATACCTGTGAATAGCCCAGTTATCCTACTATACAGAATAGTAAACTTGTCAAACAATTTTTTTCATTAGTCTGTTAAAAAAAAATGTTTTGTGTCGCGCGGCGTACCTGCATTGTAAGAGCGGTATGCAACGTTTAGGATTTTTAAGTATGTTTAGATGAATTTTGATAAGTTGTTATTCTTCTGGTGGTAGATTACATTAATAAATTACTTCTGGACGTGATATATATACAAATATAAATTAAATATATAAATAAAGATGTTGGGAAAACTTTCGCTAATAGAATTAAGTATTATAAATGTGATAAAATTAACATAGGAGATGTTTGTCAAAAAATGCGGGTTAAAATAGGATATATATTGTTCGTAATTGCCATTACATGCCCATGGGACTGTGAATTTTAGGTTTTTTTTAACGCAGTTGCACCTCCCTGCGTATTTTGTTTTGCAGCGGCAACGAATAAGCTCTAAACAAGCAGCAGCCGCCGCAGGTAGGCTTGTCCATATGGGCTCCCAATAACCATGTTGTTTGGACCAGCCCCAGTCAGCAGGGCATGGTGGCTGTTGCTGAGGGGCTATAATCTGTCCCCAAACATAGACCAAATCCTACACCGGAACATGCGACACAGCTGAAAACCGCCGTGTCGCCGAAATAATTTCTGCACCTTGTCAACCTGGTTGACAAGGTGCAGAAAACCCTAGAGGAAAAGCAAACCGCTCTATGTGCGTTCCTTGATGTTGAAGGTGCTTTCGACAATACGCCCACAGAGACCATACTCAATGGTATGAAATCAAAGGGAGTAGACGAAACCACCAGATGGGTACATAGCATGCTCTCGAACAGAGTAGCCACTCTGACCATCAATACAGAATATAGAGCATGAATTTTATACCACTAAAGGGTGCCTACACGGAGGCGTTTTATCCCCACTATTATGGACCCTAGCAGTGGACCAACTTCTTGCAATCATGTCAGGCCAAGACTTTGATACACAAGGATATGCCGACGACCTTGTAGTCATCGTCAAAGGCCCTTGCCTCAACACAATATCCAACCTAATGCAAGGAGCTCTAAACACAATATTCAAATGGAGTAGAGAAAATGACTTGTCCATTAATCCGAGCAAGACTGTAATAGCCATTTAACCATTCACAAGGAACCGGAAGATAAACTCACAAAACCAAGACTTAATGGACAAATAATACCGTTCTCGGCAGAGGTCAATTATCTAGGGGTCACCTTCGACCAAAAGTTAACTTGGAACCCTCACCTGAGAAACATTATACAAAAAGCTAAAATGGCCATGTGGTCATGCTGTCGAATGGCAGGAGCAAGATGGGGCTTAAGACCCAAATTGCTATGTGGTTATACACAGCGGTAGTGAGGCCAATTGTCACCTACGCCTCCGCAGTCTGGTGTAACAAAACCAGCCAAAATACAGCAATAGACACTCTAAACAGCCTGCAACGCACGGCTTGTTTAACAGTAACAGGCGCTTACTCCTCGACACCGGGAGCGGCCCTAGATGCACTGCTGGACATCATACCACTCCACTTGCAGGTGCAAAAGGAGGCCAAGCAGTGCGTCTACTGAATATGCACGCTAAACAGGCCAAAATGGCGCTCTCAGGCATTAACCAATCTAAATGCCTGGGTTTTTGCGAATAGAACCCTTAGCATGCCCTCTGATGACACGCACACCGAATGTCATCTCACCAAACTGTACACAGTAGAAATACCTCCTAGAGACAAATGGATCAACAACCAAATGTACGTCGAAGAGGGAAGCCACATCTGGTATACAGATGGTTACAAGAAAGGCAATGATGTAGGATGTGGGATCTATGGTGAGAGATCTAAGCTCAGAGCTAGCGTCAGCATGGGCACACTGGCCTCAATCTTCCAGGCAGAAGTATTCGCCATCAACAAATGTGCGGAGATCAACCTGGATAGAAACCTAAGACACCAGCATATCTACATCAACTCAGACAGCCAGGCTGCTCCGCAGGCACTAGAATCCCTTGAGTCAAACTCAAAACTAGTCCAGAACTGTAAAACAAACCTAAATGCACTGGCTTACTCCAACAAAGTTACACTGAGATGGGTACCAGGGCACTCCGACATTAACGGAAACGAAGAAGCGGACGAACTTGCTAGAAAGGGCGCAGACACACCCCTGGTCGGCCCAGAACCGTTCTGTGGAAGCACAAAACGAGATGCATATTCTCTGCTCAGCAACTTAGGAAAAACGAGAGCAATCGATTGGTGGAAGTTCGTTAAAGGACAAAAACACTCGAAAGCTCTGATCAAAGGGTTCAACAGCAAAACTGCTAAGGAGCTTTTAGGACTCAAAAGGCACAAAACCTGCGCGGTGACCAGAATACTGACTGAACACTGCAAGTTGAACAAACATAATAATATGTTTCAAATTGGCAAGAAACAAGATGCGACATGCAGGTTCTGTCAGGAGTCAGAGGAGACTGCAATGCACATTCTCTGTTCTTGTGGACCACTAATGTCAAAAAGAAGTACCTACCTAGGGCGACACGTAGTGCAACCCTATGAGGTACAAAACATTACGGCCCAAAGAATCTGGAACTTTCTGGATTCAACGGGCATTAGTAATGAACTTAAAGGGCCGTCACAATAGATCAATGCTGGTCAATGCGACACTCATAGGCCCACAACACCACAATAATAATAATAATGTCCCGCGAGGGCAGCTTGTGGCGAGCTGACGGTGTGTGGCGACACCGCGGACCCCTATTCCAGAGGGCCCTGTCATCTGGCCCTCGCCTCTGTGCTTTGTGCTTGATTGGCCGGCCAGAATGGAGTCGCAAGAGCGGGACCTATGCTCCAGGTTGGAAGTGTAAAATGTCATAACGCCGGCGGCCTGCTGAACGGATTAACGGGATCTGGCTACCGCATACTCACCTCTCGGCAACCTCACAGCCACTCCAAAGTGTTGCCCTGTTGTCGCACTGTGCGTGCGGCCATTGCGGGGCCCACTCAATGAGTTGGCGAGTCACCACCTGTCATTTACAATTTTGAGACTGATTGTCAAGGCAGGTGTCCGCTAGTCTCTCCCATAGCCCATTATCCAGTCCATCCAAATTTCAAATCTATAGCACATGACCTTAGTTCCCATCGCAGCACAAAAGTGCTGCACTGCAATAGTCTTTGCACCTGGCGGGGACCATCTCCGGATGTATCACATTGTGCGTTCGGGGATAGTATCCACCACATGTGTCCCTTGCTTGTAGATTAAAGTGCCTTAAAGGGCCTCTGCGCTATTGGCTTCGGCCCCACGTACGCCTCCCAAAGTTCCGGGACCCCATGGTCCCGAGATATGGATAAGACATACAAATAATAATGTTAATTTTATCACATTTATAATACTTAACTCTGTTGGCGAAAGTTTTCCCAACATCTTTATTTATATATTTAATTTATATTTGTATATATATCACGTCCAGAAGTAATTTATTATTGTAATCTACAACCAGAAGAATAACAACTTATCAGAAATCATCTAAACATACTTAAAAATCCTAAACGCTGCATACCGCTCTTACAATGCAGGTACGCCGCGCGACACAAAACATTTTTTTTAACAGAGTTATGAAAAAAAATGTTTGACAAGTTTACTATTCTGTATAGTAGGATAACTGGGCTATTTACAGGTATTTTTTTTCTAGAGCAAATCCTCAAAGTTTAAATTTTTTAGAGGATTTACGAAAAAAATATTAAAAGATTTTTTTTAGAATTTTGAATTTCTCGAATTTTTTGTATGGGTGAGTGAAAATTTAGTCACAGAAATGAATTCTTCATCCTCTAATTACACGAAAAAGACACCAAACTTGATATAGTTGCGAGATGTATGCAGATATAAAGCTTAGAGTGCGGCGCGCCGGAGGCACTTTTGCCCCCCCTCCCCTGCCCACGTGCTGGGGGGAACCTCTTGGCAACCGGGCTTAATCAGCTCAGATCACCCCCAGGAACACCTGTTCCAAGCGGTTTGCTTTGTCTCCAAAATGCAAGGTGGTGGACCTTAGATCTCCTGCTAATCCGGAGGTCGCGGGTTCAAATCCTGGCTCGTACCAATGAGTTTTTCGGAACTTATGTACGAAATATCATTTGATGTTTACCACTAGCTTTTCGGTGAAGGAAAACATCGTGAGGAAACCTTCATACATCTGCGAAGAAATTCAAAGGTGTATGTGAAGTCCCCAATCCGCATTGGGCTAGCGTGGGGACTATAGCCCAAGCCCTCTCGCGCATGAGAGGAGGCCTGTGCCCAGCAGTGGGACGTATATAGGCTGAAATGATGAATGATGATGACATACAAGGAAGGATTGACGTGTATGCCATACATTTCATTATTAAAACGGCATAAATATATAATAAACACAATATGTATTAACAAAAACACGTATTATGATACATTACACGCGTTGAGGTTCTGAGCTAAGATTTCTGTGTTTCTTAAAAGGACAAGGAACCATTAAAAACAAAAGGTTCGCAATATACATATATATATATATATATATATATATATATATATATAGGTAGTTGTAAACTCATTTCTATTTACTTTCAAACGACTTCAAGGGTCACCAACCACGAAGTTCGTTAACACTCAGAAGACAAGTGCGGATGCGGGGTGGCAAGCCAAGCATGGCGTCACGGTTGGGGGCCTACCTGTCCGAAATTGCTTTTTAGAACGACTTTTGGTGCACTCTTAATGCAGTTTCTAGATAGAGTCCGTCCAAGTTAATTATGCACAGACTTTGAAGACTCGAAGTGTGGAAGTGCCACACACCTCCAATTCCTATGGAAATATTAGTTGTATAACATTTACATACGTATTTCCACATTTTGCCAGTTCTAAGTCTGTGCACGTTATTTTGACACTTGATACACTCGGACTTTTGAAAACAAACTCACTTAAAAATATTGCATAACTTTATTCATTTTACTATCGAATGCGGTTACGAGTACTTAAACTTTTAACGAAGTAGGTTTATATACACATTTGAACTCGACCCTGGTTTTTATTCCCATGTAAAAGTAAATGGCGAGATGCTCCGATGACCTTTTTTAATTGTATAATCGTATTAAAATATTTACTTTGCTTAATTTCGGTTCCTTATGTGATATTACGATTATGAGTTTGGCATTCATACCCAATTTTACAATCACTACACAATACACATAGAGTCTGTGCGGAAAGAGAAGAGTCGTGGAATGTATTGGTTCCCATATACATATTTCACGACTCTTCTCTTTCTACACAGACTCTAGTTGATTAATGATTCTTCTTCTTCATTTGCCCTAACGGACGTCGGCGACCACCTTTGCCATCTCTCTCCTGCTCTTAGCCATTCTTGATTAGTTGCAGTTAATACACTATGTACCTAAGGTTGCCTGGAAGAGATCGCTCTTTAGCGTTAAGACCGCTGATTGTGCCATCTCTTAGGATTGTGAATTGTATCGTTTCTTTTATTGAGGTGTGCAATAAAAAGTATTGTACCAATTGATTATGTAGTTAGTAGTGATGTACCGACTATTGATTTGGCCGACTAACCGACTAGCCGACTAATCGGCGTTCGAATGGCCGATTAGTCGGCTAGTCGGCCAGATCATTAGTTTCGTATAAGTTCAGGTGAAAATAATAGTTTGCTCCTTTGGTTGCGCTATTCATCATAACTTAGCTTGACTAAAAGGTGTTCTCTACAGGTTCAAAGACCTATCATAAGAATCCTCGTTCAATTTCTGTCTTTAGTTCTTTTATTTTGCGATCCTGAGCAGACCGTCAGTACAGCTTGTAGGAGATATTTCGAAGGCTATATTTCCCGTACGTAGTCGCAAGTTAAAAACCTGTGGTCAGCGGCTTTACGAGCAAAGTAAGTGCCCTGACTAAGTCTCTCTAAGAAAGAGCGGTGTTCCTTAACACAGGTATTTCTATACTTAAAAAGGGGCACCAACCTGTATTTTTTTAAACATTGCTTGTTAGTGAATAAATAATTTAAATTTTTTCATTTTGCATTTCTCTAAATTTTGCAATAACATTAAAGGATGACTCACGTTAGGCAGGGCCGTGTCCGGCCCGGAGCTTCCGGCGCATCGTTTTCTGTGGTCTATGACATGACAGGCGATCACGTCATGCTCGTGATCGCCTGTCATGTCATAGAAAATTAAGCTCCGGAAGCTCCGACCCAGGCACGGCCCGGTCTAACGTGAGTCATCCTTAATAGTTTCTCATGGCTCCACCATAAAAAAAAAACAAAACTGAATAATAATAATAAAAAATACTATAGAATTTGTACATGAAATTACACGAGAATCAGTTGAGATCGACCTGTAGGGGAAAACACCAGCCCACCAACATATGATAACGATCAAACGGTCAATTATATGAACAAAAGTTTTCGTATGCACCCTGAATAGGTATTTTAGTAAAATAAACATAAAACATATGGTAAATATTGACTGTTGATTTCTTTTTTTTTTCTGTTTTTCTTTCACTGATAAAGTGCCGACTAATCGGCCATTTTTGCCGACTAGTCGCCGACTAATCGCCGACTACAAATGTGGCCGGCTTTCCCGACTAGTCGGCGACTAGTCGGTACATCCCTAGTAGTTAGGTATTGATAGAGCCCTTCTATTGATTGGTGATAGCCATTACCAGCAGTTATCAGTACTTAATAAGAATTCTTTATTGCTTTTAAAAGATGTTTCGTAACCTAAGAAAATAATATCTTAAATAAGGTACACCTTTCATAACGGAAAATCATGACTGTGCAATAAATGAAATATGAAATCAGGATACGGCATTTTCTTTAATTCAATTATCTCTGTTTATTTGTAACAAAATTAACCTCGACAAGAAGCTATTTAGCGTAAGCATGAACGCATCGGCAGCGTTCACCCGTTTTATTTCTGAACTCATTATATTAATATCATTAGCCTTGATAAATCGATTTTATTGTTATTATAATAACGCAATCATTAACATAAAAAGAGGTAATATAACGTAATTATCATAAACTATTGTGTTGTGCAATCACATGTTCTTCCTCGATGCAGCGATCGAATACAGATGAATGAAATGCTCACTTATTTTTGTCCTCCAGTACGGATATGATGGTCGTTCTTGTCTACGTGACAGCGTGATAAAACGGTGTCCGTCACTTTCTATCCCATGGTGTTAAAAAGTGACAGTTATTTTATCATGTGGATAAAGATGGATAAAGCCGTCCATAATACGCCGGCTGGATCCAGTACAAACAATAGGGTTGGAATAAGTAGTACCATAAAATGAAATAAAATACATAATCCCATTTTTTTCGCATTTGAAAAATAAACTTGACCGTCTAATCGTGTTTCAAGCAAGGTAACATTCGCTATCCGATCATTGTGGTCGCATAAAGAGATACAGCCTTCAAATAGAGGTTAGGTCAATAAGCCCGGTTCACAACTCTGTAATGATACCCTAAACACATACTAGTATATTGCAACAGTGATAGCAAATTCAAGCTTTATGTCTGTAGCTGTAGAGTTCACAATGCTTGAACATGACGATCGGATCGATACAAGTCGTGATTTTCGGTTTCCTAATTCTTTTTATGGTCGTGTAATACCTATTAGTGTTTTTAATTAATTAATGCGACCATTTTGTATAAATAATACTTTTTTATCCTTTGAGTTTTACAGAATATACGAATTTATAAAAAAAAAAGTAAAGCAAGCTTTTATACACTAAGCTAAGAATTAAGCTTGGTTAGGAAACTGGCTTTATGAACCTCGTATCTTAATTAAACTCGGTTTTGGAAAATTAACTTTATTTCGTACGGGTCAAGGTAGCTTTTAATCATTTCACAATTAAGTCAACTATGAAAACAAAAATGTAAGCAGATATCAAGAAGAATGTTTGAGTTAAATGTTCGTGGTAAAAGAAGCTGATGGGCACTTTTGGATTGTACTTAAAATGAAGCTTCCGATAGACAAGATTTTTTTATATGTATATGTACCTATCTATACCTAGAACAAGATCAAACTCCACACGTACTGGAACGACTAATAGATCGTTGCAATAAGTTACCTATTAATTATTCTACTTACACTTGTTTTATGTTATATGTATTTACATAACATAAAATTAAAGTCAAGTTAATAAGTAAAGACTTGTATAACCGTAAACCGTAACCGTTGTTGTAAATAAAACTATGAAATTCAAATGTAACGGAATGTTAGGTACCGTAAAACGGGGTCAACAGAAATCGCGGGGTGAATAGAGAAATTTTGAACTTTTTCTTTCAAGTTGTTATATTTAAAAACGTACGTCTCTAAAAGTAGGTTTTTTGGAATGCGTATATTTATTCTCTACGTTGATACCAAAAGAACCTAATCAAACTGCCTAAAAGTTAGATTTTTTTGACTCTAAAGTAAGGTCTCGCCGAGGTAAGAAATGCAGCCTGTCTGAACTTTGTTCTAGCGGTATATGTTTTGACATTAACTGAGTAAAAGTTAGCTAACCTGGTAATATAGTATCTGTAGTACCTAAATAATAAATAATATCACTAATTTTCTCTATAATGAAGCATTTTTTAGCAAAAAACTAATAACAAGCAATTTTACGTGATAAAGGGGTCAGTGGACACGCATATGGGGTGAATAGTTACGCCATAGGGGGGTGATTAGATACAACAAAGTGGTGTAAAGACACGCCTTGGGGGTTAAAACACAAGAAAAATAATTTTGTGTCAAATAGCTGTTTAACAGATATATATACCATTTGCCAATAAACTATCAACATAATTATGACCAAATTCGATGCCTATGACAACTAAAACTTAATATTTCTATTCACCCCTTTCTTGTCTCTATCGACCCCGTTTTAAGGATATGGAGAAAACAGGTAGTTTTCTTTGATTTTCTCTGAATTGGATCAAAATTGAAGAACTAACCAAGACTCAAAAAATGATATCAAATTTTTTACTTTTATCATTTGGATTATTGGCGAAAATCGTCCTTGAAGTTGAAAATCGTGTCTTTTCAGCCCGTTTTACGGTACTTGTCGTACGAAACATTATCCTTATTATGTGGATTATCTGAATATAGAATTGTTTATATGTAAATAAATATGATGGAATACATTTTTCCAAGAAATCATTTAGGTATCTACTCGTATTGACATTACAGGATGATACTTTCCTCATAATTATGGCTAATGTTCTAATGTGAACAATAACAAACTTATTAATTAAAAACGCTTTTTAGGGTTCCGTACCCAAAGGGTAAAAACGAAACCCTATTACTAAGACTCCACTGTCCTTCTGTCTGTCACCACGCTGTATCTCATGAACCGTGATAGCTAGACAGTTGAGATTTACACAGATGACGTATATAGGACACTAGCTGACCCGGTGAACTTCGTTTCACCTAATGTCGGTCCATAAAAAGTCTGCAGCGGATTTGATAGCCCACGCAGTGCAAGTGTCATTTATACGTCATAATTTCATAGAAGTTTGACGTTTAAAATAACACTTGCACTGCGAGGGCTATCAAATCCGCTGCAGACTATTCTTAGTCCGACTCTAGGTACATGTATGCATTTGTTTTTTTTTGCACGTTAAATACGGATTATACAATCATTGTATTACAGGCATTATATCAACAAATACGTATAAGTACCTAAATTTTTTTCGGTTAGTATCTGTTGTATCGGTTCACTATTATATGACTTGTACGAAAGAGGCAACATCATACTAAAATATGTCAATGTCTTGCATTCAAATAAGCTTGTGGAATATAACGCGAAGTTTTCAAATTATCATTACACACATCTTTGATTCCAAAATAATCATCATTTTCGAATTCTGCACTTCCTGAAACCTATAAAACGACACCCATGACGACTTTCATGACAAAGTGCACGGCAGACATCTTGGATTCTAAAATAGTCATTATTTTCGAAACCGGCACTCCCTAAAACCTATAAAACGACACCCATGACGACTTTTATGACAAAGTGCACGGCAGACATCTTGGATTCCAAAATAGTCATTATTTTCGAAACCGGCACTCCCTAAAACCTACAAAACGACACCCATGATGACTTTTATGACAAAGTGCACGGCAGACATCTTGGATTCCAAAACAGTCATCATTTTCGAATTCTGCAGTCCCTAAAACCTATAAAACGACATCCATGATGACTTTTATGTCAGAGTGCACGACAGACATCTTGGATTCCAAAACAGTCATCATTTTCGAATTCTGCACTCCCTAAAACCTATAAAACGACTTTTTATGTCAAAGTGCACGGCAGACATCTTGGATTCCAAAAGAGTCATTATTTTCGAAACCGGCACTCCCTAAAACCTATAAAACTACACCCATGACGACATTTATGACAAAGTCCACGGCAGACATCTTGGATTCCAAAACAGTCATCATTTTCGAAACCGGCACTCCCTAAAACCTATAAAACGACACCCATATATGATGACTTTTATATCAAACTGCACGTCAGACATATTTGGATTCCAAAACAGACATCATTTTCGAATTCTGCACTCCCTAAAACCTATAAAACGACATCCATGACGACTTTTATGATCAAGTGCACGGTAGACATCTCGGATTCCAAAATAGTCATTATTTTCGAAACCGGCACTCCCTAAAACCTATAAAACGACACCCATGATGACTTTTATGACAAAGTGCACGGCAGACATCTTGGATTCCAAAACAGTCATCATTTACAAAACCGGCACTCCCTGAAACCTATAAAACGACATCCATGACGACTTTTATGACAAAGTGCACGGTCGACATCTTGGATTCTAAAACAGTTATCATTTTCGAAACCGGCAATCCCTAAAACCTATAAAACGACACCCATGATAACTTTTATGACAAAGTGTTGGGCTTCCATCTTTTTTTTTACGTACAAAAATGACCCCCTGTCAACTTTCAATCGAGATTTAATCGAAAATTTAGTCGATTAATATTCAGATTAATTCAATTTCAATCGTATATTAGGTCGACTAAATTAATCGCAAATAATTAAATCGACGATTAAATTTGACGATTAACTTTTTTATTCGATTAATTAGTCGAATAAAAAGTTATTCGATTAATACTCATCTGTGGTCAAGTCTGTCGTTTCGATTCATATGACATTTCCGTAAGTTGATGAAAATTGACTAAAAAAAAAACGATACAATTAAAACAAAAACCAAACGACAATAAAATGAAATTCGATGTGAAAAAAAGGTTATTTAATAATACAAACAAATAATACAAAGTTGCAAAAATCGGCATTAAAATCGATTCGACTAATTCGTTTATAATCGCTACATTTGACAAACGTGATGTAACCTTATGGTTAGCCTCATCACTATAGTGCATGCACAAATATAAATATGTCAATCCGTTGTCATTACTGTCACTATTTTACAATTTTAAAATCTCAAATACGGCGTAATCCTAATATTGTGGATATATCTTGTCGGTTCGAAACCCTTTTTTAAATACGTTCTTTAATTTGAGGTAAGAGTTTACCGTATCGACGGGATGAACATCAAATGTTTGACAGGTAAGATACCTAGGAACATTTTGTATGGGAATGATTTTTCTTTCATTATTTTGTTTTCGTCAATTTTTTCAATGGCTTTAACAGTTATTCTGCTATTCTGGGCCGAGACTAATCCAACAAATCAAAAACCATGAAAATCGGTCCAGCCGTTCTCGGGTTATGGGTGCTGGAACAAACACGACTTTGTTTTATATATATAGATTATTACACAAATTGACTAAGTCCCACAGTAAGCTCAATAAATTAGACTTGTGTTGTGGGTACATAGACAACGATATGTATAATATTTAAATATTTATAAATACTTAAATACATAGAAAACACCCATGACTCAGGAACAAATATCTATGTTCATCACACAAATACATGCCCTTACCGGGATTCGAACCCAGGACCATCGGCTTCACAGGCAGAGTCATTACTCGCTAGGCCAGACCGGTCGTCAAAGTATGTCAAGTAATATATTCCGGGAGACATAGTATTGATGGAAGCAATTCAAAATACTACTACTATTTCTTGAATCTGCATACAGGTTGGGGTGGGTCCCACATTGTATGCACGCGCGGCAAACGTGACTGATTGGGCGCCGCGGCGGGATGCAATTTTGCATACTCAAGATCACGTTCGACTAGTGATTAGTGTGTTCCGGTATATCGATGATTATAAGAAATAAATTTTGAAAAGTACCTATAGGCTCCCAACATACCTATAGTTATACATTTGTTACTAAAGTACACTCTAAAAAAAATGCTTCCGTTTAACTATAAAATGTGTTTTAGGTTTGTTTTAGGTAAAATGTGGTATATCTGGGTTAAAATGCGATAAGATTCAGACCTAGCTAGATCGATTTATCGCCCCCGAAAACCCCCATATATTTAGCAAATTTAATCGAAATCTTTAGAGCCGTTTCCGAGGTGCATAATTTATATAAATAAACAAGAATTGATCGTTTAAAGGTATTAGATATAATTTATACAATATTTAGTACCTTAATTATTAGGGCGTTATTCGAACTCCTAATCTCATCTCGATATTGCAGTGCATATCGTGCGCTACACTGCAAATATTGCCAATTCAATATCAACCTCTAATCACATTTAGCATTTTATCGCAGGAATGTAATAATATTGCAGTTAATAAAGCATGAAACAGTAAAAAACTACAAAGTAATTATATTCCGTTATTTTAAGTCTGACTGCTTTTTTATCGAAACCTCCTCAAAAAGCAGTTAAAACCTCATTAAAACGTTAACACCTAACAGTAACAATCCTAATGGAATGCAGTGATAATGTAATATCCGTTGAGCATTGACAAAAGCCATTCACAATAAAAAATGAATGAACACGAGGTCGTACGTTATCGGTCGCATCGTAGCGTAGTGATTACGTAATCACTGCATTGCTTATGCAAATGCGGGTGCCAAATTTTACTGCTTAGCGTGACGGCAGCAAGCAGTAACTGCAGTAAATAGTGGACAAAAACTAAATTATGGACGTTATTTTTTATAAATTAAAAAATAGTTTTATGAATTAATTTTGTAACAATCTCTTTGAAACCGTTTGATTTTTTTAATTTAGTTAGGAATAAAGTGTCAATCACTGGTACTAAGGACGTCCGGGAGTCAACCAAAAGCATCGGTTGTAATGCAGCAGAGCGGAGAAGATATATAAATTAATAAATAAATATCACGGGACATCATCTTACACAGATCAATCTAGCCCCAAACTAAGCAAAGTTTGTCATATGTGTGCTAGGCGACGATATACATACTTATATAGATAAATACATACTGATACACCTACATAGAAAACACCATAGAACAAATATTAGTATAATATTTCAAACTTTCGCGTTTTGAACACATATTAACTCACATTTATAGACGGGTCTAACGCGAATTTTATTCAATTACCTTTATTTACCGACGTTTCGACACAGGTTTCACTGGTCGTGGTCGCGGCTGACTGATGTCCCAGCAAAATGTCAACACAAAGATTTGTGCAACTACCCGACGAAAAGTGTATGGAAAATATTAGTGTTCATCACACAAATAAATGCCCTTACCGGGATTCGAACCCAGGACCATCGATCGGCTTCACAGGCAGGGTCACTACCCAGTAGGCCTATTGGTTAATTCTCGCTCGTCTCATCTCATCTCCGCCTCAGCCACCTCACTGAAAAGGCAGCCTTAGCCTATGTCCAACGTTGGAGGTATTTTCTCATAATATAATGAGTATAATAACGACTTATGAATGGAGAAGACAAAACATTCGTCGCAAACACATCACGTAATGAACAACATAATATCCCTTTTGATTTGTCTCGCAAGGTTTTCAGCCGGCTTAAGTGTGAACATCAAAAAGAATCGCGAATGTGTCTGCATGAGGCCCTCACTAGCGCAGTCATTACGTAGGCGGTGCATCGCTTATGCAACTACAGAGTACAGCCTCATTTGGCGGTGGTAATACAGGGGTAGCTTGTTCGGTTCAGTTTCGGTCTAACATGATTCAAATAAAGGTACGACGGCGATATACAGAAAGTACTAAACTGACTGCCCTGAGTATAACTTAGTTGTTGAGATATTTATGAGTGAAACGTAATTATAACTCATAATAACGCGGTGATCTCGAATGCATACCCGCAAACGTCAAATTATGTAACTAATCTAAGTGTGTTATTTATTTTATAGCATATTATTAATATACATTTAAACGAGCAGTTCTTGTGAATATATTTATTTATATATTTCGGGGATCTCGGAAGCGGCTCTAACAATTTCGATTAAATTTGCTATATGGTTTTCGGGGTCGAAAATCGATCTAGCTAGGTCTTATCTCTGGGAAAACGCGCATTTTAGAGTTTTTATATGTTTTCCGAGCAAAGCTCTCGGTCTCCCAGATATTCATTATTAAGTAAGTACTTAAACAATATTCTTAATGTCTTACTAAGTACAAGCTACAATGAAATGTAAAATATTACATCCTGTAAGTACATTCGATCATCGTCATTGTGTTTTACTGTTACCTTTGAAATCCTTATCTTGTAGATAGATAAATTAAATCAAATGTATTTTTCTTACCTTTATAAATCTCCACAAAAGAAATATTTCAGCTATATTGCCTTTCGAGCCATTCGTAACTTCGGCAATCTTCCCTGACCTCTGCAATTGCTGTAGAATCCTGGAAATATTTTATACAGTGAAGAAAGATCTAAAAGGAAAAGGTCACTAAGTTATTATCTCGGTAAATTCGATAAGGTCTCATTTATTATGTCAAAATACATACGGGTCGTACCGATTTCGTAACGAGCCCTAACGATGATGATTATGTTTCAAATTAGATTTAATCTTGTTTTGAAGTTTACAGAAAATCTTTATCAACAGTAACTAATAAAGACACGTGTAGGTTTGCGAAAAAGGCGAAAATGGCACAGAATTACAAGAAAACTATACATAGAACAGAACTAGGTATACACATACACAATTTCAATCATTTGTAAAGAAAAGAACAGTAAAATTACAAACGGTTTTTCTGCCCGGGTCATACACATTTTATTGTATGGTTAACTCGTTCGAGGCTTTCCTGTAGACATCGCAAAGTTAAAATAATGTAAGTAAAGCTTATTTTTACGCGGGACCCAGGCTTTTTACAGGTGGGAAACATTTTTTCAGTAAGTACTTGAGACAGTTGAGACTTAAATAAGAAAGGAGGAATATAAATCTTCAAAGAAGGACCTTTTTCTAAAATGTGTCTGACCCGCCTTTGTTTCATACAGTTTCTTGAAGCACTACTGATAACTTTAGGGTCAAGGCGGGAACAGTGGCTCAGTCGCACAAATATCGCTATACACTGTGGCACTTGTACGTGATAATGTTTGAAGCTCAAAACTTACTAAAATGGATTTCATGTTTTAGTTAGGATTTCTCATAATCCCTAATAAGTACTTTGCGCTTAGCCTTTGTTCAGAAACTTTATATAATTAATATCACCTCTTTGACAGTTCCATTGTAAAAGATTCCTTTCTTTGCTCAAGTATCTGTGGAAACTTACCCATAAATCTCATTAACTTTGTTAATTGTGGCGTTAATCAAATACCCAGTGGCTATTTAACTATTCATGATCTAATTGTAAAACATTTCTCTCTCTGATTTCGACGTGGGTGGTTTAAAGTTCATTTATTAACTGATACTAAAGCAAAAACTAATAAAACTCGTTTGCAAAACGAGTGTAAACAAAACAATATCTCTATATCGTGAATATTACATTTGATTATCGCGATTGAAATCGAGCATTGTTACTATCTGAGGGGAGGGCAGTGAACTTATCTTATCAGTCAAAGTCCTATTTATTAGTGTTATTGTTTATGAATAAGTACACAATACAATCTTGAACATGTGGTATGGTGTGATTCTGATTCATAAGTTATTTGATAAAAATGAATTTACAATTTGTGAAACAGGCCGTTCTAAATGTAACGTTTGGTAATTCTTAAAGTCACCTAAATATATAATTCTGCATTGTCAAAGTCAATTTGCGGAATTACCGACTTTCGGACGTAGGTAATTAATGATAATGAGAATATCGGTTTCAGTCTATTTTAGTCCTCTGAATCAGGTAGAAAATTCTACTTTTGTCTGATGGTTAATCCACCGGGAAAAATAATAAAGTCGTACGGAAATACTTTAATTAGGCACTCTCAAGTGGCAAAAGATAACGTCATAATTATAAATACGGTCGCAAAATACCCGATAAAACCCTGCCCTTTGCCTTCTCGGATTATACGGGGGTCAGCTTGAATATACCTTACCTAATACTCGTATTTTGAACCTTTGAATGGTAAATTGAACCTAGTTGTCAGCGAAACAAGGTACAATTTGCAATCGTATGTGACAGGGTAGAATTTGAACAAGTGCGGGTAAACAGTAGATTTGCGAGTGCACGACCTCCCACATGAAAGCGACTCATGTTTACCGACAAAAGTTCTTTTTTGTGTTCGCTCATTGTAATTTGATATTAAATTGGGACCCGTATTTAGTCTGGACGGCACCCCGCTTGTTGAACTTTAAGATTGCTTTTTGACAGTTATAGGATTCATGATTTACCTATGTAGTAGTGACATGATCCTCACATATGTTTAATATGTTACCATGTCATAGCTTCGTTTGAAGAAAAAATTCTGATGGATTTAAACAAAAGTTTGTTTACAAGATGACGGATGGCAACTGTAGATGCATTACTTACTGTTGCGACATTACTGCTGAGGCCTTCACACGAGCTCTGTATCTGTCAATTTGCCTGATAATATGAGTGACGTTAGCCGCCGCATTCTTCTTCTTCTTTGTGTTAGGGGCTATATAAGGCTCCATAGCCAATCTATCACTGCGACCTACTACAACTCTCGATCCAAACCTACAACTTCAAACAGCTGTAGGATCTTTTTGATCTCCAGATACTTTAACTCCTCCGGGCGCAATACGTATCTGCCCAGGATTAAGTCACTAGTGCACATTAAGCAAAGCAAGCTTTGCCGCCGCATTACTGCCACGATTATGACTTTCAATTCGTCACTGATTTTATCGTAGAAATTGTCAGATATAGCGGCATCAACGTCGCAACAGTAAACCAGCTACATTTGACATCCGAATGTCACCTCAAGTGATTGAAACTACTTATCTATGAGTGTGACAAGATGACTCAAAATTTGACAAGTCGATGGCGTTCTCCAGCGATGTCACAAGCCGTCATTGTAACATATTGAATCATCCCCCCGTTGTTTCGCTGAAACGACACGGATATGCAATTTGCGGCGTTTGTTTGAGGTTGCACAACTGCGATGTTTGTAATTGGTACATGTCATTTGGGTCGCTCATTAAGGGCTCAATACATGTATTTGTGTGGCTTTGTTTGGGAAGCTTTTTCTGGTGTTCCGGGAACTATTGATCATGAAAAGCGTTATGGTATTTTTTTGCTTTAAAAGTTGCATATGTCACAATGAAGACAGTGTTATTACCTTTATTAGTTACTAAAGTTTAGTAGGTATTGTTGTAGGCACTGTTAGTGTTTGAAAATGGAGACCTATACGTCTACCATCAGTTTTGACATTGACATACACGCTCACGTCTACGTAACTTACTTTCTATGCATCTCGCTCGTACTCGCATATGCGAGCAATAGTGCAAGCGAGATGTACAGAAAGTAAACTACGTAAACGTGAGCGTTATGTCAATGTTAAAAGTTTTAACATTGACATAACGCTCTCTAGTTTTAACTTAAAACTGATGGTAGAGGCTCTGGGCACTCCGAGACATGTCGCGCTAGTGATTAAAAATACGTGAGTGAAACCGTAAATTAGCTTAAAGTTAGTATGTCTCACGATAGTTTAAATTAGGTTATTACCTCTGTTAAATAAACTCATATTTTTATAGACTTTAGTATTGTGTATGTTTTTATATTTTTTTAATAAAATACTTTTATTTTCTACGAGATGCTATGTTTCTTTGGTACGCCCAAAGTGGCTCAAACTGCTTTACGGATTTTAACGTGTGTGCTTGAGGTGTCGTTTAATTCGTCTTTGTGAGAGTTACCACAGCAATT
Source organism: Cydia splendana (assembly GCF_910591565.1). Taxonomy (NCBI): domain Eukaryota; kingdom Metazoa; phylum Arthropoda; class Insecta; order Lepidoptera; family Tortricidae; genus Cydia; species Cydia splendana. Next base: position 9,149,152 of record NC_085974.1, read on the forward strand.
CGTGAACTTTATTTAAAGACAAATTATATACTTATTGTAATTTTTTGTGGTTTTAAATAAATTGTGTTTTATTTGTTTTTTTTTTAACTTCTTTGTTTTAAATTGAATAATAAATATGGAACTCAATATCGAGGTATCTTCCCGTATTATCTAAAATAACTTGTTGAATTCTGCAACGTTAATAACGTGTATGAGTAGGATTGGATGACTTTTATTTTACACGGCTTTTAAATATAACGAATAATATTGTAAAATGTAAGTATACTAAATATCCGCGCAAATTTTGTTAGGTACTTCCTGTTAATCAATACCTTAAAGATCCTTTCACTCTTCCAAACCGCATCCTACCTTATTCCTTGCAGTTCTCAGCTTCTCGCGTTTTCTACGAATTCCCTAATATCCTATCCAAGTGCTTCTTTCGGCTTCGGAAGCAGCTGCGCTCAAGGCCACCTGTGCATTGTCATGTGAGAAGTGCAGACTGCAAGTATTCTCAGGTGTTATTCCGATAGCTTAGCGATCGCTTACACGAACCAGTGTAATGCGGACTTGGGTACACTCTAACTGTATGTTTATGTAAGTATGATCTATTACATTTGTTCGGGATATGGTATATAGCAGTAATAAAAACAAACACTTGAGTATGTTCCGCTTTCGGTTAGTTTCTTAAATTAATTTAACTATTAGCGCTATTAATCGGTTATGTTAGAGAACGCGGCCCTACCGTAAGTACGATGGTTTATTAGCAAAACGAATTTGGGGCTTCCTTATTTTTTGGAAATTTGACTTCTAGCAGCCATTGTACGGGTTCCGCTGAGACGAACTCGCCAAGGGAAAGGAATATGGGACAGGATCAGAAAGACAGTATGTCTATATTAATTTGGAACACTCATAATTCCTTTTTCTTTCGAAGTGCTGCATCGATATGGTCGGGTGGAGCCGGATGTTCCCACGATGCACTACGCCTCTGCATTCGGGGCAGTGCTCGCGAAATTGTATGGTAGACATTGTCCTTTCTTTGTAATGTAATGCAAAATAATCCTAACTATGGGTGACCAGACTTCACCGACCTTAAAAATAGTAAAGTATGGACGTCTACCTATAAATTTTTCTTAGGTATGTAAACATAAAATTATGGCAAATACAGCCATCTTCAAAACCACGGCCGAAATTCGACCTCTGAAAATCGTATCACGGGTGTGGACGCACATAAAAGTCACTACACTGAAGTTCTCCTTCTTTCCTCAAGAAACATCTTTTTAGGGTTCCGTACCCAAAGGGTAAAAACGGGACCCTATTACTAAGACTCCGCTGTCCGTCTGTCACCAGGATGTATCTCATGAACCGTGATAGCTCGGCAGTTGAAATTTTCACAAATGGTGTATTTCTCTTGCCGCTAACATCAAATTCTAAAAACAGAATATAATAAATATTTAAGTGGGGCTCCCATACAACAAACGTGATTTTTTTGCCGTTTTTTGCGTAATGGTACGAAACCCTACGTGCGCGAGTCCGACTCGCACTTGTTATTTGAAAACGATATTCTGAACGCAAACTAATAGCACTGCACTCAAAGAAAATATGTAAGTAGATATAATTGTTCTTTCCAAAGCAATAAGGAAATTGTCATGTATCAAGATATGTCATCCCTATGGTTTCCTAAGGAAACCTCATAACCAGCAACGTATGTGTCATCCATAGCTGCAACAGTCCCATATCAGAACAACGTTTGTTTTTACTCGAAGTTTCCTTTCCATGATGTAATTTGTTGACACTGTGTTTTTAATGATGATAATTGTAAATGACCTTTGACATATTACTAGATTCATATTGTATGCTAAACATGCCATTCCCAAAGTAGTATTTACTTGTTTACTTACTTTCTGTGGGCTTGGCGATCGTCCTAGTGGGTGGTCCTATAGAACAATAAGTGGTTTTTAATGTGTTTAGCAAATTAGTGTTCGTTATCTACGTTATGCACGAATTTAAATATTTTTAATAACCATGAAATAAATGTTGTCAAACGCGATCTACATGAAATCGGCGTTGACACTAACTGATAATTTGGCTGGCTAAAATTTATTATCTTATCAATTTAAATAATTTCAATTTACAGTTAAATTACATGCATTTGTACTTAAAAGTCACTTAACTTTCTTGCTATCTATGTATGCAAAGTACCTATATAAATTATACTTACCGAGATTGAAAGAAACGAAAGTGCTTAAATTGAATTACTTATCTTGAATTAACACCATTGAAAACCCAATTTCAATCTTATCGGCATTCCTGCCGTTTCATTATTAACATAATTATTTTCTTGTCGGTTAGCTACCATTCAACTGTATCAATCTTGCTCTGACAATGGAATCGCACTAGAAACGGTTGGAAAACTTTTTTGTTGTCTTCTCCATCAGTTACATTCACCTGTCTTGTAACCATTGCTTCTGTTTGTGAACGCTGCAACGTCTACTCGTCCTTATCTGTCTCGTATCAAGATAATGGCAAGGAAAGGGACAAGAGGTCGGTGTTCCAAGCGTGGAGCATGTGGCACGCGACGCGCCTCCACTGCATTCGGTTTCCGAACGTAAACCGGCGTAGACGTTGCGTCGTTCTCGATTTTCGCGCTGCGATCGTGTTTTGATACTCCGATCTCTTGTCCGGTATCTAATTTATAACAGAAATTATTCTCAGCTGAATAAATAAAGTGTGTTGACTGTGTTTAAAAGTGCGAGAAAGTTTTCGAACTCTTTGAGAATAAGTGTGAATTAAGTCCTAAAGACTACCCGTGTTGACGTTTTCGTGAATAACTCGGAACGAAAGAAATTTGTCTAACCTACATTGACGGAGCGACGCCGGTGCTAAGTGAAAGTTTAAAAACTTGGCTGTTTTTCTGCAGTCATAGTTGGATTTAACAAAAGCCATTTAGAACCGCCTTTTGTCGCGCAAACGGCTGTTGAGGAGAATTTCTTTTAAGGACTGAAAAATAATTGGAAAAGTTCCGGTACACTTATGGGAAAATTCCCAGCTGTGTGACCCGAAAACTGTAATAAAAATAAACGATTCCGCAAGATTTATCTTCAGGTTGAAGTTCGATATCTTAGGATGATTAATAACTTGTATGACGAGGGATTTGTGAGGATGCTTTTTTGCCGTTGAACATTGTTTTTGGCGTTGAGAAGCTTTTGGCGTTCTTTATGAGGGAAAGGCGGTCTTTTCCGATAAGCAGCGACGTGGCGTTGAAGAGTGATAAGAATGGAACCGGGAAAGGGTTGGTGGTGAACTCGGTGATCTGTGGTGTGGTGGATGAACTGTCCAACGGGAGGAGCAGGCGGGGCTCGTGGGTGCGGACCGCAGTCATGGGGGTGCTGCGGTGGAAGGATTTGACAGGCGTCAGGACCAGCACGCCAACTGAACCGAAAGAGGTAGGTGCATTTTCTTTACTAAAGTAGGTATTAGTATAGTATTTTTGACTGACATTCCGAAAACAATGAAATGAAAAGAATTATTAGTATTAATTAACCTACTGAGCCATGTGGGTACCAATCTACTCAAGGATAACTGGCTTTATTCTAATCACAGTTGCAGTTTTTATTGACTAGTTAGACAATAGTTTAGATGACGTCGATGACTTGTTTAGACTTGTTGAAGAAGTTTCTGCATTATGACAGGCAGGCAGTGCGTCATTCTTGCACATACATACATAAAGTGCAAGTGCAAGATATTGAGAATGAGATTAGATTATGTAAGTACCTACCATAATTAATATACATATTTGATGCTATACGTTTCCTTATTTTATACAAGCATCATCTTTTGTAACCGGCATAACTCTAGATAGGTTTTGTAACTGTTTAACTAAACAGTTTAACCAACTTATTATATTAATTCATGAGGTCATTGCATTACCCTAATATGTCACACTCACATGACGTATCTACGTTCCGATATCAATCCGGTTACCGGACGTCAATGTTGCCGGTTACATCATTGATGATCTTATCATTAAGTGGACTAGACGCTAAGACGCTGTAATATGAATCAGAGGTAGTAAACATAAATCCTTGATTGTGCGCGTGCGATGTTTACTAACAACTACCTACCAACACTAATGAGGCCAGAATAATGATTGGCAGGTAACCTTATTGTTATTATACAGCTCGTAACGTGATTTTAAAGACATTGTTATTGTTATTCAAAAAGTTATTAAATTTGTAGCGGATATGTGACTTTTATGACATATCTGCCGTGAGATAAGATTTGATGTCGCGACTTATCAAAGACGATATTATGAATCATGATGTTTAGATATTTTTTATAACGAAAAGCTTAATTCAAATGACGGAATATTAGCATAAAGATTGGAGGAATACCTTTGCCCAACAAAGGAATTTTTCTGGTTTTAACTGGCCAAAATATACGATTATGACATTATATTTCCGGCTCGGTTCCGAATTTAGTCTTCATTGCGACATCGGCATCGGAGCGACTCGCGAAAGTGTTCGACCCTGAATCTTATGAATCACATTGTGTACGGAGAAAACTCTAGTCATGTCGGTAACATTCACACGTTAGAAAACTTGATTTTCGCGTAACGGATACCCTATTTTCATTTTGATAACTATTATCTAAACATTTAGTCACGAGTAAAGTACTTTTCTCAAAAATGGACGGCAAAGTCGACTTTGACGTTTAAAAAATTGGTCGCGAAGCGCGTAGTTTATGGTCAGTCAAAAATTAAAAAGTTAAAAACATTGCAGTCTCGATTTTGGGACTGCAATGTTGCATACAAATTCCATTATTTGTCGTGTTCCAAACTTTTTAAAAGTTGAAATGGCCATATCAAATAAAGACACAGGCCCATTAAACAGCCAAAGAGATGATTAGTACTTATAATTATAATGTTTGGTACCGCGACTATTTAGCTGTCTCAAATAGGTTGGCGTATTTTCGGCAGAAAAATACACTTCTATTTATTAATTAAAAAAATAAAAAGGCGGCAAAGCTAATTTTTTCAATTGTTTCTACTTTTTTCTGTGAAAATATATACGTAAGAACGTTGATTCTGTAAAATATTTCTATTATATTTATATTTCTTGCACCATTTTTGAGAAAAGCACTATATATGACTAGGCTGGAAAGCTACTTGCTGGCTTCGGATTCAATTAAACGGACTCCCAAGGTCGTCCGTTTAATACGAATCCTCAGCCTGCAAGTAGCTACTTCCGAGCCTCGACAATAATGTACTATTAAACGGTAAGTACCTATATACTTGTCACCTGTCAATGCCACCTATGTCTCAATGATTTTTATTTTATACTACGTCGATGGCAAACATGTATATGGCCCCCCTGATTGTAAGCAGTCACTGTAGCCAATAGACGCCTGCCACAAGGTTTAAAAAGCAATAATTAAAATATTTTTTTATTATGAAACAAGAAGACTCCAAGGTTCACGGCATCTGATGTCAAAGGCCTAAAACTTATAAATAACACCATAATATATAGATGGTCAAGCAAATCTTGTCAGTAGAAAAAGGCGCGAAATTCAAATTTTCTATGAGACGACATTCCTTCGCGCCTACATTTTTCAAATTTGCCGCCTTTTTCTACTGACAAGATCTGCTTGACCAAGTATAGGTAGGTAAACCTCCTTAGATTGCGTAATGTTCTATTTAGATTTAATATCAATAAATACGGACTGTATGAGTGTCAAACGCCGCGCGTGCTAAATTCCAACCGCTCATAACTCAAAAGTTTTCACATTACGTTTCGGATTCAAAAAAAAAATTGCCACTTTCGATTATTCTAATACTCGTTCCACAGACCCAAATTCTCGCTCTTAACGAAATTGAAATCTTAATCCTTCTTTTTGCATGGAAAGTTTGCGTATTTTTCATAAACTTTGTATATTTATGTACTTAAGGAAGCGATATAGTTCTACCATTAATCTTCGGCGGTTGGCTAAAGTTTTGCGGTGGTTTTCTAGTAGAAAGCTGAGTTTTGGGACTAAAACTAGTCTATATATTATATTTTACATACTATACAATAAGTACTACAAATCTGGGGCTGCACATGTCTGCCGCATGCACCCTGAAAGGTGGGCCAAATTGGTTACGGAGTGTGACCCACGGATCACCATAAATGGTGCTGGCCGGAGTGCAGGCAGACCGAAAAGGAGATGGCGGGACGACTGGGACGCATTTTATCCGGATTGGCGGGAAGCTACAAAAGACAGGGTTGAGTGGAGGAAGCGAGGGGAGGCCTTTGCCCAGCAGTGGGACACTAAGCCAGGCTAATAATAAAAAAATACAAATCTGTTTCATGTAGCCTGTAGTGGACCATTATAAGTAATAACTTCTTACCAACCATCCTGCCAATGAAACGGTAGACCTAACCCATAACGGTTCTTACCATATTTGTTCTCATTTTACATAACATAAAATGAATAAATGTAGTAGATTCGGTAATTACCGGTATTCTATAACACTGCAACTGGGCACTCAGTGGTACAAGGGGTTGGATAACAATTACATGATGTAGTTTCTACTATTAATGAGTTTAATTGCAAATTAACGTTGTGTACTAATTAAGTTGGAAGTGCTAATACTAATTACATATTAATTGATAAAGGAATCGTTGCCATAACATACTTTTTCTGTAATTATGTCTGCTGTTATAACAATTTATCAATTTAAGTAGGTATGTAATTTAGTTAAATTTAATATTCAGAAGCTGAGCTTTTTAGATGATAAAAAAATCATGCTATGTTTTATGGAACTTCATAATTACCTTTGTAAGGTTAAGGTTTTACAAACCGATTAAACACTTTGTTTTGAGTAGGTATTCATTTCAATTAAATAATACTATATTAAGACATCCTGTTTACAATGCCGCTCTGTGATTATTATACATGAATTATTACTTGTAAATGATGTCTATATTTCAAGGCTCAATTAATTAACAACGATTATACAGGCTGTCCCATAAGTGACACGTCACAGTGACACTGGAGGTAGACCAGGCCAAGAGGACCCAAACCAACTTAACATGACCCCAGTAAAAGTGGCACGGTTTTCGAGTTATTGCCAAATTAAGGTCGTGAAACCAATATTTTGAACTAAAGGTACAAAGGTAAAGGTAAGGTAGGTAGGTAGGTAGGTTGAGGTAAAGGCTTATTTCACCTATAGTCTTGTTATATGGTAATGAGAGGATAAATATATAAAATAGTTTCCTGATGCATTTTTGCCGATTTCATTTCTTACGTATACCTGTATAAAAATATTACCGGGACATCGTAATTGTCATAACGGTGATATTTGGGTAATGTCAGTCTGATATGTATTATGGTGTCTAAGTATACACGCCTATTTCATCTTACCACTAGTTGTTTCAAATTGATTACGGAAAATGCACAACAGTTTATTATGAACCCGAATGCCTTGAGGAACGCACTACAGATTTAAAAAGATGTATCTAAAATCTGTGGCCGTGACTGATTCTACCGAGCCAGATAAAAACCTGTAAACGTCCGACGCATCTTAGATTGTTATTGCAAGGTTAAAATTCTATGATAATACCTGCATTACGTCTCGTTGACCCCTCGCGTGCTGCTGTCGCGAAGATTTGTTGATGAAATCAACAAATTAAAACGTGTAATCATGCAACTCAAGATAAAATCAGTCCATCGTGTAATAAAAAAGATAATTGTCCTAAGACTAAGATAATAGCAGGTAATCAACTTTCAGCAAGACGTCGGTGACATAATACGGTTTCATTTTGATTGAATCTTTATCAACCGAGTTATCTATTGATGTAGTGATAAAAATAAACATATGCGTTATCAAACTGCTTCGGAAATAATTTAGTTGCATCAAAGAAAAAAAATCCTCTTGTAATAGACTCATGCGCACTTGTACGTGTCTGATTTTACTAATGTTAGCATTGTTAACTTATTTAAATATAACATCAAAATATTAAAAACAGAGGAATATTTCTCTTAATTAGTTAAGAGTATGTAACGTTTTTTTAAGTATAAGTACCTACACACAGTACACTAATGTATGTACTTTGTGTTTTCTTAAATTCAGGCATTATCTGCTGTCACTATCACTTAAAATCAGCTTATCATAGCTTAACTGAAAATCATCATTAGTAAAATTACTCGCTTTTCAAATCAGTCTCAATGAATTACATCGTAAACCTTATCGCAATTACTTACTAGAGTTGTACTGTGCTGAATTCACTTCTTTGGCAACATAACGTCTTATCTACCTTTGGGCTTCATAGTAATATACGCCGTTATGCCTTCGAGTGTGCTGACTTCTCAGTTTCACGCAGCCATATATCTTTGTTCGTAGATTTATTGCGCGCGGACAGCACATTAACCCATTAAAGAGTCGCCGACAACTTCGCAGAATCTGCGTTATATTTATATTGTCACTAGTTATTGTGTAATCACTGCTTCCTCTTTGTTCTTCATTTTTGGCTTCTGTATTCAACAATGACGCCAAATCTTAGTTTAACAGGAAAATACTTAAACAAACGACATGTCATGATATATTATGTTTATCGTTTTGTGCCATTCACCGCTTAAATCATCGGTCAATTTAGACATTAAACCAGGATGAAACCTCGTCTGAATAAATATCATAATATATGATGTTTAAATTAATACTAAACGAGTTATTTTTGATGATTATTAAAAAGAAACATCAATTTTAAGTTATAATCACGTTTTTACATTCAGCCTACTAGCGAGCAGTGGTTGATTTTATGATATTTGATATCTTAGTGATCGACCGCAAGGCCGTTATCCTCCTAATTCGACCTTGCCAAACAACACGGATTTTTCAAGCTTCTTAAATCGAATGAATCAGACTCTGTATTTGTTCTCTATCTCTATTAGGGCTTCCAAATACCGGACTTCTTTCAATACCGATATTAATACCAAAATTGTCTTCATCAATACCGGGATCCCGGGATCCCGGTATTGACTATGAATCGCTTAAAAAATTGAGAGTTTTATTAAAAATAAGCTCACTAACACCAGATATGTATGTCCTTAGCTTAGGATATTAAACAATAATCGCCATCCGCAATAATTTATCATTACATCCTCCAGGTTGGCAATACTTTTATACGCCTTGTTGACTTCACCAGTCACATTTTTAGTTCAACCTAATAAACCAGCCAACTAGATTAAAATTTGCTACCAAAAATTAGTTTGCCATACTACAATTCCTTGCTCATTTCTTTCTACTTTTTGATATAATTTTAAGAACTAATTATATTAATATCATATCCTGGACATCAGTATTCATCACTAAATATCTATCTAACGCATATGCACAGATCTTTGAATAATTTTACGGTTTAGTATGTCTCACAACAGTTTAAATTCGATTATTGCACAGATCTTGTTACAAGTAAATGATCTTTTTTAATTAAATGACATAGACATAGACATTTATACATAATATTTTAAATATTACATGTCAGGCATTATTCAGTTCTTATATAACATTAAAATTTATTAAAATATTATTATTAAATTATTTAATTGAATTACATAACATAGTATTATTAAATTCCCTTTATAAAAAAATCTTTGATGTCATAGAAAGAGTAGTCTAGACTCTAGAAGCCATTTTCATATTTTTTTTAGAAATATTTGGGTACTACCCACGTTCTTTATCTCCGCTGGGAGCTTATTGTAAATTCTAGGTCCTATATGTGACATGATTTTAGATGACTTGGTCAATCTGATAGGATAAGTGCGGAGTTGATTTTTTGAGCCGTGTCTTGTAATGGGCAAGTAATCTTCTTCATATAGCCGAATTTAATCATTTTAATGAATTTTAAACGTTATAATCGGCACATTTTCCTTGTTTTTGAAAATACCGGGATCCCGGTATTGCATTAAAAATACCGGTATTGAAAAATGCGTTTAAACTGACGGGATCCCGGTATTTCGGGATCCCGGGATCCCGGTATTGGAAGCCCTAATCTCTATACAGCTGTCTCAGCTCTATACAGGGGTCGAAAAGTGCCTGAGTGGAGACCACGGACTAGCAAGCGCAGCGTAGGACGTCCACCCACAAGATGGACAGACGATCTTGTTAAGGTCGCCGGAAGACGCTGGATGCGGGTCGCTTCCAACCGGCACGTATGGAGGTCCAAGGGGGAGGCCTATGTTCAGCAGTGGACGTCTTATGGCTGAGATGATGATGATGATGATGATACAGCTGTCATAATATAAACTAAGTTATATTGAAGATCAAGGATAGGTAGCAGTACCTTCGCAATGCGCATATGCGGGTAGTAGGAACTTGGACGAGGTTCGCCTGTATCGTTAGCGTGATCTTCCGCTGATCTTGCCTTCTAACATTGTAATTAGTTCCGGTACTCTGTTATGCTTCTTCTAAATTACAAAATTGCATTGCATATTCATACACTTTTAACATACAAGTTAAAAGTGAAATTAAGCGGCTGTTCTCGAAAAGTTCTCTGAATCAGCTCGGCGCTGTCGCCAAAGCACGAAAAATTTCCAAGTAATTCCAAATGAAATGGGTAATTTTATTTTTAATTAAATAAAAAGTATTTATACCGCATTATGTTACTGGCAGTTTGCTAACTGGGTCAATCGATGCACTTCAATTTCGCCGACGCAGTGTAAGCGATGCAAGTTGGCATTTTGACAAGTATCCGCGGCATTTTGCTAGTGTCAACGCGGTCGCTGACTCGCGCCGGTTTTTAGTTTAGTTTTGCGTCATTTAGGGCCGGCGCACACGCATCGTATTCGCCGGTTATGATTTACATGTGCTGCAGCCTTTACTGCTATGAAAAAATGTCAGTAGCAACTGTATGTAACATTTTACTGATGTAATTGCTTTTAAAAGACCAAATCTTCAAGATAAATTGGGGAGATTATTGGGCTCTTAATAATATACACAGTGCAATGCAGTAGCCAAAGTGTCTGCCTACTACTGTAATCTTCCGATAGCGAATCTTACGGTAGCGAGTAATGAATATAATCATTGATAGATTTTACTAGTCTCCAGCAGCGACTTCGTCCGCATCAGTCGTTAAAAAAGTTCAAACCGATTTTCACTCAATTAGGGGTAGAATTTCAAAAATCCTTAGTGGAGAAATGAAGTATTCGAGGAATATGTTTCGAATTTCAAGCTCCTACGTTTAACGGTTTGGGAACTGCGTTGTCTATCAGTAATATCAGTATCTACCTATATAGTACCTATCTACACTATCTACCTATAATGAAGCTTGATGTATTAATGAATGAAGTGTTGTAACAAGGGATCCGCTTTATGTGCGAGACGATCTTTAGCAGAAGACTTATGTGACCAGCCGGCGGCGCACGCGTGCCCAATAAGAATGGGGCCATGTTTTACACCACGAGATCAGAGTTTTGAAGTAAATAAATAGTCTGTTAGCAGGTAGTGTACACGTTGTATATGTTTACTTACAATAATAACTAGACCATCAAATGGGGCATTATCTATGAAAAGGGACCTCATTGTCGATGGCGCTTACGCTGCACAGCGTCGCGCGGCATTGTATTTATAACGGAACATCATTAATAATGGCTTGAGCGCCATCGACGGTAAGGTCCCTTTTCTTAGATAACGTCACTAATAAACAGTAATTATCAGTAAACGGCTACTCTGTTGCCACTAGCTAGGGGTAAATAGTAAGTGTTTCAACACTACTTAGGGCCAGTTGCACCAACCACATTTGACAGACTGATCAACGTCAGCCGGCGCGCCCCGGCACTTTACTATGAAACTTTCCATACATAAAAAATTAGCGAACTCTTTAACGATACGAAAAGTTTGGTGCAACCGACCCTTAATCATAGAAAAATAATTGTACCTATCGACTAAAGATGACTCACGTTAGACCGGGCCGGGGCTTCCAGCGCTTCGTTTTCTATGGAAAGCACCACGTGATCACCGATCAATCGTCATAGAAAATGGCATGTCGGACGCCTCAGCCCGGGCTCGGCCCGGTCTTGCGTGAGTCATCCTTAATTTTAGATAGCTAGGTATCGTTTTATATTTCTTGTGTATTGTTATGTATTAGATCGACAATGGAATATTAGAGCGTAGAGCACAAAATATCTTAGTTAAGAAAAAAATAATCATGATTACCTGACCATAAAATTATAAATCAAACCCTTTTAGGTACTTATGTAATTACCTGAATTACTGCGCAATTAACCACTTGTACTGCAAAAAGTTAATCTTTACTATGATTATCTTCACGTAATAAAACGTAACTTTTTTATAACGCTTACATTATCTTCCCTTTAAGGTTGACCGCTAAACCGTAACATGTTGTGGTCACTTTCAAAATTGTGTGTTCAAAAATGTTAATGTAAGTAACGCAACTATCAAGCTAAATGTACAACATAACAACACTGTCAGAGACGTGATTAATGTTAACGTATAACACCACAAAATTACTCGTAATGTGGGCTAAGGTAATGTAACAGTAACGGATTTGAGTAATAACGAGTACACCGTAGAGGAACCATAAGACTATTTGAAATTATGCACACACAATTGGTAATTTTGTTGGACCTACAAGTTGGGATTATTATTATTTACAAATAGTTTAATAACTTTTTTCCTACGATAACTTTGGTTTCTTAAAACGTCGCTTAATTCGATAGCAAAACTTTCAAATTTGTTCTAGCACTAACATGGCTTAGGTACGTTCAGTCCCAGTAAGTTAACTATTAACTGGTATTGAGTTTGTAATCATGATTATTAAATTTGTATTATGTGTTATAAATCAATATATTTATGCCGCATTCTTATAAAGGTTTTTATGAAATGTGTATATTTGAAACCGAATTTAAAATCCTTTCCAGAAAACTTCGTACGGAATGAAAGCACTTTTAAATGTGAATTGTCGCGAATGAAGTTACGTCCTTACTCCGGCAAAGTGGAGCGAATTCATTTCTACGCTTGTAGAACACAGCGCGTCCCCACTGTGACACTCGTGATTGGGTGAAATGGGAACTTTACCAACAAACTGTTCTTTTAAAAGGTTTTGTTTATCTCGTGTCACTTAACGGTAGCTAATGGTGTTTGTAAACTGACCTATCGATATCTCACGTCAGTCATACATTTAAAAATATATCACACTCACACCACTATGTGTAGTAAAAATATTTTTAACAAAAAATGTTTATCTAAAGAACTGGGAATAAATGGATCACATTTTTTAATACTCATTCCGCAAATGGCGGCCAGGCGCGAATTCTTTTCGTTTCATGAATTAAAAACTATATAACTGTTCCGAAGATACGGAATCTTCGGAACAGTCATATCTTCCATTTCAGTTTGATAATGTATACGTAAATGCATTATAAATATGTTCGAATCCTTGGTTACCCATAACATAAACTTGCAAATTATCCTGGTAAATCCTGGTTCGATATGCGTGTGGTACTTATTTCCATTTAATTGACCTCATGAGACAACATGCATGTCCAGCTTGCTACCTTAGTACCTATGCCGTGCACGCCCTACTCTGAAGACATGCTCTGATATTCGCCGTCACGATTTTCGTGCTCACACTCCCGTGTTAAGGAATTACAAGACAAGACACCCATTAGCATTGCATCAGCGTATTTGATTCAAACGGATGTTATCGTATTGAGATGCAAAGCGTCTATATGGCCATAGATAATTTTATAATAGATAGCAATCATTGCTTTCATTGAGCATAATGAGGCCTTTGACAAATCAAACTTTTTCAAGTAAGAGCTTTTAACAGACAAGTCCATCCCATCGATTTTGTACCATCGTCACTTATTCCGTTGGCTCTTTACTTTCGGATTATCGGACCGGTAACCGACGAATGTGTCTACATTTTACCAAATGTCTGCCTCCACCAGTAACATTACTTTAACATTGCCTTCTTCCACCTTCGTGGTCTCGGGCTGATGGTATTATTATTAGGTACACTTACGTAGTACTGTAGTAAACTCCACCGTTGAGCCGTTTTTCTGTAAAACTGTACAACAAAAATCCAAACATAGCATTAATAATGCAAGAATCTAACTGCCATGAGCCAGCAACCTATTGACACTGACATCTTAAAGTTTAGAATGGTGTTTGAACTTAGAAGTCGCTGGGAGTGAAATTTTAAACTAAAAGCAATAGAAGTTTTAGATTTCCAATTCAGTAAGTCTTTTGTATTGTCACAAAGCGACGCTTTCCGAGGGTATTAGACAACTTTTGACGTTACCTGATTGTTGCAAAAGTTTCCCTTCGAAGATCTTCGAACTTTGGAAATGCCCCAACGAAATGTAGGCAATTAGGAAGCATTTGTTTTTACGATTTGTACTCTCTTCTGTAAAGAAAAGAAAAATATAAATTTGAATGGTTTTAACATTGAATTCTATTTTAATTTTGACCATGTAAAAGATTTTAATAGTATGTTTGATTCAGATTATAACATTTTATTCAACTGTGATTAAGTTGTCATCCCAATGCGTAAAAACAATACAAAACATTGGCTATTATGTACAAATTGAATGAGATTTTCTACCGTATTAATGTTACGCAAAATTGTTAACAGTTATGTAATGATAAAACAAGCCTTTGAGAGTATAATTGGTTCCAATTAAAATTCAGCTGTAGTTTATTATTTTCACACAATACGTGGTGCAATGTTTGTTTTGGAACGGATTGCTTGCGGCGATACTGTCCACGGTGCATGATATTCGAATTCAATTTTATTGTTTTTTTTAACGCACCCAATTAATGTTCTGTATTTTATTCGGGTGCAGTCGGCATCCAATTTTACAAAATATCCGAAGTATAATGTTATGGTAACCGGGGTATCTCATGTGTTGCAGTCTCGGGTATAGTTTGAATGGTCCAATAACTTTCCTTTATAAATCCTTTTTTTAACGAGTAATTTATCGCCTCGATAGTAATTAATAGCCATTGAAACATGCTACGTAATGAACATTTTAACGCTAGAAAGCATAATTTAATTGAGTTATTTCTTGGTCCATAAAAATTATGATTAATATCGCATTAAATTAAATATTTCCAGTCTTTAATCCGTCCAGTACTTAATTATAAGCATTTTTTTTAACGTTCTTTTGTAGAATTACACTATAGATGATTACTAGTATTGTATTAAGTAAATATATTAAGAGCGGGTCGCTCACGTATTTTAAGTCGAAAAACGCTCGACATGTTTCACTCCGTACCGAGGAGTGTCATCAGGAGCTTGCGTTGACGGTGACGGACAAACTGACCCGTGATACGTGAGTGACCCATTCTTAATATATTTAATGTCTGTGTATCACGGAAGTTTTGTTATTAAAACTAGTATTGTATGTTTAAATAACAGCAGCGTAATGTACGGTAATTGTTATATGTGACGTCCCACGGTCAAAGGTACCTTATGGCGGGTATGGAGTTATGCATACCCCAGTAATCTACAATAAATAACCTATCGATAACACAAAAGATCAACCTTCTAGGTTGCGTAGTTACAGAGATATGATTTTTTGAAAATAATGTTGTGAAATGAGCAACTTTACGATAGAGAAGTTTTAAGTTTAGCCGCCTAAAAAACTATGTTCCTGAAGTAAGTTACATAGTTGACTACAAATAATAATGCCTTATATATCTGAGATTAAAAAAATATTGCGACTTGTTCTGTAATGCAAATAGAAACTTTTGATATCGACTGATTTATGTGTATACTAACCAATCTCTTGAAAATAAAGTTTTATTTCATTTTCACGATTGATTGCAATGAGCTCTCAAGATTTAAATTTTATCTATTAGAAAACGACACTGACAGACAGTTTAAGCAAAAAACAATACCGATTTAGAGGTGAAAATGTATTTTCTGACTTTTTCATATAAAATCACAAAATTGAATATTTTTACTTTTAATGTGACACACAATCAATTTTTCTGAGCACATATGAAAGAAATTCTGTCATTCAAATGAAATAAATCCTAAAACCCCAACTAAATACTATATTTAACCCCATATGCCACTTTAAACTTACATAACAATAACAGTATTTGCTCCATACATTTACGAAAAGGTACCTTATGGAAATAAATCTAATAATACTTCACTACAAAATATCAATCATATTATAGTTTATCTTTTATGAATAGAAAATATTAATTTACATTAAACTGCCCCCAATTTAATTAGTTCTTCGTCATAATAATCTTAAAAAAGACCCATAATTTGTATGTAATGAAAAGGTACCTTGTGGTCAAGTTACATGATGAGGCATGATGATGATGGAACAGTTAGGATAAACTAATAATATTTTGGGGTTAAGATGGTATAAATCGTCTATTTCTTATCAATAATATATTTCGGTTGCTATTGAAGATAAGCGGCATTGAGGTTCAATGACCTCAGATATTCCATAAGGTAATGCGTCGGGTATTGGCATTTTTCAGCAAACCAATGGCTGATTTACTGCATGCGACCAAACCAAATGAAGATTATTCTAGTTAAGAAAGACTTGACGAGAGTAACTTTGGTATAATAGCAGTCTACTTGGATTTGTGATGTCGGTCTATGTACGGTTATAATATTTGCGAGGCGCCCCAACCAGAACTGAAATTATCAAATTAGTTTTGCAGAATGCTAATACAGTTCTCTACCAAACTTCTTTTCCCGTATTGACTAGTTTTTTTGGGAATTTTCAATCTTTTTTCCATAAGGTACCTTTTCTACTAAACTCTGAGACGACATTACTAGGCTTATAACTAACTTATAACAAAAATAAAAACAGGTAAACAAACGTTACGCATTAAGGTTTCAGATCACACAATAAAAAAAATTGAGCATTTTTTCACCTCTTTACAAAACATTTAATATCTCCGAAACTAGAAACCCTCATAAGGTACCTTTTCCCGTGGAACGTCACATATTTCCTCATAAAGTTTTTCTTACGCGCGGAACATTGTAAAACCGCGTTTTCACACCGGCCATTAGTGTCGCACCTCACACCTGTACATGCCAGCACACTTTCCAATGTGAAACTAAAATGCTTTTTATTCTCTACTCACTATCTTAGTCATGCAAAACTAATTACGGAATACGCTAATGACGAGTGCCGTGTTGTGAAAACTATCGTGGGATAGTAAAAATTATCTTTTCAATTCATCTTATACAGTACACACACATGGTCATATGATGTGGACATATAAACGACAGTCAAAGACTACCTAGTAAAGAAATCTGTGGAATGGTAATGAAGTTACTTCTTTGTAGATGATTGTAGAGATTTAACAATTTCTTTTCTTGTTTATCATTAAAACATTCACTGTCGACTCATAAAATTTGTAGACTTCATTTGTATTAACTTAACAACTCGTGAAATTTTGGTTTTTGTGATATATTTAGTACATTTCCGCCAACGACATTGCCGAAATTGCGCTTATCTTGGCCCTTAAGGCACGTCTCCATACATAAAATTACCGTTTACTTTTAAACTGCTCAGATAACGCTGGAGATTAGGTATACCATCTTTTAATGCGGATGATTTTTCTATTTATTTCTCTAATACCTAATAGAAAACTCGTTTATTTTATTTTTCATATTCATTTCCTTAGTTTTAATTTAATAAGTAATAATTTGGTAAATATTATACATGTTATATCTTCCATACTAAATATGTAGGTATCTAAATTAAGCAATTTGGTTATCCTCCTTTTGATTAAGCCATTTCTACACTTACCACATACATTAGAATGGGAGATCGATACACATTCGATCCACTATTAGAGTTAATAAGTAATTCAAGCCCTCGTTCATTACCATTTGTACGACTACGACGAATTTGAATATACATGACATATATATTATATTAGTTAATAGTGTACAATGTACATCTATATAGCAGTACCTCCTGACAACAATGATACAACAAAAACAGGACGAATTATGAATTCAATTTTATATTTGTACCAAATACTTTATATTAATTCCAATTTCAAGTCATTATAATTTAAAATAACATGGAATAAAAAATATGCAGACTTCATGGTATAATAATATACTCCGCCTGGTACTCCATTCCGAGATTCGCGTATGACCTAACTGACACGCGCCTACGTCATCATGCTGTTTACAGGTTCTCAAACTTTGAAATGTGGGAGAATTTTAACCAACGGTGAAAATTATTTTAACGGCATTAATTTTAAGTTATTCATGTAGAAACATAGTAAAATAAAACAAATCTAATGTATTAAATTAAACTTTATTTATCTATACAAGACAAACGTTTAAAAAACTAATTCACAGTTACACATTAATTACCAAGCTTACGACGTGAAAAGTTTGGAAAACACTGCGACTGCTGACACTGAGCGAGAAGGAAATAACAATTAACACGCGTTCGACAAGGATGACGGTCAGGGCATGAAGTTATCTAGATCCGAATTGTCAAATGTGCACAGCGCTATCCTGTGCTGCCAGTAGTATAAACAGAATTACCCGAAAGTCTGAAATTTCTTTCGTGAATCGGAAGATATTGCTAACGAGTAATTAAAAATGACGTGTTATTGTAAAATTTAAGCTAAAATACATATAAATGAAAATTATAAAATTATAAAGAAATATTTTAACTTATTAACCATAGGTATAATGTACCCATGTAACATGTTATGTTGAAATAAAGTGGCAATGTTATTGTGACGTAGGCCCGTGTCACTCTGGGAATGGAAGACCATGTTTTATTAGACCATGGATTTCTATGTCAAACGGAGTCGAATGGGTCCTATGTAAAATGTTGATTGATTTTGAGAACATGACAGGTAGAGAATCATAGGTAGCATTTAAAAAAATATCTTAATAGGTAATCTCATCGACATATTTAGATTAGAGCTCCCGATACACGTGTTACACGCTGACACGGGTACCCGTGTTCTTAAGCCCGCCGGGCTTAAGAACCCGAACTACACGAACCCGCCCGGATTCGGAAACGTTTACACGGGTACCCGTGTACACGGGTACACGGATACACGAAATAACGGATCTTATTTACCCGCCGGTTCGACCCTTCACTCTCGTGTAGCGGAGATTCGTGCTATGAAGACATACGATTGAATATGTGGAAGGTTAGGAAGATTCGATTACCTACTTTGCAGTTTTACTGGATTGATTTGTAATGTCAATAATAGGTAGGTAAGTACAATTTGTTTCAATAATCATAAGATTAAAATTAACAATATCTCAGTAACCGTTGACTTCATTGTTGGTATTTCAGTTTCTTCATTGATGTAGTTTTTTGATAATTAAAGTAAACCTAAATACCACCACCACCATGTTACCATTTGTTGGGACGTCAGTCTTTCCGTGACCACAGCTGGTGCAACTCAGCTGAAACGTCGGAATTAAAGGTAAAAACAATGAAATTATATCGCGGTAGACCCGTTTGTGTAATTAAATATGTGTACAAAACGCGAGAGTTTAAAGTGTTATATAAACCTAAATGATTATTTAATACAAAAGTAGATAGTTATGCTTACTGAAACCAGAGTTGGGCATTATTCGAATCATTTTTAATCTAAATAATTATGGTGAGATTAATATTCGCGAATAAATCATTCGTTTAGAATTTCGAATAAGAAATGAATTATTCGAATAAATTACACGAAGGATTTTTGTAATACACACTCAGATGGCAAATCTGAATAGGTATGCAACTGCAGCGTATTTTAGAGCCAAGGAAAATTTTGGGAAAGGCCCCAACTGACCGTCGCCATCCATGGTGGGGACAAATGGGAATTGTTTATATGCAGCGCCTATTCCCATTTGTTCCCGGCCGGGACAAGTGAGAATACATCCGATATTTGTGTAAAATATTATTATGTAGGGTCTACCCATATGTTCCCCGCGGAGATAAATGGGAATTCACCCATTATTGGTAATTATTAGTAATATGGGAATACACCAATAATGGGTGCATTTATCTCCAATTCACGTGACCTACGCCATGCACGAGGCGGGGACAAATGGGAATGTTTATATGAATTTTGGTGTTACCATTTGTCCCCGATATTGGCGTTGCCATTTGTCCCCACCTCAAAAGATTTCTATGCAGCGTCTTTCCCCATAAGTTTCTCGCGGGAACAAATGAGAATACACTCTTTATTGGTGTATTCCTATTTGTTCCTGCCCTACGTGACCGCCGCCATACGTGAGGCGGAGACAAATGGGTACGATTTATATGCAGCACCTATTCCATCAGTTCCCGACGTAGACAAATGGGAATACATCCGAAAATTGTGTTCCCAATTATCCCCACCCCAATAAGGTGGGGAAAAATGGAAAATATTTTAATGCAGGGTCTTCACATATGTTCCCCGCGGAGACAAATGGGAATTCACCCATTATTGGTAATGATGGGTGCATTATTGGTGTATTCCCATTTGTCCCCGATTCACGTGACCTACGCCATACATGAGGCGGGGACAAATGGGAATGTTTTATATGAGTTTTGGTGTTCCCATTTGTCCCCGATATTGGTGTTCCCATTTTGTCTCTCGCGGCGTGGACAAATAGGAATTCTTCCGAAAATGGTGTGTTCCTATTTGTCCCCACACCAATAAGGAGGGTACAGATGGGAAATATTTATATGCAAATCCTATCACTTCTGTACCCGGCGGGGACAAATGGGAATACATCCGAAAATGGTGTGTTCCCTTTTGTCCTTACAAAAATAAGGTGGGAACAAATGGGAAATATTTATATGCGGCTTCTTTTCCTATATGTTCCCCGCGGGGACAAATGGGCATACACCCATTATTGGTTATAATGGGTGCATTATTGATGTAATCCCATTTGTCCCCTATCCACGTGACCTACGCCATACATGAGGGACAAATGGAAATGTTTTATATGCAGCGCCTATTCCCATCGGGGAACAATAAGAATACACCCGTTAATGGTGTGTTCCTATTTGTCCCTGCTTCAATGAAGTGGGGACAAATGGGAAAGATTGTTTGTCTTTTCCCACATGTTCCCGAAGGGGACAAACGGGAATACCCCCATTATTGGTGTTGTTCTCGCCCCCAGTTGTTCTCGCCCCACGTGACCGCCAATACATGAGGCGTATTCCCAGTTTCCACACTTCAAATCAATCAACCAGATAAACCGATAGAAAACATTTTCTTTTTACTATTGGGATATAAAACAGCTAAATAGTTATTTTGTAAGCTAACTATTCGACAATATTATTCGCAAATAATTTATTCGTGGGCTATTTTATTCGCCGAATAAATTATTCGCGAATGAATTAAACACGAATGATCATTCGAAAAAATTATTCGTCATTCGCGAATGATTTGGTAATTCTCATTCGTAATTCGTCATTCAAATGAATTTTGCCCATCTCTGACTGAAACTACCACGAACGGAATATGTTATATTTTCTTTTAACAAAATCGCATTTTGCTGACTGTTAGCAAAGTACCCTTGTTCGAGCTGCTGAGGTGAAAAATAAATTAAATTGGTACAACACATATCAATCACATTGAACATCCATATATACATTACTACAATCTCCGCTACACGCCAAGGACGGGTTAGGCCCGCGTGTATTTAAGGTCCGTTTCGCCGTGTACACGGGTACACGGGTACCCGGATACACGGATCTTAATTACACGTGTGCACGACTACACGTGTAGAACGGGTCAGAAAACCGTGTACGTGTAGTTCGGAAACGGGTACCGAACACGTGTACACGAAACCCGGACACGACCGCGAGCCCTAATTTAGATATATGCGTAAACCGCTCTTCGCGCGTAAAGTTTTTCTTGTTTAAAATTGTCTACCAGTTTATCTACCAGGAACTAAACAATTGAGTTATTTCACATGACATTTGAAACCGACTTAAAGCTACCCCCATCCTCCCCTTCAATTCTTATACCTACATATGATCGTTCGGTTAGACGTCAGATACCAGCACGGTGGATGCACTTGCTTAGTCAGCTAATGCTAATAAAAACCGCTAGGGTGCGCACCGGTGCGTGGCGGGGAAGAAATCGGGGCGAAATGTCGGCATTAACGACAAAAAGTGTCGGTAAAAATGCACTTGCTCTTTCGAAATAGGTGGGAACTAAGCATAGGATTGAATGCGGCGATCCAATGGCTTAATTTTATTGTTTTTGTTTGCAAATCAGCCCACCTAAAGTGTTATCCAGCAGGGACCTTCGATGGGCTTATTGCAGGGGTCGGCAAACGAGAAGAAGAGCCAACGATTGGTAGTAACCCGTTTCCATTGCATTTTAGTTTATATTTTTGTATATTGATTTATTGAAAATGTTCGTCCTCATTGCATATTTATAATAAATATGGACTGGACATTATTAGTAGTGGCAGTCAATGTTAATGTAACTATAGTTAGTTTTAGGTAGTGATCGTTTTTGGTCTCCAATAGTGTTATGATATTGGGAATGTCTGCAGACTTTCAGTTTAATTATATTCTAATGCCTATCTATGGTGCATCATTTCCTCAAAATGTAATAAATATTAAGTTGCGTAAAAATCTGATATAATATAATCCCGACTTCAAAGTAACGAAAACATATTTAATAAAACAGGCGGCGAGGAACACTTTCGTTATCCATCACGATAGAAGCATGTGCAATGTTTACTGAAACTACACTTTGGAGTAGTTTACATGGTCCTAAAATATTGTTTATTTTAAAGAATGCACTTGGAGAGACTAATAAAAAGTTTTGAAAGTGCCGTTTTGGTCATCGTATTAAATTTATAGCGGGTAAAGGGGAATATAGGGAAGACTCAGTACGACCAACAAATTTGGTTATTATAAATTCTACAAAAAAAATTGTAAACATGTTTTTTCAATCTTCGAGGGGAAAGCATTTTTATAATATTTTTAAAAGCTTGGTTTATAGAACTGTCCAACTATTCGCAGTTTTTTAGAAAGTGCGTGACGTGAAAACATTTATGAATCCGTCCATTTACACGCCATAAAATATACCTACGCTTTTCTATTATGTGAATATGCAAGTTTACGATGAGAACTTTTCACAATTTAATATTTAGCTTATTATCTAACACAGTGTTAATTTGTTTGTTACAGGTAATAATGAATTCTTGCTCGACCTCAATAGTTGGACTCACACAAGGTATTACTTTAATGCTTCTCAATTTACCTACCTAAAAAATATTGTGGCAAAGTACCTAAGTGCTACGGCACATTAGCAAATGTACAAAGGCTAACAATTTTTAAAATTAAGGCAATTTTTTTCAAGAAATATTTTGTAGAAAACTGAAACTAAATTAAGCTAGTAATTTAATAATTTTCTGTAACACGGTCACAACAGCACGCGAACTAACTTGCCATCGTCTTCCATAATTCTCTACAGAATTACTCATATTAAGATATTGCCAAGTTAGTAATTTTATAATAACCATAGAGTTACTGCTATAATAGTTTGTTTCTTCCGTGCAAAATTGTTAAAACTTTCTAAAGTATGGTTTAAGTATATTTTATTAATTCCGTCATGAAATATTTTGTTAAGTATTTTTAATTTTACGAATGTGCGTTAAGTATACAATTCACGTTTAAAACCCGAGGCAAGATTAATTTGAGCTTAATACAAATTTAAAGTAAGTTAAACAAATCTATCTATCTAAACTATCAAAAGTGGCGTTTTTGTTTGAAGAAACGTCAATTTTGACACTTGTTTGACACTAACATATCCGATCCATATCGTTTCAATATCTAGTATTTCACGTATCTCATTGTTGGAATACGGCTGTTAGTCAAATTCATCTGAAATGATGATTTTATTTATTTTAGATAATTTAAAATACGATAATTGTTCGTGCGTAAAAAAATCATTAATTGAATCCAAAAAGATTTTTTCTTTCATACGAAAACGTAAAAGCCAAATCACGCAACACATTAATCCTTATCATTCCATACATTGCATAAACGCGTGTAGAGAGAAATGACCAGTAATAATGTTTCGATTATAAAAGCACGTGTTGTGAACCTGCGTACTTTGTAGTTAATATATGTAAGAAATTCGTGAACTAACTCACGCGAGCTACGTGAAGGTCGCTTTGCGTCAGTGGTAATTATTTTAAACTAGGTTTTATGTTTAACTTGATCCTGAGCTCCTAATTGATGAGGATTTTGCTGTACAAAGACGTAAAATCATTGCTTTACGTGTATAACAAACACTAATCCTGCTGTTGACTAATTGAATGTAGTTAACGTACAATTCTCTGCACCGTGAAGCCGCGGATAGAGATGTGACTTTAGTTCCCGAAATTTTAACTGGGTTAAGACGAATACTCGTCCAGCACGCTAACCTTAAGTCTCTCTCTCTCTCTCCTTAGCATTATTATTCCCATCTGATTGTGGGGTCTGCTTTTCTTGTCCTTTCTCTCCACTTTGCTAACCTTAAGTATGGCTAAGAAAAGTCTAATTGGATTAGCCCACTTACCTAGATTTGCTACAACTTCTTTTTATTGTTTATACTTTGGTCTCTTTATTTCACGATTTGTCTCTACTACTGTTAAGTACGTCGTCCTTAATTTGAGTTCATGTTATTTGAAAACTGTGCTTAGTGTCTACTGTCTATAAGTAATGATGGTATTTAGCGATCATCGTTACCACTTGGCAAAGTAGGGATCAAATGTCAGTACATCAATTTCACTAAGACTAATAATCTATCATAGTAGAAAGGTTATTTATTATTCGTCTGTATTCGAAATGACCGACGTAGAAAGTGATCTGTCACCGCAAAAACAATCAACAACTCAATCGCTTTGTGGTAGAATAGGTGCAAAACGTGCTTTTACAAACTGGATACAAACATTTCACTTTTACAAAGGGCTTAAAAGAGCGATAAATAAATTTCGCTAAAAGGGCTCATTCCTAGCGGGCCGACATTGTTTCGATGCTTTACGGTGACAGTCTTAATTCTACGGGCGCTTGTGTACAATCCAGCTATATTTTACGGAGTCAGGTGATATTCACGGCATATATATGGAACGTTAATTAACGGTATGTCAATATTTTGCCCAATATGTACCTGGTATATTTGTATGAATATATTTTATAATTTACACTCAAAACAGTCACAACGGTCCATTTTTATGGTTAGACCATACAAGTCAGTTTTGGGCTAACTAGCCCATAACACAACTATGTTAGTCATCACTTTTTTCTTTTTGCTGCATCAGATTTTATCCACATCATCGGCCATTTTTGTCTTCTAATGTCACACACCACCGTACCTTCAATACCTTCATTTAAGTTTCGGTATTCAAAATGCCTCTTCAAATTGTGACAGTCAAAGAGTCTGGTGCAGAAATGTCTTCATCCCATTATAATATCAAGATTCGTGATAGGTGACGATGATTCAATCGGACGCCCGAGCTCGCGATAAACGTGTTACATTTTCTAAGTTTTCACTCTGCATTATGTACTGAGACGTTAAAGCGAAAGTGCAGATTATTAGAAAGTAGACTAAAGTGTAGCTGTCGTATCTAAAGCACGGATAATGACGAGTAATGGTCAAGTTTATACCGAACTTACGCGAGATTGTGGATGAAAGTGAACTCATGATTCACATTTAATTGTTGGGAAGTTATTACGTCGAAATTCGTGATGACAAACATTACACAAGACAGACATGGATTATAAAATGTGACACAAATTACATAGGCGTTTTGTTTATGCGTAAAAGACTGTAAATTGCAACAAAATATTTACCAGAGTTAAATTCAGTAAAGCCTGTTTATCTTAAACATTTTTAAATCGTATTATTGAAATCATTTTCTCGGAAAGATGGTTTTGCATTTCTGCAGGCTATGCCTTTTGTCCTTCGGTAGACATTCACTGAAGCATTGCATCTTTTGCGCGGATTGCGCGTATCCTACTGAATACAATAAACTGAGACAGACTTTAATCTATCTATTTCCCTGAATTTCAATAGAGAAAACAAAATATTTTTTTCGATACACAAAAAACATAGAATGACCAGTCTATCAAAAGAATATGGTATACATATGCTGATGCTCAAGTTCAGACAAAACCTTTACAACTGTATTTTTATCCTCATGTCTAAAAAAGTTAAGCACTGCCGTGTCACGCGCATCTCATGTAACTTTAAAAGTTGAGTTTCGAGATAATTACGTTTAAAGTTTTAAAGAGTCAAATGCTGTTATCGTTGACGGTTCATCGTAATTTTTTTATTTTTTCTAATCTACATGTAGGGAATATGGTCACAGAATAGGCCCTTTAAATTTTTTCGCATAATTTAATAGTTTTCATTTTATTCGAATTTAATGGTTCCGCATGATCAACTCTTCCATACTATAGTGGTCACACGAAGTCATGTAAGTCAAGTTACATGACCTACGCGTGATCAGACGTGACACGTATTACTTTACCAATATTAATGTCGTATAAACCAAGCGCTCGGCCAGTCATGCCTAACTCCGGTAACTTAAGAAACGATGGTGATATTTTGGTTGTGTCAGTCATGTAACTCAAGTTAACTGAGTTGTGCCTGACAAAAAAATGAAGTTACATGAGTTAGTCATATGCTTTTTTCAGTAAATAATGAAGATTTTCAAAATTTTATTCTAGAACATATATATTTAATGGTTTTTATGACGATTTAGACTGGTTATCCGTAACTCATGTAACTCGAGTTAACGGAGTTTGGCGTGACACGGCAGAGCCAAGGACCGGAAAACCCCTCTTTACGCTTAATCCTATCAATTCGGTAACCCAATCGATTCGGTTACCTTATCATTCGGTAACCCTATCATACTGTTACCTGATTGTAATGGTAACCTTATTGAAACGGTAACCCTAACCTTTAACCGAGTTAATCTCAAAACCCCATCGCGATAGGGTTTTTGTTAAGGGTTTTTAACAGGTTTTCATTCAGTTATGGTAACCTTTATTATCGGTTGCTTACTGGTTTGCTACATTAAAGTAGTTTTAGTGATGTGCCGTCAGAACTAAAAAAAAATACTAAAAAAATTGTTTATTTTATTTACTTTATTTATATTTTGTTGATTTTATTGACTTTATTTATTAAATTTATTGAATTTATTGAATTTATTGAATTTATTGAATTTATTGAATTTATTGAATTTATTGAATTTATTGAATTTATTGAATTTATTGAATTTATTGTTTTTATTGAATTTATTGAATTTATTGAATTTATTGAATTTATTGAATTTATTGAATTTATTGAATTTATTGAATTTATTGAATTTATTGAATTTATTGAATTTTTTGAATTTTTTGAATTTTTTGAATTTTTTGAATTTATTTAATTTATTTAATTTATTTAATTTATTTAATTTATTTAATTTATTTAATTTATTTAATTTATTTAATTTATTTAATTTATTTAATTTATTTAATTTATTTAATTTATTTAATTTATTTAATTTATTTAATTTATTTAATTTATTTAATTTATTTAATTTATTTAATTTATTTAATTTATTTAATTTATTTAATTTATTTAATTTATTTAATTTATTTAATTTATTTAATTTATTTAATTTATTTAATTTATTTAATTTATTTAATTTATTTAATTTATTTAATTTATTTAATTTATTTAATTTATTTAATTTATTTAATTTATTTATTTTATTTAATTTATTTAATTTATTTAATTTATTTAATTTATTTAATTTATTTAATTTATTTAATTTATTTAATTTATTTAATTTATTTAATTTATTTAATTTATTTAATTTATTTAATTTATTTAATTTATTTAATTTATTTAATTTATTTAATTTATTTAATTTATTTAATTTATTTAATTTATTTAATTTATTTAATTTATTTAATTTATTTAATTTATTTAATTTATTTAATTTATTATGGTAACAGAGCATTATTTAAATAACTGTAACAATTAACAAATACAGATAATAAAATAATTAAGATTGAATCAAGGAATGATTCATCAAAGGTGATAGAAATTTATTTAAATTATTTAATTTATTTAATTTATTTCAATTTCATTTATTTCATTTATTTATTTTAATTATTTTAGTTATAATATAATAATATTTATAATAAATTTATAATAAATAAATAAAGATAAACAAAGGAAAGGCAAAAAAACTTGTTTGTGCTGGAGGCTTCATAGACCGCCCATGCCAACCTCGGTTATTCAATAATAAGTTGAATTTAAGTGTGCGTAAAGATTACAATCGTTTGAACTGGTCAAAAACCTCATAATGAGGTAACTGAATAGACTGGGTTTTTATTTCGGTTACCGGTAACAGAGGTTAACTCGATCTGATACGGTTACCGAATCAAAGTGTTACCTTATTAAGCGGTTACCGTTATGGTAGGGGTTTTTATAAACACCTCTAAAATAACCCTATGAAAAACCCCGGTTAAGGTAACCGGTTCCTGTCCCTGGGCAGAGCAGTGGATGAGTGTTCAAGCGTGACATAAGAAACGGATATCAATGAATAACTGTAATGATAATGTAAGTATCTTTACAGTAATAGCGTAATCATATCGAGAAAGATGCCGGTCGGCAGATATGCTCTGTTTACAATATCTTCGTCCGTCTTACAAGTAGTCAATGTTTTAGCTTATCCGTATTTCGACTAACTCAATTTGCAAGGACCAACAACTCGGAACTCCTGCCATCATTCTTCTCTTACTTTTACATGTATTCATCTTGATCACGCATAAACTAAACATTGAGATGTTCCATCCAATTCTTGTAGTTTGCCGGACGCGTGCCCCTTATAAATATGTATAAGACAAGCAAGATGTGAAGTCAGGCGGACGCCGCGATTTGTTTGCTATAACAGCTGACCCTTGTCAGCAAATGGCGTCCCAGGAAATATAGATGGCGCTCAGTTCAATTTTTCTACACATCAGGCTTGTACCCAAACATAAATTCTGAGACCCTAGTTAGGTCTCTGGAGGTGTGTTTACGAAAGGCGAGAAGCTTATTAATATTTATGAGGTAAGACAAAAGAAGGAACGGAGCTGCGGTCTAGCTATTTATAGGCGTTGTGACAGTTCGGAAAACCCGGGGGATTGAATTGTTGAAATATTACGAGGAAAATTTAAATATACCTTAGTATTCATTAACAAAACCTACGTTGTTAAAACCATTAATATTAACCTGCCTAAATGAACTTGGTAATTAATTTGAAACGTAATTTTTACCAGATTTTATGCAAAATCTACCTATTTTAATAAATAAACCTGGATGTTAGGTCAGACTTTAGATTAAATAAACAGATGTTTCCTTATTTGAAATTAGAAATAAAGGGGTGGAATTTAAGATTTACCCAGCTTTAATCAAGTTAATTATGCAATTCGCCTGACTTGAGTGCGAATGTTAATCTTGTTTTCAAATCAGGTCAGATCAAAATACTGACCTATATTTGAGGATCGATCATTACCGTAAACGGCTGAATCCTATCCAATTCCCATTCCTTATATGTAAGGTCTAAAAATTAGAGAAGCACCTCACGCACGCCGGTGTAATATTTCAGGGGTCAGGACACGGGCGTAAACATTGCACGATATCGAGGTGCCGTCTGCCAAGACTAGTGAGGATTCATTTGGGAGACATGTAATATCTAGCCTATATCAGCCTCCTAGTTCACGAATATGATTAATATATTCTGAGACTGGCAAATTTTCGTACATTTCCGTGTCGATAAGTAATAAGGTGCCTTTATTTGTCATCTATACATGGACTACGAAAAATGATTAACCACAGAGATAGCAATTGTCAAACTGCCAGAGATAAGTGTTGTCAGTACGATGACTAGAAATCTTAGACAAGCGTGAAAATGGAGGTATTGAATCGAGTGTCGCTCTTTTGCCAAGATTATTGAAGCAGAACTTATTGTTAAGTGATTTCTGGGCATGGTTAGGCATCTAGAAAATTAAGGTGAGGTAAAAATCTCCTCAGACAATAATTCAACTCAAATATTATTTCAAAATGTTGTGCCCTTTTGTTATACATATTTTTCTGCAATATTATGCATGTTTATAATGCGAGTCGAGCGGAATAGCTCAGTTTTGTTACGGCAAGTTTTGTGATACAATTAAAAAACTAATAAAACATGCTCAGACGTTGGACAAAGAGTGCGGTTGAGCGTTCGCTAATACCATTCCCTCCTGTCTCCATTTTACCGGAACTGTAAAGAACATAAGTGCAACGTAGCCAACTTCACGGCCATAAGGGCTTCCGCTCGGCAAACTTTTCAATCGGACCACTTTGCCGAGGAGCAACTTTATCCTTTGAATCTTTGTACTCACCCCTGTTTTGGTAACCAAATTCAACGAAACATAATAGTATGGTTTTACAAAGCTTTGACCCGTAGAAGCAATATTTCTTATTGTATAATTTTAATAAGACTTTGTATCTGTTTGCATTGTAACTGTTAGTCTTTTATTGTATTTTTAAAATAATTATTTAAGTCAAATCAAAGCAAGTGGAATCAAAGTTGATTTCTCGACATAATCAAATCTGTCTTTTGATTTAATAATCTTTCAAGGATTAAACTCTTAAGATGCGTCAAATTTCGGAAACTTTGTTAATTCTTCCCAGCCGCTATATTAATTCAGCCACGAAACTCCCATATGGATGGTGGATGTTGCTAATATAATATTCTGTGAGCTACCTCAAGTTCGATCTATTACGCAGAAAGCCGTGGGGACTGTAATTTAGGTGAAAATAATGAAACGGTGTAACTTTCGTAAAGATATATTATTCAACGATCCTGCTTGACGCAATTCTGTTATATGATTTTGAAAGGTTCTTCGATTAATTATATATGTACTAGATAAAATTATGCTATCTTCTGTTATTTTTTGCCAAACTAAACCCGTTTTTATGACAACCTTTGTATTATACATCTGTTCTGAATCAAAAATGGAGGTCACTAGCAATGTAATTGAAGTTGTACAAACCGTCGGTATTCAATGTTTACTCTCAGTTCGAATTTAGGTTAGCAGCCATGAATCGCTCCCCTGTTTACACATATACAGCAGATATTTTCCGGCTACAAATTTTCTTCAACCAAACACTTAGGTTTATTTTTTGCCCTCACTCGGGCACTCTCCGGGAGGTCATTCCGCGTTACTCTGTTGTTTGTTTTTTAACGCTGAACGTTAGTCTTTTGTTTCAAATAACCTCGCGGTCTCGGACTTTTCCCCTATTCATTAACTTTCCTTGCGGAGACAAGTGGAAATCCGTGTGTAGACTTTGCTTTGCTTTTAAATTCGAGCCGGCTAAAGATACTCTCATCCAATTTTGAGCTTTGTACCAATATTATTATGTTTTATTTTTATTTCCTTCCGAGTTTTTACTTAAACCCTTTAATTTTAGTATGGTGTCGGGAATGTTTAGATTAGATAGATAATGAGTGTGGGGTTCCTTTTCGCTTTTCGTTTATATAAACTTATTTAGATTAGTGAGGTATTTCTAAAGTTTCGTTGCTTTGAACGAGTATTTGTTTTTGCTGTGTTATTTAAAACGACCTAATTTCCGTGTTACTAAATATCAGGTTTCTCACTGTTCTGTTGGTGCTTATCGCGTTTTTAACGATTGTGCAGTTATTCTGTTATTACTAAAATCAGTAAATTATTGAACAAATATAATTAACAATAATTGTGAAAAATTGATTCTAATTCACATTATTATATAGTTTCTTAATATCGACGTAAAAAATCCAAAACAAAAAACCTAAAGTAGTTAAATTCTTAAGTAAATTTAGCTTCTTGACACCGTAGTTCAGCAATAAATATGTAAATTTCCTGTTATCATCACCTCTTTTCCTGTTGGTATCTGCTTTGGCGGCTGGCTAGCGAGCACATTGCTGTTTTCAGCCCATCATTTCCTTTTGACAAACCGACCTGAACACACGTATGGCAATGTATTATTTTTATTGATAACAACAGTGTAGTGCATTGATAAGCTAGTGATGGTGGTTGTTTGAGCGGACCGGACGTTTTTGCGCTGAAATGGAAGTAGGGAATTATCCACGGAGGCAGTCCTTGCCTACGATTGTGGAGGGTTTAATGAAGAAGTTACAGAAGAAGAAAAGGAATTCAACTACTTCATCTACAGATTCCCCTCTTTCACCTCTTTCGTCAGGAAGTTCTGGTTCGAAAGAAGACGTAAGTTTTTTATTTGTATTTTATTTTTCAGTAAATGTTTGTATCGTAGTAGGTTTCCGTTATTATTATTTCTATTTTGGCTGGTTGGAAAAGTGTGATAGAACCAGTAACTAGTGTTGGTAGGAACTCGAGTTCACTCAGTCTGAATTTGAAGAACTCAGCTCGTTTTTACGAGACTCGGCCCTTAAAAAACTTCTGAGTCTTTTAAGTCCGGAGTCGAGTCCTTTGTTGAGTCTTTTTTAAGAGCAACTCAAAAGGACTCGAGTCTCCGAATAAAGACTGCGTCAACAAATTTATAGGTTTTTCCTAAATAACAGTACCTAAAGAAATTAGGCGTTATTGTATGATATGTGTACCTAATTCACGAATTTTACATAAAACAACGTGTTTTTTTTTTGTAAATCAAGAGTTCTCTGAAAAGGACTCAAGTCTCTACAAAAGACTTGGATCTCTAACAAGTTGAAAAGAACTCAAGTTTAGACTTAATTATGTCTCAAAAACTGAGTCGACTCTTGAAGCAAAGAACTCAAAGGATTCGAGTCTTAACCAACACTACCAGTAATAGTACCTAGCAGTAAAATGACGCGCAAAAACGGTGTCCGTGTGCGCCCTTGAAATTGATCGAATCTTATCTGTGGGCTAACTGATTACGGCATTTACTTTGGTTGGGATTTAGTGGTCTGATCGGACAATCCTTCCGTCCACGTTCTTCGTTATTCTAATCTTGTCATATGTCATTTTTAATTGGCAATATTTTAAACAGCTATCGAATTTTTGTAACGGTATTAGTAAACATTTGAAAATAGGTAACCGTTCTGTTCCCTTACACAACTGAAATAAGATTAATTAAATAACTTTGTTGCTTGTAAAGATACATGTGACATTTCGCACTTAAAATTAGGAATTTCTGACTTTATAAACTAATATTTGTATAATTTTCACATATTGTTTTTCCTATATAAATAACGGACAAGAAGTATTAACAATACCTAGCTTAGTTTAATTTTACACGAGCAGCTTAACTTTAGAGGCGTGTACGTAGTAACATTCTAGGGTTGACGACGCATTTTTCTCAAATAACGAATATGTTTTCGTGGGTAAAATGTAGGTACGAAGTTTTTTAATAAGTGCGTGAGAATGTAGAAACTGGTTACAATTGCATGCCTTATCGCTCCTTGAGTGCATTTTTATTACGGCAATGTAATTAACGCGCACCGTAACTTAGGTGTGAAATGTTCAATTTCACTTACAAGTGAAAATATTACTATTTTTTACACTTGGCCGTTTGACTTTCTGTCTTCTCTTATATTTAAATCATTAAAACAAAGAGCCCTTTCATATCTCGTTTTATAGTGTGTTTTTGAATCCTCGTATTTTCGGTTTGGATAATGTAGGTACTAAATATTAGTAGCATACCTATGTATTCCACAAATTCTTATACATCTGCGGTATAAATAGTGTATGAATTTGACGTCAATGATATCTGACCGCATACGGAAAACAAACCGATTTCAGGTACCTAACTATTGGCAACACAGGAATTCCCCTCACCTCTCAAAACCACAAGTCCCGAAGGATATTAATTAGTGCTATTTTAAAATCTAATATAAGCTTAATATTATTATATAAAGCCAGTGCTTCAACATTATGTACAATTCTATTTAGCTTTAATGTTATCCCAGTACCTTACCTATAAAGCCACATTTTATGTCCAACCTCGATATGACAAAAGCAAATTGGAGAAAAAAACACCCAATTATTTAACAGGCCGTTACAGTTTCAACTTTTCAATGTATCGAAACCCGCCATATATATACAGATGGAGTGCATTATTATTTTCCTTCGTATTTTCACGGAAACATACGAACCTGTTTTGCTGTTTCAGTCAGTCTTGGTACAATGGCACTATGACCTCAAGGATTTTCATGAGATGTTCAAGCGCAACAACAACACCCGTTTGAGAGGTCATCACTTAAAGTTAGAAAGGCATAGGTCCCACAGTAACCCATACAAACACTTTTTGAGCAACCGAGTAGTGAGGGCTTGGAACAAACTCCCAGAAGATGTGGTTTCTGCACAAAATGTGAACCAATTTAAAAATAAATTAGACAAGCACATCTATACATCTACTTGACAACGATAACTATTAATGATTACTGGATACAGGCAATATCAGTTGTCACAACTGCCTGCCTGCTTAAATAATAATAATAATAAGTACCTAGACTTGGCTCACGAGATAACCGCCATGTGGGATGTTGATTCGACGATCATTGTCCCGATAGTCGTTTCAGTAAACGGTCTAATAGCGAAGAGTCTCGACCAACACCTTGAGAGACTCTCGCTAGGTGGTTGGATCAAGGGTCAGATGCAGAAGGCGGTGATCTTGGACACGGCGCGGATAGTCCGCCGGTTCCTCTCTCTGCAGCCCTGACCACCGGTAGCTTGGGCCTTGCCCCGCTTCTGGCGGCACCCTAGGTTAGGTTTTTTATAATGTGTTTATATTAATTTTTATTGTTTAGTAAGTGTTTTTATATTTTACTTTTATATTCATATTATAAAATAACCTAACTTAAGATGAGAAATAAATAAAGAGAATAATAATAATAAAAACTACTGAGGTTGATTGAAGTAGCATGACAAATACGAACGTTTCCGAGAAAATACGATGGAAAACAATTATGCACTACATATGTATATACTTACTAGCAATAGCAGAATTCGTCTGTACCAGTATCTACAGTTCATCTTAGTTCTCCTCGGGATCAGTACGAGTAGGGTTTGCACGACGGATCCGAAATGGATGGGAAGATCCGCGGATCCGGATCCAGATCCGGATAATTTCATACATTTCGGATCCGGATTGCAAACCCTAAGTACGAGGAACCTTTTAACCAAGTCTGACGCTATAACCATTTTCAATAGGCATTTGTAGTACCTAGTTTCTCGATCCTTTTAACCAAGTCTGACGCTATAACCATTTTCAATAGGCATTTGTAGTAGATAGTACAAAGGTGCGATCGATAAGAGCCCTCAAAAGGGGGAGTTCATCGTGCTGATATGGTTCAAGTGGTACAAGGTTGTATGACCTTCGTTTTATACGATAAAAGGAACTTTCTTGTCCGTTTATGGCAACCGTTACTGCTTGTTAGTCTAAATAGGTGATAAAGAGAAGTGTCGTTAAGGGGCCCACTGATTAACAGTCCGCCGGACGGTATCGGCCTGTCAGTTAGAACAAAATTTTGACAGTTCCGAACAACTGACAGGCCGATACCGTCCGGCGGACTGTTAATCAGTGGGCCCCTTTAATCAATGTACCTACAGTTAGATGCAGGGACAATTGACTTGTAGTATATTCGAGAGCAAAAATGGAAAAAAATAACCATTTTGGTAGTTGGTATAAAAATTAATTAGTGATTATTATATGAAATTTAAGTCATCATTTCAGATATCAACTTATGTATTTATATCAATACATCTATCCTATATAGGTATAACAAGGGCACTTAAGTCTTAGCCTAAAGGGCCTTTATGCTCGCATGAATGTCAATTATATTTTTTATTTAGTGGTTCTTATTAAAGCTGATTTCGCACAACACGACCATATGGTCCGTCAAAAGGTGTGTTTTGTGTTTCGTTGCCATAACGACAGTTGCGCGCGCAGGTGTTTCGACAGCTGTTCCTGCCCAACAGTCCCAACTGACAGTCAAAATTGTACAAATTCTGCGTGGGTGCTCTGGCAAAGTTTGAATATGATGAGTAAACTACTTGTCTCTCTCTACACTTGTACATATAGAGGTAGAGTTAGACCGAGAAAAGTCTGCAGCGATTTTGATAGCCCACGCGGTGCAAATGTTATTTATACGTCAACATTTCATAGAAATTTGGCGTTTAAAATAACACTTGCATTACGTTAGCTATCAAAATCTCTGCAGACTTTTCTTGGTCTAGCTCTATAAAGAGAAACACATGATACGAGTAAACGATTTCTTTCTGGGTTATTCAACTCATGTGTAAAGCCAATTAAAGACTTAATACATAAATACGTAAATTAATTACAGAAATATACTTTAAAATTAAGAACAATATATTTGTTTTTAGACTTTTTAGTGGGTCGCGGTTCATAATATTGCTTAATGATGTTTTGACTTAATTATTCATTGATAACTTAGCATATGCCTTGGTCTCGCAGATTTATTTTACCTTATTTATTCCGGAAAATACATGATTTGTTTATTATTAAAGCTGGTTAGCATTGCGAATAACAATGTATGTGAAATAATGATTGTATCGCTTCTTAGGAAATATAGATATATAAATATAAATATAATATAGTTTGCTTCGAAAAATATGTATTCTGTAGACCTCAACACTAAATCGTCGGGTGACAAGCAAAAGTCACTAACTAACACCACTGAAATTATTGGACAGTAAACCGTGTTACAAGTGTAATAAAGTGCATTGTTACTTTAATTTTTTGATAGTACTTAGTGACTTTTGTTTGTCACCCGACGAAATTATTTATTTAATTCTCGCTGTAGAATTACTTATTGATTCCATTTTACGACAAACGTACCACCTGTCCGTTCTTACTATTCAATTCAGTCAATTATCCAATCATATTGGCTTAACGCTGGCTAAATTGGCCTTTATTATAATGACACATATAATAGGCCAGCCAAAGGCCAAACTGTTGTCTGTCCATTATTCACGATACTGAACCAATTTGACCATCAATATCTGTCTCAACAGTCATATTTCATAGCCCACTTACTTGGCTTTGTTTTTAATGAAGTTTTACCGTTAGACTATGTTACACAACATTAATACAAGTTAATTTGTTTTATAAAATCTTGTACAAACCGATTAAGGTATACATGAATACAGTGTGCAAAAATATGGGTGCACAATTTACTCAAAAATATGGCCCATAGTTCTTAATTCGCCGACATAAAAAACTAATACACCGTGGGCTAGAGCAATCCGACAAATTTTAAAGGTATATTCTTAGCCGCATTTAGAAACTAAATATGTCATACAACGTTTTCTGAAATCTGTCTTGTTTAAGAGATAATAATGTCAATTCTTGTTAAAATTTTGTTTTGAGTACTGATGTATACGGGACATATTTTTGAGTAAGATGTGTGCACTCATATTTGTATAAGTACTTGACTGTACGTAGCATACGAAAAGTAAAGTAATTTGTGTATGCGGTGAAAAATTACATAACCTTTTTTATGGCGACCACGTCCTGTACATACGGATTAAAATCAAATTAAGAGTCTTGTGACATCGTTCAACTGTTGTTTGCACCCTATCATATATTTGTGTCAATAACTCTCCGTAGTGTTAATATTGACATCGCGTGCGTATACGCTTATAACGACCTAAAAACGAAGATGCGTTCGTG
Organism: Cydia splendana; assembly: GCF_910591565.1. NCBI lineage: Eukaryota > Metazoa > Arthropoda > Insecta > Lepidoptera > Tortricidae > Cydia > Cydia splendana. The sequence continues at coordinate 9,186,785 of NC_085974.1, forward strand.
TCGATAATTGTGTCTCGGACTCAAAATTGGCCGTTTTTGTTGATCTTTTTAACATTTAATGGTTTCGATCGTAAGATATATCTATTGTGTTTGTTTTAGTTATGACGTGCGAAACGCAAGTGTGGTAAACGCTCAATTTTCTCGCTTAACGTTATTTTAACTGCGCTTAATATGCATAACAATCGAGTTAAATACTTTGTAACGCTTAATTGCATGCAGTATGCAATTTATACGGTGGAACCTAGATAAATGAACCTCAATGGGGCGGCAAAGAGGCAACACAGACCTTATTTTTCTTATAGACAACACTAATAGTTAATTAATTTATTTGATTTTACATATGTATTTACTCTCTCTCTTCTCGTTATAATCAAGAATCTCCTTATAAGGAACATAATAAGTTTATGTATGTGCTCCACACCTCCGCCAGAAACGAACAAGTAGCAAATTGGGCCACTATTACAATCAATACTCAACCTAATCGGCATGCAAATTGACGTATGGTAATCGCACCCTTATTACAATGTACCTACAATGGCGTCGAAGACATTAATGGACACATTAATGCAACAATGCACCAGGAACTTGGCTAACCATTGTTCGACAATCGACACCACACATGACGAATCACGCAAGGCGATGGAGGACATTTTGATCTATTATAGTAATATACACACATACTATTATTAGACATACTATTATACATACTATTATACATACATATAATACATACATATATGTTATTGTTAGACATACTATTATTTTTCAATGAGATTGATGTAACACAACTCACAACACAATTTTTCACATAAATATTTCATTAATGCCGCAGTTTTATGCAAACATTAGATACAATATGCATTATTCAACGTGTTTTTAATATTTATATAGAATTATCATAAAGCAGTCAATAATAATTCCTTCACATTATTCATTTTATCCTTCAGAGCTCCAACTTTTAGGGCCACTCGTCAGGGCCATACCGACCTCTTAATGTGTACCATCAAAATTAGAGGTTTACAAATGGCATTATAAGATTAATATTAAAACAATGCCCACTTTAGATTTCATTACCGCACTCAAGATAAATCCACGACCTTAACTTAATCGTTCTCACATACATTCTTAACACAATACCATGGCAATACGCTTAACGTGCAAGCTCATCAATAGGTTAGTTTTTGCCTGGGAATCTAACCGTTACGTGACAAAACAATGGATGGTGAAACCTTGATGAAACTTAGCGTTCGGTGTCATTGAAATGTGCTACATACCGGGCTTATAAACATAAATAAACATGCTACGGCCAGTTTGTAAATGTAATATCTGAATGATACTCGTTTAAAGCAAATAAAGCCTGAAATTTTGACAATAAAAGATACGCCGTTAAGGTAATTTAGAAAATGTGGACACAAAGGCAATAGGTAAGCGTCTCCAAATGTTGACTGATTGACTGCCTTGACAGCAGTAATATTTACACTAAAGAAAAAATGCTCAAACTAATCTTGACATACGGCTAAATTTGATAAATTAAGGCCTTAATTCCCAAATTGTGGCCCTATGATCAATGCATTTTGTCGTTTCACGATGCATACAATTCTTGCAAGTTAATTAAATCCTACAATACTGTACCGTTCTGCGTGTAACAAACGTTGATAATTTTAATAAGCAGGCCAGAACTCGATGATTAACGAGTAGCACTCATGTTATTATAAAATCACCACAATATGACTGATTGGTCTGATTAGTTCATTGGCACCGGCAGCCATTGGAACCAATTTGCTCGGCTAATGAAAGAGTGAAGCAAAATCGGTGCAGTGTAATGTAACCCGATTAGAAACACTTTACAATAAAATAAAGTAAAGATTGTTGAAGAGGTTTCGCTGTTTTTACCCGATTAACGAAAAAGGGTCTAACTTTTATTTTGCAACTCTAATGGCTTGACAGATTTCAATTAACGCGTTACGCTTCGTTAGATTCGTCTCTGTACAAGTGACAATTTCAATGTCTCTGTACAAAGTGAAATTGTTTAACTTCTGAATACCAGGGAAGAAATGTTCACTTCAAAGTTTCAGTGGCATATCAGCAAATCAGTAGTGAATAAATCTGTCTAGAGATATCTGTACAGCAGCCACGAGATAAGTCGAAGATATTCTGATATATTCCGACGCGGCTTAAATCTCCGCTGCACCAGAGGCGCTTTTCGAAACGAGAATCGACTTTACTGGCCCTGTACGGCTTATGCCAATTCGTGTTCCTTTAAGGGAGAAAATAAAACGATATATGCAGTTTTATGATGTAGGGGAATACGGAATCAGTCTGGAGCTAGTAATACGGGCGGGTGATGGCTGGAACCGTACTAAGGGGTTACGGCTTTCATTTATGGCCGCATGGCGTGACGTATGTTTGTTTGGTAACATGTGTAACCTTTTAAATTGCAGTGACATCATAAAGACGTCAACTAACGACGTGAATAACTTTATCTAGAATCTGTCAAATTGTCAATAGAAGACATTTTAAGAGCGGCTCAAAATATTATGATCTACCTGCAACTACATCTTCAGAAACAAGTTAAGGCAGCATTTAATCGTCTTTCACGCTGAGATATTTTCTAGTTGCCTACTAGACCCAAAAATATATCCTGTACAAACAAAAAGTTTAAAATCTTAATAACAAAACACAAAGCACGTAACCAGCACTTATCTTACAACGTATCTTAGCCTCAGACACTCACGCTCACGCATAAAATACGCATATTAAGTCATCAAATCATACACTATTCATTCAGTTACGAAACCGCACAAGCCTCCCCTGCTAGTATTACGCAGACAAATCTATTAATTTGCAAACAAATGTTCGTCAATTAACAGCGAGTAATTAACATCTTCCAACAATCTCGTTAGCTTCAGTTTACGATTGACGTCTATACGAATCCACAAATTCGGTGAGTCAAATTGTGAGTCACATCACGGGATCCCTTACTAATGGATCAGATCGCTCGGTTTGATAAAATTCAAATATACCCTGATGAAATGATCCTGCGGTAAAGTTACTGATTCGTTTTTTACTGTTCCGTACTTTGTACTTAGTAAGCTTTGCATCAGCCTCTCTATCACCCAAGCTAATTTATTGTGTTAGCGTCCTCATAGGTAAACTCGTTGTTAGTGACCTTATGTTTGCTTTACTTACGCATCTTATTTAATTTTCCTCTTTTAAATTAAGCAAATAGCGTGTAAACTGAAATAAATGTCATATACTAAGAAAAAGCGCCATCTCTCTCGCTAACTCAGTATCACATGAGTGATCTAGTTAGAAGGTCCGAACCATACTGTTCTGCCTTAGAGATGGCCAGGGGGCGCCATAAGCCTTCAGTAAGAAGTGCATATACTTGGAAAATTTGACCTATGCCGCTGTGGCCCGGTGGCCGAGTGGCTTAGGCACCTGCCGCGATAGCAGAGGACGCTGGTTCGATTCCAGCCTGGGGCACTAGAGGCCTTGGTCACTTTTTCTTAGTACATGACATTTATTTCAGTTTATAATTTATATTGTAGTGTTTCTACTTGATAAAAACAAATTAAAATAGTTTTCTGAAATAATTTAATTTGTTCAAATACTTCAAATTGCGTGTATTCTTGTTCGTCAGGTTTAGAATCAGTAGCAAAATTATACACAATATTTTTTTTTCTATCTGAGAGCATAGTGGAATGGTTCAAACCATGAAATCAGGTACAGTTGGGACTACTCACTGGCTCGTGCTGACTCATAGATGTCTTTTTGTATCAATGCCAACATTGAAACCAAAACAATGCATTTTGCACATACCCCATCATCTCAAGTACCCTATTTCTATCGCTATAAGATGCAGATTCCAGTGGCAAATTAATTGCGAACTGTATTATTAGTGTCTGCAACGTAATCTTGCATTCAGAATAATCGCATGTTGTAACAGCTTTAGAGAGGCGTGAACGTTGTGTGTAAATAGAATATGCAATGAAACGTGCAGTACACGGTTAGGGTTCGTTGAAACGAAAACCTTGAGAATTAGATGCAGCGTGCGACTAAATGGGTACAGTCGACGTTAATCACACATACACACTTATTATCACCTTGACGAAAATTCCCATATCGAATAAAATGAGGACATCAAGTTCATACAATCTATCACATATTATGTTACTTATGTATGTTTTTTTTTCTATGCGATATTGTGCAACGTCGGATTCAGACCAGTTTTAGAGGTACTGTATTGCAATGAGTAAGATGCAATGACATTGATAATACGAAACCTGAGTGACATCGCTGGGATTAAGGTATTAGGACTAATTTGACATGACAAGTAACTAGTTATTATAATAGGGTAATTGTTCCAGTAACTAGTACATACGTCACAGCATTAAACCATAATTATAATTGCTTGTTTACGTTAACGTGCGGACGTGAACACAAAATAAATTAAGTTGCAAACATAATGTTCCACAGTTAACCGTAAATAACTTTGTTGTCGTATAGGGCGGGTTATTACATACACTTTGTAATTACTATTTTGTTGTTACTATGTTAATATTGCTGTTCTTGTACTACTCGTATAACTATTTAATTAAACGAAACCATCCAATCAATGATTTTTTAGACATTATGTTTTAAAATCTTACAATATGTCCCGTGGATGAACCCTATGTGATGTCTTGTTTGATTTTACAAATACTTGTGCCATTTGATTATAAAAATATATGTAACCGTCACGGAACCCAGCACCTTTAAAAATCTTTATTTTATTGCTACTGTTTTTACAGCGATGCAATTTGCCGCCGTATCCGCTGTTCCTATTGAATTTCAATAGGCTTTCCAAGTATCTTTAGCAATAACATTTTGATATTGCATCTTAAAATTACACGTCCTGTGATCAAATGAATTAATAATTAAACTTTATTGCACAATTTAACAAAGAAGAGTACAAGTGGCGGACTTAACGCCTTAAGGCTTAAGGCATTCTCTACGAATTAACGATTTATCTGTGCCCTTTTTCTTCGCCAAAGAAAAGTGTGCAAATATTAGTTAGTGTGTATTTTTATAAGGACGTTGAAGCAATACCAGGCGTGGCTCACTCCGCGATTTCATCGCGTCGCTACAAGTACATGTGGCCCCCACCAATTTTGGTGTCTAGCCATAGTAGTTGCCGCGCACCGCTACGGAACGGACGCCTGTTCGCGCTTGCGCCACCTAGGGGCTGTCCATAAATTACGTCATCGATTTTTGACGATTTTTGACCCCCCCCCCCCCTATAATCATCCAAAAATCATGCTTCAAATGACCCCATTTCCTCCTACTTCATGCTACCGTCATCCGATGTCCAGACCCCCCCCCCCCCTAATTTGATATGACGTAATTTATGAATAGCCCCCTAGCGGTCATATCTGTCGTATTATACGCGTTTTGGTAAGGAATGAACCTTCTGTACCCTAGTACTTTTATTTATTCTGTGGCAATGCCAACGAGGTAGGTCGCTAAGGTTAGAAATTTATTGATTCTATTTAACATACTTTTACTTTATTGTCATAATTCTCTGCGTCGAGACGGCCCGACGATTGCTAGTTTATATACCCTCGTTTGACCCAGAAATGTACGACGTACCTATTGTCAATGTCAGATGACAATTATTACGTTGGCGGAAATGGGCCAGACATTATACAATATCAACAATATGTGACCTAGTTGCTTTCGCCCCCAAGAAAATCACCTCGTAAGTTTTAGGTACACATTCATATCGTAGGTTCTGGCTACACGCTGTTTCCATACAAAGTACACAAAGTCGCTGACCTTATGTTAGCATTTACTGCTGTTCCCTTTACGATTGACATTTATTCTCGTCAGCACAATAGACAACCTTGAGACGAGCCATAACTTGGTTATGGTTACGTCACGGCCAATAGGGTTGAATCATGCGTGTGAAATTTCTAGATCTGATTATTATTTAAAAAAATTCTTTGTTGGTGTGGCTTAAGTAGCTGTTTCACGCTCACAATGGTGTAAGACAAGTATCCACCCACCGCACACACTATTGGTCTTGTCTCTTTCAATTATAGGAATTCTAAGTGTAGAAAGGTAACCTTTCTCTCGTCACCTTTATTGCAGACTTAATCAAGCAGCATGCAAATTGCCTATAAGTGAGATGGTTATCTCTATGACCTACCTCATCCTCTCTGATTTGTTTATAAATATATTGTGTATCGGTACTTCGCAAAACCTCATCGTAGCAAGCTATTTTCGTTATGATATCCCATTAAGAACTCCTAAGTATTTCCGGAAGATTTTTCGCAGGAACATCTTAAAATATCCACTAACGTCGGTGTAATTTATTTGAAATGTCATCTTGTTTAGTTTTTCATTTAATTTCTTACCTTTGATCCTAACATTTTCATTCTCGTGAAATGTTATTTTAAGAATGACGAGGTAGAGAAATATACCTATCATATTTGCACAATTTTCATATAAACGATTCCAAAGACGCGTGTTGACTGATATTCCATATCTCTGGCGAATCTCAGAAATTGTATTACATACAACATTACATGTTTTGTCTGTTGCCAATCCGTTTGGTAGTTTGGGCGTCTGCCAAGTTGAGGCTTGTAAAGTTGTAGTTGGGTCAAAAGTTGTGTAAATGTTTTCCGCATGTTAGTCTCGCGCCTATTCCTTAATATTGTATGTAAATGTGATTGCAACAAATAAATTGGAAATGTTCGAGGGAAATGTACCACAAACATTATAATATTTATTCTAAGCGTTCTGGGAAATCCGCACTTGATCAGATTTCAAACTTCGCCAACATACTTTGTCTAGTTAGAAATTGTTTGCTACCTTTTATTACTCAGATATTTTAGTAATGTGAATGAACTATGACTTATAAGATTATTTACTGAGTTTATCTTTTGGCGTCTAGCAGAGGCTAAGCTTTTTTGAATACTCAGACCTCACAAATAATAACTTAAGAACTGCTGGTTTAAGTTGATTTTTTAATGTAAATAATGGATCTTACACATTTTATTGTACAACTAAGCTTAACTCGTTCGCGTCTTTCCTGTAGAAATCGCAAAGAAAATCTAAAGCTAATTTTAGGCTGGTCCCTTACATGCGGGATACTTTTTTTTCAGTACTTGCGACTCAAATAAGAAAAACTTGATATATGTATGTAGCTGGATCGTTAACTTTTATTATATTGTCCACAGCGGAGACTTTTACTTGAAATGCGTTAATGTTAGTGTTAAATGTTTAAACTTTTGCACCATAATCCTCTGTAATAAGGCAAACAACTCGTGCCTCTGACGTCTACTGCACTAGAATTAGACCCGATCGTTGATCCGAATGCAAAGTTTACACTTTCCAAGAAGTAAACTGTTTTCGACGCGATCTAGTCTCGTTTGTAAATAAATGGGGATATTACTGCACCTGTTAATACACTGCTGTGTATACGGAGTCGACCTTGTCAGAAGTTTTTACAAGAAATACTTCGCCTACAGTTGAGCCAATTGCATAACGTACAAGCTAATACACATAATAAATTTAACTGTATAGCAGATAGAAAAGGTACAAAAAGGGGCCTTATTGCCTAATGGCATTCTGTATCAGTCCACAATAACATGTTTCATACTATGTATTGTTAAAAATAATCATTTACTACTGGTCTTTTGAATTCCATAAACTTTGCTTCGCTTCAGGAAAATAGGCATGATTAGGTACTACATGTATGTACCTATATACTGTATTGTATGACCTATGGTATCTATTTTTAAACATTTTTTTCCTGTTTGCGATGTTTTGTCGTTATACCAAGTGAAATAATAAGTACCAATTAAGCTAATTTGACTTTACAATAACGTTAGTATTACCTAAAATTTCAATAAAGCCGTTTTAAGCAGTTACTTACTTTAAATAATACGATTCTTATCCTGAGGTGCGGAGAAAGATGGGAGTTTACCAACGAACCTTGTTCATGTTAGTAACTAATTAGGTAAAAAATTAAATTGACTTTTAAAAGCATGTATGCTGCCTGAACATTGATATATATTTCCCTTTAATTAATATTATTGTTAAAGGAAAACCACATTGATAACTATTCGAACAAAACAAGTGTGGATACTGCCCTGTTAATCAATTATTCCGTGTCTGAACATCCTACTGGACACAATTCTCTTGAAATTATTAGCTGTGTTTTAATAAAACGTATTTGAGACACGAAAGTTACCATACATTGAAATATGTAATTTCGTCGAACCACGTAGTTATTGACATAATATAATTGTAATACAAAAACTGCGAGTAAGAATGCGCAAGATTCAGTGACGCGACAACTGTCGAGCGAATGCTATGCTCGTGTTGAAATTTAATATTTTTGGTTTCTTAATAATTTTAGTGTGGTGAAATTTTGTGATATTCGGAATGATTGTGTAAATACTTATGGAAGCTCAGGAATTAATTGTGTTTCGAGATTTTAATGTAAGTTTCATTTCATAATACATATAAGTATATGCTAACGTTGAGTTAAATTTCTTACATTTCCACGTCTTAAATCTTGTTTTCCTTAACTCATGACATGAGCGTTTTTTGAATGAGTGTTAAACAAAGTAGTTCCTAAATTCCATTGTTTAAAAAATGTATGACGAAAACGCATGACGAGTCTCTCTCCGTGTCCGCGTAATTTAAGACACCTCTCTGATCTGTGAGGGTTTTCTAAAAGAAAACACTAGCCTGCAAAGAAAAATGTCGCTCGTTGCTTCTCGATTATGGACAGCGGTGGGAATGTTGCACGTTTTGATTGACTTCTAATGAAAAGACACCTTATATTTATTTTAACCACTCGAATTGGGTGGTATGTAGGTACCAACTTGAAATTATGTCATTAAAATCTTGATCATAATTATATTTTCCAGTAAAACCGTAAAAACTACTACCTATTTCCTTGCTCAACTAAACTGCCTATCTAGAGCAAATGTCATAAAACTGTTCCGTGCCGTACAAAGACTTTTAGGTTTATTTTCGTAACTGCATCCTATGGATCGATCGGCCGAGACTACGCTAAAAATATAGGGCTTTCGTAACCCAGTAATGACGATCAGAATATTCTATTTTCTACGTATACTATAATCCAATCAAGGAGACGATGTAATCAGAATCAATAATCAAGATGCACGTACACATTTTTGTGCTTTCATTTATTTAACATTTTGGAGTTTGTTTGCTGTCTCGAGATTTTCTCCATTGTTCGAGTTGTGGGAACGTCATAAAAAAAGTACCTACTCTCGTTAGTACCTTATGAATATATTAAGATCGCTTAATCGAAAGTCTACACAATTATCTCAATGTCTTTTAGTCTGCTGTGGTTTTTATTTAATTTATAATAAAGAAACTGCGCGTGAAATTTACTTTCTTGTGGCATAAAACTTTCCAATGCATTTATTGTTTGTGCGCTATTATGCAAGGCGATCATTTTGATTATAATTGTTTTGCATATAATGAACTTGTAATTGTAGTGCAATCTGTGTTCGCTATGTATATATAGAAAGTTGTGTGGGCATAATAGTCGAACTCATAATAGGCGTTATCCGAAACATACTATAATTTGATTCTAGCCTCAAGTATAAATCGGCTATAACCCAAAAGTACCTACATTTGCATCTACAAAGTTTATACTAAGATATTGTTTCTTCATTATTTTATTCAAAGAAATCTGATCTTCGTAATGAGCTGCTGATCATTAAATAACTAAATTTACTCTACATTCTTCGCCTTCGCGGTTTTCCGAATGAATTTGATTGTACAAGTAAATAGTAGGTAGTAATATAAGTACACATCAACACATACTTGAACGGAGTAGAAATTTGGGGAAAACTAAACATTAGGAATTTCCCTCAATTCATATGTATAATTGTATATATTAACCGCGAGTGACTCCGTACTAATCGGTTCCCTGGAAACGAGACGGTCGGACAAAAGATTGACATCATCGCACGCGATGGCCACTCGAGCGCACTTCAGATTGCACAACAGCTAATAAAGAAATTATAATTACGACTGTGGCTATCTAATAGCTGGACGAGTGTGAATTCTGAAGAAAATGTTCATGGAAATATATATAGACTGTTCGTACTTTATAGCTCTTCCAAGTATTTTTCTTATAAATTATGATATAGATTTCTATTTTGCAAGGTTTCTAAAGTTCTAAACAACTCATGGGCGGACTCGAACTCAATATCACGTAAAATTTTAGTAAAGCCAAATATTTTAATGTCGGATTTTTGTAGATAAAAATAATTTTAGTTTTGCCTGCTGCATATTTTTCACTTGACATTTATTAAGATATTTTACTTTGATAAAACCTTAGTAACTTGTATGTGTGAGAATGATTTGATTCAGTTTCTGAGTTTTTGAATGTGAAATGTTTCTTATTGTAGTATCAAATATTTTCAAAGTCTACGTGTCATGATGTTATTACCTATTGTCTTGTTACTTTTTATAAAATGTATTTTATGAACTGCTTGATCTCAAACAACTCATTACTATTACAACTTTACTAAAGTCGCACGTCAGTGTGTTTTTGCTTGAAACGTGGGACCATATTGTTTAAGATCCATCTATGGTGAAACTGTATGAACAATGCCGATGTGCATTGTGATAATCAGTGAAATTTGATGCAGTACTGTCAAGAGAAAAAGTCCCTTAATTTCATAATGAGGTACGAGTTTGCAAGACACTTGTATTGTTAAGTTATTGAATGGGAATTCAGCTTTAAAAACATAACCAGTTAAACATAACTGTCTACTTACGGGAATTCTAGAATTCTAAATTAAGTATTGATTTAGATATTCAAGAAATTAGACATTACAATCAGATCTTACCTGGCACTGGCACTAAATGAAGTAAAGAATGAATTATGAATTCTTCAAATCAATTCAAGCACAAGGCAATTGCTGCAGAGGACCCGCTCTATTCAGGAGTCGTAGAACAGCAACTGAAGTTACCTTAGCTATGCGCAAGGTATTAAGCTAATTGGGACACGTCAATTAACTATATGCTTTATTCCTTTGACCTACAAACTCAAGGTTTGTTCCCGGATGCTACAACCATTGTCTAAAACATGCATATGTAAAGTATAATGCCTTATAAATTCTTTGTAAAGTAACATTTTATAATAAAATAAAGCATTTGCAAATCCAAAATTTGGAAAGCACTTTCCCATCACTTTTTGCGTTCACGCAACGTAAAAAGTTTTAGCGTTGTTTTTTTAATTATTCTTGTTTGACTTTCACTTGTTACGTATTAAAATTAGCCAAGAATAAATAATAGCATTGCAATTCAAGTTAAACTAATCCAGAGTAATGACATTCCACGAAGGTATTTCTCCCGAAGTCGATTAGTGTAATTATTTTATCCCAAGTTTGATTAAATAGAGTACCGACGTAATCAAGGCCCAATCAGAGCCGAATTCATTAGCGTTATCTGGAGTGAGGCTCGACAAACAGCGGCGGGTGTAAAATCGACACGTTCTTTTATTATTGACGTGTCAATTGTCACGTAACAAAAGTTGTTTCGATGCATATAGAAATTCCATAAGTCCATGCAGACATCAAAACGCGTTTGACTTTTTTACAATGGAATAAATGTCAAATTACAATATCCAATTTTGACTCGCGTTTTGATACATATCGACATATTTGTGACAAGTGTGACGAGTGACTCGATGCTCAGATAACAAGTTCATTATGAGTTTTAATTTCCGTGTTCATATGAAACATTGCGTGTTTGTATACGCTTTTGAAATATATTTGATTTATTTATCTATTTTAAAGTTCCCAAATTTGACGTCTGATATTGCCGAAGAAAGTGTAAAAGTGTAAAAAGTTTTCTTGGCGTGATGGGTTCATAACATGCAAGTTTTGCGACGCAATGCCATTTTCAATTCCAATTTAGAGATTTATCAAAGTATACCTAAATGTATCTTTAGGCCTTATTTAGACAAACTAATATGTACTCGTATAGTCAAAGTCATTAATGATTACTATCGTAAGAGTTGTAAGTATGAAACTTCCGTAAATCTGGAATTGCTCTTGAGTAGGTACAGTCGACGTCAAAGATATGTTTACATTTTTCGCCTTATTACAAAGGCATAAGGTGCAAAAGTGTAAACATATCTTTGACGTCGACTCTACAGTTTTATGTATCGCTATCTCATTATCATTAAAAATCATTTCAATCAGCATATGCCGAGGCTTCGTTTTATTTCGTGGCTTCACTATTTTTAAGTGTATTTTATATGATACGAATGTTTTCTATTTAAATCTAAAAGCCCGGTTTCGAGTTCTAAGTTTACTATCACCAAGTAGATACTGAATGCAGTCGAGTGAAACTGCTCGCTTTAGACTCTTTAGAGGACGGAGTTAACTGAGCTACTGAACGACGCGATTCATTGCTATCGGCGAATGAATGAGCGGTTCTTGGACGAGAACCGTTCTGATTTGCAGCTGTTTCCGGGATCAATCCTTTAAATATAGCGACAATATATTTAGGAGACTTTACGAGCGATATTTTTGGTTCATACCCCAACCATTTGTATCATTATTTGGTTGTGTCATTATTTGGTTGGTGGTTTGGTTTGGTTTATATTTGTATAAAGCAGAATAATCTTCTTAGGTATCTCATGAAATTCTTTCGTTAGCAAAATCCCTGAACTCTTTCAAGGAAATCATAAACTATTATTTTAACTTCCCTATAAACTATTTTCAGCAACGTACGCACAAATCGAGGTTAATATTACAACAATATTAAACCCGTTTATTTTAAACTTTGCAGAACTCCGTAAATTCTTTATGTTACTTAAAGTTTGTGTCGTGAAAGCAAAAAGGGGTGAAAAATAAATTATGGTTTATTTCGCGCCAGCATTTTTCCGGGCTGAATGTTCAGGCTTGCGGGCGACCTTAATGAATGCACTCGTGTGCCTATGCATTTCGAATGCTATAATTACACTACCTCGTATATCGTTTTGTTATGTTACCGAAAAAACAACCTTGTTGCATACGAAATAACGTTCACTTGTAATTGTCGCGTAACGTTTTTTAAGAGTTTCAGTATGTACGCAATGGGTACGCTTTCGTATTTACCTGTGCCACCGAACATTTTTACGCCTTTAAAGTTGGCAGCACTCGTAAAATAGTGCTTACTTCTGATTTGTTTACAGTTTTTTTTTTCAAAGACCTGTAATGCAAAATAGTTTTGTGTGCGGGTGTTTTTGATAATTTCTTTGTAAGATGGTATTCTATGAAATAATACTGACTTTTATGCTCCTGCATTTTAACATTTTTAACAGAAACATGTTTACCATTAAACTGATGATTCTTAGTCTAATTAATCCAGTTTTGTTAATCTTAATGTAAACATTTTTAAACAGTGGATGTGTACATAACATATAGCTGCAAAAGGGCATATCCACTTTATGAACAGAATCAATCCATAATGTGGGTACTTGCTACAAGTGTACATATTTCCGAATTAAAAAAAATATGCTTCAAATTGTTTATGAGTGTCTATAGGGAATATAAATTATCTGCAACTATACACTTATCTGCAGTTCAAACATAAACCCATTAGGCAGATATAAACGTATTAAAAAATGTCCCTACAATAAGATTACCGGGAATTAATGAAAGATTCTTTCCAAGACCAAGCTATATCTTATTTACCGCACGGCCGAATATAAGCCGGCTTACTCCAAAGCCTGCTAAGATTTTCCTATTTTCTCGTCTCCAGGTGCAGGCTGGGAAATAGAAAAGTTTTATTTCATTTTTCTGAAGCCGGGTTCGCCGATCTAGTTAAGCGGTTCAAGTTTTAGAATGAAGCGGTTGATTTCTATTACGAACCACTACATCTTTAGAATCGCAATGAAAATGGCTACCTACACTTTGATCTAAATTATATCTGATTAACCATCAATCACCCTTTTTCAGATTTGCTTATAGCAATTAATTTTCTATCATATTCAAATACATACCTTACTCTGTAGAAAATGTAAGTCGTGGAAAGTCATTTGCTCTTTAAATGCCTTAGCCATTCGATCCAATTCAAATACACATACATATTTGTTGTTACATAAAGTAAATCAGAAGTTTATTCTCTCTTCTACGAAATATTTAAGTTTTGAGTCTGCTCTTTATACACTTCCGTTCTTCCTCTATGTTCCTATGCCTTAAACTCGCCTGAAAGTTGTTTGTATGTTCCATAATGAGAACAGCTATGTCTGCCGCATTATGGTTATCATTATCAATGTTTGCTTCTTGCAATGCAAGATATTGCTCGTTTAAACTTAGATCAGATAACATAGTTTCACACTTTCGCAACAAAGGCTTTGTTTGGTCTATGTAATTGTTGAACTTTTGAATTCTACTAATGTTGTTTTCCAGGCATTTAAGTGTTTTGTGACAAAACTTTTGTTCCAAACTCTTGAGTCTAAAGCGATTTTTGGTTGCTTTGATTGTATGGGAAAAGTTTTATTAACTTTTGTCTGTTAAATAGGTACATAAACTATAAGATACAAGCGCTCGTACTTTAATGTTCTAGGGGTATTGTTAATTTTATGTAGTTTCTTTCACATTGTAGGTTAAAATTATATTTTTTTACTGTGTACGTGCAACTTACCATTATTACCAATGACAATAATAGTTGTATTTAGCAGGGATCGGAACCCAAAACCGGTTTTTTGCAAAAACGTCGAAATAACCATATATTTCGAATTATTTTACTCTCGAAATGTAGGACTCAGTTGTGTTTTTAGGTAACGCCTTCGTATTATGTATTAGATCGTAGACAAATAACGAAAAAATACCGTTTTCGTTCCCATACAAAAAATACCGATATCCGATCCCTGGTATTTAGAACTTGATGAGCTCTTCGCCTTTATTGCGGGTGTATCGTATTGATTATTAACCAACCAAACATTACTGCAATCGTAGTCCATCCCGTCGTGTTTACGTGCGCTATGCAGTCACAGCGTTAATTTTAATTCAACCTGGCTGTTTGTCCGTTTTGGCACACGATCGCCATTTTATTTCGGATGTGACGTGATGTGAATTCTTTATTGCCTCTACTTCCAGTGGCGTCAGCATTTGAAGTGTCATAAATGGCGTAACATTATCTAATTTCACTTTCATTGTCGCTTTTCAATAATGGAAAATCGTTACTTTCGCTAGTGTTTATGTAAACGTTTGCATAATACTAAAGTTTTCGGAAAGTCTTAGCTTTCCGTGTTATAATTATATTTTTGTTTTACTCTAATACTTGTTCTTAATAATACTTTGGTACTTACGTAGTTTTCTTCAGCCAGTTACCTACTATATGGCTTCCAATTTAGTTTTATTAAATTGAACTGTTCCGTATCAGTTGTGTTTTATTAAATGGCTTTAGTATTCCTTTGTGAACCATCAAAGCAATTAATATTTTCAATAGAATCCCTCACAACTTCAGTATTAAAGTCGCCGATCAAAACAACGCTAAGAAAAATCAATAGAATTACGTCAACGAATTAACAACCCTAGGTATCCGTGCTCCGTTTAGTATAATTGCCAGCCCTTGTTATCTTAATGGCGGATCCGATTTGCCTTTGGGAGCGTTTTCAATACCAACAATCGATTGTTTAGCGACTTTAGCGATTACTGAGATAGCCCTGAGATTGGTGTGGTGCTCGCTTTATTGTAAGTCGGTGAAGAAAACAATCTTCCAAATAAGAAATCTAGCCACATAAAACTAAGAGTCTTACAAAGGGAAGGGACATAAGATTATTTGGTGGTAAAGGTCTGCGTAAGGTCTTAAGTTATTATTTCATGGATCCATAAAAACTATACTTCAGGATGTTTAAAATTTTAAGACTTTGTCTTTGTTACTTTCTTACATAAATAGTGGCATTTCATAAGTTCATAACAGACGCAATAAGATTTTAGTTTATTAAATTAGTAAATGTTGTAACACATTCGTAGACCGCTGTCCTACGCCTACCACAAACTAATAACGCTAATCACTTTAAATACATTTGTATTACGAAGGAACGATTAGTACCAATATGATTGCAAAAGTCTGTACAAATCAAATATGCTTTCGGTTAATTAAAAACATCCCGGATTACAAAAGGTCGACTTAGTGATCAGTCACTAAATCTTTCATATTTTGGGTATTGAATGATATTTATTCTGACTTCTTACTTCGTAACCTAAGAATTTCCTATAAAACCGTAACTTGTTATATATTTTCCTAATTTTCTACAAAATTGCTTCATAAAGCTCTCATGGGCACCTGTGCTGGACGTTGCAGGATTTTTCCGAATATGTTAAATCTATTTTCTTGGCGAGAACAGGCTTTTGAACGGATTCCAAATACAGTCCACTGAATTCGATGTTTATTGTCCTATTCCGAAACTGAATATATTACAGGTTTTATTCCATTTTAGTAGTAAGTTGGAAATAGGTTCGAATATTCTATACTAGCTTTGTATTTTAGGATATACATCGGCCAACATTTCTACACCTCTTCGTGATGTACATTTTAACATTAATTTAAATGTCTGTCATAAATTATTCTTCTCTGGACTTGTGAGTCCTCAAAATGCTTTTGCTGTCGACCTACTTGTACTTCTTGGAAATAATTATTTATCTTAGGCGAAATCGACTACTAGTCTTCCACTATAAACGCTGCTATTCATCAGAAGTTGGTATATATTACTTACTTTTTATACCCAGCGCAATAAAATAAACGTAAAGATTTTTTCACTTATCTTCAAACAGAAATGCCGCGAACGCGCTTTAGGTGTTTTATAGTACCAATATCTCTCCAGATAAGCTCCCCCAACACCTTTATTTTCTTCGATTTATTCATGTCTTGGCATAAATTAGGTAACGATAACGGTTCTACGAGAAATAACCTTTTCCTTAGCTGTTCTACCTACTTGAAAGGGTGAACTAACTACACATACTGTTTGCATGCGTCTTACTGAGATTACAATCATGATTTTCTTTATAACTTTTAGTCTAGGCATTCTTTCCTCGTAATTCGCAGATTTTTGTGGAAAATCAATATTTTTAAGTGCATGGTTTAGAAAATAAGTATTATTTGCCTTCTTAACTTTGTGTAATATAGGTAATCCTATAATACGGGACCCATGGAAAATAAAGTTATAGCTTAGATATTAAAACCTTATGAGGTCTAAATAAACACTGTAGCCCGGTAAGTACCATATCAGAAATAGTCGAGTAAGTAGGTACCTAGTTAATCGAATAGCTATATTGCAGTTATAGTTACAGAATAGTTGCTGTGAGATAAACGTTACAAATAAATTAACATTTAAACTGGCTGATTTTAAACCTCGAGTCGCAGTCTGCGGTTCCGCATAATCCGGATAGATTCCCCGCCGTCCGCGGATTTAAAATGCTTTATTGTGTCCATCAAAATTATTCATTGCACTAGTTACTTTTGTATTCTTTGGTATTTGGTTTCAGTTTTATTATGAAAGTTTCTATGAGAGGATTTAAAATTTTATTTCTTTACAAGGACAACGAAACGTGCTATCAAATCGCACTTAAAACAAAGATTAAAGCAAATGTTTTAAATTCTTTTTCTAATAGCTGATAGGTTATTTGTCACATAAGTAGGTATTATTCGGGTAGCGTGAACTGTTAGATTATTTATGATTTAGTTTGCAGAAAATTTTGCAAGTTTTAGTTTGATTTTATCAAGCAGGAGTGACACGCATGTTCTTAAACTAATGTTACAATTTATTTGTTACAGGTATTTTTCACGTGCCACGAGACGGTGAAAGAGGTAACTTTAAGCAGACACCAAATGACTAAATTATCATAAAAGGCTCGTTGAATTTAAAACGACCGTTGAAATTCAAATAGAATTGTAGATTTAACTCGCGCCCGAAGTCGCAGCTTGCCTAAGTTTATTAAACAAATTTTGATACACTGTAACACCCAGCAATATTACAGTATTCTTTATTTATATGCCTTCATTAAATTGTTAAATATGATGTGTCTACACACGATGATGCCTTAAAAATATAAATATAATTTATCTCATGTAACTTGTTGAGGATAAATCCGATATTCTGATTGTAGCAATAGTCTTAAGCCCTTCAAAATTATCGCAGAGCATGAATACCAACCTGGATAATCGGTTGCGCGAAAAGGTACGCTTAGCTAATACGTTGTCCATAAATGATCCAATTTTTTTCGTAGTAGGTACCAAGGTCTCATTCAACGCCGCGAATCGCATTTTTCATCGAAAACCTGAAACGGCGGCACGCATGCGAAAGCGTCTATTGAAACTTTTCAATCGAACGCTTTTTATTGGAGCGCATTATTTTAATACCTACAAAGCGCGATTCATTTTTAGGGTTCCGTACCCAAAGGGTAAAACGGGACCCTATTACTAAGACTCCGCTGTCCGTCCGTCCGTCTGTCACCAGGCTGTATCTCACGAACCGTGATAGCTAAACAGTTGAAATTTTCACAGATGATGTATTTCTGTTGCCGCTATAACAACAAATACTAAAAAGTACGGAACCCTCGGTGGGCGAGTCCGACTCGCACTTGTCCGGTTTTTTTTCTGCGTCACAATATAAATGTTTGACATATTTTGTTGACGACTAGGCCTCTTCAAATTTTTATGTTTGAAGCATTAAGATGACGATATATTTTGTTTTTGTTTGAGCTGTTTCATAGGCAGCTTAATTTGAATAAACAAGTTAACGTGTTTATTTAGTTTCAGAACTTTATAATGAGAGTGAAACAATAGAAATAATTTATTAACACTCTCCTCTGAAGTTACTTTACTTTTACTTTTTAGGACTGCACAAGCACAAGCCTTATTAAATTTATTAGGTAATGTAATAATTTTCAATTTTATTCTGAATTCGTTACAAAGTAAAGAGTCATCTATTAATATCATCCAAAGATAAAGGGTAATATCAACATACATTTTCATTATAATCATAAGATTTTCTCCAGGCAGTGGGGCAGTAGATACAGCAGACGTCAAATTTATGTATACAATTTTCGCCATATTCCTATAGAAATAAGGCACAAAAGTGTGCACATAATTTCGACGTCGACGCTACGTCATCTCAGATTATACAGCACAGCGGGGCCGGGCGTGATATTGCGGCAAAAACGACGCCGATTTTTATTCCTATTTTATTACACCCATTCATTCATTTTTCGGCTCGCTTTCCCATTCATTCGGAGGACGCTTGTTTTAACAACATGAGCAATATGAGCGTGTAATGCCGGTAAAGAAGTTTTATTTCTCATTATTTAATCGTGCCTTTATAGGCATAGCACCCTTAACCCTAGAGTGCTCGCGGTATGAGCATTTTGCCGCCCGTGGCGAAAAACTGTGATTACCAACTTGAACTCGGTACATTTATCAAGGTAATTATCCCATTAAAATGATTAAAAACTGATTTATCCATTATTTTAAACAAAAAATCATGTTAAGTATGGGCGACAAAGTGCTCCCCACGCGAGCACTTGCGTTTTACGGAAAGGCGTGACTAGCTGACTACTTTAGGATTAAGTAGTAAGTACCTACCAACATCTGCACTGTTAACGGACAATTAGTTCTCGTTGTGTCAAATATATATAAATATAGGGGTGCATCTTATACAACTTAAATTGTAAAAACTTATAGAGTCACTGACAAATTCACTTAACTTTTTTTTTATGTGTACCTATCTTTAGATCCGTACCTATATCCGTATAACAGATTCTTATTCTATTTCATTCAAGCGGATGTCTTATCTTGTGAATGAATTATTAAAATGCTCTACGTATAACCCAAAGTAATTAGGAAGCAGGAACTTTAAACATATTAGTCCGGGGCAATTACACTATGTATTACTGTCATTAAACACTGTTGTTCCTTGATTATTAATTGTAATGTGCGTGACTTGTTTTGATCTACATAGTATTGATAAGGATAACATTATTATATAATACTTGTATATAGAACTTGATTATATTATTACATATTCTCTGAAACAAAATAAGAGGCGTTTTATGAAATATGTTACATTTATTATTAAATATGTGCTTTAAAAGAATTGCTCATTTAGATAGAATAAAAGCTTCGTATACGTGGCAACTCTATTTAGAAACTTACTCTCTGAAATGACATAGAGTGACAAAAGTTTGGGCATGCCGCATTTTATTTCGTCTAAAATTGTTTGATATTAATTTAACATTATTTGCAGTGTTTCTTACTTGCAATATACTTATTTCCAATGAATGTACCTACCTAATATCAAATGAAGTTGGTACCTATGTTTAAATGCAGGACCCGTAGAACATTGTTTTTTTTTGTCACGACTCCTATTGGCGCCGGTACACGGTCCTATTTTCAATTCCCAACAACTGACACCAAAGTTTCTGTGAATTCTACAAAAAGTATCCCGATCAATCAAGGCCGCCGCTATTGTTCTACAACGCATTGTGACGCACTTCCTTGGCTTGTGCTACTAGCCTCTATATTAACCTTTCCCTTCTACAAGCTATTTTAATAAAGGTCGCGGGATAAGAAATTTGCCTGTCGTAGTATAATCCATCGATTATAGTACGACTGGCAAATTTGACTTAGACACAGACTTAGAGAGACAGAGTATGAACTTAATGCGGATGGATCCGAAAAATTTAAGGTTATTTCGCTGATGGCAGTCCAAGTTATGTTGTTCTTGATTTGTGATTACTTTTCGTTTTGGCATCTATGTTTATAATATTGATGTTTTTAGGGTTCCGTACCTAAAAAGGAAAACACGGAACCCTTATAGGATTACTCGTGCGTCTGTCTGTCCGACCATCCCCCTCCCCCCCCCCCCGTTTATCTCCAGAACTACTGGGTCTAAAATTTTGAAAAAAATACACAAACTAGTTCTTTACATAGGTGACAGGAAAACCTATTAGAAATGTGCAATCAAGCTTGAGTCGGACTTAATTATGTACTTAGTTTTTGATCCGACTCCTACGGGTTTTTTAAAGACATTTCATTCACATTCCACATCAAAAAATACATTGTTAAAAATTGGGTAATGTACGGAACCTTTGGAACGCGAGTCCGACTCGCACTTGACCGGGTTTTTTTAGTCTGGACCTATCCACGGGAATTACTAGGTTGCATAATGCATTATTAAATACTACTCGTTACAATGTATAACTAATTTGAACGACGATATTTCGAGATTCGAGCGCCATTCCGTTGTCTCAATATTCAACATATTTATTTTTGCGGCCGCTCCATTGATTTGACTATTGACCAAATATTGCGTTATTAGGTATGTCATTATCGGTTACATCACTATTTGATAAGTCAAGTCGATTCAATGGTATTGACATTTGCTGCCAAGTATAAGTCAGCTATTCAGCTACTTAAATAACTTTTAATAATTTAGGCCACTTGCCCAATCTCTAACCCAGGGTTAAGCGGTTAAACCATTAACCTAGAGTCAAATTGTACTGGTAACCATGGTCACTCCAGATTTAACCGGATAACCCCGGATAAGTGGTATGGTACAAGTGGCCCTTAGTTATATATTTAAATTATACATGATTGCTACTATGTATAGGCATTTATTTTCGCAAATGCGAATTATGCGAATACCGCTAGGACTAATCCTTTCAGAAACATATGAGGGACATTGCGTTCCATTACTAGGCCACCCGCAGAGATTTCGAGGGTCGTACTGTACAGTAATTCGTAGGTCTGTGGCCAGCCTAATGAGGTCATAAATAAACTAGTTAGCCGAAACACACAGTTTGACCCTGCTGACCTAAATCCGCGGGCTGCATAATTGCACTATCATGTGGGTAATATAAGTTACGCAATTTAGGTAAATTAGGGTTAGAATTAAACGTACTAAAACAAGCTTAGAATGCTGGTTCATATTGTTACCTACCGCTATTATAAGAACATTATTTTTATGACTAAATAAGATCCTAATTTAGTCATCATTATTTAGCCATAATTCTAGATTGTAAACATATCAAACTGATACCTAAGTACCTAATTGAACACAAATTTAACTCATAAGATTGCTTTCGTGTAATTTATTTTTCTCTACCAGAGACACAGGATTTTCCTAGTTCAGGTAGAAGTCATTAAAAAGCCTCACTTTATAAGATATTCTTAACCTGATGTTAAATGTATGGCTATGTTTTTCTGAATAAAGATTTATTATTATTTATTTTATTAAACCTATTTTTGTACGGAGATATAAGTAAGGGTTTGCATGCCCAAAAATGTTAAGCTTACGAAACTTTCTCCTATATGTAACTATGTATTTATATAAACGTTTTGTTAACTGTAAATTTGTTGTTAAACGAAATTTCGCTAGGTTTTTTTGCTATAATATAAATTATTTTCTCAATTTTTCTAAAGCCATATGAGTTGAAATACCAGCACAATTTGAATAAACATTCACGTAGGAACCTTATATTATGAAACTTCGCAGCGCCTATGGCGCTTCTAGTTTAAAATTGGAATTTGAAAGCCTAAAGTTCTCCGGCTCGAAACTTGAGGGCTCGATAACGTCGTCAATTAGTGCGGTGCTCGAGAAAAGCCTGAGTTGGCCCGAGTTCTCACGTGCTCGAGCTCGAGCAACTTAATATTTGCGCTGTTAGCTCTACGATGTGTGTGCGTTAAGGATAAGCTCTAACGTTGAATTTGTAATCTAGATGTACGTTATGGCGTTGAAATTTGTACGTGTGTGTACGTGTATCAGCATCTTAGTCTCGCAATATTAATGCATTTGCGGTTCAGTAGCTCTTCTGATAGGATGAAGCTATGTGCTTAAATATACTATACATTACCTATGGTATAATCGACCCTATTATTAGGTACCTATATTAATATATAATCCATTTGAGTTTGATGTCGTCCTTGTGATCACATTTAGCACAAGGTGTGGCTTTTTTACAAGCTTTTATTTAGTTTCACCTGTCCCGTTGTCTGTAATCAAATCTTGGAAGTTAAATTTGATCCACTTCACGGTTTCCGATTGAGCTGAAATTTTGCATGCATGTATAAATCGGTTGACAATGCAATATTATGGTACCATCGAGCTGATCTGATGATGGAGACAAGAGGTGGCCATAGGAACTCTGTGATGAAACAACGCAACCTCATTGTGTTTGGGGTTTTTAGAATTGTCTCGATGAGTATTAGTTGTCTGTCGAAAGAAAATTACAGTCAGCGATAAAAGCTTGTACCAAAAACGAAATTTTGCCAAAAACTTTTTTTTTAGCCTGTTAGTGTGTCTCACTGCTGGGCAAAGGCCTCCCCTCTTTCCCGCCACTTGTCTCTGTCTAATGCACACTCCCGCCACTCCACACAGAATGTATCTATTCTGCCAAAAACTTATTTAAATTTAATTCATAAGGGATTTTCATGTACTTATATAATATGTTTGTCTGCGACAGAACGAAGATGTAGGTATGTATAGGTATGTTTATTAAGGGAAATGATGAAGACAAATGTGAATATTACATTTACTTCCTTTTAATAAATAATAGGTATGTCATCATCTGCAAAATCCGCAAAAAATGCATCTTAAAAGTAAAAGGATTGTAAGATAAATGTGGGAAGTTTTTAAACTTTTCCTTAATCGGTTAGATTTTTAAATGAAGGCAATAAATAAAGGCGAGTACCAACGTTGTTTGGGTGGCGCTTGGGCGGGCGGGGTCGGCGAACCCGCTAATAACTTCCGGTTACCTGCAAACGAGTCGTTAGCCTAGACTAGTCAGCCTTGCACTATAGAGTAGAAAGTTATAATCAAGTGCGTACAAAAAAGTAGAAGAAAAATAGACAAAAGAAAGGTTTGTTTTTAGAATTTCACAAAAATACGAAACTCAGCCTATTTTTAGGGTTCCGTACCTCAAAAGGAAAAAACGTAACCCTTATAGGATCACTCGTGCGGCTGTCTGTCTGTCCGTCTGTCACAGGCTATTTTCTCGGAAACTACTGGACCAATTAAGTTGAATTTTGGTACACATTTATGTAAGTTAGTGACCCAAAGATCTACATGTTTTTTTTATAATTTTAAAATATATAGGGTCGAAGTTATTTAAGAAAATAGCCAAAACCATTCCCCCCCATTATCTCCGAAACTACTGGGTCTAAAATTTTGTAAAAAATACATAAAATAGTTCTTTAGCTATAGATGACAGGAAAACCTATTACAAATGTGCAGTCAAGCGTGAGTCGGACTTATGTACGGAACCCTAGAAACGCGAGTCCGACTCGCACTTGGCCGGTCTTTTTTATCAGGCATGTCACGTTATACGGTACATAATTAACACAGTTTTTTTGCATCCATAACAATTTCTTCGTGAAACATTGTCATTTCATTTCTCCATCTTATTAACTGTAATGTTTAAATGTTTATGACACTTTCTTAAAAGCTTCTAAGCATTGTTATGCTTATTCTCATTGTCATAAATGCCTTATTCGTGTAGCAAGCGCTGTAGACTGGGCGTTTCTCGCCGGTAACTTGATAATCGCTAGACGGCGACATTCTGCGGCACCTTCCGCTGGTAATTTTAAAAACCATCGTAATTTATTGAGTTTAGGGTTACTAACTGAGTAGACATATCTTTCCCGCGTACTAAATTAGACGTCTAAGGGGGAGAAGTAGGTACGTACTGTCTCAACGTGGTTATTTTATATTTATTTGCTGAAATTTTATTAGAGTTGTTATGATTCGTTTTGATATAAGTAGGTAAATTATTTAGAGTCAGACCAAGAATAGTCTGCAGCGGATTTGATAGCCCACACAGTGGAAGTGTTATTTTAAACGTCAAACTTCTATGAAATTATGACGTATAAATGACACTTGCACTGAGAGGGCTATCAAATCCGCTGCAGACTTTTTTGGTCCGACTCTAACTTGTTTAAATGGGGGTCTTATTGGTTTATTTCTGTAAAAACTGCAGTCGTCTACTTTTTTATTAAAATCACTTAGTTATGGGGTCTTGTGTCGAAACAACGCTTTGGTTAAAATATACTACATATTAATAATATATCTACTTTATCATAATGAACTTAAGGCCCTTAACAGTTTTTACTTACATTTTAGGGGATGTGATTGTTTATCGGGTTGTGTAATTTTTATTTTATTTTATTCGTGTAGCTGTTTCTGCTGCTGACTGTACCCACTGTCTCTTGTACGGACCCAATGGTGATCCCTATCCGAAGCTCAAAGCCTCGATGTCTCCTGTCAAAACGCTTTGTAACTCCAACCGATTTTTGCACACAGCCTCAGGACTAGCTTTGATACCGCTATTAAATATAAAAGAAGTTTGCTTTGAAGTATTGTCAACAGTTTAAAAGCCAAACAGTTGACGGCAAATTGAAGTTTTATAGACACATTCGATAGAATATTTAACAAACTTGGTCAAAGGAAAGTTTACTAAAACAGCTTGGATGTCTAGATAGTTGTTTTGCCGGTAAGATATTTATTTTTGATAGATATAATCAAGCAAAATATTGAATAATAATAACCTACTTTATGTCACGCGTTGCATTGTCCTTGCAGAATAGTAAATACTTCCTTTGCAGAATAAGAGTAGATTCCGTTATGCGTATAACATTTTATTGGTTTAATAATATTATATTACTTAGGTATCTATAAAATGTCATATCATACTTCTCTCTGAGGGTATTTGTGATATTCTCTCACGCATTCGGTGCTGTTATTTTCAGAATCAATAAAACAGTAGCGTTAGGTAAAGGTGACGTTCCGTTTCCAACGACAGCTGCACTGCTGTGGCGACTGGGTTCCGTCTATTTGGCATAACTTCCGTGACCCGAAACGCATCTGGCATAACCTATTTGGCAGAAATATTTTTCGACGAATGTTAAATTTGCAGAAAGCTTCAGTTTGTATAATATGCAATAGCCCGAATGTTTCCAAGTCCGAATCTTAAATAGACTACTACTATCATGGCCGAATTTTGATACGAATAATTTTATTTTGCATTTGTTTAAATGTCCGAAATGTGATTTTCATAATCTGTTTAGCATAATAGGATTTAGGCGAATATTTACATCGAAGAAAACGTATTTAGATTCTTTCTATTTGGTATAACTTGTATGACCTAAAACCCATCTGTCATAAGCTACATTTGGCAGAATGTTTTTCGACGAATGTTAAAATTAAAGAAAGCGTCAGATTGTATAAAATCCAAGTCTAATTTATATTTAACAATGCATAAAACACCTAAATATGTAGCTGACTGACTCATTAACGCAGAGCCGTAACTAAAAGCTCTGCCTACGGTTATGATTCGTAAAAAAAATATATATTTTTGTATTGTATTGTAACTTTGGGTGGGAACATATTATTGGCATTTTGGATGTATACATATTTTTAGCTCACAAAACAAACGAAAACAAACTGTTGCCAGAAAAGTGGGTTAGGTTAGGTTAAAACTGCGTCCCCCAAGAAAACGAACTGTTGTCTGAAAAGTGGGTTAGGTTAGGTTACAACGGCGACCCCACGAAAACAAACTGTTGCCTGAAAAGTGGGTTAGGTTAGGTTAGAACTGGAACCCCACGAAAACGAACTGTTGCCTGAAAAGTGGGTTAGGTTAGGTTAGAACTACGACCCCACGAAAACAAACTTGCCAGAAAAGTGGGTTAGGTTAGGTGAGAACTGCGACCCCACGAAAACAAACTGTTGCCAGAAAAGTGGGTTAGGCTAGGTTAGAACTGCGACCCCACGAAAACAAACTGTTGCCTGAAAAGTGGGTTAGGTTAGGTTAGAACTGCGACCCCACGAAAACAAACTGTTGCCTGAAAAGTGGGTTAGGTTAGGTTAGAACTGCGACCCCACGAAAACAAACTGTTGCCAGAAAAGTGGGTTAGGTTAGGTTAAAACTGCGTCCCCCAAGAAATCGAACTGTTGTCTGAAAAGTGGGTTAGGTTAGGTTAGAACTGCGACCCCCAAGAAAACGAACTGTTGCCAGAAAAGTGGGTTAGGTTAGGTTAGAACTGCGACCCCACGAAAACAAACTGTTGCCTGAAAAGTGGGTTAGGTTAGGTTAGAACTGGAACCCCACGAAAACGAACTGTTGCCTGAAAAGTGGGTTAGGTTAGAACTGCGACCCCACGAAAAAAAACTGTTGCCAGAAAAGTGGGTTAGGTTAGGTTAGAACTGCGACCCCACGAAAAGAAACTGTTGCCTGAAAAGTGGGTTAGGTTAGGTTAGAACTGCGACCCCACGAAAACAAACTGTTGCCTGAAAAGTGGGTTAGGTTAGGTTAGAACTGCGACCCCACGAAAACAAACTGTTGCCAGAAAAGTGGGTTAGGTTAGGTTAAAACTGCGTCCCCCAAGAAATCGAACTGTTGTCTGAAAAGTGGGTTAGGTTAGAATAGAACTGCGACCCCCAAGAAAACGAACTGTTGCCAGAAAAGTGGGTTAGGTTAGGTTAGAACTGCGACCCCACGAAAACAAACTGTTGCCTGAAAAGTGGGTTAGGTTAGGTTAGAACTGGAACCCCACGAAAACGAACTGTTGCCTGAAAAGTGGGTTAGGTTAGGTTAGAACTGCGACCCCACGAAAAAAGACTGTTGCCAGAAAAGTGGGTTAGGTTAGGTTAGAACTGCGACCCCACGAAAACAAACTGTTGCCTGAAAAGTGGGTTAGGTTAGGTTAGAACTGCGACCCCACGAAAACAAACTGTTGCCTGAAAAGTGGGTTAGGTTAGGTTAGAACTGCGACCCCACGAAAACAAACTGTTGCCAGAAAAGTGGGTTAGGTTAGGTTAGAACTGCGACCCCACGAAAACAAACTGTTGCCAGAAATGAAATTATGAGAAAATAATAGATGCGAATTGGGAAAAATTTGGCGAATTAATTTCCGCCAAAAAATATTCGGCCTACAACATATATGATTCTTGCAAGTATGCAAAACATTTCTATGCCATAAGATTTTATGCTTGTAGTACTTTATGCTTAATGGCGAATTATGCAAAAACAAATTATTACAAATAAAATTATGCGAAATGAAACAGATACCAGGTCTCGATTCGGACATTAAATTTATGCCAAAAGATACTTCGATCAATAAAAATTATGCGTAGAGTATGTATGCGCAACAATCCAGTACCAAGTGAGTTTATGCTAACAGTATATTATGCTTAAAGGTATTATGCACAATAGAATTATTACAAAAAAAATTATGCCAAAGATAGGGGAACCGTGGCGACTCGTTGGTGTTACTGTCAATTTGCATAGTAAAATGAATGACAATGCCACAATTGACAGTAACGTCGTGACGGTGGTTGGAGCTGTCGTTGGAAATGGAACGTCACCTTAAGCGACACTCTGGTACAAGTTAATCTTTATGCACCGCTTTCCATATTAGCCAGCTACTAGGAGACGCCGTTCCGTCTCGATGAATAATCGAGAGCTTAATGAAACTGCACTAAACCTGTTCCTTAAACTCCATTGAGAACGGTTGCCCTGGAGATTCATTCGAACTTAACAAATTTATTTCATTTGGACACCACTTGCTGCGCATCTCGCTTGCACCGATATACAAGTACGAGCGCGATGCATTGCGAGTGGCGTCGAATTTAAATGGAATCGATATTAACTTGCATGTTAGAATGCCGCTTCTGGGTTACTACACTTGCATAATGAATCGGGCCTCGGATTGAACCTATTGTCGGGATTGAAAACGTACGGAATGGTGTTGAGTACAATCTTTTATAGGCATTCGTCATTTTATATTTGCGTTTTCTTAGACTTTGAATAGGAATAGAAATAGAACTTTAAAACAACCAGTAGAGCTCACAGAAACAAATCAAATACATACTTAAAGTGTCATTCTATGGAACTCGCTAACTATGTAAACAAAAGTCCCTGGTAAATTCATCATTTTTGACAGTTTCAATATGGCGGTTTGTTTACATAGTTAGCAAGTTGCATAGAATGACACTTTAGCTTCATTATTTGAAAAAAAAAAAGTACCCTACGATTATATACTTACGTGTTTTTGATGTTTAAAGGGGCCCACTGATTAACAGTCAGTCGGACGGTATTGGCCTGTCAGTTGTTCGGATCTGTCAAAATTTTGTTCTAACTGTCAGGCCGATACCGTCCGGCGGACTGTTAATCAGTGGGCCCCTTAAATTAAAAAGTTTAGTTATTTGTGTTACTCTTCCGTTTATTTTTTATCAACCCAAAAAAATACCCAAGTTACCTACAGCAATTACCTGTTACATTTTCAGATAACTCTTTTCATATTTAGAAAGCCACACATATTTTTTGCTGGACTCGTGAGACTGTTTCTTTATTCGCATGTCTCAATTAGAAATAATGAGCATAATGGACACGCACCCATTAGAGCATGGCGTAAACATGGCGGGAACAATCCCATACATTTGCATGTCTCGTGAGGCCGAGCCGTGTGTCTCCGAGATCCAATCCCACGACCTAGATATACCCGCGATCCGTGTCTCTATGGATCAAAACCTGGTAACTGGCTTTAAGGTTTTGTAACCTTGAAATGAAATGAAAATAATTTATTTGAAACAACCTTAAAATTAACAGATATTAAACCTCTATATGACATAGTTTTGTAACTTGTTGTCTCAAAGAGGATACCACTCGGCATGTGTTTTATGTAAATAGCGGTTTTATCGTAAACCGGAAAGGAGTTTCATCTAATTATGAATAAACTCTTTATTCGCCAAATAGATTGTCTCATAAGAAACCTAAAAAGAAATAGATGAATTAAAAAATTTAACAGTCAGGCTGCAATTTTTTGGAATTTGTTTTCATTTACATGTAAAAATGCTAATCTTAGCATAAAATACTAAACTCAAATTTATATATTATATTTTTTATCACATTTTCTATACCAGTGTTTACTGTAGTGCGTAACTGTGTATAACTGATTCATTCAGATCCCATTTTAAGTAGATTAATTTACTAAAAAATGTTCCTCTGCAGACTTTCCTATTCCAACTGGAAGTTTAAGCTACTCGATTTTCAATTAAGAAGCTTTTTTATGATAAATGAAAAAAAAAAATAGTACCATGCGTAATGGTATGACGATCGTAAGCTTTGTCGCTTTCCAGGTTTTGATTCGGCATAGTCAGCAATTCGATCCCAATACTTGCCTGCCCCGAGCAATGCAGAATTATTTCCACTATGTACACGCAATCTTAGTCATTATCCCGCTTGGCTTAGAGATCAGATCTACGCGAAGTATAGAACTGCGCTTCCTACTGTCGAGTGAAGAGAAAATAACATGTATTTTAAAATTAAACGATTTAAACTTTATCTCTGGAGAAATACTAGATATCTGTTATTAAATATAAAGCACATATGAAAGTTTTGCAACTTTTACTAATGCTTTCAACTGCTTCTTTTAACTAGTTTTCTAAAAGTTCTTATGTATCTAAAATAACCAATATAAAACTATGATCAACCTTCGTGGAAAAACTGTAGTTATGCTAATATGAATAATTTTCCAATATATTAACTCTTCTTACATAATAATTGCACCACATTAAATAATATGATAAATTATGGTCATTAAACGTACAGAAGGTAACAAAAACCATGGGAACAGTTCCGCCCATTAGGGTTTAGAAATTTGAAATGTAAATGAGTTGGACGAACGGCGATTCCGCACTACTGTGAAAAGCATTTGTTTCTCACGCAAACGCCTCTGGCACTCAAAGCTAATTTGTATGGTCGATTCCGAAGCAAAATCAGGGCACCACTAGAGTAATGTTAGTGTTACTAAAGGCGGTAATGTCAGATACGACGTTTCTGTAGTTAAGTGTGGAAATGCAGCGCGTAAAAGCGTGCGATTGTGGAGGATTTTGACAAATCGACAGCATTATGCACACAGGCAGCATTTTATCGGTAGCTTAATGCGCGATTAAGTAAATATTCATGTTTTGCCACTTGTGCAATTGGCATGTCCGTGAAATCCACCGTTAAAACGTACATTTTTTACTTACACCAACTTACTTTTTTACGTACCTATTTATTGTCATTTATTTCTTTCGTACATAAAAGACTTTCGACTCGAGTTACTTGAAAGTTGGCAATGTGCGTACATTTGCGAAAATATTTAGTTGTTGATTACAAAATGCTCTGAATTGTTAAATATACTTACACTTGTTTCGTTTTAAGATAAACGAACGGTGATATTTTCAACAGACAAGACATGCTAAGAGGGAAAGCACGCGCCGGTATTTAAAATACTTAACGCTAATGTTGTTGTTTTCTATTGTCTTCGGAATTTCTCCTTTCCATTGGCTTTATTTTATTTTGCAATAAATACTGAAATTAGAAACCAGGTCTCTAGACAAAACAATCGAGTCAATTAAGTTTTACTGCTAGACTCTAGAGGTATTATCGAGCAAGCTGTTAATTTGAGAGATGGAAACCAGACAACATTGGATTTTTGATTTAGCCTGTTGTTTTAGATTGGTTTTCAACAATTTCAGCGGCAGATTGATGTCGGATGATTGCCACGCTTTTGTTTTTACATAACAAACCACCAATTTTCCATTTCAGTATTGGAAATTGAATCGCTACTCGCGTTCAAATTCGACGTAAAAAAACTCTACAAAACATCAAAAGAATTTTCATGAAAGAAGCAACACATTCGGGCACGAATGGAAATAGGTCATAATGTGCATTTCCTCATTCAAGATGATCCTTATCCTGTCCTGTTGTGTAGTTTCGCAATTACCTACTTTTTGTTTTACCCTGTACAAAATGTAAATACATCCTTAAAATAGAAATTCTTTTCAGGATTGTGTCATTCAGGAAAACATGTACAAGGATTTTCCCATCATTATTTCACATGTTTGTTTATAATTAGTTCTGAAATTCCAACATGTTACGTCATGCAATGAACCACTTTCGAGACACGTCTACAGGCGAATCTGGCTTTATTCAAAAAGTTCCCGACCGTGAATGAGGGTGCCTACACAAAGCCCGACTCCGGGATTGCATCATTGTACTGCACAAAAATGCAGCGGTGCTAATTTCGCATGCACCGTGCTCCTCGTAAATACCATTATGAATGTAGGAAAGTCTAGGGATGTACGATTTACCATGCCTGACTTAAATATGTACCTACTAAATACGTGTATCCCAGGAGAGATCGGTGATTTTGGTATTCTATATTTTTCAAATAAGTAAAACCCGTTTAACAAGAAACCGACAGGTGTCAATTTGAAATGTATAAAATTTGTTAAATGGTGTTTAGAGCTCTACAAACACATTATGCGGATTAACATAATGTGTACAAAATGTTTGTAACAGAAAAAGCCACAGTAACAGGTTGTCCACGAGTTCCACGACAGATACAGTTATGTGACACACATTGTTGACCGACTAGATGAGATCTTTTAAATTCCTCTAAGTGGCTCGCTATTAAAAATACTTAAAATCACAAACATTGCGGTACAATTGCGTTTATATGTAATATCCATTACCTTTCCGATGACACTTTCTTTAACAACATTGGATTGGCTAATTCCCACCGTTGAGTAGAGTTTTAAATGTAACACAGTTGCACCATCGCCATCGCTACCTTTTTCTGTTTTTTTATCTCAAATTCAACTGTCATATAAAGGGTAGTAAGATGATTAAAGGCTTGATACAAAGTATTTTATATGTAGGTATTAGATACTCGTACCTACCATCTAGTAACCTACCTGCACTATTTTATATCTGCAATATTAAGTAAATGATTCCACATTGTCGCATGCCATAAAGACGAGATTTGCTTGTATTTTTATACGAATAAGCTGTCAAAGCGTCCTTATGGTAAGCGACAAAGTGAGACTTATTGCTTGGAAACGACACATATGTTTAGCTTGTAGCTTTTATACAAATTTAATACAAGTAACACGTGCGACGTCTTACAACTTTCATGCACATTATGCAAACGGAATACGAGGCCTACGCAAGGCAGATGCGCTCATGCTCACTCTGATACCACTTGAATGCAGGGCGCCAGGGCGCAGTTGCAACACCGTTTTGTTTTGCTCTTAGCCTTATGCAACAAATGTGCATATCGTGATAAAGGGGATAATGGGAGCATGTGCTGAGAACGTAAGTAAACGAGGTAGAATTCCGATCTAAATAAGTTTTTGTTTCTTTTTATTTCGTCAGTAATTTTTTGAGCTTTGTTGGAAATTGATGAAGACTTGTCGTTTTTCCTGGGTTTCCAAAGCCACACAAGTTTTTAATAAAAATAACTTGTAAAACTGTTTGACGTCATTAGAAGTCTTTAATTAAGTTCAAAGGAGCTAACAATTTCTTAATGTTTTTATTTCTTTGGAACTTATTCGGTGAACTCCTTGAAACGACACAAAGAGTGGAAACTCGATGAATTTGATTGGCGATCATCTAGAAATATTTCGTAAATTGTGAAGTACCTAAGTCCTTACTGCCCGATTCGAACTTTATGATACGTTTCTCCAAACAAAAATCTTACTTTTGACACTGACACATCTAATCCATATCGTTTCTAGATTTCTTAATTGACGTACCTATCTTAAATTTCGAATTGAGCCGATAAATGTTTTTTTTTTTATTTAGAACTAGTTTTTCTCCCCCGACTTCGTTGGATAATAGTGTTTATAAAATGCTTTACAAACGGCTACCACAATCTAAATGTTTAGTATTTGCTATATAAAATACATGCGGGAAAGCGACCAACCCGAACGTGCCAGGTATCCTACTAGCAAGAGTAGCAAGCGAATGGTAATTGTTGCGGAGAAAGTACATGTACGTAAGAAATGATGCGTCTAATTCGGCCAAGTCCGCGTACAATGCGCTACAAAGCGTATATAGTAATTAGGAATTAATAAGCACTGAGAGCAAACGTGTGTTGTGGCTCCATTCAACGCGTAATGAGGTTGATGCGCCTTTGTTGGCACGAGCTAATCAAGCCGTAACATTTGCTTATGATATTGTTGGCTTAACCCGTAATCTAGACAAGAAATTGCTCTTGTTATGAAATAGCGCATAAAACAAATTAAAAGGGTGATTCCAATCCGTTTTTAATGTATACGATAAAAATTATCAAGCGATTGATAAATTTATGTCAATGAACTCCTAAACCTAAATGCATATTCAGGAGTATGTATACTTACTTATACAGTAAAACAACGTAATATTAGGTATATTCGTATAGGTATTATACCGCGCGATTGAAACTCGTACTGGGGGTTGCCGTCGACGTTATGAATTAATAAACCCAACCAGAACGATCTAGTATCTTGGCAGCATTACTGTAATATGAAGTCTAGCTTATTAAAGCATTCCACGTTTAGACTATCTACTTGTATATTACCGGCAATATAATATTTTCGGTGATACTGATAAGGGTATTAAATTCGCTTCTGTGGTTTGAAAACGCTTGCTAAGGTGCTTGAGTGTTCTGACCACAATCGATATAGTAAAGGCTCTGATATGCATTCACTCAACATGATAATGCACTTGCACCACGAACTAGTGCCTACGTTAGTATGAAATATGATATGATACAGGCCTCACATACATACTTACTAATTATTCAAAAAGGGTCTAACCCCACGCGGTGCCCAGCTCGAGTAGACTTGACATGTCCTACATCAATTTGTATTTTGCTTAGGTATATAGGTTTTCGTACAAAGTTTAACTTGCCCGAAAAGTTATAAGTTATATATATAAGTTACAAGCCAGGATACCCACAACCTCCGGTTTTAAAGTCGCACACCGGAACCACACGGCTACCACACAGTTTAATATTTGATTGCGATGCTGAAACCCCTTGCTATCCATATGGTCCCTTTGTTTTGGAAGTTTCGTAAACGTTTACTGCAGCATTCGAGCCGAAGTTCGTAGAAAACAAACAAACAAAGAAGATCACACGGTACATTGCGCTAAGGATAAACTGACGCAAGTGCGTATATAATGCGAACGCATTTGTTGTGTTGCGCAAGCATTCGTTAAAGACCTTTCATGGGAATATTTATAAGTACTTTTTGACTTTGGCGCCGACTGGTTAAAGTTCAGATATCATCATTAGCCTTCGAGTCTATTACAGACTATACAAGCAGTGTCAGTAGGGTTTGCACTACGGATCCGAAATGTATGGGAAGATCCGCGGATCCGGATCCAGATCCGGATAATTTCATACATTTCGGATCCGGATTGCAAACCCTGTGTCAGGTAGGGAGACAACGTTTTTCGTGGTTGTGTAAGCCAATACGGGAGCGGCAAATAAATAGATATAGTTTAATTGTAATAGAGTGAGTTGCCATCATGCTAGGAGGCGTATTTGACTGTGGTAACAGGATATGTTATGAAGATTTGGAATTGTTTTAGATATGATATGTCAGTGTCATAAGTGACATTTCTGGTTGACGAAATGTCACTTATGGTTGGTTAATACACACAAACATTTTCAATTCCTAAATTTAAATGTCAAACTCTGTAGTACATTATAACAATTAGTGCGCTCGTTATACTTATCGTGAATTTATATTAAGTACCTAGTGTTGTGTACATTACTGCATTCTTTGGAAGTCGTAAATTATGTGGCGCCCGGGCGGGAAGCGTGGGCGCATTGTAAGTGACATTCTAGACATTATCTAATTTGCCCTGATCATTTTGGTTTTCTGTAACATTGTATGTTCCAGTAAAACATATATTTATACAAGTATGTCAATGTAATTCCTAATTAAAAACCACTAGTCCGTATCTAGTCGATATTTCATGCATCCGCTCGCGTGCTTCCCTCAATTTCAGTGACGATTTTAACTTCAACTTGGCCTTGTTTTCCACTCATATTTATTAAATACAGCACTACCTACAAATACACTTCAGAGCAAAGAAAACTGATACATTTTGTAAATTTATTATAATATGAATCCACTAAAATGTGTACCCTGTTTTTTATTCTCTACTAATAATTCCTCTTTTTAGTATCCAGGCATATATATTAAGCGAATACCTAGGTGGGTGGCCTGTAGGTATATTAAAGCAAGGGCTCCGACTGTACAGTCAACAACAGAGCTATGAATACAGGCAAAGTAGTTGCCTGTACATTAAGGTCGTGTATACATATTTTTGGCACTTTGCCTGTATTCATAGCTCTGTTGTTGACTGTACTAGTATACCACCAACACGTGTATCGTTGAATATTTCGATAGCATCTTGAGGAGGAGTGGCTCCAGCATGGAGAATAGAACATATTTCCACGTCGGCGCCAAACAATAGCCAATTTCCTCCTAACTACTAATTAGCCCGGTTTGTAAACAATGACTTTTTGTTAATAATAACACATCGAGATAAAACGCATTACAATATTTGTACATATCAAGTATTTTGAAACTTGATAGATGATGTGGTAAGTGTTGAAACAATAACGTTTGTGAATCTATTAAGTATAGTAAATTACTATATAGCCGGGAAACGAAGGGTTGCAGGCCAAGTAGATATAGACTTGCCAGGCCAAGAAGATTTTTACGCTGAGAATGAATGTTTTACTGTTTAAAGATTTGTTTGATAAGCAAGTAAACAGTGTTACTGGAGTGGAATTAAAAAAAGAGAGCAAGCTGATTAAGGTTGCAACGCTCATTTAACGCTCCGATAAACGCAATCACGGCGGGATCTAGGAAAAGCTCGAGTTCTCGTATTTACAACACCTTTGGAAATTGTACTTCAATCAAATCCGACGCCGGGATATAATGTATTTCCAGACAAGATATTAAGAAATATGGATTATTATTTATACACGGTTTATATAGGTGCTCATCTATTTTTCCTGTTTCGAATATAGAAAGGGGTCCCTTTGTTTCCCATAAAGTTTTAAGTCATAATGTATTGTTTGTCATATTATCGTTAGTCATAAAACTGAAACCGTTAACTTTTCAGGATTTTCGTAAGGTTATTCTATAGATAGGTTAGGTTAGGTTTGTTTTATGGCAATCCTGAAAACTTACGCGTTTCTGAGAAAAACCAATTATGACTAACGAAAATTCGGACAAACAATACATTATGACTTAAAACTATTTGGGAAACAATACAGACCCTATAGAACCGAGCTATAGAAGGACGTAAAAATTCGATGCATCAACGTGTTATTTTGGTATAACTACCTAAATCGGATTTTTAGGCCTTAATTTTATGTTTTATGTTTGATTTCTGTTTGTCATACCATGCCTTACTAATAAAATAGCGCTTTAGTGTTCTTGACTTGCGGGGAAGCTATGTTAAAGTAATAATTACAAACGAAAAAAAGAATTTTCTTAAATTTATCTTTTTCGTTGCGGGTAATATCTGACAATATTTAGTGAAATACTCGTAATAACATCTCCCCGACAAAACGTTAAGATAATCCTATTTTGAAGACAAACAAACGAGCCCAGATAAATCCGAAACGTTGCTTCAACTGCTCCATTCATTCAGTCTTTGTTGCTGAAATAAATGTTACAATTCAAACTAGAAGTGGCTGCCGAGGAGACAGCAAAATTGAGCACATTCAGAGTAAATCTTAATATCTACGTAAATATTTTTACAACGGTTTATAATATACTGTTCACCACCATATTTATTATAGTTTGTTTTGAAAAAAAAAGGGTAAGAAGGCTTGTATACTTGTATTTGGCACTCTTTTATAGGTTTGCTTATTCTTAAAATTGCTAAAGTTATAATTCATGGCAATGGCATGAAACTCCGAGCCCCACTCCACAGACACCTTCATGTCTGAAACGAGTAAACGCCGCGGCAATATTGTTACAACCGATGAACAATGATATCCTGTTGAAAAAAAAACGTATCTCTTTGGTATAATTTCGTCACATACGATTTTGTGTAAAAAGACTCGGTGTAAGAACATTTAAGGGAGTTGAGAGAACGGTTAGAGAATCTATTGTAGCCTTGTTATAAGTTTTTTGATTTTTTAACCCCCGTTCGCTTTGTCGTATGCATTTCATGCAAATTAATTTCGTGTGTTTTAGCAGCAATTTGCTTATCTTGTTTCATAACCTACTGTTGTATTATAATTTATTTTATAGACTCTGGTGTTCTATCGAGAATTAAGAGATTTAATTTAAACGAAAACAATCTGTCCTAAATTAGTGCCGGTTTAAAAATGAAATGGTTTACAATTCGTAAATTTAGTGATAGTTTTAATCAAAATCAATTCGTAATCGTGAGAGGCAACATTCAAAATGTCTAAATTTCCAAAGCACACAATATACACATGTATTACTTACTTAAAAGGGGCACGGAACAAAGTTACCAATGACTGACACTATCAGCAACCAGTAAACGTTTTCACTGTACGTTATGAATTATGATAATAATGCCCCGCCGTCAACAACCTCACCTAGTTTCAGGACATTCAAAACCGAAAGGTTTACGCGCGTGCCAACCGATGACAGATGAAAGCGACCTTTGTTCTTCGTTTGAATGCTTCGCGACTTCATTTGCATGTCTTTTGAAAGCTTGAGTTTATTAAATGCTATTCTCTATATTGGTTTAAGCACAGTCCCTTAAAATATTTTAACTACTTTCATTATTTTGGTATTCCTTGCGACCTCTTTAGAATCGTTGGCATTTGTCAATGTGGTGGCGTAATTCTTTAGTTTCATTCATGGATAACATTTGCTTGTTTGTAACCTACTTTGCATAAACTTGTAAATAGTGTACAACAAATAAGAATATGTTTATCAAATTGTCAACAATCCATTCATAAGCGTTCAAATTCTTAATACTTATATTAATCGGCTTCGTAACATCACTTTGTAGAATTATCATAAAGGTAATAAAATAGTCCATATTACGTAAGTCGCTGAACGCTTGGTACTGCCCCATAATTTGTTATGTACAGTCGACGTCAAAGATATGTTTACATTTTTCGCCTTATTACAAAGGAGTAAGGTGCAAAAGTGTAAACATATCTTTGACGTCGACTGTACTTTCAATCTTAGTTCAGGCGACCAACACCCTATCAATTATTAGAATTAAGATGTCAAACATATAACTTACCTAAAGACTTAAGGCACTGAATTTGTATGTGTAGATGAACTGCGTAGTCTTCCGAGGCTTTGTTAACGTAGTGACATACGCGTCTTTGCGATTGTACATGTAGATAAAGCTTATCTCTTATCCCATATTGTTTGTAAGCAGATAATGCTGTTACAATACAGTTTTCAGGGCTAAAGTGTACATACGTAGAGGGATACGGTTACAGGTGTTCAGACTATTAATCTTCATTTTGTCTCGCATTGTTAATCGTATACCTAAAGTTGGTTTTATGTATGGATATGGAGATAAATATGTATTAAGACGTTAATAAAAATAATCGCGATAAAGCTTCCTTGTATATGCAAATTTTAATGTTGATATAACAATGTACTTAATTTTTTTCTATCCTGTGAGAACAATATAACTAGCTAAATAGCTGCGTTTCCATTTAGTTTTAAATTTAACAAATAAATTAAATCAAACATTCGCTTACGATACTGCAATATGTCCGCCGCGCAGCACATCGATGCAATTTACTTTCCATCTCAAACTAATCACCGGTGCAGCTACGTTGAGTTCCCTTCACATTCGATAGCTTTGCCAAATATTTGGTCAAATAAAACTTGAATCGCCTCAAGATTCCTATATTGCAGATAATCAAAGTTCAATACAGATTTGATTAAACCTTCACAAAGAGCAATTCATTATTTCAAAATCAAAATTTATTTATCAAAGCTAAATATAAATCTTTTTGAATGGACTCGATAAATTCAAAAACCATTCATCCGGCACATCGTAATTTCGCTTTGATGTGACCATTCATTTTCCAATATTTATTTAAAAACGGCCCGATGCTTTGTGTAAACGTTACATTGTAATAATAAACTCAGAATAGATATCCGTTGGGCCAAATATACATTTCCTGAAATTCTCGTGTTGTGCATCCATGTGCATTAAGAGACAATATAGATCATTGTTCTAAATGGGATATTATAAGGATAAGTTCAAACATATGTAAAATTGAAGTGCCTTGGTGTGAATATTTGTTTTAAATCTGATTGTGGTTTTATTTACTATCCGCATAAAAGCGAACATCGCTCGTCGCAAAATAAAGTCATAATCTGAAATAAAATTAATAAATCTGTGGCAATATTTAATTAATAAAGCTAATATAAAGCTATCTTTACACCATGTATATTGTTGAAAATGTATCAAGAAACTGTTTTGTTTGATATGTATATCAAAATTACCTAACTTTCGCTTTCATAAGCAAATAAATCATATTAAGAATCTAAACCTTACCCCGTTTTACCGTTCATCCAACCAACTGGCACTAATTTCACCTAATTGCAAATGGAAGTGTTTACTCGATAAATGTTTCCTTTCTGGAATCATGTGAAAAGAGGTGAAAACGCTCGAATGGGTATTTGAACTTTGACGTCAATAGTTTTTTACGCGCGTTATGGAACATTTACGTGACACTTGTGTTTGTTTTCAGGGTACTATTGATCCGCTCTGTCTTACCATTCTAATGAGGACGCAGCGAAATAATTTCGTGTCGCTACAGCGGCCATTAAAAGTTGTGGTGTCTTGATGAGCCGTTAATGCGAGAGGCGTGTTTCGGGACTGTATTTATAAAGCTGTGTTTGACGGAACCATTCGATTGCTTGTGTTTTCAGTTACAAAAATGAGAGGGTCATGCTTTAATTAGAATTTCTAAGATAAACTAATTGAAGCATTTGTTTCCTCTTCGGGAGCCAAATGTGGCTTTGTATTAACCGTCGGATCTGATATCGGTGTATATTTTTAGTTAATAAACAATCATCACGAGCTTTATCCCTTCTCTGATGTTATCGTTTTCTTTTACTATCTTTAATTTGTCAGTGAATGCTTTCTAGCAAGCTAGCATTTATCAAAAATACTACGTTTCATTTTTCGCCGGCAAAAGCAATGTTGATTTTACTTCCTGTATTGAAACAACAACTAAGCAGTGGAATCAGATTAATGCTGTACGCACAAGTATCACAAGAAGCCGCACAAACAACTGACACTCGATAGGTGTTTGAAAATCCTACTTTATGGATGTGTGTACTTCGTAATGATTTAAGTAATCAGTTTTGCGTAACCTCAATTAATTTTTCGCATGTTTCAAAATGCTGATGTTTGAATAATGAATATTTTACAGACCGTATTTGGTTACTGAAATAAGACTTGGTTTATGAGTTAGCGGTTTATTGATAAACATGAGTTAGCGTTATATCATGTACTTAACATGATTTTGTAGATACCATTCTACACAGGAGTAAATTTAGAATTACATTTACGAGACGTGTAATTGTTATTCTGCTACATTCATTAGACACAAATGTATTCTTTACGTGGTTTTAATTTTAATGAATATTAAATTAAAACTTACCTTTAGCTAGTAGGTATACCTTCAAGTTTT
The DNA here is from genome assembly GCF_910591565.1 of Cydia splendana. Classification (NCBI taxonomy): domain Eukaryota; kingdom Metazoa; phylum Arthropoda; class Insecta; order Lepidoptera; family Tortricidae; genus Cydia; species Cydia splendana. The sequence continues at coordinate 9,228,314 of NC_085974.1, forward strand.
ATAACCGAATTAGATTACAACGTAAAATGTCCCAGATAGATCCGGGAAATATAAATGTTATCAAAAACTTGTCTTATATGAAATTATGGATCTCTGACAAGCTTGTGTTTTCTGTATAAATTAGTTTTATGTCATCATTATGCCATGCAGTGATCAAACAGCCCTAGTTTTAATTCAAAAATATTTTTGCTTTCAAAACTTTATGAGAGTAGAACGAACTAGTCCTCGTCAGAGTTTAGTTTTTATATTGGTGTGATATTTCCGTTCAGAATGGTGTCGCGCTTGAAGCCTATCGAGCTTCTTTTCATCGCCCGATGAATACCACCCTACTGCAATATAGACGTTTAAGATACCGTTATGACTGGCCGTTACGCCTTCTCAGCCTAGCTAAATACACGTACCGATATTCGATCACTGTCCTATTTGATTCTTTGAACTCTCTACAATTTTCCGTAAAACATCGATTGTCATTCGAACCGTTGAAAAGTTCTTTCAACTCTATCGATCCGGAATCAATCGATCCATTTCCTCCGTAATGAAAATGTATTGCTTTAAAACATTTTTAAATTAACTCCCAAGTCCGAATGTTTACGAGGCTTATGTTTACGTGAGATATTTGATTTCAGTGGTTCCGTGGGAGGGGAAAACATGCTTCTAACATTAGATTAATTTGATCAAAGTTAAAACGGCTTGAGCGTTTTCGACGGCACTTGTTTCAGCGCGCTGTCAACAGCTCGACTAATGCTTCCGTCGGATTCCAATTTTGAACTTTTGATGGTGTTTATGGGCGCGCTAAATTTATCGATTTATGGAAGTCAATATAGCACTCGATTTAAGCTATTTATTACTACCTACTATCGAGTTCATTTACTCAACCTGTTCTTTTGCCCACTCAAGCGATAAATGACTCGAAAATTTGAAACAATTTTGCCGGCATGGGCCGAGTGATAAAAATTGTTTTGTTTTCGAATTACGTGAATGGAACTGCGACGAATTTCAATTTACTTGTGGTTTCGCGATCGTTTTAAACGCTATCGAATGGTTGTATCCAATTCTCGTACAAATTGAAGTACGGCGGCAGTTTCGCGGTAGTTTTCAATGGCCCGGTACAGTTAGAATGAAAAGCAACAATAATGGGATCCCACGGTTTGAGGTCAACGGACGAAGCGCCGTCACGGTTACTTGCGTCGCCGACTGTACTTTGAGATTAGACTTATTGCTTCCTTTCGTACACAACGAGACGTTGGAACAATGTGAGAGATTCACGTTACGATTTATTCATTCGATAGCTGCAAGCGATTCACACTCGTGGCCAGTCGTGGCTTAGGCGAAACGAGGCAACATTGTACAAAATGTGCGAAGAATAATGGCTCAAGTTAGTATTTATTTCGCAAAACTCTACGATAGTGATTAAAGCAGGCTAAGTCCTCTTATCTACCCCGTCAAATAAAAATGCGGAAGGAAAGTGAGTGATTGATGTCTTGAAAAACCACTAATAAGCTTGGACAATTTTCTATCTTCCTCGTCTGCGTTTTTTGTAACTTACTACCTAATTCGTAATTCTCACACTTATCGTCTAAGACGAAGAAGACGCGTAGCTGTGTGGCAACGCCCGCCTCGGAACGGCGGAGGCGCGGCGTCGTGTGTGCGGTCTAGGCGGATTACCTACACCGTGATACAAAATTTCAACCCGCTCCACCACGTGTCGCCGCGGCGGGCGGTGCCACACCCACGGAGGTTTCTTCGCCTGATGTTTCCCACACTTGCAAGTTTCACAACACGTTCTAAAACGTATTTCCTTCTTCCCCAGGTGTCGCGGATCGAGAACCGCCGTACCGTGTCGCTCGGCGACCGGCTGCCGTACGGCACGGACCCGCGCGTGCCGCCGGCGCATGGCACGGTGGCGCCCGCGTCGCCCGGCGCGGCGGCGGCGCAGCGGAAAGTTGCCCTCGCATGTCAGGCCAGTAGGAGGTTGCTGGAAGATACGCTCGCTAAGCCTGGTAAGGATTGTCTTGTTTTCGATTGGTCTCGATAAAGAAAATAAATGTAGATAATTTGTCATTGACACATGATTTATTAAATATTGTGCCAAATATGTAGATCTCCTTAAGTCCGGGTCACTGGACTGCGAAAACAAAATGAAAGTCCTAAAATCAAGTAGTTGATAGAACAAAAATCGGTACAAGTAAAATTATTATAAGTAGCTTCGTTAGTTTAATGGTAAATATTTGAAACAAAAGCAGTTATAACGCATTTAATCGGCCTCATTCTACGAATGTTATGCTGATTAACCTCTGCCTGATCGGATGGTTGTTGAAGAATCTTAATTTTTGACTAATAATTGCTAAGTTTGCTAAGTTTGGTTGATCCAGTCAAAAGCACATAACATAACAAAATTGTAATATTCACATAAGTTTAATTTTAATTTTCTCAGGTTTTCTCTCGTTTTTATCTTCCTAATTTAGCTTTATTAACTACAGCTCAATTCCGTAGTCTCTTTTTACTTAACTCTCGCAATTTTGTCTAACCTTACTTATATTAAATTTTAATTAAACCTTTTCTTAAATTAAAAACTGTGTTTTATACAATGTATTGTATTTTTATAATAGTTTTATTTAAAATTGCCAAGTGATTCTTTTTGATTTGGCAGTTAAAACTTAGTTTAAAAACAAACATAATTAATGTCCACTCGACTAACTCGTAATAACAACGTGAAGTGTCTTATTTAAATTCTTTGAAAACTTATTACACATAAAGGGAGCCTTGACCCAGGTGGGACAATCATTTTGAAAAGGGTGTAAGTCTTATACAAATAAGTCAGGACTTCGCCCTTGTTAATGTAGACTACGACATTTGGCTACTAATGGAATTCCAAGTAAAACGTGGTAAAACGCTTGTTATGAGAAATTGGTCTCATTTCGCAATTCTCTCGTGAGAGGTTTTGTTCGAGCTAATGAAGAAAATGTAAAGTTGTTCTTATAAAAGAATCGGTTCTTCAAACATTTTAACAGTGTTATTTTGAATACAATTCCCGTTTAGTTTAGTCTCTATAATATTTTTAGAAATTGGCATATTTGTATGTTTATTAATGCACATTTATATATAAACTACCTATTATTAAAGAAACAAAATAATACCATAATTCATACTTGTTCATACCTAAATGACTAGATTTTATAAACTCTGATGTCCTTACTAAATATAAAATATCATAAGATTTCGAGGTAAATCAACCTTGTTCAAATACGACTGTAGGTATCATTACAGTAAGGAACAGGTAGATGACTAATCTCAGAGTCAAGGCTAACTGTAATGCCAAGTCAAAGTTTTTTTTTCGACAAATTCTCGAGTCTTGGTTGCTATGTTGTCTAAGGGTATTTTTAAACTTAATACCTACCTATAACCATTAGCTAATAAAGTTTACTGATACGAGGTTTTTAAGAATACCTAGTGCGGGCTACTAGCAAAATATAAAACGCCTTGATATAAAATCCAGCCATTATTCAATATTAAATTAACATGATATCTCTAGATTGATCTACAACGGAATAATTATGATTACAATCATTTATTTCAAATTTTAACGAATAACTGGCGGGCATGGCGTCCACTACTTGAATAATGATGAGATCTAATTAAAATTCATAGAATAAACGTCCAGAGCAAAGCGAAATAGTGACACAACTATACCTGCCGACCGCCCTTGTCCCAAAAGGCTAATTTATATAAAAGTCCTAATTTTAGTTCTAGGTATTTTTTCCATCAACTCTTTTAACGCCTAATAGAAGCGTCAAGACCATTCACTATAAGATATCGTGCCTGCAATAATTAAAGTTGTGAAATATTGATATTGAACTCATAAGTTACGTATTTTTTTTTTTTTTTTACCTACTTAGTCGAATTGATACTATCGAAAACATTTATTTACATACAATATATATACAGTGGTACTACTAAACGAAATTAATAACTAGCTTAAATCTAAAATAGGCCCTTGAGGCATTGTACCAAGGATGCTGGCGGCATTTCCTCGCTGTATCGCAATGCTGATACGTTGTGCGAGGTAGCCGCCAGCTCTTCGGTCACCAGTTACGTCAACCAGACGCTTCGCGATTTCTGCGAACAACTTATGCGCGCTGGGACCCCATGGACCTAGAGTTTCAACACCAAATGGTACAAAATGGTACTCTCTACCGAGGCTCTTATATTTGTTACGTTTTAGAATTTCGGCGCTTTCCGCCGCTCCGCCCGCTTTTACAGTAGTCCGTTGAAGGTGGGACGGTGCCAGTGTGTCTACGCAGGTAGCATCCCACACCAACATCCGTCCCAAGCTCCAAGGAACTAAGGACACTCCATCGGGCCTCTTGCCATCATCTCTGATAATGCCAGTCGGCTCAAGAAGAGCAGGCACATTGATGGTGGCAAGAGACCGACGGACTATGTCATTAAGCGACGCATGTCTCGAAAAACGGCCTGCACTTTTTTGACAAGATAATCCGTGGTGTCCCAGTCGGTCCACGTCCGTGCCACAAGAGCATATGTGTGGCGTACACACCGAAACCCCGAGTCGCAAACCAGTCGCCAGTCTAAGGGAGGCCGGATCCAAGAAAGTACCAGTATTGGGCGAAGGATGGGCATGTAGCCAGTAACCGGCTTCCCGGGCTCCGACCGCCAAAAGCCTCGCGCGGTCTGGACCTGTACAGTTGTTTAGGAGAGTATTGTAAGTTAAATCACAGTAAACATTATCCCAACTCCTTTGTGAATTTCGCAATCATCGAGTGAAAGGTAGGTCCTTAGGGCATGGACGGCTGCCTCGCACCCACCTTTCGTGCCGAAACCTAGCTGTATTGGTTCAAAAAGGGATTGTAATTTTGATCTAATGTGTCTAACCGCAATTTTTGAAGCCAGACGTCGTAAAGTTGACCCCACCGTAATGGGTCTCACCCCTCCGTCCTTTTTGGTTAGGGCGTATTGATATGACAAATCGAATCCGTAATTCATTCAAAAGAGTCATAGTTCAAGTGTTAGCAATTATGTTTGTTTGATGTAGCACCCTAGAGTTGAACAAACTTAATATATCTAAATATAGAATACCTCCAATGCGTTCTTGGAGTTATTTTCACTCGCCGCAAAAAGAATCCGACGTCAAGATGAAAACAAATCTCCAGTGGCATTGCCACCGCCAGAGACAAAGTAAATGCTAATTTAGTAGATGTTTAAAAAGAACTAGTCTCAAGCTAGCGATGCTAGTTAGTTGATTAATACATTAATTTAATTAAAAGGAACTGCATATCTTGGGAAATCATGGTGTGGTTTTGCTCTCGAATTCGAGCTAGCTTCACCACTGACAGTGTAGCCTAGACATGCATGGCTAAGTAACCGTAGTTTACATTCAGAAGCTTATTTGATACTGTTGAAACTGTGTTTTAGAATAGACTAAGGTGCACTAAAGAGCCGGTGCGGCGGGGAATTCAATTTAAAAATGGGCCGCTTAGGAGCGTGCTCGCGAATACAATGCTTTTGAGACGTCTAAGCATTTAAGAATGCCCGGAACAAATGCAAACGTTTGTCTTGTTTTGTTTGAGTGTCTTGCTGTTTGTTTATCTTAGTGGTACAAACCACGCTAGGCTAGACTAAAGCGCAGACGGAGTAATGATACCTATATATTATATATTTTAGGCTGTATCAATTCTTGCTTACATTTGAAGCCAAATGTGTTTTCAAGATTCAATTCTTCTCGTCAGTAGTAATACTTTTTATAGCGCCTTTAAAATCAAAGTTAAAAAAGAGCATTGTTATATATTGAAAGAAATTTTGAAAGAAAATCCTCATAAGTTTGTACTTTGTAAACAGATCTGCTCTAACTTGATGTTACCTAAGCTTCGTTATTTTTCCACCCTAATACATAATCCCTACATCTCATCTAAGCTGAACAATAGCTTCATCACACAAAATAACAAACATTTAGCTTCAGAAACTCGTGCTGCGAGGCTATGCATCCCCTTTATGAAAGTGGACATCGAACAATAGCCGGGACGGACCATTATGGAGAGCCTGTAAAAATATCCTGGACAATGAGACTGTTTGAGCAGTCTCTCTAGTTTTAACATACCTTGTTTCACGTACGCATTTTTTTTTAAATATTCAGTTTCAAGGTCCCTGATTTTATCTGCTTTCTTGATCAGGATATAAGAAATTTTAATAAAGAGAAAAAGGTCATCGAAGTAGCTTTCAAAACAGTTTGTTCGGTACCTACCTGTAGTACAAAATAAATACGAATCGTAAGAAAGTATGTACCTATTTCTTGCTCAAAACTTATAATTGTGTTTAGAAAAATAATATCAACAAATGAATAGGAAGGTGATTAAAAATTCGACCTTCGTTTTATACGATAGAACCTATACAGTTAATAGTTACTTAATAAAATCAATTTGCTTCTTCTAAAAAGACACAGTGCAAAGGCAACCTTGGTCATAGAACTTAGTTTGTTTTCTGACGTTTGCGCTTATAATGTGTGAAGATGCAAAAAACTAATAGCCATCGTGACTTCCTCGTTGAGAAGGATCTTTTTACTTTAAAACCTAATACGTATTTTGTGAGATTTTTTAATAAATCTACTAACTATTGGTAGGAAAGAATATTCGTTAAGTTACTCAGCAACTTGACTTCTATACCTACTTAGTTAATGCTGATGGATTAGGGCCGAATTATGGATTGTATACTTTGGCTATTTATAAACCACGAAAGTTTTGTAAGTAATTAAGTATATCAGCATATATTAAGCAGTAAGGCAAAGCAAGAGTGACGAATATTTTATTCTCAGCGATTTCATCAAAGCATTTTAATCGTAGATCGATTGGGTATTACCTACGTCAAAAAGTGTTTGATCTATGACTGTCGACAGATAGGTCGCGCAAAATAGCAATGAGCCGTCAACAGCTAAGAACTGACTAATAATCCCTAATCTAAACGGGAACTTTCTTAGCGGAAACTTGCATGAGAATTTTCTCATTAAAGTTTCCATATATTTTGGAAATTATAAGAATGTTCTGCTATTTGCACATGCTACGCACAAAACATTAACCAATCGCATCTTGCTCCAGGAACCCCACCTACGATAGTCCAGCCCCCCAATGGAGGGTACTGGGTGGACGGCGTGGACGAGACCCCGGACGAGGACCACGAGCCACGCTCGCAGCCCGGCACGCCGCGGCAGGCCGGCCGCCGCCACAACATCGACACCGACGACATCGCCAAGTACTACAGGAGATTCTTCCTAGGCAAGGTAAGAACGAACTGTCTAGTTGTAACCAGGGGTACTGGGAGGTGTGGGCAAGTCGTCAAGCTTGAGCTTCGCTCGCAGGCACGGGTCGCACCATATTATCATAGAATGAAATGCCAGTCTTGCCTTCCGTTATAGTTATTGTCATGCTGCTTCTTTATTATTTTCTTTTGCGTAACAATGTATAGTATGATCAAATTCGTATTAGCAAAGTTTTGAGGCGCTATGGAATGTAAGAAATAAGTAAAAAAGAGATCGAAACATCGTGCGTCAAATCACGTTTCAGAAAAGGTTCAATCTTTTGACAAAACGCCGCAATTGCATCAGATAAAGAGTACGGAAAATCACGATTTAATTGCTTTCGTGACTAACAACGCGCACTTTCTTCGAGTGGTCAGGCGGGAATAAAAAGACGTATTACGAAACGGGCATCCAACCAGGTTATGATGGAACTGGTTATGTTTGCGTGTCAATGCCGTTTAACGTTCAAGATAATTTGGTAGTGTTTTACGCGGACCATCTGCCTTGACATTTGCGCGCCAAGCAGTCTGCGGGGAGCAAATAAAACAGACTGTTGCCAACTGTTCGCCATGCCAAGTTCGAAGCTTTTTTGGCTTTGCGTTATGTGGTATTTCATAATTTCGGGGCAAAACAATGTGGTAATACTTGAACACACGGAAACAATGTGGCAATACTTGTACGGAAGAATCCGTGTAATGTTTACGCGAACGGAAATAAATCAGTAGATATCAGTAGGTATCTCTTAGTTGTTTTTGTGATAATTGTTGGTTCGCACGAACAGAAAGTAATCAAACCGTAAATCTACATTAAGGTATCGTATTATTCGTAATGTTCATGAATGAGTGAGATAGTTAGGTAAGTAATCATTAAGATAAGGATTATAAAATTACAATTGCTTTAGTTTCATAATCAACAGTAAATCCATACTGTGTCAGTTCATTATGAGTACCTACCTTTCAGACGGACCTTTCAGTTTCCCTTGACATTAAATTGTCATTGCTAATTATGTATAAAACACGCTATCCTCACTATCCTACCCTTCTAAGAGCATATATCCAGTAAAATTGGACTTTGACTTGATGTTTTTATGAATTAATTATGAATTCTTAATTATGTAGGCAACACACGAGAGGCACGTTTGTCCTTTATTAAATGAATTATTAGGTACTTTGGTGCATCAATTTAAAGTTCAGTTCAAGCTTACCCATTTTTGCGTGTAAATAATACAGCTTAGAACCCAAGGGAGTTCGCGTTAAGGTCAATGTCGTTTCGTCAATGTCACTGTGTCCAGTCTGATCGGTTTATTCCCAGAGGCAACTACCGTGTTGTTTGTTACTACTTACTACTAGTATTTACGTACTGAGGCTTTAACTCCCAATAGTTACCTGACCACTCACTTTGACTTGACAAAGTATGAACGAGCCACAATAAAAACGTTTTTTTTGTCAAAGAAATAGCCTTGCAAGTTGCAAATAAGCCTTGTTGCAAAAATATAATATCAGGGCGAAGGTTAGTTCAGAGGGTTGATGTTAGGAACTGAACTGGAACTGGAAGAATTGCATCGTCTTCTTTAGTACTAACGGATCCAACTCATATACAATTCAGTTTTCAATTTCGTCTGAATACTACTGAGACGTGTTGCAAAGTTAGGTTCACTTTTCCAAGTTTATGAGTTCTAAGTGGGTAATTTATGCAATTTCTTCATTTTGCTGCAAAAAACAGTCTTAGTTCTTAATAAATTAGAATGAATTATTTCGATTATACAATACGAGATAATATGTTTGGTATAGGTACCTATTACTTTATATGCGCGTAGTTTTAAAAATGTTACAAGACAGCACGTGTATGTTGAGTTCGGGTAACTTCGAAAGTGGGATAATTTTGAATATGGCAAATATCTACTAAACTAGAAACACTTTCTACTGCAACAACAGTAGGTACACAAGATGCGTTGGTAAGCGTTGCAGTTTTATACATATTTGCCATTTTCAAAATGAACCCGCAGTTGAACTTATCCCAGTGCACCTAATATCAATGTAACGAGTATGAATTCATTGATATTAATTAGTGGTGCGTGGTGCGTATTCCTTATAAGTTCCTGCGACCTGTCACGTCGATAGTTTCCTTATAAGCCGGGGCCTTGTGTCAAAGGTCTGCTAGTACCACTGCCATAAATATCACTGCTCTAGATTTATCGTTTCTGTATGTCTTGGTTCAATTAATTGAATACGATAGTAATGTTTATTACATGTGCCCTTAATGATTATTTCTACTCTTGCACTTAAACTTGTTAGACGGTTATGAGACGAAATTACTAGAAATCAAACTGCCTTTCCACGAACCTATAAACACGCTCGATATTTCCGCTCCACCGTCATTCACAGAAAATTTCATCGAGTCTGCAAATACCTAAAATATAGGGATAGTTGGCACTATTGACGTTAACAGACCCGCCGTCTCGGTTGCGGTAACAACTTCCTCGGCCAAACATTATACATCGGCACGAACTTAACCGTAAAATGTGCATGCATACACATAAAATACGGTGTTACGAAGCATTTTGGGACGCATTTTGTTTATGCAATGTGTTTATAATTATAATTATTTGTTTTGTACTAGCCACTGCTATAAATTTGCATGATATTTCTGTTCCACCGTCATTAACAGAGAATTTCATCGAGTGTTATTTTGAGATGTATTATAGTTTAAATGCAATGATTATGTAAATTATAATTACTTTATGTGAAGAAGTCGTTTAACTTTGATCATATCGTAGGTACTTCAAACTTCAAGTTAAGTAAGTAAGTGTTAAATAACTTATACTGTTCATTTTTATTTGTATAATATCTTACATTTAAATTATAATCGTCATTAAGTAAAATACAAGTATGTTTTAAATTATCTACACCGTTAATCTGAGCGACGCGGTGAAAAAGATTTTGAACATGCTGTTCTAAGTATTCTAGGTATTCTGCGTTCATTAAAATCATATCGCAAAAGTCATCTACATGGATGAAATGGTACCATGTTTACTAGCTATTATAATTTACTATCTATTTGGAATGACACGAAAAAAGCAGAAAAAGTAAGACATTGGTCGTGGGTATGGGAAAGTTCACACGTGTTGGTTGAGCACCGATGTCGTTATAAAGCTTAGATTACATTATTCACGTCTTATTGCGTACTTTTACCCGCACAGAACGTTACCGCCATGTGTTTTATATAAAATACTATCATATTCTTAACTATTTAACCAATGGTAGACTTTAAGTCGTAGTTATAAGGTTCACGATTGGTAAGTTAATTGTGTCGACGGTACTTACATACAAATAAAGGGGCTGTATATTTCATTCGGTAATGCCTAATGGTCTCGCATAGGCGGCGCCTATAGTCTTTCCTTATTAGGTAATGGGTTTATTTTGAGCTTTATGTGGTTTCCTTTATTGCCACGAACAAGGTTAATGTACGTTTGATATGTAATAAAATCGCACTAAATGTAACGGAGCAATACCATTAATTTGACACAAACTTAGTATTCCTTCAATTTTCCAAGGTAACTTTATGATATGGAAAACCAACTGTCAGAAAAGGAAATGCCACATCATTTTAGCAATCCAATTAGCAACACAAACAACAGCGCATCGGTAGAACGCATACAATTTTGTATAGATACACTATTGATAATTACTATATTTTTTCGCACCAATAAGAACTGCACGCTTGCAAGATTCATGCTTTCTAGTTTAGGCCTAAAACCCGTTCCGCCATTAACATTATTCCAATATATAGATGAGATTGAAATTGATTGTACGGAGTGCATATTAATAATGCAAGACAGACTGATATATCTGCTGCGAATCACGACCGGCTTCTATTTCCCCCGAGGCTCGGCCGTGTGTCCGCTGCCTTATGAGCTGCGTATTCTCAATGGTTTCGCGAACCTAGGCGAGCCGAGGTCTTAGTCTATCCATTGTAAGAGATCAGTAACAACATACTTAATCGAAAATCGCATCTTCCACTGGTTCTTTAGAGCTTAATCGCGCTCGGCGAGCCTTTGGAATTACACCCCCGAGCTGACATTGCTCCGACTTCGCTGAGAAATACAATGTACAATGCATTGAAGACAGTGTGAATATATTAAAAGCTTTCATTTTATACGACATCAGACGAAATTAAAGAGAGAGATATGCGAGATATTTTACCAGGTTAAAATAATCCCTTGGTCATTACTCAAACCATTTGTAGCGTGACTCAACATAACATACAAAAATTGGGTAGTGAGTATACGACCGATAAATTAATTAAAACTAAAACTCACCAATTAAAACGTACGCAGTCAAGCACCTGGTATAAGGGTCCAACTACACTCATTAAATAAAATAAAATACACAGTGGGAAAAATTGTGCCCACCAACGCGGAACGGGCTTCATGCTGCCTGGAACTTCTCGCCGCGTAGATTGGTCCGATTACGGTAGTCGTTTCACAACTAAAGTGCAGTATATCGAGAATCAAATGCAAGCGAAAATCAATCATAACTCAACGCAGCAGAATCAAAATTGAAGTGAGCATATATGGATATTAGTGCTATTTTTGCCCGTATGTGGAACATATCGAGTAATTCGAAACCTCGCGTGAGTACTACGCTTTATCGCGTATATGCATCTTTTGGATTTTATAAGGATCTTTAAAATATATACCTACTTATCACGCTCTGCACAATATCATAATATATATAGGATAATATAAAAAGATATAGTTCCTCTAAATTGAACGTTATTCAGCCTTTCAACTTTTAATTAGGCATACGTAAGTAAAGATTATGCCCATGCATTGTTGGTTCATAATTACACCATATTCATATACATTGGCATATTATGTAAATGAACAGTCATTCGACCATAAGGAACTAATTATATAATTCGTTACATTTTCGCGCTGTGAAGTTATCTACGCGTGTAGATAAAAACGAGTATACTTTGAATATATAACCATATAACCAATAGCAGACCAAATTATAACGTACACTACTTATTCATTTACCTTAAATTGTAAATATTGATACTCAACAATAACTCAAAATATATGCGAGTACCTTGCATCAAAACCCCATAAATATCGGTCTTACGAGCACAAAGATAAGATCCAAAATGGTTAATGTCATCACCGAAAATGTGCGCGTATCTATTTACATAAAATATTACGACCGTTTCGTGCCAGCTCTAGAGGTCGATGGGTCATTGCGGTGACAAGAGTTAGGCTAGATGAATGCAGCTGATCACTAAGCCGAGATTGCTGGAGGGTTGACGTGCAAATACATTAGGGTTGGCACGTAAGGGATTTCGGACGTTGTCAATTTGTTACCTTGAAAAGGGGATTTTCATTACAGCTCTACTCTACAGCATCAGATTACCATTAGATTGCGTTTTGTTGTGAAAATATTACAACACAATCAAGCGAAACGTGATTATAGAGCGAAATTTAAAAGAACAAAGACTTTGAGCTCACGGTCATTGACAGCGTCTTACGAAATAAGTTAAGATTAATTTCACTTCAAGCAACTTCATCTCACAATGGGGTTGGCAACTGTCAAAGGTTTGCCTAGATGGCGCCATCATAGCTTGCCCCTTTTTCTATGAGATTTGGCTTAAAGAGCTGGCATCCAGGGTATTAAAAAAACAAAAAATTGACACAATTCTAGGGATTGAAGGGGCAAGCTATGATGGCGCCATCTGCTAAAAACTTCCACCGGCCAACCCCATTATTAAGAGTGAAATTATAATAACATCAATCATTGCACCAAATACGGTCATTTTTCAATTCGCGCAGATTAAATCTCTGACGCAGCCGCAACTGACAAAAGAGAAATGGGAGCAATAAGCAAATGCCTTCTTTCATAACGCGAAATTGGTTCGAGAGCTTCGAGGACAATTCGTTGCAGAGAAATGATGGGCCCTCAGAAATGATTGCCCCTTTAGGTGCCGCTGCCCGTACCGACTAAGTCGAGGTCTCGAATAAATAAATCGAACGAAGATTTTATGGCCAATATGGAGATTCCTTCAGGAGAATATAAAAACACAATGGTGTAGACAATGGAGCTTTTTGTTCTGCATCAATCTCTTTAATATAGTAGGCAATTTAAAAAAAAATGCGAAAATAAATTGAAAATCGTCGATATCCTTTAATCTTTATTTTGTTTTGCTGTGTATCATATAAAAGTAAATATTGGGCGTAAGTTTATCTTAAATGATCACCTTTACTGCCGTTAGGATCACTTAAGTATAATTTGATAGTCTGAGAACAATAACATTACATTAATGAATGACATGGATTATCCCATGCCCAGGCCCATACTCGTAAATAATAACGATTATTTGAAGAGTTTGGTCGGCTCGAATGACCCAACTTGTTTCGTACCACAACTTTGCCACTAATCTACAAAATTATGTGGTTTTAATGATCATCGTTGTAATCTTAGTATCATCGTTACGAGTACCTGTCGTAATTTTTATACACCTTTTGGGATTGTTGTTATAAATGTGAAGGTTATATAGGTAAAGGGTCAATAGAAATTGCTAATACTGTAAACAAATCAATACATGTTCATTGCTTCGTAAGCTCCCACTTTTTATGGACAACCATGGTCTTATCCACAATTTGTATACATACTTGAATCTCTTATTTATATCAATTTTTAGTAAAAAATTAATCTTGGCATATTTGTTTACATTATTTGCAATTTGTATAGACCTCCATTTTACTCTAAAAATCTTTTAAGATATCTCTATAACGTAACGTCGACGCACATAAAATTGATAATCAAAACAAATGCACGCACATGTACGCTTATAACGTGTAATGTGCCATAAAACAGGAAGTATCAGTTACTAACTGGATGAATGTTGCCACCATCATGTCATTTATCGGATGACACATATTTCTAAGCAATGGAATTATTTATCATCATGAAGATAGATGTTCCGTAAATACAATCTCTGCAGCCGAAGCGATGAATAGAGAAATTTTCACTCAACCAGCTTGCAAAAAATCACTCAATCGCTCAGATTCTATCACAGATGACGTCATCCATCAGTGAGCGAGTACGAAAAGGGGCATTAACCCCTCGTCCCTTCAATTACCATCTTTAGCTTTCAATTTGCCGTTTTGTGGTAAAGATGAAAAAAGACGAGCAAGGGAAAATTCTAAAATGGGTAAGTAAATAGACTGAAGTGGTAATGGGAGGCCATTTCTGTGTCGTCATCCGACGTAATGAACTGAAATGCTCTAAATAAGTAGAATAATTTAGCTATCTTATTACTGCCTGGTAGTTTTAAATTTTGCTCTACATGCACATTTATAATACCTTAGTTCATTGCCGTTAGTAAATGGTATTTTATTTAGGATACCCAGTTTTTGACTCGAGAGGGATAAGATTGGAAGTGGTTTGGAAATTTGTACTGGGTTTTTGACTAACCTCGTCGCGGTTAGAAGTTAGTACATGCTTTACCCAAACAATTATTCGCTCTGTGCATGACTCTGAAATAGGGCACATTACTTATCTGACAATTGACGGCTGTAGGCATGAAGATGTCGTCCCATGAAAGTTTGACATTCGCCCCAAGCCACGCATGATCGACCCGTGAATTTCACCACTTCGCACTTCGCACATGGCCGATAATATAGTATTTTTGCGCCTCACAACACCACTGACAATAGGCATTTCCTAAGTGCAATAATGGTTTCCTGGCAGCACACCCAACTACTGGAGGAAGTGGACTGCAATGATTAGAGATTGCGACACATTGCATATGCCGATCACGTACGCTTCTTAAGGATCTGGCTT
The DNA here is from genome assembly GCF_910591565.1 of Cydia splendana. Taxonomy (NCBI): domain Eukaryota; kingdom Metazoa; phylum Arthropoda; class Insecta; order Lepidoptera; family Tortricidae; genus Cydia; species Cydia splendana. Next base: position 9,243,458 of record NC_085974.1, read on the forward strand.
TGCTTTGGCTTCGGATTGCGGAGTTTAAAGACTTGAGAATTCCTGGCTGTTGAGTAAATAAAACTCGACTTGGACACGATTCGGTGCCGTGACCAGGATTGTAAAAATCAGTTTTTTTTAAACAAAAATAGTATTGTTGTAAAAAAGTTTAGACACTTATAAAATCTCCTTATAAAGTAACCTGTTAACTTTTACTAGTCCTATTAAGGTTTAATAACTCAATATAATTTTGCATTTTCGTTTTCTTAGTCGACTTGAATATATTTCTCGAAATACGATCAAAGACTATTAAGTTTCGTAATACAAGAAAAAGAACTCTTAACATATTTTCCTGATCGGCCATAATAATTTTCTTAATATCTGACTAGTTACGCTGCAACAAAAGTACTGCAATATTTACGATGTTTGGTCGTTAGTAGTCATCACATCACCACTAAATCACTATTGCATAATATATCTGTTTAGTAAACAACCACGCTAGTTAGTTACTTTATGTCGTAACGAGCTGTAACGCGTTCCTGATTGGCGTTACCCGTTATTACCATAAACCTTCATGATTTAAGTTATCAGAGCACAGCGAGCACAGTTATTTGTTGCCGTTGAACTTTTATTTGATATGCATTCGAGTTTACTTTAACGGGAAAAGTTATTCTTTATGTATTCCAATAAGTTTGTATTGAATAATATTGGCTTTAAAATCTTTAAATAGAACGAGGTAAGTACGACGTACTACCTATTATGCCTATTATGACATATGTAAATAATTAAATAAATTGTTAAGGTTACTCAATATTTTCAATAAACATTTGATTCCATAATGCTTCACGAACAGGCCATTTCAAGTTGACGTCATTACCAAGTCTAGTTCTAACCAGTGAATGATCTCATTGTCTATAAAATGGTCTGATTCATACCGTAATGGCATTGCTTTAATCAACTTGAGTGTTAAGTACTAGAACCGTCACGATCTTAAATCTTTGATGGAACGAAACCTTAGTAGGTCAGCTTTATGTCATTTCACCTACATACCTAATTGTTAAATCGACCTTCACTTGTTAGAATAGACGTCGTCATGGGACTGACCTATAATGTTAACACAGGTTACTTGCCCTAGATGGATCAATCAGAAATATCAACAAGCCAGGTGTGATGATGAGTTGTTGGATTGGAGTATTGAGTTGTACCTATAGTATATAGAATCGTGTAGAATGGAACTGAGGTTTGCTGCTCGTCGAGTAGATATACTATGAGTAGTGCCCGCAAGTCCTACAATAAGTTGTATTACAATATGCTTCATAATGCGAAGTCTCTTGTAAGGTAGTCTATGAAAGCGAATAAGTCCATTAGTGAATCGAATGGCGTCCAGACATTTTTGCCGCTGTAAATATCGTCCATCATATCCCGTTTTATAGACATTGAGGCGTGTCTGATGGACATTATACGGTCGTTTGACAGTAAATATTGGCTTTTGTTATTTACATTCCTAATTAGGCCGATATTTTCTGTTTGCATACATGTTATCAAATGTTCTGGGTTGCGACCTTCATTTGGCGTCGGCCATGCGTTAGGTAATACATATAAGCGTAATGCTATGTTCATACATTCTTATGACAATTGACTTATCGGGTTTGTATACGCTATTAGTATAACGTAATTATCCAAATTAGAGTATGTTGTTTTATGCTAGTGTAAGAATTTGATCTAATAACGATAAGGTCAAGATACTTAAATCAAAATCTGCTTGTTAGTAAAGCGTGGTGTACCTAATACATTGTTTTAGTACGGGGCTGAAGATTTGATTGATTTGTTTTTTTTCTTCTTCTAAAGACAAACAATGAAGTATGAGTATATGTAGTACTTGAACACAAGTCAAATGAAATTGAAGACATGTAACCGCAATATGAGAATAGATACGTAGGTATACGGTAACTAGTCTGTCATATGAGGCCAATGAATGACTTGAGAATGCATAATTGCATATGTACTAAATTAATTTTGACGTATCAGTCCTTTTCTTGCAGTCTGAATATTTTTCTCTTAATGTTTTTTTATGTTAATAATAATAATTTTTGTAATAATGTTTTCATGTATTTTTGTTACAGGAGCACATAAATTTGGTCGGGACGGACGAGAATCTGGGGTCTGTCGTGATGTCCCTCAAGAACGAACATATGGCGGGGCACGACCACACCAGGATACTTCTCAGATTACGCACAGAGACCATGCACGGACTCATACCCACCACTAGTAAGCTTATAAATACATATATATATTAATTTAGTTTATTACGACTAAGTACCTACGTTTTTCGAAATTTGCTTGTTAGAGTTGAACCAAGAAAAGTCTGCAACGATTTTGATAGCAAACGCAGTGTAAGTGTTATTTTAAAAGTCAAACTTCTATGACATTATGACGTATAAAATAACACTTGCACTGCGTGTGCTATCAAAATCGTTGCAGACTTATCTTGGTCTAGCTCTATCTAATAGCGCGTTTAAAAGTGGCCTTAAGTAGACAAAGTAACGCTTAATCCATTGTTGTTGCCCTTTTCATTGTCAAGGTGACATTTGCCTATAGTAAATTAGCCTCTAAAGGAGCGAAAGCACAATTGAAACGCCATTATTACGCATACCATTATTACCTAAACACGCGATGCCATCACAATCGAAACACATGGGGCCCATTTCTCAAAAGCTTGTAACTTGTAATACAAGCGGATGTCACTTTTTGACAGCTTTTGTTAGAACTTCCACTTGTATTACAAGTTACAAGCATTTGAGAAACGGGTCCATGGTCTGTGCTGCGTCGGGTAATACCGCTGGTGGTGTATATCGATTAGTGTAGATTCATTTCGTTGAGTTAGATCTAGTCACATATTTATTTGACTTAACAGGCGTAGCGATGTATCGGGTGGCATGGTGTTTCAATAATGTTCCTAAAGTCATTGCACACGGCTAGTTTTATAGTGAGTTGATATACTCGCGACTCTCGCGAGTTAGTAGCGGATAGCATAAATAAAGTTACTCGTTAGTTGGGATACATGAAGCGAGTCTGAATAGCTAGTCAAAGCTCCCACGAATCACGTTAGTGCAGCGGTGCAGAAAGTAGTTGTGTGAAAAAAAAAGAACTCATTTATATATGTAAATGAGTCGGCAGATTCCTGTAAATATGGACTTGTTTATAAGTTTTAAAGTCTCTCAAGGAAGTTGAATCAAATAACTAACCGCCGAGGGCAAAGGAAAATCCCCACCGGAAAATCCATAGGCAATTTTAAAACGGAAGAAAATAATGCCTTTGGTTTTCAGGATCAGGCGCAATGCCATCGCCGTTGAAAATGGCGAAGATGCTTAACGACCAAGTGAACGTCGACAACTTCATGGCGGTGATGTGTCTCAACGCGTCCTCGCTGATCTCAACCTACGACGAGCACGTGCTGGTCGCCACCTTCAAGTTCGGAGTGCTGTACCAGAAGTATGGACAGACGACGGAGGAAGAACTCTTCGGGAACAACGATACGTCACCCGCATTCGACGAGTTTCTAGAAATGCTCGGGCAGAGAATCAAGTTGAAAGACCATAAAGGTACGTTAGATGCGCGATAAGAAAGTTTAAGCGATTATCTGGGTACCCAGAGATCTCGCTAATGGACGGTAATTACACTGTTCTTGTAATAGAGGAATATAAAAGTTTTAGTTGGTGAATAATTACAGGCGATTAATAGTACGAACGTGGTGACTTTTTATTAATGGTCGCCTTAACTTTGCTAGCAGCATTTAGCTTCAACTTTTATTAAAATTCTTTCATTGTTACAATACTTACAATTATTTCCAACGTTATGATGAAGAGGGACACGTTTGCTGTGGATTGGATTTATCCTTTTTTATATAAAAAGGAGTTTTTAAGTATATATTTTACGAATAAAAATAACGCGCCATAATTTCTAGAACATCTTGTGTCATCTTTTAACACTGTGCAATTGGAAAGATTTTATCAAAATGTAAGTATCTCACCCGAAATACTTTTCCTCAGGCTATCGCGGCGGTCTGGACATCATGAACGGGCACACCGGCACCGAGGCGGTATACGAGCGATTCTTCGACCGCGAGATCATGTTCCACGTGGCTCCCCTCCTACCGCACACGGCTGGCGACGCGCAGCAGCTGCAGAGGAAGAGGCACGTCGGGAACGACATTGTGGCGATTGTTTTTCAGGTAAGACTTCTTTATGAAGCCCTGGTAAATATAGCATCAGTGGAAGTCCCTTGATACTGTCAGTTATCAGCACGGAGATGGAGTGAGATGGGTATATTTACGGCGTGATCATGTTCCACGTCGCCCCTCCTACCGCACACGGCTGGCGACGCGCAGCAGCTGCAGAGGAAGAGGCACGTCGGGAACGACATTGTGGCGATTGTTTTTCAGGTAAGACTTCTTTATGAAGCCCTGGTAAATATAGCATCAGTGGAAGTCCCTTGATACTGTCAGTTATCAGCACGGAGATGGAGTGAGATGGGTATATTTACGGCGAGATCATGTTCCACGTCGCCCCCCCTCCTACCGCACACGGCTGGCGTCGCGCAGCAGTTGCAGAGGATGAGTCACGTCGGGAACGACATTGTGGCGATTGTTTTAGGTAAGACTTTTGAAGCACTGGTAAAGGTAGCATCAGTGGAAGTCTCTAACTTACTCTACGTAGTATGGGAACGTTGTTGAGAGTCTTTCGGAAACTTGTGTAATACGCACATATTGCGAAATTACAGCATGCAAGGGTAGTAAGCTAGCATTATGCTTAATATCAATCCAATCTAATACCAACAACTAATTATTGTCGCTATCTATGTGTACGTTGTCTAACGATAACGATATGATGATTCCAGGAAAAGGCAACTCCGTTCACGCCAGACATGATTGCGTCCCATTTCCTGCACGCCTTCATCGTCGTCACGCCCGTGGAGACTACCGGCGGGGAGACCAGGTAACATCCCTCATCCCTAAAATACAGTTAAGAGCTAAGAAAAGAGCACATCGTGTCTTAACACAAAATATGCAGGTACCTATTTAAAATAAGTGTTCCGTGAACAAAGTTTTGTACGGAACACTAAAAACTGTCGTTGGATAAAAATCAACCTTATTTTAACATCAGAAAGACTGATTCGGAAATGTTTTTCAACTTGTACTCGTGCCTTTATTACGAATTTACGTTTGATACACTTTGGGACGCCAAAAAAGTATTATCCTGAATATCTTCATAAAGAAAAAGAAAAAAACTACGACGTAGGTGTTTGTGTTTATGAGTAAACTTTTCGATACTTGAGATACGTTTTGGAGTGCCATACAAATGTAGGCATGTACAGTTTGCATATACATTTATATACTGTACGTACATTACTATCCCGACCCTTCAGATGGAAAGTTTTCCTCCATTACTCCTTACTTCAAATATTTTTCCGTACAAGCTATTCACCTCGCAAAAGTTAAATATGTACATCATCCTTCAACTTTTGTTTGTTCGAAATTCAATTACTAACAAGTCTCTTGATCTCCACTGTTGTTATTATTTTCTAATACCTTCGCATTAAATATTCCTTGAGTTAGACACAATCTCTTTTCCATTTCACTTGGTGGAAGTTTCTCTTATTCTTGTTACGTTACATTTGTCGCTTCTCAAGTGACTTGTTTAACATAAAGTTTGCGTTGCGTCGGAACAACGCACAGACATTATTTGCATGAAGAAGTCGTGAAAATGGCTCAGAAAAGGGGAATGGAAATTTTCCCTTGTAATTTATATGCAAACGAATCTTCTGTTGTAATTAGAAAGCTTTTTGCTAGGAGTTATACTGCTAGGTGTGCTATTAGTATTTCCAGATTTTATGATGACGGATTTGAGGGAACGCAATTTTACGAGAAAATGCGAAAAAGCCTTTTCAGATGTTGCAGGGTAACTCGTTACCGGAGCTCAAGTGTTGTTTTAAAAGTTTCTCATATTTACGGAAAAATGTACGGGAAAAGGTAGCGTCTAAAAGTTGTTATAGTAAAAATGTAAGCCGTGACTACCGTGAATTTGAATGGTATGTTTCTGTGTCAAATCAGTACAGCGGTTGTCTTCCGTTATTTGTTACATTGTGTTTGTAAAGGACACTAAATAATAGTATTAGACAGTTCTAACTTAGTATGGACACTTTATCCTAAAACAATGCGATTAAGTAGGTGCCTAATTATAACTGACTAGCGACAAGCCCCCGCTTCGCACGGGTAAACCTTAACAAATTATATAACCTAAACCTTCCTCAAGAGTCACCTCTATTGATAGGTGAAAACCGCATGAAAATCCGTTCAGTAGTTTATGAGTTTATCGCGAACATACATAGGTACATACAAACAGACAGACGCGGAAGGGGACTTTGTTTTATAAGATGTAGTGATAAAAATGGATAGGTACCATTCGTAATGTTGCTTGTCATACGTTTGCGTCAATTTCTCGAAGCTTTTTGCCATCATCGCTTTAATAAAAAAAACAGCCAATTCGCCATAGTAGGAGTACTAAAATATGATCTTTTTAAGATGGTCACGAATCCATAATGAGAATTAGTAAGTTACATTTCATTTTCTACTTCCAGGTACAAGGTGGCCGTCACCGCTCGTGGAGACGTACCATTTTTCGGGCCGACTCTCCCCCAGCCGGCGTTCTTCCGCAAGGGGCGCGAGTTCAAAGAGTTCCTCCTCACCAAGCTCATAAACGCCGAGAACGCGTGCTACAAAGCCGAGAAGTTTGCACAACTCGAGCTGAGAACACGAGCGTCGCTACTGCAGAATTTGGCCGACGAACTGAAGAACAAAACGGTGGAGTTCCTTGGTACCCCCGCGCGGATGGAGCCCGGGGCGGTGTCGCCGCAGCCGGAGGGCACGCCGCGGCAGGAGGGGCCCAGTACGAGGTTTATTGATACTGTGAAGAAGGCGTTCATATCGAAAGTCAGGTATGTATACCTCATTGTATATGTATCTAATTAGGCGGCCATACATCGGGGTTTTCGGTGCGGGAATGATTTCGTGTATTTATAACTTTGTTTATTGTAAAATAATTACCAAATTATGAATTAAACTTAGGTAGTAAGGTCCAAATGTGCTTAGAAATGTTAAATTAGTATCGTTTTTTACAGTTTTTACCTGCTATTTGCCTAGTGTAAAACATTCCCGCACCGAAAACCCCGATGTATATGCTAATTACGTTAATTAGCGTTTAGAAGATCGACAACAGCGTAGCTTAGCATCTAAATAAACCTCCTTACCATAACCACCCGATGTTAGATGTGTCGCTCTCATGTTGTCGATTTTACTTCAACTCCCTCTTTAACACATTTTCAAATACATCTGTGGTTATTTCGCGGTTTCCCTTGATTGAATACATAGCTGATTGCTTCAAAATTAACTGCTTTGTTTCTAGAAACTTTTCAGACTTTTCCAACTATTAAGCAATCAAATAACGCTGTTGTACGGTTGTTATTTACTTATAACTTTTGCTTGTTTCAGATCACCGAGCGTAGACACGAACCTCTCAGGCGACAGTGGCAAGAATGTTCTGAATAAGAAAATGAGCAGTATGCAAGATACACCCACCCCTAATGTAAGCCTATTTCAAATATTAAAATATAGTTTATTTTTAAACTCGTCATATAAGTCGGTATTAAATACAAGGAGATATTGAGTTTAGAATATTGCCGTCTTTAGTTAATAAATTAATAATTTTCAATGCTCTTTCGGCTCATCCAGTTGGCTAAAACTTTTCACTTGTTGGTTATTGTTAGCTTTTCAAGTTAGTTGATACCTAAGCATAGTGCTTCGAAAAAGTACCTTATCTTTTCTTTGGTGGTTTATCTTTATTTTTTAAATACCTACCAAATCTTATTTACGAACTTGTATTTTCAGAGCGGCCGTTCCAAAACGTCAGTAGCGTCATCGTCAGCGAGCGCGGTGTCGGTGCGCTCGGCCGGCGGCTCCGACGCGTCCAGCCCCGACGTGACGTCACGCGCCGCCGGCCCGCGCCCGCCCATGCACGACCACAGCGACGACTCCAGTTTGAACTCTGTGGATTTGGATCCTCTTGGTGAGTTATGAACTGGTACCTACTACCTCCTGGTACCTACTTTTTATGATGAAACAGCTATTTTATTAAGTTTTATTATGAGACAGTTAGCGATCTAGAACTACTTAATCAGTTCAAAACGATCTTCTTATTCTAGAATATGAAGTTTATCTTAGTAATGGACGAATAAAACAAGAAGAGAGACATTATCTATACAAAGTCCAATCCGCTATCTTGGACGGGAGTTAATTTCATCTGAGGTCTAAGCATCCAAATATATGGCGTCCAACAAAATGGATAGAAGTGAGACCTGCTCCTGCTTTTAGCATTGCGAATGGGAAACCAGAGGTCTTAGCGCCTAACAAAATGGATGGCACTGAGACCTGCTGCGTTAGAGACGCTATCTGGTAATAGTCTAGAATTGGAGGAGTGTAATTTTATATAGACGTTGTCGGTCTTCTTGTGTTATTCTTCCATATTAATATAAAACATAAAAGGGTAAGTAAAATCATCGCTTACTGATCATCACAAATCACAAACCTTAACTTAAATTAATTCATTAGACATGTTTATTAGTAATTATTTAAGATAATTGCGTGTTTGGTGATTGAATTGAATTTTTCTTCAATTAGACGACAAGGACTGGCTGAGTTGTGGTAAAAGTGCAACAGGTTAGTCCTGTAGAACGTGTGTAGACATCGTAGAGTAGTCACTGTTGTCCACAAGCAAAGATAATTTAGAGGAATATTGTCAAAGTAAATTATCTAAAGTGTCATTCTACGGAACTTGCTAACTATGTAAACAAACCGCTATACTGAAAATCATCAGTGACAGTTTCAATATGGCGGTTTGTTTACATAATTAACAAGTTCTGACTGACACTGACTAGTAGAGTAATGACTACATAATTTACTTTGACAATATTCCTCTATTTCAAATTCTCTTTGCCACAAGCATGATTGTAGTACACTGCATATGTTTATTAAAAAAAATAGTAAAAGAGTTAAAAGTTTTTAAATCATGTATTGAATCTTCATTGTCTGCTTATAAATAGGTGACTTAGGCACCTAAGAAAATGCATGAATATTACTTTCTTCTAGGAAAATCTACCAACGAAATATAACTTTTTGTTTTACTTGGTGTGTAGGTATATTTTAGTTTTAATTAAAATAAAACGTGATATCTGTAAATGAATATTTAAGAATGATTTGTAGTCGATGTTAGAGCCTTTATTTACACAATGCGTATTATGTAATAAAGAAGCATGTGTCGTGAAAGTGTCACAAAGTTATACGTAACGTGTAAATACCGATAGTTTCGATGTTGTTATTTTTTATTTTATTTTATTGATTCAGAAAATTTACACAGCATTACAGCGGACTAATACACTGTGAAATTTATAATAGACAGTATTTATACAAACAAGGTACATGATACAGTCTAGAAAGGACAAACAGAACAAAATGTCAGAAAGAAAAACTAATACAAGACAGATGATTCACGCTTATCCAACGCCTTATGCTATGCCTGTTGTCAGGCAAACAAACGCCATTTTTGAAATGAAATAAAAAAATAAACCTCCGACTTTGACACTTCTTGTTGTAGATGTCGCTGTAAGCGCTTTTCGAGGGCGTAGTTATGGTATTAAAAGATTCGATGACCATAGCAGGGCGCTCGGTAAAACAAAGTCGGTAAAACCTCCGGTAAAACTACGGTTGCGATTTCGACTCCCCCCCGTTTAAGGTTTAACTTTTTACTCTAAAACCAATACCTACTACCAATAGTTCAATTTATCATTAAGTATCGAAATCACATTATGTGGCTATAACAACTAATTTACAATTTTCTACAGGTGGCGTGTACGTAGACAGCGACACAGGCCTAGAGTCCATGTCATCAGCGGAAGCGGGCGCGAATCCGCGCGGAGAACCGCCCGCCGCTCCGCGCGCCGACGCCGAGCTGCTCAGGCAGGAGGTCTGCAAGCTCAAGAACGATAAGCTGGATCTGTTGAAGCAGAATATTGTAAGTTTACCTGAACCGGTTACCCTTTACTTTACTTTATACTTTATATCCAAGCATTATATTACGCAAGTAATGTAAAAAAATCTTTATATAATTTCGCTTTTGCATCTGTTTTGTATACTGTGACAAGACAGCTTTGCATATTTGCAACTTTCTCTACTAATGAAGCCACATAAAACCGCCAAAAACGGCGTCAATTTTGAAAAATGTAGGCGTGTGCGATCAATTTCCCATAAAAAAATAAAATTCGCGCGTTTGACCTTTGGTTTGCCAGAGAATATTACCTTATTTCTATGCATATTTTTAATAGAGGAAAAATGGATTTACCCGTCGCCACGGGTGTTACTCAAAGTCGCAACTCTTGATAAATCGACGCTCTAAGTAACTGAACTAGGTTCTTAGCTTTTATTATTTTTTAATTTATGATCTTGTTAGTCCACGGATTTGCTCTGAAAGAAAAAAAACTATTTATTTGATCAGTCACATCTACTACAACCATTTATTTATTGCTGATGGATGAAGCGCCTATCAAAATGTTAAAATTCTATGTCTCCCTTTTTCAGAGTTGGCAGAACGAAATAAAATGCCTACGCGAGAAGGAGATGACGCTACAAGCTAAACTGGACGCCGCGGCGCGCGAACTGAGGCGGCTCCGCGACCAGCAAGGCTCCACCATTATCCCCAACCCATCGACGCACGACTCCACCGCCTAGACACATCAAATCAACGAAAATGCACCCTATCATTTACGGAATAAGAAACGTGGCGGTTGCAATTTGTAACTTTGTTTTACATGGTATACCAACTTATTTTTACGGTTGATAAGATTTAAACCAGATACAAATGTTGCGAGCTCTCGAATTTATGAACCGCAAAAATAAGTTGGCGATGAAGATGGGTAGGATAGCATTAGTTTAAAACAGTTTTAAATGTTTTGGTGGGCTTCATTAAACTCAATGTGTAGTTGATGTATGTCTCTATGCAGGAATATAGATTCTATACCTACTTGCTCTCTAGGACGAATTATATCTCGAAAACAGATATAATATTTGTCTTAAATGGATCTTAATGTGAATGTAGGTAGGTATACATTTACCTTATTTTCTACTTGTGCAATATAATTTCTGCTGCAATATAGTACTTATACTACAAACACCACGCTCTTGCTATCCAAATACGAGTAACGACTGGGATTCCAAACATTTATTGCACATATTTTCTGGGTATTAACCCCGCCATGTTTAAGAAATGTTAAGGACTCTGGTCGCTATTGGTAAAACTCTATTTATACGTATTTAAAACATGGCTATATGTCGTTTGATATATAATATACAGCACGTATTGTAAGGTTTCTATGACTAATTTATAGAGAATATGATTCTAATCTTTTATATGTTGTTATACCAGAACTATCTATGCGATCTTATTTCCAAGGTTCAGTCATACGTATGTTTTGTATGGACGTTTGACCTCTGGTCTTTAAATGTTCGCATGATAGACTTCGCTTTTGTAAATGTTGTGATAAAGTAGTTTATTTGGGACGTTTAATCTAATGTAAACTTTCTGGTTTTCGAGTAATATGCAATTGATTTGTATGCACACACAAAAGAATCTCATTAAAAGGAATATAGTTTAATTATCAAGGCATTAGGAAAAATACGTATTTTACATAAGAAACGCATAATAACTACATTACTGTACTCGTTGAAGTTGTAATTCTTTTGAATATTTTATATTGTACATCAAGTCTTGCATTAGATGCGAGGTACAACTGAGGTCATAATTAAGTGTACGTTTGTTTACCCTATTCTAAAGAAATGTGGTACGTAATAAACTGTATGCCATTATTATGATTATGGCTGTACCTAAACTGTATGTTGCGTGCATAGTGCCCTTAATCTTTTTTCAACGTGTATATATTTTACACATAGGTATATTGAATACAAATTGTATTCCCATTACGAACTTTACGCGCAAAAAATATATTTACACGTTAGCGAAATATTCTATAGAGAAATTGAATATTCATTTATATCTGTTGTAGCGTATGCCTTCCAACGATTTTCGATATTTAGTGACGAAATAGATAAATGTAATGCAATTTTTGAGTCATTTGAATGTTTTTAAAAGCTTATTTTATTCAATTTTAGGGATCTACCACACCATTGCTTCAGATAAATACTTAAACGCATGTCTATGCTGCGTATGAGAGTGTGGCAGTTCCTTAATTTTGTACGTTGCGTATAGATCTGAGAATTTTCGACTAAATTTGGCAAAAAATTGTCTTAAATAGCAGGTAAATGTCAAGCCTTTGTTACTAGAAAGCCTATTTATTGGTAATGATGGTGCGTTAGTAACATTTTATTGAAAAATATAACAAATAGATACAAATGATTTGTTAGAGAATGTCATAGTGCCCAGTTTATCCGTATTTGCATATTCTGCATAGTGCAATGTTAATTTCTAAACTTAATTCTATTAGATTTATAGTTCTTACTTTAAGTTAACCAGTTATTGTAAATATTTAGGAACTGGACCACTATTGATACAGTATTTTCTTAATTTATGCTTGATAGGCGTAAGATTCGTTTCGAGTGTCTTTGAGTTGATTATGTTTTGTTGATTATCATTAATATTTTATACCAAAGTTAACATTCCCCACTAAATAGTATAGATTATTATTTTGTATAATTATTGCTTTTATAAATGATACACCAGTATTCTTTATGTTATAAATAATTTAACCGACGGAGCACGCTAACAATAATTTTCTGAGTTTACATTAAAATTAGTTTAACTAATTGTAAGTATGGCGGTACCTTCACTGAATTAATGCACACAATTTTGCATTTTTTTGAGTCTCGAGAATTATTTAAACACCTTATTATGTCGCCATATAATTAATGTAATCTTTTGATATTTTTGTTTGATTGTTGATTATAAAAGTAATTGACAAAATGTTGATTCGTCTTCTGACTACTGTCGTTAATAAACCAAATATCGCGAGTGTGGAGAGTTAGAAGAAATAGTTTAATATAAGAGATACTATTGAATTATATGAATAGTTAATACTAAATATTAATATTGTTGTTTTATTCCCCCATTCACATAAAAACCTGAGTACCTGGGCATTTTCACTTAACTGTGTAACATTAACGGCCGGTTAGCAATCTTTACAAAACTGACGGTCAATGTCAAATCCCATGCATTTTGTCAGGAATGTAACGGTTAGACTTTACTGAAACACGACTTAAGTCGCGGTTTAAATTACAAGTTAGAATGAAAATGCCCACCTATGTTATACAATACTTAAAAACCTAATCATATGAGAAAATGCACATTATCTTACTTCCTCTAGATTGCTCTAGATCAGCGGTCGGCAACCTTTTAGCAGCCAAGAGCCACATAGTAGTTAACGAAGTTGACGCGGGCCGCACCTTGGTAATATTTGTGACTTTAGCAGACATTGTCGTTTGTCAATATTAGGTACATACAAAATAACCGGGGAGGCTCGCGGGCCACAACCAAGAGGTTATCGGGCCGCATGCGGCCCGCGGGCCGCTTGTTGCCGACCGTTGCTCTAGATGAAAGGCATAAAACAAGCTTAACTACCAACCACCACCTACTACAACCACCACCTACCACCAAAGACCACCACTACCACTACTACCTTTTGACCACCAAAGACGTTAACAGTCGCTCGCGGCTACAGCCCAATATCAACCTTCGTCCATTCCGGCAAGGTTCACGATGATGCGCCGCACACGATAGCCGTGGCGTTATAAGGGTTAAATTTAGCCTAAGGGACTTGAATGAACTATATTGTAGGGGGCAGCATAGGAGCCGTCAGATTACTCAGATTTTTGGAGCGCGTCGTAATTTATGTGAGGTTTATGCTTCCGATGCAGTCCACAAGATGGCAGACTCTACTATGCACAAGGAAACGTACCTACGAGAACGGTAGATGGTAGCACTTGTCTTGCTTTGGCAATGTACATGTGCACATGTGTTTCCGATTCAGGCCCTCCAACGCGCACGGTCCCTATAGAATATTGTGATTGTCGTTTTCTGTTTAACATTTTAACTTGTTTGCGCCATCTAGGTGTATTTATTTGATTCAACAACATACAGCATTTCGTCATTGAACTGGTTTACTTCATAGCCTGTCTCATTATTTACATTCAAAAGTCATAGATGGCATTAAAATCAATGATAATAAAGGTTTGTGTTAAGTTCTGTAGATGGCGCTGGTATTAATTGATTTGACTTCTAATAGAGGGCGTTATTTATTCACAGAAAACCGCTAGCGGTTGGTCTGTGTATTTTATTGGTTGAAGCACCGAGGCCCGAAATAATAACCCTGAGTAATAACAAAAAGAATAGATAGTATAGAGGGGTCCTGTCATTGTAAATTTTGTAGTCACTGTAAATTTACTGCCATCTATCGACACACGACTAAAACTCAAAATGAAAACGTATAAAGTTATCAAAATATGTATATATACAGTGTGACCTTAGCCATTGGACAAAGCCTGAAATCCCACGTAGGGTTACTTCTCAGAAATGCTCTAATGGTAATATTTTTTTAATTAGAACAAAAGATAAAAAAATAAATTATCAAACAAAAAGTTATTTTCAATAATCGACAACAAAAAGAAACATACTGTATTAATCATTGGCAGTGCTTTTGACAATTTGTTTGAAAATGTGCGGCAATTATGACATTTGTCAAAAGTCAGAATCTTATTAATGTCATAAATAAAAAAGATAATCAAAACGGTCGAAGAAGGTTTCATACTATTTATTACCTCAGGAGCTACTAACGCTACGTCTTACGTAAGCGAACAACTCGCGACGGCGGCGCGGCGCGGCGCGGCGCGGTGAGGAAGAAACAAAACGTTGATACGTATAGGTGTGTCCTACTCACACATGAGCGATTTAGACGCGAAGCGGCGCGGCGCGGCGCGGCGAGGTGAAACAAAACGTTGATACGTATAGGTGTGTCCTACTCACACATGAACGCGGCGAAGGCGCGGCGCGGCGCGGCGGCCTTGTCCGACTAGGGAGACACTCCACGATCGCCATGGCCGCACGCAGACACGGTTTTTAGTAAATTCGTATTTAAATTATGAGTAAACTATGTCTTTATGTGGTTACTTGCATAAAGTAAGTGCAGCGTTCTTCGTTGTCTAAAATTTTGGTTTACTGGGATTTTGAATTGGCACCGCCATCAAAAACTAAGTACACAATTACCCGGGTGGTTATTAATTTGCTTATTAGGTACTAGCTTTTGCCCGCGACTTCGTCTGCGTGGAATTAGTAATTTGGGTACCATAATTTTTAAACAAATCTGCTTTTTATTACTTCCTTCTTTTCGCCCCCAAAATGGATGACTAATTACAATTAGTCAAAAATGCGAACTTTCTTTATTTGTAACGAAATTAAGATATTATTTTCTTTTATTTATTAATTAATTTTGACGTGATAACGTCTTATAAATCGATGAACACCGGTAGCATGCACGAAAAAGTGTCACGTTGTGGACAAATCTCCATGGTAACTTTGTGGACAGATCTCCATGGTAACGTTACGTAATGTAATGGTAATGTTTTCTTATGACGTTATCACGCAAAATTATCGTCCGTAAACCGACTTTACAGACAACCATATTTTTCTATCTTAACATCACTTCCACCTCCACTCCAACTTGGAGGTTCGAGAAGTTGAAGAAGTTGGAGAAGCTGTAGAAGTTGGAGAAGTTGATAAAGTTGAATAAGTTGGAGAAGTTGAAGTTGGACAATTTAAAGTTGGAGAAGTTGGACAATTTGAAAAAGTTGAAGAAGTTCGAGTTGGAGAAGTTGAAGTTGAATTTGAAGAAGTTGGAGAAGTTGAGTCGAAGAAGTTGAAAAGGTTGGAGTAGTCGAATTTGAAGAAGTTGGAAAAGTTGAAGTTGAAGAAGTTGAAAAGGTTGGAGTAGTAGAAGTTCAAGAAGTACGAGAAGTTGAAGTTAAAGAAGTTGGAGATGTCGAAGTTGAAGAAGTTGAAGAATTTCGAGTAGGAGAAGTTGAAGTTGAAGAAGTTGAAAAGGTTGGAGAACTTGAAGAAGTTGAAGTCTAAGAAGTAGATGTTGAAGTTGAAGAAGTGGGAGAAGTTGAAGTTGAAGAAGTTGAAGTTAAAGAAATTGGAGAAGTCGAAGTTGAAGAAGTTGAAGTTGAAGAAGTAGGAGAAGTTGAAGTTAGAGAAGTTGAAGAAATTGAAAAGGTTGGAGAAGTTGAAGTAGAAGAAGTTGGAGAAGTCGAAGTTGAAGTTGAAGTAGGAGAAGTTGAAGTTAGAGAAGTTGAAGAAATTGAAAAGGTTGGAGAAGTTGAAGTTGGAGAAGTTGGAGAAGTTGAAAAAGTTGAAGCAGTTAGAGTTGGAGAAGTTGAAGTTGAATTTGAAGAAGTTGGAGAAGTTGAAGTTGAAGAAGTTGAAAAGGTTGGAGAACTTGAAGAAGTTGAAAGGTTGGAGAAGTTGAAGTTGAAGAAGTAGAAAATGTTGAAGTTGAAGAAGTGGGAGAAGTTGAAGTTGAAGAAGTTGAAGTTAAAAAAGTTGGAGAACTCGAAGTTGAAGAAGTTGAAGATGAAGAAGTAGGATAAGTTGGAGGAGTTGAAAAAGTTGAAGCAGTTCGAGTTGGAGAAGTTGAAGTTGAATTTGAAGATTTTGGATAAGTTGAAGTTGAAAAGATTGGATAACTAGAAGAAGTAGATGTTGAAGTTGAAGAAGTGGGAGAAGTTGAAGTTGAAGAAGTTGAAGTTAAGGAAGTTGGCGAAGTCGAAGTTGAAGAAGTTGATGTTGAAGAAGTAGAAGTTGAAGTTAAGGAAGTTGGCGAAGTCGAAGTTGAAGAAGTTGATGTTGAAGAAGTAGAAGTTGAAGTTAGAGAAGTTGAAGAAATTGAAAAGGTTGGAGAAGTTGAAGTAGAAGAAGTTGGAGAAGTCGAAGTTGAAGTTGAAGAAGTAGAAAAAGTTGAAGTTAGAGAAGTTGAAGAAATTAAAAAGGTTGGAGAAGTTGAAGTTGGAGAAGTTGAAGAAGTCGGAGAAGTTGAATTTGAAGTTGAAGAAGTTGAAAAGGTTGGATAACTGCAAGAAGTAGATGTTGAAGTTGAAGAAGTGGGAGAAGTTGAAGTTGAAGAAGTTGAAGTTAAAGAAGTTGGAGAAGTCGAAGTTGAAGAAGTTGATGTTGAAGAAGTAGAAGTTGAAGTTAGAGAAGTTGAAGAAATTGAAAAGGTTGGAGAAGTTGAAGTAGAAGAAGTTGGAGAAGTCGAAGTTGAAGTTGAAGAAGTAGGAGAAGTTGAAGTTAGAGAAGTTGAAGAAATTGAAAAGGTTGGAGAAGTTGAAGTTGGAGAAGTTGAGGAAGTTGGAGAAGTTGAAGTTGAATTTGAAGAAGTTGAAGTTGAAGAAGTTGAAAAGGTTGGAGAATTTGAAGAAGTTGAAAGGTTGGAGAAGTTGAAGTTGAAGTAGGAGATGATGAAGTTGAAGAAGTGGAAGAAGTTGAAGTTAAAGAAGTTGATGAAATTGAAAAGGTTGGAGAACTTGAAGAAGTTGAAAAGGTTGGAGAAGTTGAAGTTGAAGAAGTAGAATTTGAAGTTAAGGAAGTTGGCGAAGTCGAAGTTGAAGAAGTTGATGTTGAAGAAGTAGAAGTTGAAGTTAGAGAAATTGAAAAGGTTGGAGAAGTTGAAGTAGAAGAAGTTGGAGAAGTCGAAGTTGAAGTTGAAGAAGTAGAAAAAGTTGAAGTTAGAGAAGTTGAAGAAATTAAAAAGGTTGGAGAAGTTGAAGTTGGAGAAGTTGAAGAAGTCGGAGAAGTTGAATTTGAAGTTGAAGAAGTTGAAAAGGTTGGATAACTGCAAGAAGTAGATGTTGAAGTTGAAGAAGTGGGAGAAGTTGAAGTTGAAGAAGTTGAAGTTAAAGAAGTTGGAGAAGTCGAAGTTGAAGAAGTAGAAGTTGAAGTTAGAGAAGTTGAAGAAATTGAAAAGGTTGGAGAAGTTGAAGTAGAAGAAGTTGGAGAAGTCGAAGTTGAAGTTGAAGAAGTAGGAGAAGTTGAAGTTAGAGAAGTTGAAGAAATTGAAAAGGTTGGAGAAGTTGAAGTTGGAGAAGTTGAGGAAGTTGGAGAAGTTGAAGTTGAATTTGAAGAAGTTGAAGTTGAAGAAGTTGAAAAGGTTGGAGAATTTGAAGAAGTTGAAAGGTTGGAGAAGTTGAAGTTGAAGTAGGAGATGATGAAGTTGAAGAAGTGGAAGAAGTTGAAGTTAAAGAAGTTGGAGAAGTCGAAGTTGAAGAAGTTGAAGTTGAAGAAGTAGAAGTTGAAGTTAGAGAAGTTGAAGAAATTGAAAAGGTTGGAGAACTTGAAGAAGTTGAAAAGGTTGGAGAAGTTGAAGTTCAAGAAGTAGGAGATGTTGAAGTTATAGAAGTAGAAAATGAAGAAGTTGGAGAAGTTGAAGAAGTTCGAGTTGGAGAATATGAAGTTAGAGAAGTTGAAGAAGTTCGAGTTGGAGAATATGAAGTTAGAGAAGTTGAAGAAGGAGAAGTTGAAGGACGAGTTGAAGAAGTAGGAGTTGAAGTTGAAGAAGTTGAAGTTAGAGAAGTAGAAGTTGAAAAGGTTGGAGAAGTTGAAGTTGAAGTAGGAGAAGTAGAAGTTGAAAAGGTTGAAATAGTTGAAGAAGTAGGAGAAGTTGAAGTTGAAAAGGTTGAAGTAGTTGAATAAGTAGGAGAAGTTAAAGTTGAAAACGTTGAAAAGGTTGAAGAAGTAGGAGAAGTTGAAGTTAGAGAAGTTGATGAAGTTGAAGAAGTGAAAGAAGTAGGAGAAGTTGAAGTTAGAGAAGTTGAAGTAGGAGAAGTTAAAGTTGAAGTTGAAAAGGTTGAAGAAGTTGAAGAAGTTGAAGTTGACGACGTTGAAAAGATTGGAGAAGTTCGAGTTGGAGAAGTTGAAGTTAGAGAAGTAGAAGTTGAATTGTTGAAGAAAACGTTGTTGATTCCCCATACAAACTTCCACCCCCTTTTTCACCCCTTTAAAGAGGGATTTCTGGGATAAAAACTACCCTATGTCCTTCCCCGGGACTCAAACTATCTCTATACCAAATTTCATGAAAATCGGTTCAGCGGTTTAAGCGTGAAGAGGTAACAGACAGACAGACAGACGGACACACTTTCGCATTTATAATATTACTAGCTTTTGCCCGCGACTTCGTCTGCGTGGAATTAGTGACAGCAGCTAAAGTAGGTATGGCGCCTGGATAATTCTAATAGCAATGATTCAATTCGCGCATTGCTTGCTTCAATTATTAGGCAATTCATTAACTCTTTCAATTCCACCCCCCCTTGCACTCTCTTCAGGGATGATTACCGACATAAAAACTATCCTATGTACTTCCCCGGGACTCAAACTATCAGTATACCAAATTTCAACTAAATCGGTTCAGCGGCTTAAGCGTGAAGAGGTAACAGACAGACAGACACACTTTCGCCTTTATAATATTATATATATTTATAATATTAATATTAATATAGTATGGATAGTATCATAGTATGGATTAATTACGTTTTGGCAGAAATTGGCTTTACGACGGGATAGGGACTGGACAAGGACCTATAGGGGTGGGGTCTGGTATATAAAAAAATATTTTGTGCTTTTCAGTGGGTTGGAAGGACCTCAAAAGGAAACAACGGAACCCTTATACTCCTTATAGGATCACTCGTGCGTCTGTCTGTCTGTCCGTCTGTCACAGCCTATTTTCTCGGAAACTACTGGACCAATTAAGTTGAAATTTGGTACACATATGTACATTAGTAACTTAAAGATGGACATGTTTTTTTTATAATTTTAAAATACATAGGTTCGAAGTTATTTAAGAAAATAGCCAAAAAATGACCATTTATCTCCAAAACTACTGGGTCTAAAATTTTGAAAAAAAAATATAAGTACAAAATAGTTCTTTACCTATAGATGACAGGAAAGCCTATTAGAAATGTGAAGTCAAGCGGGAGTCGGAATTATGTACGGAACCCTAGAAACGCGAGTCTGACTCGCACTTGGCCGGTTTTTTTAAAGAAATTATATTAAGTTATTTTGCTTTTATGTTTGTTTTTTTTAATTGATTTATTTATATTTTTACTTTTTTATTTCGTTTTATTTATTTTTGTCTCATTATGACGATCGATTGATCTTGCTGCGCGCACGTAATACAGGGACCCACTCCCTCTCCCACTCGCACTCGCACTCGCACTCTCAATCCCACTGAAAACCGCATCAAAATCACGGACAAACATACATACATAAATACATACCGGTCAAACTGAGAACCTCCTTTTTTTTAAGGCGGTTAAAAACCAAAGTAGTTGCTCTTTTCTGTGAGCTGTAACTTCGCAATTAGCTTAAAAAAATTGAAATAATGACATAAATTACTTTGCCGAATCTTTACTACAGTGAACTCAGAATAGTCGTAAGTGCCATAGAAGCTACTGGAGTTAAGTCTTTTATGCCAATTTCCGCGAATTTGAATATTTTTTAGTTTTGTGCCTATAGATTACAGGAAAACCTATAAAGAAATCAAACGGGAGTCGACTAATCAAATCATAGCCGGTAATTCTATATACGCAACGCCTCTAGCCGCGTCATATTCGCGTCTAAAAATCAAATGGATTGATCGCGCCCGTTCCGCGCCGCGCCGCGCCGCGCCGCGCCGCCGCCGCGCCGCTTCGCCATCGCGTCAAAATCGCTCACCTAGGACACTTCCATATGCAACAACGGTTTGTTTTTTCCGTGCCGCGTCTCGCCGCGCCGCCGCCGCGCCGCGCCGCGCCGCGCCGCGCCTCGCCGCCCGACATTCGCGTGCAAATCGCGCCGCGCCGCGTTCGCAACGAGATCGCTTACGTAGGACACTTCTATGGGCATCAAAGGATTGATTTAGCCGCGCCGCGCCGCGCCGCGCCGCGTTCGCGCGTTGTTCGCCTACGTAAGACGTAGCGTAACACATACAGGTTGCTCCAGAGCATGGTCTAATAAAACATGGTCTTCCATTCCCAGAGTGACACGGGCCTACGTCACAATAACATTGCCACTTTATTTCAACATAACATGTTACATGGGTACATTATACCTATGGTTAATAAGTTAAAATATTTCTTTATAATTTTATAATTTTCATTTATATGTATTTTAGCTTAAATTGTACAATAACACGTCATTTTTAATTACTCGTTAGCAATATCTTCCGATTCACGAAAGAAATTTCAGACTTTCGGGTAATTCTGTTTATACTACTGGCAACACAGGATAGCGCTGTGCACATTTGACAATTCGGATCTAGATAACTTCATGCCCTGACCGTCATCCTTGTCGAACGCGTGTTAATTGTTATTTCCTTCTCGCTCAGTGTCAGCAGTCGCAGTGTTTTCCAAACTTTTCACGTCGTAAGCTTGGTAATTAATGTGTAACTGTGAATTAGTTTTTTAAACGTTTGTCTTGTATAGATAAATAAAGTTTAATTTAATACATTAGATTTGTTTTATTTTACTATGTTTCTACATGAATAACTTAAAATTAATGCCGTTAAAATAATTTTCACCGTTGGTTAAAATTCTCCCACATTTCAAAGTTTGAGAACCTGTAAACAGCATGATGACGTAGGCGCGTGTCAGTTAGGTCATACGCGAATCTCGGAATGGAGTACCAGGCGGAGTATATTATTATACCATGCTCCAGAGTATAAAAATCGTAATTTGTTAATTTCTTCGTAACCGCTACACCGATTGTTATGATACTTTGTATACTGGTTCTAAATACCCTCATACATATGTACATTTCGGCTTTGTCCAATGGCTAGGGACACCCTGTATAATATGGATAAATGATTTTATTATTTTTATATCATTTTGATCCATGTTCATTCACTGATATCTATGTGTTAAAATTGTTAAATATGAAACGGTGTCGTCACGCCATCTAGCCGAGGATAGGCTAAAGGTGTGTGCGGCATCTATTCGAGAATGACTTTTACTTGAATTCCGAGGCACGTTTTTTCCTTAGACTTTATTCGTCTTTTGGTAATAACCAAACAAAAAAAGAAGTTTCATGCCCATATTATTGTACAATGTTTACTAGTGCCCTCGTACTAATGTTAGAAAAATTGGTAAAGTAGGTTTCTAAATAATAATATTTAGGTACCTAATTTAAAACAAATTTCTAGCCGTCGTAAGTTGTAGATTTTTGTCAGTTTTGTCACGATACAAAACTCACCGGCGAAGTTACTGAGGGTGGTATTCCACCTATTCAATTTCTTTGTACACTGTATTGCGTCTAACATTTTGATTTAATGAGAGAGTGAGACGCACTGACATTGGAGAAAGAAATTGGACAGGTGAAATACCACCCTGATCGACGATCGTTGGAGGTAGTAGGTACTTAGACCTATAAGTAGGTATTAGGTACTTAGGCCTATAAGTATCTGCGAATTTACTAATCTACATCTGTTCTCTGAGGATTCAAGTCCCGACCAATGAATAAAAAAAATAATGGTCACAAAGAAACTGTCAAGCCGCGAAAATGCAAAAGCCAATCTAATTCGAACTTATTTATTTAAAAATGCTAAAGTGTTCCGCAGGGAACGGCAGGTTATTTGGATTGTGGGTTGGCGTGGCCTACATAGAACTAATTAAATGAAGCTCTTTACGTAATTCAAGTTAAATGAATTTTTTTTTCAGATTGAATACAGCTTAGAATGAAGCAAAGGCGCATTCACATTTTATTGAATATTTTATGCTGTAGAACCTACTTACTTACATCCAGTTCGATAGAAATATTTGTCACCCTCGTAATATAAAAAATCTAAACTTAGATCGCGAGCGAGGTCAAAAATCTAGCATGTATCGTTTAGTTGAAACGGTCAAGTCACATATTTTGACTAAGGTGTAGAGTTTGTGAAGTAGGGCTTGTAGAATTAGAAGCTTGGCTCTACAAAAGCTTAAATTTTTACTTTATTTACTACCAAATAAAGTAAAGATTCAAGCTTTTTCCAATCTCAAAAAAGAGGTGATTTTAAAATAAAATACCGAGGGGTGATTTTTTATTGTACTTTAGGTTTAGGGATGTTTTATTTTTATTAATTTAAAAAAACGAAAAAAATGTAGGTACTGCTTTTGATATAATACCAACGCTGTTCAGTGACATTTTTAATGCATGATTCTATAACTAATACAACGATAATGAGGCATTCTTACCTTTCAAACACACGTTAATACAAATACTTATTAGTCTAGTGGCCAGCGAACGAAAGGTCTTTTAGAAATCGATTTTCGCTCAAGTCGTCTCGGATATGGGTGAATATGGTATCGATGTCATACCGACTAGTCGCCGACTATCCGGCCTCATTTGTAGTCGGCGACTAGTCGGCAAAAATGGCCGATTAGTCGGCACTTTATAATTGACAGAAAACAGGGCGAAAATAAATAAACAGCAAATATTCATAATAAGCTTTTCATCAATTTTACCCATATTCCTATTTAGGGCGCTTACGAAAATTTTTGTTCACTGACAATGTTTGTTGTTGACCGTGTCACTTTCTTATGTCCGATTCCGGTTGTCGTATGAAATATAGCCTTAGGATTTTTTTATTTATTTTATTCTTTTGCGTTACTATTTATAATATGATGAATACCGAGACGAAAGAGGTAAAACGATTGTTTTTTAAGTGCATCTGAACTGAACTTAGACGAAACTAATGATCTGGCCGACTAATCGGCCATACGAGCACCGATTAGTCGGCTAGTCGGCTAGTCGGCCAAATCAATAGTCGGTACATCACTAGTATCGATGCATTCAGTGTAACGCCCTCAACACAAATATATGAGATGACAAGCGCGAAAGTGGTGGGGGTAGTTGCTGTGACGTCATAAATTCGGCAGTACAAACTTTTTTTTTATTTTCTTTTAAACATACCATGTGGGGTACCAAATGAAAGGGCTTTGTGAGTAGATCACAAATATATAACACACTGTAACATTACTTTGTCTTATTACTTGGTCTAACAAACTATTAGAAAACGTTCAAAAATTTCACAATGCACCGTTGACTTTCAAGTGCTCTAAATTGAAAATGGGCAGTTATAACTTTAAAATGGTAAAAAATGGGAGACAATGGGAGTAGATATAATTTAATGCCTCATTATTTCATTTGTACGCAGGCGAGTTACAGTTTTAAAGCGTTTATTAACTATTAATGGACCCTTTGCTAAGATACGCTATAAAGCTATGTGCGTGGTACGTTTAGATAATTGAAAAACAAATCCAGGGAGTCAGATTAATTAAATGTCCGTGTAAATAATCAAAATTTTAAATATATTTGTATATTAGATATGATAGAATATAAAAATATGATATATCTGCGGAAGTAAATAATAAAATAGTATCCATTTACTGAGGGTGCGTCCCACGAGATATAACTACATAATATATAATTTCATATTAATAACGTTCACAAGATATAATGAACGTTTGCTATAACATCAAAATCAATATTTTTATTAGGAATAACGGTCATTTAACATAATACTCATTTAGTATAATGATTTTTTATATAACACTCAAATACTATACATTCAGTTTATATAACAGACATAAGGTATATCGATCATAGTATATACTATCTTTTAGTATAATGATTATAAAATATAATAGCGTATGATATACTAAATAGGTTATAACTGCTACCCCTATACAAAACAAGCTGTTGCCAGAAAAGTAGGTTAGGTTAGGTTAGAACTGCGACCCCTACAGAAAACAAACTGCTGCTAGAAAAGTAGGTTAGGTTAGAACTGCGACCCCTACAGAAAACAAACTGCTGCCAGAAAAGTAGGTTAGGTTAGGTTAGAACTGCGACCCCTACAGAAAACAAACTGCTGCCAGAAAAGTAGGTTAGGTTAGGTTAGAACTGCGACCCCTACAGAAAACAAACTACTGCCAGAAAAGTAGGTTAGGTTAGATTAGAACTGCGACCCCTACAGAAAACAAACGGTTGCCAGAAAAGTAGGTTAGATTAGGTTAGAACTGCAACCCCTACAGAAAACAAACTGCTGCCAGAAAAGTAGGTTAGGTTAGGTTAGAACTGTGACCCCTACAGAAAACAAACTGCTGCCAGAAAAGTAGGTTAGGTTAGGTTATTCTATACGAGCATTATGCATTTTGGTGTTAGATGTACTGAGTAATATACATTATAAATCTGAGATATCATGAACTTTATACATAATGATCGTTATATACAATGATATTATATTTAAATAACGTTATACTTAACAAAAATAGATATTTTGATGTTATATCTAACGTTCGTTAAGTATATACCTTGAACGGTATACAAAACAAACTTATACAATATGAGCGTATATAATATGAATAATATAGTATAAGTTCTTATGTCTTATATTACTTACCCATTTACTGATAACCCAAAAGCATTTTTTCCCTTTCATTCTAATAAATCTTTCATAAACCACACCTAAACGCGCAATATTGATATAAATAGTAATAAAAAGGATAACCATAATGATCGCGGAAACCCTTCCTCATATCCGTTTTTAAAAACGCAGTATTGTCCTCCTTTTACGTATTGAGGAGATTATTTCAATACGATTCGCACGTCATTTCGATAAATGAGAGTCTTTTATCTTTTTGTCCCAGTTTTCGTTGCTTTTAGAATATAGCTTGATTTATAAGTAACATTATATGAAAATGCATTGGCCTATTTATTGTAAAAACACGGGTGTTCATTTATGGTAGGTAATTAGCTAGTTTGTTAGTGCACGACACCTTGCACTTTGTGACTATGCGCTGAAACTTGGTACAGTTGATTCTTAGCTGGTCATGAGCAGATACAGACCGGGAGACCTCGAGAGCCACGTCTCATTTAGTGGGGGGGAGGGGGGGAAGTTCGACGCCGCCGCGCTTCACTTGGAGCAACATTTCTCTAAAACTGTATCTATTAGGGCATGTGATATCTCATTTTCGGTTAAATTAAGGATGAGGAATTTTTTTTTGGAACCAAAACAATGCACTTTCTAACAAAAAAAAAACATAAAGTAGAAAAGACAAAAAAACGTATCTTGGATTTTTTCATAATTACCTTTTTTTTTTTAAGTGTAGTAGGAATCTGAAAACAAAAAATATAGTTGTAAAGCTACACTTATTACGTTTAAGAAAATATATAGTTTATTATACAAAACTGTTGATAAATGGGAGATAAAAAATAATATTAAGCGTGGGCCAGAGTGATCTCAATACAAAATATTATGAATGTGGGAAAGTTACTTATAATTTGTTCTACAATCGTTTATTTTTTAGTTTTTCGTAAATAACTCGTAAACGGTAGCCCACAGCAAAAAAATATCTTTTACGTAAATAATCTGTTTCAGATTTCTTATAAAATAAGTGCTCCTTTTTTTCGCTAAGGTCAAAATTAAAAAAAATGTTGAAGGGAGAAAATAAATACTAAGGTCCTCTTTTTTAGTCATTCGTAAATAACTCGTAAAGGATGTCCAATAGCAAAAAATATTTTAACACAAGAATAATTAGCATAAAATTTCCTACAAAAAAGGTTATTCAAACTTTTTCGCTAGGATCAATATTTAAAAAGGGGACCTTAGAATTTATTTTCTCTCTTTAATATCGTTTTTAATATTGATCCTAGCCAAAAAGTTCAAATGACCTTTTTTGTAGGAAATTTTATGTAAATTATTCATGTACTAAAAATTTTTTTGCTATTGGCCTTCGTTTACGAGTTATTTACGAATGACTAAAAAAGGGGACCTAAGTATTTATTTTCTCCCTTCAATATTTTTTTTAATATTGATGGTACCGAAAAACAGTAGTACTTATTTTATAAGAAATCTGAAACAGATTATTTACGTAAAAGATTTTTTTTTGCTGTGGGCTACCGTTTACGAGTTATTTACGAAAAACAAGAAAAATAAACGATTGTAGAACAAATTATAAGTAACTTTCCCACATTCATAATATTTTGTATTGAGATCACTCTGACCCACGCTTAATATTATTTTTTATCTCCCATTTATCAACAGTTTTGTATATTAAACTATATATTTTCTTAAACGTAATAAATGTAGCTTTACGACTGTATTTTTTGTTTTCAGATTCCTGCTACACTTTAAAAAAAAATTGGTAATTATGAAAAAATCAAAAATACGTTTTTTAGTCTTTTCTACTTTATGCTTTTTTTTTGTTAGAAAGTGCATTGTTTTTGTTCCAAAACTAGATTCCTCATCCTTAATTTATCCGAAAATGATATATTACATTCCCTAATAGGTATAGTTTTAGAGAAATAATGCTCCAAGTGAAGCGCGGCAGCGTCGAACTTTCCCCCTCCCCCCTCACTAAATGAGAGGTGGCTCTCGACGGCTCCCGGTCTGTATCTGCTCAAGACCAGCTAAGAATCAACTGTGCCAAGTTTCAGCGCATAGTCTCAAAGTGCAAGGTCCCCATACAACGGTGTGCAGTAACAAAGCAGCTAAATGGTAGAATAAACGACTAAGATTAAGGACATCGATAGGATAGGTACTTATATAGTACCTAGTACCATATAAGTACCTATCCTATTTATGCCACGACTAGGTACTCAATCATGTTAGAGCATTGCTTTAAAGTAGTATCCCTGTGAGCTGTAGATCTCGCGAACACGAACGCGAACGGTAAGATGAAAAGCCGCCCGTATAACCATGGTATAATAATATACTCCGCCTGGTACTCCATTCCCGTCTTTTCTAGGTCACCTAACTGACACGGGCTTACGTCATCATGCGACAGCGCTATATGATAATATGCGATAGCGCTATATATAGCGGCCATGTTGTTGTGACGTAGCCCCGTGTCACTCTGGGAATGGAAGACCATGTTTTATTAGACTATGCGTATAACGAAGCATTACGGGCGGAGTTATCCCAACGCACCCAATCCCAATCATTAACAAAATTATTACTCCTACCATAGAGAAAAAAATACATAGAGTGCTCACTCCATACATCAGTTTTAGTACCAAAACGACTAGGTATTATTTTCGTCGTCGACATCTAGCATCGAGTAGCGGAATTATCAGTAGGTACTGCTACTTGACAATAGATGTTCCGACGAATGAAAAGTCTAATGCTCAACAATTTTCAGCTAATACTTATTATAACCGAATTAACCGGAACTCTATTTTCAACTCCTTCTGCTTTTAGTATTATTTGTAAATTGCTGTTCAATACAATTTTCGTGAGTCGCGACACTAGAGAATTCTAGTATCAAGTAGCGGTACTGATAATTCCGTTACTTGATCCCAGATGTCGACTGCGAAAATAATAGTCATTTTGGTATCAAAACTGTATGGAGTGAGCACTCTATTTTTTCTTTGTTTCTCTATGTCTTACGTTAGGTCCGCACGCATCGGTAGGCCCCGGCGGCATAACATGAGTCATACTTTTTATGTTCTTCATTTTTAGGGTTCCGTACCCAAAGGGTAAAACGGGACCCTATTACTAAGACTTCGCTGTCCGTCCGTCCGTCCGTCCGTCCGTCCGTCCGTCTGTCACCAGGCTGTATCTCACGAACCGTGATAGCTAGACAGTTGAAATTCACAGATGATGTATTTCTGTTGCCGCTATAACAACAAATACTAAAAACAGAATAAAATAAAGATTTAAATGGGGCTCCCATACAACAAACGTGATTTTTGACCAAAGTTAAGCAACGTCGGGAGTGGTCAGTATTTGGATGGGTGACCTTTTTTTTTTGTTTTTTTTTTGTTTTTTTTTTGCATTATGGTACGGAACCCTTCGTGCGCGAGTCCGACTCGCACTTGCCCGGTTTTTTTCATACGTTCGCTGCGAAAACAATCTGTCAACGTCTTTTAACCCCCGTGGCACGCAACCTACGCGGGCGATCCTAAATAAAAGAAAAATAATAAATGTGTTTAGTACTAAAATTAACTTTTCGCAGTCCATTACAAAAATATGTCCCCGAGTGATCCTGAAAAAAAAAAATTTACACCACCATTCGCTCATGGCGATATTAATTTTATTACAAGCCATAAACGCGTCCAAAGGTTTTACTTTAGAACACTGAGTGAGGATTTATAATTTATAGGTTTTTTACGACGGTCAGGTAGACCGCCGTGAAACAACTTTCTAAATAAATGCTGAAGGTTTTCAATGTACTGATAACTGCTTCTGTAACCTTTGAAAATTCGCTGTATTTATAGTGGAGGGGCTAAGTTTCGGCTTGCTTGTGTTATGTTATTTACCGTAAACCCAGATTATTTTAGTTTACGCAGTCTGAGTATAGGTATGTACAATTCGTTTTTGAATGCGTTATCATTCGCCCGAGGATGATAACAACATAACCGAATTATTGGCCTTCACCGCTTTCTTATATTCTTTATGAGAAGGAAATTAAAATATGATATGCTTAGTTTAGTAAGAAACTAAGCATATCATATTTTACATAAAAAATATATATTGGTACTACTAAACTTACCTACTAACTTAGTTTCGTTAGTTTTGCATAGGACAAAGTGTTGTACCTACCTACATATAGACGGTTTTACACGTGAACGCCATTGACACCTACCTACTTATGTTACAAAATTACAAGCATTTAATTATCCCAAATACATATTACATAATAAGGAAATATGGCGACATGTCGTTAATATAATAATCTACGTATTTCATTACACACAGTAATATAATAACAGGCTTTTAGTTCCCTCCGTCTTTGATGTCTCTATCAGATCGGCGACCATTTTATTCTATTTCCGTAGCATACGATACGTAATTGGACAGGTGAAGACTGACAAATGCCAGGCTTTCGACCCAATTCGAACAATGTCTATAAGATGTCACACCGATACGACACCGATCTGTCAGTGACAAAAGTGACATTTGTTCAAAATGTCACTTTTAACACTGACAGATCAGTATCGTATCGCTGTGGCATCTTATAAGCATTGTACGAATTGGACGGCTAGACTTCTAGCGTGAAATTTAAGTATTGAATATCGAAATAACATTAGAACTTAAATAAAAATCAATTACTTATTGGACTGAATGGTTTCACTTTGAATTATTATTTATTTGGTTGGCATTCACTTTTTCTAAATTAAACTGTCTCTCTTGTAGAATAAAACAAATATGACGATTAATTTGTGTAAAAATTTTGAAGTACCTACTTATTAAGTAATTTTTAGGGTTCCGTAACCAAAGGGTAAAACGGGACCCTATTACTAAGACTCCGCTGTCCGTCCGTCCGTCCGTCCGTCCGTCTGTCACCAGGCTGTATCTCACGAACCGTGATAGCTAGACAGTTGAAATTTTCACAGATGATGTATTTCTGTTGCCGCTATAACAACAAATACTAAAAACAGAATAAAATAAAGATTTAAGTGAGGCTCCCATACAACAAACGTGATTTTTGACCGAAGTTAAGCAAAGTCGGGCGGGGCGGGGTCAGTACTTGGATGGGTGACCGTGTTTTTTTTTTTTGCCGTTTTTTGCATTCTGGTACGGAACCCTTCGTGCGCGAGCCCGACTCGCACTTACCCGGTTTTGAACTGTTTCTCTTGTAGAATAAAACAAATATGACGATTAATTTGTGTAAAAATTTCAAGTACCTAATTATTAAGTAATTTTTAAAATATACAAATATGTCATAGTTATTTACGATGCAAGTGCGAAAAATAGGAATATCGTAACTCGTTGCTCCGAGCAATTATTAGGGCTGACACCACTTGACGTCCCTTTGCGTGCACGACCACAGATAAGATAATGGCTTGAATTTTGACAACCCTAAATAGCCGAAAGGGATAGTGTCATATATTAGAACGGGACAGCATGATTCGACCCTGAACCGCTGTCAAACTTCGGTTTTGTAGGAAGTTTCCTTTCTGTACGGCAGTGCTATTATTTATTCTGTGGCCAAGGTGTCGTAATGGTATGACGTCACTGCGTCGGGACGTGACGTCAGGTAGTCTTACCCGCTTTCGCTTTGCAGTTTTAATTCCAAGAAAATGGAAAACGGCTTTATATAAATTGCTAATTAACATCCTGATCAAACAACCGGGACTAAACGTGTTTGTATTAATAAAGACTTCGCTTATTACATTCTAGCACCGTCGTTAAAAAATCGAACGAAGTGCAATTTACCGCTTTCTTTGCTATGTCGTAAAACTTTGTACATTGGAATATAATAAAAGTATAAGCGCGAGCAAAATGCATTGAGAGAAAATATATTATTTATTTTCCATCGCCTTTCACTCAGCTATCTAAGCTGCTATCTATGTTGAACTATATTATGTTGTAAATAAATAATATATCTAATTATATTATTCCCCATTTTAATAAAGTATATTTTACTCATGAACAGTTTGTATAAAATCAATAGGTACCATATGGCTATTTTAACTTTTATTTCGAAGCCAATCTTCAAGTCACTTTAGACATTCGGCTTGATTCGGAAAATGAATTAGATTTCTACTAGACTTCAACAAGTTACGATATGGATAATTTAAAGATATTTGTAAGATAGATGTGTCAAATTTGACGTTTCCGCGATTCTGGAGGTCCTCTTGAACGATTTCGACAAGTTATGACTTAGATATCCAAGTCACATCTAGTCGATATCTAATGTAGATCTAGTTGATCTCTAAATCGTCTAAAGATCTTGTGATTATCTCGAAATCCGAATAGGCCTGATTGTACTGAATTAAACTTTCACGATTTTTACTCATTATTATTCACAACGTCGGGACTAAATCGCGTAAAATTGAGTTTTAAAACACGCACACGTCACGTCATCGTTTTGACTTTAGTCATATAGGGATAGGGATCGTGCACGTTGGAGGGTCTGCCATCTTGTGGCCTGAATCGGAAACATATGTGCACATGTACATTGCCAAAGCAAGTGCTACCATCTACCGTTCTCGTAGGTACGTTTCCTTGTTCATAGTAGGTTCTGTCATCTTGTGGGCTACTTCCGAAGCATAGACGTCACATTTACGCCTCGCGCCAAAAATCTGACGGCTCCTATGCTGCCCCCTATAGTTCATGCACCTATGATAAGTGAAAACTAAATCATAAAATTCATAAACAACTGGTTTCAATCCATTTAATATTTGCCTATTATTTATTTACATCGTACCTACTCAAATAATAAATTTATCGAATAACGTGTTGGCCGCTTTTGAAGTGATCGAAGCGTTGTTTATTCATTTATTTTTTGTAATCCTATTTACTTCGTAATGTTTCAAATGATTGAATGAATATTTCGTGGAATGGCTTTTATTTTATTACTACTTATAAAAAAAAACCGGACAAGTGCGAGTCGGTCTCGCCCACCGAGGGTTCCGTACTTTTTTAGTAGGTATTTGTTGTTATAGCGGCAACAGAAATACATCATCTGTGAAAATTTCAACTGCCTAGCTATCACGGTTCATGAGATACAGCCTGGTGACAGACGGACGGACGGACAGCGGAGTCTTAGTAATAGGGTCCCGTTTTTACCCTTTGGGTACGGAACGCTAAAAACGAACCCAATCGAACTAAGCGAAGCTTTTGTACCTTGAACTTTCCAACATTGTAAGTACTGGAACGTCCACCCATCATACAATAGTAAAATGGAAACCTTAGTAAATAGTATTTTATAAATATATAATGATTTAGATACTGATACTTAGGTAATATATGTATGGGTTGAAGCACTGCCTGTTGCTGGGGGTAATGATTTGATTGAAAACCGATTTCATTCACCTAGTTATAATTAGGTGAATAGCATTCATGAATTGTAACTAATCTATAATTGAATTGGGCCAAACCCGTTTGGATTGACTGAATTAGCCCCGTTAATCAGATTGGGACAGATCAATTGAATAACAAATGTACTAAGATAATTTCAAGGCAAATTTCCTCAATTAGATCAGGCCTGTTAATGCTGTTATTCCTGGTCATGTATAATGTAACATATGGAAAGCCTATTTAAGACAATTTATATTGTTATACTGACGTTATATAATAACATGTTAGGTAAGTTCTACGTAAATAAGTATAAGTTTAAAATGTTTACAACCATGTATAATATCATAATGTACCTACTATGACGTGTTAATACGACAATAAATCATTATTCTACTATGACACTAAATCATTATTCATTAAACTTATTATTTGAAAAAAATATTTTGTGTAGGTATATTGAAAACGGACATATAAACTACAAACATTACATACATTATAGATTGATAGAATGATGGAATGGATGGATGGATGGATTGAGTTTCTATAAATCGTTTTTTTTTTAGTATTAGAAAAAAGGTAAACAGTTTTGATGTGTATCATGGTATAATAATATACTCCGCCTGGTACTCCATTCCGAGATTCGCGTATGACCTAACTGACACGCGCCTACGTCATCATGCTGTTTACAGGTTCTTTAACTTTGAAATGTGGGAGAATTTTAACCAACGGTGAAAATTATTTTAACGGCATTAATTTTAAGTTATTCATGTAGAAACATAGTAAAATAAAACAAATCTAATGTATTAAATTAAACTTTATTTATCTATACAAGACAAACGTTTAAAAAACTAATTCACAGTTACACATTAATTACCAAGCTTACGACGTGAAAAGTTTGGAAAACACTGCGACTGCTGACACTGAGCGAGAAGGAAATAACAATTAACACGCGTTCGACAAGGATGACGGTCAGGGTATGAAGTTATCTAGATCCGAATTGTCAAATGTGCACAGCGCTATCCTGTGTTGCCAGTAGTATAAACAGAATTACCCGAAAGTCTGAAATTTCTTTCGTGAATCGGAAGATATTGCTAACGAGTAATTAAAAATGACGTGTTATTGTAAAATTTAAGCTAAAATACATATAAATGAAAATTATAAAGAAATATATTAACTTATTAACCATAGGTATAATGTACCCATGTAACATGTTATGTTGAAATAAAGTGGCAATGTTATTGTGACGTAGGCCCGTGTCACTCTGGGAATGGAAGACCATGTTTTATTAGACCATGATGTGTATTTAAAAAAACACGTTTTAAAAATAAGTCACAACAAATATGTAACAATTATGAATCTAAAGTAAAGTAAAGTATTTATTTATTGTAAACTGTGTACATAAGATGACATATACAGGAGATATCGAATCAACAGTTGCCCATTTCGAGCATACAATATGATCTTAAAACTACTAACTATACTAGCTTACTGACTAACGTATACTTAACAAACTGGTGATTCCAGAAAAAACTCATTTAAATATAAAATACATTTTCAATTAATTCATTTTATTTCCATTATTAATTTTCCATGTCACTAATACGATCATATTCTTCTGCTTTCATAAGTAATTTGGTAATAGTTAAGGTAAACGTACTGGTGTTCGACGCGGTCCCGGTACATGTCATCTTGAAACTTAAGTCATTGTCAATAGAGGTGACAGCAAGGTGTCATCTTTTGGGCATTGCCATGTCGAGCACTAGTACGTTTACCTTACTGATTTTTAAAAAGCGTTTTCCAATTAAAAGACTTCAAGATCGCTTACCTTCTTTCTAATGCTAAAAAAAACGAACTATAATAGAAGCTGGTATATCAACAACACGAAACTCGGGCACAGAACAACAGTGATGCAATTTCTCAAACTTGTGTTGTGATTTATACGGAAACATCGCAAAGCACTCAACTATGCAAAGTATCTACTTATATACCTGTCATTTCTTATGAAGATTTATTCCAGTTGGAATATATGTCTACTTGTTATTTGTATGGATTATCTGTGTGTTAAATGTTTTCAAAAGACTAAACTATTTAATTCGATCGTAGTATTTCTCTATTGTAATTGATTATTTCTCCCGAAGTGTTATAATTAGGCTAATAAAAGTTAAGTTAAAACAGTCTTAAATATGAAAAAGTTTTATACTATCGAATACCAATATGTTATAAAAACTTCGTCTAACAGCTCTTTAATCCACTCTATAGAACCATAGCTTAGCCCTAATAGGCTTCACGACAAGTACAAGTATTCTAAAAGCCTGACAAAGTCCGAGATTTTCTACGGCACTTAACGTTACAGGATTTACGACGTCTATACGAAAAGGAAAATCTCTAAATACTTAATTAGAAAAGCTTAATGAGATATATAGGAGCCGGGAACACTGGGATAACTAATAAAAAGGCAAATGCGCGTCCGTTCGTATTAGAAGATGTATTTCGAGAGACAAGTTAAAACTACCACCAATTATGACATTAAATATTTTATAAAAATCTTAACCTACCCGCGAGTTCACTGACCGAGCGATCAGCTGTGATACATGTCTATGTATATACCTTCGGTGCTATACATGTACATATATCACACCCTACCACTTAACTAAGACTACATAGTATACGGTCGTCGGCCATGTACTAATATGGCAAGTAACGATCCCGTGAAAACTTCTCCTCCAGGCCAGGTGAAAAGAACCCTTATGTAAATGCTAATAAGACTGACATGGAAAAGCCGTCTCCACTATAGATCCGACAATTATTACACAATATCATAGTAAATTAATAACAGAACTTCCTTAAATATAGTTATTTCTAAAGTACAATCCAGTATTAATCTTTACATTTTTTTATACTAATTCTAAAATTACAAACAAGTAGTACTTAATATAATATGGGATTACCATATCTTTCTACGGGCACGGGCACACGTTTAGGTATCGGGGCAGGTGGCACAGAAGCGGGCCCCGGTGGCGCACACGGCTCCGAGTTATCATGGTTATCGTCATAGTCCGCCGCTGGGCACGCTGTTATAGCTAAGCGTGAGTTATTGCGTAACTGATCTATATGCCTTTTAATAATTTGACCGTCTTCCCTTTGCACCAAATAATTACGTGAACCTAATTGTTCCGTGATCGTACCGCTAACCCATTTCTCCCCCTTGCTAAAATTCCTAGCCCAAACATTATCACCTACACTATACGATCTCGAGACGCCCCCCGCGTTTTCGCGCTGTCGGAGCTGCGCGGCGCGCGCACACTCGTGCGCCGCGGCGCCGGCGTCAGCGCGCAGCAGGTCCAGTCGTGTGCGCAGACCTCTTCGCTGCAGCAACCTCGCCGGCGACTCGCCCGTACTGCTGTGAATAGAATTCCTATACGCTAGTAAATATGACTGGAGCGCGGCGTCCACGTCTTGCCTATCCCGTAAAGCCTTCAAAATGGTTTTTTTAACTAGCTTTACTGCACCTTCTGCTGCTCCGTTTGAAGATGGATGATACACCGGAGAGTAGGTTTGTTTTATGCCATTAAATTGCATGAACTGAGTCAGTTCTCCACTCGTGAACGGCGGGCCATTGTCCGATACCATCATCTTGGGTAGCCCGAAACGAGCAAACATCTCCCTTAAAACTCTGATGACGTCATCTGCCGTTGTTCTCGTCATTTGTTTTACTTCAATCCATTTGGACGATGAATCCACGACTACTAAATAGGTCATGCCGTTTAGGGGTCCTAGGAAATCCATATGCAACCTACTCCAAACTTCTTCGAGATATGGCCAAGCTTGTGGTGTAGATTTGGCTGGGGCCGGTGCTTCCAGAGCGCATGTGGTGCATTCCATACACGTTTTCTCGATTTCAGCATCAATGCCGGGCCACCAAACATAGCTCCGGGCAAGACTTTTCATTTTGACGACTCCAAAGTGGCCTATATGCAGCTCACGTAGAACGTCATTTCTTAATGTCGTGGGTATCACCATTCTGTAGCCCCACATGACACACCCGGCTTCTGAGTACAGTTCGTGACGTCTTACCCAATACGACTGCAGCTCTGGATCGTCACACTTCGCTGGCCACCCTGACTGTAAATACATAACCACTTTTCTCAGTAGATCATCTGTTTTTAAATTGGCTCTGACTTGATCACTAGTAATTGGTAAGAAATCCTGTACGAATTGTACATATGTCACCTCAGTCCTGTCTGCTGCCTGCTTCCCCACTGGTAGCCTGGACAATGCGTCAGCTCCATTTTTGTCTGTAGGCACGTATTCTATGTCATACTGGTAACCAGACAAAATTACCGCCCATCTTTGTAGTCTGCTCGCGGCCATCGACGGAATACCTCCCTTATCTCCAAATATGGAAACCAACGGCTTATGATCGGTTCTTAGCAAAAACCTTCGACCGTACAGGTACTGATGGAATTTTTTTATTCCAAACACAATTCCCAAGGCTTCTCTTTGAATCTGAGAATAATTTACCTCCGCCGCATTGAGCACTCTGGACGCGTATGCAACAGGCCTTTCCGTACCATCTGGCATCTGGTGCGAAATCACCGCCCCCACGCCGCTCGAACTCGCATCTGTAGTTAGACATAGCGGAAGTTCAGGGTCATAGTGCGCTAACACCGAACTGGAAACCAAACAACGCTTGACGGCATTAAACGCTTCCGAACATTCCTTGGTCCAACTAAACGAAGCCCCCTTCCTTAATAAGTTGTATAATGGTGTTAACGTCATACTTATATTTTTAACAAATTTCCCATAGTACATAATCATTCCTATGAATGAGCGAAGCTCGGTTACATTGGCCGGTATCGCCATGTCCTTTATGACTTTAATCTTTTCCGGACACGTGTGAACCCCTTGTTTACTAATGCGAAACCCTAAATACGTCACCGATTCCGCGAAGAAAGAGCATTTTTCTTTCTTAACTTTCAACCCAAATTTCTCGAGGCGTCCTAGCACTTGATGTAATGTACGCAAATGATCCTCCCTGTCTACTCCCGTTATAATTACGTCATCAAGGAAAACACCTACTCGCGGTAAGTCTGCGAAAAGTTGTTCTAGTTTCCTTTGAAATATCCCCGGGCTCGACGATAGCCCATAGATCAGCCTATTATACATATACAGGCCTTTATGCGTGTTGATTACGGTATAAGGTTTAGATGCCCCGTCCAACTCGAATTGTGCATAGGCTTGAGACAAATCAATTTTTGAAAACGTTTCCCCCCCGTGTAATTTGACAAGCAGGTCCTCAACTCTAGGCAAGGGAAAACGGTCAACCTCTAAGCATCTGTTTAGTGTTAATTTATAATCGCCACAAATGCGAATACCTCCATCACGCTTAATTACCGGTACTATCGGCGTGGCCCAGTCTGACGTCTCGACCGGCGTGATAATGCCGTCCCGCTGCAGCTGGTCCAGCGCGCGCTCCACCGGCGCGCGCAGTGCGTACGCCAGCGGCCTCGCTCGCATGTACACCGGCGCGGCGCCCGAGCGCACGCGCAGCGCCACCGTGCCGCCTGTGTACCGCCCGAGCCCGTCCGCGAATACATCCTTATACCTAGAAATCAATGAATCCATAGTAAGTTCCAATTTGGTATCAATTTTGTTACAACTAAACGGCTCCACGCCCATTTTCAACTCGTACAGCCATTGTCTTCCTAACAATGGGTTTTTGCCCCCATCTATAACAAATAAATCTAAAGACATCTCTTTGTTTTTATATTTAACTATTGGAGTAATTCTACCGACCGGGCGTAAACTTCCTCCTGCGTAAAAGTTGACTAATAGATTAGGTGTTAAAATAGGTAGATTATTAAATAATTTTTGATAGCATTCAAGACTTATACATGAAATGGCACTACCGGAGTCAACTTCCATTTCTAAACCTATTCCGTTAACGTCCAATGTCATCATAAACGGCTTATAACGACTTAAACTGCCTACAGATAAAGCGTTAAATTGTACCTCGTTCAACAACTCCTCCTCATCCTCCTCGTTTGCGTCCAACGCATGCACTCTAGCTCCAGTTTGTAGTCGGGGACACATCTTCTTTAAATGACCTTGTTGCATGCATACGCGACAAGAATACACGCGGAATTTGCAAGTCGCCGCGTCATGATTGCCGCCACAAACACGACACTGGCCCTGCTCGCGAGCGCGCGGCGCTCCTGCCGATGCCGCTCCCGCCACGGGCGCCTGCTTCGCCTGTGCGCGTCCGCCCCATGCCTGCGGTGCCGCCTTGCTGCGCCCCGCTACCTGGGTTGCCCCGTTAGACCTCCAGGTCCCCGACGAGCCCTGCCTTCGGGCCCCGCTGCCGCTGGCCGATGCATATAGCACTTCCACAACCTCTTTACTAGTGCCGCGCGTCCTACTATCGACTGCCGCTGCGTCTTTCTCTGCTGCCTCCATGGCAACCGCCAGCTTCCAAGCCTTGGCGAATGTCAAAGCATCTTCTACGAACAACCTCTGCCTAATAGTATCGTCCGCTATGCCACACACTAATTGATCCCGTAGATTATTTTCCAGTTCCGTCTTAAAATCACAATATTGAGTCATCTTCTTTAAATCCGCGACATAGACCGCCAACGACTCGCCTTTTTTTTGTATTCGTTGACGAAATTTGTAACGTTCCGCCATTATGCTCCTTTTAGGCTGTAAATGATTAGTCATCAGTTCTTTTAACACTTCAAATTTTTTTGTTGAAGGTTTGTCCGGCGTACACAATGTCACTAATAACTCGTAACTTGCACTGCCCATCACTGTAATTAACGTAGGCACTTTCAATGCATCCGTTACGCTATTCACAATGAAATATTGCTCTAACCTATCCACATACAACGCCCAATCGTCCGCGCTAGGATCAAACGGTTGCAACTTTCCAATCGACATTATAATACTGTCCTTTCACTGCCGCACGCTTAATTGTCCGTATTCGTCGCCAAATGAGATATATAGGAGCCGGGAACACTGGGATAACTAATAAAAAGGCAAATGCGCGTCCGTTCGTATTAGAAGATGTATTTCGAGAGACAAGTTAAAACTACCACCAATTATGACATTAAATATTTTATAAAAATCTTAACCTACCCGCGAGTTCACTGACCGAGCGATCAGCTGTGATACATGTCTATGTATATACCTTCGGTGCTATACATGTACATATATCACAGTTCACAAATGACGTTACATCGAAATTGCTTAAATAAACTTTACGCAGCGTGAAAAAGCCTGTAACTGGTAGTTAAGCCCCTGTTTAGTCTAAGAGTGATTACTCTTAAATGTCACTCGTAAACCTAAATGTTATCTCTAAATAGGGCGAGTTTTTGGCATATTTTCCGTCCTAAGGTAAAAGGTTGTATATAGCGTGTCCTAAGTGTCCCCGTTGAACAGATTGCATTGCTATTTCAACTCTTTAATGTACAACTTAAAGTTTACGTTTTCAAAACGTACGACGTTTTGGCACTGCATTTACGACGAACGTTCGCGTACCCTACCGCATTTAAACTGTGATAACGATATGTTTGCAAATTACGAATGACGAGCTCGTTAAATATCCCAACCTACGGTTTTCTAATATCGCGGGACCAGCATCCGACCTTTCAGCAAAACATGTTTTTTGAATAGATCGGATATCTGTCATAAACTAAGCAGGCCCTGGTGGGATAAGGGTTTGGTCATTTATCATTCAGCTTTTGTTATGATAACGCTTATTAGTCCAGCGAAACCTGTAGATTGTGAATGGTTCTATTCAGGGTTTTATTACACTTCCGGTCTCAAATATTAATAGATTTTTTGGTTGCGTTGTTTTAGTGTTTAACATGAAATCATTTACCTCAACCTGTCAACCTAATCTAATATAAAATACAGAGAAAAGAAATGTTGCTCACTTGCTCACTTTACAATTCAATCAAAAGGGATAGAGTATACCTTAGCAGCGTCTAGCCTAGCAATATTTGATTTTATGCATGAGAAAAGACGATGTATGCACGAGCGAATCTGTGATTCTATAAAGCACTATGTTATATTTGACATGTAAGTGCATATGTGAAGGAGGGTAAACATAGACTAGGCTCACTAGGCCATAAAGGGTTCATTATGACTTCATAATGTAATACTAATACTTATTAGGTATTATTTTAGTTGCATGGCATGATAAATGCAAGCATGAGGCTTATTAACACAAGAATATAACCGCGCAGTATATCGTATTACATTGACTAAAAGTTAACACTTTTGATGCCGGGCGCCCCGTTTCCAGTACAAAATGAACACACGTGTTCTTGGCAGTGAATGTGTTAATATTCTACCTTGCTCATGCCGTTAGCTTTTTCTACAAATAACCTACATAATTACACGCTACAGGCCAATTAAGTTTATTTCACTTCAGTGAGGAAACAAGCAAAACTTTTAGGCGACATGAGCTATAACGTGAGCTCATATAAACGTAAATGCTTTCCCAGAGGTCCCACTAAAAGGGCCAAGTGAAGGCTTGCAACTGAGAGCAGGCAGGATAACATTCACGGGTAAGTGCGCCCTGGGACCTATGGAGGGGAAATGTATGCAATGGCTTTAGCTTTTCGAAAAAAGAAGACGGAGAGAAATTGCGTTCTTTTTCGCATTTTCTGAGGCTACTGGCTTTATTTAACACCGATTTCATTATTTATTTATTTTATTTTAGGTTAACACGTATGTAACTAAGTATGTAAAGCCTGACCAGGTATATATGATCATTGTCAAGAGGGCGCTATTATTCTCATTTATATGGCAACAGTTCAGTTTAGTCTGAACAATGTGGATTGGCAACTCGTTATTTTGACTTACATACTTTTATTCACTCTAATCATAATCAGAATCCAAATATTCGGTGTTCACATTTTTTTATTTTCGGTTTTTACCGTATAAAATTCATGTATTTTCTTACGCGTCACACATAGGTCAAAATTACCTTACATAGGGTCTGCTACATTGTCAATGAACAAAATTGATCGTCTCCAAAGCCCATAGCAAAGGGAATAGAGTGTATAGAGAGTTATTGTCATAGTAAATTTTGTAGTCACTGTAAATTTATTGCCACCCAAGTAACACAAAAGTAGCTGAATATTGTTTGAATAATAGAGCATGCCGTACTGAATGCTGAATAAGGTAGCTGTATATCTTCTGTATAAGCGCTAATACAGACGTTATACAGAAGGTTCGGGCGCAAAGTGGGTATGCCCACGCCGCTTAAAACTGAATAACAGTAATGTAATAGCTGTATAAGTGTGTGCCCACACATTGGATCGCTGAATAACACTTGTATAGAGGCTGTCAAAAGCTTATATACCGCTTTTAAACCAAAGTTATCCATGCTGTGTATAGAATGACTCAGTTAGTCACACGTTATGCAGCCTTTGGTTCAAAAGTGCATTGTTACAGAAAATATATTCAGCTATTTGTGTATGATTTGTCTTCCATTTTAATTTGTGAACTCGTGTCAAAGTGTAGTTTCTGAAGTGAATACAAAATAAGGAGGACATTACCCATATAGTGATTTGATGTTTACATAACATCAATTTCATTGCGCATGCGACTTTAATGTAAATATATATATACATTTTATTTAAAATTTTAAAGCGCCGCGTAAATAATGCACTGTTTAGAAAGTAAATATAGATAATTTAGTACTCCACTTTTAAATTTGTAATTTTTTTGCGGTGTTTAGATGTTTTAGTGATAGAAAATGTACTTTAACAAGTTATGCTACGATAAAACTAGTTTTATAAATGAATATAAATGGGTTTTTCAGTTCATTTTAAATTCCTATTTAATTATAGAGGTTAGAATATGAGCAACCGTAATGGCGTCCGACTGTGCTGAATATAAGCTGCTGCCACAGCTATTATGTGCTAAATTTCTGAATAGGCATTCACATTATTCGCGTTACTAAGCTACATGTTAGATAATAATGGTTTTAGAACAACAAGTTTTGAATAACATCAGTATAATAGTAATTGTTTTCTCAATCTTAAAGCCTATTAGGGTTCTATACACAAATGGTAAAAACCACATAGATCCTCACTAGTTTGATGAGAAACATTATAGGTATGTAACACGGGCAATATTCAATCCTACTTCCTACTAACAGTATAAACGCGATATAATATTTAAGTTATATGATAAATCTGGGGGCACGGCAGATTACACAGTTATTTTTTCCGTTATCAGTTCCGACAAATATGTAGTAGGTAAAGGTACACGCAAAGATGTACGACGTGAGTACGAAGATGTATATAGTATGGTTACGAATATGGTATGAATATGAATATGGTATAGGTACCTTCGCACCTATATATTAGTAGCGGTATATTAGTAGCGGGTATCACGGGTAGGAGTACAAGTATAGTTTGGTATGGGCAGTATTGTTTAGGTATGAGTACGAGTATAGTGTGGGATGGGTATGAGTAGACCCACTTGAAACCTAAAAACAGTCCGTTCAAAATCGACAGGAGAACCGATTTCGCTATATTTTAATGGGGGTGATTATTTTATTTTTCACATACCCAGTCCAGTCTACAAGTTTTTAATGCAACAATATCAATAACTAGCATTCGACACCTTGTTTGCCAACTAGCAACAACCTTAAATGGCCATTGGTAAACCTTATCTCGTTGCAGTACGGTATGCAAATGGTCCGTTAACAGTATTTACGATGGAAGCTAGTAATTGTTTACGTAAAATAACCAATCGAAAAGAATTGTTTAGAAAACTAAACCTCGATTTTTTTAATAATGATTGGATTAAATAATAAATACGCAAGATGCGTTCAAAATAAAATAAAAACAAGCTCAAGCTCAAGGCAATCAGGCTCAAGTAGCACCGTTGAACGTGTATAAAGCTACGGAACCCTCTCCACCGCGCACTTGTTGATACTAAGCAGTAGTTTGAATAGCGTTTGTCATTGCGTTCATTTTGCAGCTTTTAGCAAGAAAAGATAGAACATGTGTACTAAAATCGCTATAACTCAAGTATAAGTGTTGTTTTAGTATTTATTATTCAGACGTTATGTCTATAAAAGCCATAATTAGCCCATATATGCAGCTACTGAATAACAAATAAGATTTGGATTTCATTACAGCTTCCAGTAATAGCGTCCACCTTTATTCAAAAACTAGCATTAAAACAGAAACTGCAACCGCTTTTATACAGTTGAAAGTCTCCACCGACGCTTCTTTTCAGCATTTAGTA
Organism: Cydia splendana; assembly: GCF_910591565.1. Lineage (NCBI taxonomy): Eukaryota > Metazoa > Arthropoda > Insecta > Lepidoptera > Tortricidae > Cydia > Cydia splendana. The sequence goes on from NC_085974.1 coordinate 9,287,627, forward strand.
GCCACTATCACATTTTTCTTAATATTGTCTGCTTAATATCTCACAACACAGAATATATACAGCTAATTGCTGCTAATGCCGCTATTATGCAGATTTTAGTAACCACAAATGCTTTAAGCTGAATAATGTCCGACTAACTGTGTAAGAAATAAGTAATATTCAGTTTTAATATGCAAAACCGATACTATGCAAAATTTATTCAGCATTAATTGGTATATAGGCCCCACTAGGTCCACATATTTCTTTATTCCGAATTTAGTAATTTCCAACGCTTATACACAAAATTTATGCAACCATAATTTGAATAAGATGATAATTTTACTCTATTATCCTGCTTGTGTGTTACTTGGGCATCTATCGACACAAGATTAAAACTAAAAATGAAAATGTATGATATGTATATATTTGTCCATAGTAAATATTTTTCAAACACATCTTTGTTATTGTACTTAAGCATTTCCTCGCTTGTATAACATAACACTACAATAACCAAGTCGTAATAACCAGACTATAATGTCATTTTGATTTGTTTACCTGTCAGCTCTGATGTTAATTTGGAAATGTTTCGTAGCGAAATAGTTTAATTTCCCGAACGGTTCTTTTCCAGCAGTTTATTATTTACATTATTTACAATGTTTCGCTCGTGATTATCTATAGTTTTAGCCATTTTTTGTCAGTTATTATTTAATATTCAACACTTAAGTATTATTCAAGTAAACCGCCACAATGACACTGACAACAGTGACAACCTATCATTAAAATTATTGCCAGTGTAAGAAATTAGTTCCAATTAAATTCCGCAACATGGCGCATGATCATATATTCCTGGCCAGGCTTTACCTACATGTTAAATGCCATTGTATCATCGAGTAAGTTAAACTGAATACACTTTGAGTTCGCTATTCGAAACAGGCGAGACTGCTTTTGTGTTTCTACATAGTTAATTAAGTATTAGTTCTAAAAATCTTGTGAAGATGATATGTTGACCTCCTTTAGAATCTTTACATACCTACTTGTTTGGTTTGATGATTTATTGGTAGTTGCTTAGCAATGGTGTTTACATGTCTTTTGTCAGTTGACTCGATATAGTAAAGTATTGTTATGAATTAAACAAGCTTTTAATTTACGTATTAAACAGTATTTCCATATACATGAAGAAGTCTCCTGCACCGCAGTGAAACAAACTTCATATGGTAGCAGAGCAAAAACGGGAAATGTAAAATCTCCACGAAAAACGGAAATACGAAAAAGGGTATGTCAACTATACGTATTAAAGTGGGCTTAGAAGCTCTAGACAAAGAAAATTATGATACATGGCGCATACACGCCAAGGCGTACTTAATTAAAAATAAATTATGGAAGCATGTATCGGAAACTCTTAAACCAGACGCTACACAAGCCGAACTCGACGCAGATGAACTGGCGAAGTCAGAATTGATGCTATTAATAGCACCGTCGGAGCTTAGACAAGTCAAAAACTGCAAATTTGCAAAAGATGTCTGGACCATCCTCGAATCCATATATGCGAGTAAGGGTCCCGCCAGGAAGGCTACTCTCCTAAAACAATTAATACTAGCGAAACTTGAAGAAGGTGATGACGTACGAGAACACCTAAAGAAAATAATGAACACAGTTGATAAACTAAAAGATATGGATATTGACATCAACAGTGACTTACTTTCAATTATGATGCTGTACAGCCTTTCTTCCAATTACGAAAACTTCAGAACTGCTATAGAGTCTCAAGACTCATTGCCTACTCCTGAAAAGCTAAAAATTAAAATAATTGAAGAGAGTGAAGCTCGTCGACGTGATGTCCCCAGTACTAGTAATTCCAACAGCACTGAAGAAGCATTCTACGCATTTTGCAAAATCTGTAAAAAGAAAGGCCACGATACGTCAAAATGCTGGTCGAAAAATAAAAATAATACTAGCAAGAAAAATAAAAAACCTAAGAACAGTTCCTGCAAATCTAACAAAAGCGAAACGAACCTCTACAGTTGCTACTTAATTAATGAAAAAACAAAAACAAGTTGGATTCTAGACAGTGGATGCACATCACACATGACATATTCGGACAAGCCCTTTACCAATATTAAAAATACTTCAAAAACATTACGATTGGCGTCAAAAGACCAAACTGCAGAGATAAAAGGATCTGGGCCTGCTTTGATTGAAATTAAGGAAGGAAAAATTGCCTTAACTGATGCACTATATGTACCAAGCCTGTGCGCTAACCTCCTATCTGTTGGAAAAATGACTGATAAGGGATTAACTGTCTTATTTACAAAGACGAAAGCGATAATTAAAGATCACAAGGGAAGAGTACAAATGATGGCAATCAGAGACGATGATGGCCTGTACTATTTGAAAACTAAAAACAATGATGTTGCCAGAGCCAACAATGCTGCAGAATCTGATGATAATAATAATGATCGAAAACAAGATGAGTCTACAGATATCATGAAATGGCACTGCAAAATGGGACACATGAATGAAAAAGACCTGAAGCTAGCTTTAAAGAATGAAAGCCTGGTTGGATTACATTTTGACAGCAATAGCTCTTTGGGTGAATGTGAAATATGCGTACAAGGAAAACTTACCAGAACTCCCAGCAAGCCAAGTGATAAAAAAATGTCACGTACGACTCAACGTCTTGAAATCGTCCATAGTGACGTTTGCGGTCCATTCAAACAACCTTCGCTGAACGGCAATAAATACATTGTAACCTTCATCGATGACTATAGTAGATATTGCCGAGTATATTTCATTAAAAATAAAAGCGAAGTGCTGCAGAAATTTGAAGATTATAAAGCAGAAGTCGAGAACTACACAGAAAACAAAATAAAATGCCTACAGAGCGATAATGGTACTGAATACCGGAACCAAAAATTCGACTCATTTTTGAAGAAACACGGTATAGCAAGAAGGTTATCCGCTCCATATACTGCTCACCAGAATGGAATTGCTGAAAGAAAAAATAGAACTCTAATCGAAAAAGCAAGATGCATGATGTTGGAATCTAAAGCGCCCATGTGTCTATGGGCAGAGGCAGTATATACAGCAAATTATTTGTCTAACCGGAGCATAAATCAAAGTATCGATAACCAAACACCATTTGAAAGATGGGTAGGAAGGAAACCCTGCGTACACCATCTATATATCTTTGGTGCTAAAGCTTTTGTCCTTAAGAAAGGGAAACGTGACAGCAAATTTTCTTCTAAGGCATTACCTGGAATGTTCGCAGGCTATTCTGAAGTTTCTAAAGCGTTCAGAATCTATGTTCCGTCAAAGAAGAGAACAATGATATCCAAAGATGTTTGTATTCTGAACAAAATGTTCTACGAAAATGGACAAGATTCTCCTAACCTCTCACCTTTACATGGACAAAACAAACACGAGTTATTCTATGACTTCGAAAATGATGTCCATAGTGATACTATAGAAAATCCTGATGACCTGAATGAAAATGAACCATTTTACGATACCGTTGAGATCGAAGAGAACGGAGCAAATGTAAATGGATTTGACAACGAGGCAGATGATATTGTAGTAAATCATGACTATCATGAGGCAGAACCAGAACTTGTTGTGGATGTCGATGCATCAGTCCATGCACCAGAGGAAGTAGAAGCACGAAGGACATAAAATCTTCGTGATAGATCGCGCATAGAAACACCAAGAGTATTAGAGGATTATGTTTTGGCAGCTATGAATATCGATAACGAAACAGAACCTCAAACATTTAAAGATGCTATGATCAGCAAAGATAAAGCGAAATGGTTAGAGGCCATGCAAAGTGAAATGCAATCGCTGGATGAAATGCGAACTTGGGAACTCGTCGATCCGCCCAAAAATCGCAAACCACTTTCGTGCAAATGGGTCTACAAAATTAAAAACAATCCAGACAGCACTATTGAACGTTACAAGGCTAGGCTGGTAGTAAAAGGTTTTTTGCAGAAACCAGGCATAGATTACCAAAAGACCTTTAGTCCAGTCGCTCGCCTCAGTACCATAAGAGCTGTTTTAGGGATGGCAGCTCAAGAAAACCTGGTTCTTCAACAGTTTGATGTATCAACTGCATTCCTGAATGGTGATGTCAAAGAAGACATATTTATGAAGCAACCAGAAGGATTCACTGATGGTACAAATAAAGTCTGCAAACTTAAAAGAAGCTTGTACGGACTAAAACAGGCTCCACTATGCTGGAACGCTTGCATATCGGAATACCTCATAAACTCAGGTTTTACCCAGAGCAAGAAAGATCCCTGCCTGTACATGCGTGATAAAGTTTTGATTGCACTTTACGTAGATGACGGTTTAGTGGCTTCAGCCAATGAAACATCTGGAAGAAAATTTATTGAAGAGTTAAGAAATAGATTTAAAATAACTACTAAACCGGCGTCTTACTTTCTGGGGCTGGAGATTAACAAAACCAAAGAAGGTAATATCACGCTAAACCAGAGTAAATACACAGAAAAAATACTCCATAAATTCGGAATGGATAACTGCAAAGCAATGCCAACCCCGGCAGTAAAAATTAATAAAGACGAAGAAGAAGAAGAAGATAACAATATAGTTTTTCCTTACCGTCAAGCTGTGGGAGCTCTAGCGTATCTAATGGTCGCTACAAGGCCAGATATAAGCTATGCAGTTAGTGTTGCCTCGAGAAACTTGGAAAAACCTACTAGTCTCGACGTAATGAGAGTAAAACGGATTCTTAGGTACCTCAAAGGTACAGTAAATAAAGGATTGGTTTTTTCAACCAGCCGGGACAAGAAGTTGATATGCTTCAGCGATGCTGATTTCGGTGGCGACTCGTCTACGGGCCACTCAACATCAGGGATGGTTTTCCTATTCAACGGTCCAGTAATGTGGAAAAGCCAGAAGCAGCCGACCGTCGCTATCTCGTCAACAGAATCAGAACTGGTAGCATTAACGGAAACTGCGAGAGAAGCGTTATGGCTTAAAGAACTCCTAGAGGAGTTGACCGGATTTATTGAAAAACCAACCATTTATGTTGACAATGAATCAACTATCAAGCTTTCCGAGAATCCGCCTTATGAGTTCCACAAGAGGACAAAACATATAAGAATTAAACACTTCTTTATTAGAGAGTGCTTACAGAATGGCGACTTCGTTCTAAAGCAAGTCTCATCTGAACTTCAATTAGCGGACATGTTTACCAAGCCATTGTTTGGACCAAGACTGGCAACGTTAAGCAAAAGAATAGGACTTCAAGACTTGCCTCAATTCTAAAAGACAAAAAAAGTATTGTGGATGTGAAGATGATATGTTGACCTCCTTTAGAATCTTTACATACCTACTTGTTTGGTTTGATGATTTATTGGTAGTTGCTTAGCAATGGTGTTTACATGTCTTTTGTCAGTTGACTCGATATAGTAAAGTATTGTTATGAATTAAACAAGCTTTTAATTTACGTATTAAACAGTATTTCCATATACATGAAGAAGTCTCCTGCACCGCAGTGAAACAAACTTCATAAATCTCCATAACAAGCCGATTCAAATCAACAACAACAGATCAATCACCAGCTTATAAAATACATAAGATAAAAAACGTCTACATAATAGTACCGTAAACTCGGGTTACTTTGACCCAATGGAGGGTAACTTTGACCCACATGAAAACCTCATTTAAAAGGGTCTAATAAAAAACATAAAAATGTCAAAGCTTAGCAAAACCAACCTCATGGTATATTTCCATAATTACAGTGCAATAATATAACCTGGACCGAATAAATCTCAATGGCCAAAGTTATATACCCTCCAGGGATAAAGGAACCCGACTTTACGGTACTTACAAGAAAAGTTAATCGAAATTCTTCACTCCTACCTGTTTTAATCCTTAATCTTTTTATCTAATTACTAGCTGTGCCCGCGGCTCCGCCCGCGTGGAATTCGGTCTGTGTCAGTAAGCGGCTAATTTCTAATCCTAATTTCTCTCCCTCTCCCCTGGAGGCGTAACTTGAAGTAAAGTTGACAGATGGATATGCTAGAGCAGCGATCGGCAACCTTTTTCTGCGTAATTTTAGTAGCGTAGTTAACGATGAGTAAGTTGACGCGGGCCGCACTTTGTTAATATTTATGACTTTATCAGACATTGTAGTTTCTCAATATTACATAGCCAGAGAAGCTCGCAGGCCGCAAGTGACAGTTTCACGAGCCGCAGGTTGCCGACCGCCGTGCTAGAGGACTGTAGTCCAGATAAAATATTTTACAGTTAGGTACCACTAAATAAAACTACACTCAAAAATCAATACTTATTTCGCCCTTATTAAAAAATTACACGTGATTTAAACTTAGAGATTATAACCAACATCTTATTATGTAATTGAAAACGCGAGCGAAGCGAGCGCGAAAATTTTTCGATATAAAAACGCAATTTGATAGACAGTTGTACATTTTTACTTTTAGTACGGAAATCAGTCACATCATTTTATCACGAAAATTGACAGTGCCGCAGCAGTAACGTTGCAACAGAGTACCTAATGCTGCTGCAGTCGCCACCCAAATGTCACCTTTATCATATCTTGGAAAGTTATTGAAAACGCGAGCGAAGCGAGCGCGACAATTTTTCGATATAAAAAAACGCAATTCAATAGACTGTTGTACATTTTTACTTTTAGTATGGAAATCAGTCACATCATTTTATCACGAAAATTTACAGTGCCGCAGCAGTAACGTTGCAACAGAGTACCTAATGCCGCTGCAGTCGCCACCCGAATGTCACCTTTATCATATCTTAGAAAGTTATTGAAAACGCGAGCGAAGGGAGCGCGACAAATTTTCGATATAAAAAAAAACGCAATTCGATAGAGAGTTGTACATTTTTACTTTTAGTATGGAAATCAGTCACATCATTATATCATGAAAATTGAATGTCACCTTTATCATATGTTAGATAGTTATTGAAAACGCGAGCGTAGCGAGCGCGAAAATATTTCGATATAAAAAACGCATTTTGATAGACAGTTGTACATTTTTACTTTTAGTATGGAAATCAGTCACATCATTTTATCACGAAAATTGACAGTGCCGCAGCAGTAACGTTGCAACAGAGTACCTAATGCTGCTGCAGTCGCCACCCAAATGTCACCTTTATCATATCTTGGAAAGGTATTGAAAACGCGAGCGAAGCGAGCGCGGCAATTTTTCGATATAAAAAAACGCAATTCGATAGACTGTTGTACATTTTTACTTTTAGTATGGAAATCAGTCACATCATTTTATCACGAAAATTTACAGTGCCGCAGCAGTAACGTTGCAACAGAGTACCTAATGCCGCTGCAGTCGCCACCCGAATGTCACCTTTATCATATCTTAGAAAGTTATTGAAAACGCGAGCGACGGGAGCGCGACAAATTTTCGATATAAAAAAAACGCAATTCGATAGAGAGTTGTACATTTTTACTTTTAGTATGGAAATCAGTCACATCATTATATCATGAAAATTGAATGTCACCTTTATCATATGTTAGATAGTTATTGAAAACGCGAGCGAAGCGAGCGCGAAAATATTTCGATATAAAAAACGCATTTTGATAGACAGTTGTACATTTTTACTTTTAGTATGGAAATCAGTCACATCATTTTATCACGAAAATTGACAGTGCCGCAGCAGTAACGTTGCAACAGAGTACCTAATGCTGCTGCAGTCGCCACCCGAATGTCACCTTTATCATATCTTAGAAAGTTATTGAAAACGCGAGCAAAGCGAGCGCGACAATTTTTCGATATAAAAAACGCAATTCGATAGACAGTTGTACATTTTTACTTTTAGTATGGAAATCAGTCACATCATTATATCACGAAAATTGAATGTCACCTTTATCATAAAGTTATTGAAAACGCGAGCGAAACGAGCGCGAAAATTTTTCGATATAAAAAACGCATTTTGATAGACAGTTTTACATTTTTACTTTTTGTACCGAAATCAGTCACATCATTTTATCACGAAAATTGACAGTGCCGCAGCAGTAACGTTGCAACAGAGTACCTAATGCTGCTGCAGTCGCCACCCGAATGTCACCTTTATCATATCTTAGAAAGTTATTGAAAACGCGAGCGAAGCGAGCGCGACTATTTTTCGATATAATAAACGCAATTCGATAGACAGTTGTACATTTTTACTTTTAGTATGGAAATCAGTCACATCATTATATCACGAAAATTGAATGTCACCTTTATCATATGTTAGAAAGTTATTGAATACGCGAGCGAAGCGAGCTCGAAAATTTTTCGATATAAAAAAACGCAATTTGATAGACAGTTGTACATTTTTACTTTTAGTGTGGAAATCAGTCACATCATTTTATTACGAAAATTGACAGTGCTGCAGCAGTAATGTTGCAGCAGAGTAATGCTGCTGCAGTCGCCAACCGAATGTCACATTTATCATATTTTAGAAAGTTATTGAAAACGCGAGCGAAGCGAACGCGTAACTTTTTCAATAATTTTTGGTGCCCCCTAGAAATGGTGCCCTAAGCAAGTGCTTATTTTGCTTAAAAGGGTTAATCCGGCAAAGTACCCACCTTCGTGGCCATTATTAAGTGCTTAAGGAGGCGATACGTATGAATATGGATTTGATATGGATGCGATATAATTACGATTAGGTATAATTCATGACGGAGAAAATAAATAATTTTATGCAATTATACGCGTGTTGATGTGTGTTTATTTTACCACTACCTACGTAACTATGTAAACTCATTTTTAGTTTTCTTGGTTACTTAATGTTTACTCAGCTCCCCAAAAGATGGCACTGTGCAATGAGGCGCAATTAATTTACTGTCGTTTAATTTTGTTGTATTATTAAATCAACACAATTATTTAATTAAATTTGTTGATATCCGTACGATTGATTGATATTTTAGAATAGGGGTCTTCTAAACTTAGAGTTAATTTGGCAAAATCCTTCCGCGGTGGCTTATTTATGTCACATCGTATTAAATTCAGCGCCATCTGTTAGTTTACCAGGGTACTCTATAGTGTTAGCACATATTTGAAAAAATTCACAGATTTCGTGCCTCACACGACTATCGAGCACATTGGAAATGAATCTACGGAATTCGAAAAAATATTGTCGCTGAGCGACGAGAAAGTCTGGATAAGGAAAAAGTTACAAAATAAAACTACAACGTTGAATGATAATTATTTTATTCTTAGACTAACACAAGTATCCTGGACATAACGCATGTGAACAAACAAATTGCAAAATTTTCACACGTGTATCCAAGTTTGAATAATTGTCGCCGTGGCGCATAAGTATATGTACATATTTCATTTTTCGATTAATAAGCAGGATATATTAATGTTCAAAGTACAAGAAAATTATTACACGGCAAATCCGTAGTCAACTCGAGAAGTGGTGATCGGCAGCGGCGCCAGCGGCCCATTTGCTGCAAGATATGAAATTTTTTTGACAGCGTTTGACGCGACGAGAGATGACCATAACAGCGTTTGTCTATGTTGCACCAAACCTGAGTTCCAATAGGTACTACCAGGGTTCAGCATCAGCTCTATCTTGGGTACTACTCTCCTAAGTGCTCATCGAGACGAGTCCGATGACCAAAACAGCGTGTGTTTATGTTGTATTAAACCCTAGCAGTCACCAGCAACATGCTGAGGTGCGACCATTTCGTAGCACTTTTTCTTTTTTATGTTTCTCTGTATAAGTTTTTATTTTGTGTTTCTCCTTCTCCCTCTCCCTCTCCCTCTCCCTCTCCCTCTCCCTCTCCCTCTCCCTCTCCCTCTCCCTCTCCCTCTCCCTCTCCCTCTCCCTCTCCCTCTCCCTCTCCCTCTCCCTCTCCCTCTCCCTCTCCCTCTCCCTCTCCCTCTCCCTCTCCCTCTCCCTCTCCCTCTCCCTCTCCCTCTCCCTCTCCCTCTCCCTCTCCCTCTCCCTCTCCCTCTCCCTCTCCCTCTCCCTCTCCCTCTCCCTCTCCCTCTCCCTCTCCCTCTCCCTCTCCCTCTCCCTCTCCCTCTCCCTCTCCCTCTCCCTCTCCCTCTCCCTCTCCCTCTCCCTCTCCCTCTCCCTCTCCCTCTCCCTCTCCCTCTCCCTCTCCCTCTCCCTCTCCCTCTCCCTCTCCCTCTCCCTCTCCCTCTCCCTCTCCCTCTCCCTCTCCCTCTCCCTCTCCCTCTCCCTCTCCCTCTCCCTCTCCCTCTCCCTCTCCCTCTCCCTCTCCCTCTCCCTCTCCCTCTCCCTCTCCCTCTCCCTCTCCCTCTCCCTCTCCCTCTCCCTCTGCCTCTTCTGCCTCTATTTCCACCACCACAAGAATGCATAGATTGTCGAATAGTGCGTTATCTACGCCCGTCTCAAACAGGATAGATAGAGTTAGACCAAGAAAAATCTGCAGCGATTTTGAAAGCCCACGCAGTGCAAGTGTTATTCTGCCGTCATAATCCCGATAATTCACAACAAACACCGATGACGAACTATGCGAAACATGAAGTCATAAATGTCCTGTGAAAAATGTCGTTCTGACTTTTTGACTATTTTAAGGTTAGGCTACAGGGCAAACCCTTAACCCGATCGTCTTTGTTTTAGGCTCAAATTGTAGCTGACTAAATTGTCCAGAGCCGTTTTTCTCAAATTTTTGATATCATTCTTCGTTTCCAAATTATCGAGCACCAAAATCAAAAATTCTGAAAAAATTGAATTTTATTTTCACTATTTCGACCATAACTTTTTTTGTTTTTGACTTTCTCGAATAATTATTTTTGCACCTTACAGCTCTCGTGGTTATGCGTCTTTTGAGCCTATTTTTAAAAATCATATCTTCACAACTTTCCGAGATATAAGGGGATCGCACTTTTTCGTGAAATCGGACCGTATACTGGAGCGAACGAAAAGACATTTCCAATGTCAAAAGTTTGCCCCTCCTTCCTAAGTAGCGCCATACGATTCAGGGGCAAACTTAAGTCAATCAAGTGTTGTGGCTACCCCCCATTTTAGGGGTTGATTTTTTATAGCCTATAACCTGGCCTGGGATTTTCTCGACAGATTACTAAAGTTTTCATCAAAATCCGTTCAGCCGTTTTCACGTGATGCGCGTTCAAATAAACAGACAAACAGATAAACAGATAAACAGACAAACAGACAAAAATTCTAAAAACTGTTGGAACGTGTTCTGTTATCAATTCTAAGTATCCCCAGCCAACTTTTTTTCAAATATCTTCCATGTACAGACTTTCGACCCTCTTCAGCTTTATTATATGTATATAATATATATGTATAGATATATTGCATTGTTACGAAGTTTTTATCTTTTACAAATTCTAAATCATTCATTATGTTTGTTTTTTAACCTGGTTAAAAGTTCTGCAATAACAGTTTATCACAACGTAATGGGCATTACACGTATTTATTATACCCTATTTATATTATACCCTAAATAAAGAGCATTTTATTGCTTAGTTATTAATTTGTTCAATGAGTTTTAAACAAATAGGCACTTTTCCGAAGTCTTAATCTAAACAACCTTTGCAAAGTTATTTAAAACTTATGTGTAATTTTTTATTTATATTTTTGTGACATGTCTTTATAATAAATACCTACGTAGCAAATAATATTTAGTGTAGAATTTAAAAAAAACACTTAGAGTAGTATTTTAAAATTACTATTAAAGCTAATTTTAGGTCATATTCACCCGACTGCCGACAGAGGGTTCTGTTTGTGCCGTCTAATTTTTAACACGGCATACCTATAATAAATAGCATAAATACATATTTAACACTTACTATCGTAGTAAGTGTTAAACGACGAGTAAATTGTATACCGTTCAAAATTATACCTAATGAGCTTTAATAAACTTTGTAACTGTAACAAAAGTAAAATTTAATACGGCCCTTTATTATGAATATCGAACATATTAATTGAAGTATAGTTCTGCAAAACTGAAATAAATTGAAAACGCAAATTCGACGCAATTTTAGAAATCTTCAAGTGCATAGAAGCCGTAACTGTTTAATTGGAACCGCGTTAATGGTTACATTACTGAAATCCGATGTCGCAGAATCAAGTTTCCAAGTCAGCGTTTAATTGTACGCTGTAAACAGGCTGCGGTGTTATTTTACGAACTTTATAGAAGACCCTATTGATTTAGTTATACAGGCCACTTCGAACGTACCTACACTGACATCAGAATGATATTTGAATCATGTTATTTAGTTCGAATCGGAGGGTAAATATTATATGTATATGTATTTCACATTCTAGAGAATATCTATGTAAGCCAGATAAAACGTAAATTAAATAATGTAGGTAGGTATGTAACAGATGTCACTTTCTATTCAGCTTGGTAAAAATCTGATGCTTACTAGGACAGACCTCTTTTACAACAAAATTTATCATGAGTTGTAGGTAACTGTAATGTAACCACTTTGAAAGCAGCGCAGAGAAAGCGAACTCCTTCCTGCTATCTCAGGCTCTGAGATTTTCGTGTTTGAAATAAGAAGGAATATTATTTACCTCCTTAAGGGGCCCACTGATTAACGGTCCGCCGGCCGGTATCGGCCTGTCAGTTGTTCGGAACTGTCAAAATTTTGTTCTAACTGACAGGCTGATACCGCCCGGCGGACTGTTAATCAGTGGGCCCCTTTAGATTTATGGAAAATTTCCTCGTGGCGAATTTTTATTTATATTCTATTTTATTTCGTTACTTTCCCTGTATCTAATATTACTTAACGTTTTTTCTATGATTATTTACTGTATTTACGGATAGCAAAATAATTTTATACTGACTAGAGTAGTATTTCTGTCTAATATGACCTGAAAGTTCCATCAGAATGCGCTGACCTATATATGTAACCCTCGTAGCATGATATCATACACGTACAGGCCATAACCTTTCATATTACTAAGAAAATAGTTTTCGAAATAGCGTTAAAATAAAGTGTCGATGCAGATAAAATGAAAATGAAAAAATGTGTCCTCTTGTTTTTGAACCATTGGGAAATAGAAATAAAAAATATGAGAAAAGACTTTGAAAGAAAACTGTACCGAACATAATCGGTTAAGCGATATTACACTTATTTTAAGAGCCTATGAAGCCGATGGTTCCGGGTTCGAATCCTGGTAAGGGCATTTATTTGTATGATGATACAGATATTTGTTCCTGAGTCATGGTTGTTTTCTATGTATTTAAGTATTTATATATTATATATATCGTTGTCTGAGTACCCACAACACAAGCCTTCTTGAGCTTACCGTGGGGCTTAGTCAATTTGTGTAAGAATGTCCCTATAATATTTATTTATTTATTATTTTATTTAATATTTAAATAAATGAAAGTAACCACTTAAAATCCACAACATGGCGAGAATCCAAAAAAATGTAGGGATTTAATATCTAATTCGGTAAAAAATATGTTTAAGTAAAGAAATGTGTTAAAATACATTTTATTATGTTTGAGTTATGTCAATTGTACAATGGTGCAGCACGTAATTTAGTAAATAGTTATTTTTCTAATTTAATCAGAAAATTCAGTTCATTATTGTAGCTACTTTTGAGAAAAAAAAGAAATAAAAAATATTATAGTAGGTACATTCTTACTATTTCTTACACAGATTGACTAAGTCCCACGGTAATGGCGCGTAATAATGAGTTTTGTGTTATGTAGTATGGTAAAAATCTTAAAAAAATAATTTTAATATTTCATTTCTGCTCATACGGGCAGGTTTTCGTCAGAGGTAAGTGTAGACAAAAGCTGATCCCATTTTGTGCTCGAGATTCGATCAGCTAACATGTTATTACGCTCTGAAGATGAACGAAAAGACAGAATATTAATCGAGATTGTGCTAAGAAGCTTATTATTTGACACTTTTTGTAGACCTTTATTTTTTATTCACCTCTTCGGTGTGTTGTACCTTATAAACGGCCTACTAAGGGTGTTGCAAAGTAATATGTTTTAGGGTTCCAGAGTCGACAAGGGATGCTTATAGCTTCGCCTAAACCTTTCTTTATCATTAATTGAATAGGAATTTCAAAAAATAATACACTTACCCACTTCGATCACGGAACCCACACGGAACCCGTGTGCGTTTTTTGGCTTTAATCCCTTGCTCAGCTCAGTTTTTGCCATATTTTCACGCAGTGGTGGATTTGCAGTCTTTGCCGCCCCGCCCCATCAGGCCCTGTAGCCGCCCCTTTTTCAGCACTTATCATATTGACTACATTTTGAGTTATTCCTTCTTATCGTCATCAATTTTTTTGTCACAATTTGCCGCCCCTAATATTTCGCCGCCCTAGGCCCGGGCTTACTGGGCCTAGTGCAAATCCGCCACTGTTTTCACGAAATATTTTTTTATGCATAGTAGGAAAAAGCTACCAGCTAAGCTAGCAAGGTCTGTTTTGACCCTGACAAATGTTCGTTTAGATTATGTGGGAAGTGCTCGTGTTAACATTTTACTCAAAGCTTAAAAATAAAACATACCTTAACTTGCTCTTTCATGAAACGTAAACTGCAGTAATAAAGTTACTATCTAGTTACTTGTCCGTCTTCAAAACTACTTTGTTAGTTGTTAACGAATGTAGAGTAACGTTTCAGTACACCATACCGTACCAGTACAGTCAAATCAAAAATAACTTTACAATTTTGCACCTTAATTCAACAGCAGTAAAGCGAAAAATGTACACATATTTTTGAAGTCGACGCTAAAGTGTGACGCTCAAGAATAACTTCCCACTTATCATCATTTTCTTCCGTCCTTAACGTCACCTGCTCCGTCCGCTAGATTACGAGTGGGAAAGAAACAATATCCAAGCCTGTTCTTTACTTCGCTATTTCCGTGACATAAATGACATGTCTTTTGTCTTCGGTGTATACCTACAGTAGGGTAAGACCTCCAGTGAATCAACACATAAGCAATTTTCCAAGTTTAAAAAATCATTTCTCAGCATTCATTAATAATTGGAATAATGAATTGCAATTTAATGAATCCTTATTTAATAAATAAGAAAGTAATTTCTGCGATTATTTATTACTTTTATAGTTTTTGAGTAATAGCAAAATGTATCTTATCTACTACTACTACTATCTAACTATCTAACTACCCAAAAACCTAATGAATGAACATAAAATCTAGTGAATGAACACCACAAAACCCAGTGAATGAACATTATTTAGACCTTTTTAATAAGCATTAAAAATCATTTTAACACAAAAACTGTTTCCAGCTCTATTTTAGTAGGTATAGTGAAAGCGGTAATATCTTTATATCCCCTCCATATTTAATTCAAACATATTAGAATGTTATAAAATGATGGCTTTTCACAAATAACACAGAAACCTGTTATATATTAATAAGAAAAAGAGAATAAATCTTGAAAACAAGAAATAACGTGCATATTTTGATGTAAAAAGGTCAGGCTCAGCAAATAATGCTTAAAATAATAAACTTGTCATTGCATTGTTCGTGGTTACAGTGTTCATACATAGAATTAGTAGAAATCTAATAAAATAAATGAACAAGCCAAATTTTGTATTGTTCATACATAGGCATGAAAAATCTAGTAAATGGACTATAGAAATTTGGTTTGTTTCAATACTGGCTGAAAGAATCAGGATCGTTTTCTATGCAGAATCACAAAAAACAAGCTAAATACCATTTCGTTTACATATAAATTTAGAAAAAAAAATATATCTAGACGACACCAGTAAATGAACACACCGTTCATTTACTGGTTACAGAACATTTGATAAGCCAGTAATGGAACTATTAAAAATAAAGACTTAATCGCATAATACGCTGACAAACTGTACATTTATTGAAGGTTTAACTCTTAATCTAACCAAAAAACGTAACTTTGTACAGGTAAACATTAAATAAGCACTTCATAATTATGTTGCTCCAAACGTACACTGTTCTTATCTGGGATTTAATTTTTCCATACAAAACTTCAATACCAGAAACACGTAAACTTCAAACACCAGTCACATTCAAACTGGTCGAAAATAAATTTATCGCGGGTTGCCATTGCATAGGTAATAGAGTCGTTAATAAGTAAAAAAATACGACAGTTGGTAGAAATTGCTATATTTCTTATTTTAAACAAAAAACGTGATTTTGTTCAATCACTGAGGGGTGTTCATTCACTGGAGGGTTTACCCTACAAATAAGTTATCGTGATATGTGAGTGACCTACATTTCTTTCTTGCGAGTATTTCATTTTGAGATTTTCGTGACACCTCAGTATGGTATAGAATGATTTAATAGGTAAAAGTATTAACAACAACAAAAAATCCGATAAATCCTTTCCTTTTTAGATACTAACTTATTAAGTTATATTACCTTAGTACTTCCCCTAATAGACATATTTTCGAGGCAGTGTGCCCGGCACCTAGGCACGACGCCGTAGCACGGCGCGATGTCGTGAATCTCCATGACGCGATGCACGGCGCCGTAAATTTCAGCGGCGCCGTGTATTTTCACGACGTGGCGCCGTGAATTTAGATGGCGCCGCAACGTTTCGCGGCGACTGTACCGCGCCGTGGATGTCCACCCTGGATGTGGACCCTTCAATCACGAATGTTGCATTCTTATTCATTAATTTATAAAAAAGGCGTTAGCTCTCGTTGCAGGTTCTTTTATTAACGACATTATTTTGTTATGCATTTTATTTGAATATTGGACAGTGTCACGTGACTACTTCTCCGTGACCGTGAGCTACGGATATTTCCCAAACGCAGGAAGATTTGTACTACCTACTACTGTTATAAGTTCCTCAGTGGGAATTCACATGAATGACTAAACATGCGTGCAGAGGCACGTAGGCGTCAATAAACAAGTTTCCTTCCTTGACTTGTTTAAATTAATTATGTTTATACTTTAGTGTCGCGCAGAAAAGCATAACAAACTTGCAGGCTACTCAAAGGACACATGAGACAGGTGGGTAGGTATAATCGCCGCGAGAACTAATTAAAACTTTGTGTCACCCCGCATTGCTCTTCCTCCATGTATACAAAAGCTTGCAACGTAGGTTATGGTATTATTAGAACACGGAACTTTATAAGAGAACGTGACTGTAATATTTGCTCACGACTTTGTGTAATTCAATTTTTGTTTGGATTTCATTTGGAGTTTGTGAAAGAAAAACAAATCATCCTCGTACTGTATCCGTTCGTTCCGGAAGGAAGGAAGGTTTCTTATTTCGTTAAACGAAAAGCATGTATTTCATGAGCTTTCTGGATGAGAATTTATTTTTCCTTTCATGAAACTAAATAAATGAAACTTTTATATGACTTAAAACAACAAAATGTTTAATCATTTATTTACATACAATATATATATACAGTGGTACTACTAAACTAAATTAATAACTAGCTTAAATCTAAAATAGGCCCTTGAGGCATTGTACCAAGGACGCTGGCGGCATTTCCTCGCTGTATCGCAATGCTGATACGTTGTGCGAGGTAGCCGCCAGCTCTTCGGTCACCAGTTACGTCAACCAGACGCTTCGCGATTTCTGCGAACAACTTATGCGCGCTGGGACCCCATGGACCTAGAGTTTCAACTCCAAATGGTACAAAATGGTACTCTCTACCGAGGCTCTTATATTTGTTACGTTTTAGAATTTCGGCGCTTTCCGCCGCTCCGCCCGCTTTTACAGTAGTCCATTGGAGGTGGGACGGTGCCAGTGTGTCTACGCAGGTAGCATCCCACACCAACATCCGTCCCAAGCTCCAAGGAACTAAGGACACTCCATCGGGCCTCTTGCCATCATCTCTGATAATGCCAGTCGGCTCAAGAACAGCAGGCACATTGAAAATGTTATTTTATTTAGATTTTTTTTGCTTTGATCCAATAGTGTGGGGTATCTTTGGATAGGTCTTTCATAATGAATAAGGGTCTTCAAAAAGCAGTTTTTACGATGTTAATATTTTCGGAACTAATCGCTCTGTAAAAAAAAAGCACTGGTGGCCTAGCGGTAAGAGCGTGCGACTCTCAATCCGGACGTCGCGGGTTCAAACCCCGGCTCGTACCAATGAGTTTTTCGGAACTTATGTACGAAATATCATTTGATATTTGCCAGTCGCTTTTCGGTGAAGGAAAACATCGTGAGGAAACCGGACTAATCCCAATAAGGCCTAGTTTCCCCTCTGGGTTGGAAGGTCAGATGGCAGTCGCTTTCGTAAAAACTAGTGCCTACGTCAAATTAGGGATCAGTTGTCAAGCGGACCCCATGCTCGCATGAGCCGTGGCAAACTGCCGGGATAACGCGAGGAAGAAGAAACGCTCTGAAAGAAAAAATAATGTGTCGCCCCCTCCCCCCCCCGTTTTACTTTTGAACCATGGGTCCAAAAACTATGGAAATAATCGTAAAACAAAAGCTTAACTTTCAATGAAAACTAAAGCGAACACGATCGGTCCAGCCGTTTTTGAGTTATTGCAAAAAATCTTCTCTTCTTAGTAAAAAGACGTACAAAGCGCTGCGAAGGTAGGTACTACCTTATGCTTGTAATGTACCTACATGATACATACTAATACCCATGGTCTAATAAAACATGGTCTTCTATTCCCAGAGTGACACGGGCCTACGTCACAATAACATTGCCACTTTATTTCAACATAACATGTTACATGGGTACATTATAGCTATGGTTAATAAGTTAAAATATTTCTTTATAATTTTATAATTTTCATTTATAATGTATTTTATCTTAAATTTTAAAATAACACGTCATTTTTAATTATTCGTTAGCAATATCTTCCGATTCACGAAAGAAATTTCAGACGTTCGGGTAATTCTGTTTACATTACTGGCAACACAGGATAGCGCTGTCACATTTGACAATTCAGATCTAGATAACTTCATGCCCTGACCGTCATCCTTGTCGAACGCGTGTTAATTGTTATTTCCTTCTCGCTCAGTGTCAGCAGTCGCAGTGTTTTCCAAACTTTTCACGTCGTAAGCTTAGTAATTAATGTGTAACTGTGAATTAGTTTTTTAAACGTTTGTCTTGTATAGATAAATAAAGTTTAATTTAATACATTAGATTTGTTTTATTTTACTATGTTTCTACATGAATAACTTAAAATTAATGCCATTAAAATAATTTTCACCGTTGGTTAAAATTCTCCCACATTTTAAAGTTTGAGAACCTGTAAACAGCATGATGACGTAGGCCCGTGTCAGTTAGGTCATACGCGAATCTCGGAATAGAGTACCAGGCGGAGTATATTATTATACAATGCTAATACCCTCCGTTTGGCCTGTTCTGACAGAATATAAACTACGAAACCCTACACTGAGCATGGCCCGACATGCTCTTAGCTGATTTATGGTTCCTATTTCGTACCTATTCAAATTTAAATCTTACCTTTGCGCGAACGAACAATACTAAATACTAGTTGATTTCATAGATTAATCTTAGTATCCCAAACCTTTACCTCTGCCTTCATTTCGCATCGCCCACGCTTCAATCAGGTAGCTACGTCAAAACAAATAGGTATCGTGTCGATATTTACCTTTCTCCCATTGTACTATTCTAAGAAACCAAGCTACTATAACCCTTACACCTTTGAATTTAAGGCTTTATATATCACTGATAAGTTGGTTTTTATATGTAGGTCTCACCTCTGATGTCCGAGATCCGATACCCCAATTTAAAATTCTACCGCCAAATAACAGCTGGACACATTATACATCGATTTGGGATCTTTATTTGTTGTTTCATGATTTATTAATGGGGTTTCTGAGGTGATAAATAAATAAATAAGTTAATAAATAAATATTAGGGGACATCTTACACAGGTCAACCCAGCCCCAAAATAAGCAAAGCTTGTATGTCTTGATAGATCTTCAACTATTATTTTAGCACTGCTGGTATATTTATGTTCTCAAGGCAACACTTTCTCAAGACAGTCCTCGCTTTCACTTCATAAAACATTTTTTGTAGATACGTATTTATTTAGGACAATTAAGTTCAATGAAATATTTATTCAAGTCAAGCCAAAGTTTCAATTGAATTTTATATTGATTTACTAAATTATCTCTATTTATTGATGATTTCTCTTATGCGATGACACATTCGATTTCTTGTTTCTAGAATTTTCGTTTGCACTGGACTTAAAATCATCACTCGCAAGAAACCATCGGCGCATGGCGGCTAGCGCTTACGTCGCATAGCGCCGCAATAATATTATTGCGGCACCATAAGGTACCTTTTGCCGTGGAACGTCACATATCTTTAATATTTCACATCTAGTGAATCGCTAATTAATTTCCCGAATCGCGCCGCATGACTTTGTTTCCTTGTTCGACAAATAACTCTCTATTTAAGATTAAAACAAAATATGTATATTTTGAGGAACAATATTCATTAAAACAATACCGTTATAATAGGGTATTACACTGTATTTAAAATAAATTATTTCACACCATGCATGAAATAAAGCACCAGATAATTATTAGAAAAACACAGATAGGAGTTATTTTTAAACACAAGTTCTATTTAATTAGAAATATAAATAAAAAGTAGGTGAGTTGACCGTGACGTCACGATGTAATATTTCATATAAATTCCATATTAGCAAATTGTTTTGACAGTTCTAAATAAAACCGGACAAGTGCGAGTCGGACTCGCCCACCGAGGGTTCCGTACTTTTTAGTATTTGTTGTTATAGCGGCAACAGAAATACATCATCTGTGAAAATTTCAACTGCCTAGCTATCACGGTTCATGAGATACAGCCTGGTGACAGACGGACGGACAGCGGAGTCTTAGTAATAGGGTCCCTTTTTTACCCTTTGGGTACGGAACCCTAAAAAGTAACTGATTTGACTAGTAGGAAAATACCCTATTATTTTACATGTCTGGTCTGCTATATCCTATAATAAGCGAAAGCTATTTTCTGATTAACTTCCGTCTGTCCTTTGTAATTTGTCAGATTAGTAGTAATCAAGGGTAGAGTGCTGTTTATTAGGTAGTGTTACAAACGACTGGTAATTTAAACCCCAGTAGGTACACAGCGCAGTTACTCAGCTCAGCTCAGGCCGCGTAGCCATCATGCCAATCGCTTACGCTCCGTAGCGAACGAAACGCAACTATCACTGTCGCACTAATATGGAAGAGTGATATTGAGACCTTGGCTAGGCCGGAAGCTCAGCTTCGCTTATTTAATAGTGTACTGGGAAAAGAAACATAGTTCGACCAGGCAAAGTTTTCATGCCAAGTACTAAAAATTGAATATATAAAATTTCCCTCGTATAAACGAGGGAAGTGGGTTCAAACCAGAGCAAAGGAAATGTTACCGGTAGTAATAGTGTTCCAATCTTGAGGAGAAAGCATTCAAACCTTTGACATTCAGACAGTCAGCGCTGTGACCGACACGAATACCCAAAGAGAAAATAACCCCTACTTATACGAAAATCCACTATACTATTTACATTCCTATTTGCGTTATTTGACACATGTCACTCACAACAGCAATGCAACGTAAAATGTCTTGCACATCGAAATCACAAAGGAAGACAATTGCACTGCGAACGTTTACGTTCCACGTCTTTTTAGGGTTCCGTACCCAAGGGTAAAACGGGACCCTATTACTAAGACTCCGCTGTCCGTCCGTCTGTCACCAGGCTGTATCTCATGAACCGTGATAGCTAGGCAGTTGAAATTTTCACAGATGATGTATTTCTGTTGCCGCTAAAACAACAAATACTAAAAACAGAATAAAATAAAGATTTAAGTGGGGCTCCCATACAACAAACGTGATTTTTGACCGAAGTTAAGCAACGTCGGGCAGGGTCAGTACTTGGATGGGTGACCGTTTTTATAGATAATGGTACGGAACCCTTCGTTTGCGAGTCCGACTCGCACTTGGCCTGTTTTTTTATTTTTATTTAGGGTTGGCCGGACACCACCGTTATGAATCGGTAGTCGTCTAAGTAAATCGATATGAATTTTTCAGGTCGCAACAAAGCATTATTAAATTTATTACATTTTCTTAAAAAATATTTCGTACAAAAAAATTATCTAAAAACTGTTTTAACACATGTTAAAAAAAACGTAATAGTAGTTTATGTGACTGCTACATAATGAAAGGCATTAAAATACGAGTGTGGGTTTATGAAACGAATGAAATGAGTTTCATAATAGTATCACACGAGTGTTTTAATGCCTCATTATGTACAGTTACATACACTGCTTTATCTACACACATATTATAAACTTTCTATGATATATTCACTAACCTCATATTACAGCCGACATTGGGGCACTTTCCTCTCTGGCGGAACTCGCGGATATGAGATGGCGTCTCCGAAATATCTTTATCGCACATTTTACACGAAACTTTTGTTATAGTTACTTTAAAAACAACAAAACAAATTATTTTTTACTACAAACTAATTAAAAGATAAACTGTACGTCAAATGGCGGCAAATGAAAACTTTTTTCACGCATGTCACACATCCGTAGTTTTTTTTTAATTCAGAGACAAACTAGAGTCGGGGTCGATTACCATATCGTCCGATACCAACTTACAAGCGAGATTTGTCAATATTGTATGCAATTGACATTTGATTTCGAATAAAACGTCATCTCGACTGATATTAGAATAGGGGTCAAATCAAATTGCTTTTTTTTTCAGAGATGTTCGAAATTCGAATTTCATTACCAAATCGATTTTGATATAGTAATGAAGCTATTACCACATTTTCACAGATAAGAAATTTGCTGTAACAAAACAGTTTATCGTAATGTTGGCCATTATTTACGGATTTTGAAGGCATCATAGAGAGTTTATGATATGTGTGTAGATAAACTAGTTTTATTAGTTAGTTTCGATTTTGACGATCTACCTGTTACCTACTCGGTCGGTGTATTAAATGCATTTACCATCTCTATAACCGTCAGTCATAATGTATAAATGGCAGGAATCCAAATAGTATAAATGGCACTCTGCACACCGTCTTTTTAAACGATACTCCACGCCGCCGTCTATACCTGTCTGCCGTCACATGTCAGTGTCAACGTGCTCTACGAGTAAAATAAGCGTTGTGCATTTCTGTGAACAAAACAAATCAATTTATAAAAGTAGTTTCAAGTCGTATTATGCAAAAAAAAAAACAATCGGTAAGTCTCTGTTTGAAAAAAAAAAAGAATACTTGTAGGTACTTTTTGTTTGTAAAATTATTTTGTTAGTGGCAATTTTATGAACGAAAGTATGCATTGTATGATGTTATTCGTAAATTAGAAGTTGTAAACAAGTAATGGTGAATATTAAAACTTAACAGAAATACAATTTGTAGAAGAAAAAAGAAGAACAACAAAAATCCGCATTGCTACCAGAGCAGTTGAAATATGAATTTGGTGACACTTACCTAGGGTAATGTACTTATTATTATGTACCTACTCTATATATCGGCCTATCGGCCTCATCTCAAAACTCAAAGTCGCTCAACGAGCTATGGAGAGGGCTATGCTCGGAGTTTCTCTGCGTGATCGAATCAGAAATGAGGAGATCCGTAGACAAACTAAAGTCACCGACATAGCCCACCGGATTAGCAAGCTGAAGTGGCAATGGGCAGGCCATATTGCACGCAGAGAAGATGGCCGATGGGGTCGAAAAGTGCTCGAGTGGAGACCACGGACTAGCAAGCGCAGCGTAGGACGTCCACCCACAAGATGGACAGACGTCCTTGTTAAGGCCGCCGGAAGTCGCTGGATGCGGGTCACTTCCAACCGGTACGAATGGAGGTCCAAGGGGGAGGCCTATGTTCAGCAGTGGACGTCTTATGGCTGAGATGATAATGATGACTTTATATATTTGAGCGTTTCTTTTATTTTTTGCCATTTTTATATATTGTGACCTTTTTTGCCACTGTCCAAATGTCCCAGAGTTTTTTCCTATTGTGT
Source organism: Cydia splendana (assembly GCF_910591565.1). NCBI lineage: Eukaryota > Metazoa > Arthropoda > Insecta > Lepidoptera > Tortricidae > Cydia > Cydia splendana. The sequence continues at coordinate 9,311,507 of NC_085974.1, forward strand.
TACCATTCCCCCATATACTTTGTATGACGGTAACAAAAAGGAAAGTTTGAAAAATGTATGGAAATTTAGGACACTTTTTTTCCCTATAGGGATAAAAGGGCTCGCGATCCTGACTAGAAATAACACAAAAGTGGCAAAAAAGGTCACAATATATAAAAATGGCAAAAAATAAAAGAAACGCTCATTTACCACTAGTAGCTAATGAACTCAATGTGACACCGTGTGCGTTGAATGATGAAAATCGTTTACCGACACACGCTTGGCTAGACCTCAGGGTCTCCCTTTATCAATTCGATGCAGGCTTGGAAACGGAGAACTTTACCAGGAACAATACTGTTTCACATTGGCGAAGAGGTAAACATATTCGTAGGGCAAGGCAGGGCTGATTTCGATATTTTTTTTGACATTTAAGTTCAACGGACGCCAGGTTTCTGCTACCTACCCACATAAGCTTTCTTAAGACCGGGTTCCACTAGTGTGCGGCACAAGCATTTTTGCACACTGGTAGAATCCCGCCTTAAGATACAGACGTATTATCTACCTACTACTTACCTAGGTACCTCTAGTAAACTAAAAGTCGCGCCCTTAAAAGTTATCTGTTCAACTTGGACATCAAGGATGAGGTGGGTGCGTTACCTGTTTGCAATATAAGCAGTATAGTTATTTGGTAATATTTTCTTAGTTTTGCTTCTTCGAGTCAGATCAAGATTGAATCACGTCGAACCTTCTTGTCGTGAAACTTGTATGTATGTATAAACTCTTTATTGTACAAAACACAAAACACAAATTTATGGCATAGGATAGGCAGTACAAAGGCGAATCCCTTTAAGGGATTTCTTCCAGTTAATCTTTGAGTACATGAGAATTGATGAAGAACGGTAGAGAAATATAGCACTGAGTAGGTACAATAGACTAGAGGAAAGTCAATAAAATCTATCTATAACTTCTATTTCAATATAAATAAATAAATAATCATAGTAAAGTAACATGAATCATATTTTTTAACCTTAAAAGAATAGTAATGGGAAAACCCGACAGGCTCGATCAACTTTGATATATATTTATGACATATATAAAATTCAAAATTGCTCGGGCCCTCTGGGCCCGTTCACCGCTGAGGGGGTAGGCGGTAGTAAGCCGACCAAAAAGGTTCGCCACATCTATAGGATAGACCCAATAGCAAAATCAGATTCATTAGTAGCAATGGCTATCGGAGCTCGGGGGTCTGAATGAGCTAACATGGCCGCACTAGGAATACTCTGTTTACAACCTGTTGAAAGGTTTTTCCAGCGCTGGAGTCGAAATTATAGTTTTTGACGTGATAACGTCTTATAAATCGAGGAACACCGGTAGCATGAACGAAAAAGGGTCACGTTGTGAACAGATCTCCATGGTAACGTTGTGGACAGATCTGGTAACGTTACGGCCAAAGTACCTATGCAATTTTTTATCAATGTTTTCTTATGACGTTATTACGCAAAATTATCGTCCGTAAACCGACTTTATAGACAACCATTTTTTCTTATCAAGTAAGACTCCAAGTTATTTTAATTAATTGTGATTCGTTTTTCTACATATTGCTCGAGTAATAACGTCACTTCTAATGTTTTACCGAACACAAGTAAGTACGAAGCTACAAAGTTTCATAACTACGAATAGGTAAGTAACTAATAACTACGAGATATTTATAATATCTAAATAGAATATTACATAGATGCAATTAACGACACGACTCCCGCATTAAAGCAGGGATAGACAAAAGGAATAGGTTATGAAGTTTCGCTGTTGATGAGGTAAACACGAGCTTTGCCTTTAGGTACAGTTATTTGCCTTCGTAATAATTATGTCTGGCGGTTTAACATTAATATCTCTACCTGATTCACAAAATATTACGTTTCGACTGTGGGCTCTTCTAGTATAAGTTGACCTCGCGATGTACATGCATAAGGGTCTTTGTAACAACTACATTAACATTATTCTTGCGCTAAATAGTTGAGAACGTCCCATACATTAATTTATCACAAAAATCGTCCTTCTCACACAACAAACATAATAAGTTGGATCAAACATCACTACACCTTACAAAACAAAGTCCCCTGCCGCGTCTGTCTGTGTGTATGTTCGCGATAAACTCAAAAACTACTGAACGGATTTTCATGCGGTTTTCACCTATCAATAGAGTGATCCTTGAGGAGGGTTTAAGTGTATAATTTGTCAACCCGTGCGAAGCCGGAGCGGATCGCTAGTAACTTTAACCCTTTATCAGGCTAAGAGATATATAGTTCCCACATGCGGCACTTCAAACATGTGTTCTATTTTTGATGAGTAAGACTGACATTGGATTGTCATTTTTGAACTGACAGCCTGGTAAAGAGTTAAAGCCAATAATGTATTTCGTGTGGATTGACCACGTGTTTTATCTGAGATCCAAAACTTACGGATATATTATTTTTTCAAAGAACAATATTAGCAAGTTTCTCTGTTTGTGAATCCGAATTCGATCAACATCCCTATTCCCTTACTGCTTGCGGATATTGTCGATGGTAGGTACCTACTTACGTTTGAGCCTCGCTGTTGCGATGCAAAATCGTTTCGCAGCGATTCCGTCCGTCATGTCCCGGGCTAATTTCATGCAAATGACTACCTATCCCCTCCCCACCCATGATGGAGGCTCGTTCACACCGTGCTAGTAAATAGGTAAGTACTGACGCATGCAAATAGGGTTATAGTATAATAAACAAAAAATGACATTTATACTTATAATTTAATGTCTGGTATCGTGCAATCGTGCATCCATCAGCCACTAGTTATCATATCACGCACTAAAATAAAAACTTATTTAATTATAGTCATTAGGCTATGTTACATTTGACTAGACTAATGCCTTGAACCCTTGAATTTTGGTCAAGCTATTGCTATCTTTTAAGAAGGCATATTTTATTACCCACGCACAACCACGGTACTGTATTTTTGATCATAATTAATGATAGAAACAAAATTGGCATGATATTGACATACAAGAAGCAACGTAGCCATAACCTTATATTCATAAATTGGTTAAATTAAAATAAAAACAACGGGTTGCACTCCGGGAGTGCCGGCAGAAGTGAAAACTCAATGACATTGTAACAGTTTTTCGATCAGGTCACGTGTCAGTCTTACGTCTTACGAATCTTACGGTCACGTGCCCTGTCGCGAGATTAACATTTTTTCCCCATCACAAAAAGTGCACAGCGCCGCACAGGTTTCACTTCAAAAAAAAACAAGAGAACGTGGAAAATATAATGGAGAATTAAAACAAGTACTAGCTTGATATACAACTGGCAATACTGGCATCCTATCCCTATGAGACCAATATTGCAAATGACAGCTCAAATGATCGAAGTAAGTATCCATTTTTATTTTATTTTCATAAAACGTAGCGTTCACTTTAATAAAAGATGTGTTTGATTTATGTAACAGATATATTATGCATTGTAAATTCTGTATTTGTGAGTATAGTTTTATCTCAAAAAGTAATGAAAACGGATTTTATGAAATTTATCATGGAAAATGATCAATTTTCAAAATTTGCAGTGTAGTTTTTTTTTATATTGAGCACAACCATTACCACCATAAAAGAGGACAGACACATTAAGAGTAAATTACCTACTACGAGTAACGAGGATACGACTAGAAACGAATAAACCATAAAATCGGCACTACTTTGAAAAAATCTCGTATCTCACCCTGCTACTCAAAGTTGAAAGGTAGTAACTTCTGTATGCATCACATTGTACGCACTCAGTACACAGATACTATGGGCCCGATTCGGATTTTGAAATAGACATCTATTAGACATCTTTTAGACATCACCAAGATACGATAACGATATGTTTAAGATCTAACCTGTCAAATTTGACATTTGCGCGATTCTGGAGATACTGTTGAACGATTTCCACCGGATTTGACTTAGAGATCCAATTCACATCTAATAGATATCTTACTCTATCTAACGTAAAAGTGACATTGGTTGCCCGAATTGCGCTGCAAAAGACAACTAGTTGATATCTAAACTATAACGTATCTAGAATGGATCTAGTACGTGTCGTCTCTTGTGAATATCTTGAAGTTTGAATACGGCAGTAGATTTCTATTTTGATTGACGGAAGAAGTCACGAGTTTTTTTCAAAGTAGTGCCGAAATATGACTAGTAGGTAGTAGGTACTTTTTTATATGCAGTATCATAAATTTTTTTTTTGTGAAATCTCGTATTCTTCGTAGAAACCGCTTCGCTTAACTGACTATAAGTGAATCTGACCTAATAATATTTGCTATAGGATATTCGTAATGTTTGAACGATCGTTACTTTGATACTTCTTGGAAGTTTCATATATGTAAATTCTCGACTAAGTAGGTCTTATTTTCAATACAAATATTGTGCAGAATATTTAATTTTGCTTGTTTGTTTTAATGAACAAGTGTATAACTGGAATATGTCGAAGTTGTGCAACAAACTTGGTCTTAATCCAACATGCTACCTCTAGTTAAGAGTCCAGTGTTCTACTCTCGTACATTAGATACGAGTAGCTTGCGTGTGTGGAAACTTGTAGCAGCACCAGCAGCTGCCGCTTCATCACGCGAGGGAAATCTGTGTTTGTCCTTTATTTGATATTAGATTAGTTTTCATGGTCATTTAATTTATTTACATCACAAATTTATTATACGAACAAAATTAGTTTTTAACGATAACAAGATTTTACAAAAAAAAATATTGTTTGATAAGTACGGGCATTTATCGCTGACTGTACTTTTCTTCCAACAGGCAAATAAAATTTTTAGTTGCTTAAGATACGAGTAATATTAAATTCTATCATTGTATGTGCTATTGCATGCAGTCTGGAATAAATGTTTTTTTTTAGGTTCAATTAGATTGCGTTGTTTTATCACAGAGTTCCTACGGCCACCACCTCTGATGTCCATCATCAGATCAGCTCGATTGTACCATAATATTCCATTGTCATACGACTTACATACATGTATGAAAATTTTTAGCTTTATCGGAAATCGGGAAATGGGTAAAATTTTGCTTACAAGATTTGATTTGACAGGGCAAGGTAAATAAAAGCTTAGTAACATTGTAAGTTGATTTATAAGCTTGTAAAAACTGCAAAAAGAGAAAAGGCCTAAAAATCAAGCCAAATTAATTTAGTGTTCAACAATCAATAGAGTTTATGTGCATTTACATTTAAACTTACACTTTAAAGCGCGACTTAAGTCGTGTTTCAGTAGGTAACGTCTAACCGTTACATTCCTGACAAAATGTATGGGATTTGACATTGACCGTCAGTTTTCTTACGATTGCTAACCGGCCGTTAAAGGTGCACATTTAAGTGAAAATGCCCTTATTTGACCCCTCACCCTATTTAATGGTACTTCTATGCTATGAAAATATAGACAGTTATTCCTATATAACCAGTCTACCGTAAAATTTTCATATAGGTAAATGGGGCTTCCATTCCAGTTGTAATATTGTTGATGGAGGATCATGGCTTTGGAAACGGCTTTCATGTTTCTTCACAGATGTTATAAATGGATTAAACCTACATCATAAATTAAATCTCTTCATAATTAGCGGTAAGATTATCATGATAACGTATCTTTATATATTGTGTCAAGTCAAATGTGATAAGTAAGACCATGAGGCCGAGACAGATGTCACTGTTCATATCCATTACAATTTTATAACAAAAAAATACTTACTAACCGAATAGACCTCGTTACCTTTCATCACCATCATCATCTCAGCCATAAGACGTCCACTGCTGAACATAGGCCTCCCCCATCGTTACACTTTCATTTAATTAATTTTATTTTTAAATACATTCTAATTTTATAAATTATATTAAATTATGCTTAAAGTCAAAAAGAAAATAAAAATACTCGCAGATTTTTACGAATTCCATAATTTCAAATGTAATATCATTTTCCTCTTTGCATTCTTTTGCTCTTGCATAAACACCGAAATTGTAATACAAAATTTTGAATATTTTTTGTTGAGTCATAAAAAAATACAAGTAAAATTCTCTCATTCGAAGTTTAAGAGCCACTTTGCATATTTTCCAGTAGGTACTTAACTTCAAGTTAACTTAACTTTAATAACTTAACACAAATTTGAGTCACAAATTTTGGAGTTTGAAATTATGACCCATTCTTTAAGTGCCTTTGATTTTCCAATCCCGTGTCAAGTTTTTGATGCAAACGCATTTGCCTTTTTCAGATGCTTTGCTATTTAAATATAACAAGCAAATGTCATCTACAAACTATCTAAAGAATGATTTGATAAATCGCTTTGGTAACGATACATTGCTTAAATCGGACTCTCAGGGAGCGTTTCACTACCTACAGAATTGTGATACATACTTGAATATTTCAGTCAGAAAATGTAATGCTGTGGCCCTCATGATATGTTGCCATTTGTGTTGTCGCCGACTATTTTGCGTTTAAATAAAAATAATATAATCCAAAATTTTCTGAATAATATGCATTTAATAAACTGTAGGTACTTATGTAATTCTTCACAAATAACAAATTTCATTGTCACACTTGAACAGTGTATGTTTTAAATAAGGAACTCATATATTATGTAATTGACATTTAGTAGAATTGTCCTCGTACCATTTTGCACTTAACATATACAGGCTGTTCCAAGGCAATTTATCGTAAAACACCAGTTTCTCGGTGACAACTCCTACGATGATGTGATACTTTGTATATTAGGTACATAGTTACACTACTTAGTTAAACCTACGCAAGAAGCTTGTCTGGAGGTTAGAAACACTTCTATGTAATATTATTAAGTAGGTAATATTTTGGCGTGCAATACACGCGATACTTATATAATATTTTATTGTACATTCTGCATTACAAAATAAATGTCCACATCAAGATTGATGATCTAAAGTTTAATTTTAAAGTATAAAGTAAAAGTTCCTCGCGGATCTTGTACTTATTTACGGAGTTGAAATAAAAGGACATTCCTTGTCAGGCTTGGAAATAAAATGGATGTTTCTTTGCAATGTGTTATTGTGGCTAATAAGGAACACATTAGTCATCTGACAGTTGACATTAATTTTGACACATATACCACGCCAGCATGCGTTGTCGTCCCTTTTATTTTCCCAACCACGCACTTCGCACATAGCCAATTTTATTCATGTATTTATATTCCTAACAGATTTTATGTGAGACCGAAATATTGGGGTGCCAAGCTAATAGTTTTGTAGACATTATCTTTGCTTGTCGAAAAGCCGCCTAATATGTCATTCTATGGAACTTGGTAACTAATGTAAACAAAACTCACTAGTAAATTCTTCAGAGACAATTTCAATATGGCGGTTTGTTTACATAGTTAGCAAGTTCCATAGAATGACACTTTAGCCAGAAACCATTTGTCGAGAATGGACCTAAATATTGTAACATAGCACTTTCTCTATCAAGTTTGCATTACTAATGGTTAGAAAGACCTTTCCCCAATTTAATGATGAGTAAGCTTGCGTGGGTAGAACAAAGCTATGCCCACTGTTAAGGCGAGATTTATTACACTTACGTGCTCAGATCCCTCAATAGCTTTGCTGATACTGAATGATAATGGTGACGGGCTTTTATTTTATTTAAAAAAAATAATGCTTTTCATTCAAGGGTTTGGTGTATGAAAACATATATCTTTTTTTTAGTCAGGTACGAGGATATCGAAATATGGTAACGCCCGAAGTCTCGAAGGGATTAAATGTGAACCCTCACGTATCGATAACTGTCGTCAATTCAACCGTATCTGCTCAATATTCGTTTTCATATACCTATTTAAAATGTATAGATACAACGGGCACCGAAATTATCCTATCTTTTCTAAAGATTTATTTATTACCCCGCTTAAATCGTTGCACCCTATCTGCTTAAATCACTTTTACCTCGGCATAAGTAATAGTATTTCATTTTCATTGTCTCGTAGATTAACGTGGATAGTTGACGCGATGATTGGCATGTTGATTGATATGCAATAACGCACATGAAACAGCTGTCGCCTCGCCTCTAGCGTTGTTGCCTTGTTATTACCACGTTGACAGATCGCGTAGTCAAGCAAATTCTGTTACAAGACACCTAGTTGACGGTTGACGGAATTGGTGGAGGCAAGGCGATGTTGGTATAGTCTGCGCTATATGTAATCTTAGGGAATATAATTCTTCCAATGACTGTTAAAGTAATTTTGTGTTTTCTTAATACTAACTGTGTCCACAGCTTCGCTTGCACGGGAGTCAGTAACAGTCGATTAATTTTTCTTCACTCAATGGCGGATTTCCAAAACTAAAATAGACTATGTTCACCCACAGCTCTAGTTTCCTCCATGGTTCATTTGATCAAAGATTAGCCGATAAAACACAAACACACCGAGTTCCTTTCTCATTTCGACGGATTTACCAGAAATCCATCTAAATTAACCAACAGTCTCATTATAATTACCGATGATTGCTTTTTGTGAAGTGATATGTGTGCAAGCCGTAAAAATCAATGTCACCAAAGCGACACCGGGATAGCAACATCATTGTCGTATCGTTTGGGCGGTGGACAAGCGTGAAGTCGCGAATTGCAGCGTGGGCCTCGGTGCTACGTCACATTTCGCAACGTAACATCGAATCAGTGACGTAAATCACTAGTCCACGTCACTCATCGCCATTAACCAAATGACTAACCATCGACCAAAAACATAAATAGGTACTTCAGTGAATCGAAACAGGTTGCATTCCATTGAACTAATATTGTGAGCTCTAAGCCAAATTAGCTACATGCATTAATTATTTGTAATATGTTAATCGATTCTACCTGCCGCGAGATTCATGTTTTTTTTTAATACCTTCTCTCTTTTGTACCACACCGAAGCTTTCAAATTACAAAAATAAAGATGGCGCGCGCACCGTGAGTAAAAATGTATGCACCTAAACGGGCGGTAAAAAGTGAATGTACCGTAAAATTATCTTAAATCAGCTATTGAATTCAAATTCAATGCATACTTACTTAAACATGACGTATGTCACTTGAAAGATTATTCATTATCTTTAATTCCTAATTATTATCTTTACAATCACCAATGCAAATGTTGTAAAATCTTTCCAGTAATTTGCATATATAATGATGAACTAAGCGCCTCAACTCTCAGTAGAACACGTTTTATCAAAATTACCTAGTATAGGTAAGTACAGTACTACGTTAATTAGGCTCGGGTTCTCGGATTTAGCTGAACCGCTGCAGGCTTTTCAGCGAATTGTATATGACCCGGATAAATACTGGGATATAGGTCATATAGGTATACCTGGCATCGTTCATTAATTAAAAATAAATACATTTTGTGCTTTAGGGTTCTTTAATTCTAATTTTATGTAATTGTAAATAAATTATTGATATCACTGTATTAAACTATTGTTTATAGTGCTTTTATAACTTTAACTCTTTTTTCACATTTGCCTTGCTTTATAGTTTTTCATTATTTTTATTTTATTTACCTACATATAGTTTTCTACTGCTACCAACTACCTACCTAAATACTTTGAATACTCTATTTAAGACTGTTTCCTGTAAAATAAAGCGATTAAATACTACTTTCATAGATATTTGTGATAACAGGAAACCCCTGGTACGCTAGTCCAACACTCACATGGTTGATTTTTCAGTTCAAATACCGTATACACGAGGGAAATCGAGATCTAACAGAATTGATCGACATTTCATTACTTTTCTGATCAGCAAAGAGTGATATATATGATTGAAAGCACTTACTGTTGATATAATCCATTTGTACTGGAACGTTAAAACTGTGTTATACCGGGTGTGGCCTGTAATATGAGCAAAAAATTAAACCGTAGGCTGTACTCCTCATACTGACCAACATTTGTTCAGCGACTTTTAAAAATAACTTGTGGTTTGATTTTTAATACACTTTAAAGTTTTTTCTAAGACGCAATGTATTGCGAATTTTGTTATGTTTAAGGCGTGACAAGCAACGTCAATCACAATGATGTGGCGTGGCGATGGCGTCCATTGAAGATAATATTTATTTTGTATGAAAAATAGTGAGTCTAAATACTTCATAATTTTTAAAAGTTGTTGAACAAAAGTGTCCCTGTTTGAGGAGTACAATCTATGTTTTAATTATTTGCTCGTGTTACAGGCCACACCCGGTATTACAATGTTGCCTAATGTAGTTAACGCTTACACGAAAATGTTATTTATTCTTTATTTTGTGAAGGAAAAATTTGTTAAGCTTTAAATAGTTACGAAATCTTCTTTATATTTATTCTGAAGGTGCTCACTTTTTTGCAATTTCAATTTTTAGAAAACGAATAATAGATAAATGGTTTATATCGTTCCTTCACTTGTTGTCACGGGATAAATCCTGACACAATCGTCGACAAAACAGTTTAATCGACAAAATTTACATAAATAACATAAACGCCAACACCCGCCAATAATTCTGAATATTTTGTTATACATAAATTAAAAGATAATTATTTTATTAGCGCATGCGCTTTCTTATAAACAACACAAAATTACTACCTAATCTCACCTTTTATATCGCACCACAAATTGGGATATCTAAATAAGATCCTTAACTTTTTTATCTAAATATTCAACGCAAAATTCAACTATGTATAATTATGATTAACTTATACCTTGTTCTCTTGTAATAAGGTGAACAATAAGTTCTATTTTCAATATTTACACAACCTACCTACCCGTAAATACTGTTTAACCAAGTGTTCTTTTATGATATCGTTGGGACACACTCAGCTGAGTACGATACGATACTGCTTTCCAATCACTATTATCTTATACGGGACATTTTTCTTTACATTTTCTGCTACCTACTACCAAAGAAGTTGTTAATATATCATTGTCAAATTCAGATTAAATTGTACAGTCTTAATAGGCGCGACCAAACAGATAAAATAGTTTTTTTCTTATTAAAATATTATGTCTCACTAGACATTCATACATTTTTTACTAGATTCAATAATCTTGAACCGAACGAATGAGTATATTAAATATTCATATACAGCTACATGTGAATAAAACAGGAGGGAAAAATAATTACCCAGATTGATTTTGTATATTTTATATAAAACCATCGTTATTGGCAATTCTATAAAAATACATGTAAAAGAATACGTTACTTGTTTTATAACAACTTTATGTTGAAATGTTTCGTGGTTTGTATAAACAAACCACGAAACTTGTCAATATAAAGTTATGAGGTTGCGTTAGTTTTCAATTTTATTAAAGTTTCATTGAGTTTGTTGGAGTTCCTTGAACAAACTCTTGAAATATTGTTTGTTTTGTTTAAATAGAGTTGGAAAATGAAGTATAATAAAAACAAGTTAAGTAGCGCAATCAAAACAAAATTAACTGGAGAAGTATATAATTTTAAATAGATTTTAAAATTTTAAACAATGTCTATAAAAAGTGTTTACGTAAATTAAATGATTTCTGAAATCAGGCAAGTTGTAAAAACAGCCTTACCACCTTACAACCTTGCAAAGGCAGATATTGTATCGTTCTGTATTACCTACATTTACCTACGCACCATGATTCTATTTAAGGATATTTGATGCTACCCTAAAGTCTATGCTAACCTCCGTCTCTGCTGTCTACGTTACGCAATCACAAACAGCCAATTTGCATTGATTGCGGCCCGTCTCAATGAGAATTAGTGTGTTCTGTTATTAGTATGTATGGTTCTGTCTCACAAGGCAAGTTAACGAGCCCACCTACGTGCTACGAGGAATAATTTAATGGTCAACGATGTACCAGAGACAAATCTTTTTTTATCTCTAGTTACATCAATTTAGATATCAAATTTAGTGAAATCTGTTAATATTTATGCAAAGCAGAGTCTGAGCAATACTAAATAGTGAATAGTAGGTAAAACACTCTGACACTGAAATCGTCATCAGTGGCATCCTAGGGCGAAGTGGGCCGTCGCCCACGTCCTCGCGCCCCAAGGAGGGGCCTTGCGCGAGGCCATTTCGGGCATTGTGAAAGAATAGGGCTTCGCAGATGCGACTTCGCCCACGGCTAGATTAGTTCACGCTACGCCACTGATCATCATCATGATCGTCATCATCTCAGCCGACAGACGTCCACTGCTGGAGCAATCTTGAGACCTGTATCCAGTAACTAATTCGATTTGAAATCTGAGTAAACAACTTTCGGTTGATAGAAAAAAAACACGAACATAGGTCTAAAAATTTGTAACCATTATTGCACAAAAACTATTAACAAGAAAATTGCTTCTAAAATGCGTAATTTTATTTTTGATGGAACTAATCGGTTAGTTACTTTTTTCTGTTAAAACTAACGAATATTTCAAAAACAATGATATCCGCGATCCCGGGCACCCACTATTTCATATGCATGCATATGGGGGATTTGTGTGGACATTGAAATCCTTTATTCGTTTTTTGTCTGTGGTTAAATGTACAGTCACCTGCCATAATATGTTACACAACGAAGGCCGTAAAAATATCTGACACGATCTTATTTGTAGAGCCATAAGAGTGGCCTTCGAAAAGTAACATATTATTGCAGGTGACTGTACCTAACATTTATTACCTAAATCATTTGAGCTAGTGCCTTGTGTTGATATTAACTTTCAATGGGAAAATTCGGTCAAAGCTAATAAGTGTCACAAGAAGAGGACCAACATCGATCCGATGGGAGACTGTAGTCAAGGATTCAATGCAATGCCATACTAGCCTACATTTAGTTACCTAAAAGCGCACCAACGATGCGTTACCTTTTGAAAGCAGTCTCTGTGCCCGAATAAAGCTAGGGCAGGGGTCGGCAAACGTTTGACGAGAAGCACCAACCGCAGTAGAAATCATCAGTTTTAAGGGGCCCACTGATTAACAGTCCGCCGGACGGTATCGGCCTGTCAGTTGTTCGGAACTGTCAACATTTTGTTCTAACTTACAGGCCGATACCGTCCGGTGGACTGTTAATCAGTGGGCCCCTTAAGAGCCGCATTGCAGCTCGCGAGCCGCGGTTTGCCGACCCTGGCTAGGGGATGACTAATGGTACACCTAAGGTAAGCACAATCGACTGATAAATAAAACAACAAATATTTTCGCCAATTTGGCGTAACATCATTTATTCATTTGAAATTTTGCTTGAAATTATAAAGATACTACGTAGTATATATTATTATATGTGTATATTTCACGATAATTAACATATAGTTCTCTATTACATCGATGGGTCCTACTATATATTTTGAATATACATAAAACATTTATTAAATACTACATCTAATCAATTATAATCTGAGCGTTATCTAACATACATTTAACTTATTAAATACAATTCAAGGATGTGTAGTCTGATTGTAATAAAAAGTTATTATGCATTTGATCTGGATATAATGTTATGGGTGTATTGGTGTCTATTGGTGTTAAGTTAAAGTTCTGATAACGTCTTGAAGAAATGATGAGAACATCAAATTCATAACCTAATATTACAACCAGAACACGTTTTAAGGACAGTTATTCGTAAATACCTACACAATTAACATATATTCTTTAATCATTAGTAGTCAGATTCCCACATGATTCTCGCGCATGAGAGGAGGCCTGTGCCCAGCAGTGGGACGTATATAGGCTGAAATGATGATGATGATGATGATGAGTCAGATTCCATGATACTTTCGAGGGTAAAACTTCACTTCAAAGTCAAACTCTGAATTCAAATTGGATTTTATGCACAATCTTATGATATTATTTAAATGACCAAACTAACTTACAGTGGAAATTTTCAATGTCCAATCTTTGCACTAATTAAAAAAAAAACCCTTACAAATTGTATGACCCATCGGAGTAAATTGGTTTATCACATTATGTAGACAATAATTTAGTATTCATTTATTTAATAAAATATTTCTTTGGCGTAGTTTAAGTACCTATGTATGTCTTAAAGTTCCTTGCATATTTATAAAGCTACAAATAAAAATACTTTGAGAAATTGTAGAAGTGGCAAGACGTAAGAGTATATAATATGTACTGGTGTTTATTATTATTGGTATTGTTAATTAACCTAAGGGGTATAATTTGTTAGCATCAAACTTATTTAGTTAAAGAGGATTATAAAAATATGAGAAATTTAGCTTAAATTATGACACATATTTATTTACACAAAATGATAAAAAAAGTATTATCATTTCTAAATATAGGTACACAGTGTTGTTTGTGAAATAAAATAAAATGGCACAAAGCTTACTAAACGAAAGAGGTGTGCTAAAATTTTATAAATTTAATCATATATATTAGCCTGAAAAGTTTTATAAAGTGAAATATAGTGAAAAAGTGCTACAGTATAAGTTTTTCATTTTGTATCATATTGACAATGTGTTATTTTTGTGGAACTTTGATAAAGTCCACAATTATGACAATTACTCATAAAAAAACTTCTCAGACGGGCACTTTTAATATCTTTCTAACACACAACTTATAATATTTTTAATTTTTGCATTTTTATTTTGCGTTTTTAGGTTATAAATTATATGGAGATGATGAACTTCGAGTTTGAAAAATATTATAGATCTCGATCCGATCCGAGTTACAACTCAAAACAAAACATTATTTAAGAAAATAAGACCAGTTTTTATAACAGTAGAAATTGTAGATTGTACCTTTATTATTAAATATACCAGCTCTAACATACAACAATAAAATTGAAAATAAAGCGGGACTGGTGTAAACTAAAAGCATTTTCACGTATCAAAGTGCCACATCGCACAGGAATATTTTCCAATAACCAATTTTAGTTGCAGATGCGCCGCGTGCTCAATATTCAAATTTCGACCGCCATATTCACAGGCTACAGAATTTGATAGGAATACTTATACCTGTTACTCGTAATATTGCTAGTCGATCAGGTAGTGCATTAACAAGTTAATGATGTCTAAATTGGTTTTAAATATTAATCTGGGTGATCGATATGTACTTAATTACGAAAAGATTTCTGCATATTTTATTATTGTTTTAATACTGATCGTGATCGTGTATCCGTTGTTAACTTATTTATAATTTTCTGTAGGCGCATCCAGCGTTTGTTCCAAATTTTACATTGTTGTATGTACATGAAAAACGCCATTAATTCTCAGTTATTCGCAACAAATCCAAGCAATAACCTCATAAAATCAAAATAGTTAGGGAAAGTGTTAGATAGTTTAACCCTTCGAGTGGCATTGTCCTCCTCGAGGTCTCTACGGTAAGTGGCGGTGGCCGCGAGACGGACAGACATAACAAGCCGGTTGAGTGGCGCAGCCATTTTGGAAAAATATACGTCAAGTGGCGGGGCCTCAACGGGTGATCATCGCGAATTTGGCGCGTGTTAGAAATATGACCGTTTCCCAAAAAAAAACTATGAATGATATATCACTGAATTCAGCATAAAATGGGTTATTTGATTGTATACCAATGAATTCTATTCTATTTATGTGAATTATGCTAGACTTGTTCTAATCTCATATTACCAATTTTTTTTTACTTTCATGTAAAAATACGTATAATTAAGAAATAAAACAATTGATTGTAGAAAAAGCAGACTTTATGACAAAACAATACATTTAACACGATTCACACAGTTTATTTCACTTTTTATCAGTGCGTATTCCGTTTGAATGTTCGCGGCTCGACGACGGTCGGCGCGTAATGGGCGAGGTGGGGCAGGAACATCACGTCATTTCTAACAAACTTTGTTTTACGCGGGAATTCGACCGTTAGGGAATACCATCCTTGCCTATTGACGAATGCATCTTGCAAGAGTGAGCAAGTAAGGCATAGTTTTAACGGTTTTATTTTAGGCGCGAAATGCAGCGTCGCACAGAGGCCGCGAGACGGTCTCTGCCAATTACGGGCTTGTTATGACCGAACCTTCTCGCGGCCTCTGCCACGCCGAGGCATATTTTAAAAAATGGCCGCGCCATTTGTCCTACCGTTCAACCGGAGGTGCTGCCACCCGAAGGGATAAATGTGATCGTGTATTCCTTGTGGCGTATTCAAATTTCAAAAATATTTTGATATGTCAGTGCATCTTGCTTCCACTCATGGTGCATGAGGTGTGTCAAATAATATTAATATATGCACATCACGGATCTATACTTAACTCGGATAGTACTGTTACATACTTTATTTGGAATTGATCTTAGGATGAGTTATTACCTTAATCAAAACGAGATGCAATGCTCTAATTTAACTGTTTCGGTCACACTTTTTGATTGTAGAGTTCAATCCGCTTTACACATAGATCCGTGGTCAATATGTACACTCAAGTTCAATAGAAAAGACAAAATGTAAACAAATATGACAGATTTGTTAGCATTTGTATAACCTAAAAGTTTAACGGTGGTTCTTTTCATTGAAATATTAAGAATTAGCGTATAATATATTTTAACTAGTCATTATAATTATTAAAAGGTTTAAGTTTAATTATAAACTGTCGATAAAATCATAATCGTCCACAAAAAGTGCGAGTTTACGAAGAATAGAAGGTAAATTGGTTTGTTTACATTATTTGTCTTTTCTATAGAACTCCACTCAATTTTTATCATATTTAAAAAATCTGGATACGCGTTTAATTGGCTGAGTCGTTTAATTGGTGAGGGGGTGCCATTGCTTGACCTGTTCCATCGGTGCGGCGAGGGCCGAGTTCCAGTGCTGCAGGGCGCGGCCGCGGGCGAACATGTACGAGCCGAGCATGAACTTGCCGAGCAGGCGGTCTGGAACAATGGCCAATTTATACATACCTTATTGGCTATACATATATACTTGGTCAAGCAGATCTTGTCAGTAGAAAAAGGCACGAAATTCAAATTTTCTATGAGACGATATCCCTTCGCGCATACATTTTTCAAATTTGCCGCCTTTTTCTACTGACAAGATCTGCTTGACCAGCTATATACAGGATATATTGGATAGCCGATACACTTTCTAAAAGGTAATAATCATGATTAAATTTTAGTTAAAATTTAATTTACAAGCATTTAACTTAGCCCTTTTAGCCGCACCAATCTACAAGGTTTTCCCAAAAAATCCAAATATATTCCAATTACCGACTAATCACATTTTCCGAAAGTGCAATCAGTCCCAAACTATCTAGAAGTAGGTTTTCATGTATGTAAACCGACAATAATGTGTTAATCAGGGACTGCTAAATTAAATTTATTGCAATAATTATAATTAAATTTAAATACCTATATACCAGTTCTGCCAACTAAAAGATCAACAGAACATCGACGACTATAAATATGTTGAACCTGACGCGATAGATGTCTAAATTCAAAAACTTGTAAAATACTGTGTTTGTGTTGAGGTTTAAAATTGTTTCTTTAATAATTGCGTATTGGAATTTATTTTGATTTATTTATTTATTTATTTAAACTTTATTGCACAAAGTATATACAAAATGTACAAATGGCGGACTTAATGCCAAATGGCATTCTCTACCAGTCAACCATAGGGCCAAACAGACATCTACAATTGGTGCAGAGAGAGAAATATACCTATTCAGTGAATATAAAAAAAGCAAACTATACATATAAACTACATAAATAAATAAAATATATATAAACTACTACATATTTATACAATACATATTAGGTCATTACCTATGAAATTGGCGTTTTGTTCGGAGAATTTCAACGAAACACGAATTTCCATACAATTAATTTTGCGGATATTTTGTTGATGGCTAATTCAAACCAAACAAAATTTTTCCAGTAATTTTTGACACCTTTAAGGTATTATGAAGTATTTGAACAAATTAAATTATTTTTCAGAAAATATTTTAATTTGTTTTTATCAAGTAGAAACACTACTATATAAATTATAAACTGAAATAAATGTCATATACTAAGAAAAAGTGACCAAGGCCTCCAGTGCCCCAGGCTGGAATCGAACCAGCGTCCTCTGCTATCGCGGCAGGTGCCTGGCTAGGGGGCGCCACAAGCCTTCAGTAGGAAGTGCATATACTTGGAAAATTTGACTAATGTCGCTGTGGCCCGGTGGCCGAGTGGTTCAGGCACCTGCCGCGATAGCAGAGGACGCTGGTTCGATTCCAGCCTGGGGCACTGGAGGCCTTGGTCACTTTTTCTTAGTATATGACATTTATTTCAGTTTACCTTTAAGGTATGTTTTCAATATCTCCATTTCTTGAAAATTGGTACCATTAGAAAAATATAAGTAATTTTAATACTCGAACCGACAGCACATGAAAAGACCTATTTTCAAGGCTTAATTCTGAACACTTAACAATAAAAAATAACAATTAATTGTATGTAAAATCGTTGTTTATTGAGTGCACTGTAGTTTTATTGTAATTGTGTATGTACTTTTGTAAAAAAAAAAAAACTAGGATCAGACTTATATCTATGAACAAAAACGCCAATTTCATAGGTAAGGACCCAATACTATAAATATAATAATGATGGATATTATTCGAACTCTTGTTTTAGCAAATGCTTACGCAACAACCGCTTAAAAGAAAACTTACTTGGAGCTTGTCTAATATTTAGAGGGAGTGAATTCCAAAGACGACTAGCCTGGACGGCGAAAGAATTAGTCATAAAACCAGTACGGTGAGAAGGTATGGTCAGTTTGAGAACGCGGGAGGTACGCAGCTCACATCCTGGACGAGGAGTATCGAAGACGAATTTACTTTTGAGATATCCAGGAGCAGAAGGCTCAAACAGGATCGAAAATAGGATACAAAGGATCCGAAAGGACCTACGACGACGGATGGAGAGCCAGTTGAGCTGCCGGCGGTAAAAGGAGACATGATCGTATTTACGAAGTCCAAATATAAATCTAATACAGTTATTGAGTAGACGGTCTAGTTTATTGAGTGATTCCTGAGTGGCATTAGTAGTACACACATCCCCGTAATCAATTATTGGTAACACTAAGGACTGCACTAACATTTTTTTCGTGGTTACAGGCAGAAAGTTTTTAAATTTATATAGAGTTCTAAGTGTACCTGTGACCTTCCGACTTGTCTCCGAGAGCTGACCAGACCAGGAAAGGTTGGAATCTAAAACTAATCCGAGATTCTTAACCCGACTGCTCACCGGAATTACAGTATCCTCAAAAAGGATCGGAGCAACAGGTACTGTACTCAACCTAGACATTTGCCACTGGCTACCTAAAATTATGGCTTGGCATTTAGCTGGATTTACACAAATGCCAAAGCTAGCAGACCACTCGGCGATGTAATCCAAGTCAGCATTTATTGATGAGATAGCCGTGTTTATATCTTCCACGCCAACTTGCGCGTACAGCTGAAGATCGTCTGCGTACAAATGGTAAGAGCATCGAATCTTGGCGGTAATAAGATTAATAAAAATTGAAAAGAGAAAAGGAGAGAGAATACCGCCTTGAGGTACTCCAGTACTCAGTTCAGACCAATCAGATAACGAGTGGCTGGCACGGACTGCCTGGGCTCTATCGGAAAGATATGAAAAGAACCACTTTGTGGCATCTGAAGAAACCTGCAAATGAGTAAGAGTAGCCAAAAGTAGGTCATGGTCTACCGCATTAAAGGCGTTGGAGAAATCTATCAGCACTAACACCGTAACTTTGGAAGATTCCATACCGAGTCTTATGTCCTCTGTAACTTTAAGTAGAGCGGTGGTGGTGCTGTGTCCAGACCGGAAACCAGACTGCAGCGGTGAAAGGAGACTGTTGCTATGAACAAAGTGTGAGATCTGTTTGTGGGCCGCGGCCTCCAGTATTTTGGACAGAAACGGGAGAATAGATATGGGACGAAAGTGGCTAAGTGAGCTCGGATTATTAATTTTGGGGAGTGGGATGACAAACGCCTTACGCCAGCATGATGGGAAAACGCCAGTGAGTAGAGAAGTATTGACTATGTGAGCAATAACTGGCAAGACGCTGTCCAGAATGTGAATAATCATAAGACGACTGACATTATCATGGCCAACGGCCTTAGATTTAATTGATACTATAATTTTGCGGATTTCTTCAATGGCGACAGGAGAAAAAGTAAAATGAACGATATCTGGAGAAGTAAAAGAGGCAATGAGAGATAAAGTTTTGAATTTAATTAATGGATTGAGAGTTGATGTTTTAGAAAAATGCGAATTTAACTGGTTTAATGTAAAAGAAGAAGAATCTATATCAGGTTTACCTTTACCAATGCCAAGCGATCTCAAAAATTTCCAGGTGTCAGCAAGGGATGAGTTCAAGACATTTTCGTGGATATGCCGACGCTTTGCTGCCCTTACCGTTTGGTTACAGCGGTTTCTAGCAGCTTTAAAAAGACCCCAGTTACCCTCACTCCGATCTTTCTTGTATTTACGAAACGCTTTATCCCGTTTAGCCATCGCCATCCGAACATCCCTTGTGATCCAAGGAGCAGGCGGTCGCCTCAGTCTCACTGCGCGAACCGGCGCGTGTGCATCAAATAACTTTAAGAGAGAGGAGTTAAAATTGGCTACTTTCTCATCTACAGTTGATGCACCCAACGCGGCAGCCCAATCAGCCGAAGCGGCGTCCCGCTTCAAAAGATTTATATCAAGTCGGGCAAAGCTCCGCAAATGTACGACTACCGGTTTTGGTTTGGGTGGCTTGACTTTATATGTTAAGAAAATCAAATCGTGGCGTGAGAAGCCCGGTGCCATAAACTGGCCAGAGTTAATAACGTTATCTAACGACGATGTCAGAATCACGTCCAGCCATGTATCAGGGGAGTCAGAATTGCGGTGCGTAGCCTGCAAGGGCACTAAGGAAAAATCTGCCGCTTCAACAATAGATCTTAGATGCCGTGATCTGGATGTGTCCCTCAGCAAGTCTGTGTTAAGGTCGCCCATAATTATGTGATGTGTGCACTCTGAACCTACATCCGACAGAAGGTCTTCAAATGCTGCAAAATAGTCAATAGTGGGTGGACAGTATATCACGCCCAGAATTATGCTCACACCGTGCAACTTTATTTCAAGTATTAGATTTTCCATTGTACTGGAGTGGAGAGAGGGAGAAGACTTAATAACTTTGTACGGAATGTCTGCGTGCAAATATATGGCCACTCCACCACCCCGCTTACCGGTACGGTCATTTCGCAACAGGACAAACCCGGGAAGGCTGCAAGAAGTCGAAAGGACATTGGGTTTAAGCCAACTTTCACTAATGAGAATCGCATGAGCATCGCATGAAGAAAAGGTATCAAAGAAATCTGAAAAGTGACTGCAAATGCTCTGTGCATTAATGTGGCAAACGTTAAAGAAATTAGGATATTTTTGGAATTCACACCTCATTTGATATTATACTCAGACCCATAGAAGAGTATCTTTGCACTTGATTCAAAGAGAATATGACGAGTTTGTCGCGAGCCATACATGTACTAATTAACTTACTACATACGGGTAGCAAATTAATTGTAAGTTAAGGGTTAAAATCGACAGGTATAACCAAATACATTGCTAGGTACTCTCGAGTCTAGACGGGCTTAAATGAAAAGACAAGTGAATAGATTCTATTCCTTTCACTTGAAACATTTCGACCATCTAATTAATTAAACCAATATCACATATACCCTGTGCCAAGAAACGTTCTAGCGTTTAGATCACAGCATTTGTTGCTTATTGTTATTTTATTTAGGAGAGTATATATAAATATTATAACGTTTCATTAGCTAAGTAGGTACCTATATAATTTCAATTCTAACAACGAACAAGATTTTCAGTCAATAAAACAATAAATATAACAATTCTTAAGCCCCATTTAGACGGTCCAAGAAGTGCTCTATTTGGTCAAACGATTGCATTAACTGTACTCTGAAGTTAGCAGTTTATATTTATATACTAAAATTCCAGTTGCTACAAAATGTGACATGAACAATCTTGAAACCGTAGCCTAATTGCTAGACATTCACAAAGCCTAGTTAATATTCTAAGAGTAACTATTTACCTTGACAACTCGATAGACCTCTAGTCGGTAGATCGGAATTATTTCAGATTTGAATAAATTGATTGAGGTTTAGATACCTGGTTCTAATTATAATTCATAATTTAATTATGCCTGCTTTAATTATGAAGTTAGTCTGTATTCTCTTATTATTAATAATATATAATCACCGCCTGTTGTTACCTAGTCGTAAGCTTGTATTTCACTCTCTGTGTATTTTTTTCAACTTTATGGTGCACAATAAAGAATATTTACTTACTTAATTAATGATGCAATAATAACTCTGACTGTCTGTTTCTCTATTTCGACGTCACGGCTAAATGACTGAACCGTTTTAGATGAGATTTGGCAGATGATTGTTTGAATCCCGTGGAAGATTAAAGGGTAGTTTTGAACACGGAAACCATCATTCTCTATGCAGACATAGTCGCGGGAAGAAACTATATTTCAATAAATACTGTAAGCTTATCAATAAAAATAATCAAAATTATAAAAATACTCAATCCCAGCATTAAACAAACGGATAAAGCTTTTTGTTTTTAAGTAAGAACAACTTTTTTACTTAATACCGGATTAAGAATTAAAAATTCCAGAGCAGACGCAACGCAAAATGCTAAAAACTTTGTGAAAAAATAATATTATCAAGAAAAGGTAAACTGCTCTCCGCATAATAGATTCTAGTCTTCTTGTTAAGTAAGATTCACGGGCTGTTTCAGACTGTACAATTTTCTGCAAAGCTTTGGATTAAATTGGATTTTCAAGTTGCTATTTGACTTGGTATTCGGATGTGGATTGCGCAACAAGTAACCAAGTTATCGTGTAGGAGTATACTCTTGAAGGATGTGCTAGGATTTCTAACAAGTCTAACAACTATCAAGTTTCGTAGCGTGATATGACATATGATAAACGTATCGCCATTACGTGCTATTAAATTTGTGAAGCGTTGCGGTAATTTTAAAATATTTTCGAAGATAAAATTCTTGCGATGCTGACGCTTAAAAAACCAGTTTGGCGCGGGGAGGGAACGAAGGCCAAAATAATACAATAACGTCACTAACATACCTACATATAAAAAAAAATATTCACATTTACAAAATCATAATTTTATTTTGTTTGTGATACCAATTTGAGACTACAATGAAACGAAATTAAAATAGAAAAGAACAAAGGTAATTTTATCAAATTTATTACATTTTTTACCTCATTTCTACCTGTTTACTGTTTTTAGGCAAAGGCACCGAAAACTTTCTGCTCGCCAGTTTAACTCCAAATATATGTGCGTTTTTTTTTGTTTGTTCGTATACCTACTTACCTACTTAAAATTGTAAAAATAAATTTGAATTCTCGATACGAAATACCTCGGTTAGAGAAACAACATTCTAAAATAAAAATACTTATCCATACTCCTATTCTTCTCCCTAGCGTTTGTCCCGGATTATTTCCACGGCTCATGGGAGCCTGGGGTCTGCTTGTTTTTATGAAAGCGACTGCCACCTGACCTTTCAACCCAGAGGGGAAACTAGGCGTTATTTGAATTAGTCCGGTTTCCTCACGATGTAAAATAAAACATACGAGTACAATAATAAAACATTTATCTTAAATCTGTTTAAAATTTAAATATTTAGTCTGTGGTTTGCACATACGTTTTCATTCCTTTTTAAGCATCTGTCACATAAAATATAAATTATATACGTAGCTACAATTATAATCATTCAAGGTTTTCCTACTAATTAATTTATCTTTTTTTATAACATAACATATATTTTTTTAAATTTATTTATTAGTTGTCAGCCGCACAGTATAGCATTTACGTGTACTTAGTTATTTTATGATACTTTATTTGATACATTCACCCATGTTTATTGAAAAGTTATTTACTAAGGAATGAGTTCGCTTTTGTATTTATACAATAGATTTAGATTTAGATTTCTTTATTTCAAGATGAAAATTACACTATAAATTTGCTACATTCGTCAAAATTATGTTTATCTTCTCATCATGATCGTCAAAAATTACATTATATAAAGCAATTATTTGTTATTTGCAATTATTTGCAATTATTTGTTATTTTTGACGACCGGTCTGGCCTAGTGGGTAGTGACCCTGCCTGTGAAGCCGATGGTCCTGGGTTCGAATCCCAGTAAGGGCATTTATTTGTGTGATGACACAGATATTTGTTCCTGAGTCATGGTTGTTTTCTATGTATTTAAGTATTTATATATTATATATATATCGTTGTCTGAGTACCCACAACACAAGCCTTCTTGAGCTTACCGTGGGACTTGGTCAATCTGTGTAAGAATGTCCTATAATATTTATATTTATTATTTATTTATTTATTTGTTTTATTTATCTACTGGAGGAGGCCGCGCCGGACCGCGAAAAATGGAAATCCCTTCTGAGAGCCCTATGTCCCTGATGAGGGATAACAGGATATCATCATTTATCTACTTACTTATTTTGTTCAATATGTTTATTAGATGCTCACCATAGACTAGGAATCCTCTAGACCGAGTTTAGAGCAATTATATCATGCAACCGATGATGCCAAAAATGCGGGGGTGCGCGGGACGAGGTGAGCGAAGTCCCGTGCCGTGATTGGTCCGTTCAAACGACGAACGAGTTCACGGACGTCACACAAACACACTTTCGACTCGAACATGGAGTAAAATTACCGTATGCGTGGCAGAGGGGGTAGCGCGACTATGCTAAGTCTGGAGGATGTTTTGTCTGTGATGCTCACTTACTTATACACCTGTGCAGGTTAATTCTGCCAAGGTTCAACGTTATTTATGTTATGTTGCTCATAACTATTTTATCTATCGGCTACACCGCTACAACATGGCGGCTCGTAATCAATCAACTGAGCGTATACACATGCGAGCCATTGAAGGTATGTTTGCAATAACAAGCCGATCGAAACAGGCCAATTCGAACGTACACTGACATCAGAATGATAACTAAATGATGTCATTTAGTTATCGTTCGTTTGGCTCGCGAGGAACATCGTGAGGAAACCGGACTAATCCCAATAAGGTCTAGTTTACCTTCTGGATTGGAAGGTCAGATGGCAGTCGCTTTCGTAAGAACTAGTGCCTACGCCAATTCTCGGGATTAGTTGCCAATCGGACTCCAGGCTCCCCTGAGCCATGGAAAAAAGCCGGAGTAACGCGAAGAAGATGACGATTGTGCGTCTGGCTCGCGCCAATACATGAACGGGCAAGTCAGGCCAATTTGAACGTACACTGATATTAGAATTACATCTAACTGATGTCAATCATACATCGTGCATTTTGCTCGTACTTGTCCTTACATGTATTAGCGCGAGCAAGACGCACTATATTAGTTATAGTATAGTATATAACATCATATAGATATCATTGTTATGTCAGTTTACGTTCGAATTGGCCTGATATTTATCAACGAACAATTTTAATGATTTTCATCAAGTGTAGTCAGTTATGCTTTTTTTGTCAACATCGCATTAATTTTAACTGTGGTCAGGGTGGTTCGATGTATGGTGATTTCCCATTTGAAGCGGTAAAAGCAATTTAATAAGCTTTTGACCTGAAATGATAAAGTTGCACCGGCGGTGGCGCAGCGGAAGTTTAATTGTAACTAAGTAATCAAAATATTAAAATCGGTGAACGTGAAAACGTCATAAATTTTATTATTTTTTCATATTCTGCTTGACTACAGTTTTGAAACCTACTATGAATCGAAGCCAATGATATCCTAAGTAATTAAAATAGATCAAGTTAAAATAAAGTTTACATGTAAATTGTGCAAGCATATAAATCAATCAATTATAGTTGTTTTTAGCAAAAAAAAATGCTTTTTAACATTTGTACCAATTATGCTAGCATTATTATCATAATAAAATAGCAAAACACGTTAAAAGAAAACGACATGAGTCTGTTTGTAATGGTAGCAGAAAGTAAAGTCGATCGTTGATTGATCGTCGAAAGTTAGTCGTACATTTGATACTTTTGTTTAATAATGACATCAATGGCATAGTGTCAAATATCACTTTTGGGAATAGGTATGTTTTTTTTAAATAAAAGCTAACTGGTTGTAGACTACTTACATTTTTGCCATATTGTTTAATTAGGTATCTATTCCCCTTTGAAGTTAATATCAAGTCAATATTCCGGGCCTTTACGGCCTTCTTACGTAATAGTAATTTTATCGCTAACTCTCCCCAGGAGTCTTTAATTAAATTATTCAATCCATTAATATAACAAATCGAGTATAGAAGGCGCCGTCTCATGATCATACTTAATTATTTTAAGAGCGCTCGAGTATCGTACATGGTTTCATAATATTTAATTTTAAAGCAACAGCAGGCCCATTACAGTTTTGCAAGTAATATTAAAATATAAATTATTTATTATTAAATAAAATTTTAACTGTTTCTGTCGGTCCGTCTTGTTTCGACTGAGTTATAGTAAAAACTAACAACTGCAGTTTTGACTAAAATCATAAGTCAAAAACCCAAAATGTATGTTTTCAGTACATATATTGTTATCTTAGTTTTTACCCTTTTCCCCTATTTATTTCCCAATAACTTAGTTGTATTAAAATGAGGAAAACGCAATAAAAAATGCTTCTATTTGTAGCCCATAATTTGGCTACTTTAAGCATTGCTTGAAGTGGCATAGTGCTTAAGAAAACAAAGAAAAAAAATTTTATTTATTAAAATAAAAATAAAAAGTAAAATACGCTTGTAAGTGTCCAGAAGTCGATCGCTTACGTTTTAACAAACTTTGTACAAAAAATGGGGTCCTAATGAAAGAACTTCTCCCATTATGACTTCGCAAGTGTCACCCTGAGGATGTATTATTCGCCCTGCGCTAAACGATAAAGTAATATGTACATTACTTTAAAAGCCGAATAGCGAGAAAGTGTAACAGGTAGAGTCGAAAGCTTTAATTTGTGACCCATTTTGTATCTTGTCACAGTAACAATTGTATGAGGTCTCTAGCGATTTTCATCTTTATTGTCACTGTGACAAGGTACAAAATGGGTCACAAATTAATACTTTCGGCCGTACATAAAACGGCGAGTAAAGCAAGGCTGTTTAATAACAAGGCTTTTTGCTGAAAGTAATACCCCAAAAATTCAATATTGTCTTATAAAAATCGACTACCGGTGTATATCTCGCTAAAGCGCCCTAAACATGATATTAAATATTTCCCAGTTTAAAATCATGAGCGTAAAGAAAATATTACCTGTTGGTTAAGAATTCAATATTTCAATATCGCATTTTTAAAAAGTGTTCTAATAAATCTAATAGGTTATTTTATCAGCGGTAATGAAGATTAGCATAAGTGCATATTCATGTACGGTATGTTTATTTAACTAGAAAAAGCTATGAAAAATGCAATTTTACCTAATTGTCACTAGTGGTCATTAAAACAGTTATGACGTTCATAAAGTCTCTGCTTAATTAGGTTCAGCTAATGCTTGCATAGTGTGACATTTAACGGCCAGATGCTGTTAGTCTAAAGAGAATTCTGAGGCTAAAGGAATAAGGTACAATCTCTGTTAACTTGGCAATTGTAATTGCATGTACATACGTTGGTGTGGCGCAGGAGTAGGAGCCACTGTAATTATTGTCTGTGGTTGCTACGGCGTAGGCAACACTACGCCGTAGCCTTTGCTACGTTACGTGTCGTCTACGTTTATGAGGCGGAAACTTAACACTGTAAAGTGCAAGTAGGGTTTGCACGACGGATCCGAAATGTATGGGAAGATCCGCGGATCCGGATCCAGATCCGGATAATTTCATACATTTCGGATCCGGATTGCAAACCCTAAGTGCAAGCCATATCATTGTGAACCATCTCTCTTCTTCTATCCCGGCATTTTGCCACGGCCCATGGGAGCCTGGGGTCCGCTTGACAACTAATCCCAGGAATTGACGTAGCAACTAGTTTTTACGAAAGCGACTGCCATCAACCTATTGAAGAACTACAGACCCATCACGCTTCTGAGCCATGTCTATAAGCTGTTTTCAAGGGTCATCACGAACCGTCTCGAACACAGACTTGATGACTTCTAGCCTCCCGAACAAGCCGGTTTCCGAAAAGGCTATAGTACCATAGACCACATCCATACGCTGCGGCAAGTTATACAGAAGACCGAAGAGTATAACTTGCCATTATGCTTAGCGTTTGTGGACTATGAGAAAGCCTTCGATTCGGTGGAAACATGGGCGGTGCTTGAGTCTCTTCAGCGATGCCATATTGACTATCGGTACATCGAAGTGTTGAAGTGTTTGTATAGTAACGCCACCATGTCGGTCCGAGTACAGGAGCAGAGCACGAGGGCGATTCCATTGCGAAGAGGCGTAAGGCAGGGAGACGTTATCTCTCCGAAACTGTTTACTGCCGTAATGGAAGACGCCTTCAAGCTCCTGGAATGGGAAGGACTTGGCATCAACATCAACGGCGAATACATCACTCACCTTCGGTTTGCCGACGATATCGTAGTCATGGCAAAGTCGATGGAGGAACTCAGCATGATGCTCGATGACCTCAACCGAGTTTCACAACGGGTGGGCTTGAAAATGAACATGGACAAGACGAAACTTATGTCAAATGCCAATGTTGTGCCCATCCCAGTCTCTGTTGGGAACTCGGTACTCGAAGTTGTTGACTCGTACATCTACCTAGGACAAGTAGTCCAATTAGGTAGGTCCAACTTCGAGAAAGAGGTCAACCGCCGAATCCAACTCGGTTGGGCAGCGTTCGGGAAACTACGTAATGTCTTTTCGTCCGACATACCTCAGTGCCTCAAGACGAAAGTCTTTAATCAATGTGTGTTACCAGTGATGACTTACGGCTCCGAAACGTGGTCTTTCACTATCGGCCTCATCTCAAAACTTAAAGTCGCTCAACGAGCTATGGAGAGGGCTATGCTCGGAGTTTCTCTACGTGATCGAATCAGAAATGAGGAGATCCGTAGACGAACTAAAGTCACCGACATAGCCCACCGGATTAGCAAGCTGAAGTGGCAATGGGCAGGCCACATTGCACGCAGAGAAGATGGCCGATGGGGTCGAAAAGTGCTCGAGTGGAGACCACGGACTAGCAAGCGCAGCGTAGGACGTCCACCCACAAGATGGACAGACGATCTTGTTAAGGTCGCCGGAAGACGCTGGATGCGGGTCGCTTCCAACCGGCACGTATGGAGGTCCAAGGGGGAGGCCTATGTTCAGCAGTGGACGTCTTATGGCTGAGATGATGATGATGATGACTGCCATCTGACCTTCCAACCCAGAGGGGAAAACTAGGCCTTATTGGGATTAGTCCGGTTTCCTCACGATGTTTTCCTTCACCGAAAAGCGACTGGTAAATATCAAATGATATTTCGTACATAACTATCGAAAAACTCATTGGTACGAGCCGGGGTTTGAACCCGCGACCTCCAGATTGCAAGTAGCACGCTCTTACCGCTAGGCCACCAGCGCTTCATATCATTGTGAACCATATAATATATCTCTTTAACGAACTTTAAGATAAGTAAGTAACACATTTTTATTTATATACACCAAGAAATGTAATCGGTGATCAGGAACCAATTTTTCTAATTCAGTCATCGATGGCGATCACATTTAACTATGGAACCAACCTCGAAATCACAAAAAAAAAATTGCCTGTTTCATACAGTAGGGCTGGTCCGATGTTGATATTTTCTATGAGAGAGTAAATTTTTTTTTCGCGATTTCGCAGTTAGTTTCATAGTTAAATGTGATCGTCATCGATAACTGAATAAAAAAAATTGGTTCCCGATCACCGATTAAAAATCATCGTGTATATACGAATCGGCGAGTCACATAGAAAACAGGTGAAAAGCTAAAAGCATTATGTAGGTACAATCGAGTTCACTTAAGTCCGTGATAGATTCACTTGCTATATTTCTAGGTACTGTAAATTATGGGTATCGATAAAGTTCTCGATGAATAAAATTAAAACAAGTATGATACAAGCTTAAGTAAATCATGAATAAGTAATTAGGGCTAATAATTAATGAGTGAAATTAATTTAAATTTCCCTTTTGTAAGTTACCTACGCGCAATTACTTCACAAAATTAACAATATTATTTTAATTTATAACTTTATACATCTCATTTGAATTTATTCTCTTTGAGAAAAGAGCGCAATATTGTAATTAAGAATCTCTTGTTTTTATGAAACAATATATTCATTACCGTTTTGCATCTTTTCTTGAAAACTCGCTACTTGGAAACTTAAGACGAAAGTGGAGGAACCGCGCGAAATCGCCTTTTCATACAAATATAGTATAGCTTTTTAGCGATAAGACCGCCTGTTGTTTACCTCTGCTTGTATTTTTGTTTCTTTTGTATTGTCTTCTTGTATTGAGGTGTGCAATAAAAAGTACTTATTTGTATTGTATTGTAGTCCTCATTTTAAGCTGGATATTAACCACAGCTATGCCCCTAAATTAGATTTTTGTTTTAGAATTTTTATTTATTATAAAACTTAGGAGCATTTAAAAATTTGTATGAAATCGGTTTTTTGCTCCTAATTTTTACAATATTCAAAAAATCTTAAAAAGTCAAACGTAGGGGCATAGCTATGATTAATATATATCAAATTATGTAACAATAATTTCCATAATGTCAATATCCAGCGAGGAAAATGGGGACTACGTTTGTATGGAGAAGCGGCCGTCCCCTTCCCTCTTAGGGCCACTTGCACCATTCACTAAACCCGGGTTAACCAGTTAAACCTGTAGTTACCATGGTTACCAGTGCAACTTGACACTGGGTTAACGGTTTAACCGGTTAACCCCGGGTCAGTGGGATGGTGCAAGTGGCGCTTAAGAATATTGTCAATCATAAAATCAACGAAGCAAAGAACCACCTCGTTTAATGAAAGGCTTGTCAAACTCAATTAGAGTTAAAAGTTATCGATCTATTTGAAAAGTTCATGGCGTTAAAATTGTTTTTAAGCTCAAAAGCCTCCGTCAACTGTCCATCAATGTTTTTATTGGAGCGCTTTGTCACTATATCATGATGTTAAAAATACATTTTGTCTTCACAAAATGACTTATGAACCCATAGGTTCAAACTGCATACAGTATAAATCGTGTTCATAGCAGGGCTCGGAACCGGTTTTTTTGAAAAACCCGAAATAGCCCAATATTTTTAATTATTTTATGCTCTTTACGTAGAGCTGTATCATGTATTTAGGTAATAACTTCGTATTATTAGATTGTCCCATTAATCATGAAATAATTAACCAAAGAACGAAAAAGGACGTTACAATCCGGTATTTTTTGTATGAAGAAAAAACCGGTTCCGAGCCTTGGTTCATAGAGACAAGGTTATTTATGTTTTAATCGCGTTTAACTTGCTTTGTTCTCACGGTTCAACTTTATTAAATTGCGTTCACCTTAATGCAATTATACAAGAGTAAAATACGATGTCTATTCAAATAATATTATTTTATAATTAGAATTACACTCCATATACTTAGTCCATAATGTTGAGTAATAAAATACCTAATAAGCAGTGATCGTTAATTTTCCACCAATTTTGGTGCAGCATTGTTGGTTAAAAGCATCTGTATGCCCTACTCTAGGCGGAATAGATAATTAGGGTTAATAACAGTAATATTAACCTTAACCAATCCTCTCCCTAGAAAAAAATTTAAGAAAAATCCTTTATTTTTACTATGCTGCACCAAAATTGCTGGAAAATTAACGATCACTGCTAATAAGTATGTTTTTAAGGTACTGTGCTTCAGAAATTACAGATGTCGAATTTTTATGAAGAACGAAAAAGGACGTTACAATACCGGTATTTTTTGTATAAAGAAAAAACCGGTTCCGGGCCTTGGTTCATAGAGACAAGGTTATTTATGTTTTAATCGCGTTTAACTTGCTTTGTTCTCACGGTTCAACTTTGTTAAATTGCGTTCACCTTAATGCAATTATACAAGAGTAAAATACGATGTCTATTCAAATAATATTATTTTATAATTAGAATTACACTCCATATACTTAGTCCATAATGTTGAGTAATAAAATACCTAATAAGCAGTGATCGTTAATTTTCCACCAATTTTGGTGCAGCATTGTTGGTTAAGCAGTGGTGGCCGAGTGGATATGACGTCTGACTTTCAATCCGGAGGTCGCGGGTTCAAATCCTGGCTCGTACCAATGAGTTTTTCGAAATTTATGTACGAAATATCATTTGATATTTACCACTAGCTTTTCGGTGAAGGAAAACATCGTGAGGAAACCTGCATACATCTGCGAAGAAATTCAAAGGTGTATGTGAAGTCCCCAATCCGCATTGGGCTAGCGTGGGGACTATAGCCCAAGCCCTCTCGCGCATGAGAGGAGGGCTGTGCCCAGCAGTGGGACGTATATAGGCTGAGATGATGATGATGATGATTGTTGGTTAAAAGCATCTGTATGCCCTACTCTAGGTGGAATAGATAATTAGGGTTAATAACAGTAATATTAACCTTAAGCAATCCTCTCCCTAGAAAAAAATTGAAGAAAAATCCTTTATTTTTACTATGCTGCACCAAAATTGCTGGAAAATTAACGATCACTGCTAATAAGTATGTTTTTAAGGTACTGTGCTTCAGAAATTACAGATCTCGAATTTTTATGATAGTTATTTGATGTAGGAGTTAAGTACTAAAATTAAGATTTTAATACAACGTCGCTTTTAACTAACAAAGTCTAATGCTATTAAGAAGTTAAAAATCTTTAATAAAAAACCGGACGAGTGCGAGTCGGACTCGCCCACCGAGGGTTCCGTACTTTTTAGTATTTGTTGTTATAGCGGCAACAGAAATACATCATCTGTGAAAATTTCAACTGTCTAGCTATCACGGTTCGTGAGATACAGCCTGGTGACAGACGGACGGACGGACGGACGGACGGACGGACGGACGGACGGACGGACGGACGGACGGGCAGCAGAGTCTTAGTAATAGGGTCCCGTTTTACCCTTTAGGTACGGAACCCTAAAAATTGTTGCCCGTATAAATCATCATTACTTTAGTCCTAATATTTTCCTGCTGAGATATTAATTTTACCTAGACGATATTATACTTAAATTTGTTCGGAAACCAGGTTAATCAATCATGCTGAAAGCTGATGTTTCACAAATTTCACTGGTTTTTGGCAGATGTCTTTTAGATAATTCCTTAGAGATAAAAATCAATTTGTCAGACCAAATAACACACCATGAAGACACTCACAGGTTACATATTATTTATAACCAGTAACCATGGGCATAATTTTATAATGTTTATTATTTATTCATAATATTGCAAACGATCGATGTAGGCATAAGTACTTCAACATTCTTTTAATCTATTTTAGATAATATCGATATCATGTGATGGCATATTAGGTACTTAATCAATGGGCACACCCTGTCGTGACATGGTAGATTTTATTTACCTCGCGTGATTAGCACGTCCACTGATTTATATTGTTTGCGATATCGGGAAAAATGGCGGCACAACCCACATAAACGTAGTCCGTTTCTGGACTTAATTTAATTAAATTTATGTGTATTAAATTGCTAATTTTACTTCGTTCAAACCTCTTGTTATTTTTTTAATTTTGCAAATTATTTATTGTGAACTTTAAAATTATGTAAGTTTATAAAAAGTATTGAATATTGCATGATTTTTCTAACTAATAATATCTTCATATATTTCTCATAATTTTGTTTTATAACAATTATGTAATTATAAAAAAATGGTTAAGATAAGCAAATTAAACAAAATCTTGTTTCCGCTCAAGTAAGGTTAACCCTAGAGTAGTCGCGCCTCTCCGTGTAACGCGAGTGCTCGCGTAGGGAGCATTTTGCCGCCTCTAATTAACATATTTTTTTGTTTAATATAATAACTAAATCATTTTGTAATAATATTTATGGGATAAAATGAATCAAATACTATTAGAAAAAGTAACTTGTGTTATAATTTTATTCTTAATAGTATATTAAAAAAAAACAGGAAATTTTAGATAAAAATGTTCGAATTTTAACACGGCCTTTACCTTATCTTACATAAAAAAAAAGAAATATCGATATTTTTAACTAAATTAAACGTTTTGATTATCTTCTATATACATTTTAGCAAATCAGTCCACCAGGACTGTACCAACCAATGTACCAACATGGGTATACAATATACGTCGCACAGTAACTTTGCACTTATATTGTGCTCTTTTTGGACCTTCTATTTTCCTTGGACGAGCATAGTGCAAATAATGTATCTTCTCCACCTGAGGGTGTATTTTGGTGTTCAGATGACACAAAACATAAGATTTGGTTCCCCAATTATTTCTGTAAAGTATTTACGTTAGATCTTTTGATTATATGTGATATGAACATATCTTGAAGAATTTCTTTGAAAAAGGTTCGTCACAATAACAATAATAAAGTGGAATAAATTAAATAATATTATCTATTATTTTTACTTTGTTAATATCAAAACAATATTAAACTTAATAAAAACTATTCATATTTAGCCTTTAGAAAAAAAACGGACTCTAAATTTTACTAACGTGAGTAGTCGCGCGGTGAGCAATTTGCCGCCATACGCGACACAGCGGCAGCAACATTTGCTTCCTGCCGTCACCCACGCACGAAATTTCTCCAAATTTGGAAAATAGAGAACTAAAGAACGGATGGGCAGCTACTAGGACGCATGGCCTTGACAAACGAACCGTTTTTAAGTAATCACAGTTTTTTCGCCGAGGGCGGCAAAATGCTCATAGCGCGAGCACTCTAGGGTTAAAGAAATCTACCTACTTTCTCAAAAAAATACACCTTCCTTTACAATGTACGAGTAGATGTAGACTAACTACTATAAATACACAACTGCCAGGATTGTGGATCACACACATGCACGTCACATAAATATTTACCCCACATTTACCCTTATCAGGGACTGAATTTATGGAATATATGTGGTGTATTATTATTATCTGCTTGTGCAAACTTTGGGCCTGATCCGGATTTTGAAATAGACATCTATTAGACATCTTTTAGACATCACCAAGATACGATAACGATATGTTTAAGATCTAACCTGTCAAATTTGACATTTGCGCGATTCTGGAGATACTGTTGAACGATTTCCACAGGATATGACTTAGAGACCCAATTCACATCTAATAGATATCTTACTCTATCTAACGAAAAAGTGACATTGGTTGCCCGAATTGCGCTGCAAAAGAGAACTAGTTGATATCTAAACTATAACTTATCTAGAATGGATCTAGTACGTGTCGTCTCTTGTGAATATCTTGAAGTTCGAATACTGCAAACTTCCAAATTCATCAGATATTTATGGTGCGGTGTGGATTGGGAAATGTTATTTGATACCTATTGTATGCAATCTTGCATGGGTAATCATGCGAAGTTTTAAAATGTTATCAAGTCAATACGTGTTAGATTCTGTATTTTTATTGCAAATCAATATCAAAAAAAGGAAATGGGAAATGGTTATAGTAGAAAGCTAACGTTACGCGGTATTCAAATTTTTTCAAGTTTTGGTTTTGTTTATTTGGGTTGGTATACAGAGTGGCTAAAAAATAACTGCATTCCCGTTGCCAGGGAGGTTTTGGGATTATACTGAGCAACTTTTTCTATGGGACCAACCCCTAAATCGCAAAAAAGAATTTGGCTGTTTCATACATTTTGGCTGGTCTATTTTCTATGGGACAGTAAATATTTTTGTTCGCGATGCGGGGTTGGTCCCATAGTAAAAGTTGCTCAGTATAATCCCAAGACCTCCATGGCAACGGGAATGCAGTTAGTTTTTAGCCACCGTGTATATAATAACGAGATATCAAATGACACGACTCTACGACTCACGTATCATATCGATGTCAACTTTAACAGACTTTTAAATCAGGAAAATATTATAATTTATTTTTACGTTGATTTGCGATAAAATATCTAGTTCTTTGACAAAAGCAAAAAATGTAAACAGCGGGCGCAGCATGGTTCCATTTTTATCGTCTGTCACTATGCCCATCATTTTCGCACTTACATACTTGTTAGAACGTGACAGGCATGGTGACAAGAAATTAAAATGCGACAGTGCTACCGCCGCAGAATCATGTCTCTAATAAAAGTCTCATACTTAGAATATAGGCTAGCATCATCACGATGATGATTTCCAAGCTTCAAAGTTATGGAACAAAAACCCTGTCTAAATATTAACAAATAAAAGCTTTTATGAAATATACGGATACGTAACGTAAACCTGTGTATAGGCTTACCACACAAATGCGAACTCATTTTATTCGGACGCGGGTTTAGTTTTTAATTTGCTTAATAGACTATGACAAAAATAGTACAGAACAGACCATAACGTTTTACAACGTAGCTTGTTGAATGTTTTCTAAATAGGTTTCTGTTAAAACTAAACCGTATCTCTATCCGTTTAGAGCTAAATTTGAAACGAAGAATTATAATACCAGATCAATATTTTTATTGGGTTGAGTATGCTAGTGAGTCCAACACAAATACGGCATTTGCATGAAAAAGCATTTTATTATTAAAAAACCCGTTGTTTTTAGCTTTGCATAGCATTGCATGGTTAGGTTTAGCATGGTCTGGTTATTAAAAGTGGAATCTAGGTTTTTCCTTGTTCAAGTATTATGTTGCATGACTCTCAACTAAGGTAGCCATTTGATGATAAGATTTGATGCTATGACATGGATGTTCAAGTACTTTTATCACGTAAATGAGCAAAAAATATTATGACATATTTGTGTTTAAAATTTTCTCTGGTAAAACCAAATAAGAAAAACGATTCATGGCAATTAAAATACAAAATGTAAGTAATCAATAATGAATATAAAATTTATTTATCTCATGCGCAACATATAAAACAAACTTTGTCCCAAAAAAAACTGAAACTGTCATTAGACTTTCCAGTGCCCGTGACAATGCATTTACATTCTTATATTCCACTCTGCACAATGATTAGTGAAGTGTTAAAATTATTTACATTTAAGCAAGCTGCAGCTGCATTAAGATGCAGTTTACGGGTCGGGCCACAAGAAAAGCGTAACCAAGTAGGGAGAGTTTTCCTTCCAGATAAACCTAAAATAGTTTACCTTTGGCATAAACCGAGTGTGGCTGCAACGCCTGCACGGTCACACTCGTGGTATGTAGCTCGTCCGCGCGCAGTCTGAAGTGGAAGCATTCTGAAACCATCGCGCTCCCGTCGTCGGCGACCTCGACGGCCGCTGTACGCCGCGCGCGCACGCCGCGGCATGCGCGCTCCTGCGTCACGCGGACCACCATTTCGCGTTTGCTTGAAGATGGATCCAGCTAAACAAAGATAATATTGTAAAATAACACAGGTAAATGTAGCCATATAAGCAAAAGGATGTCAACTGCTTGGCAAAGGCTTTTCCGAAAGATTATCCACAATATCTGTTCATGGTCTGTCCTCATCCAACAGTTTCCTGCAATCTGTGATAGGTAGTCCGCCTTGTTAAAAAATCTTTAGATATTTAAAAATAATTCACAGCGCAAAAATATGGTTGAATTTAAAATTATTTAATTCTAATCTTTTTATGAGACGGTGGAAAATATAAAACCCGCGAACCAGCAAAAAACAAATACTTGTGCGAATTTAAATAAAATGTAATAACCAGCAATTATCTTTCGTTTAATTTTGCACGTTTTTTTAAAAAAGAGTGACTATGATAAAATTAACATACGAATAATTAATTATAGATTCACTGAAAATAACTTGAAAAATACACTACCAGCTAATTCTTTTCAGTGGTAATTTTACCTTATCTTATGGGGAGCAGAGTGCAAAAGTTACATACGTGTTTTCAGAAGGCTTTTACTACAGTTTTGCCACTTTTTGCTGCTCAGTTTTGCGACCAACCCCGGCTTCGCACGGGTTCACAAATTATACGCCTAAACCTTCCTCAAGGATCACTCTATTGATAGGTGAAAATCTCATGAAAATCCGTTCAGTACTTTTTGAGTTTACCGCGAACATACAAACACACAAACAGACAGACGTGGCGGGGGACATTGTTTTATAAGGTCTAGTGACTAGTGATGGTCTACCTATTAGTTGCCTAATTTTTTCATTAACAATTTATATTTATACGACGACTACATCTATACATATATATCTATATATTCCCCAAAGGCAACAAAATACAAATAGGTGTTTAGATTGCTTATTATCTAGATGCAAATCCTTATAAAGTAACAGAAGACGTTATAATTAAATAAATGACAAGCGAACAGCTCCCTAGGGCATACCAAACACATTGTAGAGAAACTCTACGGCGGATTCCAAATTGTATCCGTACGCCGCTCCGGTGTACACTGTCTCGCTCACACATCGAAGCGGCGTGTAGTCCTCAAGAAATTACATTAAGTATTTACACAAGGGGAAAATCTTCCGGTTACATAACAAAATTTACCTGAAACCTACACATTTCTTAATTTTCTGAAAATAGATTTAACAAATTGCTGATGCCTCCAAA
Source organism: Cydia splendana (assembly GCF_910591565.1). Lineage (NCBI taxonomy): Eukaryota > Metazoa > Arthropoda > Insecta > Lepidoptera > Tortricidae > Cydia > Cydia splendana. The sequence continues at coordinate 9,350,050 of NC_085974.1, forward strand.
TAAAATTATATGAGAAGAGTGGTAGCAGTTAGGCGCTCGCAGACATATTTTCTGAGAATCTCAGTCGGTCAAGCATGAGTTGCGTTCTCGCGCGCGATTCCATACATCTAGCGCGACTTCAAGTATGGACTCGCGCACGAGAACGCAACTTATGCTAGACCACCAGTTCTGTAAGATAGACAGATAACTAGAATACGACCTTCTTGATACTAATAACTTTCCATTTGGGGCTACCAGTAGCTATCTAGGCAACAAAACTAACTTTAATGTAGGTAGTATGAAGTTAAAACCAAAGTTTAGGCTTCCCTGAATGTGTAAACTAAGGTTTGGCAATAAACACTCGTAGATCTCATGGCGCGTTTACGCTGAGCCTACTCTTTTCCCTTAAGTGAAATTTCCTATTTAAAGATAATGCTTAGGTACTACCAAGCAAGTTATAACTCCAAAAATGAAGCATATTTTACTCAAAATGCTTAAAGTTTAATCCCTTAAGCTAGATTATTATCAGGTGGGCAGTTTTAATTGAAATTTAGAACGCGTACAAATTCAAAGGTTAAACCTAATTTACCTTTAACCCTCTGACTTCTATGACTGTGACTGTGAGCCGATGTAGATTCTCGTTGTACAGAAGGGACACCAATATTTCACCTAAGTCCGATGTCGGCTCTTGAAGTTCCTGTTTCAAAGAAAACACTGTTATCACGAAAATCTTTAATTACTTATACTTCCAAAGAGTTTTTGGAAGTAATTATTCGAGTTGAAATCCGACAAACATAAACAAATTCCTTATTTTATTTATTAACTTGAAGATGACGTCATTTCTTAAGTGGATTAAATGTAAATTTTATGAATAAATAATTGAAATTGAAATTGATTAAAATAAGAAGATATTGTCCTTATAAATAAATACAACTAATGACGTCAACGTAAAAAATAGATCTATTCAAATATCTATTTTGGCCAAAGAGAAGCTTCTGTTACTACAATATGTCGCAGAATGTACTTATATTATTGTATGTACGTATATTGTAGATAGTTGTAACAATTTTCTGTCAAGCGATCATATGATACAAGTGTTGAATATTTGTACCTTTTCAATATCCATTTTATACAGCTGTGGTTCTTCATCAGGAGCAATGCCCTCGAGTTCTGACAGCGGCAAAATGACGTGACCAATAAGCTGCTTTCCTTTGCCTACTTTTCCAGAGTCAAGGACCGAGAGCTTCAGTGTAAGTCCGTCTAGTTTTCCAGGCGGGATCTGGGGATTTTGTTAGCGTTTAGGAAATTATGGGTCTACCAATTAACTGAAGCGATTAGTCGGACGGACTGGAGGTAAAATTTTAAATACAAAAAAGGTATAAGATGAAACATTATAACTACAACCCAGTATATAAAAATCGACTCATTACTGATGCTGATGCTGCATGGATATCATGCTCGTATTTGTCTTAGTGACAACGTGATAATGACAGACAGGCCTATTCGGATTTCGAGATAATCACAAGATCTTGAGACGATTTAGAGATCAACTAGATCTACATTAGATATCGACTAGATGTGACTTGGACATCTAAGTCATAACTTGTCGAAATCGTTCAAGAGGACCTCCAGATTCGCGGAAACGTCAAATTTGACATATCTATCTTACAAATATCTTTAAATTATCCGTATCGTAACTTATTGAAGTCTAGTAGAAATCTAATTCATTTTCCGAATCGAGCCGAGTGTCTGTCCCTTTCAATCGCGGGGGTCCCTTTCAATAAATATCGCTGAAGTTTGTAAGATTTATATGTATATAGTTAGGTAACATTATATAGTCTCTTTGTGAGTAGATGTTAGTGTTACTTATTTACATAATTAATGACCAGACATCGTACATTTTCCAGCATTTTTGGTGCAGCGAAGTGGTGTTAACGGAATTGGTATAAATAATTTCAACCCTAATGATTAATTAGCGTTAATTACGTTAATATTAACCTTAATTTACCATTTCAGTTGAAATTATCTATACCAATTCCGTTAACACCACTCTGCTGCACCTTAAATGCTGGAAAATGTACGATGTCTGTTAATGACACAGCCTGTTAAACTGAATAATTAGACTTTCACTGTGCAATCAATCCCGAAACTTTAAATTTTTAATGAGAAATTAATGAAAATTACATGAAACTTATTTTTATACAACATTTAAATATTGTACGTATTTTTCAAGTCAATTATACTCAAAGTTTAAGCTTACTTAAACTTTATTATCCTACTTGATTGATATTAGTTAGTTTAATATTATTTAGGTATACAGGTATAGCTCTAAACACGTTTCATGTTTAAATTATGTTCAAACTAACTTTCGTACTAATCATTTTGGTTGTCATATCACGCAACTAGACCAATCTATCAAACTCGTATTTCAATTCTATATATATTGTTGGCCAAAAACAATTCAAACAACAGTCAGTATTGTGTCAAAAGTTAATAAAAAGGCGGATAATTTAATTGTAAACTAGATACTTTCAAAATTCATTGCGAATTGTGTCAAGATCGTATTAACAATATCAATATTTAAACAAATAAAATCTAGATTACCGCTCAGAAAGTGTTTTCAATTTTGAAGACCAAAGCAGCTTTCCTTTCATTATGTACATGATGAAAATAATAAAAAAACATATTTTTTTAAAGCATACCTTAATTCACTTAGTAAATAAGAAGTAACTTATTCGGTTTTTCATTTAAATTGATTGAAATCCTGTGATAGAAAGACGCAATATTTTTTAATTTAAGTTTTTGTTCTTTTTTATTGTTAATTTGTCATTTTCTAAACGGTCTTGTACATGAAATACGGCTACTGTGGAATACAAGTGGCGTTTTTAGAGTAAAAGTCGAATGTTTCATTATAATTTCACGATTAAGTAAACTTAAGAACAATAAAATAAAAGCGTCCACGTTTAACTGAATCCACAGAAAATGTATCCGTTATCATAGATCTCGAATGAAATGCACCTACTTATGTAAGGTATTCAACCTATGAAAGTGTGACCTTTGCCGTTTTCTTTCGAATCGAACGGTAGAAAAACGGAAAGTTAACACGTGATCAGATTACCGAATGAGGCCCTTTACCTCCATATGTAAGCACAAGTATGGGAAATTGGACCCGGGAGAATAAATTCAATTTAAGCTTCGAGAAAACAAATTTTGTAGGATGTTTAACTTCGCCTTGTACGTAAATAACATGGTCTCGATTATATTGCATTTTGTATATTATCTTGTCTGTATTTTCTGAGATTAAATTTAATCAATCATCAATTATGGTAATATTTGGATTTTAAACTGTTACATTCTTCTGTTCTTTTTGGCTAATATACCTGGGCTTTTGTTTAAGAACTAGTTTTTACTATTGACTCAACCAAACCAGGTATAATTTTGGCTGCTTAGCGATGTATTCATTACATTCTCGTTAGGTATATTAAGAACTCAAAATTAATTGATGATTCATTAATTTCAACGACGAGGAATGTTATGAAAGTGAAGGAAGCGAAAGAGGTATGTCGGGATCGTAGCAAGTGAAAATCCGTGGTCTCTGCCTACCCCTCCGGGAAATAGGCGTAATTATATGTATGTACATATGTATGTATGTATGATAATGATTTCCGTGTGTCACCTTTACACCTACTTAATTGGCAGCTTTTGTACTATAAAAAAACAGGTCACCCTGGCGAGAGGCAAGTGGCGGCAACGGTGTTAATTACAGCATATTAAGCCGACCGTGTATATCCGCCACTTTGTAACGATTATTAAAAGGAACGACCAACAAAGGCGTTTAATTACACTTTACATTTTAATTACTAGATTTAAATATGTACCTTGTTTTAAATATATATTAAGTTTGTGTTTACATTGTTGAAAGGATGCATTTGAAATTATACTGGTCAGATATATAAATGTAACAATGTAAAATACATGAATCTTTTGTGTACCCAACTCTAGTTCGGTCAACCAGTTTTATAGGTAGGTATAATTAATTATACGAGTAATAGTTATGTATTAACGCGTGTGGATAGATTGTGATTCCAAAAACAAACAGAATACAAAATAATACGAGCTACAAAGTAGATGACGAATAGTGTTAGGTACTGGCTAGTTTAATACTTAGGTAATAAACACGCACGTCGCTAACTTTGTATCACTGAAGGGGCCCACAGATTACCAGTTCGCCGGACGATATCAGCCTGTCAGTTGTTCGGAGCTATCAAATTTTGCGTTTAGTCCGGCGAACTGGTATTCAATAGGCCCCTTTATGGTAACATTCCATTTCTAACCGCAGCTGCACTACCGGTACTGAACGCGTCGCTGTCATTGTCAATTTCCATAGTAAAATTGACAGTAGTGCAGCTGTCGTTGGAAATGGAATGTTACCCTTAAGCAGCACAAGACAGCACTTAGGATTTAAAAACGAAAGGAGACACACTGCCCGATTCGAACTTTAAGATACGTCAATTATAGTACGTCTAGATACTACATATGTGACGTTCCACGGGAAAAGGTACCTTATGAGGGTTTCTAGTTTCGGAGATATTAAATGTTTTATAAAGAGGTGAAAAAATGCTCAATTTTTTTTTATTGTGTGATCTGAAACCTTAATGCGTAACGTTTGTTTACCTGTTTTTATTTTTGTTATAAGTTAGTTATAAGCCTAGTAATGTCGTCTCAGAGTTTAGTAGAAAAGGTACCTTATGGAAAAAAGATTGAAAATTCCCAAAAAAACTCGTCAATACGGGAAAAGAAGTTTGGTAGAGAACTGTATTAGCATTCTGCAAAACTAATTTGATAATTTCAGTTCTGGTTGGGGCGCCTCGCAAATATTATAACTGTACATAGACCGACATCACAAATCCAAGTAGACTGCTATTATACCAAAGTTACTCTCGTCAAGTCTTTCTTAACTAGAATAATCTTCATTTGGTTTGGTCGCATGCAGTAAATCAGCCATTGGTTTGCTGAAAAATGCCAATACCCGACGCATTACCTTATGGAATATCTGAGGTCATTGAACCTCAATGCCGCTTATCTTCAATAGCAACCGAAATATATTATTGTAAGAAATAGACGATTTATACCATCTTAACCCCAAAATATTATTAGTTTATCCTAACTGTTCCATCATCATCATGCCTCATCATGTAACTTGACCACAAGGTACCTTTTCATTACATACAAATTATTGGTCTTTTTTAAGATTATTATGACGAAGAACTAATTAAATTGGGGGCAGTTTAATGTAAATTAATATTTTCTATTCATAAAAGATAAACTATAATATGATTGATATTTTGTAGTGATGTATTATTAGATTTATTTCCATAAGGTACCTTTTCGTAAATGTATGGAGCAAATACTGTTATTGTTATGTAAGTTTAAAGTGGCATAAGGGGTTAAATATAGTATTTAGTTGGGGTTTTAGGATTTATTTCATTTGAATGACAGAATTTCTTTCATATGTGCTCAGAAAAATTGATTGTGTGTCACATTAAAAGTAAAAATATTCAATTTTGTGATTTTATATGAAAAAGTCAGAAAATACATTTTCACCTCTAAATCGGTATTGTTTTATGCTTAAACTGTCGTTTTCTAATAGATAAAATTTAAATCTTGAGAGCTCATTGCAATCAATCGTGAAAATGAAATAAAACTTTATTTTCAAGAGATTGGTTAGTATACACATAAATCAGTCGATATCAAAAGTTTCTATTTGCATTACAGAACAAGTCGCAATATTTTTTTAATCTCAGATATATAAAGCATTATTATTTGTAGTCAACTATGTAACTTACTTCAGGAACATAGTTTTTTAGGCGGCTAAACTTAAAACTTCTCTATCGTAAAGTTGCTAATTTCACAACATTATTTTCAAAAAATCATATCTCTGTAACTACGCAAGCTAGAAGGTTGATCTTTTGTGTTATCGATAGCTTATTTATTGTAGATTACTGGGGTATGCATAACCCCATACCTGCCATAAGGTACCTTTGACCGTGGGACGTCACATATATGGATTACATATATCAGTGGCAAAAGTGACGTTTCTTCAAACAAAACGTCACTTTTGACACTGACATATTTAATCCATATCGTATCTAATCGAAATATTTGACGTATCTTAAGGCAGGGACACACTTATCCCACGTATGCAACGTTATGCAATGCATTATGACATCTGAACCCTGAAATTTGTACGCTTAGAAACATACTTGTCATACGCAACGCAACGCATGACAAGTATGTTTCTAAGCATACAAATGTCAGGGTTCAGATGTCATAATGCATTGCATAACGTTGCATACGTGGGATAAGTGTGTCCCTGCCTTAAAGTTCGAATCGGGCCAGAAGTCACGTGACCGCTCTCTATGTACCTAAACGTAGTTGCCATTTTATTCTGTGGATATTAACATTGAAAATATTTTTACTCAACTTGATGTACAGTGAGCTGCAAAATTGGATGGAGAAATTATAAATAAATTCATTGAAAAAGTCGCCATCACTTACGTTTGTATGGAGAAGCGGTCTTCCACTACCCTCTTAATATAATTACAATAATGCACTTATACAATAATCTAGGTTCTAGTAAGTTCTTAAAACAATTTTTAATAATACTATATCACGACTGCTGCTATCTAAATACTAAAAAGTTGGATGGTTTATGTAATATTCTCCAAAAGACGGAACTAAATTTAAAAACTCACTTGGTAGACGAATGTCTCATCAAACATTGGGTTGCAGGATTTCTTCTTTTGCTTTGTTTGAAGAACTCTTCTCTCGTCTGGCATCAGTTGGATCCTATCAACAACAATATTTTAGTACACATGTAGTGCATAATAGTTTTCCTTCGTATTTTCTCGGAAACGTTCGTATTTGTCATGCTACTTCAATGAACCTCAGTAATTTTTGTACCGAGACTGACTGAAATAGCAAGACACGTTCGTACGTTTCCGTAAAAATACGAAGGAAAATAATTGTGCACTACACTGTACCTACTATTTTGGGATTGAAATTTTTGAATCCGGAATGTTTGCATATCGGTGTGTATGTATTTTATCTTAATCTTATCAAATTATCAATAGATTGAATGTACATGAATATACATCGGTAACTCGTGGCATTTAGGTAGCACTTAAAAGATTAGTTTAATTAATTTCCGTTTTTTAGTGGTTTTTTTTTCTCGACTCGTATAGGAAGAACATTGTCACATCACTAGTCTGTGCCTGCTACCTAAATGCCACGAGTTACCGATGTGTAGTTATGAAGTTATTTTAAAATATAGACATTACCTATAATAATAGATAATTTAACATTAAAGCCTACATACATTGTGCAGTGTGCACATCTTAAATATAATTATGACGAAAACGCAACGCATAAATATGACGTCATTGTAAAGAGCTATGTATGTAAGTAGTATAGTCGTTCTGTGACGTATTAGTAGTATTCAATTTTATTGTTATTACTTTTTTCTTTTTACATTCAATATATATACAGTGGTACTACTAAACGAAATTAATAACTAGCTTAAATCTAAAATAGGCCCCTGAGGCATTGTACCAAGGATGCTGGCGGCATTTCCTCGCTGTATCGCAATGCTGATACGTTGTGCGAGGTAGCCGCCAGCTCTTCGGTCACCAGTTACGTCAACCAGACGCTTCGCGATTTCTGCGAACAACTTACGCGCGCTGGGACCCTATGGACCTAGAGTTTCAATTCCAAATCGTACAAAATGGTACTCTCCACCATGTTATTACTTAGTAACAATTATTCGATTACAATGATAATTAAATTGAACAATTTAGAACAGATTCTGGCATTACATTGTCCAATATGTCGAAACAAGTTTACTGCAGGACCAACATTTACTCGTACAGAAAGAGCAAAGTGTTTTCCAGTTTGTGCCTGTATCTCTGGTAGTTTGAAGGTCTTTTTGTTTAAGTAAGAGATAGGTACGTTTTGGTATGAAATGTCAAATTATGGCTACACAGCATTTTACCAAAATGATAGACAGTGAGAATTTGTAAATTAAAACTGATGATCTATTAAGAACCCGTAGAATATCTTACATGACTTAGACTGCAACCAATATACTCGTATTCTGGCAAACCAAAATAGACAAAGAGACAGTTGACTTTTTACATAAAATTGGGTATGACGTGTCAAGTAGGTAGAGGAGTGCTTAACCAAAATAATACTTACTTTACATACGGATCGCAGGCATTGGCAAGAGCAGGGGTGCGAGATGGCAGATGTTTCACCTTCAAAATGTGCACCTGAAGTCTCTCTGTGGTGGATTCATACTTCAGCGTGAACCACACGCGCCCCTGGGGAAATTAAAACGAAAGGTCATCACGTGATTAGGAACATCACCCATGCCGCCTAATTATTGACATAGCTCGTCCAAAAATGGCGTCATAAAAATATTGTCACACATGTTAAGTTACAATTTGCGCTTGGTTGTAAATCGCACCAATCAATTGGAGTGCAAATAGCACTGGAGTGTGGAACTCAATTTTATTACAGGGCTATTACCGTATTATGATTCATATCATCATATTATGATATCATCTCTTTCGCTCTTGCAATAATTGAATGAGATATAGACGAATTTAGAAATCCGGAATTCGCAGAAGGGCTTATTTTATTTTATAATTTACACCTACGCACCGCGGTATTTCAATCAGCTTCTGACAACTCTGACAGGCCATTTACTAAACAATAACGACCTCTGAAATGCTATATTTAGTACCTAGTTAACGGAAAGATTTGTTTGAATAAAAAACGCCGAGCTCTACAAAGGCGCGCTGAATTATTTAGTAAACGTTACTCTCTGCCCTTACGTCGTTGGAACAGAAAGTTGTTAGAACTCTATATCTACATAAAAGTCGTCGGAAACAATAAAAACCGTCATGTTGGCATTATGTATAAATATTCATAAGGCACGCAACTTTAATAAACAATGGCTGTGGAAACATTATGTTATGTTTTATGGTTTGCGATTACAAAAATGTGATATGGGACAATTAAGGCCTTTTTATATTTTTACATTTTCTCAATTACAGAGGCGTTGTGACAATGAAATTCTTCGTTCTTTTAAATATTCGTAAAACAAACGCTTGAAAGGTACTCAGTTATTTGAACAATAAAGCGCGTAGAGTTTATTATATTTACTCGTACTCTACGGTTGTTATCAAGTATGTACGAGTGTCAATTTATTTATTTAATTTATATTGCACAAACAGCAGACAGACTTAATGCATTCTCTATCAGTTAACCAGTGGACTTAGCCCATTAGTATACCTATACATGACATTAATAACATTTGCTTTAGAAATACATGTTGAAAAGTATTCATATAGCCACTCATACTAAAGTTTAAATGTAACAGTATAAACATAGTCAGCCTATTACGAAATATCTACATTACTTGGTAAATTAGAAAACTATGTCTATAAATCTATGAAATTATTCCTCATTTAATACATTATTGATGTAGAACAAATGAATTTATAGGAGTGGTATCAGATTTTAAGCTAAAAACATTACGAAGTTAATTTTTTAACGGCACTTCTTTCCAATTATAGCTTCTTGATTGAATTTTCATGAATTAAGTGAATGGCTATATAAAGGAATAAATGAATTACCACGTGGCCCTCGGGCCAGAGTAGGTCTTCGTCGAGGCAATCCGATTTGTAGAGAGACGGGTCCAGCACTCCGAGGTCGGCCGTGTTTGCTAAAACAAATTGTAACATAATTTCATTAAACATTTACAGTTTATACCAAATTACGTAAAATAAGAAACTGGAGTAATTTTTTTTTCTTCGGGTAAGCAAAATTGATATCCTTAACTCAGCGGTCGGCAACCTTTTAGCAGCCAAGGGCCACATAGCAGTTAACGAAGTGGACGTGGGCCGCACTATGTTAATATTTATGACTTTATCAGACATTGTCATTTGTCAATATTACATACAAAATAGCCAGGGAGGCTCGCGGGCTGCAAGTGAGAGGTTCGCGGGCCGCATGCGGCCCGCGGGCCGCTGGTTGCCGACCGCTGCCTTAACTGAATAATTCAGCCAAAAGATACCATTATTACATTTCGAAATTTTTCAAACATGCAATTATAATTTGTTGTACTAATAAGCATGCCCCGAAGTCGACGAATTTTAAAACAAATCTTGTTACGGACCAAAGCTATAGTCGAAATGTATTAAACTATCCGAGTTCTGGCGCTACTGTAGCTATTCCATGTCAAATAAATGAAAGGACTAGATGACGACCAACGACAGACAGGGTTGAATAAACTTTGATAAAACAAAAGACCCACCTGAGATCAGCATCAACCTTTGAATTACAATCCTTTACTGTATGTACATATCTGAATATTATTCCTCTTTTACTTGTTCCAATAGTTGAGTACGTCTGCATTTGAATATTTAGATTGAAATAGAAGATTCTAGTGCTTGTCATATGTGAATGAACAGCGGATGCTTTTGTATAAGTTTCGATAGTAATATTATTGTAGACACCCGACGAGCGTATTCAAGTTGTTGTTTCAGAGCGCGCGCTCATAGGGATGAGTGGTGAATAGGAAAGTTTTCCATCTCGAAAATGTCGATAAGCAACATGAAATAAAAATATGTACCTAAGTAGTTTGAAAATTTAAATTAATAAATAGCAGGATATTGATTTCTTTAGATAGATTTTAATATTTCTGGCGTTTTCATTTTTAAATGTCCATTAGTTAAGCACATAAGGGCGATTTATAAATAGAACCTGTTAGTACAAAACGGCACATTCTAACGGAATAGACCTTAGTTAAAGAAAATAATGTCCATGATACTAATATTAATATGGTGGAACATCTAATACCTTCCGCTGTTTAAATAACAAAGGTTATTACTTTCAAATGACAGGACACCGACGTGAAACAGTAATTCAGATTACTGAGCTATTGTTTAAAATGTAATATACTGCCACGACCTTTGGATCTTTGAAGATTTAACATAATGCCGTAACATACCTTTGTTATGTTTTCAGATGTGTTATGTTTTATTTAATAGCATACAAAAGTAAATTTACAATATAATCACAAGCAAACATTAAAAACCTAAAGTTGCCTGGGGCATCGTCCCCAGGACGCTTCCTGCGTTTCCCGATTGTAATGATAAATAACTGTGGGTATTCTATTCCTTATTTCTACAAAAAATACCTACGTTTAGTTTTCATTAAAACAATGTAAACTTTTTCTCTAAATAACTTTCATCCATTCTCCCAATTTCTTATTAATTTTTCTCTTCCTGAGGTAATTTTAGACAGATATAACTTTTTGAATTTGTTTAAAATATCTGACACTATTACTTTCACGATACCAAGGTATTTACGTTTCGACCCGTTTGGTTTTTGTAAAAGAAAGGTCTATTTATCAATTATTACAGCCTTTAGCAATGAATTTCAGACAAAGCCATTGTTGTTAGATTCGACATGTCCCTCTGTTGTTGATATTGTAGTAGAATTGCTTTGTGTCTAGTGTAAATACCTATTGTCAATAAAATGAGAATAAAATGGGCAACCAATTATGCCTCAGGGATGGAGTAACTTTGTTTTCGCTATCTATTCGACTAAGCTAACTCATTATATAAATAGGTATATAAAAGCGTCATATGTTTACTCTATATAATCTAATCAAGAGTATGTAACATTATTTAATGACGAGGGCACATCATTTTCACTAAAGGTACGAAGGGCCTCATGGGGAATCGCATTATTGCGTCATGCAGACGGTTTGTCGCAACGCAAAAGTCGTGAGTTTATATAACGTATATTAAACCCTTTATGAATTAAACTTAAGTGAAAAGTTTAGTCGAGTGTGAAATGGTAAATTTGTTTAAATAATGAGAAAAAAAAGAAAATATTATTTTACAGTCCGCTGTTCATTGAGTATTTAAGACGTGAACGTCTTGTCAAGCTTATTTTTCAGATTTTTAATTCTTAATGACAAAATAAATTGCTACGTCAGACTTCTTTTAAAATCACCTGGTAATTTACAATATACAAAAAGTAAACACAAAATAAGTAACCCCTGACTCTTCAGTACACTTATTAGCAGATTCATAGGTATCTATTTGTGTCAGACTATTTTCATATCACTTATGTTTTATTGGAGTGGGATCAAAAGGTCAGGCTTCACAGGTACTTACGCTCACTGTACAATTTTATCACACAACGGTACCCAATACGATTGGGCCAGTCCCTACCAATTTCGTTCCAAACATGTTTGAAAAACCCTTAATTTTATTTCTATAAGGCGAGAAAATATTCAGTGACCCTCTCCATGAGTGTTCGCAGCAGATAGTCAACGATTGGTAATATGTTGTTATCTAAAACCTATGTCTGTCCAAGGGTTCCATGGTTTATCCTGTAAAGGATTCTAATTTTTTGGTAGAAATGCAGCTGTACATACAAAAAATGTCGACGCAATTTATTATAATCTGTATCTGTAGGTATTTAAATAAAAGTAAACAAAATCTACCCTCAAATGGCTCCTTAAGCCAGGTGAGGGTAGAAGAAAACATTACACGATCAAATAATGTAGGTTAAAGTCAGGTCGTTCAGTGACTGATCCAGGCGGTTTTGTAATTAGTCAGTTAACCGATAAATGTTATAACTACCCGAAAATGTACAAATTGTTTGTTTACTTTCATTTAAATACCTAAAGAGTTCTTAAGTTATACAATATCACGGTGTTACGCCTATTTTCTAATAACATACAAATTAAAAATATAAAAGACAGACTTTTTCAGAAACTAAAAACCATACTTTATAGCAGAAGAAAACAATTTCCACAAGTTGTATTGCGCCTCCGAGGCTAATTGAAATAAATATTTCCTTTGAAAGAAATTGTATCTTTCAAATATATTTAAGTACCCACAGTTTGACAAAAATAGACCCCATATTTCCATTAACGGAATTTCATTCATAATGCTGTTGTTCGAATTAATAATAAACCTTTGGATAGGTACCTATCTAAAAAGAAGCCCTTAATATTCTTTTACATTTTGCAATTTTTGCTATAATCTCATTTTATCTCAAGCGTCGAAATTAATATGTTTTAAATGTTAAGGAAATCTCTGTATTTCTTATTCTGGCACTCTGGAAATTTATTTGAACGTAAGCGATTTATAAAATGTATGTGAAATTATATTATAGCTACTGACAATAGGTACTTTTTGATGAAATTTCCATTTCGTGATAAAACGGTTTTCACTAACTAAATCTTAACAAATCACTTTGATTTTGATGTTATTCGCTTCAGCATAATAATTATATTCTACGTTTACAGGTTATTTGCAATTAAAAAAAACCGGCCAAGTGCGAGTCGGACTCGCGTTCCAAGGGTTCCGTATATTACACAATTTTTAACAATCAGTGCCGGATTAAGATATTTTGATGCCCTAAGCATTTCTAGGTGCCCCCTCTCCCTAGGGTCATCAAGATTACATTGATTTTTTGGTAAATTGAGAGAAGTTCATTGCCGCATTACAGCTGAGAATGGAAATCAGTCACATCATTTTATCACGAAAATTGACAGTGCCGCAGCAGTAATGTTGCAACAGAGTACCTAATGCTGTTGCAGTCGCCACCCGAATGTCACCTTTATCATAGCGTAGAAAGTAATAGAAACGCGAGCGAAGCGAGCGCGGAAATTTTTCGATATAAAAACGCAATATGATAGACAGTTGTACATTTTTACTTTTAGTATGGAAATCAGTCACATCATTTTATCACGGAAGTTGACAGTACTGCAGCAGTAACGTTGCAACAGAGTAATGTTGCTGCAGTCGCCACCCGAATGTCACCTTTATCATACCTTACAAAGTAATTGAAAACGCGAGCGAAGCGAGCGCGAAAATTTTTCGATATAAAAACGCAATTTTAGTTTTAGTCCCAACCAGGCGCGAATCCAGGATTTCATACAGAGAAGGGATGGGACAGTTTTCTATCAGCCTAGCTTCGCATAGGGCTCGATATTTAAGGGTCTCAGCGAGGTTGTTTTCATGCATAAAATACGCAAGAAAGCAGAGAGCTTGGAATTGAATTGGTGAAGTGTGAGAAAGGCAGTAGGCCCAGCTGCGAAAGAGGAAAGCTTGGATTTGGATCCACGCCCAAGTGTAATTAAGGCAGAAGATCAACTTTGCCGTAAGGCAGAAGGCCTCGCATAAGACCTAACGCCGAACCGCAAAAGAGTGGGTTGAAATCGAATCTATGCATGTAATCACGACTCTTCTACTGCGACCGATTGTTTCCCAAAGAATTACGCGCCATTATTTTTGCAAATTAGCTTTTGGACAGCTAAAAAAATCGTGTGGTAAAAACGATGTGTCTGTCCCTAATTTTAAAATTTGTTCACCTTTTTCAACCTGGCATTTTGGTGCCCTCCCTGAACGTGGTGCCGTAAGCACGTGCTTGTTTTGCTTATTGGTTACAAAGTCTTTATTAATTCAACCATTAAAGTCGACGAGTACAAAAAACTTTAAGCTAGCTCTCAATTTAACATTTTTTTTAAACATTATTTTTAATTTGACCTTACAATTACTCGTAAGTAGGTAAGACCGTTAAATATTTAAAATGATTATCTTATCAGAAAATTATCACCAATTACTCTAAGAAAACTACTACTCTAAGTAATCCGGCACTGTTAACAATGTATTTTTTATGTGAAACGTGAGTGAAATCTCTTTAAAAAATCCGTAGGGGTCGGATTAAAAACTGTAATTAAGTCCGACTCACGCTTGACTGTACATTTCTAATAGGTTTTCCTGTCATCTATAGGTATAGACCTATTTTATGTATTTTTTTCAAAATTTTAGACCTATTAGTTTCGGAGATAAGGGGGGGGGGAATGGTCATTTTTTGCCTATTTTCTTGAATAACTTCTAAACTGTTGATTCGAAAATTATAAAAAAAAAAATATTTGAAATCCTTACAATAAGCTCTTTCATTTGATATGTAACATGATATAGTTTGAAAATTATTGTTTTTCATTTTTTCATTTACCCCCCAAAAGTGGCCCCCATGTTTAAAATTCATTTGTTTACGTTACATGTCCGTATTCGGGTCACAAACTTACATATGTGTACCAAATTTCAACTTGATTGGTCCAGTAGTTCCGGAGAAAATCGGCTGTGACAGACGGACAGACAGACAGACAGACGCACGAGTGATCCTATAAGGGTTCCGTTTTTTCCTTTTGAGGTACGGAACCCTAAAAACAGTTTATCACATGAAATGCATCCAATCAACATTCCTATTTTTTTTAATACACCAGATTAAGAAGGAGTTGATCCGTATGGAGAGCGTATGGAGAGCCGCTCTCCCACCTTCGTCACCGGGATACGATACGGCATCGGCATTCTCCTGCCAGCTATGCGGTCGCGTAGTCATTTGCGGAAGTGCCGCACTCTTATGGACGCTGTTTAAACCATCATCTTATTGATGTTACAGGCCAATGATGATCCGTATCATACGCAACGTTATTCAAAGGGGACAGGAAAGTAAACCAAAGAGGAACGTCTGACGTCGTAGACACATTTAAGAGCAAACACGAAATCTTGAAACTCTCGACGAGGTGAAATCTTGTGTCAATAGGTACAATTTGAAATTATTTACTTTGTTGAGGAATACCTACATTTGATTAGATTCCCAATATTGAATCGTATTTCTTGTATAATTTAAACAGAGTATTATTACAAATATTTGATTTGCATGTTTAATCTTATAATTAAAATGGCAGTCAGTGCAAAACCAGAAATTAGTTTATTGGTCTACAAGAAATTGACGCAAAACATGTATAGCTTAAATTAAATAAGTACCTATTATATAAATAATATAGTACTGAAAGCTTCGTCTAATCCAATATAATAATGATATTATTATGATAATGATGATGGGTGCTCTCTAGACCATCTTTCAGACCATCTCGACAATATATCCCTTTTTCTAAAATGTGTCTCTCACGGTTCCAGCTATCAGGGCTAAAATTTACATTAAAGGGCACTTAACTAATCTACTATACCTAAAAGCTAACACTGAAACCTGAAGTCTAGGGTTTAAGTTCTAGTTGCGTGTACAAGTACCTAATTGCCATGTGGTTAAATGACACGAGAGCTATATGTAAAAGGTGCGGTTTGCTAACATATTCTCAAAGGGATTGTGGTGTTCTGTTTCATAGTTTACTTTGCACTCTTTAGGTTTAGATTGTGAAATTCTTGTTTTTTTATTATAATAACCAAAATATAGAAGTTAAAGTTTAAGATCTAATGATTTTTTTGGTATTATGACTCTGTGTAATTTTAAATAAAAAAAGTTTAATTACGATTTGATCATTTAAGTTAGGTTCGATTTTTTTTATATTTAATGATTAATTAAGCATTAATGAATCAGTTAAGAAACTCATCATCTTCCTAGCCGGTTTTATGTCATTATCTTCCTAGCGTGGGGTCTGCTTGGTAACTAGTTAATCCCAAGAATTGGCGTGGGCACTAGTACCATCAGACGTAAAAAAGTAATAAAAAAAATACTGATCACCTGTGTAATTCCCTTATTTTATTAACCAATTGTTAATGTTGTTAAGACGGGCAGACATGGCCAACCTAAATTGTTACTGACAATGAAGTATCCCAATGTTAGAAGTGAGCCACGAACTCCCCTAATGATTGCAGTCGACCCTCGTCTCCGCATAAGGGACCATTAATCCTGAAATGTCCCCGGTTTATTTGGATTAGTCTAATTTGAAACAATAAGAAAATTCGCCTTGGCATAAATATAAAACATCTTTAAGAGTAGGTTTTTTTTGTATCAATTACAATACCGTGATCGTTATAATATAACTCAGTATAACTGATAATTAAAGATCTATTAGCTTAATAAAATACAAAAATACGTTGACAACTGTGATAGGTACCGAAATTAAATATCGGTTAATTTGTATGATAATAATACCGGTATACGATATCTGGTTATGATTTGTACTTGAATTATCCTTCATTAAGAAAGTACTCGTATATGTGGGTTCAAATACCAAGTGGACGAAACATTATTGTTTTTTTTTTTTCTTAAATTCATAGACGTCATAGTATGCAATGCGTCAAAATAAATATAAAATGTTAAATAAACTTTTTTTACAAAGCCATTGCAGAGATATTTCTATATACCCATACATTTTAGCCCTTCCTTTTCTCTCAATTCTTACCTGATGTGTCAACCGATTACCTAATTTTATGATGCGGACCTAATTTTATAGTCCCCAACCCCAACCCGCATTGGGCCAGCGTGGGGACTATAGCCCAAACCCTATCGTGCTTGAGAGGAGGCCTGTGCCCAGGCAGTGGGACGTATATAGGCTAACTTATTTATTTATTTATTATATAACGCGAATGACGTAAAATTACATGTTTAACCGACTTTGAAAATCTGTAGTCGGGTTAAAGTTTAAAAACGTTTGTTTATTAAATTAAGTATGTAAATTAACCATAATATCTTTAGCTCCTGCATACTAACGATATAAAATATGGGAAAGTTCACTAAAAATGAAAATATTTAACGAAGCGAAGTTGCTCGCTTTGCTTTTCTCTTTGAAAATAAAATATTTAATGCAACTAGTTTGTGTAAGTATTGCATGCTTCGGTACTTGTGTTTCTCATGGGATGGTTTTTATTTCATTCAAAATGTCATACCGTCAAAGACGGTATTTTCTCGCAAAAATATAATCAGACAATAGAAGTTTTTGTGGCATAATAAAGTGATTGACAAAATGAAATATCGACATGTCTATTCGATAATAGACATGTCGATGTTACCTTAACGGTATACTTAGATATTTATTACATTTTATAAGAAGATAATATACATTTTATAATAAGAAATACACAACACGTTCGATATCTTCTCTTTTGATATATTGGTAGTTTTCTATTTTAGTACTGTATAGGTACCTACTACAGTTTACGTTTTAATTTTTAAGTACTAAATATACATATAAAGCTTTGTAATTGATTTGCATTATAGAAATTTCTCGGTAAATTACCTACAGCAAGTAGAAGTAACATATTATAAATATTAATGTATGACTTATCGATAACAGATTTATCGATGTTTCATTTTCTCAAACACTCGTTTATGCCACAAAAACTTCTATGTCTGAATATAATTCTATTTTCACTGTCTATCTAAACTTACCAAGTAACACTATCCTAACAAAATTAATGCAAATATGTAATTTAACACACCAATAATGGCTGGCTTTGGCTTCGTTGAGTTAAGAAAATTATGCTTTTAGATATATCCGATATCCTATTTCAGTACGCTATAGAGTAGGTACTACAGTTAGCATACATCAGCTCTCTATTAAGATCAAAGCGAATTGCTTTCTATTCACACTACAGGGTGAAACATAAGTCGTAAACAGAAATTTTTGTTTCTATCGCAGTATTGTAAGGCAAATTCATTGCATTCACTCTAGAAGCAAACAATTAAACTTTATTGAGAATAATTTTAAATAGCAAAAACATCAACTTTATGGTCACCCTATTCGACAAGACTTGGTCTGTAGCTTAAAGTACCAATTTTAATTAAACAGGTATTTCGGACCAATAATCGGCCTTCCTCTCGCCTGTGCATGAGCTGGAACAGTAAACTGTCCCGGAGATTTTGCACCATAGTAACATGTTGTGGGTCTATGACAGTTTAACGTAGCAATTTCGGTGACCATGAGACTCAGAAAATTTAAAACAATTTTTTTAATCAACGAATTAACAAACAACGTTTACATATTTCTGCCTGTTGTCACGTCCACATGTTTAAGCTAAAGTTAAACAGTAAGAAACACATATTTCTATTCACGACTTATGATTCAACCAGTATAATGATAATTTCATGAGCACGTCCTACGCAGTTCAGCGCGGCTTAACAGTGCGTATTGTGGTTCAGCCTTATATTCAATTAGTATTAGAGTGCTTAGCTTAGATCGGCGCCAAGCGGTCGGTCAACTATTTAATGTGCTAGGGGGCGAAATATAGAGCCTGTGCGGAAAAAGAAGAGTCGTGAAGTGTATTGGTTCCCATATATTCCACGACTCTTCTGTTTCCGCACAGACTCTAACTCTGATGCTTTTACGGATTTTGTCAGACGGATGACATAATTTGTTAAACACTTACTTGAACTCTTGAATTTATTTTTATCTAATATAAGCTTACCGCGTAATTGAGGCGGTTAGTAAGAAGTTTTTATAGTCTGTCTAATAGACTAGTTAAAATGTGGGCTATTTGAAGCTGATAAGTGGTGTCTGATAATTGAGTACGTAAAAATGTAATAGATATTTAAACTATAGTTCCAAAAGTAACTATATAATTTTAATCAATAAAAATCAGATTTTTTCATAAAGTTTATTTATATGTTTTTTTTTTTATTTTTGCATGCTGCATGGTAGGTCATAAGAATCTAGTCATAGTTTTAGGTAATATTCAATATTTCTATGCTTATTCAGGCAGGATGTGCTGTTCAGAAATTGTATTTTACATCTTTATTGTACTGCATTCAAGAAATAAATAAATAAATGAATGAATATTTTATTAAAATATTCATTCATTTATTTATTTTCAATTTATTTTATAAAATGTATCACTAAGTACGAGTACATATAGGTACAATTATATGAAAAGGTCTTATTTTTCTCTTACTTGACTATTCCTACCTGTAAATGTATTTATAAGTAACCAAAGTTTGTCCACCCACATCCATTCCGTCTCACATCACATACTTGAAGCTCGCCGCCTTCGTGCCAGTTACTCAAAATTTATTGAATACAAACCTTACAAAAGCCTGAATGAAATTGAAATACTTGCCTACACACATTTTAGCTGGAAATGTTTCAAACCTTTTCCAGCATAATACATTATGGTATGCAAATTTCCTTGTTAAACCTTTTATAAAATCGCAGTGTGGCGGAATACGACAGTGAACTAGCTTATTTAGGCCAACTTGTGGCATTTACCTACAGAAAGTTTAACTTAAAGGTCACAGGACCACTATTATGAATTCATGATAACATAATGATATCGAGGGATGGGCGGTCAAACCCGATAAGTCTTGCAAATGAGTTTTTGAAATTAGAACTATATGTGACGCGCGTAGTTCTTATTTAAGTGACAAAATATCTCGACTTATCGGGTTTGACCACCCATATCTCGATATGTAGGTACATAGGTACAGATTGTACGGTGTAGTATACGGGGATCGCTCTCAAGCCCCTGATAAGTTGTTTGTCGGAGTAACTAGTTTGGGAATCGATTTAAGTTTATCTAGGTACCTACTTCATTGCAATTTGTTGATGGTCGCAGGTGGATGACCGTGATATCCATTCAAGACGTGAGAACATTACCACAGGCTTTTTAAATTTTTGTGCGTCTATAATGATGTCCGGTGAATGCAATGAGAATATTCTTTAGTCCTATTGAAAACTAGATACTTACTGAATGAATTGGACCGTATTTGCGATGGCATGGGCGGGCAAAGCACCTCGCTGCCCAGGCTGCTCACGGAGATGACGTCACGTAGCTCGCCGAGCGACGACGAACGCAGCGTAGGCAGCGAGAAGTTCACTTCTTTGGTCCTGTTCAAGAAATTTTTTATTGATATTGTCGCTGAATTAATGCATGTGTTTATGTATTGCCGCAACGTGACCATTTGAGATGAAATTTAAATAGCCGGAGTACTATTGTTTGTTTTTGTTGATTTAACATCTTACTCGAAATATATTAAATGTGGTCTATGGATAACAAAAGAATTTCTGTTATTACTTTGTTCATACTCTCGCTGCTAAGCGAAAACAAAGGAACAAAGCCAAACGTAATGAAATGCTTATCACATACGCAGTGCAATCACGTATGTTAACTGATGCCTTGCTTTACCCGAATGTTTTCTGTTTCTAAAGCGATCTGAAACCCCAATAAAATTAAGCTTAATTGAGATGGGACCGGTGACCCGACAGTCTATACTCGTAGAGCCCATCTCATTCGCCTTTTATTGTAGACTGGTCCTTCTGTTCAGGCGCACTTAGACCCGTCCTTTACTTGTATAAAAGCTTTGTAGGTACCTAGTCTTAAAGACATATAAACGACTGCTTGAAGATATATAAATGATCAGCGTAGATAAATAACTACCTAACGTTCTGTTTATCATAAGATCATTTATATTAGATGTATTTATTAAGTAAGATGACAAAAACACAATACAGATAGTGTCTTGGATCGAACTAGCAAACACGTTCGTCCTTTCGTTTGCTTACTCCATTACTGCGGTGAGTACAATTGGTGCTTCGCTTTTCAAATATATCTTAAGAGAATTGTTTTTCCTATCCGAAAACGTCACTTTGTGGAAGTAATATATATAGCAGTGAAAACCGTCCAATCAAATGTTTGTTCTTACAAGTAGCCTTCGGGTAAAGCTGTTTGGGGGGTCGACGTGAAAGATACAGTTTTATACTCTATGCCGTTGTAATAGGGTAAAAAATGTAATAATATCTTTTTCGACACGTGCGGGCTGAAAACTGTTGCTACGGAGACTGAATAGTGAAGTCTCCAGAAATGGTTACAGTTAATTTACGTTTAGTCATTAACACACTGCCGTATTCGAACTTCAAGATATTCACAAGAGACGACACGTACTAGATCCATTCTAGATACGTTATAGTTTAGATATCAACTAGTTCTCTTTTGCAGCGCAATTCGGGCAACCAATGTCACTTTTACGTTAGATAGAGTAAGATATATATTAGATGTCAATTGGATCTCTAAGTCATATCCTGTGGAAATCGTTCAAGAGTATCTCCAGAATCGCGCAAATGTCAAATTTGACAGGTTAGATCTTACACATATCGTTATTGTATCTTGGTGATGTCTAAAAGATATCTAATAGATGTCTATTTCAAAATCCGAATCGGGCCCACAGTCTTTGTTCTATCCTCGTAAGTCCCCGTGGACTAGTACAAGTACAAATTAAGTTTTTCGAGTTTGAACTCATATAGAAATAAAAGAAAGTTTCAAATTCAAAAGCGCCCTGGGTCTTACGAGGTATGTTAAATACGTACCTACTGATTATGTTGACATAGCTTGTACATATATGCTACATTAGGGCGAAATAAATAGCCTATTTAACTTTTATAATGTTTCACTGCTTTGCAATAATTTATATTGCCATTGTCTAACACCCAAAATAACAAACATTCGCTCTGAATTTATATACGTTTAACCACAATCATTATTTGTAAAACCACCCTGCGTATTATATTACAAGCAGTAGGCAAACATTAATTATAAGTAATAAATTACATCGCATGTTAGCTTCTTTTATAAATGCACAAATATTCTTTGATGCATTATTTCACGCAATGAACTCTGTTTTATTTCAAAGAACTGTAAAGCAGTCTACTGCAAAATTATTTCTCAGTTAAAACTTTGATCGTTATAAAGTTAAAGAAGTATTGCGACTAGAATTCTTCGACCGTGAAATAGAGGTCCGTTTCTCCGTTTACCTGTCAAAGTACTATGTAATTTACTAATATAACTTATCTCAACTGAGGTACATATATGCATAAACTCTAACACATTAAGTATGTCACGAAAAGCTCGTAATAACAGTGCGAGTAAGATGCGCATCATCATACATAATTAAATATGGAGTTGTTTTTTGAAGTTATCTAGAATCTCTTAGCGCCACTTGCACCATCCCACTAACCCGGGGTTAACCGGTTAAACCGTTAACCCAGTGCCAAATTGTACAGGTAACCAGGGTAACTTCAGGATTAACCGGTTTACCCGGGTTAGTGGGATGGTGCAAGTGGCCCATATAGGGATAAAAACGCCTTTGTACCTACTTGAATAAAGCTTTTGCGCTGGGCATCAGATACGTCCAGAACACGTAAAAACTCATTCATCGACCGTGGGTGCGTGCCTACGTGGCGTGCGTGACTGCGATACCAAAATATATTTTGATGCAGTTACCTATTTTTATAGGTTGGCTGTCACGCCGCCGTAGTCGCGTATGACGCTTGACTGACTACCTATTGTCCTAATCATAATATGTCGTTTACACTAAGCTGTTCAGCTTATATGGCAAGTCAGTGTTTCTTTTATTTTTTGCCATTTTTATATATTGTGACCTTTTTTGCCACTTTTGTGTTATTTCTAGTCAGGATCACAAGCCCTTTTCATTCTTATAGAAGAGAAAAAGTGTCCTAAAATTTCCATACATTTTTCAAATTTCCCTTTTTGTTACCGCCATACAAAGTATATGGGGAAATGGTAACACAATAGGAAAAAAACTCTGGGACATTTTTTTATCCCATTAGGATCGAAAGAGCTCGTGATTCTGAGTAGAAATAACATAAAAGTGGCAAAAAAGGTCACAATATATAAAAATGGCAAAAAATAAAAGAAACGCTCAAGTACGAAATTATTTGTGCAGCGGTAGCGGCTTGCACAATGTCCACTGCGGCAAAGTGTAAAAGAGGTACTGACCCAATACTGTAAGTTGTATTTTAAAACGGTCACTGGCGATGCCATGCGACGGTTAGGTTACGATATCGGTGGAAACGGCGCGAGCAACAAGTTTGCACGCCACGAACATGCCCGCCTTAAGAACAGTATTATTCTCGTGAATTCGTGATGCATAGGTACCGACATCTAGCATGGTCCAGCGATTGTGGCGGGTAGACCAGGATCGGCGGCAACGGCGTCGGCGAAGGACTGTTCTTGCGTCTGCGCGCCACGAACACGCCCGCCATTATGAGCAGTATCATTATCGTGATGTAACTATACGTACATGTAGCATGGTCCAGCGATGTTATGCGGCGGGTAGACCAGGATCGGCGGCGACGGCGTCGGCGAGGGACTGTTCTTGCGTCTGCGCGCCACGAACACGCCCGCCATTATGAGCAGTAGCACTAAAGCTGCGCTCGCGCCTCCCAACGCAACAAGGGCCGCTTCTGCAGAAAAACGCTAGTTTAGTAACTAAACAATATGCCAGGTTATTACTTACCAGTAACTATTTTGTTTGAAGTACCTATGGGATCTTACCTACATACCAAGGTAATACGTACCTACTTACTTTCTTGTAGTTAAATGTAGTCAACTAAAAATGGTATGGCCTAACTAGTAAACACGTACCCTGTATGTGTATAATACACATTTGTTATAATTAACTGACTTATTTAGGTACGTATCATTAACAAACAAAAATTAAAAATCAATATTCCCTTTGCATGCAGTAAAGAATAAACATAACGAACAATTTTTCAAATATTGACTGGTGGTGTTCGTTTATTTCTTAACTTAATGCTAAACAACGAAATTCGCAATGAAACATTATCTCTAGTGTGTAAGTCGTAAGTTGATCTGATGTACTTATCTAAGTAAAATAAGTTCTTAAAATTAGAACCCACATAAAGTACCTACTTACTTATGCTTTTAACATTATTGTGTGTCACGCTCAGGGCGAATTACGCTAGCTTAAAGTCCACTGGGGCACATCCCTTATACCACATATGGGTGTGAAACAGAAAAATCGTATAGATACACAACTTTAATTTCAATGTCTGGACTACATCGTGAATTTAACTAGCGACATCACTAAAGTTTACACAAGAAAGTCAAATCGAATACTAAGCCTACCTACCTACCTGCCTACCTCGCCTCAAAACAGCTCAAACTCTAGATATGGACTGAACAACATTAAATATGTACACATTTAATTAACATGAGGCTCCAATCTCAAAATATATTCAAACACTTAAGTTTCTCTTAAGTATGCATAAGAGGTTTCATTTAGAAAGTAGCCGCGGCATAATAAATTCTCGGCCTAGATTGGTCTATTTGAGAAAACTCTGAAAAACATGAAATTTAAAGCTTAGTAATTAACTATAGTCAAGCTGAATGTGCGTTTTGGCGCTTTATTAGAAGAAGTATCGTCACTCAATAAATCCCCCACTAAGCGACGCAAAGTCCCCTTAAATTCAATGAAACCATCACACGTCTCATAAAAGCACTCGGTCGCGTGTAAGCCGCTTAACGATTGTTTTTCGGCCTAAAAGCATATCTGCGGAACAAGTTGTTTTTGACACTTTCTATTCCCATGTAGTGTCGAGTAAGGGTAATCCTACTAATGTTCCCAACTCAAAAAACAAGTACCTACTGGAGAATTTTGAAAGTTAATGTGTACTTAAACATTAAATTAATAAGGTTACATTAGCATTCTTTGAAGATTTAAAGATTAAAATCTTAAACAGTTCCAAGATTAAAACACACAGAATTACTTAGCAGTAGGTAACTGCCAGGTTTTTTAGGAATTTTGTTTCGTTTATAAATACATTTTCTTCAATTAAAAGAAACAATGAATATTTTCTAAAATAATGAAAAAGAAAGAGTGTTTGATTTAGTTTTTAGATATGTAGAAGTAACGTGCCTAGGTAACAGCTTCTATATTTTGACGTAAATTCACTATCACGCAGTTTCCATCAGATGTAAAATCGGAGAAACAACATGTTCAGATATGTTTTTAGTACCAATCTTTATAATAAAGGTATTAAATATCATTTGGGTACCAAGTATTTCTGGGAACAAAGGAATGTTCCCGAAACCATCAACCAGCACATCACTCTTCCCATAACCGTCGTTATCGTCCGTCCCCGGCCGCCCTCAAACTTTCGCCTCTTATCGCACAGTTTCTAAGGGCTTGACAAGACGGCCTCAATGTCGAGAGCTTAGGGAGTCCCTTGGTCGTAACTTTTGTGACGTGAAAAGCAAATTACACTAATGATAGACGTTTCAGCCTTTTTTTTCTTTAAAAAACCGGGCAAGTGCGAGTCGGACTCGCGCACGAAGGGTTCCGTACCATAATGCAAAAAAAAAAAACAAAAAAAAAGCAAAAAAAAAACGGTCACCCATCCAAATACTGACCACTCCCGACGTTGCTTAACTTTGGTCAAAAATCACGTTTGTTGTATGGGAGCCCCATTTAAATCTTTATTTTATTCTGTTTTTAGTATTTGTTGTTATAGCGGCAACAGAAATACATCATCTGTGAAAATTTCAACTGTCTAGCTATCACGGTTCGTGAGATACAGCCTGGTGACAGACGGACGGACGGACGGACGGACGGACAGCGAAGTCTTAGTAATAGGGTCCCGTTTTACCCTTTGGGTACGGAACCCTAAAAAGATTACCATAGTGATTTTTTTTTATATTTGAATACAACAATGCTTTAGCAATTGCGAAAATGCAATTACAGTCGTCTCATAGGCATTGCTATCACATTTATTGGTGCACGTGAGATGCCTAATGATACGACTTAAGGTCATATCAAAGCAAGACAAAAGCCTTATAATTCAGCACAAGACAATTCATCCATCTATGACCCTTAAAGTTATCATTATTTAGAATTGAAAGACAAAAGAAAATACTTATCAGCAACATTTTAAGCGCATCTACTACGTTTATAGAGTCGAGAACGTCCTAAAGCATTTCAGGCGAACATTTATAGCGCCGTTATGGCGTTAGAAATATGATATGGGCGTCATGAACATTTTTATGAACATCATTAAGTACGAAGGTTTTATAGGTTTGTATTCATTTAACGAGGGCAAACGCAAATTTTTCTCTACAACCTGTTACAATTTTATGATATTTGGTTTTCATATTAACCTTGTTATTACTTTACGACCCTGTTGAATATACGTACTTATTGAAATATAATCAAAAACGTGACAAAATCTTGAACGGTTTCTTGAAATTTAATATATTAATTTTGTAAGTCACAAATGAGATCAAGCCAAGATTGGCGTCTTCTTTGAAAGTCCGACACGACCGGTAGTACCCAATTTCACCTTTATTAATTAAAAATTTAAACATTTTCTAGTCTAGCCTCGTAATTTTGTACAGTAATCTAAATTTTATTTATTAATAGTACCTACATAATATTCAAAATGTAAAGACATAATAATCGCTGTATTATACGATAACATGTATATTATATAGGTACTTATATTACCAAATGCATACCTAATCGCAGATATAGGTCTACATACATCTAGGTATGCTGCATTGAGTAGTACAAGTCAAATAAAAGCTTATTAAATACCCATCGAAATGTTTTCAACATAATCATTTGCCTTAGGTATATATAGGTACCTTGAAGAAACAAATATAAGAGCTTGTTCAGACAATTCGCCGATGCCACAAGTGGTCTGTAGCAATGGTACATGTGAAACCCCTTTGAGCGTTCCAATATGTTTGTTCTCTAAAAACCCAAATATTGAACGATATTGAACGTTCTAGCAATTTATTGGCTCGGTTAACTTTATTTGCGAATAAATAAACAAAGCTCGTGTTTATTTATACTCTTTAAAAAAAGAACGACACATAAAATCAACTTTTAATGCCTACGTACGTAATAATAACCTTCTTGGTCGGTATCTTTAATTTCTTTTTCAGAGTATCGAAAGCCTTGTCTTGACTAGCTTGTTTGTCGGCCCATGGTATCATTTTTCTCCTTTCCACTGACCGTATCGTCCACGATTCCGAGCCTAGCCAGAGCGTAGCCTGTGACTTCGGGTACAAATTAATAGCGAGAGTTAAACTAGTTCTAGTAAGTACCTAAAACCCCGTACCACCTAACCGCATACGACCTTATAGACCGCGAGCCACGACCAGATTTCCATGACCAATCGCCTCCCGGCCGATAACTCGTATAGTGGTTAACGGCTATGTATAATGAACCCTCCGGGACGTCAGCTGGCGCTCCTTTGGTGGATTGAGGAATGGCAGCCACCGAAACACGTAAAAAAATAATTAATTTAGTCATCGCCTCCCGTTTGATACTTTGTCAGATGATAGTTAAGATGCGATTGTGAATAAAAAAAATCGTCAGCCGGTTGTATCGTGGTGGGAAAAACGTCAGCTGGTCGCATGAACATGTTAAAAATAACAGCTTTACCTTTTTATGATAGTATCAGCCGGGGGGCGATGACTGACGATATAAGTACCTCTCAAATTGACAGCATTAGCGATAGAGAAGCCGGTGACGGAGCTGGCGGTGGGTGTAGCGTGCGACACTGGGTTGGGCGCGGACGGCAGGCTTTGGTACACCCGCGACGTCACTGGGTCGTCGTACTCGGGCGGGCTCGGGTCATAGTACACCTCGGGCTCGGCGCGCTCCCCCGCGTTTTCCGCCTCGTATTCTATCAAAGAAATGATATTTAATAGAAAATAAACAGACTTCCCAAAACAGTTTGAAATGTCATTAAAATGATTTACGAACATACTAAATAGGCCCTTTATCTGTGTCAGATGTTTTAAGCAGCATCTTGTAAGATCCAAGCCAATGTTTGCGCTTGTGAATTTGTAACTTTCTTTCATTTCTATAAGAGTTCATAACTCGAATTTAATTTGTACTTCTACAAGTACGCGGGGACTTACGAGGGTATAGTCCTATGGAATAGAGGATAGTGCATCTCACAATAACTAGGTACAATTAGCCCCAAGACGTAAAATTACTTGTTGTGGAAGGGTTCCATTCTGGTTATCATCAGTATTTCAATTTTACCAAATAACACTGTTTATGCAAATGCTTGGTTATTAGATAAAAATTAAAAATAGCTCTACTTAGATAAACAAACTTAACCACGAAGACAAATCGCCAAACGTAAAATACGCGTTGTTGAGGAGTTCCGTTCTGGTCTTGGTGATGTTGAACCTTGGTGATTTGATGAAGTTGAACCTGAGTTCAACTTCATTAAATGTCAATTCATGCATGTTTTATAATAAAAAAAACAACGGGTTGCACTCCAGGAGTGCCGACAGAAGTGAAAACCCAATGACTAGTCCAAAATGTCTGCAGCACTATGTTTAATTGACCCATCCTCCTTTCTATTGAAAAATTTTTGTTTCGTAATTGCTGGTCAGTGAGCTTGTTTAAAATTCGAAATTCAAATTTGCAGCGTTAATTGTTTAAAATTCGAATAGAAATTGTAACGTTACCTTGCAGACCTCGCATCTAAATATATTTGGTCATGATATTTTGAGTTTTATTCACCAGTACTAGAGCTCACTTTTATTAGCGATTTCATCAAGATGTAGCTTTATTGAATTATATTTGAGTGATATAAAGTTAGAATGTAACTGTGAGATCCTCGTATTTCAACCCGTACAAGATTAGAACCTTTTTCATGTAATGTCATTGAGTTCTTCTTTATTGATTTAAATGCCATCTAAATGAGTGGCCATCTAAACGTTACGGTCACGTGATCGCCTTACGAGTTTATCATTTTTTCCCCACCTCAAAAAGTGCCCAGCGCCGCTAAAGAAGTTTTCACTTCAAAAATAATTTTCCAAATCGTTTAAGAAATGACGGAGCTCTCAAGTCTCTCTCTAACATAAAAAGTCATACAACAGAATTGAGAATCCCTTTCGAATTTCGAAGTCGGTTAAAAATATAAATAAATAGCGACAAAATACTCCTCTCGTTCTAAAAGGTATCATCCCCCATTAGCAATCAAAAATGCATCTTCCAAATACAGACAGAATAGTTTTTTAACGCGCGCCAGTCGTAACCTTAACGAGTTGTCTAAAGAATTTGATATTGATATATTCAACTGTAGAATCCCTAACGTGAGACGTAATGTAGTGCAGAGATATTTCGAGTCTATTGAGTGAGCGTGTTGTCGCCTTCTTAAATACCTACAAATGTATTAATAATATTTTTACTTTAATATTCCTCATTTTGTTACTTATTAATTAGTATCTTTGTTACTTTCAATTTATCTTTACTAGATATAATTTGTGTTGGCTTTGTTCACATATGTGCTTGCGATAGTGCGTAACCTTCGTATAAGTAGTACCTGTTAGTTTAGTATTGTGTTACTACCTGTGAGTTCCTATAATTGGCTTTCTGTATCCACTATAATTTCTATGGTATTGTCATAGCTGTTGGTTCTCCAAATAAATAAAATAAATAAATAAATAAAATTTACATTTTCTCCCTGTTGCATCCTAAAGGCGTTCAGGAAACTATTTACGGCTACCTACTTAAACTAAGTTTTTGTTAAGCAACTAATACCTACGGGCAGGTAGTTGCTTAACAAAAAACAGAGTTTATTTTCAAAGAGAAATGCAAATCACGATTGTTACGTAGATAAAACTTAAATCCCACGCGGACCCGCAACTTAAGCAAATTTTATTTAAAAAAGCAAGAAAGGATATCGACTTTGGTTACATTTCCGTAAATATTAAACGAAGGCGAAAACGAAAACGAAATTTATAAAATCTATTTAGTGCCGGTCTAGTGCTTTTAATACTCGATATATAAGTAACACTATGTCGTTGTAGGTCTGCAATGAATTCATGTCTTACCACTCAGGTAATAAATTATGGACTTAGGTAAGTTTTATCGTTCTAAGAGGTGGAAGCCGGGAAAAAAATGGAAAGAGTTTGAGTTTTATTGCGTAAGTACATTAGAAAATACTTAGTCAGTTCTTTGAAAAAGTCACCGAGGGATTTTGTGAAAACTAGGTTTGATTAAAAAATCACAGTTAATCTAGTTTTCACCGAGGCCTTACGGAAAACGCGTTTTCACTGAGGCGATACGGAAAACTAGTTATACATACATACAATCACACAATTTAATATTATATACTTGACTTTACCTATATATTTCATCCCAGATCCTCTGTATTATTAGATATAAAGAGCACTCAAACCCTTTCGTGTATTATAAATTTAAATTAAACTGTATTTAATATTTAATATTGTTGGGTTAGAATGAATTGCCTACGACTACTACGCTTTGAAGGTTGTTATTAAAAGTTTTCTCATCATAAAGCTTACAAAAAGCGAAAGAACTTTTGCGCATAAAATAAATATGGCTTTATTTTTTTAATCATAACTACAATAACGGTTTTCTTTGAATATACAAGCATTTTGTCCAATCGTGTTCTTTTTAATCTCGTTCCTATTTTCATAGTTTCTTTCAATTAAGTACATTTTCTAAACTTTTTCTCGTCTATAAACTGGTCCCTAGACTCCCTAGTCAATTTAACTTCATTTCGAGTTTTGTAACAACAGCTACCGTAAAATGGGGTGAGTAGGTTTCGCGGGGAGAGTTGGGTTATGAATGGGGAGAGAAGGATTGAAAGGGGGGTGAGATGGGTTTTTAAGGCTACTGCTACAAAAATAATGTATTCCAATTTAAAATGGAGCTATAGTAATATTCATAATAAAAAAAAAACGATCCAACAATCTTCCAAAATCACCTTTGTATGAAAACGCAACTCACCCCAAATACGAGGGACTACGGGGTGAGGTGGGTTTTCCTCTTTATCGTCAAAGTTATGAAATGGAACTACCCAAAATAAAATAAAAACTAAAATACAAACGTCCGGAACACTTATTATATACACCATTCAGTTTGCATATGTAAAAATAAAATGTTATCGAGGTTTGAATGTCAGTTTTGCGCCTACTCACCCCATTTTACGGTACTTTATAGTGCATCAATTGAAAATATGTGTGCATAAAGTGGTTTAATACGCGATTTTGAATAGTACCTAATGTGTTTAAAAGTAGAATGAGAACTTGGTAACATACATTATAATGTCGTACCTCTATTGTTATATTCCTCCTGGACTGTCAACGATTCTTGAGGGTCGACAGGCAGCTCATACCAGGGCCTCCTAGAGTATATCTTCTTCGTGTTCACCGCCCGCACCTCACCACCATTCCAGCCTGACGGTGGCAGGCTTAACATCTCTTACCATCTGATGATACCTGTCAACAAGATACGAAAGTCTTAAATATAATTTGTTTTTTAAGACAATAATTGTGAAGGAATGTGTTTGGCCACCTTTAAACCAAGTTTGAGTCTAGGTGTGTTAGATTAAATACGTTAATATTTTCACCTTTATGTAAAAACCGGACAAGTGCGAGTCGGACTCGCGCACGAAGGGTTCCGTACCATAATGCAAAAAAAAAAAACGAAAAAAAAGCAAAAAAAAAACGGTCACCCATCCAAGTACTGACCACTCCCGACGTTGCTTAACTTTGGTCAAAAATCACGTTTGTTGTATGGGAGCCCCATTTAAATCTTTATTTTATTCTGTTTTTAGTATTTGTTGTTATAGCGGCAACATAAATACATCATCTGTGAAAATTTCAACTGTCTAGCTATCACGGTTCGTGAGATACAGCCTGGTGACAGACGGACGGACGGACGGACAGCGAAGTCTTAGTAATAGGGTCCCGTTTTACCCTTTGGGTACGGAACCCTAAAAACGAAGAATCATAAAAAATCGAACATGAATGCAATTTAGCAATGCAGTCCTTTTGTTTTTCCTTTTAAAGAATAATTTTCATGGGTAGTCCTGACTAACGGCACAAATAAATACTGAAAATTACCTTCAAGTAATTACCTATAGGTCGTTTTTTTAGCATTAGAAAAAAGGTAAACAATCTTGACATGTCTTTTAATTGAAAAACACTTTTTGAAAATAAGTCACGACAAATATGTAACAATTATGAATCTAATACGATCATTTATATTATTCTGCTTTCATACGTAATAGTTATTGATTTTTAAAAAGCGTTTTTCAATTAAAAGACATGTCAAGATCGCTTACCTTCTTTCTAATGCTAAAAAAACGAACTATAATGTAGGTATAAGTGTTACAACCTTTATTGTTTAGGTATAATCTTCTTTGACGTTGGAGCATTACGGGACGAAGTGGGGGAGGACTGGTAGTTTGCGCATTGTATTCCTTACTGCATATACCTATGTAAGGTCACATATATGGTCAATAAATTTGCAGGCTACCTATAAATAATTATCTATGTTTACTCTTATCTGAGCTGACTGTTCGAAAATGATCATCGAATGTCAGTTTTACTCATTGAATATAGAACAATACTTCTTTCAATACAACTTTTTTAAATTTTTCAATAAACTTAAATTTACGCGATTAAGTCCCGTCGTTCTGAATAATAAAAGTTAAGATATTATTTTCCGCTCCGCTTTTACAGTATATACATTTCCCCTGAAGTTTAATTTATCTTAACATTTCCTATTCCACATTTTTTATAAAACTCTGGAGAAAAACAAACAAATAATATACGACCCCTGATATCGTGTCATAAAAAATAAAAACTGTTGCTATAATATTCAAGGAAAAAAAGTGATCGCGCTAGCAATTTTCCGAGATACACAATTATGACTCCCAGCCAGACCCTATTGTACACTGCGAATAATATTGACCTTGTTTTTGTTAATAATTAGTGTTCTGTCATCTTTTTTCCTAGTGTAATATTTAAATAGGTATAGAAGGGAATAGCAATTATCATACCGATCTACTACAAATTGTGTGAACGGGGAGGATATATAACTAGAAAACAACCTACATAGCAGCTATGTTTATTATTATACCGTCACCCACGTTGTTTGAAATTAGTCCATTCATTTGAGTACAACCCATCTGTCAACTTTTTTAAAGGTTAAATGCTGTTATTTTGCAAACAAGCTTCCGTAATAACTTCTATTTTTCCTTGTTACCAGTTTCCTGTTTCAAGTCTCAAGCAAATTACCCTTATAAATATGGCAGAAAAGACAGCTGAAAAGTGAAACACTATAATTTTTCAAGGTAACCCGTATAATGAAAATGAATGTTCTATTGTTTATTAAGTCTTTTCGGGATTATGGAACGTCTCTTAGTTTAGATTTCTCATTTCTTAAGAGAAAAATGTTTTTTTTTTCTGATTTTGACTGCCGCTTTTTCATCGCGTAAGTATTAAGGCCAAAGGATTTCGGGAGTTACAAAAGTAAGTACCTATGTAATGGCATAGTTATTACAGTGGGTATACAGCGTCCCTATGATATTATATAACACGAATTCCTTACTAAAACTAAGTGGGTAAATTTACTTGTGAAAAATAACGTATTATATGTATATATATATATGCATGTATATGTTGAGCAGTCCATTTTTCAGTCCATCTAGAGTCCATTTTTCACATTATTATTATATACCCAATATTTTAAATCTTATATTTTTATTCTAAGATCTTAATTTTCGAAGTAGCACGGAAATACAAAACGATATAAGTACTTTTTCAGTTTGCGTCTGATAAAATGTTCAGTTCAGTTCAGTCAATTATATATATATATATATATATATATAAGGTATACCTAACATCGTTATCAAAAGTGAACGTACGTACCTACAGATTCGTCACTAGTGTCACTACCCATGTAAGTAAATATTGTAAGTGCATTAAAATTGACAGTTCTGTTTATTAATTGTTCTTGTGGAATATCTTATTTGCTGAATCAATAATTAGCATTTTATTTAGACAATAACAAATATGATCAAATTTTTAGTAAGGATATCCACAACGCAGGCTTCGTCAGGTGGCCACAAATGCAAATCCGCAAAGTGCTTCGTCCAGTGCATTAAAATCATATATCATTTAATATTTGCCACATCAAACATACACATGACAACACATCACACAAATGACAAAAATGTATTTGAGAGTTCAGTCCTGTGTAGCGTTGTTGGTAGGTAGCAAGCATGACGCCTGCTACCAACCAACAACGGTGCCAGTAGCACGAGATTTCAGTTGAAATATCTGAGATGTTACAGTCTTCCACTTACGAAAAGTCTTTCAAGATTCCCTACATAGGTATAATGAATATAATTACTAGATCCTTGTCTGAAAATAAGTTTTTCAACCTACCTAGTAGGTACCTCCTAACCTATTAACCTCTTACGGGCTTTTCTGTTTTCTGCATTTCACTTTTATCTATCGTTATTCAAATGCAAATAAGCAAAAGTCCATTGGAGCCTATGGAATCGTATTTACAGTAAAAAATGTAAACTTATTCCCCATCCTTTCAACTCGGCGGGTCCGTAAATACGCATTAGTTTTAGTAGAACCCATTCGGTCAGAAGTTTTATTGTTATGTGCTTCTTGCTCTTGATATTTAAGTACCTATCCTTATTTATTCAACGCAATACTGTTCTTTAGGCTGAACTATATGCCATGTTCCATAATTAATATAGTGAATAGATATATGTATTTGAGTAAATTTTTTTTAAATCAAATTTCTATAAAGTAATATACCTACTGTGTATACTTAATTGCATGAATTCTATAGTAATTTAAATTGTATTTTTCTTATTTACTCGTAATGCATGTTAATTATAAGATGTAATACTTAATGTTTTGAAAAGATGCGTCCCGCCGAGTTTGTTGCCGGTCCCATATTGGGATACCCTCCTCCAATTGAGGAGGGATTTAAATCTTCTCGAGGCAGAGGTGTAGGGTTGGAGCCGGTGTAGCTTTATTTGACGTTCATAAGCGCATTGTAATATGCCTACTTGAATAAAATATTTTTTATCTTTATCTACATGTATGTACAGTCACCTGCAATAATATGTTACTCTTCGAATGCCGCAAAAATATCTGACACGATCTTATTTGTAGATCCATAAGAGCGTGTCACATATTTTTGCTGCCTTCGAAGTGTAACATATTATTGCAGGTGACTGTACGCTTTATAGCTTAAAGTGTTTTATCGAAATATAAGTATATTTATCACAATAAAAAATTACCTTTTAGTTCCGAAACTTACTTGAGAATTCTGATCAAACGCAAGGCAAAGTATGAGACCATCGAGAAAACTATATGTAATCGTGTAACAGTGATGTGATTAGAAGTTCCACGGTATTGCTCGATAAAAAATTAAACCATATATGTTTCCATTTTCGGCTTAAATATATTTGCGGGTATTTTACTTTACTTTACAACCACCTGGTTGCTCGTTTTCCTGCTTACTCCCACAATTTAAATGATGAGGCAGTACCTATATATACGGTGATGTGACCTACTTACCTATATCCAAAGCAAACCCCTTGACAATTAAAGCTCGTAACCCATTTGGATTATAAGATGGATTATTCGCCCAAAATACACAATGGTTTGATGATGTCTATTGAGAAAGAACTTTCACAAGCACGTATCAAAATTAAACAACGTTGAAAACTAAACTTTAAGAATGTGAAGGAAGGTACAATTTTGAATACTTTTATAGTCGTAATAGAATCTCGTGAATATTAGTCGGAGTTTCGCTGTCCGGGTGGGGTTGACATTGACACGTGAGGAGTGTATGGACGTAATGATAAATGGATAAAAAAGAGTATTTTAGGCGAAGTATGTTAAGAGGAAAACGTGACACACTGTGAACGATAATATAAACGCTTTCATGGGGAAATATATATAATATTTTAATGCGCACACTGTCTAAACTTACCTATTTACTTTCTATGCATCTCACTCGTACGCACACGCTAGCGAATATGTTAGTGTCAAACTGGTGATAGCCGTACTTGTCCGCTTAGAAACGTCTCTAATACTGACTGTGTCAACAATTCAACATCGTTTACTGCTGAGTGCAGCCCAGTTGAGAATAACTCACGCATAGGTACACCATGCCATCATCGGGCGGGCAGTACGCAATTTAGGGTGGAGCGAAATCCAAAATTCTTGAATGTAGCAATGGAACGGTTGGAACCCCTCTAAAAGGTTGTCTAATTTTTTATTATTTAAGGGAAAAATAATAAAAAAAATATTGGTATATACTTTTAGCCCTCTACTATTCGATTATATATAGCAATATATGTATATTTTTAATAAATTTAATTTTTGCTTATTTTTTTTATAACATGTTTTATTCATTAAATAACATATTTTTGTTACAGATATACTCGATTTCTATACTTATTTTAGTTTATAACGTATATTTTTATGACACGGTAAAACCACGCAAATAGGAGTTTTACGGAAAATGCCCTTTAACCCGGATATTGTGCACAAATTGGAGTTTGCAACCCATAACACAATCGTGAAAACTATTTTGAACATGATAAGATAATAAAAAGAATACTAATATAAGTATATGTATGCCTAACATACGTGTGAACATGACAAAAAAGGGCGTAAGCGACGCCGAAGAGCGAAATTTGACGCTTATTTAAACATCTAAGTAACCCTTTTTTTGCAGTAAAATGATACTTTTCGTAATCAATAACATCGTTACTTTGACACAAGACTGTCTAAAAAAAATAACTCATATAATTTTTTTTACACTGTAGCATTTTCCTTGTTTTGCATGAAATTGCTGTTTAATATGAAAAATTTAAATTATATTATTTCATAAATATTGAAAATTGCACTAAAAGTGGTAACAACTTATTATACGCTTATTAAGTATTATATAATTTCAATAAAATGTACACATATTAGTGAAATAGTATATTTTAATAATTGATGAAAATTTACCTTTATTAATTTCTTTAGCGGCTGAGTAGAGGGCTAAAAGTAGTGTTGATTTTGAAACTTGATATAATCACTATAATCTACATGACAAACTGCAACTTTTGGTACCGGTTCCACATTGATAATCAAATTTTTATTTTTTTCCATATAACGACGCTCCACCCTAGTACTCATGTGTGCTACTATCTTGCTATATAAAAAATATCTGTATACCATGAAAAAGCAGCCTAAAAGCTTAGCAGAAGTGACGACAAGGTTAATTTTCTCCGATAACAACACGTACCTACACATGTCGAAAAGGCCTAATAGCCCGCTTTCTTAGTTCATTTACTTCCTAAGTGAGTTTGAGTTTACCCAAATACATAAAATAAGTTCTATTTCCGGAAGATCCTATCCCTGAGAGGATTGAGGGAGGTTTAATTTTGCGAGTTGGCTAACACGCCCTCCAGTTCAATTGCTTGTTTGTGGAACTGGAAAAAGTTTGCGAAACCTTTCTTCACTCAAACCTTGATAATTTGCGGACGCGAAGTTAAGTCTTGTTCAGTTACCTTAAACTAATCGTAGAACAGTTTTAGATATTTCTACCACCTACCTTTTATTAATTGTAATGTGGATTTCTACAGAACTTCTTAAAAAATAAGGTCATGTCATAACTACATTAACTATTATTCTCTACTTCTATTTGTTTCGCATTGTATACCTAACTTTCTACCAAAGGTTAGTGTTTCGCTTTTGTTTTAAGTTCCTCGATAAAATATCACGAAAAATTGCTTGCTTAAATATTTATACATAAACATAAAAGAACTGAACCTGCAAAAAACTAACAAAGTAAACTTACATGTACAAACATGTGCAATGTTTTACAATAATATGTAGGTACTTTATACTTTAATTTTAGGAGAGCAAGAGCGGGTGTATAGCTATATATTTGAACATTAATTTCCTTATTAGCTGATGCTAAACATTACTAGTTTTCAATATAATATTTATTTATTTAAACTTTATTGCACAAAATATATACAACAATGTAAAAATGGCGGACTTAATGCCAAATGGCATTCTCTACCAGTCAACCATAGGGCCAAACAGAGATACCTACCTACAATTGGCGCAGAGAGAGAAATATAATAATATTGCGTGATAATATTATCATAAAAGTATGGATATTGAATCACCAAGACCGCCTATTTGCAATTGTTTATCTGTATAGTTCCGTTTATTCACGTGTATAATAGTATTATATTTATCTATCCAACCGAGAACTGTGTTAGCAATATGAGAGAAGCACTTGATTTGAGATATTTTTTTGTAACTCCATAAAAAGTCCCATTCAGACAATAAAAATGAACTGTAAGACAACGTTTCATCCGATTCAGCCCGGAGATTGTCGCCATAATCGCCATTGTCTTACTCAAGCTTTGCAGAAATGAAAGAAAAACCGTCGGTGGCCGACGGTGATAAGATATTGAGGATTCGAATTGAAATGGCCGAGAAAAATTGTTACACAAGAAAATGTAAACAACAGTAGCAATAAACTTGTTTGACTTAATGAAATAAAAATTGAGTTTGAAAAATCTAGAAAGTAAAAGTAATATAGATAAAAACAAATGTTTGTACAAAGCATACGATTAGTAATTTGTAGCACAAGTCGAAGGAAATAAGGTCGACTACTTAAGTAGAAAGCGTTATACTCGTAAATCATATCTATTACAAGTTTGTTTCAAGCAATTTAATGTTTTTGTACAAAAAAATCTACTTTTAGTCAAACACAAGTACAAATTAAATAACAAAACTCATCCATACTTTAAAGTTTTCTTTATTCCATCATTTTTATTCCTTCTCATTTGGATTTTTATTTTAAGATAAATGCCTTCAATATATAATAATAATTCATGTAGTTTTTCTAACTGCTGTTAGTTTAATGCATCTTATTTAGTAACTGTCAGCACCAAGTGAATCTCCCATGTAACTTTATGTAAGGCGTCCCTTCCGCTATCTGTCAATTCCAGCGTCACGTCACAGCCATGTCTATTCCATATGCTGACATAATCCTTTAGAATTAGATATAAAATATTGTACCTCGTGGACTGAGTTGACCAAGTCACGTGGGTTTTGTATAAATGTATAATTAGCATGTAAAACTTGTGAAGCTTCCAAGTCGTGTACAGCGCGGTCGAAGTTTCAAATGCCTGTTGCATAAATACAAGTTCCTACCGAATGTCGTTGCTGTTAGGTGTGCTGGAGGCGCATTCATCTCAGTTCTCTCAGTTTCCCTTTCGCACCCATTTATGAGGCAATATAGAAGAGAATAGATAGTATAGAGGGCTATTGCCAAAGTAAATTTTGTAGTCACGGTACATTTACTGCCATCTATCGACACACGATTAAAACTTAAAATAAAATTGAAAATGTATAAATTAATCAAAATATGTTTACGGATAAATGATTTTTAATTTTTATTGTTCCATACTGACCCATGTTCTTTCATGGATATGTGTTAAAATTGTTAAATATCAAACGGTGTCGTCCACGCCATCTAGCCGAGAATAGGCCAAAGGTATGGCGCCATCTATTCGAGAATGACTTTTCTTGATTTCCGAGGCACGTTTTTTTCTTAGACTTTATTTATCTTATACGGAGTTATATATATCTCTGATAGTACTTTTGAAACTTAAAACACACATGAAACGAAACAAAATGTTTGAGTTTTGAGTTTTAAAAATGAATTTACCAAAATTACTGTCTAATTATAATTCGTATTATACTTGAATTGAATAAGTTTCTTCAATAATCTTAGATTGAAAATAGAAAATTTGACATAATTAATGTAAAACTTTTATCAATTCTAATACAAGTAGGCTTAAGTTACCTCGTCCGGTTCTTGCCCTTCCAGCCCTTAAAGTTCCTTCAAAACAATTTGGTTTATATATAGTATATTCCAGATCCTAAAGTAACTTGAGTTAGAAATTCTACTAATCAGTTTCCGCATGTTACTATTAAGGCTCGAATAAGCTTACCTACCGGTATAAACATGGATTACCGACTTATTTACTTGGAGTCAAATTAAGATTTCATGTTTATTTATAAATTTCTTATACTTTGGTAAACAAATCTCCTTATTCGCGGAACGTTCCCAACCGCATGGTATAATAATATACTCCGCCTGGTACTTCATT
This sequence comes from Cydia splendana, assembly GCF_910591565.1. NCBI lineage: Eukaryota > Metazoa > Arthropoda > Insecta > Lepidoptera > Tortricidae > Cydia > Cydia splendana. The sequence goes on from NC_085974.1 coordinate 9,390,686, forward strand.
CCGAGATTCGCGTATGACCTAACTGACACGCGCCTACGTCATCATGCTGTTTACAGGTTCTCAAACTTTGAAATTTGGGAGAATTTTAACCAACGGTGAAAATTATTTTAACGGCATTAATTTTTAGTTATTCATGTAGAAACATAGTAAAATAAAACAAATCTAATGTATTAAATTAAACTTTATTTATCTATACAAGACAAACGTTTAAAAAACTAATTCACAGTTACACATTAATTACCAAGCTTACGACGTGAAAAGTTTGGAAAACACTGCGACTGCTGACACTGAGCGAGAAGGAAATAACAATTAACACGCGTTCGACAAGGATGACGGTCAGGGCATGAAGTTATCTAGATCCGAATTGTCAAATGTGCACAGCGCTATCCTGTGTTGCCAGTAGTATAAACAGAATTACCCGAAAGTCTGAAATTTCTTTCGTGAATCGGAAGATATTGCTAACGAGTAATTAAAAATGACGTGTTATTGTAAAATTTAAGCTAAAATACATATAAATGAAAATTATAAAATTATAAAGAAATATTTTAACTTATTAACCATAGGTATAAGGTATAATGTACCCATGTAACATGTTATGTTGAAATAAAGTGGCAATGTTATTGTGACGTAGGCCCGTGTCACTCTGGGAATGGAAGACCATGTTTTATTAGACCATGCCCAACCGGATAAGAAATAAATATTTCAAAGATCTTTATGTACCTACATTCCACATAATTGGATTCCTTTTCTGCTACGACGTTGTAGGTAAGTTGCTTGATGTACATTTATGCATGTTGTGGGTAAGCGTACAATAAATGAATTTAGTCTTGATCTCAAACTGCGTCCGTAGTACGGTCGCATTTTTATCATTTGTCACTGTGACGTTCTAACAAGTACTTATTTAAGTGCGAAAGTGACAGGCGATAAAAATGCCACCGTGCTAAGGCGGCCGTTGGCGTTTGATTGTCGCGTCCCAAGTACATTAAACATGGCGCAGCCGGTAGGGAACAAACATACGGACATGCAGCTTATTAATGATTGCAATATCAGAAACTTTTATTTATTTTTGCCAATAAAGCTAAAATTGTGTTAATATTCAATATGTTTACCAGCCGGCGTATTATGGATGGTTTTAACCACGCGATAAAATAATTGTCACTTTTTAACACCGTGGGGTAGAAAGTGACGGATGATTTTATCACGCTGTCACGTAGACAAGAACGACCATCATATCCGTACAGGTAGCTATGCTGTAAAACACAATAACCAGTTCACAACAATCTGCTGATTGACTTATCACATGTACCTACGTCTGTTAATCCAATGCAATGTTGGACTGTAGTTATACATTGATATCCACCCTAACTACGTTCGACTACCCCCTTCCTAATTGCTTCGGGTTAACGAACGTAAAGGAAGGTAAATAAAGGAAGGTTTAAGTACTGTACACACAGGTTCGTGGTAACGCTGGGTTACTTTTCCGCATCGGCCTTGTTGGTCTCTAAACTAAACCGTGCGGATTTTAACGTTTCAACTTGGCTTGGTATTGGCTTGCCATTACTCGCAGTGAAATTCGCTCGTAACATTATAAAGGCTCTGAGAGTTAAAAGGAAAGTAGACAACCCGCGCGAAATCGCTATTTCATACAAACGTAGTCCTCATTTTACTCCCTGGATATTAACATTATTGAAAATATTTTGGCACAATTTGTTGTAAGTACTTACATATATCAACCACAGCTATCCCTACGTTTATCAAAAATTTACGAAAGTGTCTGCCGTTTGACCTTCCAACCCAGAGGGGAAAATAAGTTATTGGGATTAGTCCGGTTTCCTTGTGATGTTTTCCTTTATCGAAAAGCGACTGTTCAATTTCAAATGATATTGTCGTACATAAGTTCCGAAAAACTAATTGGTACGAGCCGGGGTATAAATCCGTAACTTCCGGATTGTAAATTTATTTGAACTAAAATTAAAGAAATCGTAAGTACTTATGCTTATAAGGTTTGAGAAGCTCCCTCGATTCCTAATATTTCCTTTCCTAGTTTTGACAATCTGTAAGCATAATCGATCTAAATCTAAATTCGTTCAGAAATGACGGACTTCTAAGGTAAAAACATTAAAAACCATAAAAAACAGAACCGAATTGAAATCCTTCTCCTTTTAAAATTTTGAAGTCTGTTAATTATGAAGTCTAAGGACCGGTACAGACTGACTGCAAACCGACTGCGACTTGCAGTTGATGTACAGTCGTCGTCGACAACGAGCGATCGTGCAGTGTGCACTGCTCTCATTCGGATCGTCACTTTTTTTAAAGTCATATTCGATGTTTGAAACCACAGCCCAACGTAATAAAATTATTTTAGGTAAACTTAAGCTCATTCGACTACGAGTAGAATACTTAGAGTTCGTACACTAAAGGTTAAACAAGCCTTTCAGCCATACGAAATCCATTTACCTGCTTTTTGGGTACAAGGGTTGCATTTCATTAGGATTTAAATATTAATCTTATAGGATGTAGAATTTCTCTACTCACTAGATTTATGAATACACGTTTAAATGGATTATGTAGGACTAACTACCTACTAAATATGTAAATTTGAAGTAGGTACACAATAGTCGACAAATGAATATGAATATTTGTTTGATTTTGATATGCCACAAACGAGACTTGAACGCACTTTTTTAGGTTAAAAAAATCGGGCCAAGTGCGAGTCGGACTCGCGCACGAAGGGTTCCGTAACCATTACGCAAAATATTTATTATATTCTGTTTTTAGTATTTCTTGTTATAGCGGCAACATAAATACATCATCTGTTATTCAACTGCCTAGCTATGACGGTTCATGAGAAGAAGTACAGCCTGGTGACAGATAGGCATACGGACAGACAGACGGACAGCGGAGTCTTGTTAATGGGGTCCCGTTTTTACCCTTTGGGTACGGAACCCTAAAAAACATAACTTAAATATTTAATCAATTCTAACATCATTATTCGTTCGGGTTTCCAAATTCTGACAAACTCAAGACTATTTATGGGTTAAGCCAAGAGATTTGCAAGTAAGAGCCCTTAATTAACAATCAAGGTAGAATTTAATCACTACTGCTTAATATTTGATAGACATCTACATAATTTATTAATACTTACTTCATAGCAACCACTCTTCCTCGTTAAGCCTTAAATTACTTCTAAAATTGGAATAACTGAGTTAATTTGCTATGTAAAAGTGTTTGATATTCAGGGTTATTCATCAAAATTCTAACGCCGTATGATCATGATGAATTTGCGTTTGATTCAACTGGCATTGTCGGTAATTTTGTTGAAGTGCGAGTCGGACTCGCGCACGAAGGGTGTACATTACGCCAAATATTTATTATATTCTGTTTTTAGTATTTGTTGTTATAGCGGCAACAGAAATACATCATCTGTGATTCAACTGCCTAGCTATCACCGTTTATGAGATACAGCCTGGTGATAGACAGTCGGACAGACAGACGGATAGACGGACAGACGGACAGACGGACATCGGAGTCTTAGTAATAGGGTTCCGTTTTTTCCTTTTGAGGTACGGAACCCTAAAAACGTACCTAACTATTAGGGTGTGTAGTTAAAAATTCACAGATTTCGTGCCTCACACGACTATCGAGCACATTGGAAATGAATCTACGGAATTCGAAAAAATATTGTCGCTGAGCGACTTTTTCCTTATCCAGACGGATAAGGAAAAACCGGGCAAGTGCGAGTCGGACTCGCGCACGAAGGGTTCCGTACCATAATGCAAAAAAAAAAAAAACAAAAAAAGCGAAAAAAAAAAACGGTCACCCATCCAAATACTGACCACTCCCGACGTTGCTTAACTTTGGTCAAAAATCACGTTTGTTGTATGGGAGCCCCATTTAAATCTTTATTTTATTCTGTTTTTAGTATTTGTTGTTATAGCGGCAACAGAAATACATCATCTGTGAAAATCTGTGAAAAAATAAGACGGACGGACGGACGGACGGACAGCGAAGTCTTAGTAATAGGGTCCCGTTTTTACCCTTTGGGTACGGAACCCTAAAAAGTTACAAATAAATCTCTCCCTCTCCCTCTCCCTCTCCTCTCCCTCTCCCTCTCCCTCTCCCTCTCCCTCTCCTCTCCCTCTCCCTCTCCCTCTCCCTCCCTCTCCCTCTCCCTCTCCCTCTCCCTCTCCCTCTCTCCCTCTCCCTCTCCCTCTCCCTCTCCTCTCCCTCTCCCTCTCCCTCTCCCTCTCCCTCTCCCTCTCCCTCTCCCTCTCCCTCTCCCTCTCCCTCTCCCTCTCCCTCTCCCTCTCCCTCTCCTCTCCCTCCCCTCCTCCCTCCCTCTCCCTCTCCTCTCCCTTCCCTCCCTCTCCCACTCCCTCTCCCTCTCCCTCTCCCTCTCCCTCTCCCTCTCCCTCTCCCTCTCCCTCTCCTCCCCTCTCCCTCTCCCTCTCCCTCTCCTCTCCCTCGTCCTCTCTCCCTCTCCCTCTCTCCTCTCCCTCTCCCTCTCCCTCTCCCTCTCCCTCTCCCTCTCCCTCCTCCCTCTCCCTCTCCCTCTCCTCTCCCTCTCCCTCTCCCTCTCCTCTCCCTCTCCCTCTCCCTCTCCCTCTCCCTCTCCCTCTCCCTCTCCCTCTCCCTCTCCCTCTCCCTCTCCCTCCTCCCTCTCCCTCTCCCTCTCCCTCTCCTCCCTCTCCCTCTCCCTCTCCCTCTCCCTCTCCCTCTCCCTCTCCCTCTCCCTCTCCCTCTCCCTCTCCCTCTCCCTCTCCCTCTCCCTCTCCCTCTCCCTCTCCCTCTCCCTCTCCCTCTCCCTCTCCCTCTCCCTCTCCCTCTCCCTCTCCCTCTCCTCTCCCTCTCCCTCTCCCTCTCCCTCTCCCTCTCCCTCTCCCTCTCCCTCTCCCTCTCCTCTCCCTCTCCCTCTCCCCTCTCCCTCTCCCTCTCCTCTCCCTCTCCCTCTCCCTCTCCCTCTCCCTCTCCCTCTCCCTCTCCCTCTCCCTCTCCCTCTCCCTCTCCCTCTCCCTCTCCCTCTCCCTCTCCCTCTCCCTCTCCCTCTCCCTCTCCCTCTCCTCCTCCCTCTCCCTCTCCCTCTCCCTCTCCCTCTCCCTCTCCCTCTCCCTCTCCCTCTCCCTCTCCCTCCCTCTCCCTCTCCCTCTCCCTCTCCTCTCCTCTCCCTCTCCCTCTCCCTCTCCCTCTCACCTCTCCCTCTCCCTCTCCCTCTCCCTCTCCCTCTCCCTCTCCCTCTCCCTCTCCCTCTCCCTCTCCCTCTCCCTCTCCCTCTCCCTCTCCCTCTCCTCTCCCCATCTCCCTCTCCCTCTCCCTCTCCCTCTCCCCTCTCCCTCTATCTCTATTGCTATTTCCACCACCACAAGAATGCATAGATTGTCGAATAGTGCGTTATCTACGCCCGTCTCAATCAGGATAGATAGAGTAAAGCCCCCTCCAGACTATGCGCGTGAATCGCGGGCGAAGCCGCGAACGCTAGTGTGGCGTCGATTTCGCAGATTGTTCACGCCTTCGCGCCTTGTTCTCCGTTTTTTGTCGGTATTTCGGCCCGCGTCAAAGGAGACGCGAAGCGCGAACTTGCAAGACTCCACATTACACACAATTTTGGCTCTTCTGTGGCAAGATAAATATTAATTATATTACGATTATATTATATTAAGCAGCTATATTTTACGGTTTCACAAGAAAACAAAATGGAAAAACAGCGAAATCACGTATGATGCCATAGATAACTAACAGTTAAACTCGATCAGCTGATGCTTTTCCGCCATCTTGCCGCAAACCAAACTGCGAAATCGCCGTGAAGCGTGCGAGTGTGGAGTCATACGTCAACTTCGCGATATGTTCGCTTCGCGACGACGTCGCGCCGCGATTCACGCACATAGTCTGGAGGGGGCTTTAGACCAAGAAAAATCTGCAGCGATTTTGAAAGCCCACGCAGTGCAAGTGTTATTCTGCCGTCATAATCCCGATAATTCACAACAAACACCGATAACGAACTCTGCGAAACATGAAGTCATAAATGTCCTGTGAAAAATGTCGTTCTAACTTTTTGACTATTTTAAGGTTAGGCTACAGGGCAAACCCTTAACCCGATCGTCTTTGTTTTAGGCTCAAATTGTAGCTGACTAAATTGTCCTCAGCCGTTTTTTCTCAAATTTTTGATATCATTCTTCGTTTCCAAATTATCGAGCACCAAAATCAAAAATTCGGAAAAAATTGAATTTTATTTTCACTATTTCGACCATAACTTTTTTTGTTTTTGACTTTCTCGAATAATTATTTTTGCACCTTACAGCTCTCGTGATTATGCGTCTTTTGCGCCTATTTTTTAATATCATATCTTCACAACTTTCCGAGATATAAGGGGATCGCACTTTTTCGTGAAATCGGACCGTATACTGGAGCGAACGAAAAGACATTTCCAATGTCAAAATAGGACCTAAAGGTGTGAGACTGATACTTATTCATTGGCGTCACTGATTTTATTTCGTGCTTTGAATTCAATTCAATTCAATTCAATTCAATATCTTTAATGTCAAAAAACACATGTCAAAATATACAATAGGTACACAATAAAATTAAAAATACATAATCCACACAAATTAAAAAGGAATATATACAAATGTCAGAGTACATAATATATACAATGTCCAAAATAGTGGTATATACAAATGTCAATAAAACTAACAAAAAATTAAAAAATACAAATGTCAAAAAATATTACTAGACTCATTTTACATTAAATTTACAATAAAATTCTTTTACCGTGAAAAAAGCCTGGTCAATCAAAAAATCTTTCAACTTTTTAACAAATAGCTCATAAGAAGCCGCCTCTTTTATTTCACGGCTCAGGCTGTTATAAATTTTAATGCCAACTACCCCCAGCGAGTTGGATGATTTTACGAGCCTGACAAGGACAGATTTAATATCGCGATCTGTTTGCCTTTGATCAGGTCGACGCATAACAAAATTACTCTTGTGCTTAAACATATATTTTGCTACCTCAAAAATGTATAAACAGGGCACTGTTAGAATTTTTAATTCCCGGAAATACTCTTTTGTTGGAGTGAATGGCGGCACCCCAGACAACATTCTAACAGCCCTCTTCTGCAGTATGAAAACTCTATCCCTGTCGGCTGCCAGCCCCCAAAGGTCAATACCGTACACAAGGATCGAGTTTACATACGCGTAATATGCCATACGGAGGTTCTCACGTGAAAGTGCAGGAGCAAGCCGAGACAGCGCAAACGACGCTTTGGCAAGTTTACTAGTAAGTGAATCAATATGTTTATCCCATTTTAAGCCGCAATCAAATTCAAACCCAAGAAACCGCACGTTCTGCACCTGTGGAAGCGTAATATTATTTATTGTTATGTCAAGGGGAGTGGGATACGGTCCTCTTAGCCAGAAATGCATTATCGATGTCTTATTAAGGTTAATCAAAAAGCCATTTACTTGGAACCAACATGTCAATTTTAATAATGTATTCAAAACGTTCCCCCTTAGCTCCTCAAAAGAATCACCGGTAACAATGGCACATCCATCATCAGCAAACATTATAAAATTACCATCTTGAAACAAACTAATGAGGTCATTAACCATCACCAAGAAGAGGAAATTACCAACCGCTGAACCCTGAGGGACAGAACAGTCATGTAGTGTCCTCATCTCAGACTTAGTGGCCCCCCCATCAACCGACACTACCTGTTCCCTGTCCTTCAAAAAAGATTTAATAAAATTTAAAAGACTAGCTTGTACACCATATCTTTGCAACTTATGTAATAATAATTTGTGATCAACCAAATCAAACGCACGGGACAAGTCACAAAAAACTGCTGCAACCATTTTCTTTTGGTCAATATACTGGAGGACACGCTGATTTACCGCACGAGCAGCATCTACCGTAGACCGGCCGTGGCGGTACGCATACTGGTGATCATGAAGTAACTTGTTTCTTTCAAAGTATTCCATTAACCTATTACAAAGACCTAGCTCAGCAACTTTCGATAGTGCCGGTACTAATGATATTGGACGGCTTCACTTCCATAGGAATATTTAAATGCAGGCATGCATTCACGAATTCAAGAACTCTTTTGACAATAATGTGAAAATCATCCTGCGCTTTCAACAAAATTACCGACAATGCCAGTTGAATCAAATGCAAATTCATCATGATCATATGGCGTTAGAATTTTGATGAATAACCCTGAATATCAAAAACTTTTACATTAGCAAATTAATTCGGTTATTCCAATTTTAGAAGCAATTTAAGGCTTAACGAGGAAGAGTCCCGACTCCGCTGTCCGTCTGTCCGTCTGTCCGTCTGTCCGTCTGTCCGTCTGTCTGTCCGACTGTCTTTCACCAGACTGTATCTCATAAACCGTGATAGCTAGGCAGTTGAATCACAGATGATTTATTTCTGTTGCCGCTATAAAAAATAAAATAAAATAAATATTTAAGTGGGGCTCCCATAAAACAATAGTACATTACTACAGAGGCTGGGAAGTAAGGGGTTGCCGGCCGAATGCATATAGACGGGCGAACGTAGTGAGGCCGGATAGTTATGAGGCCGACAACCCCTTTTCACGCCGAGGTATGTACAGTGCTTTTCTTAAACATGCAATGAAATAATAATAAAAATTGATGATGATGATTGTTTCATGTCCTAATGTGATAGGTTATTCAGTGCGTGGGGTTCATAAGGGGAACGAAAATTTTATTATTTTTGCGCTACGACGCACGGTTTAAGAGCATTATAAAGTATTTTAATTGTTTTTTTAGTTTTTTTTTAATAATAATTAGGGGTTTCTTACAGAGGAAAGAACATTTTATTATTTTTGCGCTACGACGCATGGTTTAGGAGATACAACCCTATAAATATTTTTTTTGCATTTTTTTTTATTTTTTTCTTTTCTTGTGTTTTTTTAAATGTTATTAAGGGGTTTTCTAAAGAGGAACGAAAATTTGATTATTTTTGCGCTACGACGTACGGTTTAGGAGATACAGCATTATAAAGTTTTTTTTGTTATTTTTTTTTCTTCTTTGTGCTTTTTTTTTAAATATTAATTAAGGGTTTCTTGCAGAGGAACGAACATTTTATTATTTTTGCGCTACGACGCATGGTTTAGGAGATACAGCCCTATAATTTTTTTTTTTGCCCTTTTTTCTTTTTTTTTCTTTTCTTGTGTTTTTTTAAATGTTATTAAGGAATTTCCTAAAGGGGAACGAAAATTTGATTATTTTTGCGCTACGACGTACGGTTTAAGAGATACAGCATTATAAAGTTTTTTTTTGTAATTTTTTTTTCTTTTTTGTGTGTTTTGTTTTTAATATGAATTAAGGGTTTCTTACAGAGGAACGAACATTTTATTATTTTTGCGCTGCGACGCACGGTTTAGGAGATACAGCCCTATAAAGATTTAAAAAAAAGAAATCGTACCATAAACCATAAAGCATAAACTGCCTATAGTTTTTTTTAAAGCGGTGCGATAGTGTGTTATCACTTTAATGGCTGAATGCCACGATGGTGTGTCACACATATCTGTGAAATGGAAATTTAAAAAAAAAATACTTCCCGGCCTAGGCCTTAAATTTTGTATGAAATTCCTTTACAGTTCTCTGGAGTTGCTCCGCCCTAAACGTGATACTTCGAAGCCTGATATAACGCCCGGAGTGACGACATTTCATTGCATGTTTGAGAAAACGTGATTTTTTTGCCGTTTTTTGCGTAATGGTCCGTACCATACCGGACTCGCGCACGAAGGGTTCCGTAACCCTTCGTGCGCGAGTCCGACTCGCACTTGGCCGGTTTTCTTAGTAATGACGTCACTCTGCTAAAATATTTAAATTGCGACTGTATAACAATTTATTAAAGGTTCTGTGAATGAAATACAGAATAATGGTGCCAAAGACTTTTAAACGCTTTATTGTTAAAATAAGTATCTCAATTAATTTTATCAAAGGAAAAAAATCGGCTCTTTGTTGTTTCTTTGTTTTGCTACAAAAATAAGAGCCAAAGAACTGCTAAAACAAAATCACCGAAAAATGAACTTATATTTCGGACCGAGAAATATTGTCTGTTTATTGTTATGTAAGTTTCAGCGACCTCGATTCTCGAACTTTTATAAAATAAAGTCTGCATTAAAATTTGTTTTTCCTTTCATTATAATATACTCTAGTCTCTAGTTCTTTAGCTACCTCAACGTGAAATACGGACTTTACAGGCACTTTTATATTTCTTAGCGGAGCGAAAAATATTATGGGGGAGCATATATATACACGATGATTTTTAATCGGTGATCAGGAACCAATTTTTTTTATTCAGTTATCGATGGCGATCACATTTAACTATGAAACCAACTGCGAAATCGCGAAAAAAAATTAACTCTCTCATAGAAAATATCAACATCGGACCAGCCCTACTGTATGAAACAGGCAATTTTTTTTTGTGATTTCGAGGTTGGTTCCATAGTTAAATGTGATCGCCATCGATGACTGAATTAGAAAAATTGGTTCCTGATCACCGATTACATTTCTTGGTGTATATTCTAAATATCATTATATTCGGTAAGTAACTATCGGGCAATTAACAATCACAATTTCAAAGTCTAAGCTTGGCTAACAAGAGTGTTTGCTTCTCTCTTAATATTATCTATTTATTATAACATAGAACTATAGCCTCTCTCGCGACTTCGTCCGCATTTAAGACGTTACTTACTCGTAACGTAATTCGCCCATGTCTTAAAAGAACCAGCTTACTTAGTAACATTCCCGTCTATCTAGGGTTGCCAGATGGTCGGGATTTGGCGGGATTCTCCCGATTTTTAGCAGGTGTTCCCGATTCCCGACAAAGTGTAAACTGTCCCGAAAAACAGCTTGACGTTATACAGTGGAACCTGGATAATTGCAATCTCAAGGGACCGGCCATTTTTTGTCAATTAACCAGGTTTTTCATTTAAGCAGGTCGTGTCAATTAACGAGGTTCAAAAAATCGTTGTGTCAATTATAGAGGTTTTCATTAATAGAGGTTGCGTTCTGACAAATTTCTTTTATGGAGGTGCAAATAACCATTGAAAGTAGATTTACACGGTTACGTTCTGGGTTTCTGGTCTATTATATAGCTTCTGTCTATACTTGCACTTATACACTACATTAATTACTACTTTATTTTCTTATTAATCATTTGGATTTAAAAAATTCCCTTGAATTGTAGAAGAAAGTTTTATTAGAATGTAAAAAGCATACTTTGTTTTTGATTTAATCAAAACTATTTCACCTACTACAGGCTGCGATAAATACCCAATAAATAAATTGAATTCTGGATGAAGATATAAATAAAATGATCCTTGCTATTAAAATATTGTTTCTGCTGTCTACAACTACATTATTTCAATTACAGAGGTAATAAGTAAGACTAGTTTCAATAATAGAGGTAAAAAGAAGAGTAAAAATAACGGATTTTTTTAGCACAGTGTCAATTATAGAGGTCTTAGTTGCGATGTGGTCAATTACAGAGGCAAAATTACGAAAAGCCCTAAAAATCTAAATTGCAATTATAGAGGTTCCATAATTTCAATTTTGGTATTTTGGTCTCAAGGGACCGGGACCGGACTTTTGGTTGCACTTATTGAGGTTTTCCATTTATCCAGGTGCCAATTAACCAGGTTTCACTGTAAAACAATAATTTCAAGTTCCGAACTGTCGTCGAGCGAGCGAGCTGACGTAGTGCCAATAATGTAAAATATCGTTGTTTTAAATACAATTACTTTAATTTGAATGTATTTTTTTAGAGATGCCCCGAATAGTGAATTTGGCCGAATACCGAATATTCGGCCCCTCTCTCAACCGAATACCGAATATTCGGCATGACATGCGAACATTTTGAGTCACAATTATTATGCAAACTGTTCGCCATCAAAGCACTACGTTTGCTAAGATATATTTTTATGTTGAACAGAATTAATGAATGTATATTAGTCAATCAAATCAGACCCATGATAAAAATAAAATATTTTGTAATCAATAAATGCTCAAAAACGTGCCTTCGTATTTAACTACTTTCCAAGAATACATTTTAAATATTAAATATACCTAGTTTTTGGTTATTTTTTTGTAATTTTTCTTTTTAGGTAGATGCAACAGATATTCGGTATTCCGCCGAATAGTAGGCAACATTCGGCCGAATACCGAATATTGGGCAAAGTGTCCGAATAGGCCGAATACCGAATAGTTGCCGAATCATGGCATCGTGGCAATCGTGGCATCTCTAATTTTTTTTTTCCCGACTTAAGTCCCAAAATCCCGAAAAAATCATATTGTTTCCCGATAATAGCGCCTTTCGATCTGGCAACCCTACGTCTATCTGACTCCCATTTCATAGTATTAGGTGATGTATTCTGATAGGAAGTATTCTAATATCCTATTCTAGGTTATATGTATATCCAATTTCATACAAATTAAGACTCAAAGTCCAATATCCAAATATTAGGCCCTTACCTATGAAATTGGCGTTTTTGTTCATAGATATAAGTCTGATCCTAGTCTTTTTTTTTTTTACAAAAGTACATACACAATTACAATAAATCTACAGTGCACTCAATAAACAACGATTTTACATACAATTAATTGTTATTTTTTATTGTTAAGTGTTCAGAATTAAGCCTTGAAAATAGGTCTTTTCATGTGCTGTCGGTTCGAGTATTAAAATTACTTATATTTTTCTAATGGTACCAATTTTCAAGAAATGGAGATATTGAAAACATACCTTAAAGGTGTCAAAAATTACTGGAAAAATTTTGTTTGGTTTGAATTAGCCATCAAAAAAATATCCGCAAAATTAATTGTATGGAAATTCGTGTTTCGTTGAAATTCTCCGAACAAAACGCCAATTTCATAGGTAATGACCTAATATAACACTGACCTTTAGAGGTAGGCACCTTGTCAGCCTGGTTTGCCTTGTCTAAGAATACATGATAATATACAAGCTGGTTGTTCGTATTTTTACAGGTCTAGACGTTCTATTTCTGTGTAATTAAAGACCGCCAAAAATAATTCATCTAGTTCCTATTTAGATAGCAAGTTACACTCTATGCATCTGCAATTGTACGTATGTTATATCCAGCTTCATAATTGAATGGCCACTTTATGAATGAATAGTAGGTCGCAGCAGATTTACAAAGAGATGCTTTATTGCCGATTTAGATAGCGCTGTACGGCGCCATATGAATTTTTCAAACGTCAAGTTTCAGGAATGTATGGAGCTTTATAATTGTCGTTTACAACGACTGTCATATGAGGCACGATTGCGTCGCTTAACTTCAAACTCGGGTAAATCCATTCGACCCTCTCAGCAAATATCTACCCTATTACCTTTTCTTAATACCAAAATCGCATAATCTGACAGGATTTACCCGAGTTTTGAGGTTAAGCGATTCGATTTTTTCTAGACATTAGCTACACCTGTTACTATAAATAACTTTTCGTGATAAATTAATTACTTATCTTAAACACATGTACTCTAAGATTTTATTAATACGAGATATTAATAAGAGAATTTCTATACTTACGCAAATACCTAATGTAGTAAGTAGGTATGTGGAAATAGAAATAAAAAACTACCTAAACTTACGGACGTTACCTGTAGCTACAGTATCTACCGTGAAAAAGTATGCAATTCTAGTTAAATAAAGAGGGAGTTGTTTCTCTGTATTATATCTTGAATAAGTACCTACAATATTTGCTTCTTTTATAAAATGTCTAATAAAAAGGGTTCCGACAGAATAAAGCTCCTCCGGGAATTTCCGGTTGGATTTTAATTATAACATTGCTACCTACCTTAATAATAAAACTCAATCTCCCTTAATGTGATAATACCTCCCGTTAGGAAAGCGCCAGTGATAAATACGTGATTTATCGAACAAAAGCAGAAAGCTGCCGTGAAGGCTTTAATGCTACAATGAACGGTTATTCCTTTTTTTACTGGATGTTTATATAAGTGTTTTGCCAGCAAATATTAACTTCCTGAAAACGCATAACATTTATGAACAAAATCTTCCAGTACAGTGAAAGTTACATAAATAGGCACATTTTCCGCTGAAGAGAACACTTCAGGAAATTACACATACATGACGGAAGTTTTCCATGCAAGGAACTTCCAACAATAAACGCAGCAGTTACAAGAATCTACAGGTAGGACAGGAACTTACCTCGCGCAATAGAATCACAGGCACACACCTAGCTTTGAGGGAAAATAGAGTTTCAGCTCTCTAAACACACATATACATGCTTTACTACTTTTCCATATATGCTTACATATAGCACTCGGTGGGTTTACTTGGGAAAAAAAGACGCTCGGACTTTTCCCGATAAATGACGACCGCGCACGGCACCTGTAGGTACCGCGAAGCAACTAAATGAAACGCACGGCCAAACTTGCTGACAAGACCTACTGCGCATGTTCCAACCGCCAAAAGTTGGTGCACGTACAGATATTTAAATGTTAAAACAAACCGATCCTTTTGGAAATGGCGTGTCAAATATTTTCTAATTAGGTAGCGGAATCGGTAAAAACCGACCTTCGTGGTTTAGGGGTTTGAAATAGGATTTCGGCAAACCAAATTATGCGTTTACGATTGGAATGAATTAAGCTGCCTTTACGTAGGTGTAGCCTGCGTCAGTTGACCTTTATTGGAAGGATATAATTTAGGACATGCAGAGTACTAAATAGGTAAGTTTATGCATTGAATTTTATTGTAAAAGACAGTAAAAGGACAAATAAATAACTTATGAACTAAATACATCTATGAATAAAACTAAATTAAAACTAACAACCCTAAATATATCTAAAATAAAACAAGGAATATAAAAACTACTGAAACAGGCCTCCACGCGCTACCCCCGGCGCAAAGGTGCCCATCACACTCGCTGCGTTACCGCGTTGAATTGCGATGGACAGCCTTTGCACCAGGAAAAACCCGGAGCGCGGGTCAAGGCCCCTTTCTTGCAGGCGGCGACCTACTTCCCTAAGGAAGGTTTTTGCCTCAGCGCACCAACAACCGGACGTCTCTACGGCTACTGGGACGAACAGGTAATTGGTGAGTGCTGAGTACTTTTGGTGTTTTTGTAGGGCCGCCACCTCAGCGGCTGCGCCCGCCGTCCGGATGGTGCGACAAAGGTGTGAGGGGGCAAAAGTGCTTACACACGTAGCGTCCCATAGTAAGCACTTGCCTTTTTCCCATGGCACCAGTGTCAGACCGTCAGGCCTTTTACCATCCGACCGGCTGAGGCCTGGCGGTTCTAGCGTGGAGGGGATGTTTGCCGACACTAATGCCCTGCGGATGATGTCGTTCAGGGCATGGTGTCGTGGGAACCTACCAGCGCAGCGGCAACAGCTCAGTGCGTGATGACCATTACTCTCCACCATAGAGCCGCAGATGCACAAATGAGGTTGACATACATCGCAGCCCAGACGAAGAGCAACGGCCACCCGCAGTGAGTCGTTGTCGAGCAGGGTGCCAAGATTTGGAGATGGAAGGGCGTGTAACCAAGCACCACTTTCAGGCCTCGAAGCTGCGTTTAGTCTGGCCCTATCTGCACCAACAGCGTTTGTCATCAGGGAATCGAAGATCTGCTTGACGCCCACGACGTCCCAACAACGTTGGAGGAACGGTTTTTCGGGTACAGACGCACCCGAGTTGAGAGCCATCCAGGCCGACTGAGCGTCAGAGACATAGGGTATGGTAGTCCTGTCTCCATCCAAAGATAAAATTTTAGAGACAAGTTCTACAACCCCTGTCGCCGACGCCAAGAAGGCCGGAAGACTCACGTCACGAGCGCGGCGTAGTCCTAGGCCACCATTCCGAATGGGCAACGATGCCAAATCCCATTGGTCTGTGTTAAGGGATACGTTAAGCAGAGACAGAGCGGTGGTGGCCGAGTGGATATGACGTCCGACTTTCAATCCGGAGGTCGCGGGTTCAAATCCTGGCTCGTACCAATGAGTTTTTCGGAACTTATGTACGAAATATCATTTAATATTTACCACTAGCTTTTCGGTGAAGGAAAACATCGTGAGGAAACCTGCATACATCTGCGAAGAAATTCAAAGGTGTATGTGAAGTCCCCAATCCGCATTGGGCTAGCGTGGGGACTATAGCCCAAGCCCTCTTGCGCATGAGAGGAGGCCTGTGCCCAGCAGTGGGACGTATATAGGCTGAAAAAAAAAAAAAAAAAAAAAAAAAAAAAGCAGACACTCGGCCGATTCTTTTAGTGTACGGTCGAAGGAGTCGATATGTTCGGGGTATAGCCAGGTTGGTACTGTGCGGAGAAAATATGTTAGTCTGGGAACGGCGAAGCAGGACCGTAACAGAGTAAGGGACACATGAGCTGATAGGTTTTTAAGCCTTTCTTTAGCGAAATGAAGGAGTTGTTCTCTTATTTGGAAGGCTTCGGGAACGGCTTCAGGAAAAATGGGGGATCCTAGGAGCTGGAAGTTTTGGGTGGACAGCTCTTTTAGTCCGGGAAGTATGGCACTGAAGGAAGGAAAACTCTCCCGAGAGTCTGCGCTGCAGGGGTAAAACTCACATTTACTCGAGTTTACCTCAAGACCCAGTTCCTTTAGAAGTGGAAGAAGCGTCAGTAGGTCTTCACGTACTTCTTCCGGCTTGCCTCCGAGTATGCCGTCATCTAGGTACCAAACGTTTAGTGGGGATCGAGGTGTTGAGATTGCTTTCTGGATACTAAGGCTGAAGATAAGGGGGCCAAGCGGATCTCCCTGCTGAGCACCCACCTGAGAGATTATGGGCGACTCACTGAAAAAGAGTTTGGAATTAAATGAATACGCTTGGTACAGAAAGGGGTATAGTGTTGGAACTTTCTCTTTAACTTCCAATAACATAGAGTCGCGCTCTAATGAGTTAAAGGCGTTTTTAATATCAAGCTTGACGATCACGCAGTCTGTATTGCTCGGATTGAGCGTGAAAGTTCTGGTGGCGTGGATGGCTGCCTCGCAACCCAGTTTAGTGGCGAACCCTAGTTGGCGTGGTTGAAGGTAGGAGGCCATTTCATCACGCACAGCACGGCACCCGAGCTTGGCGGTCAAACGGCGAAATACGCTTCCAATAGCGATTGGCCTTATGCCTCCATCCTTTTTCGATAGAGCGCATAATGATGCTCCGTAGATGTATGGGCAGACTGCGGGGTTCAGCTGGCCGCTAAGGAAAAAGTTGCAAGTAAGTTTATTGGTGACGATGACTTAACAAGGTGAATTTTTTGATGATACATATTATATTCACGTATAAATGCAAAATCTAAACATTTTCAGGCTTATCTCTGTGGGCGAGTTCAATATTTTAGTAATTTTATATTATAAAAACGGTATACACATCATAATTTATCAAGAAAAAGGACCAAATATCAACAGCGCAGGCTTCATCTGTGTAATTCAAAGTGAATGTTTAAAACAATATCTGTGTTAAAATAAATTATACATTAATTGGAAATTTTTAATGACCAAGACAATGAAATAGCGCGACGGTAGAAACTATTAGCACGGGCAATAGGGGCATCATACTTCAAACAACGAAATGAACCTCACAGCACTACCAAACGGCTGGAATATTTGGTTTGTACTTAAGGAGCGGAAACCTTGTTGTTTTGCCTTACATCTCCGGCTACTGATTCGAAGCCGATGTACGCTTTCCGATTTTCTCCATTTTATGTAAGAACATTATTAGCACGCATATAATTGCTCGCATCGTCCAGCCAGCGCCTCTTGGACATTCCCTTTGTACAGACTTATGTGATGGAGGCATACACAGAAATTTTCCACGTAGGTTGCCGGTTTTCGTATTAGTATCGTCACTGTGTTCGTCTTCGCCAATGATGAAACCTTTATATTTTACACCAAAAGTAAGCAATAAGATTCGTATATTATTAGGAAAAGTGGAAAATGGTGCCGAATGTGGCGAAAAAGGAAAATTGGCAGTCTCAAAAGTAGTAATATCAAGGAAGATTGTTTGATAAAATAAATATGCTTTGCCGTTTGACATGATTGGATACCGACATTCGTTTTTATATGAGTTATGGTGTCAAATACGTTAAACAAATCATCAGTTATAATATAATACTTATGATATGTAGGTATAGGTATAACCATATTTTATAAATATAGTCTTAGAAGGATGGTCAGGAAGATATTACGAATTGAACTCATAACATTTCAATTGCAATAAAATTAAAATAAATTAAGCCTTAAGGGAAATTTCAGGTTCGCTATACTTGCTTTAAGAAACTTTTGTTTCTAATTTCATAGGTTCGAATTGTATAATTATTTAAAAATAAAACACACACATAAGCCATGCAATAATAACCAACATTTCATTTAATAAAGGCATCTTCTTCTTGTACAGTCGACAGTAGGGTAGCAGTAAGGTGCAAAAGTGTAAACATATTTTTGACGTCGACTGTACTCGTGATAAAATAAAACAAATAATAATTATGATAATACCTTCTGTAATTATTATGCTAGTCATTTCGTTGAAAATTAATTTAGTATCTCAGTAATAAAGGTCAGATTGAGAAAAATGAGATTTATCTATGACTTGGGAGAATGGGCAGGTAACTGTATAATATTAATTATACATGTCGGCGTTCGATCGTAAGATCAGGCAGTGAAAATCTTTATCTCGTTCCCTGACGGACGCGGGGCTCCTATTTCTGGATCATTTGCCCTTCGGGCATCTAAAGCAACCTAACGAACATATCCTACCTAATCTATTGGTTTAATGTGACTACCGTCAAAACATTACCGTAATATTCCTGTTACGATCTGCCTGATCTTACGATCGGTCGTTTAAATATGTATGTAGATACATATCTACAAACATAGCAAGTTTTGCACCAATTGGTTGAAAGTTGAAATATTTCATTAATAGGTAGTGATTTCGGCTTATTTTAATGTGCTTTATCAGATCGGTGGACGAATTGGTAGATGTACAGTGGCGTTCAAAGTGCATGCATATATGTCGACCGTAATGCCTTAATTACGGTTGAAACATCTCCATGCACTTTTGAACGCCAGTGTACCTACCTTATGCAGAATAGCTTGTTTCGGATTGTAATGAAAGGCGATTAGATCTATACGACTTGTCTTGAGAGAGATTGAGATATTTTATTGATAAAATTATGAATAATTGTACATGTCACACATTCTACATAGTCTTAATATTACTCAGATTTTTTTATAAGAACATGCCTCTCTTCACGAATGCCCAAAGAAAGTGACACAAAAATTAATTTAAATCCGTTTTATTGTCAGAGACCTTTTCAAATTTGCGCTCTTCTCATTAATCAGGTCAATCTTTCATATGAACCTTTTTGTCAGCCTTTTGGTCCGTTTTTATCCTCTGGAGAATATTGAACCATCGAAACGAGGGTTTTTTGTGTGTATGTATGTTTTATATAATGGTAGGGATTTATATATTGATTTACATAAAAAAAACAGTCATCGGTTTTTTACTCATGATACATATCCAATACCCTATACCCAAGTTAGTTGAAACTGTAAAGTTAGATGGAGTAAAAGAAATATACTTTTCTAGGAGCAATATGCATTCAATTTTGAAAGGTACCTAACAAGAGTTCGTCGTGTCCCCGTGTAAAAATGCTAAGTGATACAATTACTTTTTTCTCGCGTCATGTCATGATAATCAGTATTATCAAAGCGGGAAACTGGCACTGGGTGAATTTCAACAGGTCCAAACTTTACCTAATTTTGGTGGGATTTTTTATTTTTGAAGTTTATGTCTAAATTATGTATCGATAATACGTAATTAGTCACAATCGATATTGTGTAGTAATGGCCTTTCATTATACATAGAAGTTTTCGAGATATTTTGATTTTAATAATTTGGTTGCCACCACAATTAGATTTACTGGCCACCATCCCTATTATAGTCTGTATCTTTAGGTATTTCAATAAAAGTAAACGAAATCTACCCTCAAATGGCTCCTTAAGCCAGTTGAGGGTAGATGAAAACATTACACGATCAAATAATGTAGGTTAAAGTCAGTGCAATTACAAAAAGTGAAATTTTGATTTATTGTAAAGTATTTATTTTTTACTGGTAATCAATGCACTTAGTCATTAATGCTGTGAATACAAAATATAAATATATGACAGCAAATACAAAACTACTTAGTTATGGCTCATAAGTATTAATTTTGGTGGCATGAAGCAATTTTGGTGGTTTTCAAATTACCACCAAAACCACCAAAATGGATGCACCAAAATTAGAACCATTGCATAAAAGTATATTTAAAAGTAAACCGTATCACTCACTGCAGTTTCAAGTATATATTTTAAAAAAGAAACTATAAACATGCTTTAAATACAGTTCACACAAAAACAGCTACTTTTCGGTCATTAGTTAGATACACCACCAAAATTGCATTAAAAAGTATTTTAATACACCAAAATTAGATACTTAAGCGTTTGCTGGACAGATCTAGCGTCATACGACACGTGCATCATCGCTCAGTGCCGGAGCAGACCTGAATTAACAGCCGGCCTAGCCAAGGTTACAATCGCTATCGCTTCGACAACGAAAAGCATTATGTCTCTCTATCACTCTTCCATATTAGTGCGACAGTGACAGTTGCGTTTCGATCGCTACGGATCGTAAGCGATTGGCATCTTGGCTACGCGGCCAGGTTACTCCACGTTTGTTAGCCTTGTTGCGTTTCGTTCGACCATAAAATTCATTTTCAATATTTACCACCAAAATTTACTATTTTACCAGGACAACTAGTAATGCTTTGTTTAGAGTATCAATTCATGTACTATAATCTTCACTTTTATTTTCTTATAATATACGTAGACTAATAACGAGTAAAAGTTTTAGTTAAATCAATGGATGTTATGGTTCTACTATAGAAATCATTCAAGAAAAACGGATTCAGGACACTACACCAAAATTATAATTGCGGCGAAAAAATTTTTTTTAATAAATAACAATAACTTTTATAACATTTTGCGATTTGGCAGCCACTCACATGCTTGATATTTTTCAGTGACCTCTATTATTATAATAAAATAAGGGTGACAGCTGGTAGCTACAGTTACCAAAAGCAAGTGAGTGGTTAAGATAATAATTTGTGCAAGGTTTTCAGAAAAAAAAATACCATTGTGAAACAATTAGTCCACACTGTCATTATCAGCTCCGCCGCAAAAAAAAATCGTTAAGATATTCACCCCACTATGTATTTAATACATTGTATTGAGTAAAATGGCTCTTTAGTCTCAGACACACGGTAGTTATTTAGTCCTACCATGCATATTAGATGATTTTAAGTAAAAATAAGTAACGAAGAAAAGTGTTTAGTTTCGTTGAATGATATTCACCTGACTACTTAACTAGTAACAGTTTTCTATTACTTTTTATTGGTATTGAACATTTAAAAGGATGTTGTTGTAACTACTGGAGACTTTTACTCCCAGTGGTAACATGCGGAACAAATTCCAGCTGGTAAGTAACGAGTTAATAGTAACAGATGGGTATAACCCATTTCATTTCAGCTCGAACTATGCAACTAAGAAAGTTTGAGTTTGAATTACTTATACAAAGGTCATCCCTAAATGCGATTACACCCTAAATATAACTCAATAATGTATTTGATGCCTTCCAGTTAATTTAATTAAGATCACCTCATCAAAAGCTATCGACACGGCAACGTACCCAGATTAAGGCCGTACCGTAAAATGGGGTGAGTAGGGATAAAACTGACATTCATACCTCGATAACATTTTATTTTTACATATATATATAATAAATGTTCCGGATGTTTGTATTTTTTTTTGGGTAGTTCCATTTCATAACTTTATTACCGATAGACACAAAATCCCTCCTCACCCCGTAGTACCTCGTAGTTGGGGTGAGATGGGATTTCATACAAAGGTGATTTTGGAACATTGTTGGACCGTTTTTTTTTTATGTATATCACTATATAGACCGGGAGATAGTGACACATTTTACTGGGTTATTTGTACCAGTATGGCGGTTCGTCAGGGGTCTAAGTACGTAAAGAACGAAATAAAAATGATGGTCATAGCGCTGGTACCGGCGGCCCAATCGCGTGGGCGTTAGTCGAACGTGTCGGATAAAATACGAGTGTCGAACTATTTGTTCCACAAAAATCCTCGTATTATTCGATAGTCCATAAAAAAGAAGTAGACGGTAGCGTAATGCCATACTTCTCCGGTGTGACTTACAGCCCGCCATACTGAGGCGAACACATTAATTAAAAAAAAACAATTCAATCATTTGTGCCAAGCTAATTTTTGCACAGGTGATCATCGTCGAGCAGCCATTCATGGACATCATGCCATACTTTTCGGATGGTTCCAAATGGCCGCCATACCGCCGCAAAGGAGTTAATTTTTTTTATTGCTAAACGATTTGTACCATCTTGTAATTTTTTTCCAAGACTTTCTGTGTGATCATAAATGGAAATCTCATAATGCCATACCTGTAGGAGGTGGCAAATGTGTACAATATTTTTTTTTTTTCAAGCATGGTGCCCCTTTTTCCCCCTATTAGAAGTATGGCAAATATAATAATGGTCACATTGCATCATATAATTTCCAAAAATCCAAATGCCATACTGGTACAAATCGTCAAAAAATTGTTATTTGTTTTAAGTCTTGGCTTAAGTCTCACAGTCGTCCGCCCCGTAGTTATAATCTGAAATATATTTTTTTAGGTACAATTGTATCCAAACAAACAGAATATGATGATGCCATGCTGTAAAAAATTATTTTACGTATACATAGTCGTATTTTTGAAACGTGTCGATTAAATAAGTTTTTCAAGTATGGCAGCACTTTATCCCCCTACTATAAGTATGGCAATTATAATAACGGTCACATTTTATCAAATACTTTCCAAAAATTTAAATGCAATACTGGTACAAATCGTTTAACAAAAAAAAAAATTAACTCCCTTGCGGCGGTATGGCGGCCATTTGGAACCGTCCGAAGAGTATGGCATGGTGATGTCCATGAATGGCTGCTCGACGATGATCACCTGTGCAAAAATTAGCTTGGCACAAATGGTGGAATTATTATTTTTTAATTAATGTGTTCGCCTCAGTGTGGCGGGCTGTAAGTCACACCGGAGAAGTATGGCATTACGCTACCGCCTACTTCTTTTTTATGGACTATCGGAAAATACGAGGATTTTTGTGGAACAAATCGTTCGACACTCGTATTTTATCCGACACGTTCGACTAACGCCCACGCGATTGGGCCGCCGGTACCAGCGCTATGACCATCATTTTTCTTTCCTTCATTACATGCTTAGACCCCTGACGAACCGCCATACTGGTCCAAATGACCCAGTAAAATGTGTCACTATCTCCCGGTCTAATAGCTCCATTTGTATTACGAATACAATATTTAGGTAGCAGTAGCCTTTAAAAACCATCTTTACCCCCCGGCATCCCTTCTCTCCCCATTCATAACCCAACTCTCCACGCAATCCCTACTCACCCCATTTTACGGTACTCACTCGGTAATTAAGTGAGAGCCACACGTTTCATGTTGTAATGGTTCGATAAATTTCTCCGGGCCAAAACCATTAGTCAAAGGGTTTCTGAACCTATTGTAATTGGACTATTAGTAGATAAAAGCGAACGGATTCTATCT
Source organism: Cydia splendana (assembly GCF_910591565.1). Classification (NCBI taxonomy): domain Eukaryota; kingdom Metazoa; phylum Arthropoda; class Insecta; order Lepidoptera; family Tortricidae; genus Cydia; species Cydia splendana. Next base: position 9,414,387 of record NC_085974.1, read on the forward strand.
AGGAGCCTAAGAGCTATTGATTTAATTAATAATTTTGTTCGTATTTGTATGGACAACATGAATTCGAAAGAAGGCCTTTTACTAGGCAATTTTATTTTACTACAACGCTGGCAATGATTAGAAATAAATTACTGGTCCCTAACCGTAAACACAGTGAAAATTAAAAATTAAAAATTAGGAGTGTAAAACAGGTTTCATACAAAATCTTTAAATGCTCCTAATTCTTATAATAAATCTAAATTCTAATACCTACAATCAAACGTGGTTGTCGTTGATATAATATATAACAAATTGTGTCAAAATGAAGACTACGTTTTCATTATTATTTTATAAAAAGGTGAAATCGCGCGGGGACTTTCGTCTTAACGTGAAAAAAAGGTATGTTAATGTAAACCAAGGTGAAATATTTAACCTAGAAATAAATTATGACTTCCATATCAATACAAAATTCAAATTAAGATGCTTATTAGTCTAACTTGAAAATATACAGGGTGTCCCATAAGTGACACGTCACAGTGACACTGGAGGCAGGCCAGGCCAAGAGGACCTAAACCAACTTAACATGACCCCAGTAAAAGTGGCACGGTTTTCGAGTTATTGCCAAATTAAGGTTTTTCATGAAATTTTGACCGTTTTTAACATTGTTAGTGCCAGTGTGTACTCGGAAAGGTCTCGAAGTTCATTTTTTTTACGGCATCATGAATAGTTAACTAAGATAACAGAATAGGTAGCCAATAACGTCCCAAGAGCAACTACGGCGGCATGTTCGAGGCAGCACGAAACATATCAGACATTTATTTAAGGAAATTAACTTGATGTTTTATAAGACGGTGCCAAGCGTGCATACGAGCCGGGGTAAAACAATTCGAGCACCTATTGTAAAATAAAATTGGTTAAACTTCAACCTGCAGTATTTTATTTTCTTTGAACCGTTATCAATTCAATGATATCCTTAAAAAGGGAGATAACCATTTTCCATCTCATTCTTTTAGGCATTCAGCAAATACTGAATAGGCGTTTTTTTATTACTGTACCCAGAATTAGATATCTTAACACAAATCGTTATTTTTAATAAGTAGCAACGGATTGCAGATTTCCTAGTTTTAACTTATTTTTTATGAGGCTTTCGAAGGATGATGATGAAGAAGGATGTCATACCATTTTTGAATCTGCATAACATGCTCAATATTTTGACGTTATTTGCTCATTACTTTTCTAGTATTTTTTTTTCACGGTAGGTGGTCAAAGTCGAAATTAATGTATCGCTGTGAATTTACTTCAAGATTAAACCAGTATTTTTTTGCATTTTACATTCTTTATCGATAAAATACATATTCTGTTATCTGAAATAACTATTCATGATCCCGTACACATAAAAAAATAACTTTGTGACCTTTCCGAGTGCACACTGGCACTAACAATGTTAAAAACGGTCAAGGTTTGGGTCCTCTTGGCCTGGTCTACCTCCAGTGTCACTGTGACGTGTCACTTATGGGACACCCAGTATAAAGTTCAATCTGCAAAGTGGTAACAGTACAGTTTACTTAGTCCTTCCATCTCATCGAGAACCCAAGGGACCCACAGTGCTGTCGAGAGCGCATTACCCATATTCTCTCACTGGCTTTCCAAAACTCATGTAACTTTGAAGAGTTGTTATGATAATAGACCTTATTCAATATATTTAAAGGTTACTATTTCAATGGAACAGTTATCAACATATGAGCTTTAGAAAGTAAAGAATCGATATTTCTTAGCGGTTTACCTATATTCCTTAGATAGGTACATTTGTTGCCTCTTTAGCAGTCTTTGAACGAAATTTATCTAAAAGCTAATGGTTCAAGATGTTGCGAAACCTTATTGAAAATTCAAACAGTACAGTACATGACGGCTAATCCACTAGTATAGTAGGTAACATAAAACAAATATAAACACTAAGCACATTCTACTATTCACTAACTACATACGAGTAGTACATACACATGAGCTTTTTATTACGTCTAACGCTCGATCAATAACAATATTTAGGTACTTTTTTTTAAAGTTCAATTACATATGTTTAACATAATATATAATCAATCATTACCACCGACCGGTACTAGCACGGTGTGAACGAGCCTCCATCATGGGTGGGGAGGGGACGGGTAGTCATTTGCTTGAAATTAGCCCGGGACATGAGTACATGACGGACGGAATCGCTGCGAAACGATTTTACATCGCAACAGCGAGGCTCAAACGTAAGTACCTACCATCGACAATATCCGCAAGCAGTAAGGGAATCGGGAAGTTAATCGAATTCGGATTCACAAACAGAAAAACTTGCTAATTTTGTTCTTTGAAAAAATAATATATCCGTAAGTTTTGGATCTCAGATAAATGAGATAAAACACGTGGTCAATCCACACGAAATACATTATTGGCTTTAAAGGTGACGACCGGTTTGGCCTAGTGGATAGTGACCCTGCCTGCGAAACCGATGGTCCTGGGTTCGAATCCCAGTAAGGGCATTTATTTGTGTGATGAACAAATATTTGTTCCTGAGTCATGGGTGTTTTCTATGTATATGTTACTGTAAAAGCCCGAAGTACGGCAAAACCTAGGTTTTACCGATGCTGATCGGTAAAAGCCCGAAATGTTAAATCTTACTAGTTTACTTCGGACTTTTACCAACACCGATATGGTAAATCCTAGGTCTTACCACGGCGACCGGTAAAGTTTGAATCATGCACTGATTCTCAACACCTCCCGCTCAAACCCCCGTACACCGCACCGCATGCGCCGTTAAGTGGGTTCCCAAGTAGCACAGATTAGCTGTATAGCAGCCGCATAATGAAGTACGAATACGCTTGAAGCTGGATTATAAAAGCTGCATAAGAGCTGAATAAGCGTCTTTTCAGCTTTTATAACTCTTAAATGGGCACAAATTAGGCAGCCTTAAGTTCACATAGCTACTTAAGAGCGTTGTAGCAGCAATTTAACGGAATTATAAGGGGTAACAGGAGTTATAAGAGGTGTATATTGTAAGTATGTATTTATCTATATGTCATTCAATCGGCAGCACATCAGATCCTTCAATTGTGGATGTCGAGGGCCCTGAATGAAATACGATGTTCAACTCACAATCTTTACTGCACAAGACTCATTACAAATCACAGCACGCGATACGTTTCTTATCTTAAGCAAACCAGTGGATTAGACCCAAGAACCGCCACAGAAGGCCACAGACGTCATCTTCTCCCGTTCGTTCTCATCTCAAGATTGATTGACAGCATATCTTCAATTGTTCTCGACTTCAATTGTTTTGACAGCGCACTCTATGACGCCTTGGCGGAACTGCGTCGAACGCCACTCAGGTGTACGTAACACCCTAGTTTGCTCTATTTGTCAAAGGTTGCGTGAGAAAACGCCTCTTGAAGGCGATAGATGGCACATTTCAGCCATTCTCCGACATATATAAGTATGTATATCGTCGCCTAGCACCCATAGTACAAGCTTTGCTTAGTTTGGGGCTAGGTTGATCTGTGATGTCCCCTAATATTTATTTATTTATTTTTGAAAAATGGTCAAAAACTGAATCGACAAAAAATATATTTAATCATCGAACCTACTCCCAAATTTTCGTGAGAATCGGTTGAGAATTGCGACCTGTAGAGGAGAATATCCGGACATACGAAAGCATTTTTGCCCAAGCTGAAACGGAGATCTTCGCTAACGCTCGGTCAATAACTTAGTTTTACGAATGCGTGTTTAGTATTGGCTCTTCGAAGAACAGGAAAATAAAGGGCAGTTATCTGTTGCCAGGCCAGTTTATGTTTTGACTAGTCGTTAAATGTGGCTCTAAAACAAGACAATTCCCTTTGCAGCAGTATAATTCCTGATGTTCTGAGATAAGTTATGTTTTCGGCTATCTTTTAGAAGGCGTTGTCTACCACCCGTATTTCCTGTTTAATATGTGGGGTACTTACCTCATTGCTGTACCTACTAAGTTGAGAAGACCTTTAAAATTCCGAGTGATCTAAAATATTTGAGTATTCAGTGAAATTTATTTTACACATCGTGCTCGTAGGTTGATGATGAAAGACACATTGTTCTACACTTTACTATTTATACAAAATGTACACAAATTCTTTACAGTAAAATCCCAATCAATTAATTCTCAGCAGGAGGATGTACGGTGTGGTTAGATTATAAACTGAAATAAATCGTCGGCCTAATTCGCATACCTCGTAACTCCATTTTTTTTTAAATCATGTTTTGACACTTTTAGATAGTACTATTCTGAATGCATCTAACGGCAACACTCTTAAATACCAAAAATAAACCGTTTATGTTTAAAAAGCAAAATAGAAAACCTCGCAACTCCCGACCGCCATTTTGTAAAAGGAATACCTCGTATCTCCACCCCGCCACTCCTTTCACTACAGGTTGCGATGGCGTTTTTTTTTTAAATCATGTTTTGACACTTTTTCATAGTACTATTCTGAACGCATCTAACGGCAAAACTCTTAAATAGGTACCAAAAAGAAACCGTTTACGTTTAATAAGCAAAATAGAAAACCTCGCAACTCCCGACCGCCATTTTGTAAAAGGAATAACTCGTATCTCTTCATGCAAAATTTTTGGTAAAACGGTGGGAGATAAAAACAAAGAAAATAAAATAAATGGAGCAATGAAGGTTAATAAACCGCACGAAGTGGGCGGCGCACACATGAATCATAGCCTCCTGATATACGACTATTATCCTCGTGCTTAGAGAACCTTCTGTTCTACTAGAGATGCCCCGAATAGTGAATTTGACCGAATACCGGATACCGAATATTCGGCCCCTCTCTCGCCCGAATACCGAATATTCGGCGACCGAATATTCGGCATGACAAGCGAACATTTTGAGTCACAATTATTATGAAAACTGTTCGCCAACAAAGCACAACGTTTCCTAAGATATATTTTTTATGTTCAACAGAATTAATGAATTTAGTTAGAGTCGTACAAATCAGACCCATGATAAAAGTAAAAATATTTTGTAATCAACAATACTCATAAACGTGCCTTCGTATTTAACTACTTTCCAAGAATACATTTTAAATATTAAGTATACCTAGTTTTAGGATATTTTTTGAGTATTTTTTCATTTTTGGTAGGTGCTACATATATTCGGTATTCGGTCGGAATACCGAATATTCGGCAAAGTGGCCGAATAGGCCGAATACCGAATAGTTGCCGAATATTCGTGGCATCTCTATGTTCTACTCATACAAGATACAAGTAAACATACCTACATGATGCACTTTAATGACTGAGACGAAATTCAAAATTTGTATGGGAAAGCGATCGTTCGCATCTACATTTTTTAAATTTATCGCCTTTTTTCTAACATAAGCAAAGTATATAAAATACTTTCTATAATGTCTGTCTGTCTGTCTGTGGCATGGTGGCTCTCCAAAGGATGGGCCGATTTCGATGCGGTTTTTTATACGTTGATGCTAGTAAACTATACTTGCGGTGGTTTTTAGGTAGCTATGTTTTATAGAAATCGATCCTGCAGTTTGGAGAGCTCTTTTTCATAATAATATAAGGCGATTTTTTTGTATTTCGTATTTGCTTTCTCTCATTGTACAATCTCCTTCTATAGCTATGTCATAATTAGGTATATGGGTAAAATTTTAGTAAAATACCTACTTTACTTCAGCTACCAAGGCTTTGCACCTATCAACCAAATACCCTGTACGTTATACTTTAATATGCACTGTATTTTGTGCGAATTAAAAGCTATTAAATCATAAGATGGCCTATTAACAAAAGTAGGTAGATTCAAGAAAACAAGATATCATAAAAAAAATATTAAAATATATTTTTTTAGTTTTTTCAATTGCTAGAAAAGAACATTATTTCATTTCATTCATCATACACGAGAAGTTAATTATTATATTATTCAGAAATCAACGTTCAGAAGATTGACATCACGGTCGATGTGAGTGTTGAGGTCGACATCGACAAACACCTTGTCGTCGTCGATGGAGGTCATGTGTCCCATGTCGTAGTGCTTCAGAACCCATCTGTTCCAGCGAGTCTTCATGTCGCAATCCTGCCTCTTGTGGAAGATCATGACATCAACAAACTTCATGTTCGGCGTAAAGAACTTAGTTACATCAATATGACGATCGAAGGGGAAACCAAGCGGCATTTTGTCGAGAAGGACAGTTGACCTAAAGTCCATAACAAGGTCTTTGCGGTTCGTGTCCAAGAGTGTCAGATCCATATTGTCGACCAGTCTCAACGGAGTGACAATACAATACAGCATCATCTTCATGCCTCCCACATGACCCCTGGGCAATAACAGCCTAGTCGGGAATCCAGTCACGTAATTCCTCAGGTCCTTCACTAACAAATCACGCATGTCAGTAATACCATCGATCTTCTTCCATAAGTCACGGGTCATAATACGATCGCGCACCAGGTTGTGCATCTCCTTGGAATCTCTGACAATAGTGTTCTTGCCATTGTTCAGTTTGTATAAGAAAGAGTCAAGCTCAACAAAGTTAAGACGGTTTCTGTTGATGTCAATCAGTCGGTGTAAGTGGTCTTCCTTGGGTCCCAAGAAGATTCTCACAACACAGTCGACTGTCTTGTCAGACAAGACATCGATAGTTACTTTGAAAGGTTGGTGATTCATACGGCGTTTGCGAACCATGAAGACCATGTCGGATTTAGTCTTCTTCATTTCTTCATCGGTCAAAGTTACGGCGTTAGTCATGTCCATAAGGTAGTCATCGAAATAGGTAACGAGTTTGTCTACTACAATGTTGTCGATTTTAACACCGGGGAACAGAAGATCATCCTTAGTGTAACACGGCAGACGTCTCTTGAACAAAACAACCAAGTCTACCAGACGCTTCTGGAGCTTGTAGAAGACAGGGTCACGCAGAGCAGTATGGTACTGATCCAAAATTGAGGGCACAACGAAGTATCTGTGTAAAAAACCGTTATTTAGAACTTTTATAACTTCCAGCATATATAAATGTACACATGGTGACGTGCCACAAATATCAAAAAATATTTAACTTTCAATTAGTCATTTTTGTGTCGATTGAACGAGATCTTTTTATCAATAATTCAAATTCAAATTTTATTTAAGTTAATCGATCATCCAAAGAGTCGCCATCATCTCGCAGGTTATTCAAAAAAATGTAAAGTAGAATAAATGTACCTATTAATAAGACAAACTGAGAACTGTTGAAGATTTAATAACTTTATGTTAGCTAAAGCTGGTATTATAGTCTCTTACCACTATAGCAAGTACAACAACTCAAAAGAACAACACATTACAAGCGTTTGGCGTTTGGTGCTATAAGAAAGAACGGTAATTTTTTGCAACTTACTTGTCTGATTTAAAAACGTTAAGTCCAAGGCAGGCCTTCATAACGATAAGCAGGTAACGATAAGCTTCAACACGGTCCTTATCGGTAACGTCGGTAATTATGTCCTTGTCAATTTTACCGTAAATAAGTTTTCCTAGAGTTTCGATATCCTCAGTCTTCTTCAACTCAAACCTCTTGCCGTTGATCTGTTGAGAAGACAAGGAATTATTAGGATATAATGACTAAAAATTATAATTACAAAATTACTGTATGAAATCCAACTTACTTCACAATATCCCTTGACAATAGCTTCCCTTATGATCCTCTCGTAAGTCTGAGCTAGAGTAACAACATCAACGTTATCGTCGCGGACAATGACATAGTTGTTCATCCTGTTGGGGATTTGTACACCGTTATGCAGTTTCAGCCAAGGCCAGTAGCCCTTCCTGATGGGCTTGTGCCAGGACAGAGTTTTGATTTCTCCCAGTCCATTTGATAATCTCTCAAGATAGTACCTGGCTAAGATTTGTTGGTAAATATACAGAGTCAGTTCGCAACGCCTGGTCTTATATTTGTCAAAAATAGCGTCCTTCATCCAGAATGGATGGTCGATGTGGAAGTAGTAGTAGTAGGTGTTCAGATCAATGTCTTCAGTGAAGTATCTCAACCTGTCTTCATCATTAAGGTACACACGTTTGTCGTATACGTTTTCATCGATTATGTAAACGTCCTTGTCAGTCTTCTTAATGCCATAGAAGTCGCATAGTTTGTGGTCGAGCAATCCCCTCTTCATCTTCAACATGTAAGCCTTTTGAATAACATCGCCACGCACAAAGTAGTACGGATAGATTTCGTAGGGAGGAGGCAGAATGATGCCCCTGCAGTCCTCACGGTGTCTACAAGCAACAGTAAGTGCGTAGACAAACATGCCCTCGTTCATGTAACAACGCATCCAACAGGCGGTCTTGATGAAGGTCTCAAAGTCCTTGGCGTAGTAGAGCATGTGGAACATGGTTACTACCTCGTCAAGCTGACGGTCGATGTGGAGCGTAAAAACTTCACCACGTGGAAGCACGCCAAACTTAAGCGTCTTCACAAAACGTTTGTGTACATCGGTTTTCTGAAAATAATATTAAATTAAATTATTTATTGAGCTAGTTTTAGCGTAAGTAACTTCAAGTCGGTTGTCTAACATGTGTTTTACTTACGGTGTAGAGATCTACGCAGTCCTCAATCTTGAAGTTTTTGGCTATATCAACGATTTCCTTGTACATGCAGGGTTCCGTAACATGATTCAGTAGCTTCAGAATCAACTTCTGTCTTTCTTTGACGTCAAATTTAACTGTGAAAAACGGTGATTAAATAATTAAACAATGCTTTATGCGTAAACTTAGTATTACGTTTTATGTTTATGTACATAAGGATTACGTCATGAAATAAAAAGTAACTGAACGGAACGCACACTCGCAAACGTAGTTGTGAGCAACATTTATTTAGTGGGAGATCCTTTCTCGACGAGTTACTACCGCTATTTCAAACTAAGCCCATAAGTGTAAAGGGGAATAGAATATTGATACAAATATTAGTTAAGTTAAGAGAAAAGTAAAGATAAACAAGGATTAGCTGCGCAGTGCGCAGGGCTTGTACAGGTACTACTGATATGATGGTCCTAGGTAATTGTTTACATGACAGTGTGATATAGGCAGCGTCTGGCTCTTTCAATTGTTCGTGTTAAAAAGAGACACTTATTTTATCACGTGGATAATTTGTATGGAAGCCATGCAATTAGCTTGCAGTCAGTGTGCAGTTCCTATAAAATTTGCTGCCGCGGTGCAGTCCATCTGTACCAGCTCTATTACGCACAGTCATATATTAGTAACGGGGCGGATTTCAAGTCAAACCAATTACACAATTATCCAGACAAACAGATAACTTAATGGAATTAAAACTTTGAAGTGCTTACCCGTGTTATGGTCATCTGTTATCTCTCTAGCCATGGCCATAGCGGCCAGGCCGAGTACCAATAGTACGGTCGCCTTCATCGTACAGCCGACCCAGAGGGAACTCAACTGTGCTTTCTCTTACTGTTCCACCCCCTTTTATACCGCTAGATAATAATATTTTTCTCGAGATAAGCAACAAAGTATTCTTTGTTTGCTTACTTTTTAATATTCTAAGTTGTCAAGAGAACATATATTAAGAACAATAGCTATGTATTTTATTGACTCACCTCACATGTCGATAACGTAATGTATTTTTTAAACACAACCCTACCTAAGACCTACCTACAACCTATACAAGTTTGGTTTATGTAGAATCGATAATATTTGAACTGCATAAACGTGTACGTGTAGGTACTCGTGCATACATGTACAGTCAGCTGCAGTGATAGTTGATCCCCCTTTTTTTTGACGGAGTGGGAATGCGTTTACGCACGGTATGTGGGACTCGCCGATCCTTTCCCCTCTCCTGGCAAGAGGGGGAGAATTTGGCCCTACCCACTAAACCCACTCCTGCGTATGACCCCCTGCATACAAACAGTCTATGCATTAGGCAAGTATATCTGCAGCTGACTGCAGAATGTCATAGTACTCTTGTGTTACAATAAATGGCATTTTGCATATTAAACTATGAAAAAGAGTAGTCTATATTTTCTCATTTTACTACGGTTCTGTTGTTGTATCAACAATGGGATTATGTGTTGCCCTTACATATTACCAGATTTGTTGACTGCCGACATTCTAGTCCCATTCTTAGCACCCTTTCAGAGATCATTAGATACTTTGATTGGTTCCTAACAGAAATAGAACTTGGCCTGTACGAGTATAATAAATAAATACATATGTCTTAGCTTGGGCGGGTAAAAGATAACTTAGGTACCAAAAATAAAGTGTTCGCAAAACAAACAAACGCGTAAAGCTTTCGAAAACTCCGAAAAGTTATCAGATTATAATTTCGACCGTTGGATTTCGTGTATTTAGTTAAATAATATCTCCACTGCCAGGCATTTAATTTCTACTAATAGAATTGCAAACGAGTGGTCTTATCACTAGATTCCCAATTTCTTCTATTCGAGCGATTTCAATGTACAACAAGCAACGTATTTCAAAAATTAGCATTTCGCCGTTTTCCACCGATTTTCGAGTGACGAAATCGAGCGATTGAAATTCAATAATCTACCCACATTTAGAAGTCACAAATAGCGGTACCTATATGAGAGATTTTACACGCGTAAATCTAAAATTGATTCGGTCAAGTTGTGTTCTAATGTATGGGGAAGACAAACAAATTATAGCCAGCATTCAATGAATGTAGTATGATACCTTTGGGTATGGTGCTTTACGCACACTAGTGTCCCATGCCCTCCCGCTGACGCAATCCCCCCTTTTAACATGAAATATGTCCCGGATGACGGTTTTTTTTTAATTTTTGAGAAAAGTATTAGAGTTAGGAATAAAGTGTCAAGGGACGAAATAATCCTTAATATTTTTTTAACAAAAAAAGGTTACATGCAACTTTTTGGTAAGACTCACCATCTCGGAGTAATTAACAATGGAGCCGCCATTAACAGGCGTTCCCCTCTGTCGAAAAAAGGCGGCCAATGGTCAACGACATGTCAACCATATGTATGGACTGACGTTTATCTGACATGACGTACCTATACATTTGATGTGCCCCTCCCCCGCAAAAAACGGCAGACTATTTTGTACCGAAAATTTTAGACATGGCGGCTCCATTGTTAATTACTCCGAGCTCACCATATTCATGTATTAACTTGTTGAAGTTCAATATAACATAGTACGTGATAGTACTGAAAGAAATCTTATACGGAAAATAAGCTTGCATTATATGCAACAAGTTTTTCAACGGTTAAATTTTGTCGAAGTTCATCTAGCCATAACTTGAATATGGTGCGTCATATCAAAAAAATGAATTAACCTTTTTTGTTAAGAATTTAATTGGGATTATTTCTTTCATTGACACTTTTTTCCTATATTGTATACTTTCCCCAAAAAATTAAAAATACTGTCAACCGGGACATATTTCATGCGAAAAGGGGGGGTTGCGTCAGGGGAGGGCATGGAACACTAGTGTGCGTAAAGCACCATACCCAAAGGTATCATACTACATTCATCAAATGCTGGCTATAATTTGTTTTTCAAAAAAAAACAATTTGACCGAATCAAATGGCAAAATAGTAAAAAAACATGACCTATACTGATGAAGCACGCGGGGAACGTACGTATTGAAATATTTTTTGGTCTCTACTAATAGGTACATAACAACAGTCTTTTAACAATCTACATGAAATCAACATTATTATAATATTTGTTAATTTCATATTTATTTTTGTAATACTACGCCATCTAGCGCACAGTGTAACAAGAAACTAAAGCGTTTACCGAGCTTCCTTCTATCTTTTCTTGCTAACTCCAGTTATACTTAGACTACTCGTCACTAGATGGCGCTTGTACGCCACCTATTAATTTTTACATTAGTATGATTTTGTACGTTATTAACTATCAAGGAACAATGGTGTTCCGGGCATTTGGGTGGCGTGCGTGGAGCCAAAACCAACACGTAGATGCCCTTTTGATACTTTGATATTAATGGGTACCTCCACCGAGCGGATGCTGCTCTTGCCCGTGTCATGAGACGCTCGCAGAGGTAGCACCCGCCAGGGTGTAAAAACTATTGAGGTTGATGTAATCTCAAATTAAGGAGGCTATTGGGTAAAAGCGATGGACTAAATACTGGGCTATGGGAAACTAACTGGACACCTGCCCCTGCCTAATAAAATGGTGTGCAATTTTACTTATGTGTGGGTTAAATCCGGAACACTTAATTACCTATAGAACCAGATCTGTTATATTCTGTTCTAGTATACCCATGATCCCATGAAATAGCGACAACAATGCAATAAGTAGTATAATGACATCGATGATCTGATGCGATCCTAAAGTTGCCGTAGGAACTTGGTGATTGATGAAACAACACAAACCGACCGAGCGAGTGCGAAGCGCAGCGAGGTGACTTCGTTTCAGCTTGGCTAAAAATGTTTTCGTAGGCCCGTAAGGCCCGGCAGTTTTCTTATATTATAAAGGTCATATTTCTCTTTTCTCAATTTTGTAAGCAGATTCGGAATAGATAATATGGAATCGGAATAAATAGTTAAAACAATATGGAATTTGTTACTCGACTCTATTTTTGACATTTATTTTTAAATGGCGATGGTGGTGAAGTCTACAGATCACAAAGCAATTATTAGTATAAATAAAGAGGTAAGATTTACGGTAAGTATTTAAGGTATTTTATATTTGACTGTCCCTCTAAAAAACTAGATTAGTCGGCGCCGTCCGCAGTCTCTTAAGCTTAAAGAGCATATAATGCAGCCATTCCAAAGACAAGTAATTACCATGTCAAACCCAAACAGAAGTACAGAAAAGTGAAAGTAAGTACACATTTAAATTACTAAAACTTATAGAAGGACGGACGAGTAGACAAGCAAGAAATATTATTAAAAAATACCTAATTAAAATGAGGGGGCAATCTACCGAAATCACTTAATTTTATGACCTATTATGTACCTAAAAAAATTAATAATGTAAGTATATATATTTAAAATAAGACTCCTTAACTCAAAAAATATTTTAATGTTAAGATTAGTAGTTAAGCTTAATATTATATAATGTGACTTTTTACTGAAATAAACAGTAAAAAAAAAATAATAAAGCTAGACTGTATTGAAACAATTACAATATTTTTAAATACGCCCCCCGTTACCCAAGTAGATAAAATATTCTAGTACTTATTGTCAGTTGGCAAGCAAACACGCATATCTCTAGTCTCATTACTAGCAACATTAAGGTAAACATGTTTATAGGTACAGTGAAATTGTTTTGCATACCAAATTTTTATCTACCAAAACATTCTCTACGACATTGACAGTGAATGTCATGTATTAAAGTTAGCCTGACGCCAGCCGTTGCCACGGCGGCTTATCGATAGGTCAATGAATGTCAACTTTAGTGCACAATATTGACTAGTGAACTTTAGTGCAGAGCAAGTTATTGATATACATAATTAGATTATTTCTTTGACAGCTAACAAAACTTAGTTGGATGGTATTAGTACCTAATGAAGACTTATTTGAAGTCAAGGCTTACATATATATAATATTGTATACATATAATATTGTACAGTATGTATGTAAAATATGTAAAATCCATTTAACCGAACCCGAACATGTTTAGATCAGAAATATGAGAGTAGTATGGTACCTATTTTACTTCAACCCGGACACTTTTTGTGGCAGGTCTAAAATAATATATTTTTATTCTCTTTATTTATTTTTCGTCTTAAGTTAGGTTATTTATAATATGAATATAAAAGTAAAATATAAAAACACTTACAAAACAATAAAAAATACATATAAACACATTATAAAAAACCTAACCTAGGGTGCCGCCGGCAGCGGGGCAGGGTCCAAGCTGCCGGTGGTCAGGGCCGCAGAGTGAGGAATCGACGTACTATACGCGCCATGTCCAAAATTACCGCCTTCTGTATCTGACCCTTGATCCAACCACCCAGCGAGAGTCTCTCTAGGTGTTGGTCGAGACTCTTCGCTATGAGACCGTTCGCTGACACGACTATAGGAACAATGATCGTCGAGTCAACATCCCACATGGCGGTTATCTCGTGAGCTAAGTCTAGGTACTTGCTGGACTTGTCCTTCTCGGCCTTCACGAGATTCTCATCATGGGGGATGGTGACGTCGACGAGCACGGTCCGGCGCTGCGATCGATCTATCAGCACGATGTCAGGCTTATTGGCTACAATAGTCCTGTCAGTGATGATAGATCGATCCCAATAGAGCGTGGCACGACCATTTTCGAGAACTGGCGCAGGTGAGTACTTGTAGTACGGCACTTCGCGGTCCACAAGGCCGTATAGGAGGGCAAGCTGCTGGTGAATAATTCTGGCTACGAGGTTATGTCTGTGCAAGTACTCGCCGTTAGCAAGATGAGAACAACCGGAGATAATATGCCTGAGTGACTCTCCGGGACGGCGGCATGCCCGACAAATGTCGACCGTACCGTCCTTCAGGATATATCTCCGGTAGTTATTCGTCATGATAACTTCGTCCGCAATTGCACAGGCAAAACCCTCGGTTTCTCCGAAGAGGTCCCCGAATCGTAGCCAGTTCACCGACGCGGGTAGGTCTACATCGGGTCCCATGAGGGCCTTGTAGAACCGCCCGTGTAGCTGCTTAATATCCTTCCATACCGTCTTGCGGTCCTCGGTGCTTAGTACTACAGGTTTGCGCCAGTTCTCGTTCGCCAAAGAGAGCGGCGTGAGGCCCCTGTCAGCTGCCACCACATCACGATGCATCCCACACTCGTTGTTGAGGAAATAATTCCTGAGATTGTACACCTCACGGTTGTGGAGATTTTTGGCGTTTAGAAAGCCGCGACCTCCACATTTCCGTGGGATGTACAATCTCATAACAGACGAGCGTGGGTGCAGCATACGGTGTGTGGTGAGCAGCTGTCGGACCCTCCGATCCAGGGCATCCAGCTCGGTCTGAGTCCACCTTAGTATGCCAAAGGAGTATGTGAGTAGAGGCATTACCCAGGCGTTGAAGGCGCGCACTTTGTTGCCTCCTGACAAAAGACTGTTAAGTACTTTTGTGAGCCGACTTAAAAAGCGCTCCTTCACCGACTGTCTAATACCTTCTTCCTCAATACCCAACGACTGTGACATACCAAGGTATTTATAGGTTTGTGATTCAGAGATGGATCTGAAAGACATTGTCTCAGAAAGTTGTAAATTTGTTGAATTTACAACTTTCTCCCGCTGTACAATGCATATTTTTATTATTATTATAGAACTCCCCTCTGTTGTTTGTTTACAGTCTTATTAACAGCACCAAATGGCATACGTCAAATTTCATATTGAAGTGTAAATTTCTGCCTAGTTACAAAAAACAATACAAAAACGCATGCGCGTTCTTAATTTAATTAATTGCCTAGGTTACCTACAAACAGTACTCATAGCGCATAAACGTTGTCAATAACAACGCAAATGTTGATCAGGTGCCCCTAGTTACATATCAACACTACGTGCACACTTGCACAATAGGTAGATACGCATACACTGTCAAAATCGTAAACAAGTTGTTTCAAAGTTAACTGTCTGGAAATAGAAAGTAGGTAAGTACTTAAGAAATGTATTAATTACACAAAATATTCTTAGTAGCTAGAAAAAAAAAACGAGCCATTACAATGTAATCGTATAGTAAGTACTCCAGTTTTCCATCAACCAGTTTTAATAAATGGTTTTCGTACATTTACATGATGTAAGTATGTACCTACGTGTTAGACCGAACGTAAGTAGGGGAGACCGAGGTGAGTTGTGACAGAGGAGAGTTGTGACATTGTCGATTTTTTGGAATCTAATAAATGTTAGCGAGCTCGGAACAGTGTGCGTTTGTTAGCTCGTAACTTGAACTAACAAACGCGCGCTATTGCGACCTAGTTTTTAGTTAATAGATTCCAAAAGATCGACTATGTCACAACTCTCCTCTGTCAAAACTCACCTCGGTCTCCCCTACCTACCTTTACTAATTGAAAGTGATTGGGTACTATAATAATTATGATAAAAAATTAGATACATATATGTATTGGGTTACTTACCTACAGTTAATATACAATTATGGAAAATAGGTACGTGAGCAATTCGACAAGTTGTAATAATAATTAGTAGTATTACAGTAATGCTATTGAATTACAATAAATGAAATAACTACACCCTAACAACTTAGAAACATGAGGGTAATAAACCAATGAAATGCAAAACTAAAACATGTATGGAACTCTCAGCTGACAAGTAACGTTTACGCGTGAATAAATTTATTTTAGAATAAAGTACATAATTGGTCTTTTCTCTTTCGCTGGTCGCTCCAGTTTAGTCGAAAAGTGTAAAATCTGCTAGAAAGCAGTGTATTACAATACTCGTACACTGCACCTACATATATTTACTTTGCATCGACATGTTAATTGTAGCTCGTTTCCAAAAACCCCACGTGCTACAATTGGCAGGTCGGAATCCCTACACAGTGATTTAAAGTATCGTTTAAGTCCTCCCCTTCGTTGGCACCTCATTTAAAAGATATAAGACGGCTTTACTGCCAAGTGTGTGAAAAGTCAGTAAATAAACAAGATTTACGTACCTGCACAGCAGTTGATTACCTACCGTTGAACCTCTGCTCACAATAGTTATCCGACAACCGCCAATGATAAATATTTTCTGCTTATTTTCATTGTAGGACACTAGCTCCTGTTCGCGATTTTGGTCGCTTAGATTTTGTCAGACTAGATCTGTTAGTTGGTACATCGAAGTAATTATTATTTACTATTCCACCACTAATGGGAATGTATCATTATCATCATCATCATCTCAGCCATAAGACGTCCACTGCTGAACATAGGCCTCCCCCTTGGACCTCCATACGAATAATGGGAATGTATACAGAGAACAAAATAAGATTATTACAAATTAATCAAGCTTAAAATCTGTCGATTTCCCTAATTTGTTTTGTTGCTAACGTTAATTATGTTTCATGATGAAACGTTATCAGTAAACACGTACACACCTTACATCATTTCAATAAATTTAAACTCATTATTACTCTATTTTTGCACGAAGAATTTATCTTATATGGAAAATCTAGTGACTTAAGCCTGTAGTTGCGGAGCAATGTCAATCGAAAACAAACAAAATGACATTGAACGTTTAGCGTGTAAATTCCGCTCTGGCATGCACGTTGTAATTATGTGCGGGATTTAATCCCAATTGGCGACGTGACTCATAACTACATCCCATAACTCAAATAGATTTCAGCTTTGTTCAGACAGCTTAATACATATTAGAGAGCTTAAACACTAGCCCTAGGGTAAAAGTGGGATATATGCCCCGGTCCCGGGGGTCGAGATTTTATTATGCGACCCAATATAGACCCAATTGTACAGAGATATGCAACACGGTCAACTTAGTTGTAGTTGCAGAGTCTGTCGATATATAAATAAAATAACATTTATTTCATTCGCGAAACTAGAGTAATTGCAATCAAGGCAACTATACCCCCGGGGCAT
Source organism: Cydia splendana (assembly GCF_910591565.1). Lineage (NCBI taxonomy): Eukaryota > Metazoa > Arthropoda > Insecta > Lepidoptera > Tortricidae > Cydia > Cydia splendana. Next base: position 9,431,896 of record NC_085974.1, read on the forward strand.
GTATCCCACTTGTACCCTAGGGCTAGTGTTTAAACTCTCTAATATGTATTAAGGGGTCTATATTGGGTCGCATAATAATTGATTGTCCTAATGTAATGTTACGCATAAAACTCATTTGGCATAATTGTTATTGTGCTGAAACTAATAACATTTCTGAAAAATTATAAAACAAACCTAACCTAACCTACCCTATTCTACACAACCTATGCAAAATATTATCGAAAATACTCTTTGTTTCAGCTGGTGAAAAATTATGCGATAATAATTTTATGCGTAACATTACATTAGGACAATCAATTATAATGCGACGAGATCGGCACCCGTGCAATTGCATGGGACGGCTAGGTGCGATCATAGTTTTTGCGGGATAAATATCCTCTTTCTCGACGGGGCATATATCCTAAACGTAATTTACATGGATTAGGCAACTATCTCATATAGGGGATAGTTGTCCCAAAATTTAGAGGTCCGCAATAATCGCCAATACTTATTTATTAAATATTTCCTTCACAGAAAAGCAACTAGTACATGTCAAATGAGTAATAATAAACTGGTACAAATACATACTTACATTGGTTCGCATCTCTATGTGTACATTGGTTAAATATTAGTGCTTAAGTTATAGTAGGTAGGTACCTATAGTTCGTTTTTTTAGCATTAGAAATAAGGTTTAAACAATCATGACGTGTTTTTAAATTGAAAAACACATTTTAAAAATAAGTTACGGCAAATATGTAACAATTATGAATATAATACGATCATTTATATTCTTCTGCTTTTATAAGTAATAGTTATTGATTTTTAAAAAGCTTTTTTCAATTAAAAGACATGTCAAGATCGCTTACCTTCTTTCAAGTTCTTTCTAATGCTAAAAAAAACGAACTATAGAGAGGTTATGTTGCTAAATATATTACCATTGCCTTCATTCTACAGTTTTAATGAAAAAATGCATCTAGCATATATCAGACCGACTATAACTTATTCAAATAGGTACTCTCATACCTATTCTAAACAACAATTTTCAAAAATTCAACTCAAAGATTTACTTAAATTAAGTTTTTGTTTTATTGCACTGAATAAGCACTGAATAGAGGTTATTGTCCTAATTATATTGCATTAAAGGCAGGTAGATTCGAGTGTCAAATTCACTAAGTGATAGTTGCATCCTGTTTTAAATAAATAGGACCTTGAGACGTAGAGACCAATGGGCCTGACAGACTGTTTACAATTTATATATCTTACAATATAATAATATGTGACGTCCCACAGGTAAAGGTACCCTATGGCGGTTGGCGCTTACGCTATTATTAACGCAGCTCCAATACCTACTATTGCGGTGCTATGCGACGTAAGCGCCAGCCGCCACAAGGTACCTTTTCCCATGGAACTTCACGTATATTTACGTGCTGCTAGGTTTATTGATTGAAACAGGAGTTAGCACATCGTTCTAGCACAATAATACACAATATACATTATATACATGTTCTATGATGTGTCAAACATTCTTGATTGATTGAAGAACGGCACCTTCAGCATAACGGATGACTCGCGTTAGACCGGGCCGTGTCCGGGCCGGAACTTCCGGAGCTTACTTTTCTATGACATGAAAAGAGATCACGTGATGCTTTCCAAGAGAGAAAAGATGCCTGTTAGACACAATAGCTAACAGAAGGGGCAAGATGGTTGGCCACCTGTTATGGCACGACAGATTCTTTTTAAATATCCTGGAGGGCAAGATTGAGGGGAAAAGACGCAGAGGAAGGCCCAGGCTCACATATTGCAGCCAAATAAAAGATAGAGTTTCTCTCGTGTCGTACGAGGGAGTTAAAAGGCTGGCCCACCAAAAAGAAGAGTGGCTTACTCCACCGACATGAGCATAGCTAGCAACACATTCAGAAAAAAATATGTAAACATTGATATAATCACTGTTTAGTCATAATAACGAATGATAAGAATGAAATCCTTGACCACTCGAGTTTTGTTATTAAACTGACCTTATTGTGTGTACGTTGTTGACTCCAACGGATTATACTTTAGGTATTTGTGTGAAAATTTGCATCAGAATAGTATAATAATAATTCTAATCCAACCACCTTTCTTTAGTCTAGATATTTATATATATTTTTGAATTACACCTATGTATTTTGAATTATACCTACTTTCAAATTAATTTGTTTTGGTTGCATTTATACTTTCAAAATAAATAGTAATTTGTTAACAAAAAATAATGAATTTTTGAAAGTAATTCAAAAATATTGGTAAAGTATTTTTGACTATACGGTGGTACACTCGACAATAATACTGGCCTTCAAACATACTTAACTCACAATTAATTGCTGAACATAGGGTTATAAAACCCTTTTTTGCTTTTCCACACATATTTTTTTTTATTTAACAAATTATGATAATAATAACTAAATACTTACGCTATTATCACAATGGTCGCTAAGTGGTTGCTTAATTACTACACGTATGTCTATATTGGATTGTGCGATAGTTCGAGATGAATTTTTCCGGCAAAAATATCCAGCAAAGTTGACTTTGCTGGTTAGTTTATAGGTAGTCAATTGAAAGTCGCACCGAACCGGGTTAGTGTACCTGTAAAGGGTACTGAAGATCGAGCGGCTCCCAAGGAGAAGCTCCCTGTTACCAGTGTGGATGAGGAGGATTTCACAGTGGTATCAAGAAAGAAGAAGGCGCGCACGGCGCCTCGTAAGACTCAGTGTGGTACCGCCGAACCGGCTAACTCTGGCTTGCGGATTGCTACACCGAGTAAGGCGCTGTACGTATCGCGCCTGCATTACACCGCCACGGCTGCTGAAGTAGTGGAGTATGTACACCAGAAGACCGGATACACGCTGAGGGTATTCCAGCTTCGATCGCGCCACTACGTGCACTTCAACTCTTTTGTGGTGCGCGTGCCGCGACCGCTGCAGGGAACCATCGAGTGCGTCGACTTCTGGCCGAAAGGTGTCGTGTTTCGGAGGTTCCGGGGCAAACTGCCGAATCCGACACAAGAGCAGCCGATGCAACGGAGCCACGCCGTTTTGTCGACTAAATAGTGTTTAGTTTTAAGTTTATAAAATACATATGTATGTTAGTCTGTAAGGTATTTGTAATATGGGCCTTGTTGCCTGAATTAAATTTCTAAATAAAAAATAAAAAAAAAATAAAAATATATATGACAAACATGTAAGCTTTATTGGCTTTATATATTAATTACTTAAGCTTCAACAATATTGCTTACAAATTCCATTACCTACGTATTCCTGAGGCCTAAACTTAAAGACTGGCATAACTCAGCTCGTTATAATCCGTCACCATTGGAAAGCATACCAAAACTTTTTAAGATATAATTGGAAGAGGTTTTCAATAGGACCCCATCTTTTTAACGTATTTTTTGTTGACCGAAAGTAGACTTATAAGGCCTAATAATTGTCACTTGATCAGATATAATGAGAAGAAATGTATGAACAAAATTAACGGGCAAAAGGGTTTTTAGTAGAACGGTAGGTACCTACGCTTTTATTGAGAGCCTTAAGTGATAAACTTGTTATTCCCATAATATTAATTATTATTACGCAAATAACTGAATTATTAACCAATTACGATTCCAATGTTGCAATAGTTAACTAACCTCATATCACAAACAACTCGTCCATTCAACTATTCAATTATCTCCAAATTGAGTCTATGAACTTTTAGAAATAACCCTATAAATATTGAGGAGCAGCTTCAAAAATTAACAGTGTTCTAGTGAAAATGAAGGAGTTGACAGTAATATTAGTTACGGCATTAGCCGCGGGAAGTTTAGGGTTCCTTATAAAGGTTCCGGATATACGACAACCAACAACAAGGATAAGTAAGTTTAATATATTGTACCTATTATTTTCATATTTATAGACAATGCAGTAGAGACTGTTTGTATGTTTTTGATTGTGCGAATAAATACCTATCCTAAATGATCTAGCGGTTTAGTTACTGTTTTCTGTAGAGGGCTATTGATGTTATCTTACATATATTTTAACTCCATATATTTATCGTTATCGAGTACCATTGCACAATAATATATTTTGGAAGTTACAGTTTTTAACTTAAGAGTTAAAACGGAACAGTCTTAAATCAGTTACTGCTGGGGTTTTTATTTTCAGGAAAAAATATATACTCATACTCATACTCATACTCATATTTTATTGATAATATAAATTACAGGTCAGGCTTACATGACTAAACTACATTAAAGGTAGATTTATAAATAAGTATACAAGATTCATACATTTGAGAAAAAAAAAGGAGAATTAAGTAAACTAAAAAGTCAATTATTGTGACATTATTTAACTGCTATTGTTATTTATGTATGTCTTTCCCATCACGGAACAATGGTGTTCCGGACCTTTGGGAGGCGTGCGCGGAGCCGAAGCCAACACGTAGAGGCCCTTTTGACACTTTAATGAAATGTAAGGGGTACACCGAGCGGAGGCTGCCCTTGCCCGTGTCATGGGACGCACGCAGAGGCAGCACCCGCCAGGGTGTAAGGACTATTGAGAGTTGATGGAATCTAAAATGAACTAGGTTATTGGGTGAAAGCGATGGACTAAGAACTGAGCTATGGGGTAAAAAACCGGACGCCTGCCTAATAAAACGGTATGCAATTTTATTTCCGGCAGACGGTGACTCGCCCTCACAAGATGGACCCCCACAAAAAGCGACATCTAGGATGGCTCAAGGGCAACACCGGTGTGAGCGGCTCAGGGGTGTCGAGAGGTGTGCGCCGCTTTCTACCCAGTGGCTGTTAACAGCCACTGTGCCAACTCGCGTCTTATGCATATTTCACTTCCACCCCTGGAGCTTATTGCTCTAACGACTCCACTCTGGCCGGCCGGCTAAGGCAAGCCAGAGGCAGAGAATCCTGTCCCACCCACCCTCCTTGCGGGTAACAGAACTCTCCAGGAGCACTCGGGTACGTGAGGTCGCTAATCCCCAACAGCTCGCCACAAGCTGCCCTGCGTTGACTGATTGCACTGGTAAAACCAGCGGGCGATGGGGTCGTCACATCCCTACGTCATACATTTGAGAAAAAAAAAGGAGAATTAAGTAAACTAAAAAGTCAATTATTGTGACATTATTTAACTGCTATTGTTATTTTATTATTAACATTATTTGGTATTCATTATAAATATTTTGAGGTCAAATATTCCTCGACACTATAAAACGGCCGCTCAATCAGCCAATTTTTGAGTCTAGCCTTGAAACTCATCAGACTAGGCGCATCAGTTATGGATACTGGTAGGTTATTGTATACAGCGGGGCCCATAACATGTATAGATTTAGCCGTTTTGGCTAGACTACGTGGCACTGCCGCTAATTTGTGTCCATAGCGAGTTACACGGTCGCTATTTTCACCCCGTCTGGGATATTTATCCAGGTTCTCCCGTGTGTATACGGCTGTCTGGAGTATTAGGAGACCCGGCATTGTGACGATACCCAAGGCGGTGAAGTGTGGCTTAGCCGACTCATGCCATGGTACTCGAGCCATAGATCTTACGGCTCGTTTTTGAAGCCGGAAAACACGCTGCCAGTCGGCCGCGCGTCCCCATAGCTCAAGCCCATATTGTACTATGGACTGTATGCTGGCATAGTAGCAGCTGCGGACTGCCTGCCGCGGAAGAACAGTAGTCAGCCTACCCAAGGCAAAACAAGCTCTTCCCATTTTTCCGCAGATGGATTCAATGTGGTTCTCCCACGTTAGGGTTTGGTCAATATGAAAACCCAAGAAAGAAGTAGTACTGACCTGACCAATAACACCACTGGCGAGTTCCACATGCAGCGGGCGACGCCTGCGTCCGGACAAATCGAACTGGATGAATTGGGTTTTGGTTAAGTTTAAAATGAGACCGTTATGTTTAAACCAGTTCGATAATTGCCCGGCAACCGTGTTTAACTTCAACTCCAGTTGGTCAATGGTTGGAGCGGTTACGATAGCAGCAACGTCGTCCGCATACATGTAAACCTCGCCCTCACTTACCGCCATGGGCAAGTCATTGAGAAGGACCGAGAAAGCCACATTTGACAGAGATGATCCCTGGGGGACGCCGATGGCGGTCGAGAGCCCATGTGAGTTCAGACTACCTCTTTGACCAGTTACGTATTGCGTCCGGTCGCGCATGAAGTCCGACATCAGGTCTTGCGCAGGTCCTCGAACACCATAGTGGTAGAGCTTCGAACATAGTAAGTTGTGGTCAACTACGTCAAAAGCTTTCGAGAGGTCGCAGAAAAGGACTGCGACCTCGAGCTTTCGTTCACGCGCTTATATATTATGTTACTTAAATTAATCAGGGCAAAACACTGGTTATTGGTATAACTTCACGTCTGTCTGCATATAGGTACATTCAGCAAAATTATTAGCTGCGAACCTTGCGTTAAGAATTTAAATATGTATAGGCAAAAGCATAAGTATACTTATACAAAATCTTAACTCATGGCTACTTAAAAGTGCTTAATTAGCTATTAATTTGGGTAAAATTAGAATTTACGTCATATATGTATGTGAGGCTTATCTCTGTCGTACAGTCAGCATCAAATAGATAGTGACGGCCAACGTAACCAAATATATCGTGACACGCCTTTGTTACCATAGAAATAAGAACGAGTGCCGATATGTTTAGCCACCTTGGCTGTCACTATCTATGTCCACTGACTGTACTTCTGAACTACTCTCTTCTTAGTGATATAAGATTGATAGTATAAGCTGTAGTAGCTTTTATAATAATTATAATATGTGACGTCCCACGGGTAAAGGTACCTTATAGCGGTTGGCGCTTACGCTATTATTAACGCCGCTCCAAAATTACTGCGGCGCTATGCTACGTAAGCGCCAGCCGCCATAAGGTACCTTTTGCCGTGGAGCGTCACATATATTCTAGTAAAATAATAGCCGCGACATATCGGTACTCTGTATTTCGCTAAGATCCCCACGTCACAGGCTAAGCCTAGTGTGAGGACCACTCTTTGAATTTGATAACATTTTAAAGTGTAATAAAATTGTTTACAGGTTCTATGGGATGGATTCATATGCAAAAGTTATTACTGCCATTATTTGACAATGTCTGTGAAGAAAGCACCGACCCAGCCATAGTTCGCTTGGCTCAAGAGGTTACTTTAGACTCAATAGCTGATAAATATACGGTAAGCATAAATAGGTATCGTTTATACTAACATACGTTTTAATTATATTCAGTTTTCGATAAACAACTATTGAAATGGAGACCGTTAGCATACCAACATTTGCTTGATCGTACATAATTATTTTGTTTATTAATACAGTACCTAATTGATATCACGCAATAAAAAAGACATCCAATTTTCAATGATTGAATGATCAGTATTGAGTCAATACAGGGGCTATTCATAAATTACGTGATTTCAAATTAGGGGGGGGGGGGGTCTGGACATCGGATGATAAAATAAATAAATATTGGGGACATCTTACACAGATCAACCTAGCCCCAAACTAAGCAAAGCTTGTACTATGGGTGCTAGGCGACGATATACATACTTATATAGATAAATACATACTTATATACATAGAAAACACCCATGACTCAGGAACAAATACTAGTGTTCATCACACAAATAAATGCCCTTACTGGGATTCGAACCCAGGACCATCGGCTTCGCAGGCAGGGTCACTACCCACTAGGCCAGACCGGTCGTCAAATGGTAGCATGACGTAGGAGGAAACGGGGTCATTTGAAGCATGATTTTTGGATGATTTTAGGGGGGGGGAGTCAAAAATCGTCAAAAATCGATGATGTAATTTATGGACAGCCCCTGAGTAGGTACTAAGAAAGAGGTCCCGGGATCGAATCCTGGTCAGAGCATTTAATTGTGTGTTTTCACACATGTTTGTTCCTGATTTAAGGATGTTTTATATGTAAATAAGTACCTACATATTTAAATATTTTACCTATATCGTCGCCTCAAACTCACAACACAGGCCTTACTGAGCTTACTGTGAGACTAGGTCGATGTGTAAAATGGTCCTATAAAAAAAAAGACTGGGCTCAAAAATATTACTCTCTATGGAGCATTTCAGTATAGTCTCAAACAATTCGTATATTGAATTAGTTTAAAACAGTGAAAAATATAGTGTACATTGTTTTTCAGGATCCTGAAATGGTCAATAATCTGAAAAAACTTTATGCTGTTAACGGCCAGCTGCAGAAAGGTGTAATATTTACAGAACTGAATCAAGATCACATGTATGAGTTCCAGTTACTTTACGATGTTCTGTATAACGCTCAAACTTTCGACACTTTTTATAAGACAGCGGCCTGGGCCCGCCAAAACGTGAACTGTGGACTCTTTGTAAATGCTATATACTTAGCAATTTTGAAAAGACGTGACACAGAAAAAATAACAGTTCCTGCTCCATATGAATTGTTGCCACACTACTTTATCCGTCAAGATATTATTATCAAAGCGTCATCTCTATTGGCTGGTGGAGATGTAGCAGTTACAGAGGGCATTGTTAATGAAGGCAACTCGTATATATTAGATGCTAATTATACATGTAACATTGATGCTAGTGGTGAATCTAAACTAGCGTATTTCCACGAAGATGTAGGATTGAATACATATTATTTCTTGAAAAAGCTTCAATACGCTCCTTGGTTTAACACTGAAGATGTGAATAGTAATGATGCAGAGTACTTGTACCATTTCCTGAAACAATTAAACGCTCGTTATAATTTAGAGCGGTATTCAAATGGACTGACACTACTAGAAAAGTTTGATTGGACAACAAGCAATGTCGATTCTTATGATCCGATGCTTGTGTTTTCTGATGGACAAGGATTTACCCCGAGACTCAGTGGTTTGGACATTACAGGCCTAAATACATTACAAAACATCGAAGACAACATAATGAAAATTATTCCAACGCTGGTAAAAGACTATAAAGAGATTTTGCAATACATATTTCTACATTTTAATTCTGAAAGAGTTCTTACTTACGCCTCTTCTTTTAGGTTCAAAATGGATATACTAAATCACAAATTATCAGCAACCTGATGAACCTTCTGATGACCAATGTAGAAAACTACGAATTGGATGCTCGCAGATTCTTTGCAGGTGTTGCGACCGAAAATAGGTAGTTACCTAAAGTAACTGTAGTTACTTATATAATTAATTAATTCACAAAACCATAATAGATTCCAGTGTCTTAAACTTGAAACGTTGTATTTTATTTACGATACTTTATTTATTTAAAGGTGTCGATCTGTGTTGGCGCACTATATGACGTCACTGCGGGACCCAGTATCTTGGAAGATAAATAAAAAAATTGTGGATATGGTAGATGAAGCTCTTAAGTCCCTTCCTGGGTACACAAGGAATGCGTTATACTTCCCTGGAGTACAAGTTGTAAATGTAGAAGTCAAGAAACTTGCAACAATGTTTGAACCATTCAAATTTGAGGTAACAGATGCCTTGAGAATATCGACAGATCGTCCAATGTTCGACGTCAATGTAGTTGAAAGCAGATTGAATCATAAACCATTTACTCTTAAATTCAACATCTCGTCATTAGTGAGTCAGAAAGGATTAGTCAAGATTTATTTGGGACCAAAAATTTTACCCGGTGAATTTGCTATGAAGAAAGATTTATACATGTTGCTGGATAACTTTGAATGTAATTTAAAGATTGGAAGTAACATGATATCTCGTACATCTAATGCAATCGAGAGAACGTCTGAAGATTTTGTTTCGCTTAAAGTCCTTCACAAATTAGTAGAAGACGCAGAATTTGGATTAGATGTTCAACCATTAAACTCTCTTGAGAATTTATCCGGTTTCCCATCACGTCTAGTACTTCCGAAAGGTACTCCAGAAGGTCTACCAATGCAATTACTTGTCTTTGTAGCACCCTTTATAAAAGTAACAGCTGCAGGAATAAACGTTATGCCAAAAACAGAATATAATTCTGCAACCTTATCTCCTGGGTATCCATTTGACTTAGACTTTGATGATAAACAATTCTTTTCATTACCAAATGTGTTAGTAAAAGATATCATTATAACACACAAAGATAGTCGTGGAGCAAACAAAGGTGAATATGACGGGTCAAATAAATGGGGTGGAAGTGATAAAACAAATAGTTATGGTCCAAAAAGAGAACCCTATGATTATAATTTAAAAAAGACTCAATATGGTAAATCCCAAGATTATGAAGCGAAAAAAGATGACCATGCCACTATTGTTCCAAAAGTAAATGATGAAGTTATTACTGATAATATTCAAGTACCAAAGGATTATGAAGTTGATGGGCAAAGTAACCTTGACACAGAAATAGAAGACAGTTCATATTTTTCAGACAAGGAACCTTATGCTCTACGTTTAATGAATAGTCCATACGAAAAGTATGACTACGAGGCAAGGAAACAAAAGTATAATTACGAAGAAAAAAGAAACAAGTATAATACTCGTAATGAAGCCAGAAGAACCAAGTACTATAACAAATATGTAATTGAAAACAAAACTCCAAAACCAGAAAATGATAAGTTGGGAGACAAAATCAACATAAACGATGATGAACTATATAATATTGACGATATAAAATTGCATTCAAAAACGACCTTTGGTAATAACATAGAAGACACGGACGAGAAGGTTATACCCATAAATGAAGCTGCTTCTACACCTGAGTTTTTAGCCCCTGCCATTGCGATACTCCAGCGCGATGATTATATCTATGAGTAAAATAGAATAGAAAAAAAAATATTTTTATAGGTCACAATATTGTTTTACTGTTTTATTGTTGTCTTAAGTTTTTTTAATAAAATACATTTTTATTTTTATTTTGGTATTTATTAAAGGTAAATCTATATCTACTCTTCGTGATCGTATACGATTTAAAAATATTTGTAAGATTTTCTGTGACAATGTGTTTGTCAAGTTTTACTAGTCATACATATGTATGCATAGTTGATTGTTTATATGTAAGGCATTATTTAATAGTTATTTGTTTTACAAGGGGGCAAAGCTGTTGTTTAACCGCTCGTGCCTTTTTGATACACTAGCAAGCGAAAGAATCCAAAATTAAACCACGAGCGTAGCGAGTGGTTCGAAAAATTGAATCTTGAGCGTTGCGAGGGTTTCAAAGCACGAGGGTTAAACAAAATTTGCCCCCGAGTGAAACACAAAATTTTTCACCACACCAAACCGAAGCAAATATTAAATGTAAAATATCAAACAAAATCAAATCCAAATGCATGTTATTAAATTTTTATCATCCAAAATCATCATTTAAAAGTCAATTCAACCAGCAAACATAAGAAAACAACTCAAAATTTGTATTTGATTACTTTGCCTCACGTGTGAATAAAACGCAATTTTGCTATCAGTTTTTGAAGTGCAAAGTAAGCCTTTCCGAGCTGGTGCGGTGAAAAAATAGTATCTTCATAGTAGTAGCGTCCCTTTGAAAATAGACAACAATTATTCTTAGATATACTTTTACCTGACACAAAAAAAAACTTCATAAAATGATATATTTCTGATTCATGAATTATAAAAACAGGTCAAGTGTGACAGACCCATATTCCTTAAATAATTCGATACAAGTGGCACCAACTGAGACTACAGTTTTAACAACATATAAAACACGGATCATTGTAGACTGCTGAGCCAGTGCCTTTTCTGTGCCACAACACATGGCTTCATAAAGTAAAAGTTTTTTAGCAATTAAGTTGTTTTCCGTGTTCTTATCCTGTACTTTTCAATGCCAATATGTATGTTGTGGGTATGAATAAAGAAATTATCTATCTACCTACTCTATCTAGACGATCAATGGTAATTACCATATAGACTTTCATTCATCCGCTTAAATAAACACAAGTCGTCGTTAATGTATATTATTGCTATTTTACACAGTATTCTGTCATTATATTTGGAAATGATCCAAGTATTCTTCAACGCCGATTCGCTTTCCCTATTTTCATCTCTGAAAATTTAAAAACCATCGCTCACTAGAGTGACACAAGCTCACATACAAATAGAAATACATTTACAGTCGATTACAAGGTTTCGGAAAAGAAGTAAAATATTTTTGACGTGTTATTATGATAAGTTATTTGGAAGTCTCTGTGAAGTTGTCTTAAAACGACATAAATATTTTCATTTCGTAAGCCGTCTTCAAAGGAAAAAGGAAAATTATTATGAAAACAATAAATAAAATTGCCCGAGCTTTTCTTTATACAGATACAGACAGATATACTTAATGTTATGCCTTGTTTAAAAGAATATAAAGGCCGGCACACACCGGTTGCATCATGCAGCAATGCCACAGAATAAATAATAGTACTAGGTACAGAAGACTCACTCTCTAACAAAACGCGTCTGTTACGATCAGGCCAGATATGGCCGCTAGGTGGCGACAGCGCCACCAAAATTGGTGTGGAACGGATGTACTTTTAGCTACCTGTTGCAAAGCGACGAAATCGCGGAGTGACCCACGCCTGGCAATGCAAAAGCATTTATCTGAAAACATAAAAACAAGTTTCATTTATTTATTTACAGTACTTTCAAATTCGCTACCTACTAATTTAATTATATGTTTCATGTTGGAGGATATGACCTACTTACATAATATTAGGTCATTACCTATGAAATTGGCGTTTTGTTCGGAGAATTTCAACGAAACACGAATTTCCATACAATTAATTTTGCGGATATTTTTTTGATGGCTAATTCAAACCAAACAAAATTTTTCCAGTAATTTTTGACACCTTTAAGGTATGTTTTCAATATCTCCATTTCTTGAAAATTGGTACCATTAGAAAAATATAAGTAATTTTAATACTCGAACCGACAGCACATGAAAAGACCTATTTTCAAGGCTTAATTCTGAACACTTAACAATAAAAAATAACAATTAATTGTATGTAAAATCGTTGTTTATTGAGTGCACTGTAGTTTTATTGTAATTGTGTATGTACTTTTGTAAAAAAAAAAAACTAGGATCAGACTTATATCTATGAACAAAAACGCCAATTTCATAGGTAAGGACCTAATATATTCGTCGTTGGGCTTTCCAAATCTGATATGTGCGAGGTTTCAATCAAATGAATTAATACCTTATGTGTTTCGTTGCTAGGTACCTATTTGTCAATCAAAAATCGAACACATATCAGATTTGGAAAGCGCAACGACGTATTTAGATTTTCGCTGACAAAGCTCTATTTTGCACAAAACTAATATTTAGGCCGAATTAACGAAATATAATATAATATTGGTATAAAATATTGCGCTTATTAATTGAGCGTTGAATCAAGTTGAGAGTACTTTATGTGCAAATTGATAGAAAAAATAAGAAATGTAAGTAGGTATAGTAAGTAATTAAAGAAATAATAAAAGATTATAACAACATTTTTTTTTATTTTCTTTTGTTCGAGGACGAACGCTTGATTAGGTAGCTAAACATAAAAAAATGTTAGTAAATCATTTTATTTCACGTGTACTACTATCGTAATAAATTATAATGTATGAAAGGTTATTATTATAATAAAACTTTGGTTATAATTTTCACGTGTCAAATTGTATTCAAAACATAGTTCGCTGTTTGGATTCTATGGTTTATTACTCGGTAGGTATATAAATCATCGTTAAATTTACCTAGCAGATGCCAAAATGCTATGCAACAAAATCCGAGCAATGCAATAATCTCTAGCACGCCTTTGCAAGGTAATTATTATTGTTCTAATAAATGCCTCTGTTCTCCTTGCACCATTTTTATATGTCTCTGTTTGGCCCGATGGTTGACTGGTAGAGAATGCCATTAGGCATTAAGTCCACCATCTGTACATTATTTTTATGTTTTGTGCATTCAAGTTTAAATAAATAAATAATTATGGCATATTAGTTTTCATATTTGACCGTTAATTTTAGTTCAATGATTAGCATATCTCCGCAGCCGTTGTATTACATCTGGCGTCTAGATATCACCATTGAATTCTGCAAGGAAAATAGTCTGTTCCGTGCCAAAATGAAGTTATATTTCCACTCCATTGACACCGATGATTCAGGGTCCAGTACCGATGTTGTGGGCATCTAACGTTGCTTTTGGCTATGATAGCCAATTATTTTTGGTCAGGGAATGCTAAATCACAGTAAATTGCTCACACGTCAGTTACGGATCGACTAGCAAATTAATGAGAACCCGTTAGTGTCTGAGACTGCGGAATTGCTAACGGGTTATAAGCTAAACGGGATTACTTCAATGAGCCGACTTAAAATGTACGAAAGGATATTTTAAAAACAATATGAGCACAATACAGTGCTTCCATAAATAATGTCATTATCAATAAATATACGAAATATATAGAGAGAGTCAGGTAAGCTTGACCGAATTCCTTTACAAATCCATGTCATCAATTCGTGTAACGTGTGCCGGCGACACGAGATCGTCGATCGCAAATAGGAACGCTGAAGTGCCGACAAGCGGAAACGTAGGAAGCTTAAACAGCGTCAGTTTGCAGTGTTTGAGATAGTAGCCAATGAAAATAGACAATTGTAGTGATTGAATGATCCCACAACTAGGTATGCGAGTTCATTCGGGAAGAGCCAAACGGCTTTGCCAGATTTCAGTTTAATTTGCCAGTATTTTTTCAGAGACAATTAATTAATTTTATTGCCGATTATAAGATTTTTTTAAATTGTTCTATTAGAAACATAAACTGTTCTCGTGCACATTTACAATGTTTCTAATTGAGACAAATGTTTGTACTAGATTATATACCTACTGTTTAAATTAGAAAATTATTATGTAAAAAGATTACTTACCATTTATTTATTTTTGTAAAAAGTCTTATTATGATAGGTTCGTTAGTAGTATCTTCATAGCGCGATCCCGGACTTTCGTTAGGTTTGATAGCTCACTAAAGGAGCAGACTGTAGAAATTAACTGCGGTTTGACCTTCCGATGTAGAAAGTCTATAAGGCCTTATTGGGATTAGTCCAATTTCGCGATATTTTCATTTACCGAAAGCGACTGGTAAATATGAAATGATACTTCATACCTAAACTCAAAAATTTTAATCATTTAAATATACATAAAACTAGATATCACATCGTTAGCGCATAATTACCATCCGGTCATCAAATCAAACGCTGACCCAATTCTATTTCCGCGTCACACTGACGAATTCAGACTGGTATAGTTTTTCTCGTTGTGGTATTCGGTGGAGAATACAAAAATTATAGTCGATCCCCGACATTCTATATCTGCGCCGTCTCGCCGTATAACCCGTTTCACGGGCCAGTGGTGGCCAATCGATGACGCATTCACTCACCATTGTGTGGATTTCGAATGCTGACTGAAAATGTTCATTAAGCACTAGTTACATGCACAAAAATACAATTTTATAACAACCCTTAATAGAAAATTATTGAGGGTTACTAATAAATGCTGTATCACGAGTAGTCTGAAAATTCAAATAGAGTCAGAGTCCTATCTAACTTGGGCTTTAAAGCTTAGGTACTTACCTAATAAAGCTAATTGCAAGTACGCATCTATTATTTTGGCTTTGTCGGCACTAGATAAATATTAGTATTTACTTTGCTGCAATTTGTAAAATAATATTTTACCTCAAATACGTTTGAACAAAAAACCTATTTTAGGTATTATTGCCGTAGGATTCGAATATTTGACTAGACAGTAGTATGAAGATAGTTTTATTAAAATTATTTTCTACATAATTACAACCATATAGGTATAATTACATCAATTTCCAATCAATTTATTGTACTTTTCATTTTATATTAAAAATCATAACAAAAATTATGTCAATTTAAATCTCCTCCTTTTGTTGTAAGTACTATTTTTTTATTGAGCATTGTTTTCGTAGACGAAATGATTTATGATTATAATTAATTTAAATTTTGAATTAGTTTAATATTTTTTATTTTGATTCGTTTCTAATAAGTATAACTTGACATGCTTTATGTACTACATAATTGCAGGAAACATACAGCAAAGGTTTCAAATGTCTGTAAAATCCCTTCCATAGCCCGCGGCGGCGCGCACGTAATATTTTCATTGAGCTTGTTTTGTATCGCCACTCGCATCAAAGGAATTTCCTAACTAAGGAAACGAAACGTTCGAATATATTAGCGCTACGTATCGCTTCTGGAATGCTTTAGAGTTGGCATGGACGTTCGTATCTGTTACGATCAAGGACTGGGCGGTTTACGCGTGGAATGATTGTGTGTTGATTCAGTAAACATCACACTTCAGTTTACCTGGCAGAATATAACTAAATTTGAATTCGTCAAGTAGGAATTAAAGATTTCGCTTACAGCTTTGTTTTGTTATTTATGTAGTTTATTTTAGAATTAAATTCTTTCAGGCGTCTTTTCTGGTTAGTTAAACAAGTAGTTCATACAACATACCTACATATGTATAGTATGGTACAACATATGTGCACAACATATGATGTACCTACTCCCTACTTCTAGAAACCAGAAAGTCGAGCAAGTGCTCTTTCCTTGGAAGTTACATATAAATAAGTAACTATATTATATATCTTGCAATAACTATTCCCACAAGGCTAGAAATTGGCCACTAGTTACGCCTTTACGAGTTTGCAAATTGATAAAGTTTAATTAATGAAGTTTTTCTTAAATTAAGTAGCGAAAGGCGTTTTAGAAAATAATGATATGTTATAAAAAATACATATTCCACCTTTCACTCAGTAACGTGCTTCCGTTAATATTGGGTGCTTTTATAAATAAAAAAATATAAAAAAATACGGTTCAGGCGGAGTATGTCACTTTCTTAGGACGTCACATTCTGAGGACGTCACATTCTGAGTTCGTCACTTTCTGAGTACGTCACTTTATGAGAACGCCACTTTCTGAGAACGTCACTTTCTGAGGTCGTCACTTTCTGAGTACGTCACTTTCTGAGTACGTCACTTTTTGAGGACGTCACTTTCTGAGAACGCCACTTTCTGAGTACGTCACTTTTTGAGGACGTCACTTTCTGAGAACGCCACTTTCTGAGGACGTCACTTTCTGAGTACGTCACGTTTTTTAGCATAGGTACGATATCATCATCATCATCATGTTTCCAAGCAGATGAAGTCGCGGGTCGAAGCTAGCGCAACATATTATCTACAGTCCGTTAACTCTCAGAATGACCTTCGGATTTTAGAAAGATACTTACATCGGGTATCGGCGGTAACACGCGAAGGTGATACTGCTGTTCTGCTTTCTTACTCACTCGCAAAAAGTTAGGGATACCTATTGTCTCAATGTAAAACAAGCCCTAATTTAATGACGTTATGCTTAATATATGGTTGATGACTATATTGCGATTTGACTTTTTGTCATAATCTATATAAAATAGAATCAGAATTTGAAAGCAGAACGTCACACCGTCATTTACTACTTCTGGCTGAAATTATACACAGTCACATATTTTTTTGTAGGTGCGTATATTTTTTATAGTTTGTGTTTTTTTATTTTATCTCTAGTTTTAATTAAAATTTACTTTATTATAAAAAAATAAATTAAAACAAAAATTTTAAATTTAATTTGTATTAATTATACAGTACTTAAAAGTCACATATTTTAATATGAATTTAAATATTTACCTACTAGTTATGGTGGTATTAACTATACTCTATACAGGGTGGTACAAACCTCGATGTACAAAATTTTTAAGTGAAATCTTCTTTAGCGGCACTTTGCACTTTTTGTGATGGGGAAAAAATGTTAAACTCTCGACAGGTCACGTGACCGTAAGATTCGTAAGACGTAAGACGGACACGTGACCTGATCGAAAACCTGTTACAATGTCATTGAGTTTTCACTTCTGACGGCACTCCCGGAGTGCAACCCGTTGTTTTTTTTTAGATTCTTCACTACGTGGGCTATCAGATTACTAATTTGGGAACTTTCCACCTCGATTCCTTTGACCTTATTGTCACTTTTTTACCTTTAAAAAAACTTAGGGACTAGCAGTTTCTAAAATAACCAAAAGTCGTTGAATCGTCGTAAAATCTAAACTTGACCTGCTTGAACGTAAAACTTTGACTTTTCTCTTTTTTTTCCAACTCGTAGCCAAGTGAGGATGCTGATTTTTTTAGCAACTGCGTCGTTTGTAAAGGATTATGTTACAAAAAGAAACATTCAAAAAAGTTCAATAAGTAGTTTTTTTAAATAAATTAATTGGTTCGCCCCGGAATTTCTTAACAAAAGTTAAAAGTTCAAAAATTCATAACTCGAAAACTACGAAAAACCGGCTAACATACATATTCTATAATTGAATTGAGGAAGCTAAAAAAAAATTTTGGACTTCGTGGTATAGACCACCCTGTGTAGTTTGAGTGTTGGATTGCAAGTTGCAACTAAATCAGTACGACGCTGTCATTTTCTATTACGCGAATACGTCCGATTTTACCCGAAAAACGAAGTTCATTCTGAGACGTAACGGACTGTAAGTGGTCAAACAAATTTGTCATTAAATAAGAACAATAAAAACTACACTCATCCTTTTCTTTTGGGTGCGAGTACTAGTGTAAGACAAAGATAGTATGTTTATCTCTGTCTATGTTTGAAATGAGACAGTCCTTTGACAAACTATATAACCTTTTTGTAGTTTCGGATTTTAAATAGAAAAAAAATCAGCGATGTCAAATCGGCGACATGATAGATTTTTATTGTCAGGCTAAAAGTACAATGGAATATTAATTTAAAAATTCATCGTGTAACCTATATAGGAAGAAAACAAATAAATTACATTAAATATATGCAGAACATGAGAACTATGAGAGTATGGATCACTCCATACGCAGAAGTGATTGATGGCTGAACATATATTTTGAAATTCGCCAACGATATGAAGAAAAAATCCTTTGACGCCTATTCTCCACAGGTGACACGAGAAGAAATATTGTCTGAAACAAAACTGCAAGAGCTGATTTTTATACGCAGATATCCAAAATTTACACTATCACCAGAAAAAAAGACGTGAGTTTATGGAGACATGACAGAAGACGCGGTATGCTGAAGAATATGTTGTCACGAAAGGACCGGCAGTCCGTTTAAATGTAAATATGTGGGAATGACCTTCTACTGGTGTCAGCGAGCTTGCCGTGATACCTTCACCAGCTAATCACAGCGGCGAATGATAAAATTATGGTTCCTACTGTGCGAAACATTTATGTGTATTGAATACCCATAAATGGCCTAACTCCAATCTGTGGCTAAATGTTTTGGTGCTTGTAGTTTCTAAGTATTCTGAATTAAATAATGATTTAAACATAATTAGATTGTTTTTTATTATTTATTGCTCTATTTTCACTTTATTGCACGAATCATAGGACGTTTTGCCAAATGGAATTCTCTACCAGTCAGGCGTAAGGCAAACAGAGATTGGTATTGGCAGGTATGTAGGATATAAAATCGACCGTATGTCGAACAGCTAATCTGGTTGCTGGCAGTATACATTTTTCGTGCAGGTATATTATACTGTTAAATCGTACCTATGCTAAAAAACGCGACGTACTCAGAAAGTGACGTTTTCAGAAAGTGGCGTTCTCAGAAAGTGACGTCCTCAGAAAGTGACGTACTCAGAAAGTGGCGTTCTCAGAAAGTGACGTACTCAGAAAGTGACGAACTCAGAAAGTGACGTCCTCAGAAAGTGGCGTTCTCAGAAAGTGACGTACTCAGAAAGTGACGAACTCAGAATGTGACGTCCTCAGAAAGTGGCGTTCTCAGAAAGTGACGTACTCAGAAAGTGACGAACTCAGAATGTGACGTCCTCAGAATGTGACGTCCTAAGAAAGTGACATACTCCGCCTGAACCAAAAATACAGTTATAAAGCTCGTAACTAATGACCTGTTTAAAATATGGTATAACAAACGCAGTCAATATAAAGCCAAGTTTTTTTCTTTCGATTACCTATACGATTCGATTGGTTGTATTGATTGTACTTATATCTTATTATTTGGTAAATCAAGTTTTAAATACCTACCTTTTGATTTCTTTTCCCCAGTTTCATGAAATCACTGCTATTAGTATAAGGCCCCAACGTAACCACGAGTGTTCTGTTATTGGCAAAATGGCTGCATGTTAATTATTTTGTTTATAAAATTATTATCTTAACAATCTACCATAGCCATTATAACCATGCAAAGCCTATTACTTATGGACAATAAGGGAAGGGATTTAATACAATCTACTCGTATCATCGAAATACAGACTGTATTTCTTACAGGATACTTTACAAGACTTTATAAGATATTTCTTCTTCAGGTAGGTCTTTGAATATAAATAATAATAAACTTCCATGACTACAAACACATTTAAGAAAACATTACCCTAGATTCTATCTATCTAAAAATGAAAACCTTTATCCATACTAATTTTTGAATAACCAAATCAAAAAATTGAATATTATCATTTCACGGTTAACCTTATGATCTTTTCATCCCATGCAACATTAAATAGTTAATGAAGTGAACCTAAAACTCAGTAAGTAGTTAAACTTAAAGAAACCATGATTAAAGATGCTGCAGAATATTATTAACCAGCTCTAACGACTTAAACTTACTTCAAATTTGGAAATACCTACCATTTTCCCCTTACAGAACTCTGTGTATCTACTCTGTGAAACTTACTCAAGTTTGTACGCTATAGGGAAATATAAAGTTGTTTTCATACATCTCAGCGTAAATTTACACTGCAACGAGTCAATAAACACGTCATAATCCCGCGTTCGATAGAGACAGAAGCAAATTAGTTTTTCACTTATTTTCGTATTCCAGAGTTTCTACGTTTGAGGATTTTCTATAAATAGGGGTGCCATGCGGGCGAGAAATCCAGTGTAACAACACTCGCACTCGGATTCGGTTCTTGTTACATAAAGCTACCAACCCTACTGCCATGGTGAGGACGCATTTTGATACGCTTTTAGTGATGTGAAGTTAGTGATGTGATTGAAAGTTGTGTCAAGTGTACAATTGCGCTGGGACTGCGATTGTTTTACCAATACACCACAAAAGGCTGTCCTTTTTTCAAAATAATACTATTTCCTTTAATATAGTATTCCTCAATAGGTACAATGTCTTCTCTTTCTTAATCTTCTTCTCTTCTTAACTTTACCTTCTTCGATAGGACACCGACGACGATCAGAAGATGGCGATGCTTCGCAAAGCCTTCCAGATGTTCGACACCACCAAGTCTGGCTACATCGACTGCCTCAAGATCTCCACCATCCTGAACACCATGGGTCAGCTGTTCGATGACTCTGAACTGCAGGCTCTCATTGGAGAGAATGATCCAGAAAGTAAGTTAGCCCGACAATAGAGCCTTTCACTACATTATCTCTTACCTAACGAGATTATTTTACTACTTTAAAAAAATATATATGTACCTAAAAGCCGAGTTTTGGCCTAAAGGAGCCCACCGATTACCAGTTCGCCGGACGATATCAGAATATCAGTTGTCCGGAGCTGTCAAGTTTTGCGTTTAACTGACAGGCTGATATGGTCCGGCGAACTGGTAATCAGTGAGCCCCTTAACATTGAAAACCCAGATACTTTATCGAATATTATGAAGTATTCATATTAGTGAAAAAAAGCGTTAGGTACTTAAGCGACACTGTAAATGCACAGTCATTATAAATAAACTACTTATTAATCTTAAAAGAGTTAGTAAAATAATCAATTTTCGTTTTTTTTTTGGAACAAATCGATTTGATCTGCTCCGTCAGACTGGAACAGTTTTTTTTATGATAAGAAGCTTCAGTGCATCTTTAATTAACTAAGTGTTAGTTCAGTGATTACCTACAGGATACAAGACAAAGACACGTTAAACTTTTCAATGAAATAATACTCGTATTTTATAATACCCAATAATGTTTATTAACATTTTTCAATTTTATGTGTGTAACTGCATAAGTTTTTTAATTTTTATATTACAATAGTTACAATACAAATATTCTATAATGCCCACCAATATAAAAAGAACATGACATACAATTTAAGCATATAAATTAAACTATAGTAGACATCAGGCAACAACAGGCTGCAGCAGGCAACAGGGAATAATTTGAAATCTAATTTGGCTTTACAAAACAAATAAAATGGTATTAGTATGATGAACTTGTCCACATTATTTATATTTCTGTTTTTTTTCTGGGTAATCTATTAATTTTATGGCTTAAAATAGTTCTAAATCAATATTGCGCATTAAATCTTATACAAATGAATTGGTTTACTTCGTATAACTGGCATCCATACAGTATAAATATATAAGGAATAAGGAAGCTACATATTTTAAGCTTAACAAATACCTGTACCGTTTTGTGCGTCTACCATGGGTGTTGTAAAAATTTGGTAACAGACCTTTAAAAATTTCACCAAAGAGTGACACAGGTGACATAAACCTGAACTCTATTTTAATAAAAGATATTTAGTTTGATAGGGAAGTTACAAACATTTAAAAACATGTTTATATATATATATATATATATTAAGTATATATATATATTAAGTATTTTAGTTAATTTTAAATACGTACCTAAAGCACTTTCTTTGACGAACCGACAAGTACTTATTTCTGTGAATTAATTAAAATATCAAGAAATATCTAAATAACTTTAAACAAATAATCCATACGCGATGTGATACGTTACTACGCATGACATGCTTTTACCATGTAATGAAGCATCATGTTTCTTTAAAAATCGCGTATTCTCAATTTTAATTTACATGACACCCGAAATTATAACGTGCTCTATTCTTTTATTTATAAATATCCATGTCTTTTTCAATAATTTTCAAAGTTTAAAATTCGACCACATTCGTGATAAGTATAACGGCCAGTATTTTTAGAAGGCGAACGCAACGCTTCCTAAGCACGTGTAGCGTTGACGGTCGCACCTCTGCGCCACGAAATATTTTTACTCGTCGCCTCAACTCAACTGACGATGCTATTTCCGGATGACTCCTCAAGATCTCCGTTCCTTTGGTCGCCTCGGTTTACTTTTTACACTGGAATCGTTAAGTGATGAAAGGAATTTATATTTGGCAGTAGTAATTAAAGTCGAACTACAAATAAACTTGGCGCTTAAAAATGTTATGAAACGTTTAAATGTTTAGTTTAATATTTTACTGATGTTAACGAAAATTCGTTCACATTTATATGTAACGTTATTGTAATATCACGATAAAATACAGGATAGTTAGAGTTCAGATTAACAATATTGTTAAATTTAACAAGCCATCTCTATGCAAAGGACACAATTTTGCAATCTAGTTGTTGGAATATTAGTGAGCTTAAAAAGAAGCTCACGATGTATTGTTTTTTTCCAGACTCTGGCAAAATCAACTTTGATGGCTTCTGCAACATCGCATCTCACTTCTTGGAGGAGGAAGATGCCGAAGCTATGCAACAGGAACTGAAGGAAGCCTTCAGGTAGATAAACAAATAAACAAACATTAATATTTTTTGCAAAGACTTTGTACAAAATATTGCTCATAATGTCCTCTAATTACTCGTAACTCTGAAAATTACGAGTTCAACCTCGTATTCTGTTTTTGTATTGTATAAATATTTAAACACGTAATAAAACAAGCAAGCTCTAGTTACATCCAGTAATATCCTACCAATCCCTTTGAAATACTTTTAACATTTGAATTTTATGTCATTTCCAGATTGTACGATCGCGAAGGCAACGGCTACATCACCACGTCCACGCTCAAGGAGATCCTGGCCGCCCTCGATGACAAGCTGAGCAACTCCGACCTCGACGGCATCATCGCTGAGATCGACACTGACGGCTCCGGAACCGTCGACTTCGATGGTACGTAATTGTAATACCGTAGTAGCCGTAAACCAAAGTGACGACCGAGGTCATATGACCTATCACTATTTCTCTCAACGTACATACGACCACGCGAGTGTGAATGAGAAGTTTTACGACCCTAGTCGTCAGTTTAGTTTGCGGATAGTATACATTTATGATGTACTAACAGCAACGCTCTTGACTGATCATCGGTGGACCTTATGGCTTTGCAATAAGGATCATGAATTGACAGTTAACAGTGTTGTCAATGGTAAGTATACACATATCCCACCGCCAACGATAAGCGACAAGCGTGTTTATTAATGGACTAAGGCGATTGATAGATGCTCTCTTGTCGCGGGTTCTATTAATAAAGCCAAAAAAAGGTATCTTCTTAAGGCACCACTTGATGGGGTATTATGTTAAATTGATATTGAATAAAGAAAAGTCAAATAATCCCTGTAGTTCTTTAAGACATAATGAATGGTAATAGGCATTGTTAGTTGTTGTTAACTAGACAACAACGTCACCGAGCTTAGTTTGTTCTCCGATTTAGATCGACTACTTTTAATAATTACAGTTTTTTTTTCCTTTTCAGAATTCATGGAGATGATGACTGGCGACTAGGCGTATCAGCAATATTCCCATAGTATTATTACATTTAGTAACTATTTATACATTACTTAGAAGTTATATAGACTTCGATATTAGTACAAAACTTACTAATGCGGTATTAGCATGGTTCGTGACAAAAACAACTTTACATCATCTATCTTATAGATAGTGCGTTTTATTAGACAGTCTACATTGAGTAGGCCAAGGATCAGAGGGCGTTCTAAAGAATTATTTCCGGAATAATTTATATGATATGTTCTTTCAGTTCTCAAGAGACATTATATTTATAATATTTATGGTTATACTTATACACCTTGATTACAAGAGGAAACTATTTAAGTTATTAACATCTAAATAAATGCCTTTGTTAATAATTTTGTTTATTTATTTATTTATTAGATAAAACACTGAACTGTCAATTAGGTACCTACTGTGAGTGTGAACTATTAGTACACACGGATACCTATATGTTTGGTATGGTTTAACATAAACATACACATATATTTATGTATAATTTCTACTCAATGTAACTTCTATTTTTTCCTAACATCAAGTAGCAAATAATTAATGAATCTTTAAAGTAACCAACATTCATATAAGATGGTGCACAAGAAAATACTACCAGACATATTATAGTTTTCACTTAAAGGAGACATTTTGCACGCAGTCATGTTTAAAAGCCAAGAATTAGGCTCCAAAGCAGTAACAATAAGAGACCAATTTTCTATATAAGTTCAAATATAAATCCTCTATAAATAATATTATTGTGCACGTATTTCTACAACATAATCTGCTTTGCTTGACGCGTTTCCGGCTTGTCGACTCCCATTCATTCATCGCAATTTAAGTATAAATTTAGCATTCAACAGCCAGTTCAGGTGTTATATTGGTTATATAAGTGCCTAGTCTAAAACTTCCACTCCCCACGTGATTGGTGTTTGAAAGTGAGGAATTGTCCCTTGTTCGACTAAAATTAGCCATCTTCCCACCGCTACAATTGGTCAATTTTCCAATTGCATTTAGTTTCCTGAGATGCGCGTACAGTTGGGGGCGTGAATGATTATTTTGTATTCTCACCTGTCCTGTATATCCAACAAAATTAAAAAAAATACATTTAGAAATATGTAAATTCCTTCTCTTAGAATCATCGTTGTATCTTAAGTAGGTATTTCATATAATACCTAATTAGGCCTATACTAATATAATTTTATATAATACCTAATACCCGTATTAGGTATTATATGAAACTATACGGATTAAACACTGATTTAAACTTTCACGATTATTAAACATTATCAAACTACACAACGAGACTTAATCGCGTATTTAAGTTTTAAGATTTACCTCCGACGTTTCGAGGACGGCGTTGTCCCCGTGGTCTCGGAGAAGACTGGCTCAAGTTGACATCAACATCTTCTAGGTAGGTAGGTATACGGGTTTCAAACGTACATTTGCAAAAAAAAAATTGCCGATTTTATGATGCATGTATGTAGTTGAATTCCTGTAGTTTGAATATTTTATTTTATCGTCACTAAATAATAGCAACGCGTTCATTAGACTTGATACAAAGTTGGCTAGCCTTTATTTGAAACAATCTAGTATTGTCCTTGGAAAATTAGTAGCCCGGCTAGCTTACAAATTGTTTTAACGAGACGACACTGGATGATTACCTTACTTATATGTCTTAACTGTCTCACTTATAGTAATAAGTCACATAATAATGGACACTAGAAATTACATGTTAAATACACATTCATTTGTATTCCATAATTTTTATCATTTTATTTAGACAATAACAAAAATGATCAAATTTTCAGTAAGGATATCCACAACGCAGCCTTCGTCAGGTGGCCACAAATGCAAATCCGCAACATGCTTCGTCCAAAACAAATCCATTCGTCCATAATATTTCCATGTACTATCAAATTTCTAGACGGTTACATAACAAACTTTTCACGTGGACTGTACAAAATTATGCCTATTAAAATGACCGCAAGTATCTCAATTGGATCAGCAGAAAGAGTTACGTGGTTCCAGCTACATATAGTCCCTGTCTCTATCGAAGTGCTTAGTTGGGCTCAATGGTCCGCCGTGAATTCAATCAAAGAGGGAAAATGTTTCTCTGGATTCTATTTCTCGTGACTACCACTGCGTCTGCTCCGGCGGAAGAGTATCGAGCTATAGTCAACGAAGGAGGTATGCTATTATAAAATATCGATTTCTATACTACAGCCAACTTTTTTTTAATTAGCCTATAAGAGTGTCCTACTGTTGGGGAATAGCCTTCCCTATTTCTCCCCTATTTCAGCGTTGCAGCAGTGGGAGATGGGCAAGTCACACTCAATCTCCTGGATAAAATATGCTTGAGAATGCAGCAAGCCCTTGCCATTGAGAAATGCATGTTATCAAAAAAATTAACACCTGTCGTGAGAGTCTCATAGAACGCTGCAACTACGTTATTAACATATTTTAAAATACAAAAATAAACAAAAAAAAAATTATAACCCGAAGTGTTTGTTGACAAGTCATTGACATCAGTTAAGTAAATGACATTAACTTATTTAGTATGTGTAGTACGTACAACTAGGACAGACTAGCTAAAAACTCCTTTGTGTCTACGTAAACAATTCGATATCCAAATAAAGACAATGTCCATTTACAGAATTCGCTGATGATTCTTCAGTTATGAAGATCGTGCCTTCGGGCTTTTCGCCTCAGAAGAATGATTATTTTATTAAACCTGCATTGGCTGAAGTTGTAAATAAGGTGAGCTTTATAAGTAATGTTTTGACATTCAGATCGATGGTATAATGTACAAATTGAGCCGTTTTGATTGCCCTTAAAAATGTATACCAGATAAAAATGTATGTACGCGTTTTATGTATTAGATAAAATATTATTATTTCATCTCATTTACAGGATAAATCAAGCTACAAGCGTATGCTCGAGATTTTAAAAAAAGGTCATACAAAACTTGGATTGACCTTCAATATTTATGATGATAACATGAGAGAGGCTACTATTGCATTGTATCGCCTGTTGCTGGATGTAGATGATGACAAGTTTGACGATATTGAACGGTGGGCCAGAGTTAACATCAATAAAGACATGTTTGACTACGCTTGGCGATTAGCATCTCTCTATGGCAACAAATTTAAGAAAGAAGAAATGTTACCTCCATTTATTAAGAAACCTAACCATTTTGTTAACAGTGAAGCAATGTGGAAAGCAATGCACTTAAAACTAGGCAATGGCATATTTAACGAGGAAGATGCCAAACTTAACCAATACTATAGAACTGATGATGTAGTATCGATTAATACTAACTATTCCGGTTGGAACTTGCCGCAAAATGGTTGTGATCGAGAAATAAATTACTTCAAGGAAGATATTGCTCTTAATAGCTATTATTACGGAGTGCATTTATTGCATCCATTTTGGATGAGCAACGATGAATTAGATTTGCTGAACCCACGCCATGCTGAACATTATTATTTTACACACAAACAACTGATGGCACGTTACCAACTTGAAAAGGAGCACCTCAACAAGGACTATAATGAAACGTGCGATATTAACTTAAATAGTTACAATTCCTACCTCATACATGACTATGGCCTACCATTCCCAATTAAATCATCTATTAAGGAATGGAATGAGGGAAGAGCTCGTCTGAAATCGATTGACATTGCGATAAGAGAATGCATTTCTCGAGGACTATTGGTGGTAGGTTTTTACGTACTTATGTTCAAAAACAGAAATCATTTATATTTTCCTTTTGACATTATGTCGTTATAAAAGAAACCTTGTAAAGTAATAGTTCCAATGCAATCTTTATCTTCACAGGATAGTAATGGTACAACCGTTCCCATGGCGGGAGAGTACAACATAGATCTACTATCCAAACTGGTTCGTGCTAATCTAGATAGCCTCAAATCTGTAAAGATCATTAGATCGATTTATGGCTATGGCGGCAATGGATACCCCATCGACTGGTAAGTTTTTACATAAATAATATATGTTTATAATTTTATGCTAGATTTATTTACTTTAATTATTATTCCCAAAAACATTATATTGCTCTTTAGTGGTTTTATGGAAATTAGCTTCCATTTTAATTAAAATGCCTAATAGTCATAATATTTTAGATTCAGTTTCACGAACTTTAGTGTGCTGCTGCTGAGTTTAATCAACAATTAAACTTTCTATATCATATCTATACCTACTTAATTTTAGCAAATGTAACTGGGATTAAATAGATGTTTAAATAGTGCAACCGGTTTGTCTTTAAAATATTTCGACAGTAAATTTATCTTAGTATAGTTAACTTATCTTTATTTTTCAGGTATAACCCAGCCCCTTCAGTGATGCACTTCCCGCACACCTCACTGAGAGACCACACGTACTGGCATCTTATTAAAAGCATGTTGGAATATTTCACGGAATACAGAAAAACGGTAGACAATTTGGACTTAGCTCAATACCAGAACAAAAACTTAGCTATAATTGATAATCGTTTCACAAACATCACAACATACTTCGATTACTACAAATTTAGTTTAAATAAGGGATTAGGAGGTGGCAATTTACAATCACCCTTAGTAATTACAGCGAGGCAAAGGAGATTGAATCATTTGCCATTCATGCTCAACTTTACGCTTGACGCAACAATCGAATCGGAGGTTATTGTCCGGCTTTTCCTCGGCCCTCTGTGTAACGCTAAAGATTGCTGGCAAATTTATGACAGATTTTTTGAATTAGACGCTTATAAAACACAAGTTAAACAAGGACTCAATACTTTAAGTTGGTCATCTGACTCGTCTGATAGATTTTCTTCTGATGAATATTATAATATGGAAGCATCAGACAAGAAAACTAATAAGTTTAACCTATTCAAACTTCCTAAAAATCTTGTAATACCTAAAGGGTTAAAAGAAGGACTCAATTTAACTCTTTTCATTATGGTAACACAAACAGAAAAGTCTTCGTTTGATGAAATGGCGCCTATTACCAATTATTATAACCAAGTTTTAAATGAAGTTGATAAGAAGCCTTTAGGATTCCCGTTCCATAGACAACTAACAGTCCAAGATGAATGTTTTGAAAACTGTAAGTTTTATAATATATCGATTTATCACAAAGCCCGTCCAGTTGATTCTAGTGGTTACTTTTCATCACATTTATATTAAATACATAGCTTAAAACAATATGTTGGATGAAATTAGCAAAAGAAAATAAAATTGTGGGAATCGGGTTGATTCGGATGCTGAACATGTGACACAATTTTACCCGTTGCCATTATGTAAATTACATTAGATTAGGTTTTTTGTGATTAGCAAGTAGTAAAATAAATATTTTTTTATACTAATTAACTATTAGTTTTATTTTGACTGTAGTGCCTACTTACTTAAGATAGATTATATAATATTAAATTTTAAGAAACTTAATTATGAACTACATTATGCATTGTTCAAAAAAATATGCAACAATAATACATTATTTATTTAATTTAAAACTTCTATGCGATTAGCTCGTAATAACATTAGGCCTTCCTAGTCGCCTTCCTTGTCCACTAGTCTACTCTACCACTGTCGGATTGAGTGATATATAATATGGATATTATGCCAAATTGCAGTTTCTAGCGCTAACGATCACGGAGCAAACCCTCGAACAGATAGACAGACGGACATGGCGAAACTATACGGGTTTCTAGTTGGTTATGAAACCCTAAAAACTATTGTATTAGAGTAAGAGATAACGTTCATGATAAATCAGCATGATCATCGTTATCGTTCGTGTTTGTGCAACATACATTCTATTATTAATTAGAATTTAATTAGAATTTATTCTAAATAGAATCACAAAATATTATATTTACTTACCTAATTTTGTTAAACTTTAATTAGTTTCAATGTGTACAAAAATAAGAAGAAATTGATGCTTGAAAGATGGCGCCATACCTTTGGCCTATACTCGTGTAGATGGCGACACCGTTTGATATTTAACGATTTTAACACATACATATCAGTGAAGGAACATGGGTCAAAATGATATAAAAATAATAAAATCATTTATCCATATAAGTATATAATTTGTTTTGATAATACCAACATTCCGCTACTCGATGCTAGATGTCGACTACGAAAATAATAGTCGTTTTGGTACTAAAACTGATGAATGGAGTGAGCACTCTATTTTTTCTCTGTTAATAGTTAGTACGTACAATGTCATATTATGACAATGATATGATATGAATAATTGTTGGTTAATATGCGGAGATAATTTAAAAAATAAATGAATAAAGGCACTCTCTTGTTTTCTGGCGATAACAGATAGTTTGTGTTCTTATAAGAACAGTTTTCTCTAGCGCCCTCTATGAGCGAGTAGCGGCTAAATGTTATGAGATAAGTACTGGACCGAATACCGTGCTCCGTTCTGGCAAAGACACGCGCAGCGCCATCTATACAAATTTTGTAAAGCCCATTTTAGTAAATAAGTGCGCTAAGAGATGGCATCAAGTGCCAAAATAGCTGAAACATTTTCATAAGAGAGTAATAATAATAATGGACATAATGGTAAATACAAAAAGTGCCTATCGATAGTAAAGTTATGTGACGTTCCACGGCAAAAGGTACCTTATGCCGTATATCGCATCTAGTTAATCTTTAATTCATTTCCCGAATCGCGCCGTATGTTTTTATTTTATTTATTATTTAATTTACAATTGGAATAGGTGCCTAGTGGATTGTAAGCCCATTATGTAGTCATAATGGGCATACAATCGCATAAGTTAAATTTATAAAAAGGTTTTTTTTAAATGCTTAATACCTAGTACTTTTTGAAGGCTCATTAGGTATTTTTATCTCTATATCTTTCCACTCTTCAACCCCTCCATTTAGGCTCTTTTTGAGTTTTATATTATTATTTTAAAACTTAAACTGCTTGTTCTTAATTTACTAATAAACCATTAAGGGCCTATTTTAGATTTATGCTAGTTATGAATTTCGTTTAGTAGTACCAATGTATATATATTGAATACAAATAAATGATTTTTCCGTTTACTAATATTATTATAAGATTTTTTTTTACTATAATTAGGTACTTATTTTGTACAACTTGTGTTTGTTAGTTCTTGAATAAGTCGTATTACAAAAATCTAAAATTAGGATGATAGCCACAAACCTCATTAGAAGCTTGTATTTTTTTGGAAAAATAGAAATGATGGCAGAGTTATTAAAGTGATTAGTTAACAATAATACCTGAAAGATAGTCTTTCCGAATTTATATTACCCAGCCTAACTACTATTTAATCCAAAAGTAACCCTGTTCAATATTTTTCTGTATTAGTAGCTATATCTGAATATTAATGGTACTTTGTCGTATAATACTTACAACTTAGAAGTTAAATAGTTTTTTTAAATTATATACAATTTTCTTATCGCTTTTTCTTTTATTGCATTTGAAAATCTAACTAATCGCGACTGGTAGCTATAAAGGAAGGGTGCGATGTTTCTTGTTGTCTGTTTTAGCAAATATTAGTGTATATCGATGGCCAATTTGTAAAAAAAACATTACTTGTTAGATAGTGCCATATTTATATATCTGAATTTTCGTCGTTATAATAAAAGAAACAAACGTAGCATTCATTTGTTTATTTAATGGTTTAAACATAAATGCAATATGAATTATATGAGAGATCTTGAAGCTAATAAATATTATTATAACAAAAATTACTATTTAAAATATCGGCATGGTGGGTCAATTATAAACATACTATTAAGATATTGGTAATTATATACTAAGCATTATATAACAAAATAACCAACTAAAAATA
This sequence comes from Cydia splendana, assembly GCF_910591565.1. Lineage (NCBI taxonomy): Eukaryota > Metazoa > Arthropoda > Insecta > Lepidoptera > Tortricidae > Cydia > Cydia splendana. The sequence goes on from NC_085974.1 coordinate 9,464,194, forward strand.
TTACTCAAGGTTGGTAACTATTTATTGCTTTAACAGACAACAGGCATTTATTAACAAAAATAAATATAACATAAATATATATTGACTCGTATAATTCATCTATATTCATACTATTACATATACAATCAACGGTTTCTACATAAATAAACACAAAATAAGTAACAAATAAATATTATACATACATATATAACACAACACGCGCACAAACTATTTACATCAGATTAGTGACATTCGCTACTCAACAATACAGTTTGACTAAAATCCTAAAGACAACACTGTAGTAACAGTCACATTCAATAAATCCGATGTAACGTTGAGTATCAAAGGTTTAATCCGTAGTAATATAGGTAAAGTTTAGTTAGCAGTGTCGGTGTGAGGCACGTAAACCTCGGGGGTGGGCTTATGGTGGATCAAGACATCCTCCAACATGATGTTGTGCAGATTCTCGATCTGCCACAAGTGCAGAGGACGGTCGACGGGGAAGCCGAACGGCTCATCGCTCATGCGGCGAGCTCCGCTGCCGTAGCCAGGAGACACCACGTGGTCAAAACCAGTACCCTGTTGGACCTTGGGCGCGCGGTACTCAGAGATGTAAGTCAGCAGGACGAAGGGCATACCACCGACGCGACCTGGATAATAACACAGTTTAGCTACATTTTCCTAAGAATCAGTAATAAAGATAAAATATATATCGCAAATATTATGGTGCTTACTTCAATAAGATTTTATCCCACTTGGGAAAGGACTGTTAAGATGATAAAATGGTTTATTATAATTGTAATGATGTGTATAGGTAATTATTATTCAATTTTATTCAGTATAAACATACCCTTAGGAAGCACCAGACGCTCAGGGAATCCTTCAATCTTCTGAGCCTGGCTCAAGACAAATTGACCCTTGCCATGCAGGGCGTTCTCAGCCTTCTCGTAGACCTCATGAGCGCTGGTCCAGTCGTCAATGGTCCATATGTTCTGGATGGAATCGCGCTTGATAACGTGCTCACCAACGGGCACTGTAAAAATAAATGTATATGTATGAATATCTCAAATGCTAAGGGAACTAAGTAGGTATTGATACATTATATTCTACATTTTACTCACAGTCGTAAGTGAACTGGTCGATTTGGAAGAAGTTTTCGGTGTTCAGGTGAAGAGGGATTTCGTAGCCGTGGCTGTCGTATTTGGGAGCCAAGAAGAATTTGACGAGAACGGTCTTGGCGACTTCACTCTTGACGTTCACGCGGATCTGGAAGACCTTGTGGTTCAGGCGAGGGACCTGGACGAGGACACTGACGTCATCAACGACCACCTTCCCTGTAATTTAAATATTGAATTTGTGAGTAATTTATAGATGGAAGGAGCAGCACTTAAACAAACGTAGTTTTTTTTATTCCAACGTACTTTCAAAATCGTTCATGTGCAGATGGTTGGTAACGTTCACGTAGGTGTTTTCGAAGTAGGTGACCAACTTGTCAGTCTCAACCTTCTGGATAGTAACAGCGGGTAAAGCAAGTTCTTCAGGCTTGTAGGGAGGCAGCTGCTGGTGCCACAGGTTGAACAGGTTCAATACACGCTTCCAGATCATGTATAGAGCGGGGTCGCGAAGAGCGGTCTGGTAGAGCTCTAGAGCGGAAGGCAGGACCAGGGGCACGGTACTGGAAAATATAAAAATACATAAAATCCTTATATATAGGTAGGCACTAAGTAACGAGTAGTAAAAAAAACAATGATTAAATATTTACGTCTGGTGGTAAGCGTGCTCGTGAACAATAGAGTTTCCGAGGAGCTCTTTCCAGAGGGTGATGAAGTCCTTGTAGTAACCGGTGTTAGGAGAGTCAGCGTCGGCTTCAATCAGGCGTCCGAGAACATCGATGGATTCAGGAGTGCGCAGGCTAACGAGCTCGCCCAAGTTCTGAGAAAGTAATGATACATTTAAGTTAAAAAAAATCAACTTTATAAAATATAAATAATAAAGAACAATTTCCACAAAGTACTTACGTTAATGTAGTATCCAACGTCGATCGCGTCACGAATACGACGCTCGTAGATATCAATAGCCTTAATTTCATTAATGAAGTCTTGTTGATAAAGGTGGAAGTGGTTAGGCCTAACCGGGAATGGGATTCCGTTGTGGTACAGGAGACCAGGGGTGTAACCTTCCTCAACAATGCCGTGCAGTTCAAGATCTGGGATCTCACCAAGACCGTTCGACAGCCTCTCCATGTAGTAACGAGCCAGGAGCTGCTTGTGCGAGTACCAGAACCATTCACCGCGGTAGTCCTTCACCAAGGGGCAGGTTTCGCTTGCGAGCCATTTCGGGTAAGCCACTTGGGTGTTGTAGTACCATGTGTTGAGAGCTAAATCGTGAGTCCAGTAGAAGACAGGGGAATCGACAGAGAAGTAAGGCCAGACGGTCTCGTTCCACCTAATCACTACATTGTCGTTCCAGATATAAGTCATCGGGTAGTGCTCGACTAGGTGCATGCCGTGAGTGTTGATCCTCTGGGCAGTGGTCATAACTTCTCCATTGAGGAAGTAAGAGGGGAAGATTTCGTAGAGGGGTGGGACGACGAATCCTTGAGTGTCGTGGCGGTGAACAATGGCGGTGGTGAGCACGTAAACGTACAGGTTTTCATTAACACGGTCTCTGAGGTACACGGCAGTCTTGTAGAACGTATCGTAGTCCTTGGCGGAGAACAGAACTTGGAAGAGAGTCTCAGCCTCGAACTGATGATATTCTTCAAGAATAGAGAAAGGCACCGCACGTGGCAGTAGACCATACTCCATGAGATCCACGTAAATCTTGACAGCAGTTACATTCTGAAAAGGAGATATATTATTTAACACTAACATAATATATAATCATAGTTATAATTTTAATCGTTTATTCTCAGGAGTAGGTATGTCAAATGTCTTAGTATAAATCACTTTATCCTAAGCAGTATTTGACCCGTACTAAAGCATTTTAATCATACTAGGTGACCCGTTTCATTAGTCTTGAATGAAGTTATGGGTATTTAGTTAATAACTTACGCTGTAGTGCTGAATGTTCTTCTCGATTTCCCAAGTACTGGCAATGGTCTTAAGTGGCTCGTAGTGAAGGGGCTCATGGATATGGTAGAAGAGAGTTGACAGGTCAATCTGACGCTTGAGGGAAGCCTGGTCAGCTAAAACAATTGTTTAATGTTATTACTCAGAGATATACTATATACTTATTACACTCAATAAGTTTGCTGAATAATGTTGAAATCACAAATTGATACGTAAAAAATGGGACGGATAATTAATGGAACTATTAACAATTTACTGTACATAAATTGCAAGCAAAATATAAAAGCCAAGTAGACAGAATGAGCTTTTAGCATACTAAAATAAGAATGAGCTTCCGACTGATTCATTTAGGTAATTCACGCTTATGTAACGCCATTATCATAAAGCAATGCCAAATCATCTCACGAAACACTGAATAAATCACTGATGAGAGAATAGTGGTGACTTACCAGGTTTCTGGGGCCAGATCTTCTTGAGGGAGTCGCAAGACCCGCCGGCCACTAGGAGCGCTAAAGCACACAACACGAGACGAGCCATGTTTGCCAATGTTGAATTGACCACCAGCACCCCCTTTTATACTGCCACGGGACTGATAACGGAGAAACGAACTGAATGCATTTTGTTATCAGATATGTTGATTCACATATGGTTATCATAGGTCAGGTACCGGTAATGTCACCTTGATTGAAACTATGAATTACACTTTAGAACCGCGTGTTTCAGCGACAGTACAATACAATACATATATTCTTTATAGCGCACCAATATGTAAAAATCATGATATACAAATTAAGCACAATACTTAAACTATGGTAGATAACAGGCGGTCTTATCGCTAAAGAGCGATCTCTTCCAGACAACCTTAGCGACATCGTTACCTTTAGATATACCGGGTGTGGCCTGTAACACGAGCAAACAATTAAAACATAGATTGTACTCCTTAAACGGTGACATTTTTGTTCAACAACTTTTAAAAATTATGAAGTATTTAGACTCCCTATTTTTCATACATAAATATTAGCTTCAATGGACGCCATCGCCTCGCCATAATATGATATTATCATTGTGATTCACGTTGCTTGTCACGCCTTAAACATAACAAAATTCGCAATACATTGCATCTTAGAATAAACTTTAAAGTGTATTTTAATACATCAATCAATCAAACCACAAGTTATTTTTAAAAGTCGTTGAACAAATGTTGGTCAGTATGAAGAGTACAGCCTACAGTTAATTTTTTTGCTCATATTACAGGCCACACCCGGTATATTTATTACTAGCTGTGCCCGCGGCTCCGCCCGCGTGCAATTCGGTCTGTATCAGTAAGCGGCTAATTTCTAATCCTAATTTCTCTCCCTCTCCCCTGGAGGCGGAACTTGAAGTAAAGTTGACAGATGAATATGCTAGAGGACTGTAGTACAGATAAAATATTTTACAATTAGGTACCACTAAATAAAACTACACTCCAAAATCAATAGTGTTTTTCGCCCTTATTCAAATTTTACACGTGATTTAAACGACAGAATAGTATTATTAGGTGTATATCGGACGATACAGTAAGGTATACGCGCGCGAGCGAAAGCGAAGCGGCCTGCCTGCCTGGCTAGAGCGCCACTCACCGTGGTCTTCTTCAGACTCCTGAGGAAGACCACGTGCCCCTTGTAACTTCAATGCGTTGTGAGACTTTCGCGAATGATTCGATTTTTTTCGGGAAGGCATGGTAATGCGTATAAAATGCGTATAAATTGCGAGTCCCAAATCGTTTGACTCCGCAAACAACCAGTGCCGGATTAAGATATTTTGATGCCCAAAGCATTTCTAGACCATGGCGCCCCCTCTCCCTAAGGTCATCAAGATTACATTGTTTTTTTTTTTGGTAAATTGAGTGAAGTTCATTGCCGCATTACAGCCGAGAATGGAAATCAGACACATCATTTTATCACGAAAATTTACAGTGCCGCAGCAGTAACGTTGCAACAGAGTACCTAATGCTGCTGCAGTCGCCACCCGATGTCACCTTTATCATATCCTAGAATGTTATTGAAAACGCGAGCGAAGCGAGCGCGAAAATTTTTCGATATAAAAACGCAATTTGATAGACAGTTGTACATTTTTACTTTTAGTATGGAAATCAGTCACATCATTTTATCACGAAAATTGACTGTGCTGCAGCAGTAACGTTGTAACAGAGTAATGCTACTGCAGTCGCCACCCGAATGTCACCTTTGTCATGTCTTAGAAACTGATTGAAAAGGCGAGCGAAGCGAGCGCGAAAATTTTTCAATTCAATTTTACAATTTTTTTTTAGTATGATCATTTTTAGTTTTCTTGATTACCTACTTAATGTTTACTCAGTTCCCCAAAAGATGGCGCTGTGCAATGTGTGGCAATTAATTTATTGTCGTTTAATTTTGTTGTATTATTAAATCATTATTCTATTAAATTTGTTGATATCCGTACGGTCTTCTAAACTTAGAGTTAATTTGACAAAATCCTTCCTCAGTGGCTTATTCATGTCACAACGTATCAAATTCAGCGCCATCGGTTAGTTTACCACGGTACTCTATAGTGGTAGCACATATTTGAAAAAAGTTTGCACCTCTTTCCTAAGTAGCGCCATAAGATTCAGGGGAAAACTTAAGTCAATCGAGTGTTGTGGCTACCCCCCCTTTTAGGGGTTGAATTTTTATAGCCTATAACTTGGCCGGGGATTTTCTCGACAGATTAGTAAAGATTTCATCAAAATCCGTTCAGCCGTTTTCACGTGATGCGCGGTCAAATAAACAGACAAACAGATAAACAGACAAACAGACAAAAATTCTAAAAACTGTTGGAACGTGTTCTGTTATAGATTCTAAGTATCCCCAGCCAACTTTTTTTCAAATAACTTCCATGTACAGACTTTCGACCCTCTTCAGCTTTATTATATGTATAGATACATAGATATCAAATCAATGTGCTTACTGTTAAGGTTCTTAAGGTTAAGGAGCTACAGATGTATTGCATAATTGTTTTCCATCGCATTTTCTCGGAAACGTTCATATTTTTCATGCTAGTTCAGTCAATGTCAGTACTTTTTGTATCGAGACTGACTGAAATAGCAAGACACGTTCGTAAGTTTTCGTGAAAATACGATAGAAAATAATTATACACTAGGTACATCTGTAGTAGGTATAGGTACTCAGTACAAAAATATAATTTAAACTCGCTCTAAGGCTGATGATTATATCCTAATGATAGTAATGATCCATAAAGGATTAAAGGGCCTTTTGGCATGGCCATAAAAATATATAATAATATCCCAAACGAAATCAAAGAAATAAATAAATAAGTAGAGTACTACACATTAAAAATGCATTCAAAACTTACTTAGTAAAACAAGCGTACTACACATTAAATGATTTTTTTAAGGGGCTACCCCACGCGGGCCGCAAGTGAGAGGTTGGCGGGCCGCTGTTTGCCGACCGCTGCTTTAAGCAATATAGTATCCTATATTTACTTCAAAGTTCATTGTCTTCGAGATATTTGGCATCAAACTTGAACAATTTTAGGCTAAAAAACTGGTTTTCTGGCCATAACTTTAAAATTTTAACCCTGGACACGTTTTTCGAGACGGCAAAGACGAACCCAAATATGTAGATTTCGTACATGTAAGATCCTTCACTTGTAGTGAAGGATCTTACATGGACTAGATACGAAAAAAGTGTTTTTTAGACAATGTTTAAAAAATTCATAAAAAAATAAGTATTCATTTATTTTCAAAATCCGGTAGACAAAACCGGAGATAAAAGATTATAAAACCGATAACCGTTTTTCTTATAATTCTATCTGTAGTGCAAAAAAAGGAGATACGATTCAAAACCTGTCAAAAATCGATGAAAACCTCGGGTAGCCCCTTAACGAAAATATGGACGAATAACGTTACCGGCACAGATAAGTTTGGAAAAAAGGTTACAAGAGAGACCATTATAAATCATACACTAGCCCTTAGGAATTGGCTTATGCCTATGTTGCATGTTATCTCATAAGTTAGTGTTAAGTATATTGCTACACTCTTACAGGGTTCATGTGGAACTGTACTAAGTAGTTTTTTAAGAACTGTAGGTATACTAATATGAGTGCAATAAACAATTCTGATTCTGATTCCGGGCCGATTGCCGAAACGAACCGAATGCAACCGAACTGCTTCTTATTTTGCGCCGACTTGCAGACGGTGCAGATACTGCAGATGAAACGCAGTCCGTCTATGATCAACCTAAAATGGGGGCCTAGCCAAGATGACAATCGTACATCACTTGTTGTTAATTTACTAATCTTATTCTACTTTATTATTTTATCCTTCAAATAAGATATTTTTTAAATTATAATTAGGTACGTATTTACTTCTGTTCTTACTCCCGAGGGCACCAAATTTTGATAGGTATTTTTAATTTTTAGTTTTAGTTAATTTAATTGTAGTTAGTTTTAGTTTTATATTCGTGTTTATGTCTTTTAGTAATTTATATTAATAAATTTCTTTGTTCTGTTATTTCTTGAATAAGTCATATTAGAAAAATCTGCAATTAGGATGAATACTCCACAAATCCTCATTAGGAGCTTGTGTTTTTTTGGAAAAACAGAAATTATGGCAGAGTTATTAAAGTAAGTAATTAGTTTACAATAATACTATCATTCCGAATTTATATTACCCAGGCTAACTACTATTCAATCCAAGTAACCTCCCTGGTCAATATTTTTCTGTAGTGGTATATCTATCGTATTATTACCTACATTTTACCAAAAATAAACGAAGATGAACAATTTTTTTATTTATACCTACATACATTTACTTTGCTGTTTCTTTTATTGCATTTGTAAATCTTACTAGGTAGTTGATAGCTAAAAAAAACATAACTTGTTAGATAGGTACAATATTTTTATATCTGAATGTTCGTCATTATAATAAAAGGAAAAACGTAGTATTCATTTGTTTATTAAATGGTTTAAACATAAATGCAATATGAATTATATGAGAGATCGTGAAGCTAATATATATTATTATAACAAAAAATACTATTTAAAATATCGGTATGGTGGGTCAATTGTAAACATAAGTACTATAAAGATATTGGTAATTATATACTAAGCATTATATAACAAAATAACCAACTAAAAATATTCCTCAGATGGTAACCATTTATTGCTTTAACACCCAACAGGCATTTATTAACTAAAATAAATATAACATAGATATATATTGACTCGTATAATTCATCTATATTCATACTATTACATATACAATCAACGGTTTCTACATAAATAAACACAAAATAAGTAACAAATAAATATTATACATACATATATAACACAACACGCTCACAAACTATTTACATCAGATTAGTGACATTCGCTACTCAACAATACAGTTTGACTAAAATCACTAAAGACTAAACTGTAACAGTCACAGTCAATAAATCCAATGTAACGTTGAGTATCAAAGGTTTAATCCATAGTAATATAGGTAACGTTTAGTTAGCAGTGTCGGTGTGAGGCACGTAAACCTCGGGGGTGGGCTTATGGTGGATCAAGACATCCTCCAACATGATGTTGTGCAGATTCTCGATCTGCCAAAGGTGCAGAGGACGGTCGACGGGGAAGCCGAACGGCTCATCGCTCATGCGGCGAGCTCCGCTGCCGTAGCCAGGAGATACCACGTGGTCGAAACCAGTACCCTGTTGGACCTTGGGCGCGCGGTACTCAGAGATGTAAGTCAGCAGGACGAAGGGCATACCTCCGACGCGACCTGGAAAATAACACAGTTTAGTTACATTTTCCTAAGAACCAGTAATAAGGATATAAATATGTCGCAAATATTATGATGCTTACTTCAATAGAATTTTATCCCACTTGGGAAAGGATTGTTAAGATAATAAGATGGTTTATTATAATTGTAATGATGTGTATAGGTAATTATTATTCAATTTGTATCAGACGAGCGGTCTGGCCTAGTGGGTAGTGACCCTACCTGTGAAGCCGATGATCCTGGGTTCGAATCCCGGTAAGGGCATTTATTTGTGTGACAAACACAAATATTTGTTCCTGAGTCATGGGTGTTTTCTATATGTATATAAGTATGTACTTATTTATATAAGTATGCATATCGTCGCCTAGCACCCATAGTACAAGGTTTGCTTAGTTTGGGGCTAGGTTGATCTATGAGATATCCCCAAATATTTATTTTATTTTATTTATTTTATTTTAAACATACCCTTAGGAAGCAGCAGACGCTCAGGGAATCCTTCAATCTTCTGAGCCTGACTCAAGACGAATTGACCCTTGCCGTGCAGGGCGTTCTCAGCCTTCTCGTAGACCTCATGAGCGCTGGTCCAGTCGTCAATGGTCCATATATTCTGGATGGAATCGCGCTTGATAACGTGCTCACCAACGGGCACTGTAAAAATATGTATGTATGAATATCTCAAATGCTAAGGGAGCTAAGTAGGTAGTGATACATTATATTCTACATTTTACTCACAGTCGTAAGTGAACTGGTCCATTTGGAAGAAGTTTTCGGTGTTCAGGTGAAGAGGGATTTCGTAGCCGTGGCTGTCGTATTTGGGAGCCAAGAAGAATTTGACGAGAACGGTCTTCGCGACTTCACTCTTGACGTTCACGCGGATCTGGAAGACCTTGTGGTTCAGACGAGGGACCTGGACGAGGACACTGACGTCATCAACGACCACCTTCCCTGTAATTTAAATATTGAGTTAGTGAGTAATTTATAGATGGAAGGAGCAGCACTAAAACAAACGTAGTTTTTTTTATTCCAACGTACTTTCAAAATCGTTCATGTGCAGGTGGTTGGTAACGTTCACGTAGGTGTTCTCGAAGTAGGTGACCAACTTATCAGTCTCAACCTTCTGGATAGTAACAGTGGGTAAAGCAAGTTCTTCAGGCTTGTAGAGAGGCAGCTGCTGGTGCCACAGGTTGAAGAGGTTCAACACACGCTTCCAGATCATGTAGAGAGCGGGGTCGCGAAGAGCGGTCTGGTAGAGCTCTAGAGCGGAAGGCAGGACCAGGGGCACGGTACTGGAAAATATAAAAATACATAAAATGCTTATATATAGGTAGGCACTAATTATCGAGTAGCAAAAAACAATGATTAAATATTTACGTCTGGTGGTAAGCGTGCTCGTGAACAATAGAGTTTCCGAGGAGTTCTTTCCAGAGGGTGATGAAGTCCTTGTAGTAACCGGTGTTGGGAGAGTCAGCGTCGGCTTCAATCAGGCGTCCGAGAACATCGATGGATTCAGGAGTGCGCAGGCTAACGAGCTCGCCCAAGTTCTGAGAAAGTAATGATACATTTAAGTTAAAAAAAAAACAACTTTATAAAATATAAATAATAAAGAACAATTTCCACAAAGTACTTACGTTAATGTAGTATCCAACGTCGATCGCGTCACGAATACGACGCTCGTAGACATCAATAGCCTTAATTTCATTGATGAAGTCTTGTTGATGAAGGTGGAAGTGGTTAGGCCTAACCGGGAATGGGATTCCGTTGTGGTACAGGAGACCAGGGGTGTAACCTTCCTCAACAATGCCGTGCAGTTCAAGATCTGGGATCTCACCAAGACCGTTCGACAGCCTCTCCATGTAGTAACGAGCCAGGAGCTGCTTGTGCGAGTACCAGAACCATTCACCGCGGTAGTCCTTCACCAAGGGGCAGGTTTCGCTTGCGAGCCATTTCGGGTAAGCCACTTGGGTGTTGTAGTACCATGTGTTGAGAGCTAAATCGTGAGTCCAGTAGAAGACAGGGGAATCGACAGAGAAGTAAGGCCAGACGGTCTCGTTCCACCTAATCACTACATTGTCGTTCCAGATATAAGTCATCGGGTAGTGCTCGACTAGGTGCATGCCGTGAGTGTTGATCCTCTGGGCAGTGGTCATAACTTCTCCATTGAGGAAGTAAGAGGGGAAGATTGCGTAGAGGGGTGGGACGACGAATCCTTGAGTGTCGTGGCGGTGAACAATGGCGGTGGTGAGCACGTAAACGTACAGGTTTTCATTAACACGGTCTCTGAGGTACACGGCAGTCTTGTAGAACGTATCGTAGTCCTTGGCGGAGAACAGAACTTGGAAGAGAGTCTCAGCCTCGAACTGATGATATTCTTCAAGAATAGAGAAAGGCACCGCACGTGGCAGTAGACCATACTCCATGAGATCCACGTAAATCTTGACAGCAGTTACATTCTGAAAAGGAGATATATTATTTAACACTAACATAATATATAATCATAGTTATAATTTTAATCGTTTATTCTCAGGAGTAGGTATGTCAAATGTCTTAGTATAAATCACTTTATCCTAAGCAGTATTTGACCCGTACTAAAGCATTTTAATCATACTAGTGACCCGTTTCATTAGTCTTGAATGAAGTTATGGGTATTTAGTTAATAACTTACGCTGTAGTGCTGAATGTTCTTCTCGATTTCCCAAGTACTGGCAATGGTCTTAAGTGGCTCGTAGTGAAGGGGCTCATGGATATGGTAGAAGAGAGTTGACAGGTCAATCTGACGCTTGAGGGAAGCCTGGTCAGCTAAAACAATTGTTTAATGTTATTACTCAGAGATATACTATATACTTATTACACTCAATAAGTTTGCTGAATAATGTTGAAATCACAAATTGATACGTAAAAAATGGGACGGATAATTAATGGAACTATTAACAATTTACTGTACATAAATTGCAAGCAAAATATAAAAGCCAAGTAGACAGAATGAGCTTTTAGCATAATAAAAGAAGAATGAGCTTCCGACTGATTAATTTAATTCACGCTTATGTAACGCCATTATCATAAAGCAATGCCTAATCATCTCATGAAAAACTGAATAAATCGCTGATGAGAGAATAGTGGTGACTTACCAGGTTTTTGGGGCCAGATCTTCTTGAGGGAGTCGCAAGACCCGCCGGCCACTAGGAGCGCTAAAGCACACAACACGAGACGAGCCATGTTTGCCAGTACTGAAATGACCACCAGCACCCCCTTTTATACTGCCACGGGACTGATAACGGAGAAACAAACTGAATGCATTTTGTTATCAGATATATTGATTCACATATGGTTATCATAGGTCAGGCACCGGTAATGTCACCTTGATAAAAACTATGAAATTACACTTTAGAACCGCGTGTTTCAGCGACAATACAATACATCCTTCTTCATTATTTCTTGCTCACCAATATGTAAAAGAACATGATATACAAATTAAGCACAATACTTAAACGATGGTAGACAACAGGCGGTCTTATCGCTAAAGAGCGATCTCTTCCAGACAATCTTAGCGACATTTCGCATATCTATTCTGTCCACCTGTTTCAGAGCTCGCTCTTCTCAACTGATTCCCCTGAAATTTGTGGCGATCGATTATTAGGTACATATTATGATTTTTTCGTTGGTACAATTTTCGGAAAATTTTGAATTTGCTGAGCCATGGGGGTTCTCGAGGTCTACTGCTCACAGAGCCGTATTTTAGGACGACTCACGCTAGACAGGACCGAGGAGGAAGTAACTCTGGCCCTGCACATAAAACCATAATTTGGAATAGGTACCCTGTCACCAAATTATTTTTCATCTGAAGTGACTAGTTATTGGATTTTCAAAGCTATTAATTTCAATACCTAGTGTTCACTTAATCAAAAATATTTTATTTAATAAAGTTGTTTTCGAGGCCAACTTATCAAATCGCATGCCATAAGTGGATATTTATATACCGACCCCTTAGTCCCCTGCCCCCTAAGACGGACAGACGAACATGACGAAACTATGACGGTTCCATTTTTGCCCTTTTGGCTACGGTACCCTAAAAGTCTTCCCTTACAACCCTTTTTGGCATCTTACTTACCTATATTGTCACATATGACCGCATAACAAAACTCCAATGGAGTAAATCCAAGCTAATAATTAACTATACATACAATAAACCTCATTACTACTGGAGCGCTGGTGGCCTAGCGGTAAGAGCGTGCGACTTTCAATCTGGAGGTCGCGGGTTCGAACCCCGGCTCGTACCAATGAGTTTTACGAAAATTATGTACGAAATATCATTTGATATTTACCAGTCGCTTTTCGGTGAAGGAAAACATCGTGAGGAAACAGAACTAGGCCTTCCTAGTTTACCTTCTGGGTTGGAAGGTTAGATGGCAGTCGCTTTCGTAAAAACTAGTGCCTCCGCCAATTCTTGGGATTAGTTGCAAGCGGACCCCAGGCTCCCATGAGCCGTGGCAAAATGCCGGGATAACGGGAGGAAGATGATGATGAAATCTCATTACTATTCTCTCCCGGATACGCTATCAGATGTTATTTTCGCGTAATTATAGCGATATGAACAATAAAAACAGTAATATTAGGTAAGTAACTGCACTACAAAAATAAATATGTGTGTTATCTCACTGCAAGTGATAAGGATGTACGAAATATCTGCTTTAAGAACATAGCGCATCTACGCTCTCATTTTGAAATGACATTCTGAATATTCTGATGTATACTTTTAATCGCTCTTATTTATTTGAATTACAATTTTACGAAACAAAAACTAGAAACAGAGACTTTCTCGGTTCTCTGCTCGTAGGTATGCGCTTTTCGCTACAAACAGGAAAACCCATGGTATAGCTGGCAGAGAATGTGTTAGAGTGAAGTATACTATAACTTTAATAGCGTCTAAGATTTCGGGTTGGCTTAGGTACGTATACTTAGTTCAGTTCGTTAGAAGACTACGCCACCACCTAGAAATGTCTAAAATACTTTGCACTCGCTTCGTGATGAAGTTTTTATGCGTACTTTTAATTAAAATTGTAAACAATTTCTTTTGCAGGTGTTTTAGCTTATTCCAAAACCAAAATTGCTTTGTAGACAACTTTAAAAAATGTTTTTCACCTTGAACTATTGAAAAACCATTCACAACGCCACAATCGTTCGCTTATCAAGCCTTAGGCCATGAACTGAACCATATTTGTTCATTCTCTAACAATACCCATAGTCTAATAAAACATGGTCTTCCATTCCCAGAGTGACACGGTTATCATATAGCGCTGTCGCATGATGACGTAGGCCCGTGTCAGTTAGGTGACCTAGAAAAGACGGGAATGGAGTACCAGGCGGAGTATATTATTATACCATGACAATACCTTACTATAGGCCAGGGGTCACCAAATGGCGGACCGCGGTCCGGATGCGGACCGCCGACCTATATAATTTTAATACATATTTAATAAACTCAAGTAGAAACGGACCGCGATGGTCACATTATTTTAAAAAATCGGACCCCTGAAGAAACTAATTGGTGACCCCTGCTATAGGCATTCAAAGCTAAAACATCAAAGTGCATGAGGGTAAGCAAAGATGCCTGATATAGTCCCGTTGGATTAACGCCAGCTTACTGAGCAGAGGAAGATATGGGAACTAACTAATACACAGCGTTCGTGGGTGGAGGCTTCATCTCGCTTGTCATATTTAGGAATGTACCTAAAGTAGGTAGTATGATATCTTTCAGTCCAATTTGTTGATTCGTGGGTATCGCATTGATTTTAGTATCAAATTGATGTCAGATGATACTTTTTTTTATTTACCTTCTGATTATTTTTATTAGCAGAACGAATAGAATAGTGAATGGGCTCCATTACGAAGTGTTTTTATAACTTTTAAGTGTATTTAGATTGATGGATAAAACAAACAGTATATCATCTGTGCATTCAATAATCATCAATTCATCAGAATTTCATAAAACTCATATTACCATTATGACGGAGTGCTGTCATTGTTTTATATGTATCCTTTGGGCATTATGTAAAATACGCTAATGATTATAATATTATATTGATATGAGATTTCAAACTTCGCAATTAAAACGATGGTCTTTAGATAAGTGAACTCAACTCGCTATTGTTAATTTATTAATATGCTTAAAACTGTCGTGTCATTAGTTTAAACGGAACCTATCACAAAAATAGTAGATTAATTAATCCAGTAGGTCATATTAAAAATGTGTAGGAAAGCACAATGCTATGACAAGGTCAATATATCACGGAGTCCGCGCCTCGCCAAGCGTCCAAAGTTTTGACATTTGAGTTATTTATAGAGTAAAAAAATAAATTACTGGAATGCCCACACATTCGTTTTGCCCAAGGTGGTTGATTTGGGTAACGCAAAAAATGGTAGCCCTGAGCTGTTATAACGCTACTTAGGGCAGAAATTAGGTCAAAATCTTACTATTTATTATATTGTAAATCAAATGTAAAAGTTTACTTATATATTTGGATGTTTGTTCAATTGTTCCTCATTCACGTCTAAGGTTGCTAAATATATTTGGTTGGAATATGGCTTTAGGCAATTTATTATAACTGTATATCTGTGTAAAAGCAATGACTAGAGGTACTATAGGTAGTATTTTAATTATATTTGATTCATTATATTCGCCAATTTTTTTAAGTCGTAAATTTTAGACAACTGGCATTTACTCGTGTCGGAGGCCAGGACTCATTTTGGGTCGCTGCGCCATTAAGTAGTAGTAGTAGTAGTAGTAATTTTAAGGGTTCCGTACCCAAAGGGTAAAACGGGACCCTATTACTAAGACTTCGCTGTCCGTCCGTCCGTCCGTCCGTCCGTCCGTCCGTCTGTCACCAGGCTGTATCTCACGAACCGTGATAGCTAGACAGTTGAAATTTTCACAGATGATGTATTTCTGTTGCCGCTATAACAACAAATACTAAAAACAGAATAAAATAAAGATTTAAATGGGGCTCCCATACAACAAACGTGATTTTTGACCAAAGTTAAGCAACGTCGGGAGTGGTCAGTATTTGGATGGGTGACCGTTTTTTTTTTTGCCTTTTTTTTGTTTTTTTTTTGCATTATGGTACGGAACCCTTCGTGCGCGAGTCCGACTCGCACTTGCCCGGTTTTATTTTAAGTAGTTTTGTTACGTACCGGGTACTAGAAATAAGATTTTTTCTTCTTTAAACTTTGATTAGCGGAGTAGCGGTTGCAATATATGGGAACAGCCTTCCGATAAAGGAATGATGGATAGTTGTGTAAGATTAAAGCCACTTCTGGAATGTCCGCAGATCATTCAACGTCTATCCAGTGTTATCCGTTAGTTAATGTGTTGAAACGGGGAAATAGAGCAGATATTCAAAACTACGTGTTAAATAAAACCGGACAAGTGCGAGTCGGACTCGCCCACCGAGGGTTCCGTAGTTTTTAGTATTTATTGTTATAGCTGCAACAGAAATACATCATCTGTGAAAATTTGAGCTATCACGGTTCATGAGATACAGCCTGGTGACAGACAGACGGACGGACGGACAGACGGATAGTGGAGTCTTAGTAATAGGGTCCCGTTTTTACCCTTTGGGCACGGAACCCTAAAAATATGAACGTATTATGAAGCAGTTGCAACAAAATACTGGGTCTTTTCCTTACTGCACACATTGCTGGACCCAATGTGCAATTTTCTGTTTATGTGTATAATTTTGTTTTTTGTTTTTGTATTGTTATTGATATATTTTTCTATTTTCCTTTTTTCTTTCATCTTCATATCCTGTGTTTGTGTGCTTTACGGAATAATGGCTTTTCTTTTTTATATTGTATTGCATTCATGTTTCAAGATTCTCGCATACCTCACATGAAATTAATTCAGTTTTCCGAGTAGGTACTTACTTCTGAATAACATCAGTTTATTTCGTTGTAAGTACATACTTAAAAGTCCGTGTGAAAACTGAAATAGTTATTTGTTTTACAAGGGGGCAAAGTTGTTGTTTAACCGCTCGCTCGTGCTAATATTGATACCCGAGCAAGCGATAAATTCCAAAATTGAACCACGAGCGTAGCGAGTTTGAAAAAAAAATGAAATCCTGAGCGTTGCGAGGGTTTCAAAGCACGAGGGTTAAACAAAATTTGCCCCCGAGTGAAACACAAAAATTTTCACCACACCAACCCGAAGCAAAATTAAATGTAAAATATCAAACAAAATCAAACCAAATCAAATTCAAATGAATGTTATTAAATATTTATCATCCAAAATCATCATTTAAAAGTCAATTCTACCAGCAAACATAAGAAAACAACTCAAAATTTGCATTTCATTAATTTGCCTCACATTGTGAATTACTGATAGCAAAGTGCAACTTTGCTATCCGTTTTTGAAGTGCAAAGTAAGCCTTTCCGAGCTTAGTGTGGTGAAAAATAATTTAACATGCTTAACAAATCAAGTAGTACTATCAAATTAAGTACCTTGTCCTATGCCTAAGGTGAAATGTATCGATTCTATGTCATGAGTTCTGTAACTAATTGTGTAAAATCCACTCCATTTTACCTATTAATTAATTTATTAATTGTAGAAAATTAAATCGATAACTTGTTATTAACTAATGATTTATAGCTGTAAATTTGGCCTCGGTCCACGCAATGTCAACTCTGAAAATCGCAATTGTTACAAAGTTCACCTACTAATTTTACTATTCATTATAGAAATATAGGTACTTATATAGAGAACAGAACAATACTACGCCACTTAGGGTATTTCTCATTGGTTCAATGAAACTAAGAAGTTTTTAAGAAAATCATATATCGGGAAAAAGTATACTCATTTATCCATACAATAAACTTAAAATTATCCGCCACTTTACATCGAATAAAATATTAGAGCACTTCGATAACAAGTTTAAAAAAAATAAGTTCTCCTCCCCGTTTACTTCCTGCTTATAGTGTGTACATACTTATTTCTAAAGTTGACAAGCCGATAATAATCGTTTGTCCCTTTCCATCATACCTATACGTCGGAAAGGGGCAAACGATTATTATCGGCTTGTCAACTTTAGTAAACGTTTATGAATAAGGGGGTATAAAATTAAGATACTTCGACGTTGTTCAACTCCCTCGGTCTGCTTTAAACAATATGAAGCATCCTTATACTGTTTGCTCTTTAGCTCAGATTTAATACCAACTACAAATTCACGAGCAAGTAATGTCTTGTTTAATATTCATATATTTGTTTTCGAAGTTGTTTCGCTCTGACACTTTACCGATGACTATATATTAATTATTCCATGCATGAGCACGCATTCATGGAAATGTGGCACTCGTCGACATTGTTCTCGTTTAGTAAATAACGAGATCCTCTTTTATTTGACATGCTTTCAGACGTATATCGATGGGAGAGGGAAAAATAAACTTTTAGGATTTTAGGAGGCTTATGAAAAATCCATAGCAGCAACGACGTGGTCTATTTTACTTGTTAGGATTATATATTACTAAGATAAGATAAGATAAGATAAGATAATATTTTATTGTCAAAATTGTGTAAAAAGTATAACATGTTATAAATATAAAGGTATCAACAATTTTGCCCATTACTAAGTATTCTGCATTGGCCGTTTTTTTTTAATCGTAATAATAATTAAACAATTTCTGCTGTGAAATCATAAATATAAGTTAAGCAAGCAGGAGTTAATTTGGCTTGCTTATTATTTTCCAAAACCTCTAGGACATATCCGATAAAAATCGAGTTTTAGGTGTGGGCGATCCGACGCTGCCACATAGGTATTTGTTGGTATTTAGTTAAGTGGGCAGGTACCTGAAATTATACTCAATAATTTATTATGATCCGACTACTACATTACTTAAGGTGGTGGTACTAGTGCTCGACATGCTAATGCCCAATTGCCCAATAAATGACACCCCTATTAACAATGACTTAAGTTTCAAGATGACATGTACGGGACCGCGTCGAGCACCAGTACCACCACCTTATACTTTCCAGAGGCTTTTCGTCATTTTTGAGTTGATGGAATTTCGATTTTATTTTAATTAATCAAATATCAAATTTAAATGACGTAAATTGTCCGGGAAACGGTTTCTGGCACTTTAAGGGTTATACGATTACTTCAGTAGGTATAGGTAAACATTTTTATATCAGAAAATTTACTTAGCAAAGTGTTATGTAGCAAATAAATTACCACAATCTCCGCTGATTTATTTGCTCGCATCCTTCAAAAGTAATCGGACGTAAGAAAGTAAATTTCAGTTTAAATAAACGTGTTGTTGCTTTAAAAAAAAAGTAAATTCTGTGAAATTGACTCTCACTTTGATGTTCTATAAGATTTCAAATAAAAACCCGACAAAAACACCTGAGAACAATCACTTAACTTAATCTCCTTAGGACTAAGATTAGTGAAGGTGACACACAAATGAAATCCGCAAAATATTTTGTCAAAATCATGTCACAACTGGTGGTCTTATCTCGCAGTCTCATTGTTGCATTTTGTCACTTTCTTTTTCAATAGTTTAGTTTGTTTGGGGGTGGCGGACTTAGCGAAAATTAGAATGTCAACATGACGCTCTCCAAACGGATTATCCATTGCACTCTGTCAATTCTAAAACGGTGTAAGTGAAAACAATGTTTTGAGAATTAATTCTTAACACGTGTCTCGTAAGTTCAAAATATTGATTTAAATTTGAGTTGTGATTCCGACAAAAGTGTTAAGTTGTCAAGAGCCCTTTATTGGCTTTATTAACTTTGACAGTTGTAAAAATTCTTACACAGTTTTGGGGCATAATTTAAATATTTCCGTTATATTTAGTAATTAAACAAGGTTTTTGTACGTTAACCTGCTGTACCAGGTAGTAACACAAAATACAGCAAATAAAAACATTATTTACGAAGTAATAATTTATTTACCTATTAATAGTGCGAATGTAAGTTACTTACATTATTTGTCTTTCTTGATGTTTGTTACTTATTTAGACTAAACTACCTACTCCATTCATTTTGTGTGGAATTTTTCAAGCCTAGGAATTTTACAAATACTTGTTTTAATAACCTACCATTCAAGAGTAAGAGTAAAAGGAGGGGAAATGCTATTTATTCTACCGAATCTTACGCGGATAGAGCTAAATTTAATAGTAAATATTTAAGCGTATTCTTTGACTTTTTGCACATATCGAAGTAGACAATTTGCAATAAAAGTTCTGATCCGATCGTGTCGGCCACACATAAAGATATCTATAAAATAAAAATAACGGAACGCATTCAAAACGCTATCGATTCCGTGCTATATGACCATAATACCCCGAAGTCGTTTATTGCCCGAATTAAATATTATAAAGAAAAGAATCGCATTCACAATTAAACTGAAGTAATCGCTTTTTGTTAATTATCTTTAACAGCGGTCACCTCCGAGGATCGAAACAAAAACATATCGTATGTACGTTTAAGATAAAAAGAACTTATGTGCTCTACGGCTCGGTAGACACTTAAGACATTGTGGTAAAACATACCCCGAAAGTTCGAGACATTTTATAAAATGATAACGAGTACCTATTAATTTGTTAACAATCAGTTTACGTTTAGTTAACTGTGGTGCAATAATGCTCAGTTTTATAATTAACTGACCCTGTGAACCGGGCGGGCCGGTTGCGTGATGACGGATTAACTTATTAATCATGGATATAAATAATCCTTATAGTTTTAGCACTTAGTATGATTTTACTAAATAATAATCTTTTTTTTGCAAGATTAGTTCATACAATTTCAATTTTTAATCTAAGATTCCTTTATTATGCAACTTATTTACATTGAAAAATACAACTATTTTAGGAAAATTTGACGCTCTCTATTGGGATAGAGACTTTAATTTATTTTATTTTTATTTTATTTATTTAAAATTTAAATCAGGCAACAAGGCCCATATTACAAATACCTTACAGACTAACATACATATATATATATTATAAACTTAAAAACTAAACACTATTTATGCGACAAAACGGCGTGGCTCCGTTGAATCGGCTGTTCTTGTGTCGGATTCGGCAGTTTGCTTTAAGAGAGAGATAACTTTATTTCTTAATACATATATCTAACTGGCCAAAAGAAAATCTTAAATTAAATGCATTTATTTGGATTTTAATTCACGAGTATCTTACCTACTTTACTATATCACTTTATTTTCTACATTATTTCCATAAAAATATAAGAAACTACGGCACCACAGTTGCACGTTAATAATGTAGGTACGATTACTCTGTGTCTCTGCCATTCGTTCTGAACAAATCCTTGTAGTTAATTGTAACTCTTTATTTTATTACTAATTTAAAACTAACATTGGTAAATAAAAAATGAACTACCTACTATTTTTTTGTCACAGTATAAGCTATTTACTTAAATGAACAGGTCACAATTGTTTATTTTCCTGGTTCCTGCACTAGACAAGGTAATATTGAAATTTGCTTTTATTTAATTCTACATTTATATTATTGTAAAGTAAAGTAAAGTAAAGTAAAGTAAATTCTTTATTTGCATTAAATGTGGTTAACAGTAGGTCTTATTGTAATTATAAGTATCACACATTTAGCCGTATATAGCATGCAAAAATATGTACAGATATATCTTAAATAAATCTATTTACATTTCATGCAATCTCTTAATCAGTCAACAACAGTGATAACACATAAAATGATAAAATAATAATAATAAAAAGAAAATGTCATAATAAAAAGAAAATTGTCATTAGCTATTGTGGAAGTCAAAATATTCTTTAATATTGTAAAAATTATTATCTAGTAACCAGTTATACAATGTCCATTTGAATCTTTTTATGTCAGAAATTTCCTTAATATCTAATGGTAACTGATTATAGACTTTAATTGACATTATGTGACAGTTATTTTTAAATAATGCACTTTTACATATTGGCCCTATTAATTTTGTAGGATCTCTGGAGCGTAACCTTGGATTTGCAACTAGTTTTGTAAATAACTTAGGGTTAGATTTAACAAAAATTCCTATTTCTAAAACATACATACTAGTTAAGGTCAGTAATTTAAGTTTTTTAAATAGAGGTCTACAAGATTGTAAAGGTGCTTTCCCACAAATAGCTCTGATACATTTTTTCTGGCTAATAAACA
Source organism: Cydia splendana (assembly GCF_910591565.1). Lineage (NCBI taxonomy): Eukaryota > Metazoa > Arthropoda > Insecta > Lepidoptera > Tortricidae > Cydia > Cydia splendana. The sequence continues at coordinate 9,486,187 of NC_085974.1, forward strand.
ACCTTTTTATGTCAGTTGAGTTTCCCCAAATAATTAGTCCGAATCTTAGTAATGAAGCAACATAGCCGTGATAGGCAATAATAGCGGTTTTTTCGTCAGATAAGCGTTGTAATCGCTTCAGAGCATATGAAAATTTTTCTAATCTGATAGACAAGTTATCTATATGTGATTTCCAGCTACAATTTCGATCTAAAAGTAATCCAAGAAACCGTGTTTCAGTATCTTCTTCTAGCGTATGTCCTTTACAAATAATATCTAAATTCGATGTATTAGCTCTAGTGTTACAGAACTGTATATATTTAGTTTTACTTATATAAATCGTCAAGTTATTTAATTCTAGCCAATTACATACAGAGTTAATAGTCATATTAATACTAGTCATATACATATTTTTATCGAGATTATCACCTGGTATCAGTATAGAAATGTCATCAGCGAATAAAACTGTCTTATAACTACTGGTTTTTGGTAAGTCATTAATATAAAGAATAAATAAAAGCGGACCTAAAACACTGCCTTGAGGTACTCCTGTGCAGTTGCCTTTTTCTATGGAACGATATGTGATTACATCGTTTTTGTCATCTAACCTATTTATTTCTACGCACTGCTTTCTATCATGAAGGTAACTTTGAAGCCATGCTAACGATACTCCTCTAAAACCGTACCTTTCGCATTTTGCTAGTAATATGTCATGACTAACATAATCGAATGCTTTACTCATATCAAAGAATACTCCTGTAACGGGAGTTCTTTGGTCAATCCTTTGAGTAATGGATTCAATAAGTGAGTAACATGCATGTGTGATTGACTTTCCCTTTTGGAACCCATTTTGTTCGTTAGCAATTATTTTATGTTTTTCTAAAAATTGTGACATTCTATGGTGCATAGCTTTTTCATAAACTTTTGCAAATACAGATATCAGCGTAATAGGACGGTAGTTACCTACGGCTTCTTTATCATCTTTCTTGAAGAGCGGTTTTACTACAGAGGTTTTAAGCCTTGAGGGAAACCTCCCCTGGCTGAAAGACTCGTTTACTAAATGAGTTAGAATTGGTGCTATGAGTCTTGAACACGATTTAACTATATGAGTCGAAACGCCATCAAAACCTACCGCTTTTGTATTGTTTAAAGACTCTATGTATTTTATAATTTCACTAATAGTACAAGGTGAGGCAAACATACTATGATTAACAAAGTCTACATCCTTGAGTATTAGTTTCCAGTCACAATTCTTTTTCGGGTTGTTAATGAAATGATCATTGAAAATGTTGGCTATTTCAGAAGGATCACAAACGTGTTGGCCATTAAAAGTTATTGATTCTATGCCTTCAAAAGAATTTTTAACATCAGTTTTGTCCTTAATAACGGTCCATGTAGCTCGACTTTTGTTCTTTGAGTTTAATATAAATTTATGGTTTATGTTCCTCTGTGACTGGCTAATACATGACTTTAGTAGAGAACTGTATTTCTTGTAAATGGTTTTTTGTGTCTGAGTTCTGTTTTTGTAATACAGAAACCTTAGGTATCTCTTATTTTGACATGATTTTTTTATGCCCTTGGTAATCCATTTGGGTCTGCTAGTGTTTGATGTCACTTTTATTCATTGCTCTGGGAAACAAAGATTATATATGAGACAGAATTTGTCATGAAACATACTAAAAGCTACATCACTATTAGGTTCATTAAAACATTCATGCCATGTAAGAGAAGACATATGTTTTAAAAATTTGCACACATTTTCCTGGCTGTATAATTTCCTCTTGATGTACCAGTATTGCGTTTGAGGCTTTATTTCATCTATAATTTCAAATTGTAATGTTTGGCAGGTTTCATGATCAGACAGGTACAGGTTGTGAACATTTCCTAGTGCATTATTTATGTTGCTGATGATATGATCAATGCAAGATTTTCCTCGTGTAGGATCTTTAATGTGAAGAATGCAGTTATAGTTCAACATTAAGTTTTTTAAATGTTTTACTGTTGAATCTGATTTAATAGTATTTATATTAAAATCACCTGCAATTATTACTTTTTTGTTGTGGTTAGCTGTCAGTTTGGATAAAAGAACATCTAATTTGTCTAAAAATATACTAGCGTTTTTGGCTTCAGGGATCCTGTATATACATAAAACTACACACTTTAGTTTAGGAATCTCTATTCCGCAACACTCAAATATTTTCTCCTCGGAGAGCATCTTACTTATCGGCAATGGTTTATATTGAATATGCGGCCTGACCAATATGCAAGATCCTCCTCTTTTAATGTTTTTGCGAGAGAAGTGCGCTGCTAGGTTAAAGCCTTTGATTTTAATGTTACTTTCACTGCCCTGTTTGATAAAGGTCTCTGTAAAACATAAAACATTGATATATCTATTTGTCTCGGTCATTTCATCAATACACACTTCTATGTCATCTATTTTGCTAAGCAGACCTTGTATATTTTGATGCAATATAGTAAATATGTTGGGTTTTGGTGTGGCAAGATAAGATTTAAAGCTAATTTGTCGTTGAAGCGGATTCGGCTGCTGTATTGCTATATGTTGTATCGTTGGTAACATTTTATTAACGAAATAACTCTTTTTCTGCCGCTGACAAATTTGTTCTTTCGGTAAAACTTTTATTTTCATTTTTTTCATTTCTGTTCATTAAATAGTGATAAATGTTATAGTGCAAATTTTCAATGATATTTTTCATGCCTAAATTATTTAATCTACCAGACCAAAATGAAAACATATCAAAAGTCACATTAGAGTTTGAGTCATACACAAAAAAACATTTATTATGATTACTCAAATCCTTTAACAATAAATAGTTAAATTTTTCCACTCTGGCGTTAAATAATGGTCTACCACATACATATGTTGGACACGCTATGATTACATTTGTAAATAGGATACTTTTTACAGAAGATCTTATATCTGCGATTACTGCGATAGTTATTCATGAAATAAAACAATTTAGTTTTACTTCTAGAGTAATATATATCCACCATAAATTAAAATTTGTTTTTAAAACGCGCCTACATTTATAGTACTTACAAAAAATTCTACCACAAAAATAATGTATAAATAAGTACGTATTTTACATTATTCCGGATTTAAACTAAACCGAGTATTATATTCTTGAGAGTATTCCAAATAATTATGCGGCTGGAGGTCGAATACGCTATACTACAACCAAATTAAATCATGAATAAAAATAAAGTTAACTAACAGTTTATGCACTGAGTGCAACCGGCCTCCACCAGACCGCGACGGACGCATCACACCTATGCCGGCGGCATCAAACGCGCCGCCCCCCACCCCTCACTTGACGATCCCACCAACCTGCAACAGAGCAAGTCGTACGATATCCCATGAGAACTAAAAACGCGATCGTAATATTGTAAAATACCTAGAAATGGTATCTAAGCGTAGTTAGTTATAAAGGAAAAAATGTCGATGACCGTACCTATAACTAAGTATAAGAACACCTAATATATTTATAAGTCCATAGAGGAGATAGTCAATGTCTTCGCATACTGACTATTGCTATACTTATCTTGCAAATATGATAGATATTATGCGTTTTGTTGAAAGTGCTTGTTATTTTAAAATAAATATTATGATTAAAATATATGTCGTGCTATTCAACTTTAACACACATTTTTTTAATACAGATATTTTGTTTTTTCATTTGGGAATGGAAATTTGGTGCTATTTCCAACTTTAATACACGCTGGATTTATATTAAGTGTAAACTGATGTAGGTTCTGTTAAGTTACGAACTGTTTAGGTAAATAAAGCTGGTTAAACTCCAACGTCACTTCCAGCAGCCATATTTCGTGTATAGCAAACTAATACGACTTTTTTAAAGATTTTTATTGATTCGAAATACCTAATGGGTTGATTGATTTCTTTATTGCCGGGCGATGCCGCGCGGCTCTCGTTCATCCTATTGATGCTTGTCTAGGCTTTAATTGAGATAATTGCCCATATTAATGATGTTCACGCATTGTTCAGGACTTGTTTTGACACCTGGTTAACTGCCATGTGAACATTATTATGTTGTTAGATGGGATGCGTGAGAGTTTTAGATTTGACATTGTTTTTATGAAATTCTTGTGAAGTGCGTACTTAACGAGTTGCTTACTTAACAGTAAGTGGAGTGATTTCATTATTTTATGGAGAAAAGTCAGGTAAATTTATTGTAAAATAAAGTATCTAAGCTTTTTCCAGAAATGAGGCACAGAAGAAAATATACGAGTAAAACATTACAGTATTTTATATACCTATCTACAAACCCTAGGTCAGTGGTTCCTAACCTGGGGGTAATTACCCCCGTGGAGGTAAAACTGGTATTTTACCGGGGTAATAAGCTAACCTAATATAACAATACAATAAACGTAAGTACACGTTTTATTTTTTATTACCATTGGGAGAAGGGGTAAAGTCAGGTTCCCTAGTTAGCCATAGAGGTGACCGGACTGAAAAGGTTAGGAATTTAGGAACCACTGCCCTAGGACATTATCATCAAGACCCTGGCCGCATTGCCCTGCTGAATAGTTAAGCTTAGTCCTAGGGCGAAACCACTTGATTTGACATACCAAAAATTTGCCGTGATACCTAGTTATTTTTATTACGAATTAAGTAGAAAAGTATTAAGTGGTGGATGCGTTGGGACGGCACGGTCTGTACTGCCACATAAGTGCAGGGCGACTTTACCAGCATGGCACTCTGAATGACCTGATCCGCCGCGCTCTTAGCACCGCTTCCTTAACCGCGACTTTGGAGCCGTCAGGCCTCTCTGCCACCGAAGGCAAGAGACCGGATGGCTGCACTCTGGTCCCTTGGAGCCTTGGCCGTCCTTTGGCGTGGGACACTACCTGCGTCGATACACTGGCCCCGTCCCACGTCGAAGGGACCAGAAGCCCGGGACCGCCGCGGACCAGGCCCAGACTCTCAAGCGCCGCAAATACGCTTTCCTAATGAACGAGTACGAGTTTGCGGCGCTTGCAATGGAAACGCTGGGCCCATGGTCAACTGACACAAAAAAAATCATAAAAGAAGTGTCGGTCCGGCTAATAGGTGTCTCGGGCGACCACAGAGCAGGCTCCTTCTTTGCCCAGCGTTTAAGTCTGGCGGTGCAAAGGGCCAACGCCGCCAGCATCCTTGGCACCATTCTGGAGGCGGGAGACTTTGGTGAGGTTTTTTATATTTAATTCGTGGTATAGTTTAGTTTTAGTATAAGTCAGTCAGTAAGCTCTAGTTAGTAGTTTTATGATCATATTGTATTGAAAATGATTATATTGAAAAGTGCCCAATATTCCCTTATCTTCACTACGAGTATTTTACGGCTGTAACTGATTTTCTGGTTAGAGCGCTGGTCATGGTACGGGGCGTCTCAGAAATCACAGCACCAGCGAACATCCGTGGGACTTTTACCGTCTGCCGGGGATAGCTGGCTCCAGGGTTGCCGGATGAGGTCGTCAAGTGCTCCATGTCTGAAAATTAAAGTCGTTTTCTATGGAAAGCATCACGTCAAACCATAATAATAAAATATCTGTCATGTCAAAGAAAAGTAGGCGCCGGAAGGTCCGGCCCGGACACGGCCCGGTTTAACGTGAGTCATTCTTTAGCCGGCACTCGATTGCGGGAAATTGTCATGACCCTCATACATAACTATACCTCCACCATTGGTTTTAAAATTTAACAATGATAACTAATAGTTTGTACTTGCGAGTAAAACATACAGTTAGCAGCAATAGTTGATAAGCGGGCGAGGTGTTCAAAATGATCTTGACGCGACTTTATTGTTAAGAGAATAAGATCGCGTCAGCGTCAAGGTAATTTTGGACACCTCGCCCGCTTAGCAACTTCTGCTGCTGACTGCACGATCAAATGATACATATGTGTTAATATTGCATGTTGTGTAGATATATGTATAATACTAGTAGTCCTTATTATATAACTTTGCACTCACTTTGAAGTATGTGGAAGTGCCGCAAGTAACGTCATATTTTAAAGGAGTAGGTATGGTATATTGAGGACATTTAACTTGATATTTATTACAGAGTTAGTTTGTTACTGTAGTACAAGAAGTATCCCTAAAGAGTAGCCTACACGGTTTAAACGACGGCAAATTATATACTAAGTCTTATCTCTTCTTCCTCGCGTTATCCCGGCATTTTGCCCCGGGAGCCTGGGGTCCGATTGACAACTAATCCCATGATTTGACGTAGGCACTAGTTTTTACGAAAGCGACTGCCATCTGACCTTCCAACCCAGAGGGGAAACTAGGTCTTATTGGGATTAGTCCAGTTTCCTCACGATGTTTTCCTTCACCGAAAAGCAACTGGTAAATATCAAATGATATTTCGTACCGAAAAACTCATTGGTACGACCCGGAGTTTGAACCCGGGACCTCCGGATTGAAAGTCGCACGCTCTTACCGCTAGGCCACCAGCGCTTTTTTAAATTTTATACTAAGTACTTAAACTAATTTCGTGATTAAAAAGGTGATCGCCCTTGAAGCCAAAATGAGCCTTTGATGACTTCATCATTGCCACCAGTTAAAAGTGAACGAGTAATAAGTACATTTTAATGGTAATTACAGGTACCTTTATGGCATTAAGCTAATTCCGCGTTCACGTTTCAATCGAATGGTCAACCAGGCGTTGTGATGCAAATAAACTGGCAATTACATTTTCACATTAATGCCATTTATTGCATGATTTCTATTGGTCTGCTTTTAAAATAAAGGACCAATATTTTTCGGTCAGGAAAATTATAAACTTTTAATTTAAAAGAAGGTACCTGCACTTTAAAGATGATGACATAAGTATTAACGTTTTGATTTTTAGTATTATACATACATGCTATGGTTTTAACAATGTGTAAGTACATTCTGTGACTCTTATAACATATTGAAATTAAAATAATTTATCACACGTTTACCAGATTGCAAGCTATGTTAATAGGTATCTACTTATAGTATAGTAAGAGGTAACAGCCGGCCTAGCCAAGGTTACAATCGCTATCGCTTCGACAACGAAAAGCTTTATGTCTCTCTATCACTCTTCCATATTAGTGCGAAAGTGACAGTTGCGTTTCGATCGCTACGGAGCGTAAGCGATTGGCATCTTGGCTACGCGGCCAGTACTATACGACGGTATATAAGTAAGCCCGTGAATACTCTCCATTATTCATAACAATGTAGCAGAACAGTCAGTGCCTCCGGCAAGCTGTAAAATGTTGCCCAACTTGAACAAAGACATCAATTGGTCCACAATAGTTCACATTTCATCTCAAATTACACGTGTAACGTCGCCTGTCCGCATGTACTCGCGCTGAATTCTCATTTTGTACCAACCCCAGTTGAGTGTTCACTTTAGAAAAACCAGTATGCACTTGATCTCTAATTACGCGTAATATTACGTATCATCAAGTAACATTTGTTATGGTTTACTTGAGGGGAATTCTCGACTCTGTTTGGGAATAGCAGTCTCGGCTCCAAACGAGCTCACCCTCAAGTCTCAAATGGTGTATTCAAAGTATACTTTCCGCGAAGTCTGTCTTAAAGCCCTAACTTGCCATCAATAAAAACATGTTTTTGAAAACTGTGATCCATTCAAATTTATTTGATCGTTTTCTCGTATCTGTATCGTATATTAAGTTCATGCTTACTTGGAACGTCCTTAGGTATTTTTGGATCGCTTATTGAGGATTTTTCATGAGTGCTTTGTAGCTGTGGAAGGATGTATTTTTGGCTACACAGCCAACACACACGTGTCATACATTTTGCCATAATTTTGCTTGTAAAATATAAAGATACAATGAGATTCAACTATGTTTTATAAGGGTATTTTCAGGCAACAGCTAATAGAATATAAATAAATTTAACAAAATATTCGTCGTCGTAAATTTAAGAGTTAGACTCTTGTCGGTGTAGCTCTCTCCATTTGATTATATCCAGGGCCGCCTCCTTGATTTCCTTATACGACATTACAGCTACCTTTTCTTTTATTTGTGTTATGTAGCTTATCCTCGGCCTTCCCCTTCCTCTCTTGCCTGTAATCTTTCCTTCTGTTATGTTATTTATAAAAGCGTCATGTCGTATAAGATGACCAATCATTTTCCCTCTCCTACTCTCTATTGTCCTCAACAGTTGCCTTTTCTCTCCTACTCTTTTTAACACTTCTTCATTTGTGATTCTTTCTGTCCATTTGATCTTTTCCATTCTCCGCCAGCACCACATTTCAAACGCTTCTATTAGTTCTCTGTCTTTTTGTGTCATGGTCCATGCTTCGCATCCATACAACGCTATGCTCCATATAAAACTTTTAATTAATTTTCTCTTGGCAACAAAATATTACAAAACCCAAATTCAGCTTAGAAGGATAACGTAAAATTACCGGTAGGGAAGGTCAAACTACGAAAACCAAAACGTTTTGGTTCTACTTACGTTTACCGGAGCTTTGGAGTTAGTACATTATAATATTTATAATATACGCGTTAAAAGAGGGTACGGCCTTTAACTTGCGTATTAATACAGTTACTAAACGTAGACGTAACTCACAAACCGTCTAGTATATACCAGCAAAAAGTTTTAAAACGTTATTTAACAACGAGCCAACCAATCGTCGTGATAAGAATCGCTTTTAAAAGTTTGATTAAATATTTGCATACCTTTCAGAGCATGACTTCTCCATTCCCATCCAAACTTTTAGATACCTACTTCGGAATTTTATTTTCAGTTACACAATTGTGATTAAGAAATAAAGAACAGTTATCGACAGATTTCGCCGTAGATGAAAGTAGGCAAATATAATTTTCGCAGTAACGCTTAATTATAAATAATTTAGAGTTCCTTAATCCCAGATAATACCGCTAGTCATTGCATCTATGATCTATGAGTACTGGTTATAAATCATAAATGTATTTTTTTTTCACCTTAGTGATGCGGATCACTTTAGCATATTTTAGTGCTCTGTTAAAAACCTTACCATTTTTTAATACTTAGATAAGTAAGTGATTTATTTTCCTCGTCCATAACTAAGTACATATCTGGACCAGATTTTTGCAAATATATATTATATGTTTACTGCAATTATAATTTGAGTAAATAATTTAAGCAAGCAACCAGGAGTAAACAATAAAGAAATATTTGACAAAATACGGAATTTTACGCGCAAAAATTAAACTCGCACTTAACCAGCTTCATTTTTAGAAACTTTCTGAATATGAAAGAAAGTAAGGGAAATGGTTATTTTTGTCACGATTGGCACGGACGTTAACACCTGATCCCGTGCCTCCAGCTGCTTGGGATTCGGCGCGCACTAACCGATTCTCCGAGCTCGCGGAGGTCAGACGAGGTCGGTGTTGTACCGTTGCTTTCAGGTGCTTCAGTTTTCTTTTGGAATTGAAGCATGCCTAATAACCGGACTGAGTTAGATTTCGCTGGTAACTGTAAAGTAATCGAACTGGAAGGGTTCTGTCGAAGTTCTTAGGCTTGTCCTGTTAGTCAGACTAGTAGGTACGTACTTACATAATGTGTTTTTTTTAATCGTTCATTTTGTTTTGTAAATAACTCATTTGAGACTTAACGTGACAGTGAATTTCGATTATTTTTGCCTTAAAAACTATGATATGTAGAAATACAAACAATTAGCCCGAGGCCGAGGTGGGAATATACTTTGCCAATATTTGGACCAAATTTTTAATAATGCATATATTTGCAAAACTAAATATGTACGTACTAGCGGTAGGTCTAGCATAAGGTTGCCAGAGAGTTGTTTAACCAGAACTCCCAACCAACCAACCAACAATCATTCAATAAAAGCCACACCTTACCCAACGAACATTTATCACGATGAATTAACAAAACTGTAACACAATCAGTAATTAATAGCCCATATTTATCGGGCTCAGCATAAATACCATCATCGTGTTCTATCGCGAGACAACAACTCAAAATAAAACGCTCTCGGAGCGGTAGACCTCCAGGTGTGTGCATAAATATACTAGCCCGACGACCCGCTGGCACGCTCATGCCTGCTGTCATATTAACTGTTACATTAAATTACGGCCACGAAACTGATCAACCTTACATACTTATCATTGAAATCTAAAACAAATTAAATTAACTCTTGAGAGTACAATAATACAGACCATATTTAAACGCACCTTTTATAGCTATTACTCCCTTTTAAATATGAGACGTTGGTGCCGGCAATGTACCGCGGCTCGCACATTGATTTCGGCTCTTTCGAAAAGCCTTTTTTGTCGATTTGTTTGTTTTAATAATATTTTATCCGATTTGATGGAGCGGACGCATTTGTCAAAAGCGTGTGAAATATATGGGGCCCTAAACTTCGCCCTGGACGAAGGCACTTCTGGCTAATTAATTAGTGGGTATTTTAATGAGGGGATGCTTATACAAACTAATGAGTTTTCACTATGAATATTTTATTTATATGACGAAGATAAATTGTAACTTATCGACTGCTTACAATCTCATGTTTTCATATACCTATGTTCTTTTTTTTTATCGTCAATATGTATCTTGTAAGCATGTATTGACTTTCCATCACCGTGGCGAGGAATGGTGGAATGGAAATTTTGACACTACATAGTAGCGATAACGTAATCTCTGTTTAACTTTAGTAGTGACAGTTATAAAATTAGGGTTTTTAAATACTCAATACATTTTGTCAATTTCGTAGGGCTGGCAGCTTCCTTGCACAGCCCATTAGTATTGTAATTCAGCGGGGTAATGGTGCCAGCATTTACGGCACCTTGCCGAGGGGTGAATTTTTATGGTAGTTTAGGTTTAGGAATGTTTTATTTTTATTAATTTAGGATACAATAATTTAGTTACCTACGTTTAGTTTATAAGTTTTTATATAATATAATTATATTTATTTGCTCCTTAATGTTTAATAAAATTATTTGAATTAAATTAAGCATCTGTTTTACGGATAAAAGTAATTCAATAGGATTTTCATATAATTATATAATATTATTGCCAAGTAAAGCCTCAATCAACACTAGGAGTAAGTAAAGCATGATTAAATATACATTCAAACACCAGCAACAGATAATTCTATTGCAAATGATACTTCTGATAGCCTAAGATTAATTTATAAAGTTACAAAATAAATGCACCACAATGGCTTGACAGCGACACCTATGTACAGACCTAGCGTTAGTCACAGTAGAAATAACCTAAAAGCAGCGTGTCGAATACGTTTCGGTGTCGCTTCGTTACGAGTCGTTTGGCTAACGACCTGTAATAGGCGAGTGTCATTAACTGTATTAACCCTAGTGTCGTTGGTAATTCGAATAGCGAAAATCGCAAGTCACTCTCAACTCACGCGCCGAGTTTTGGGACAATCGCCCCTATTAAGAGTATTTTTGAGATGAGTGCTGCTCAGACATGGAAGAACCCTATTGACGTAAGCGAAATTTATAGGTATGACATATTAATTTTACGTACCTACGAGTCTTTCAGGATAAGAACAATTTTCTGGAGCAGTCTGGTTACTAAGGGATTTTTAGACGGTCATAAGCGGGAGAACACACAAAAGGAAAAATACAATAGGTACGCATCGTATCGTAAGCGTCTATTGTTGAAAACATTTATTCATATAATTAAACATTAAAACTTGAGAAAGGGAAAATTTAAACTTAAATGATGGTTGTCTAATACTACAGACAATATTGAAAATGGCAACTTGTACGATTAGAAATAAACTAATATTTATTTTAAAAGAAGGTCTAAATAAATGTTATAAGTATGAATACTGTGTAGGGTGTTTCTTTTTTCCGAATTTTCGATTTTCATCTGACTTTGCTCGAATTCTTGTTCTAACTGATAAAAAAATATTACCTATACGTTAAAAAAAATTAAAATCGGTCAACATTTAGAGGTTGCACAACATCAACAAAGGTTTTTCAAATAACCAACGACTCTACATCAGAGGGTAGAAAATGGTTTAAGCGGCTACCATCAAAGCGGAGAGTAGTGTGATACTGAACCTTCTACATATAAATAAATTTTAAAATTAGTAGTAAACTTGGATTTTGGTTACTCGATAAATGTTCTAATTAAGATTTTTCAGTTTTTCCACCTGTTTCCAAAGGAAAAGTGCTTTTATCGTGTTTTAGACGCAAAATTCAGTTTTCTCATTCGTTTTTAGTATCAGTTCATTATATTTTGTCATTTTAGAACATAGTTCGTTTTCACGCAATGTATGGGGTTCTCACTCTACCTTTTCAACTTGTGCAACCTCTAAACGTTATTCGATTCTTTTAAAAATTGAAATAGATAGTTTTTAGTGTGGGGAGACTCCATTGGTGAGCAAAGTCAGGAAAAATATTACAACTTTTTTTTCTCCATACAAAAGTGAATCACCCTAAATTACTGTGTTTACAGAACACTTCAACCTCTGGCCGTTATAGTCTCAGGGCACCAGCATCTGATTATGAGATACGATACAACCGTCGGCGTCTCTGATGTCTTTTTGACAACAAAGGACTTAGTGAAATTAGTAAATCGTATTGTTTATTTTTTAGTAACAAGCGCCTAATAAAAGTGCTCTTTTAGACAGCATTTGAAAACTGACTAAGATAAGGTTGACTAAATTATTAAGTCTGAAATATAAAATACTATCATAAATGTGATGATTTAATATTTATAGGTAGGTACTTGAATCTTCTCGTCAAAACGACTCTTGATTTTATACTTTATTTACTTTTCATTGACAAATACTTGTCGGCAGACTAAGTTGAATAGAAACAATTATAAATTCACAAGTAGGCCAAATTTGAATTATAGGTAAATTTAATTACTTGGGTAGATTTAATCCTCCTGTTGAAATATTAAAATAGTACTACTACTATCCTCGTAGGTATCGTGTCTTGGTAAAAATGAAAAAAGTTTTTCTATATAGGTAGTTAGGAAATCTTCGGCATTAACGTTTTTTTTAGTCTTATTTATTAAAACATTAAAGGTAAAATTAAGAACCCTAATCATTACTCAATTTAAATTTTTGGTTATACTGTATCCAATTGCCATTAGTCTGTTTTGAGAACTATTGTGTCGCCTTACGTAATGTAAATTAAACAGCCTGTTGCCAGCCAGATAGTTTCATCTTTAGGCTGCAGATCTTACAAACCGTACCATTATTATAAGCTTTTACATTTTGAGTAGATGCCAGAAATCCTCGTAATATCACGTCATTAACCTAAACATGCATAAACATGTTTAAACATTGGGGTTAGTTCAGCACGTCCCGTAACCGCTATGGCTGTTTGAGTCTAATAACCTTTCATTAAGTCCAATTAGGAACATTATTATATTCACTTAAGTCTGTCACGAGGATGAGGACACGACGCGCCTAAGTGAATGTTCATTGTGATGGTCTAAGCGTTTCAAATGTGGGGAAAAACGGTTTTGTCCAACTAAAATGTTGGGGTAGTTTGATAGATACCTACTTTCAGGCATTTAGGTATACATGTAATCAAAAATATAAGATATGATTACAATACGAGGAGGTAGATATAACTATCTCGTGTTACTCGTGTTCTTACTTGAGTAGGTAGGTATACTGGTTAGGGCTGGACGAGTTGTTTGGTAAAAGTAATTGAAATAATACTTATTTATTTACTAAGTAAAAATATTTGAATTAATGTCATTTCGAGGTACTAATAAACAAAGGATTCTTACGAAGTCATATTTGTAGGGAATGTAAATCTCAGGTCACAAGTAAGGTTGTTTACTCTGAGTATTCTGACGCTTTTGCACCTAATTTTTGGCAGATTTTATTGATATTCCAGAATAAGTATTTTCCATGCTGATTAGTATTCACAGGTATACTTCAGCACATAAAGCTCAACAACCCGCATACAAGTCCTCTCACACACAAGTCTGGTAGAACAAGCGATAAGTTTTATCGGCGTATTGTTGGCAGTGGTTCAGTATATATCTACTCACTAAACATTTTCACTCGACTGTTAGCTCGTCTACAACAAAACTTGACACGAGGATTCGTAACAACCGTTTGAAACCAAGGATCTAACAAATCAGCCCATTTGCCGCGAAGTGCCTTGTAAACATGGTGAGTAACAGTCCAGCTCTCCGACGGAACAGTGCTCAATAAAGTATTCAGAAACTGCTTTGGAATTTGTTTCACCTATTCGTCGAGTCTTTTGGGCAGATTTCAAAGGTCCCATCGACAGTACAGACCACCGGGATAACTGGAAAAGTCGTAAAGTCGTCGGAATATTAATGATAAATGTTTGGGGAATCCGACGCGCTTTTTGCATACGATTAGTAGGTATGATGACGCTAAGCAATCTGACGAGTTACGTAGGTAGTTACTTTGTATTATGTACTTACATTTTATTTTTACGTTTTGTTGCATGATAGGTACTTTGTCATATTAAGGTACGAAAAACGGTGGGTACACTAGATATATATTTATATAACACAAAGACTAAGTAAAAAACAACTTTCCGACCACGAACAATGTTACCGTCTCATTTAGTCTGTATCGTATCTTTATTGCAAAGTCGGTCACCCGGAAAAGAAATAAACCATGTTACAAGCAATATTGGCTATTTTCGGAGAGGAAAAGGATTTGGGGCTGAGGTTCCTTAAGTAAGCAACTTCAGGAAGGGTTTTTGAAGCTGAAAACAGGGTTTCCATTAAGTTTATTGCATCGGTCCACACTTGTGAAATATAGTCTGTCAAGCCATTTCCGTCAGTGGAGAAAAGCGGCAAATTTAAAAAAATTAGGCGCAGCGTAATTGTCCTATAGAAAATTTGAATTTCGCGCCTTTTTCTACTGACAAAGTTGATTGACCGGCTATAGTTGCAAACCATTTAAAAGAAAAAAAACCTGTACCTACTGTGCTGCCATCTAAAATTCTTTAAATATTTTTAAATATAATTTTAATTGCTTTTGTATTATTAGTGTAAAGTTTTTCTAGAGGAGCCATTTCCCCATTAACATTAACATTAATTAAATAAAACGACACACGGAAGGCTGTGTTAAGTAATTTATGGCGGAATTTTAAAAGACAGCTATACTTTTGCAAGTGTCCAGGACTACCTTTACTTTTGGAATAAACATATCATATTGTAACCATCCGTACTGTAGTAAAATTGTACAGCATAACTCACAAAGATAACGATGCGTATTATGATTATATGAATATAAATCCAAGTGCCTGAACATTTTGTAATAGTTACATGTACAACAATTGTCACGTAACTAAGTTTTGAGGATTTTATTACTAACGATTAATCTACGTAGGTACCTACTTTCAATATGAAGGTAGTAGGTAGGTAGGTTAGTTTTGACATTATTTGACAACATTTCCTAATTTTAACTTACCTTTTCGTATTTTTAATTTTTATTGTAGCAGTTTGTAACAAACTTGATACGGAATCCCTTTCTAATCAATTTTAGTTTAATTTCACCCTCGCAATGCAAAATTAGTCAGCTAATTAAAAGTCTACATCTCCGTGTAGTTCTAACACTTCATGAATTCACATGGCTGTTGGTAAAAACGGTACTGAATACCGCAGGCCATGCGGTACTTGACCGATAATTGTCGTTTCCAATTACCCGAACGTGGATCGTGCAGTGCTGCTGGCGTCAAATTTATGTATACATTTTTGGCCTTGTAACAATGGAATAAGGCGCTTAAGTGTGAACATAGATTTGAAGTCGACCGTACAGTCAATTGCATGCCTATCGATCCAGCGAACAATTAAAATCTCAATCAAAAATTCACAGAAACACCAATATCGTATTTCCCACGGCTTCCAAAATCACCTATTATTTATTATGCTCAACGATTACTTTGTAGCGTCTTTATTTTTTATTTCTAGTTTGAGCTACAAATGTTCTTTAAAAAAATGCTGAATTTATTTATCATATTTAGGAAAACTGGGCTAGTAGTAATGCAATTGTCTTCACATTCTTCTCGTCCATAAGGGCTAAGATGGCCGGCTCTTTATCATTTGTCACCATGTCTGTCGCGTTCTAACAAGTATGTAAGTGCGAAAGTGACGCATGACATGACAGGTGATAAAAACGCGACCATGATACCGCTGCAGAAGAGGATACTTTACCATGCAGCGGGATGTAGATATCCCGATGACAATGAGGATTTTTTCCCTGCAAATCAGGAACAGGGTGTCATTATAATCCTTTTACAAATAATTAAAAGAATCATAATTATCGTACTGATCAACAAAGGCTATAATGAAACCGGGACACAGAAACATTTGACGTGCTACTATTAGCGCCGGCGGCTAGGAAACTAATTTCATGGTCCACAAAACTGTAAAAACCTGATCGATCAAAGGAGAACATCTGCTGAAAATTGTTAAAAATTATAAAAAAGGCACTCATCGGGATACTTAAATAGGAGCTATCCATTCAGCGCGGCAACAATAGAGCTTCCTTCATTGGCACTCTGACGGTTGATTACAGTTTTAGGAGGGTTCGCAGGGAAAATTATATAAATTGATTTATATCTTTATTGTTTACCATGATGATAAAAATTTAACATATCCTTATACTAGTTGTAATTTGTAGTACTCATTATTGTGACCAACTTTTGTAATTAAAGCAACCCTGAAATCGCAAATATTAAAGATCAGGATGCCTAGCCAAGATGCCAATCGTTTCAGCATGCACCGTAGCAAACGAAACGGTCTCTGTCGCATCGTTTCGTTTCCTACGAAGCGAACAATTGGCATCTTGGCTGCCCAGGTGCTCAATATAGTTCAGTTCGACATTGTATGAAGACTAGGTTTTTTTGTGATTTCAGAGTTACGAGTACAGCCATAGTAAATAAAAATTGATCATATAAATGAATACCTACTATCGCGAACATATATCTAATATCACCTAAAAAAATGACACCGTGACGTGTATGTTTCGAGCTTTTACAAAGCGTAAATAATATTTAGAATTAATGACATTTCAATGAAACAAATATAGCGAATAAGCTTCAAATTGGATAGCCGAATAGACTGCAGGTTTCTCTTAAGATACAAACCGGAAAAGAAACATTTCGCCTTTGTTAATACGTACCTAACGTCCTTCTCTAACATCGACTTAGGTAAAATCTTCGTGTAAAATTTTATTGTAACGTTGAATTTGAAATAATATTAACAGCACCTTTGTGTATATTTTGCCGACCATACATTACCCATACCCAGCCAGTGTATGAGGAGCATAACTAGTTAATTTCCTTTGTGACACAGGCCGTCGCGGGATGGATGCGTGAAAATCGCGATGCGTCACGGTGAGCCACGCACCCGACGGGTGCAGTGTGGGACGGCTGAAGCCTAGGCAAAAACTATTCTAAGCTGAGAACACACTTTAAAAAAAGTGCTTGATTGTCACCTACTTTCAACTCATTTATAATCTTTATGTATTATCTACGATTTGCTAGATTGGGTGTAGAACAGAATTTAAAAATGGTAGAGAAAACGGGTCTTCAGTCTGTCAGAATATTATGACTGTAGAGTGGTGTTCTGCCTTTTCGCAGACAAATTTTTGGCGTAATTTCATTTGCCAACCAACATTTCGCCGACGTTTCACTTTGACAACTAACGATTAGCAAATTTTTGTATGGCAACGTTTCAATTGGTAAGCTTTGCTCCCGCCTTAGTCTTCGAGGTTATTTTTTTTTTTCAACAACCCAAAAAACGTAATTACACAGCAACGTTCGGGTCAAATATCTCGGCCATTTTTGATTTTAGAGGAAAGTTTATTAAGAAAAAAGTGATTATTTCAACAAAATCATGTAAATTATTAGTAAAGTGTTTTGAAACCCCTGTTTTTCTCATTTTCTCAAAAAAAAAATTAAAGTCCCAGAAACGGCCCCCCTTTGGTACAGTACAGTCTGACCAAATGAAACAATTGGTAAACAATAAACAACTAAGTGGTAAGTATATTATGCCAACTAAAACATTCTACGACATGAAAGTTGGCATTTTGAAAATTGGCATTATAAAACACAGACCAATCGTTTAGTTGGTAAGTGTGCGGTTGGCAAATGAAAAAAAAGATTTGAAAAGTTGGGAAATGAAAATCCGCCAAACCTGAGTTGAGAAGTGATAATCGGCCATACCATTTTCGGCGATAAATAAGAGAACCCTACAATTACATAGAATATCCTTACTAAACTACGATTCACACATCATAGGTAGGCATAGGCCATGCATAGGCATACACAATATGAATGAAAGTAGAATAAAAAAAATAGCATAAATTGCCCTAAGCAGAGCTTATCTTAACTGTAAGCCACACCAATAACACTCTGAAAATAAAGCATTGTATAGGACTGGTGTTCTTAAAGGATGACTCACGCTAGACCGGGCCGGGACCGGGCCGGAGCCTACGGCGCTTTGTTTTCTATAGAAAGCACCACGTGATCACCAATCAGCCGTCATAGAAAATGACATGTCGGACGCCTCGGCCCGGGCTCAGCCCGGTCTAGCGTGAGTCATCTTTAAGATGAAAGTTTCCGGTTTCCCTGCAGATAGGGAATATTACGCAAAACTCTGCATAGGGGGCGCATCACTACCACTATCTATCACAATCTGGGGGTCTACCGCGAAACAAGAAAATCGAAATTTCGTTATCTAACCTCTCTATCACTCTTGCATATTCGAGCGATAAAGAGGCAGATAACTTCGATTTTCGCGTTTTTCCCGGTAGGCCCTTGTTAGCAAACCGCCTTGATGCATCAATGTCATATTTTATTGTCTGTGAAAACTTGTCATAAAACAGGTTAAGGCACAGTATGTTTAAGTTACTCTATGGTTTACTAGCTAGCTTAGTGCTGCACTCTGGCGGCAGAACATTGCAGTAATACCCCCAATTTAAAGGAGGGTACATTAAAATTTTAGCTTGTTTATCATATTTTTGGGTTCTAACTATTAAGCGAATCTACTCAATCAGTCAACTGCATGCGTCAGGAATATTCCTGCAATTGGTATCGAAAGTTGAAAAGAATTTGATTTTTCTTAGTTTTATACCTCACATTAATAACTACCGATTTAGACCTACCCAGCAACTCGATGGTGTCGCCTCGTCGTCTGCGGAGGTCCTCACTCAGACGCATTCCCAGAATACGGCCGCGATTAATAGCGACACAAACTATTTCCGGTAAACCGAAACAAATCATAATTACTCCTCCGGGTTCTTACGTCCCCCTTTGATGTTTTTATTTAAAATCCCGGTTACGGCCAACTTAAAACAAATAGGACTCACCGATTATACGTTTGCGTTAAAACGATTCGAAACGGTGATAGCTTTCTTGAATTTCGCGTGTGACTGTTTCTTTCTGTGTGGTCTAGCCGCTTGTTTGTTTTGGAAATTGCCGTTTTTATTGTTTGGCGTTCGGAAGTCATAATAGATTTATTTAGATATGTATATATTTGTGGTTTTTTTTTTTTCAAATTTAAATGAAAGGCGTGGAGGTGTTTGAAAATAATACACATTTTAAGTATATTATTTCAATTCATATATTTAATTATTAATTGACTAAATATAATAATTTCACTACAATATCATAGATAATTAAATTAGCGTTTAACGTGCTTTAACTAAAAATTAATATATCTACATGTCTTTAGGTAGGTACTTACGTTTTTAATTTATTAATTATTTTTTGAAAAGTTAAAAACATAGTATAATTTCTGTGTAAAAAAACTGTGTATTATGGATTATGGATGTATCTTACACAAATCGATCTAGTTTCAAAGTAAGCCCAGAATATTTTTATTGAACTAGATAGGTTTTATTTTAATACATAGAAAATATCAATAAATAAGATAGTATTAATTTTATTACAAATGCATATGTATTTTAATTATAATCAAACAGTAGCCTATTATTCCCCTACGCAGCCGGGCGCGTATTCCGGGCACAGACACCGTATAGTCGGGCGCAGATGCATCCGTCGGTCCCACGTGGAAATCGATTTTCCACGGTACAGCAGCTGGCGCGAGCGACAACTATAAACCACACCTATTTTGCGCGTACATTAAAACAGCAACTACTTTAACACCATTGCATAAAGGTTGTTATCATTTGATATATAATTTTGAGGTGTGTTGTATTAAAATTTGTTTCGGTATTATGTACTATGAACGTCAAAAGTTCCTTTGTTGATACTTTTAATGTTTCGCACATTGTTGGTCGGTGACGGACCCACCGCGTTTGAGCCGATTGCTGAGATTATTTATGATTATTAGAATGGCGTGCCGACGGCGAGTAATTAATTTTTAACGTTCAATTCTTTATTGTAATGTCCCGATATTGATGGTTTTAATATATTAGATATTAATGCTTCGTAGAAAATCAGTTTTGATATACAGTAAAACCTGGATAATTGCAATCTCAAGGTACCGGCAATTTTTTGTCAGTTAACCAGGTTTTTCATTTAAGCAGGTCGTGCCAATTAACGAGGTTCAGAAAATCGTTGTGTCAATTATAGAGGTTCTCATTAATAGAGGTTGCGTTCTGACAAATTTCTTTTATGGAGGTGCAAATAACCATTGAAAGTAGATTTACAAGCTTACGTTCTGGGTTTCTGATCTATAACTTGCACTTTTATACTACCTACATTAATTACTACTTTATTATCTTATTAATCATTTGGGTTTAAAAAATTCCCTTGAATTGTAGAAGAAAGTTATATTGACACGTAAAAAGCATACTTTGTTTTTGATTTAATCAAAACTATTTCACCTACTACAGGTTGTGATAGAAATTAGATACCCAATAAATAAATTGTATTCTGGATGAAGATTTAAAATAAAATGATCATTGCTATTAAAGTATTGTTTCTGCTGTCTACAACTACATTATTTCAATTACAGAGGTAATCAATAAGACTCGTTTCAATAATAGAGATAATAAGAAGAGCTAAAATAACGGATTTTTTTAACACAGTGTCAATTATAGAGGTCTTAGTTGCGATTTGGTAAATTACAGAGGCAAAAGTACGAAAAGCACTAAAATCTAAATTGCAATTATAGAGGTTCCCAACTTTCAATTATAGAGGCCTTTTGGTCTCAAGGGACCGGGACCGGGCCCTTGGTTGCAATTATTGAGGTTTTCCATTTATCCAGGTGCCAATTAACCAGGTTTCACTGTATGTATTGTATTAAGACCGGTTACATTAATTAATTATGAACGTTTTATAAAAAAAGCGTTACTGAACTTAGGCATATTAGTTTACAAATGTATCTATTTCACGAGTATATTTTGCATGTTGGGTTGAGACGATATATATATACATCGTTGAGTTACCTTAAAAATGTAAAACACTAGCCGCCTTTTAGTAGCTACCTAAGTAAACTTTTTTATTTGAACTGCTAATGTACGTATCTTTTACATTTTACCCATGATACTCTGACACGTTCAATTGTATTTAAGGAGCATTCCATGAAATTGTCTACCGTTGTCCCATACAAACGCGAATTTTCTGAAGAGATGCAGGTATAAGAGTTTCCATTTCTATGACAAATGGTCAAAAATATGCACAGAATAATAATCGCCTGCTTGTCGCAACACACGAAATAAAATGCTCCGTAGAAACATGTAAAATCAGAACGTATAATAACTAGAGATCTACAGTGCTGAAGGTATTTTTCTTTCCAATAAGAACCTATAAGTATGAGTTACAGCGGATAAGTCAAATACACAATAGTCGAGGAATTGCGAATATATATTTTATTTACCAATTTAATTTACTTCGCGAATGGATATAACTTTGGCAGTCTATTATAGATACAAACTATCCATAACCTAGTGTAATCTTCAGTAAGTTAGTGAACAGAACATAATTACTTAACATACAATAAATATTAGGAAAATCCTAATTTTACGATTTTAGAATTTTATAACAAATACCCCTTAAATAATGTTCTATTACCCTTAAACACTCTGAAAATAAATGCATTCATGTAACTGCAACCCGCGCAAATAAGATACGATAAGGGACACCCTATAAATATGTTTATGATGCATATATTATCATGTATACAAACTATATCTTTTCTAACTTACAAGTTTTGAAGAGGACACAATTTTAAAATAATATGGCCATATTTTACTTACAATTAACTTTTATTTTAAGTCACAATATACCCAAACAAGATTTATGAACGTACAAGTGGCATAAACCCTCAAATATACATATTAATAAAAAACATATGTAGGTACTTATAGGTATTTACGTATTTTTGGACGCATTGTAATTTCATATTTGCATATTTGTATTCGGTATCAAAAGAATGTCTTTATACACGCACTGAGTAAAATTTTTCCGAGGTCAGATTCCTATACTTAAGGTATTTTTTATTCGAACGTGATATTGGTAACAATAGGTACCTATTATAAATTTCTTGTATAAAACTCATTTTAATTGTATAGCCCCATAAACATTTTATTGATAAACACTAACATAGGTACAAAATGTAGATACATAATTATAGGTAGTTAATTGAGACCTTAACAATAAGCTTTATATAAAAATATTATATACTTTATAGCCTACTTATTTATTATATTGTGTTACCTAGAACTGTAATATAGTCCATTAAACTTTAATAGTTCCACAAATTTATGTCTCCGGCAAGTTTTGTGATTAATCATGCATTGTAGCAGGAAGAATTTTAATTAAACTTCGATACTCCTCAAACTCAAAAAGAAAAAGGCAAGTTTAAGGAACATGCAGTTGATTGACGAGCGGCCGGCGCGAACGCAGCGCAGAAAGACGGATTGCAATCGTTCATCTCACTACGCGCCTTGCAATTGAGCGTAAGTCAGCGTACATGCAAGTTTAAGGCAGCTCTTTTGAACGGTTGTGGCTGCTCAAACGTCCAGCTTTGATTGGTGATTCCCATGTGTAAAACTAGTAGCCTTTTCAACCTTCACATAATGGCATGCGTTTGCTCGAACCATTCTTTTCGGAACGTCAATTTCAGTTGTAATGAGAACGGCAGTGCGCTCGCGATCCATCATTGTCCACTCCAGGCAAGGTCGCCCATAGAAAACAATACAAAAGGCTTATTCGACAAAATGAATAGGAAACGAGTCAAAATGTCGTTTACCGTTTATTATTTGAGTTAACTTAAGAATGTCTCACTTATAAAGGCTTGAAAAAAAAAATATCGGTTAGTTTTAGGCTGCAGACTACAGTACCTGCCTCTAAATTATAAAAAAATAGATTATGGCAATTCGATATTCATATAATAATTAAAGATTCGCAACAAACGTTTCCATAAAAAAGAAATAATTGTCATTTACTTAGAAGAATAGTAGGTATGCCTATAATACCTAAATAAGATTGAATCAGTAAAACTGATCAAATATTTAGGGTACCTAATCATATTTTTATATTATATTATATCCAATTTATGTTAAACATAGAATATATACGCTACCATTTCTAATATAATATACATACACTAAAATATTAAGCTTTAAAAGTAATCAATTATTTTAGTTAATTTGTCCTTATCCACTTTGCCAGGAACACTTTGAATGCCTTAAGGAATGAATTAATAGATATATTAGATATCCGTATCATTACCATTAAGTACATTAAATTTGTCAAAATATTGACCTTTATAAACTCTCCATTTAAAATAATCTAATCAACCATCAACAACGTGGTCATTTATGAGACAAAGCTTCTTGCACCCGCATAATTTTACGACCGTTTCGTTCCAATCCGATTAAGCCGAGACTATTGATTGTGCACGTAGAATTAGACTGGCATAATTAGCCATATGACATGAATTCACCGCCTATCACAATGGAACAAACGAAGCATAGCATTATGATATGACGCATGTTAGCTTCGGTGCGCTATGAGGATGTGACCGCTCAATCCAGCCACTGAATACCTGGATCTAATCAGCATTTCTACACCCATTTTTAACACTTAATTTTACACGTATCTTACCATTATGCGTCTGATTTTACGGGTGGCCCGTACGTTCAATCTTGAGGGAAATTGTGGCGTGCGCTGCGTGGTGAATCAAATTAACGCTGTGTGACACTGTTGGTTTTTCGTCGAGGTTTTTTGTGTGGTTCGTAATTAATAACCAGTAATCTTTGTATAAGTGAAAATAATTATCGTAGATTGGTTTTCCGTCGATGTAATACTTTAAACATGGTAATTTTGAAACATACATCACAATATATATTATGTACTTACATACATCTCCTTTTTATTTAATGATGTAAAATTAATAAGATGGGCAGACGAGTACGAATTACCCATAGACTGGCTGAAGTTGTAGAAAGCTAGAGAGGAAAATAGAGAGTACTCTCTCCAGGCGGGTGTTATGCCTGGGGACCGAAGTCCATTGAGAGTTGGTCGGAAGTTATATATATAGAAACTGACATTATAACTCCGTAAGCGCGATGTAGCTCTCACATACTAATTGCGTTCTAGACGTAGTATCTTCTTAGCAGTTTGTGCGTTCTAAGCTCCCTAACGCCATCTGTTAGGTTATTGTGGAACGACGTTTGGCAGTGACAGCTAGAGGAGACGCCACATCAGCCCCCCTTTGAGCGGAGGGGTCAGCGACGACGTATGAAGTGTGCAGCGAAACCAGATGTGCTCGAGCCAGTGTGGCGAGCGAAGATGCTCAGAGTCACAGGCGAGCGGAGCGGCTCAGAGCCAGTGTGACGAGCGTAGTTGCTCAGAGCCAGAGAGGCGAGCGGAGTTGCTCAGAGCCAGAGAGGCGAGCGGAGAGAGTGAGAGAGAGAGAGAGAGATTGAGGTACCAGGCATGAATATTTACAAGATATTTACAGGTATATCACCATATGTACAGAATGTACAGAGGCATGCTAGGTGGTACACTCAGAGAGGGAAAATGGCTTGCTGCGAGGCGGCGTCGTCAGGATCTTGAGGTCTTCATGGCTGTCCAATGTCGGAAGGTCACCAATGTAGAAAGCTAGAGAGGAAAATAGAGAGTACTCTCTCCAGGCGGGTGTTATGCCTGGGGACCGAAGTCCATTGAGAGTTGGTCGGAAGTTATATATATAGAAACTGACATTATAACTCCGTAAGCGCGATGTAGCTCTCACATACTAATTGCGTTCTAGACGTAGTATCTTCTTAGCAGTTTGTGCGTTCTAAGCTCCCTAACGCCATCTGTTAGGTTATTGTGGAACGACGTTTGGCAGTGACAGCTAGAGGAGACGCCACAAAGTCATTTAGAATAACTTCTGCTGCTGGTACTTCATATCTATGCATATATTTTACATCATTAAGGTGGTTCGCTTTCCATACAAAAAACAATTGCGTTATATTAAGTAATTACAGACTATCTACTTTCGAATGTTTATTTGCGCTAAATTGATAGTAAAACTTTGTTTTATACAGAAATCACACAAAAAAACGTTTTATTTTTATCAATGCAATACCAAAATAACGTTTATTGCGTGATTTCTGTATTAAACAAAGTGTTACTATACTACTACAATTTAGCGCAAATAGACATTTGAAAGTAGACAGATAAGATGCGCACATAATATTTATGTAGTAATAGTGTGTAATTACTTAATATAACGCAGTTGTTTTTTCTATGGAAAGCGAACCACCTCAAGGTCAAAATAATATGTACTTAAATATTTTTCATTAGTTTTATTACATTTTATTTTCAGAAAATATTTAAGTGCGAACTTTACTGACACATTGCCATGTATCCAGGTACAAGGTAAGTAAGAAAAGAAATTGAATGGTACAATAGATTTTTTATTTAATTTACATTTTCTTTTTGGTAATTGATTTAGTCTATATGAATATAGGTGCCTACCGAGTGTAATAATTCAGCATAATAACCACAAACTCATTGTCTATTCTGTGCGCGTTTCCTACCATAAATAAAGTTATTTGCAAACTGTATTTTATTCATCTCGAGGAGCACGTTTGCGTTCCCAAACGGGAATAAAAGCTTTTAAAGAACTGTATAAACAAAGCAGAAAATCCATTATTCAATCAGGATAAGCCACACATTTGGAAACAAAACGACGTATGTGACTATGAAGTGTACCCACGCATGTAACTTTTGTTGACTAGCTGTAAGTATAACATAGTCTTCAAAGAGAAACAGTTATTCTTCTGACCTAGCTAAACCCTAGCTGACCCGTCCACTCGCATATTCTATAGTGTAAGTACATAGCATGAAACATATACATATTTGGAGATTTTATTACGGCAAATTAAACACAAGTTTTCCGACAGGAAGTAGGTACATTGTATTTTAGAATAGAATAGAATAGAATAGAAATATTTTTATTCGTGAGCACAAACACAAAAAAGAAAATTATACAAGCAGAGAAACATAAAAAAGGAGAAAGTGCTACGAAATGGTCTCACCTCAGCGTGTTGCTGGCGACTTCCAGTGCTGATCTTCCGATGAGACCATCCGGTGAAACAATCACGACAGGTAACATGAATATAACAAAATTAATATAATACATACAAAGATAGACATTAGTTAAAAATACATGACAATAAATTACTATGTATGGTACAATACAACTATTATATCTGGTCAAACTCATCATTCTGATCAAACCAAACGATAGGGAAATGGATAGCAGGATAAGTTATTTCACTATTTTAAGTTAATAAGTAGGTAATCAAAAATGTATGTCGATATAAACAAATTGTTCGTGGAACCTAGGAGAATAATTTCAGAATAGTGAATAATCAATAATTAGTGTTATACTCTTACTCTCTATTGATTAGTCAATTGAGAAGGCAAAGAACTCTTAGATTTTCCGAAATATGTAATACTTATGTATCTAAATGTATAATAGTTATAATGGAGTTATCACACCATAAATAAATAGCTGTTATACACTCCTTATATAAATGTAACGTATTAAGGTATAAACCTATTAAGGTATATATTATGTATGTAATTTCATATAACCAACACCAGACAAATAATAAATAAAATTCCATATGTGTAACGGACATTGTTTCCCACAATCACGCCACGCTATCACGATTTGGCAATATTCATAATACACGGGCCTATTCGAGTTTTAGTTGTGCGATTTGATTCCGATACGATACTGACCTGTCAGTGTCAAAAGTGATATTTCTTCAACCAACGACGTCACTTTTGATAGATCAGCTTCGTATCGGAATCAGATCGCATAACTAAAACTCGAATTGGCCCGACAATGATGGCCGCGTTATTCAACGTGAATCTTCATGCTCGTATGTTAAACGACGCGTGAAATCATAAGAACTGCAATATTCATAAGTAGTTCAATAAATGTCGAATGTGAATTGCTTAACTGCAAGCGCAATGTACATCACGTCACTACTGAGCTGAATGGAAGGGAGGGAATGAAAATTAAAGCATTTTACTAATTAAGTAAAGCTTTTTGTTTTAACAATATAGCAGTGATATTCTTGTAATCATAGACAGATAGATTTATAACTTCAAATATGAAATAACCATATCATTTAGATGTCCTATTTCACCAGTATTTCAATGCAAAAATATACACAAGTCATAATTAAATTAGTAGAATGAAAACGCATTCCCGCCATTCGATATGAGTTCCACCGACCCCAAACTATAACAATGTGTTGTCCCCCTTCCAACGAGCCATGATGGAACCGCCATCTCAAAGCCCCCAACAAACGCTCCCTACTAACATAAATTGCCAAAGTAAATAAAAGACCATCACTGCCCTGATTATTTCGTTCCCCTAAGTTAAGCGGCCATTTTGAATTTATTTTTAAGTCCCATAAACGTTATGACGATAATAATCGGGCATGAAAAGTTATTAGAGTAACGAAAAATTATATTTACATAGGGGACCATTTATCAGTACTATTACACATTTTAAAACTGTTGGTTTTCCTTATTTTTGAAACTTTAATCTTATTTGTATAGATATATGAGATATGCATTGCACTGTTTAAAAATGCTATTATTATTTGAGTAAACTCAGACGTAATTCCGTTATCGTTTCTTTTATTTTTTGCCATTTTATATATTGTGACCTTTTTTGCCACTTTTGTGGTATTTCTAGTCAGGGTCGCGAGCCCTTTTCATCCTTATAGGAGAAAAAAAGTGTCCTAAAATTTCCATACATTTTTCAAACTTTCCTTTTTGTTTCCGCCATACAAAGTGTATGGGGAAATGGCAACACAATAGGAAAAAAACTCTGGGACATTTTTTTATCCCATTAGGATCGAAAGAGCTCGTGATTCTGAGTAGAAATAACACAAAAGTGGCAAAAAAGGTCACAATAAATAAAAATGGCGAAAAATAAAAGAAACGCTCTATGGGGAACATAGATTATTACATGTTAACCTTTACCGTTCTACAACCAGAAATGTCACTGTTGACAGCTGACAGATCATATCCATAAGTTACTGTTTCATAACAAGATTATAAAGTTCGTATCGCCCTCCGAGTTGGTTGCAGCTTCAGCTAAATACAGACATACAAAGTACAAACATTCACACAGGAGTGCACCACAGATTTGCTGACTTCACAATAGTATGTAAATAACATTTTAACTAAAATTATTATTAAAATTGTTTGAATAAGTAACCCTTATTCACTCGTTCCAAAATAATGGTAAAATTTGTAACAATGCTCCCAGAAAAGCAGCGCTTTATATTTGTATCTACATATAAGAATGTATAACCACGAAACCGGTGACATTGACATTGCAATTTTATAGGCCAGGGGAGGTTGGAATTTCGGCGGATCGATCCTTTAACTCTCGCGCAGCCCCACATTTCCTTATTTCTGGACCTTTTTTAGTGTTCTATGATAGGTACTTTATTTTTGAAAATAAGTCTTCTTCTTCTTCCTCGCATTGTCCCGGCATTATTGCCATTTTTAAAAATAAGTATCGTATTAATATTTTTCTCTCAAAAATATCGCACAGAGTTGAGAGGTGGGAGGTGGGAGGAACACACTTGTAGTAGTTAGATAAAATATGTACATATAATGTTGCTGGCTTGTGTTACTACTCAGTAGTTAAATAACAACATATTATAAAATTATTTAGTAGGTCACATTAAAAAATGCATAGACTGTTATAAACATGTCAAATGACGGTGATTTTTTAAAATTTATGTACGCCTAAAAGGAAAATGACTAGTTTGCAAGAAAGACTCCAGTAAAAAAAATCATTAATATTATTTTATGTCTACAGAAATGTATAGCAATAATTTTCTACAATCTGCTAAAAAAAGGTTTTCCTCA
Source organism: Cydia splendana (assembly GCF_910591565.1). Classification (NCBI taxonomy): domain Eukaryota; kingdom Metazoa; phylum Arthropoda; class Insecta; order Lepidoptera; family Tortricidae; genus Cydia; species Cydia splendana. The sequence goes on from NC_085974.1 coordinate 9,515,477, forward strand.
ATACGCGTATAGTATCTATTGTTATATTATATTTCATGATGTATTGATGATATTATATATAAAAAAAATATTTTAGATTTACTTACTATATAAATAGTTTCAAAGTAATAGATGTAAATAAATGCAAATAATTTTATTACGACTGTGGGCGTTTCAAGCCCATTTAATCCTTGGAATGCCAGTTCGAATTAAGTGACCTATTTAAATAAGATGAACACGAGTCCATATTGAATACTAAATAATATGAAAGGCTATTAAGTAATAGAAACTATATCTTGCATTCGGTTAGGCTAATTCATTTAATAATAGGTATTTTATTTCAGTAAATTTGGTGTTTCCTAAATATTACGACAAACACATGTGAATTTAATTTTTCACAGTGTGTGTAGGTAAGATATTTGTAGCACATAATTTCTCCAACACTCGACAGTAAGACTACGTAAGCATTCCAGCGTCCTAATATTTTACTTACTACAGTAATTACGTGCATCCTGTTTTAGACATTTTAATTTAAAATCCGAAATTGTTTCTCTCTCTTAGTTTCGGTCGTAGGTTGAAAATGTTTTCTCTAGCTAGGGACTAGTTGGGAAATCCCACTATCCGGCCTTATTTGCAGTCAGCGAGTAGTCAGGTGACCAGTCAGAAAGGCCGATTAGTTGGCACTTTATTATTATCCGATATAATAATGTTTAATAATAATAATGTTTAATATTTGTTTGTTTGGCGATAATGTTTTCAGTTAATTTTTAGTAGCTAGTAGTAGGGTAATCCATTCGTAATATTATTGTATTGTAGGCCCTTTTTTATGATAATCCGCAGGAAAACTGCCTACTAGCCGACTAATCGACCATTCGAGCGTCATTCATTTAGTCGGCTATTTGTCGACTAGTCGACCAAAATAATAGTCGGTACATCACTAGTTTTCTCACATCTTTCTCTCCCTACGTCTTACGTTACCAGCGCTAACGTCAAATCACATGTCGTATATTATTTGCAGATCCTGTGGACTTCTGATGGCGTTACCTGTCTCGAAAAACAAGCAACAAAGGCCGAACACTTCACACCTATTACGATACACCCCGCTTCCATTCATGGATGTGACGCCACACACAAAGACACGAACATAAACGTCACGGCGGTGTTTTTTCAAAAATCGAACGGTCTTCATTTTATTTCTTTTCTGGCAGTATTTGATGCATTAGCCACGAATTAGTCGGCCAGTTCTTTCATAGCGAGATGTAATGTACAAGTTCTTTTGATGGTGTCTGTTACATTCAGAAGGTGACAAAGTAGTAACGCCCATAGCTTGCGTGTGGCAATGCTTGGGTGGCTTAAGAGAAGTCTAGAGTGTTTTTGAACGTATTCATTAAGTTAACGAAAATCTATGTTCTGGATCCAATTGTAGCTTTCACAAAGGCTTAATTTTTGCGTATAATTCAACATATGAAATAAGACCTTTCTGTTTATGTTTTACGTTCAATTCATCAAAACAGGAGGTATTTAAAATGTTACATTGAAAATCACTTCAAATTTTACTAAACTTGACTCATAACGCTTGCTGTCTTTTGATCGACAAGTAAACTATAGTTTTGACTCGCTACTCACCCGTTTGCCTTCATTTTGTAAGAAAAAAAACTCTTTACACACAAATATTTACCGGGAAACACTTTAGGTACGCTTTGAAACAACAAAATACCCAAAATTCAATTATAATGCCACAGAAACGGCCCAGATTGTTACCTCTTAATTTTCTGAGCGTGAAAAATGGTTCGTTAATGTACGGCTAACCGCATAATTTTGGACCTCATGCCGTCATTAGAACAAAAGGGACTGGTTACTGTTCAGTAGCAAGTAAAACCCCCATGATGCCTTCGCGTTGTATCAAAACCACAAACAAGACTATTGAGACCAACGTCCTCTGGAAGGCTTTTGTTTCGAATTGAATAGAAAGTCGCATACTGCATTGTTGGAAACCAAACTATGATGCTACCGGTGGGTGGCTGCGCTCTTGCAAAGGCTTTACCCAATACCCAACCGATGACAGATTTGCAACCTGTTATTGATTGCTTCCTCGCAGAATGATTTATAATAGATGGATACGTTTGCTACTGTAAAGAGTGAATTTGTTGATGCTTGTAACTTTTACTAAAACTCAGAAAAGAACTGTGAAATAAAATGAAGCTGTAGGGTTATCAGTTTCTAAGAAGAACAAAGCGCGTCGCTCGCGATACAAATCGCAATCTCAACTCTCAAGGGCGCAAAGTTAACAGCTGACGACTGACATAAGAAGTTGCACGTTCTCAACATCATTGTCAGTCTCAAAGTTCTAACTAATCACGCTCGCACTACTTACTTTAAAGGTTATTAAGTAGGATACCTTTAAAGCGATTCCAGCTAGTAGGAATACGAACTTCATTTCGAATTTCCATGACATTTTATTATAATAATATTTAATCTTAATGAATTAAATGTGCCTGTTTATCCAACCATGGTTTCATTACGTTTGTGATGGACTCTTGAACGTGTGGCAAAAGAATTGCCAGAATGTCATAATTAAACAGCAGTGATTTGTTTTATAAAAGTTACCCTTACGTAAACAATATCCCTCCAACTATTATTTGCTCCATATTTGTGGTATGATATTTGAATGTATACCTATCCTCTAAACAAGATATTGGTCAATATCAATGTTGTCAATAATACCTATGCTTTTCTGCAAACCAATAACTAGTACTTAGAGCTTATACTTTGCTTGCATTCATTTAACACGGTTGCCGATGCCGACTTACAAATTAAGTTGTTTGAGTCCTTGGTAGTTAAAATTATTGTAATGTTTAGTATGAAGTACCTAAGCGAGGATAATCAATAAAATTATAACACAATTAATTAGCAGTAAAATCTCATCTAATTGGTACCGCAATTATCGCATTCATACCAAAATTTTAAGATGTTTCCAATAAAATCAACTCAGTACTAAAAAGCAAGTAATAGTAACGAACGCGCTTCCTTCTGCTTTAATGACAACAATGAAAGTTTATTGTTTAGATAACGACGCAAGCAGCCGGTTTATTAAGGCCAATAGTAACTGCCACGAAAATTACGGAGCAAACTGGGAAGATATATTTCATACTTAGGTATACATACGTTCTTAAGCCCGCTTTTAACAGCTGATAATTATCTTACTTCATCACCTATTCGGAAAAGGGATTTCTTCCCTGCTGGAAGCGATCAAAGTGGCACTTTTCTGTTCTAGGACTATTTCTTTACATACTAGTGGTTTAGCTTATTTAATATTTTGAGATATAATAATTTTCTCATAGGTGATGTAAATAGCATTATGTGTCCCATCACATGGTAGGAAAATTATTTCCACCTTGGGCGTTAACACTTCAATCCCACACTACGCTCAGGATTATATTTTAGAATCCCTTGCCAGTTTCGGGCTTCATTCAGGAGCCCTCGCCGTAAATATGTCAATTTGCTCCCTTGTGACACAATCTAGAATTTCTAATTGCTCTGCATTTGTTTTCCTGGGGCAGACTTAAGACAGTCTGCTTACGAAATAATGGATTTTTAATACATAGATATATTATTGTTCCGAAACGGTTGCAAATGGAGCCAGGTTACCTGGCTTTATAATCACAATTAAAAGCTTTTTATAAAACGTAAGCTACATTTGTTATTCAAGTGAAACAATTGTTCCCAGTTTGGATATAAGTGATGTAAAGAATATAAAATAAACATTCGTATTCGCCGAATAGGTAGGTAGAGTTAAACCAAGCTAAGTTGACAGCGATTTTGATTACCCATGTAGTGCAAGTGTTATTTAGACGTCATAATTTCATATAAGTTTCATGTTTAAAATAACACCTGCACATCTGTGCTATAAAAATCGCTGCAGAGCTATCTTGGTCTGACTCAATTGAAAGAGTTATCTTGGTCTGACTCAATTGAAAGGATATTTTTTATGGGCTGGTTTAAAAAAATACGTTGGGTATGTCTTAGTAGGTATACAGACAATCATATTAGCGTTGCAAGTTGTAAGGGGTTTATTAGTTTATAAGGGGTTAATAATATTATAAAAATGTTTGAATCATCATCTTCATCTTCATCTTCCTCACGTTGTCCCGGCATTTTGCCACGGTTCATGGGAGCATGGGGTCCGCTTGGCAACTAATCCCAAGAATTGACGTAGGCATACGAAAGCGACTGCCATCTGACCTTCCAACCCAGAGGCGAAACTAGGCCTTGTTGAGATTAGTCCGGTTTCCTCACGATGTTTTCCTTCACCGAAAAGCGACTGGTAAATACCAAATGATATTTCGTACATAAGTTCCGAAAAACTCATTGGTACGAGCCGGGGTTTGAACCCGCGACCTCCGGATTGAAAGTCGCATGCTCTTACCGCTAGGCCACCAGCTAGCGCTTGTATAAAAAGGTTTGAATATAATTCATTAATAAACGTATTTAATGTAATGTATAGTTATTTTTTCTTCCATTTAAAAAGAAAATCAGCTCAATAATGTCGCCGTAAATATAAATCTTGATGAAAACTTTGAACAAATAATGCTTGTATTAAACAGTTTAAAGCCTGTGAAATTTCTAAAAGGCAATAATTACTAGAAATTGAATAATGTTAAGTCAAATAGCTACTCGTAAGTAGACTTTTGTGAATGTTCCGGGAACGGTGACGGTTGTAAATCTACTTAATTGCCTGTAATTTAGTTCTAACATTTTAGGGTTCCGTTAAATTGCAGTAGGTAGTAAGATAGACCTCCAAATGCTCATTACTCTACTCACTTATCTACGACGGCGTACGTTACGTAGACGTAATGACGTCTACTATTGGGGTTTAACATATCAAGCACTAGGGCGTTTATTATGATTTGAAAGTTTAAGTAAGACAAAAGCAGCAGCGGAAAAGGCTAGTATAATTTCAATGTCCTTTTTACCCCCGGTTGTCCGCTGTTTCTCATACCCATAGGTACTCGTACCTATACATTTCTAAAAAAATAAATACACCACTAAGTACCTAATAATTTTACTATGAATGCTTGATATATCATGATATACCTGTTACATATTTTTGTAACCCTAAAAATATACTTATTCACTAAGAGAACCCACGTTTGCAAGCCTCGCTCGCACTTACCTTACTCCTACTCAATATTTAGGGTGCTACCTCCTGCGGCTTCGGGAGCCGTGTAGTAAAACAATAAAATCGCCCGTCTTACTGTTACCCGCTTTATGCGCAGGATTCGCCCTAACTGCCCCTTTGTTTCACCAGACAAATGAACGCGTTGGACAATGCTGTCCCCTGTTAACGCCGTCAGAATAATTGCTCATTCACACGACTATAGATCATGTGTTCATAAACAATAAATCAGTTCTTACCGGATAGTCGCTACGTGTGAAAAGTGATTGGATAGATTTTCTATAAAAGTCAATTTGGTGCTTATTTAATTTCATGACTTGTTTCCACTTCCGGATTTTATTGTATTCCTAGAAACTGTTTCTGCCGGATGGATACTACAATTTCGTTTGAAAACACTATTGAGACATATTTCGTGTGAAAAGGCTTAACTATAGTATTCGGTGTTTTTCAGTACCCCCCCATGCACGTAAAGTTTGTCTTTGGTGTAAATGATGAAAAGATGTGATACATTAGAGATCTCAATCAAAAGACGAAAGAACATAATTATGAACATTATATTAGTACTTAATAAGTGACCATGGTACGTTAAAAGCTTAGGTACTTACCTATTCTCATTATTACTATTATTATGCACTCTAAAGTCTAAACTAAAGAAAAACACATCGGGCGCTGTAAAAGCGGTAGACCTAAGGCGTCCGCTAGCTGGCGTGGGTGCTCGGAGCGGAGACACGCGTGCGGGTGCTTTTGTAGGTAAAATACGCCGCACGCACCGGTCCACGTCAGTTAGTTTCGTACACCGGCTCACAAGCTTCGTGCACCAGCGACAGCTAGCGGACGCCTTTAAGTGGTTAGACGGTGTGCAGAACGTCAAACATATCAGAATGGAAAAGCTACTAGATCAGGCCAATGCCTACCCAAAGCCATAGAACCTTAGATACTGTAGGTAATTGATATGTAATTCATCAACACTAAATTATAGAGTACCTAGGTACCTTATATTAATGAAAAATATCATGTCTGTCCAAAATGCCCATATTAGTTTACCTATAGCGGGGAAGCCCAGACACCTTAATTGATTGATATCTTGTTACTCAATAAAATGCTAGTTGATTTTGTTAGCAACGACTTAAATAAATTCAACTTATCCTAATTGTAGAGAAAGGTTTTATATTGGACACAACAATTTATAGTTACCGAGTTGGTGGTAACTACTGGGAATTATTTTTCCCAGTAGTCACCAGTGGTAAAAGACGGAAAAAAATCCCAGTAGTTGCCAATGATAAGAACTTGGTGCTAACTAGTGGGAATAACCTCCCGTACTAATCTACATGTACACCATTCTCGTCTCTCGTTTTCTTTATTGCTCATAAAATTGGTACAAAAGGCGGCCTTAATGCCTCAACACGAATATTTACACAATTTAAATATACATAACATGTTTAGATTGTTTAGTTTTATATACTTAATTTTCATTTTCGACGCGCTATTAGTTTGTAACTGGGCACCACTAAGATATTTCAATATAATTTCGATTAGACTCGACAAAGACATAAATCATTCATCTCCTATTGGAGAACATCTTCACTCAATCATTGTCAGTGCAACTCTATAGTCCACCTTCTAAAGGAGCCGTTAGACATAACACCTCAATAAAATGTTAGTAAACAACCAAAGCCCTCCAGCAGCGCGCGCCGGGCGCAGGGCGCGCAGTAAGACAATAATGCACGACTAATAGCTACCGATGACTCACATACTATAAATAAATCATTGTTTTCATCGACACTAAGAACCTACTTACAAGAATCACGAGCGATTGTCCCCCGCTCTATGCTAAACCAGACTAATAATTTGTTCAAAACAACATCCCAGACTCTTTCATTTAAAGGGTCACAGCGAGAGGTCCAACGTCAAAAGAAATTGTCATGTCCATTGTTAATTACTAAACAAAACACCGTGTCGACACCCTCTTTCCCTTTGTCCATGGTAGTATTAGCTGTTCTTAAAGGTACTTAGGTACATCACGAGTAAACAAATAGTTGTAGGTAAAAAAACGACATGTAAAGAAAATTATTTGATTTCCAAACATAATCACGTTTGCAATCGCGCAAACATGTCGTTAATATTTATTTCGATATTTAAAAAAGTAAATACGGATAATGTGTGGGGTGTAAGTTAAGTGTTGCTGACCTTCACCTTTTGGTCTGTGTACACATTGATTAGCTTACTTATTACGAGTTACTTATTAGCCCGCAGACACCAAACTTGCTGTATTCACTTTGTTATTCGAGCCATATCGAGTAATCATTGTCAACGGTCGCTGCATCCTTAACCCTAATCCTAATAACTAATTGCATTACTATTAGTATATGGGTCATACATTGAGTTGTTATGTTGTAATTTTTGGTTCTTTGGATATCGGTTGGTAATTGTTAGATTTCTCTAAACCTATCCAAAAAAACAAAAAAAGACGTCAAAATGACGAGGTAGGTATGGTATGGTATGGCACGTGCGTATGCGTGCGTGTATCATGAGCCCAACGAAAATAAGTCATGCATTGTAGCCAACTTTTATCAGGCTTGAAACGAGAAAAGCGTCCATAGCAATCAAATACATAGGAAGCCATCATTGTAAACCGGTATCTGGACTATTAACTCTTGTTCTTTTCTGGGATCCATGAAGAATTGAAGTAATTCTTCAAATTTTCATGGATGCCATTATTTACTACATCAGTTTAATAAAAGTGGAGTTCTGGAAGGACGAATATTAACAATATCATCGTAAATTTAAGAGATACGGCTCGATTCGGAAAATTAATTAGATTTCTACTAGACTTCAACAAGTTACGATACGGATAATTTAAAGATATGTAGATATGTCAAATTTGACGTTTCCGTGATTCTGGAGGTCCTCTTGAACGATTTCGACAAGTTATGACTTAGATATCCAAGTCACATCTAGTCGATATCGAATGTAGATCTAGTTGATCTCTAAATCGTCTCAAGATCTTGTGATTATCTCGAAATCCGAATAGGCCTGTTAGACTCTTGTCGGTGTAGCTCTCTCCATTTGACTCTATCCAGGACCGCCTCCTTGATTTCCTTATATGTATTATTAATTAAATTACGACAAAAGCATGCTTATGAATTTAGAACCTCTTCAGAATCCCTTTAAAGTTTGAAGTCAGCCAAAAATAAATGTCGTTGATTAATTCTTAAGCTCGCTACAAGGCATGTTTTAGTTTCTTCTTCGATTGTCAATAAACGGGCAAAAAGCAGGATCCGATCTATTGAACTTACTACTTTTTTGTGTTAGCGATCGCTGGACATGCACGACTTTCGCGTTTGATCGAGAATTCTGTGGACATTTGTCCGGAATGCCGCCGAATGATTTCTCGTGAGAACCGATAATGGCTGGCGACGCGGACGCAGCGACAAGTGCCGCTCCGAATTATTGTTGGGTGATTGAGGATTTTCGCCAAGCAAATGGTTTCGTTACGCCTCTAAACAGCTTTCTTAGGAAGCAATTTTGAACAGGTGAATTTTAATAGAATATGAAAGTTAAATTATTCAGTCCTGAGAATGGTGTCAAAATTAGTTCCGATATATTTTCACATTAAAATTTTGCGCATGTTAACTAACGCTAAAAACGACGAGTGTCTCGGAACCTAGGTTTAAGAAAATTGTTTTAAAGTAAATAATTGCAAAATAATCGACATGTGACAGCGGCGGCATTAGCTTATGAGCAACAGTACCTATATAGTCATGTGGACTAAATAATTTCTAGTTTAAGCTATCACTTAGTTAACTAGTGTATCTAGATTCAAATAGGTGCAGTGTAAAGGATGACTCACGCTATACCGGGGCGTGCCCGGGCCGAGGCGCACGACATGTCATTTTCTATGACGGCTGATCGGTGATCACGTGGTACTTTCCATAGAAAACGAAGCTCCGGAAGCTCCGGCCCGGCCACGGCCCGGTCTAACCTGAGTCATCCTTAAACCTGCCAAGGCTGAAGCAGTGACAGAGTGGATACAGCTCAATCGCGGCGCCGTAGCAGCTGCGTCGAATCGCAGCGACACGTGCGTGCACTATCCGACAGAAAATCGATCAGGCACCGAACTTTTCTGAAAAAACTTCAAGCTGACGACCGATTACTGACGATTTTCGATGCCCGAAATCCGAGACTCACGATCCACCTGTGATCACCCCACCTTAGAAAATTGTTACGACAGTTAATCGTAAACCACGAAACTATCAGTGTATTTCACTCACATACTTCAGAAAGCTGGAGTGAGATGACGATATCAATACGAGTATATACGATAGCAAAGAATCATATACGGTCTGTATAACTGTCGCTGCCAGTCGAATAGTTAATTGCTGAACAGTTAGCCGTAACTCCGTTTTACTGTGATTTTTAGGGTTCCGTACCCAAAGGGTAAAACGGGACCCTATTACTAAGACTCCGCTGTCCGGCCGTCTGTCCGTCTGTCACCAGGATGTATCTCACGAACCGTGATAGCTAAGACAGTTGAAATTTTCACAGATGATGTATTTCTGTTGCCGCTATAACAACAAATACGGAAAAAAGTACGGAACCCTCGGTGGGCGAGTGCGACTCGCACTTGTCCGGTTTTTTTTCTCACGCACTGATGTGTGAGAACAATCGTGATTCATATATTTAGGTAGTTATTTTTGGTATTTTATGAATATCGTCATACTTCGCACTAAATTTTATCAGATGATATTCAGATACGCTTACCCAAGTCTTACTGAAGATATACTTAATAACCGTACATAACAATGAATGCTCGATAAATGCTTGCTTTGTTTTCATAAAAAAGAAAAAAACCAAATCAGCATCAATTTATAACTGATCATTTGATCATACACTGCAAAACTTTATCATCATCATAAACTACCCGATATGCAACACCATCGAATACTTATCCTATACGGTAATAGTACGGTCTTTACTTAGCACGTAGGTACAATGTAAGAGCAGCCTTTACCTACATTTTTTGTAAACGAGTGTCAGTCAAATGATTTTTCCGTAAATGAAATATATATAAAAGAATATATATTCTCCTTTGTTTCAGGAAGCTGCGTAGGTACCTACGATCCGTGAGCAACATCACATAAACAGAAGCCACATTATTATGTCATAGCGTAGCTATAAAATATTCACTGCATAAATTCAGGTTTCGTGCACCGTTCATGAGTTTCATGACCTATTTAGGTAAAGGCACATTTTGTTACCCCAGAATTTACTCAAAGGCTTGGCTAAATGGTGGAAGTGGTATTTTCATCCTATATTGTATTATCTTTTTTATTCGTTAATTTAACCTGTTTCCATTTGTATGTAAGCGTCATTATATGTCTACTACGTATTTTTTACTTAATTGAGTAAACAGGCATATTTAGGGTGTTGAACCCTTTTCTAAATTCTTCCCTCTATTCAATAAATAATAACGGGATTATCATATAATACAACGAATGTGTATGTGATTCACAATCTATTTAAAGCAGATTCAGGTTAAGAATTAGATGGGAAAGTACCTATAAACAGAAAACAGCAAAAAAACATGACGCAGTCAGCTTCACAAACAGTCCCCGCCCAGTTTTTCCATCAAACTTGATTCGTCATGTCCAATTAAAATAGAGGCACGACTCCGCGGCGACAGCTTTAGACAGGCCACCTGGCTGGATGTGGATAAATAAACTTCTCGCTATTTATTAGGTAGACACCTACCTTTCTTATTGAAAGAGTTATCGTTTGCAAGACCTTTTAATGCGGAACCCTAATATACCTCGAAAGACAAGTGTCGATAAGTAAGTAGATTTAGGTAAAAAACTTAAATAAGTTCCCTCTTGTTTGTGTGAGGGATAGAAGTTCCATATTTGATATTTTGACATGAGGTAAGGTTTGCAGAGTGATATCAGCTAAGTTTTCAATGCCACCGAATTTATTTAATGCTATATTTATTAACATTTAAGTATATTATGTAATTTTTTTAGATTATTTACTGTGCTTTAAAGTAGCTTATTTTTTATTAAGTACCTACTGTCTTGTAAGAGCTTTTTATATTACTTTTACTTGACTTTAATGAATCTTATCATCTTATTATTATCTAGCGAAATACATAAACAGCTTTCAAATGCACTATCCTCAGCACCAAACGATTTCCTATGATCTTAATCAGAATGTCGGTCAACCTCGCTATCGCTCAAGAACATTTTTAGCCAAGTAAATTCTCGAGGATTTTTTTAGTATATATTCACCACCGCATAGCAACTCTGAAGTCTAGCTTAAGCTTTCAACTAGTTCCCACGCGTGTGCTTTACCGTCGGCTTTTTGCGCTCGACTTCCTTTATAGGAAAAAAGATGGCCCCGATCACGTTTTCCATTGAGCAGTTTTTCTGTTTACGCCTCTGCCGACGATTGGCCGCTGTGATACAATATGACGGCATCTAGTCGCCATCGCCATGACGATTGCATAATACCTTAATAACAGAGTGACGCTATAGCTATTGTTAATCCTTATTCAAGGTTAGGTCTTGTGCTAAAATTTCGATTACATGTTAGCATCTAAATTAGTATCACTTATGACAATAATATTTAGTTGTCGCTAGTGGAAAGTAATTTGGTTCCTAATGGTAGGTACTTTTAAAGCGTTGTTTCATCCACTTATTAATGCTGACTGTACGTAAGGTGGTGGTACTGGTGCTCGACGCCGTCCCAGTACTTATATGTCATCTTTAAACTTAAGTAATTGTCAATAGAGGTGACAGCAGGGTGTCATCTATTGGGCATTAGCATGTCGAGCACTATTAGTACCACCACCTTACAATAAAGCAAATGTGCAGTCAGCATCAGTAGTAGCGTATGAAACAACGTGGCAAAAGTATCTGCCACCCTCGATTACTTTTCCAAACAGAGCATCAATTTAATCGGTCTATATAAAGATAGACATCTTTTTTGTTTCTTATATTATATACCTAATAGTTCGGTCATTGAATGCAATAAAGGAAACATGTGCTGATAATCTAAATTCCTATTGTAATTAAGTAGGTACATTGCGCAGGCTTTTACTCGTAATTATGAAAACACAGCCACAAATACAATGTAGGTACCTATACATGTATTGTTGATGCATAGTTCAAAGTTACATAAATTATATAGCCAACTAAGACAGGTAAACACGACGTTGTGTATCAATAACTAATTTAACAAGCAACTAAAAGGCTTTCATGCACTGTCAAATGCAGATATGTATAATGATAGTAAAGTATACGACGTAAATGTAATCTGGTGTATGAATACCGTGAAAGCTGCTGTTTTCTAAAGCTCTTACACCGTGAAAACACTTTGCAAAATCAATTTAATACCTCTTTACTTTAAGGTTCACATTTGATAACAGATTAATAGATACGAGATTGGTAAAGTATGCTAATTTCAGAAACGCCGTTTATCTGCACACGTCGACTGCAGACCAAGGGGCCCTTAGTATTATGTATGTACATTCCTGTTAACAACGACGTGTTTCATACTCATAGTAATTCGATTAATACTTATAGTACATACAACTAGAGTCTATCTACTCTAAGTCTGTTGTATAAGTGCTACTGCTACGACAAGCATAGGGTCAAGTAGAGAAAAAAATGAGACGTGGGTAAAAACAGCGGGGCTGTTAGGAATATTCATACAATATTATGCAACTCTTGTTTTTTGTATAATTTTGACTTCTAGACAAAGATCTACAAATTTCGGCCCTTGAATTTGAGGAGGCCTTATTATGTGCCAGCTGGACAAAATACTGTAATATTACTGTAACTCCTCTAGATAGAAATGAGCTTAGAAACAGAACACTGTATGTGGGGTAGTTATTTAAGTTTTTCGAAAAATATACCGTAGAAGTACAAAATTATATCTTGAAAAGTAACACATATTAATGTCAAATATATTTACTGTTCATTAATAAAAAAAACTGTGACTGAAACCTCTTGTGTATCATTTTATGAGGTTCGAAAATACTTGTAACACAAATTTTGACACAAAATCGCTTCTCCTGTAAAATTTCTAAGATGGCACTTACATGTTATGCCTCTCAGGTACGGATTGAGATGGCAGGTACCAGCTTATTACTTTATTAATAAATGTTTTCGAAAAAGATGAAATAAACAGTTTCATATCAATTTCCTCTCCTATGTAATACGAGTATCCATTTTGCTTGCCGTGACGCGAATGAATAAAGGATCCGTGTAACCATTTCGACAATAGCTGTCTTTCAGCTTCGGGCAATTAACGTCAGATGCAATTTACCTCATGATATCGCTACCTCGGCAGGCTGAAAGCTTGCTGAAAGAGCCTAGCTACAGAAGAATTTCAAGTCATGTGCGACATTATTCACTCGCACATACCAGAGTCTAACACAATATGCGTGCGGGGCCACAATTTATACAGTTTTCAGAAGCATTTAATTAATGGGTGAAAGGCGCATTATGTGGCCTGATTAAATTTTCTCGCGGCATTTCAAGGTCTAAATTTAGAAGACTAATTTGTTTACTCTTCTAGAGGTATGTAATTCAGGCTCAGAGCGCAGTACCGTATCCTGAGTAACATACATTAGGACTTAAATCATTAGGTGAACCTTAAATGTGTCGTAAAATCTAGCTGGGTTAACGCAACAGGTTTTTCTCGTAGCTATGTGACTTTAAGTTTCATTACCTTCTAAAGTCACATAAAAATAGAAAATATTTCCTCCTATAAATATATTAAATATTCCTTATAGGGATAAGTTCGCCTTTGTACTTCCATTACTGTAATTTATTTTTGTAAGCCTGTGTTGTGTACAATAAAGTGGTTACTACTACTACTACTAAAATATTTATTTAAAATTGACCTTAATAGGTAAAGGAAAAATTAAAACAAGTTTGTCATTGCATTAGGATTCATTTATTTTCAGTTAAGTCATTATTATTACAAACGTGCTTATTCTATATACATATATGATAAAACTCCTATAAAATAAATACATTCGTCATTATATAATGTAAAATGTCTAATCACAATTTAGTTTAAGGCATTTTGTGGGAACAATCGTGTTTATTGAAACGTGATTAGTTTGTTAAAATATTAATCGATTTGATATAGATACATTACACAAAAATCACTCATAAACGACATACTTAACTAATACTCAACAACTTATTAATATATTTAACAACTTTTTATTTAATCTACGAATACTAGTAGAAGCTATACAAGAGATATTAACAATATGTGCGCCGAACTGCACTGTTAATATGTACATCTTAGAACTGAGAAGAATATTGTCAGTTCAAATTAATAATCGAGGAACTCCAAAACTCCTAAGCTAAATGAGAAATTAATTTATTAATTCTACCTTAACCTAGATAAAGCTGTAAATATAATACAATTTATACAGTAAGGCTAATTTAGTCTCACAATAACTTTTACAGATTACCAAGGCACTATTGATATGTTTTTCATTGTCATATTATCAAAGCAGCATAGGAATATACCTATTCGTGTGGAAAAAATACACCAAAATTCGCGAGAATAAAATGTTAATTTAAGTATGGTCTTTTAAATTTTTCCAAGTAATGTTTATTATTTTATCAGATATGTTTTGTTTTAATATTTTTGAAGAAGGTTAATGAACTCTGCCCATATCCATACCGCCGAGTTGTCCTAAGTACGGGTACCCGGACTTAGCCTCGCCGGGCGAGTGCGCGTGCGACGCGTAGTGAGCATTCGTGCCGAAGAATGAACTGCAACAAAGGAAAACAAACGTTAGTTCTCATTTAATAACAAGCATTTCAGAGGACAATGTATGAAGTAATATTGATTAAATTAATTCTATTTTTGAATTCAGCTGTGGCTCCTTTTCAATAAGACACGTCTAGCATAAATATTCCGATTCACATAATTAAACGAAAAAAGTTACACGATACACGTGTGTTAATCAATCAAGCTATCAAGATTTAGTATATATTTATACATACGAATCCATCAGTCACAGGGTTAAACCCCTAGCTTAACACTTAATCCGCTGGTAAGGGAAGATAAGTGTTTCGGAGTTTTAGATTATGTTCCTTATTTAAACCACAAATAAAGCGTGGGAGGAAAATAATTATGAATGGATTAACGTATGTCGAGTGTAATTGACATACATGCGCCGATCAATGAATACCGCTGAGAACCTATCGACCAACGAATTATTATGAACGTGTAATAACTAATAATACGGTAGAGGCCCCTAATGTCCGTCTATAAATGCTACTTAGTTTTGGCCTACCGGAGTGCGCAGTTTAAGTGAGGTCGGAATGATATGCAAGAGTTATATTTGATGGTTCCAAATGGCATTCTCAAAAAGAACTCGTGACTAGAGCGCGCAGTAAAACTGTTTTTAGTGAATATGGTGGCTAATATGTTATTAACGGTCATTAGTGTTGGTTAATTCTTGTCGTAAGAGGTCGAATAAAGTTTTACAAATATCTTAAACAATGCTGCGTGTTTCTCTAACGAAATTAAAACCTAAAATGAACCTGAAAACGTACTCCATAATTAGACTACGTTTTCTGGTTCATTTAAGGTTTTAATTACCTACAATCTACAAATAAATACTAGGAAGGTTACTGAAACCAAATAGCGCAGTCCGTCACAAAATGTTTATTGATATAGGTTACAACTAAGTAGGTAATTCTATTTTAATAAAACATCATTGTTTACTCTGGAAAGCCTCATTAAATAATATTTTTTGTGTGGTTTAATGTTTTTTTATTACAAGAAAATATGAATTCGGTACTTGTTAAAACCAAATAACTGACCGAATTCATATTTTCTTGTGCTTTTAGCTTTAATTTTTATTATATTGAGCTTTAATTTTTTAATAACAACCTAAGAATAATAATGTATAGTACTTCTTTTAAACGCCCTATAAATAAGTCTGTTCTACAGGTGCAACTCCTCCATATAAATTTCCGTGGGCGATTATCGCGTGAGCTGAGAGCTCGATATCAAAATCGCATTGAACACTCGAAGTCGAACACGCGAGCCGTGTGCCGCAGTTAGGAAGTTGAATGTAAATAGCTGCAGATAAGTTTTAATACTAGGCTCGCGTTAGTTTAATGCTCGGGTTCACTGCACTAATGTCACGTTCGGCCTCTCATTAATTGCCGCTATGCTCTCTACAAAGGAACGTGTGTTTATCCGTGTTTTCCGCCATGAATTGTGGTTGCGAACATTGTTGCTGATAATCACACTTGATCTACGAATGTTGACGGCAAATTGTATTGGTTTGGTCGAATATCATAGACACAAGAGTTTAAGAAACATTCAGGAACTCGTATTAAAAAGTCTCTCCCGCTACATTCTACACTAACTCAAAATTGCAAATCTAAAACCTTGTATAGATTCTCGTGGAAGTAAATTTAATTGAAACTTTGACGGATATTGAAATACAGGCTAAGCTGCTATACACCCGGCAGCAAACTGGCAATCACAATCGCTGTTTACGACCAATGACTGTGTTCTTAATTACAAGTTGCAAATGCATTACAATATCTTAGATGACTAAATAACTAACTCCTGCACTATACAATCATAAAATATAACGATCAAAACACGGAACTTGCTGTAAAATTGAAGAAACGTTTATAAAAGCGCTTAGGTATGAATTTAAATTGTGAATGCTTCGTGTACCGCGCGGGGCCGCAACGCGCCATATGGACGTGGGATAATTCGTTCTCCATATTCTCTGCTTTGCATTATATTTTTGGCAGGCAGAGTAATAAGTACAATGCCGAGCACAATGGAGTTGCGTCAATCAAGCCACGTAAAGGACTAGATAAGACAGACCGCCGAATAAACGTGGCTAACCTATATATTATTAGTGTGTCCGTCATTGTACGCGAAGAGATATTGTGTGTGGTCCAATGTGAGGTTTATAGACGTGCTTTGTCTCGATAACACAGATAAATGTCGTCGCCGTATAGAGTACAAAGCGACAATGAGTATGTCACATTCTCTTTCGACAAATTCACTTTGGTAGTAACACATTCTACGGCATACCTACCTAAATGCCTACACAACAACAAAACATGATTCTACCGCCTCGACGCTTTTGCTCTTTCAAATTAACGTCTGACGGCAATATTTTAAATTTTCATGAGAATTGAAATTAAGTGAGCGAAATTTTAATTAAAAATCGATCAAAAATCTCTATAAAATTCGCAGCCCTATGCATTCACGATCAGATCGGCGTATTACGAAGCTCGGGCTGTAATAACCACCCGCGCGCGGATAATGGCCGACTTCTTACACTCTTAATTGATTAGCGGCCGCTCGGACTAATGATAAAGGAAGGTGAAAAGAAATAAAATGGACGCACCCCGATTTGCGATCGAGCTCCCCGCTCCTGATAGCCACCGGTTGTATTGCTACTCTAGTACCTTCGTCAATGAGTTCACCTATGCGTCTAGTAGCTTGTTCCTCCTCGCCAAACGCTAGTGACCAAAGAAGAAATGATGTCATTGATAAATACAAACAGAAACCTACTTATTACATAAACAATACTCATATCTGGGATTAGCCTAATGGGTAGCTATTTGTATCGTCAGCTACAAAGGTCAGTTTTTATTAATGTAATTGTATATTCATCCGCACAATCACAGTCAGAATATGAGTAGCTGAGCATCAATCAATAATTCATAAGGCTACCTGCCCGCCGCCGGGCATTATTAAGACGTCATAGTTTGTGTTTATGAATTCAATGTGTAATTTTGTTTATACATATATTGAATGTGTTAGTTGCAATTTTAATACAAATTTAAATAATAGATAAGATAAGAGATAAAAAAAACTCACCTATAATTTTCTGGCCATGCACCGACTTCGGCTAATTTGTTCGAGCCATGTCCGCTAAGCTGTCTCGTGGTCCAGTGATTATGTGCGGACATGGCATGATCTTGTTTCGCGTAGTCCCCATAGCCATAAGGGTGGGATATAGGGTCGCTCGGACTCGCATATGTGGGGTGCTGGTAGGTTATCCCACCACTCTGGTTTACTGATGGACTAGAGGCAGTGGGACTCGAACTGGGAGGTGTAGCATCTGCTGCGACTTGAAGAGGCGTGGCAAGTTCGGAGGAGTGCGAAAGCGGAGTCAGGTTTCCTGATGTGAACGAACTTGAGGTAGGAGGGTGTAAGGATGAAGCAGCTAATGCTGACTGACAAACTGATGGCGTTAACGCAGATTGATGTAAAGATGGAGCCAAGGCGGAGTTCAGAACGGAGCTTGAACCTAGTGCAGAGGAATATGACTGCTGCCAAGAAGCGCACTGAGCGTTGAAGCCACTTGGAGGCTCGTATTGCTGGTGGACTGAGGGGAAAGCGGATTGTAAGGACATCGTATTAAAGGCACTGAGTTGTTGAGAGTTGAGTTGCTTGCGTAGACGTGCTCTTCTGTTCGAAAACCATACCTACGGAAGAGAAAATTCAGTTGAAACACACACTGGATTTAGCTGGCCTTCGCTAAACCTTGTAAAAGGCACTCATTGAAATTAATCCACTTTAGTCAAATGAAATTTGTCGGACAAGATAATCCCCCGAGGCAATCGCTTAATAGATTTCAACCAATATGAGATGCATTTTATATGTTCGCATTTCGTTTAAGTTGGCCTTATAATAAAACACTTTGCTAGTATTTTGTTTTCAAAATGTGTATTTACCGAGTGAATAAGAATGACGTTTAAGTTTTTAATAAAAACTCTATTTAAAATTAAATTGTATTGATACAATAAAAAACAGAGAGGAAACAGTAGCGGCGCAACATATGGTAGCTAGATTACATGCGTACGTTATAATTAATTATCAATGTAATTACGTCATTTTTTACTATGCTCTTGCCTTAGGGGCGGGAATTGAATGTGATCCACAATATGTATCCTATTATTTATTATACCCATCCATTTATGAAATTCAAAATATATCTTTCTTTTGTTCACTCATCAAATTAGGAGAGTACCTATAAAACGGTTTGCTGGGAAGCTACATACCTGAACTCTGGCTTCAGTTAATTTGGTTTTCTGAGCAAGCTCTTCCCTGGTGTAAACGTCAGGGTACTGGGTCCTTGTGAACGCTCTCTCCAAGGCTTCAAGCTGATCACCAGAAAAAGTTGTTCGAGATCGTCGTTGCTTCCTTTTTAACGTAATTCCAGGTTCTGATTCAGTGTCGGAGTCTTCGCAAGATGAGGGTCCTTCGAACAATCAAAATAATTTGCTATCAGAAAAGGTCGACTAAAAAACCTAAAGGTTATTTAAATTGTTGCCAAATTGAGTTAATGAAAACAATTTCATGTTGTCATAAATCTTAACTTTCTAACGTTTCGTAATTTTTCTGTTGTTTTATGTCGATTATCGTCGCGCTACCGCGGGTACCACACACGGTCTTGATTAAATTAAACGTAACCACATTATAACAGCTAGTGAGTTTTTTTAGGCCTTTACAAAATTACATTACGTCAAGACGTTGAATTAGATTGGTAAGCGGCAGATGACGTAGATTTATAATTTGATTCGGTGTGCTTATTGTGATAAAATGTAATAAAAATGTGATTTGTATAAAAATGTGGGTGTCGGGAGATGCGAAAGTGCGGTACATGGTAATATTTCAGCGTAAGACTCGTGCGAGTTGCAAGCCGACCGTTAACCGTCGTCACAGGGCGAGCACGAACCGCAAATTTTCAATACGCGCTTGGCAAAGGCGAATGGTAAAGGGGCCGCTTTTCCAGTGTACTTTAGCCGCGCACAACTTAATATGCATAATCTTATCGCGCGCAGAATCTCTCCGGCGAAACCGCCGTCGCCGAACCGGGATATTAGGAGCGCCATTTTATATTGGATAGCTATACGGCACAAGACGTGCAGTACGGACAGATTGTCGTAATGCAAGCCCCGCGGCCAAACGCGATGGGATAATAACAGCTTTGGGTACTAATTTCATTTTTATAACCTACAATTTCGAAGCCGACACAAGGGGCGCTGCCGTGGCGTGCGCCCGCTTCACTTTTACCTTGATTATTAACTTTATACGCTATTTTGCGAAGTTTGCAAACGTTCCGACAATCTCATTATAGGTATAAATTTATAATAATAGTGGGCTTTGAACTAAATTAAGTGATTATGGGCTGAAATGAGCGTTAAGGACTACGATGACACGGCCAGTTATTAACGCATCATTAGCTCGAAGGTTCCGTCTGAGTCGGAAACTTCTCCAACTAATTTGTAAATCGCCAAGGATTTCTGCATAACTCTCGGTTGCTAAACGAGAGGAGCAATAAGTTTGACCTAACTAAAAATAAATACAAAAAGATAGTACGCAGTATAGCCAGCGTTTTTATATACAGAAAGGTGAGTACAATAGCGAACTCGAGTAATAAAAAGTTTTATGCAAACACGCGCAGGAAGTGTTCCCTTCAAACATCGGAACGTGCGAAACTCGGTCTAGTGCTTAGCGCAGTCTACATATGCGAATATTTTTATCATGAAGTGAATCGTATTTTTAAACGATTACATGGTTTTTCACAATTTAGTAACTATTTAAATAAGTAATAAGCAAGCTAGTTTCCTTAACGGGTAGTTGAAAATTCCGTTTGTAGCTACGTGAAGAAAAAACTTATTTCTACTTTTGACGGGCGCTCAAATCATAGACAAATCACAATTATCATTGCAAATTGAGACAAATCATAGGTAAGTTTGTACACTTACCTAGAATACCATCAATGCTGTGATTTCTCCTAGGATCTGATTCGTCCCTTTTGCCTCCTCTTATAAGCCTCGATATGGAACTGACTGACGGTGCAGTGTTTTTATCACAGATTCCTTCTTTTATAAGTTTATCTCTAATTTCCCAGGAAAATATACCTGGGTTTTGTCTCTTGAGCTCTTCGATCCTGTTTTCAACTTCAGGCGTCGCCACTCTCGGTTTAGATCCTCCGATCACACCAGGGCGGATGGAACCAGTTTCCTGATGACAAAATAATACATATTAATTTACCTGTTAAACTATGTCAAGTCCAACTCACAGAGAACAAATCGTGAAGAAGCTCTTTCTGTGCTCACCTGATATCTATTGAGGATCTTGGAGACGCATCCGTGCGAGACGCGCAGCTGGCGCGAGATGACGCAGGGCCTCACGCCCGCCGCCGCCATTTCCACGATCTTCAGCCGGATGTGATTGGGAAGAGGTCTCCCGTTAATAAAAACCCCACCCAGTTGGTTCATTCGACCCTGACCTGAAACAAGCAACACATATTGAATCTGATTCAACAATGTCAAGCCTGCCTGTAATTTTCTGAATGAGATAATTAACCGGTAAGTTCAAAATGTTTTCTTTTCATTTGTAATGCAGCGTAAACTGATGGATAACAACAACAACAACTACTACACACATGATTTTATAAGGGCGCATTGGCAACGATCGTCTAACAATTTAACGTCCCATTTCATGTGTTCTCAAGCGAGAGTATCGAATTTCTCACGAATGCGGTGAAGCAGAGGCCATAACGTTTTTCTGATAATTTGGAATCAAGATATGTTAGGTTTATTGGTTAATTAACTAGATCTTAAGAAGTCTTCTATAAATTCCTAAATTGTTTCTCTTTACAAAAGTTAGTAATGATTTGTATACTATGCAAAGGTAAGCCTTTTGTACAGTTTATTCTAACTACATACATCGGTATGTACCCGTAATAATGAATTTCTTAAGAACTAATATTAAGATGCATTGAACACTAATTGCAAATAAACCCTATGGGAAACGGAGGTGGGTTAAAAGTGTCGCTATTATAATCGCATCACGCGCTGGGACCACCTATCGTCAAAGGACGCCGCCGCTCCTTGATTTTTGCAATCGCATTGTGAACTTCTATTGAGATGAGTCCCAGATCAAAAAAATATTATACAAGAAAGTGGGGTAAAATGTGCTGTGAATGACTTGGACTAAGGGCTTGCATGAAATATTATTTATGAGGCATCGTAGTATGATATAAATTATTCATGCAGAAACATCGTTTCAATTGATTTCACTACCTACTGAACTTAGCAAATCGGTTTCTTACGCTTTAATATTTAGATATTACGCATGGAAGTAATAAATTTAAGTTTGAATTAATTAATTTATTAGTGAATATATGTAGATACTATTGTCAAAATTATTATAAAAGCTTTAAGCACTCTGCCAAACGAAACGACTCATATATTACACATGTAGGTTTAATTAATAACTACAGGATTACAAAGAGTAGATTAATAGCATCTAATTTTTCTAAAATATCCATCCACCTACCCTAAATTTGACGGACAATATATCCCAACAAAAAAAAATAACGGTGGCAAGTGGCATCTTCCACTTGTGAAGGCATTTATAGTTTATCAATTTCAAATAATTCCACAAAGGTGCCGCCTCGTGTAAAGCCCTAGACCCCTGCTGAGAACCACCAATCAATTAGACAACATGTCAACAAGTATGTCCTTTGATATGATATACCGAGGTGTCTGTTCAGCAGTTAGACAACCAAGAATAAACCGTAACGCAAACAACTTATGGTCAGTAATTGGGACAACCAAAATATCCCATTTGTAGCTAAAGGAAGATGACACAAATTCCTATTTGTGAACTCTAAACTGTAAATCTCAAAGTTCATTGTTGTGTGGCAGAAAGTGACCTTTTCAAGCCTGCTGGACTCTCGTTCTGCGAGTGATCCTCTTTTTTTGTCGGACCCCGTAGACGCTGCGGTGCCTCGAATGCCTCGTGTTTTTGAGCGTTAATTTTATGTTCCCGAAATATTTATGACGCATAACGCGTTCATAATAACCCCGCTATACAAATGTGGGTGGCTTTGTAATAATGTATCACTTCATTATAATCATTATATTTCTCACTCTTGCTAGCAAAGAGTGATAACTGATGCAATCTGGATATAGGTACAATGTAATTGTTATGTAGATGAATTGTATAATACAGCGGTTCTCAATCTTTTTTTTTTGACGGAACCCTTTTGGAAAGCGAAATACTTGATGGAACCCTACAATAAAACAATAGTTTTTAGAAGTGTGTTTTTTGCATAGTAAAATTTTTCGAGGCGACTAAAGCATAATGTTCTAAATTCTTGCGGAACCCCTGCAGGGGTGTCGCGGAACCCTAGGGTTCCGCGGAACACACTTAGAGTATGGCTGGTATAATAGATACAACTTACTTTATATATTAAGGTACATACAATTCTTTACGTACATATTTAGAAATTGTGTTGTCTATTATTATACTTATACTATTACTTATAATATACTTATACTTATACTATTATTATATATATTCATTAACATTAAAACCAATATATGTACGTAATAAAAAGATTATTATAATAATATCGGTAGCCGCTGCAGTCAATAGGATGGAATAAAAACGATATAACTTTACACCTAGTAAACGCTTTCATATCCAAACAGGATACAAAACGAACAATTGACAAAAGGCACACAAGCCTCCAAAAAAATCTATTGTAGGTACAATGCGTAATATAGTTCGCAAACATAGTAACACTATTATCGCAAAAGGAGGCAAAGTTAACAACAAATTCAAACATTCATTGGCAACTAATCGTCCGGAAGAGCTTTGCGAGCATGCACAAGTTGGCCGCGATAAAGGCCGCTACTAGGGTGGCACCGATGTGGAGCACCGACATCAACAACTTAACGAACAAAAAATGCATGTTAGTAGAGTAGATCGGTTTCCGAAAAAAGTGCGCAACGTTTTAATAGTTACTCACGCGTTTTATTCATCACAGGACTTCCCTCTACGGCTTTAAATAACACACTAACAGTTTTCTCGGCTACAGATATCGGAATGTGGAAAGCATAAAATTTTCTCACAATCAAATAATCTTGTTGCAATTCGTTCAACCGCTGCATTCTTGTTGAGCTAAATTGAAACAGAGTCAATCATTTAAACTTAAATGCAAGAGCCCAGCCGTGACGGAATAAATGAAGACTTTGAATCCACCATTGGCGTTTCTGTGTCAACTTTAATTAGCAATCACACTTTTATCAACCTCTGCATCTGGTTAATTGCGGTTGTCATTGGAAGGGTCGAGATTGGATTTCTTTGACCTTCCGGAATTGCGTAGATTTTCGTTTTCAATTTGATCGAGTTTGATTTGGTAATCGTCTTAAAGAGTTTCACTGCGCTTTGTTTTGCGTTAATTGGTGTCAGTGGCCTTTGACTAATTACTTTTGCCCTTCGCATTTATTGCAGCCGTAATCGAAAGCAACTGTATTATTTGTGCGGCTTCATAAAGTTTAAACTGCAAACTGCCGCAAGGTGATAGACATGGCGCAACGAGTAAGCTCTAATTCTACAAGCAGACTATTACAGGTGTCTGCTACAAGCTCACAATTAGGCAATAATATTACCTATACCTAAATGTAAATGATAAAATATTTAATTAGAAGAATATGTATGTATGTATTTTAAATCGCCTACGTTTTAGAAGGTTTCGTAGCAAATTGTAGCATTACTTCCGATTACTATAGGTACAATTTACAAATGCGCCGTATAAATACTCACAATAAACGTCTTGTAAATTAATTTACCATGTGGTGTGTGAACGCTAATACCTTATACAATTTATTCTGCTGCTTCGCGCCAACAACGGTACAGTGATAGTTTGTTGTGTTTCAAGTCGATATCGTGGTGTGTAAATAAATCGTAAACCCCGTTTTCACAATCATAATATGTTTCTGCTTGCAAATCAATTTCACGTAACGACATTAATATGCCTACAGTAAAATTTATATGACGTTTAACGTCTCATGGCACGCCGCTTTCTTCCACATGAGTTGCGCGGACGATAACCGCTCGTTCCGCTAACGCTGGTCATAGTTCAAGGCACTGAATTAACGCCGTGTGGAAACGTGGGCTTGCCTAGCCTAGGTACGATGTGAAACATGTAAACTGACTCGCTAATTATAAATATAGGTACGTTATGCAACTTCTTTTTAATATTTATATTGCGTGGAAGCATTCTGAATAAGTTTTTTTATATCCGAATGAAATATTGATGTAACTAGCGATTGAAGAGGTTTACCTAAAGGTTATCACATTGCCCTTAAGCAAGCAAAACTTATTGATTCAATTTTACCTCACGTACAGTCACCTGCAATAATATATTACTCTTCGAAGGCCGCAAAAATATCTGACACGATCTTATTTGTAGACCCATAAGAGCGTGTCACTTATTTTTGCGGTCTTCGAAGAGTAACATATTATTGCAGGTGACTGTACCTAAATTCATAGAAAATAGTATTCGAATAAATCAAGGAAAAAATAACATATTTCAATATGAGAACTAGGTTTATCATGCCTGGATGACAATCATGTTTCGATATTGACACGAGATTTCTACTCCGTAACCTGTTAAAAGTCATCTATAGACTAATAAAATTATCTATTACTATCCAAAATCAAGCAACAATGAGAAGAAATGCCATCTGAATAGGCTTTCGAATTGGGCGGCGTCGACAAAGGCTGTGTCATTCCATTAAGCCTTCTTCAAGAGTGGAGGTCTGTGTGGCCCGGCCCGTGGCAGCGCGCGCGCCGCCACAAATGTAGCGCGGTCGAATATCAAATCAGTTCTATTATACTTTCATACTGAGCATTTGACAACCTTTTTGACGTATTGGTTTGTGCAATCGGTCACAAAGCGGACGTTCTACGGCTCCATACTTTCTATGTTTATTATTAACCCCCTGTTCTTTATTATGCTAGTTTTAGCATGGTGAGAACCTACAGACTTTCAAAAGAATTGTCTACCTTCAATCACTCAAAAATGAAAGGCATAGGTACAACCTTATCTACTTTCTAGCTAAAACAAAAAGACAAAAACCTCGCTATTTTTTACGTCGCAATAATAACTTGAGATAAAGCAAAAATTAAAATTCCCTGCCTACTTAATATCTTTTACCTAATATTACAGCGCGTTTGCCTCTTTACAACGACACTTACCTGTTTATAACATACATATAGGTAGGTACGTATAAGTAGTAGGTAGGTATGTGTAATAGAAAACAACAGACTCAGGTGGCGGCAACCGGTAAAGACAAATATTCTAATAACCAATATGAAATGAGAGTGCCTCTCCCATTGAAGTTGCTACAACTGTTCAAACGAAGCAAAGCCTTTCGGCAACTCGAGCTAGAACCGAACGTGTATCTTACCTCTACGTAATGAATGGAACAGAATATTTTATTTCAGTACACTGGCCTATGTTTGAGAATGCCCTGTTTGACCTCATTCGTATTCACACCGAGTTATGTACTGATTTGACGGACTCTTTCTTTTCTTGTTAGAAATGAGTCTTTTGAGCCAAGTTGCCGCTCCCAGTCCATAATGTAGTCACTTGATAGTACTTAGATAAATGACTACGGAAGCTAAGTGGACTTAATATTATGAAACTGCTTGTTTAATGAATAATTAATGCCCTTTATTGCCTCGCTTATTGAAAGTAGAGCAAAGCAAAGCACGCCCTGTAGCATTAATTTAAATAAGTACCAGGGTACTGAAATTTCGATTTAAGATATACAAAGAGAATATGAAGTTAGGTAGATAATATAAAATTGATTTAGCTTCGAACAAAATACAAAATACCTCTCTGTACTTAGTGGTAAAGTTTAAAGTGTGAAATTAGTTTATTTAAAAAGGATCTAATAAAATCACAATCACCAACAAGTGTTGTATTGATTATCGCTAAAACGTCTAACTGCAGAACGGCGATCGTTTAACGCTCAGTGAGTTTTCGAACCCTCGGGTAATTGCAAAGAGTTTATATTTTAATGGAACAATGATACCCTGATCGATGACCGGGCCGTGCACGTGAGCTATTTCGCTCTAACCTACGCCTCCGCCGAAGAAAGACGCAAGTGAACACTATAATATCTTAACAGTTATTTTCTTTGCCACAAGAAAAATACAAAAGGGTAGCAGTTTATCACCGTATGCTCAGATTAAAAATAAAATTAACATTGTTTATTGTGATAAGGCTTAACATGTATTACTATGCAAAACATGCATGCAATGATAGTAGAAGGCAGTACTATACCTATATGTGTACTATAATTAGACTATATAAGTACTATTATAATATATTATCTTAATATTTCCGTATTACTGCAAGAGCGGCCTGAGCGAGTGCGAAAGGGAAGTGTTGACGTCGCGAAATATGGGAAAAGCTGGCGGCAATGGAGATTTTGATCAGTTAAGCCTCGGCGCATTTATCAGATTTGCGTCGTCTTTAGCCATCTTATCGGTAATCGCTATGAAATTTATCTTATTATGTATCCAGTTTTCTAGTCTCCTATATAAGCAACCAATTGCTAATGCCTAATGCCACAGAATAAATAATAGTACTAGGTACAGAAGATTCACTCTAACAAAACGCGTCTGTTACGATTAGGACAGATATGACCGCTAGGTAGGCGACAGCGCCACGCGCGGCTTTCGGCTAGCCACCAAAATTGGTGTGGGACGGATGTACTTGTAGCTACCTGTTGCAAAGCGACGAAATCGCGGAGTGAGCCACGCCTGCTAATGCCACATTGGCTGTCAATTTGTAAATTATTAAACAAGTACCTAGTTATTTTGATTTAACCTCAATGGACTCATTCTTCTAATCACGAAATACCTATGAATTAATAAAAAAAATGTAGGCGCTAATAAATTGGAGCGGGCTCCTTAGCCTAATAAATTGAAAACACTCCCAGTAAGCATTCGTAATATCCTAATATCAATTTGTTTATTAATAGATCGTCATGAGTAATGGCAAGTAAGCGCCCCGGAGGCCGAAGGCCCGAGCAGGCATTTCGCCGGCCGCGGAGGGGGCGGGGGGCGCGTCATATTATGCGGCTAAAAGAGCCTGTCGGTGCCTTTGATCTGCGCGGACGCTGTGTGCGTGCGCCGAGATGTGCACCGCTTGTCGGCCCTTGATATGAATGTGACTAAACTTTGATTATGGTACTGAACTCTTTGTAGAGGTCAATTCTTGTAGATATGTAGTTGATTAATCAGAAAAATGTATCATATCATTTCAAGAAATGCTTTTTTTTTTGTTCAAAATAGACAAATCTAATCTGAGAGCTTTTTAGATCAGGATTAATATAGGTAGTTAAAATATTCCCTCGAATGTGTGGTAAATTACAAGGTGCGCATGCGCAAGTTGCCGATCGGTATCGCGCATCAGCGAGTCCGTCAACTAGCCCGAGGCGCATCTGATTGCTCCGACCGACCCGCGACCGTCATCGAATGCATTATGCGGTTTTGTGTCGATTTAACTCACATTTAGGAATGTCTCATTTTTAATAGAGTCCAGTTTCAAATTCTTACTCTGTTTAGGAGTATACTCGTATCTTACGATTTCTTAATTATAAATTGCTTTAAGCAGTTTAGGTGATGTACATTGCATAAAGAGTTTTAAAAATCCATCAATATTTTCACACAAATCATTGATCATCGCATTTGCGACAATAATCTCCTTCGGCTTTGCGTATTAAACAAATGTTTTCTGACATCAACAGCGCATCAGAGCGGCCGTGTGACACTAATACCGACTTACATCCAAAAGTCGTATAAATTGGAGTCGAATTATAAATTTAAACATTTTTAATAACTCGAAAGGCTGACCGCCCGGCGCGCGTTTGATTGTGACTCACATACATAACGGATAAGTTTTTAATCATCTAGATGTCCGTTTAGTAATTAGTATTAATTAGTTATTGTGGCTTAAACGTCAACTATGAAAAATGTCCAATAGATATAAATATACCTACTGGCCATTTTTCATATCTTTAATATATGTATAAATCTCTAACATTATGATAAATAAATAACATAAACAATAAAAATAATAAAACAGTAACCTACACAATGACATATTTATTTTAAACAACTTTATCCACTTTGTACTTAGGTATATTAAACATTTTAGGTATATTTAAATGGTCTAACTGATTAAAATCATTAATAAAAAATAAGTTTTGATAAGTATGAAAATACTTGACTCCTAAAACATTCCAAAGATGACGTAGAGTTGCGGAGAAAAAATGAGTTCGTCGGCATTCTTCAATAGCACGCGCTCTCTTTCTTACTTAACCCTTCTTGCATTCATTCGTCCTGTTCTGTTTTCAATTTAGCTTAGACGAAACAGGTCATAAGTCGAAGTGACATTTTTAACAATGCAGTCGAAATGTTTTCGTATGGTAATGATTTATGTGTAAAACCGTCAGTGCGAGTGCTTTTTGGAACAGTATTCGTTGTTATTTATACGCGTTAAACCTTTGAAACAATCTTTAAAGTCCAGCCGCATGGAAACAATGGAATATTTAATTTCTGAATACCTATAATGTCCAGCAGGTTGCAACGAATAGTACTCACCTATTGCGCCGATCTAGTACGACATTTTAAAAGTGTGAGAACATAAGCTTCCGTTTCGTAGCGACATAAAGTAATAAATTTAAAGGGCCATAAAAAAACAACAGTCCCAAGTCTAGAACGGTTATTCTTCAAACCGAACTGTCGTCGGCTGTCATAAAAATATCGATACGAAGAAAGGACATTTGAAAACAAAAGAAGCTCAAAATTTTATGCGGGGTAATAATTTCTTTTAAAACTATGTAGTTATAAGTAAACTAAGAAAGATTCTTAGTGTTTTGAATACAGGGAATAAACCCCGTATAATTGTCTGATTTCAACTTGTTTTGTAATCTTGAATAACTGTACCAATTCTAAAGTCAACCAGAAAATTCGAATTAAATTAAAATTATAAACTGTTTAGTAGTATCTAGTACCTGATTTCAAGTGAATTGTTACCCATTGTAAAAATAATAATAATTGTGTGGTCACTACTTAAAAGATTATAGGTATATGTAGGTAAGTAGAGGTAGGTAAGATGTAGGTGTACGACAGAGAGACCGATATACAGGGTGGAAAAATAAGTCGGGCCCTGGAGGGAAACTACCTTAAATCCTTAAGTTGGCTCATTTTACTTAAAGGAGACATTCCTTTATTTAAATAAATAAAACTGCATTCCAAAATTTTTCTTTTTTTCTTCACTTTTGCTTGTCTAAAAATATTCTTGAGTACTAAATATTCGATTTTATGGATATTTTGTACGACAGACGAGTGTAAGACCTAATGTTTCTTGGAGAAATGTTATCATTAACATTAACTGTATCGACTAGTAGACAAAAATAGCGAGTGTTTATTTTTTGGAAGTTTTACTAGGTTCGATTCCCGGTCGAGACAAGCGAATTTAAAAAATCTTTGAACGCAGTTTTGTTTCTTTTTAAAAATAAAGGAATGTCTCCTTTAAGTAAAATGAGCCAACTTAAGGATTTAAGGTAGTTTCCCTCCAGGGCCCGACATATCTTTCCACACTGTATAAATATGCTTATTTCAGATTAGGATATCTTTATTATTAGGTCTACATAATTTAGATGTTTTAAATGTAGTTTTAGTCGTTTAATAATTAAGAATGGTGATTTGAATTAAAATAATACCGTTGTCGGGCTGGTGACAGGTCACAAAGTTAACATTAATGTAGATATTATGAAAGAATAACCAATTATTATCCAACATACCTAACAGAAAATAAAATATACCTAGATTTCAAGAAAATAATATATGTAGGTACTACACAGGCCTTCTGATGAGTCGGTTATAATACTTATAATAATAACAATGTGTTAACTATAAACTATTATCAATGATGATTACAATCGGCTAAAGTTTGAACACTACATAAATATCGAAATATTTAGATATTCAGCGTTTATAATAACTAGATCAAGATCAATCGAAAGTTAAACAAAGCAAATATTACAATAGGAGTTCGTCTAGTTCGTGACAGAAATTCTTTATTGAACTGGAGACATTTTTTTTCTAAAGCGTGTCCTTGGCCATTTCGGATTGGGTCTAACGAGGTTGAGAGAACAATTGTTCTTAGAACAGCTTATTAAATATGACAGAATGCGCGCGAGGATGAAATATTGCTATATTGCTAGTAATAAAAAGGAAATTAGGGTTTTAGAATTCCCATGATTCTTATGTTTATTGTTGCGCAAGGTGTTGACCATAATAAATATTTTACAAAAAATAAATGTCTGTAGGTATTTTAGTAGTAAGCAATAATTTGCTACCTAACCTTTTCATGTTTTCTTTACATTTAAAGAAAATAAGAAAAGTTTGTTGCAGATGAAATGGCAAGTATAAGAGGTAATTGTACAAAATCTAACTTAGTACCTACGGATACGGATAAGAAGGCAATTAAGGTATGTAATATAATTAGTAAGTAGGTGTATATTAAATTTATTGACATTTAAATGTTATGTACCTATATGTAGTTACCTTCATGTAGACCGGAATAAATTTGACAGTTAAGTACTTACACATATACTTTTTTTTATCTAATAGGTACCATATTTATTTATGTATTAAGCGTAACCTAATTAACTTCGTATATTTATTTAGTCTAATATATTGAATAATTAACTATTCTTTTTTGTGTCAACCATACATAATTTTATAGCAATTCATGAATGTCGTTGGCAAATTTTTATATTAATTCTAATTACCTAGACATAAAAAGATAACATTATATTATATTTATAGTTATTTGTCATGCCTGAAATGAATAAGAGAAAATAAATAAGGTGCATACATTTTAGCTCAATTAAATACGTATTCATTATTTGATGCTCGAATAAAATATTAACTCCTTAAACATTATCCGGCGGATCATTAAAATCATGACATTTGTATCTGAGCAATTGTTTCAGTGAAGTAGGTTTTTGCATGATATATGGTTAATTGAATGTAACATATGTATCTACTAACGTAAGAACTAGCACACATATTCGCTCCATTACAGTTATCCCACATAATCAATCATTTAGCCAAACTGAAAAAGCATGTTTGTGAAAGTACCTAGCTAATATTGCAATATTGGATATGTCGCAGTCAAAAGTGTGAACTGGTCAAAAAGAACTTTTAACCGACAAAAACAGGCAAAACTGCTTTTGACTGAGCATGTTGGTCAAAAGTAGTTTTACCTGAAAATCATTGGTTAATAGTAATTGTGACTGTTACTATCAGTCAAAAGTACTCCCAGAAATAGGTAGGTTAGGGTTTTTTTTTTTTTGCTACGTCCTAAAAACGAAACTGTTCCCAGAGATAGGTAGGTTAGGGTTATTTTTTTTTGTTACGCCCTAAAAACGAAACTGCTGCCAGAAATAGGTATGATTTTCAGGTAAAACTACTTTTGACCAACATGCTCAGTCAAAAGCAGTTTTGCCTGTTTTTGTCGGTTAAAAGTTCTTTTGACCAGTTCACACTTTTGACTGCAACAGATATAAAACTAATTATACCTATATACACAACTGATATTGTTATAAGTATACTTTTTAGTTCATCAGTGGGTTAAACTACCGAATGATTGGCCTTTCCAATCATTGGCAGTTAAGTACTTTTGTAGAAAAGTCACCGCTGCTGCATTTAAATGTAGTTTGATGATCATTGGAGAAAATGGAGAAGGGCTGACATTAGTACCTATTGTGTACCCTATAAAACTTAATGAGTTTATTCGATTCATACCAGTGAACCGATTCATGCTATGTAAAAATACTAGAAACTTATAAAAATAAGTTGAAATAATAAAAATTTCAGTTACATATTTCTCCAAACAAATGTCATGATTTGAAAAAAAATATTATTAACATTTAAGCTGCAACCCCAAAACTTACCTTGAAAAGAATATCCTGTGAAGTACGGAGTCATGTTCAGAGTTGAAACAGCCATCGATGCCAGAAACCGCAGCGTAGACGCAGGGCTAACACCAGATCAGTCCAAACACAAAAGTCCTGAAGATCACTCTGGATGTCTCACTATCACAACTTGCACGCAGACATGATAACCTAAAAGAAACGTGTGTCTAATCCGTGTTGCTTTGAAGACAGCTCGGGGCCCACTGACGTGTGATGTAAAGATGTATTTCGACTCTCAAGTGTAATCTTTCACAATCAACGGTGCAACAAAAAATGATCAAACTGGCCGCCTCCGCAGCCTTCCAAACCCCTCCGTCCGAGCACTTGTCTCTTTCTGACGCCCGAACTGCTACATCGGCCAGAATTGACCCGATCACAAATTCATCGTTCTTGGTCTAAATTTCTTCAAATATCCTTATTACTTCTTAAGTATTCGTCAGGTGGTCTAAACTATGAACTATTTCTTCATTCAGTTAGACTTTTTCTGGTGCTATATATTCTAAAAATGATATCAAAATTAACAGCGGCCGGTGAAAGAGCGAGACGGTACGAACGTTGGGATCCAGTGTCTTCAAAGCGAAGCGCTTACATTAACAATGTGTGAGTCGCGCCTGAGTCGCCGTTCCGTGACGAAAAACATGAGGCGTGTTGCCACAACGATCTATGCCTACAGCGGTCGCCGATTGGTCAAAATTTGTTTAGGGCGGAGTTTTGGTGCACACTTTGAAAATCGACCGGTATTTCTGTGTGAGTTAATTGCATTGTTGATCTGTGTTCGTGTTGAGTACCATTTTATTTCCAACGTAATATTATTTTTTCAGTAATAAGTTACTTTGAGGCATACGTTTAATTTAATATGAATTTACTTATAGATATAATATATACAACGGTTGTCGATGAAATATTAAACCATTAATTAAAATATACAAATAATCAAAATCCGGCTAATTTAAGAAAAATCAGACTATCATAATTTTAATTAATATTTTTGAATAATAACTTCACAAAGCGGTTAACAATTTATACCTACATATATTTTTTTTATATTATAAGGACAATTTTATACAAATCGACCTAGCCCTACAGTAAGCTCAATAAGGTTTATGTTGTGGGTACCTACTAGACGACGATATATATAATATTAATTATATATGAATACATACATAGAAAACATTCATAACACAGGAACAAATATTTGTGATAAACACACAAATAAACGCCCTTACCAGGATTCAAACCCGGGACCTCCTGCTTCGTAGGCAGGATCACTACCGACTAGGCTAGGAGGCAATTTATTAATTAGTTAACATCACATTTTTCGTTTTAAAATTTTGACGTTACCTACTAATAGTTAACCACGTTAACCCAATACAAATCTATGTCTTTAAAATCTAGTAAGAAAACATGAATATTAAATCTTGTAAGATTGCATAAAATTAAAAATTAATTGACAGTTTAGTAAATTAGTTTAGTAAATTAAAAATTACAAATATTTGCCAAAATTTCAGTTACTGCCCTGTCCGAGGGAACAATCTTTCAATTTCAATCGGGTGAGCGTACGCCACCAGGGGCTAAATTGACAGCATGGGAGGATAACATCCTCGTTTTAAGGTGGAATATTCAATTAGGAACCTACACTTTTTTTTTCTTATCCAAATAAATATTTAAAATAAAAATAAATATTATAGGACATTCTTACACAGATTGACTAAGTCCCACAGTAAGCTTAAGAAGGCTTATGTTGTGGGTACTGGGTACTCAGACAACGATATATATAATATATAAATACTGCATGCATACAAAACAACCATGACTCAGGAACAAATATCTGTGTCATCACAAAAATAAATGCCCTTACTGGGATTCGAACCCAGGACCATCGGCTTCACAGGCAGGGTCACTACCCACTAGGCCAGACCGGTCGTCAAAAATAAATCTTTATAAATATTATTTTAAAAACAAACGCCAATTTTTGTGGTAAAAATAAATCCCTTTCAAATTTGGAAAAAAATAACTAGGGTAAGTATACGAGCGTTAGGACAAATGATCATCATAACAAAAAAAAACAGAGAACACACTTTAGGAACCCCGGTATAGAATATAGATCCGCTTCTGTACTCTATCGAAGATAACGAGTCAGCATAGTGTTTCTTCACTTTCTTCATTAACTCTAATGACGGAAACATCTATTGTTTTTGCAAGATTGTTTTATTTCAGAATGCGGAGAACGTCGAAGGCCATGTTTCCCAAGCATAATGCACCGTTGAGCTGAAATTGCAGTTGCGTCATTTTTTTTCTGGTGAATACCTAATATCCGGTTCCCAAAAAAATTCACGACTAGACACAATTTAATGCAAGTACCTATTTATGTTAGTTCTCGTAAAAAAGAAACATTATATATCAACAACAGCCAAAAACTTAAACTATTAGACAGAATACATACATACCTACAACTAAATTTAGAAGCTCTTCTTTTTGGAATTCTGAAGTCGGTTAATAACAAAACGTTTTGCATGAATTAGGTACTTAAATAGTTCATAATGCTATGCTGCATAATACACAGTGGTAATAATGTATAATTAATGATTTATTAACAAATCAAGCCTATAAAAATATATTTAAGTGATATCGTTAATACATTCAACAAAACAAATATCCACAATCAGACAATACCTAAAGCTTCCTGCCATATTTACCTAGACCAAAGTAGAAATAGGCCAGAACAAAAGATGAAGCAAGAGTTTGCATCATCGCAGAACATGTTTCGGTCGCAGAAATCGAAGCAGAGGGCCTACCGCGAGCCACGTTCGACGTTTTGCCTCTCTGTCCCACTTGTAAATTCGTAACGTAAGTGTGACAGGGAGGCAACACGTCAAACGTGGTTCGCGGTAGGCCCTAAGATCATCAGTCCGTCACGACATCATGAAAGCAGGAGGTTCTCCGAAAAAAAAAAAGGATAGCAAGACATTACAACAGTTTGTATGCATTAGAACAGGCTTATGTAGATGAATGGGCTATTAAAGAGTATTACTGTAAAGTTTGTCTCAGACGATAGTTGATGGTACGATCCACCTGTTGTATAAGGGTAGGGTAGCTCCCAAATACCTGTGTTTGGGACCTACCCTACTGTAATTGTAATTAGTCATAAACGGAACGATATTGAATCACACAAAAATCGAGTCATTTACACAAGCCTTGAGAGTCTCAGAAACATTTTAATTACAAATCGGCGAACGCTTCATCGCTCTTACAAAACCCTTAATTTGCCGTGTTGATTGTCTCTTTGTAAATAGGTAGGTACCTACCTATGTTTAAGCTTTAACTCATTTTGTTTACCTACTATTGTGAAATGTGTTCACTGAAGTATATAGATACCAAGTCATAATTAACTATTACAAACCAATTACAAATTATAGAAAGCCTACTAATAATATCAGTAGAGAGGAAATACTCCATTAGGAATTTTGAATAAAGTAAACTACCCAATTTTCGGCATTGAAAAATATCAGTCAGTAGCACCCACGTAGCACCATAGCAGAGTCAATACACTGCTGTCTTAAAATAACGTTGATGATGCCCTAATTAGTGAGGTATCGACATTTAGAACTGCTTAATGCCCTATTTGACCAGAATAGAAATGAGTCAAATAAAAAAAATACTACATAGTTTTTACGTATAGCAACATAAATATTTAGGTGAGGCAACGACCACAGTATGATCGACACCTTATTGTCATGATGGAACTAGGAGAAAAAGAAAGGTACTTATAAAAGTTTATATTATAAATTCTATTACATGTACTAAAACTTCTTTATATCAGTCAAAGTACCTACTTAGGTAGCGCAAATAGAAAAAGATATCAGACCCACGTCTCGACCTTTACAGATGATCCTAAAATAACAATGTCCCTTGAAGATTATCCCCCAATTATTCCTCTCTCGAGCAAAAAGTGTCCTTTGCTTTCGCTGGCAATTAGTTGACACTTCACGCGCTATTTAGTAGCTTCATACGAGCGACGCTCTTCAGGCGCAGTTGACAAAAAAGGCGTGAAATACGCGCTGAAATCGCTGCGTACGCGCTTCAGGGACGATTACACCGCAAAGACACCGCTGAAGTGGCTTTCGCGATGACATACCGCACACGACGTTGGGAAGCGTGTTTCATTTGTTCAATTTTTGTCTGCTCTCTTGCTGCGTGTCAAAAGTGACGTTTCTTCAAACAAAATCGTCACTTTTGACACTGACATATCTAAACAATATCATATCTAGTCGTAATATTTGACGTATCTTAAAGTTCGAATCGGGCCGTCTGTTAACAGTGACAAAAATAAAAAGATGTATTTTGTAATTTCCTAACGTTAAAACTTAAAACATCATTCACAAATCCAACTGTAACTGTACTACTTTATTGCAATGTATTCCCGGGTTAGGTTTTGGTATTCGTGTTAAATTAAATTATTATTAACCTCCTTATTGTTCGATAATGAAAAAGCTATTGGCAGATATGCTCTAGGGAGGTCTGACACCAAACCCCCGTATAATTACACAAACGATTCCTACTCATGCAACTTCACAAACTCGTCCTATTAGATTAAGAAAAAGATTTACAAATTAAAATGAGAACTTGGGCAATTAGTATTAGGCATCTTGATTGCACGGTTGGTATAAATGAGCAGTGTCTTTTCAAAAGGATTTATTTTTCTATGGTTTCCATATAGAAACAAGCCCTTTTGAAAAGACTCCTCAAATGTGAATCATACTTTTGTTAGTCCATCATAAACCTACCTATTTGAAACCTTAATCACTTAAGAGTTTGATATTTTACCTATTCGAATTAGACGATTGAGATGAGAGACGATTTTATATACTGTAAATCGAATGTACTGCATATATTTGATAGATATTTTTAATATTTAGTTTTAGTTATTTAAATAGTAGTTAGTTTTAGTTTTACATTCCTGTTCTTGTTTATATTGTTTAAATATATTTGATTGCGGCTAAGTTGTTGATATGGGAATTAGTTTATAAACTGACCAAACGTTAATTTAAGTTAGATTTTGGTAGATAGTTATGGAAGTGTACTTTCTAGCAAGACCACAAGAAATAGAATAAAGAATATGCTTATAGCTTATAGCTTCAAGAATGAAAAAACACAAGTCTATAAAATTTATAGAGTATGAATGGTAAAAATTAAGCCCGTATTTGTTTAAAACCATACAAAATTAAAATCTCCCTACCCAATTAATACCATCAACATTATACGTTCTTAGACATGAAATAAAATATAATAGAGAAAATTAATTTATAACTAGAATAATATTTGAAAACTGTGCATTTGATAGCCTCAGCCATCAAATTCTTGCAAGTAAATCCAACGTGCAAACAAAGTGCAAACGTGCCAGTACAAAAACGTTTATTGTCTAGTTTAACCGGGTATCACAGCGTATAAACGGTCTGTGAGTCATATCGCTAAATCAAACGCCATTTTTTGTCCGCTAATGAGCGGGCGTGCCTACAATAACTGAACGCGGATGCGTGGACTTGATATCGATACCCTGATTGTTATTGCTAATTAATTACATAAGATTCGTATTACATTATATTTAATGGTGTATCATGGTAGATATGGTTCATGGTATCGAGAATATTTTCACTGTACCTACTATTTAACTTACATGCAATTTGAAATTTTGTGTCATGCGTATGGAAATGACTAGGAACAAAACACTTTTATATCAAATTGTTAGTAGGTATTTATTGTATACGTAAAGCAAAATGTACCTACTTAACTATTAAGGTGGATTTGGTGCGAAGGTAAATTTTCAAACTAAAAGGCCATAGTCGGTTTTCCATAGTAAGTTGGCCCTTAAACCAATTTGATTCGGGTTTTTTTTTGTGAGTACCTCTTATGGTGAAGGATATTTTTGCTGAGTATCAACATTCTACTAGTGACAATTTTTTTATTATGATGATTTTTCTTTTTTTTCTTTAATGTATTGTTTATCGGGATGTATTCAAGCGATTTGCTTAATTTTTCTAAATAGTGTTCTTTACTTAGGTATGCATCTATACTCAAAAAACGAATACCAGTTGTCATATAAAAAAAAAGAAAAAAAAAGTTTAAAAAAATAAAACATATTTTTTTATGTCGTGGTGAAGTAGTGACACCTCTAATTTTTTTTTCTAATCGTAGGCCAGACATTGGCCTACTACTTGCTTAAATATCAAAATTTTCCAAATGGTACTTCCTGTCAAAAATTTGCAATGTGTGTGGTCAAGTTCTGTACTCAATCGGTGTTTTTCAATGTAGTATACTGTAGTTTTTTATTGTATTGTTGTATTGTATATTTAACGAGATTTTTCATAAAGTAAATTTGGTGAATCATTTGCGCTAAAACAAAAACATGTGCATTATTCATTTAGTAATAAAATTGTAAAACACAAAATTAATATTCGCGATCACTATAAATGAGACAGTAATAAAAGAAAAATATTTCAAAAATACGCCATAAACCTGTAAAAATAATGTATGGAAAATGAACCACACACAATGTGCGTGACGCACATCCCCCTTAACCAAAAAAATAAATAAATTGTCATATATACAATTTTAGTTATAAAGAGCTCTATGAACTGAACTCATCCTTACGGTTCATGCTAATTCAATCGACTAATATCGGTCGTTTGTTAATGCGCCTACCACTGGCACAAATGGAGAGGAAGTATCTCTTGCTTGCAAACGTGAACACTCGGATCAGGCTATTAAAAAAAATATATATATATATATATAATTTATTATCAGGCAACTAAGGCCCATAGGTACATATTACAAACTAACATACATACAATAGTAAAAATCTTACAAGCTAAAAATTATTTCGGCGACACGGAAAAAGCCTCCTAGAAAACGTCAGGATGCCCAGTAACTATAAATACGCCAAAAGTGCGCCTGCCTACCTGGTCCAATCAAACATTTCAGCCAGTGTAATAGCCTCATCACCATTTATACAATAACTTAGTATTTACAGAAACTTACAATATTTTATCTAATGCCTACAAATTCAAAAAGATCTATAAAATAATTATGGCGGGAATTTGCTTTAGAAAATCGACACAATGGGTCCTGAGAGAGGTGGGCTCAACAATGCCTCTGGAATTAATATCCCTCTTTGAGAGATTATGGCCAATTTATATCATCTTGAAATGAGAAGCTTGATCGTAAACTGCGGCTATTTTAATATTTAACTTCATTTAATTTTACATAAAGTACCTACGCAAAATATAAAGTGGATGTTAACACTCCTGCTATAAATATAAATCAAGTGTTTATGATTAGGCACGTATTGATTTCTCAATTTCTGCCTGAAATTCATTTTATCTTGTTTCGTTTGACCTTTTGTGTATATAGAAAGAAAACCAATCAAAAGTCTGTAGTCAATAATATTCCTTCCACTCCGCTCGTATCTCATTGCTCTTATTATATTTTACCTTTTTAAAAATTAGGTCAAATTTACCATTTGGTTAATAAGTTTCGCAGGACTGACGTTAGGGGAAACGGTCGAATGATATATTTATTCAGAAACAAGTAATCATATAAATTACGGAGTATTATGTTGCACAATCCAATTTCCGTTTTCCAACCCTTTGACACGAACTTAATGGCTAGTTAACTTGGTCGAAACATAATTATCTGACGCGGAACATTAATCTTATATGGATATAACTGGGGTCACTTTAACTTGTTCTAATGACATCATTTGACGTTGGAACCTAACATGGGAACCAGGTGGCATTTTGTCAAAACCGTGGCGATGTCAACCAAGATCAAGTTTGACTTCATAGCCATATAACAATGTTGGCATTATATGTACACATGTGCCTGCACTGCACCTCCTAGTTATAGTTTAGTTTTAAGAAACACTTGCTGTGCCCTAACAGGGTTCATGTGTGAACTTACCCTAATGTAATATCTGTTTTGTACCACATGATTATTATGAATTACACTATGATTAGGAATTGAAAACGGTTTCGTTGTATTCTTGTTTCTTTTGACGCGAAAAGGCTGTTATAATGTTTTCCTTATACATTATGTGTTAGCTTAAATAAATGAGAATTGCCAATGAAACTGGTAATAAGTACCTACCTACGCTGAATCGCACGTACGAATATAAAACGGTCAGTAAAGAGCATAATGATACAGATCGTGCAAAAATTCTGGTAAATATTGGCCTGAGGAGGAAGTAGGATTTGCGCTGCGCCCTGTACCTGGCACGGTGCAGTATTTAGGGGCAATCTGGGCCCTCCTCCGATTCCTCGAACTACGTGCACGAACTGCTCAACAGCTTATACTGCCAATAGCTTCCTCTTACTATCAAGTCGTCTATCTGTATGCTTGTTTGCTACTGCTGTGGTATAAAAAATGCGCTCCCGCTTTAGTAAACATGCGCGCCTTCTCTTTCGCCGCGAGTTTGACAGTGAGTGACGATGGTCAGCTTTCCCTGGTGTTGCTATAATTCAAGCCACATGTCGCCCGCGCGGCGGGTTCCGTCTGTAATTAGTCCCATTTGCTATGCTTTAGTCAGTTCGTGGGCAATTGCGTATAAAAGACTTCTTTGAATCAACATTTTATTAGGCCGATCAAAATCATATTGGATGTGGCGTTTTCAAATTGGTATCATATTGATTTTGAATTATACATTTCTGTATTTTCTTTACTCTCAACCTAGTAAAAAATAACTTGTAAAAAATAATAATTACATTAAATCGAATATCACGCTTAGACTGATCAAATAAAGGAAGACCATATTCCTTATTTTATTAATTTTCATCATAACTAGTTCGCCCCGAACAAAATTTCGCGACACATGTTCACCAACAACGCCTTAACCTGGTCTATCCTTCTAACATTCGAACTTAACCCTTTACCAGGCTAAGGGATATATATTCCCCACATATGGCACTTCAAACATGTGTTCTTTTTTCGATAAGTAAGACTGACATTCGATTGTCATTTTTGGAATTTCAGCCTGGTAAAGGGTTAAAAATGTACCTATTTAGGTACGTAGTCTACGTTCCTGACATATTTCATCAACATAGGATATAATATAGGTAATACTACAGATACAATTTAACACTGAATAAGTAATAATTTTCAATTTCTTACTAATTTAAAGGCCCTGTTTACACATTGATTAGTGTTTAGTGAGGGTTCACACATCTGGGACTAAAAGCAAGTAGCAAATGTTTGAACTCACACTAAACACCAATCAATGTGGATGACCTCCCTATCAATTTAAGATAGGTTGTTATAAACAACATCGAGGTAAGACAGACCCTACTTCACACGGGAACGTCTAAGACAGACATGTATCTTGTTTTAAAATATATTACGAATCGCTATGCTCGCACACATCGTATCTGTAATCTATGATATGTGCCAATAGCATGAAGTAGGGTAATTAGTGACGGTAATCATACCAACGGTAAGTTATCCTTTAGAGTTGCCCTCGTATCATTTCTCTTCGCCAGGCGGTGCATATACAAATCTCTCATAACTCGGCTAAACCACTTTCTACTTAGTTACTAAAT
The DNA here is from genome assembly GCF_910591565.1 of Cydia splendana. Lineage (NCBI taxonomy): Eukaryota > Metazoa > Arthropoda > Insecta > Lepidoptera > Tortricidae > Cydia > Cydia splendana. The sequence continues at coordinate 9,558,106 of NC_085974.1, forward strand.
GGACAGTAGTGGAAGCTACTAATAGCTTATGTCTTTTTTATTCATTTAATTATGATACTTTACGTTATGACATAATAAAGTGCGTAAAGCACATATATGCCACATAGTATGTAACTAGTTAGGAGAACAAATAGTAAAATCACAAATACAACGATAAGAAAGTCATAGTTCGTAAAAATACTAATTTTATAAGAACGCTACTTGTACTACATTTACTTGTATAAATGAAAAATGCAGTATATTCTGAACTTTTCAAATAAAAGATCGTAATCGTTGGCGTATTAAATGTACTGAAACATTTGTCTAACGAGCGCCTAACGCGGCGTGCGGCACACCCGCCCTATGAAAAACAAACACTGCTACAAATATGTCCAAATGACATGTAAAATTTTTCTATGTCACGATGAGATATTGTAATGATCCGTTACGAGAAATATAATGTGGCTCATGCAAGAGCCACATTACGAATTGGTGCAAGTTTTAAGAGGTCATCGAGTTTTACATGCACAACGATTATACATAGGTAGCATAATGATTATAAATAAAATAGTGGATGTGTTCGATCATAAATCAAATTGCGCATTTTTAGAAGCAATTTTCATATTTCTAGCTTTTGTGCTAACTAATTTAAGGTAAGTTTGTGACCTAAGTGATTCGTGATTGTACATTCTATCCAGCAAAAGTCAAGAAATCAAGTTTTGAATCGATGAAGTTACTAGAGAAAGGTCTAAATTCGCTTAAAATTTTTTTTGCAACTGTATTGTGTTCTAAAAAAGTGCTACGAAATCTCAAAAACTCTGCTGGCTAAACCTACTGCACCTTAACAAGAAATTACTACTGTGCTCAGCAGTATTATTTTACACTTATTCGATCCAGAAATAATATTTATTAAGAGATATTTAACAATTAAGTTTGAAATGCATACAATATTTGTAGTAATATTTGATTTAACCAAAAATAATTAATGCATAGATAGGTACTTAAATTCAATAGTCTGTATCTCAACAATTGGACCATTTGCGGACCGCCCCTGAAGACATGTGTGACGACGGATTAAGGTCCATTATAGCGCCTACCTAAGGTAAATGCCGTTCGCTGTGAATTGAATAACTTAATGGGCAGCACACGGAAACAGAACGCGCTAAACTTCTTGAAGTGACATTGCATAACTCCAACGTTTTAATGAACGTCAAACCACTTTGCGCGTTAAAAAATAGCGAATAAAGTAAGTACCTATATGTATTACGATATTTATGATTTTAGGAGAAACTGAACACGAAACTGAGAGAAACTTGATTCAACTGACAACAATTTAATATTATTCTTACCGCATATTATCTAGGTTATCTAAATATGGGTACTTTTTCATTAAACCAAAACTCAATCCGCACCAGTAATCAAAGCCCGGATATTTGTATTGACCCGTCGACATCGGAACTAGGGGCAAGCCTTTCTCCTGGACGGGGTCATATTTACAGAGCGTGTCCTGTCACATATAGCAGAAGAGTTATTTATTGAACGCTCAGAAGATTAGGTTCAAAATACAATACTATCTCGAACTCAGTAGGTATTTAGTAGAAATAATAATTATTGACACAATGACATTAATTATTAATTGAATCAAACTTGCAGTCTCTTCTAGTCACCGGTCGGCATTTCAGCGACGCTCCATATTTAACACATTTGACTTGTTTCCACAAACACGCGTGGTTGACTTGCGGCGGGGGCGTGTGTCGGCGCGATCACACACTTTTTTTCCACTTTTTTCTGTCGGCATCTTCTCGACTCGACTCTTGAACTAATGACTTTAATTAGCGCTCTCGTCTGTTATTAATTTCTTCGGCTGACGTTTAGTCAACGGAGTGAGAAAGGTCGCGGTCGAACATTGTTTTGACACCTGTAAATTATTCGTTACAGATATGCGTGGCCCGAGAAACAATGTTATTTATGTAATTAGGTTAAACAGGAATTAATTATGGAAAATGAGGATATCCTCATTTTCCATAATTTCACTTATAGGTACGTCATCATCTTCATCTTCCTCGCGTTGTCCCGGCATTTTGCCACGGCTCATGGGAGCCTGGGGTCCGCTTGGCAACAATCCCCAGAATTGGCGTAGGCACTAATTTTTACGAAAGGGACTGCCATCTGACCTTCCAACCCAGAGGGTAAACTAGGCCTTATTGGGATTAGTCCGGTTTCCTGACGATGTTTTCCTTCACCGAAAACCGACTGTTAAATATCAAATGATATTTAGTACATAAGTTGCGAAAAACTCATTGGTGCTCGCCGGGGTTTGAACCCGCGTCCTCCGGATTGCAAGTCGCACTCTGTTACCGCTAGGCCACCAGCGCTTTTCTCTTATAGGTACGTAGGTACTTATTTGCCAAAACGGCCTAATTCTAATAATTTTATAAAATTTTACTTACTACAAAACTTATTTACCTACATTTTATCAATAATATCTGACATGATATCCGTATAATTTTAAATGCTTATTAATACTGTATAATATTGCATCATTCTAACTTTACTAGACCTTGTTCCAAACATGTCAATCAAACTATGTATGTGGAACCTGTAACGAATCAAGGAGACTAAGTTATTACACAGTAAAAGCTTTTAGGACGTTGTTTAAAACAATATATGTATGTATAGAAAAGAGTATAAAGAGTTGGTAATAATTTCATAAGATGGCCTTTACAGAATAATGCAAGTGGAGTGCACATGTAAGCCGATTTGTGCAAGCCGGTGAAAGTGGTCACTTTCGAGTGGCTTCGACGTGCGAGGAACAATACCCGCCCGGGCTCTTCGAGATACCTAACTAAAGCACGGAGCTGCGGCACATAAATACTGTAAGATGTATAGTGGCTAGACTATAGAGCTTACTAATACTTACTTATTCTAGTATGTTTGCTTCTGCCTCTTTGCTATAAGTGGCCGGCTCATAAAATAACCTTTGATAAATGAGTTGCATAGATTCGTAATGTAAAGGAAATATTACAATTACGTATTCGTTTTATGATGAGCCTAATAATGGGCACAACTATTGGGCACAACCCAGGATACGTGTCCCTGTTCCTGAAATAGTTGAAAAATAATTCTGTCTCGATTCTGTGGTTTGAAATTAGTTTTGCTTCCCGGCATTTCAATCTTTAGTACGGAGTAAAAATTTTATACTGCCAATCTTCGCATTCACCGACGCAATTCATAAATATAATATAATATAAAAGCCTTTTATTTCCCGTAACAATAATAATAACTTATAATTTGTTTCCTTAGAGACTAACTAAAAAAGAAAAAAAATATGTATTTAAATCTACTTAGTAGTTTTTTTGTATACGACTTTTCCTTAGGTATATCTTTTTTATGTCCTCTCTCTCTGTTTAATATTTATTGGGTTCCCTTTGGCAGGGTATAGGTCTCCTCCAATTTCTTCCACTTGTCTCTGTTGTATGCCACTTTAAGCCAGTTGTTTCCAGCTACTGTTTTTATTTTGTCCTCCCAGCGCTGGGAGGACGCAATTCATACAAGAAAGCAATCAAACTATAAAATAATGCAGACAATAAACCACCAACCAGCCAGGGGATCATTTAGGTCGTAAGTTGTATACCAATAAAAACTATAGTTGGAATTCAGAACCACGATCAAAAGTATCTGCAATAGCATATAAATAAATTCAGAAAAAAACAAATCGGCATTGACTTTTTAAAGTTTAAGCAACAACAACAGCATGCAGAATGTAAGGTTTAATAAATGACATGCACTCAATCAACATACATTCCAAACATCTTCAAACACAATACGTCTGCAAATCTGTCAAATATGGCTCGCACAAAACACCTATCAAATGTCACTTCACCTCAAGTGTTACTCTTTTTCAAGCCCAGTAGGAGTATTTCCAGCTAAAGCCCGCGGCCACAAGTCCCAAGATACCACTCGATTTTGTTTTGACACACGCCAAACTATCCGTGCCTTGTATTACTGCCACTGGACATGAACATCCCTTTAACAAAAACTCAATCGAAGAGGGTTGAATGAGTTTTTTGTCGATACATGAATGAAAGTCACAATAACCAAACATGAGTCAGGATTTCACGAATGAATTCTGATGGGATGTAGTGAGCGTAAAAAGGTTACGTTTTTAAATCTGGAGAGTTCTTTGAACAATTCAAAACGTACTTTTAGAGGTTTCATTTATTCACTCATGTCTATTTGAGACTAAGTTAACTTTGCACCGATTTCAATAGAATTAAGTGAGGGAATGTCATTATAAACGTCATATTTTCATAGAGATTTGTCATTAATGATGACACTTCCACACCTTGCCATAGCAAATGCCATGCAGTGTTAGCTTGGTCCGACTCTAATAATACTGTGATCAGAAATACGCTAGACCTTATAAATAAACAACATATTTCTACACATTAACATTGAAACATTGAATAACTCTTGAAATAAAATTAATAAATAAACAAACTACATAGGTACTTGATTTAAATATCAAGTCGGTGCAAAGTTATTTCAAAAAGCTGCACCTCTTGATACTATTAAGCAATAAGCACAAGTACCTCCTAACTATCCTAATCCCACGGGTAGCCCGAATAGAGGGGTACTGTTGGAAAATTGACCGCTCCAACAGGCTAATTCAAATGTCTGGGGAAAGTTGGACTATTTGACGCGTTCATTTCAGCCGGAGAGTTAGAGGTCACTTAGAGTTAAACATTCATTGTAACATTTTTAACAAAACTCCACTAATAATAATAGGGAAAACAGAGAACTGTTTAAAATATACATAAAGTTAACAATTGAATGATCATTCAATATCAGATATTACATTGCATGATAGGGTTTGTGATGGAAATTTTCTAAGATCACATATTGACAGTTATGAATTGACCCTTATATGTATATGAAACTAAGTCCCACCGTTCACTTGATGGCCTTAAAGTCATGAGACAATTCATGAATGTCAAATATGTGATCTTAAGTTGCGCCGACTATAAATAAGTTTTAACGATATCGTAATGTATAAAAAAGAGTAAACAGCATGTAAGTACCAGTACCCAATCCAACTTTTTTTCGATCTAACCCTTTCCATGAATATGAACCTTTCGAGAGAAATGTGTAAGAAGTCCTCGAGACTACAGTCGGAGTATTTATTTACTTGACACAAAAATGATATTCCGGTGACATTATCCCTCAATTGAATCCTTTAGCAATGAGAACAATGAAACCCTTTCCGAATATAAGTAAACTCAGAAAATATAATAAAACGACCTTTAGAGATTTGTTCTGGAAATGTCTCATGTGTAATATTTTTCATCACTCAGTGCACGTTTTAGTCCATTTATTTAAAAGCAGTACATGAGTACAAGCGTAATGTGCAATATTAGGTCAAGTGAGTAGTGACTCTTCGCGCCAATCACTTTCTAGCAAATAACGGTACGAAAACTAATAAAACCAAGGGCTGTTTATACAAGCCAAAGAGTTACTCTCGGCACCAAACTTAATAGCCGTGTCACATAAAATGGATCTTTAATGTACAAGCTTTTAAGGAAATTAAATGGAGGACCATTATTGAATTTATATGTCGCAAATATTCCGCCACCGCACTGTGGTTAGACTGTTTTCCGAAACTTGGTTAAACGCAAAAGGGTAACAAATATAATTATAATGCATCAACCACTTGGGATTGAATGACGTTTATTTTATGTAGTTATTAGAGACAAGTTACTTAAGCTTAGTTTTTGGCTAATATGATATCTAGTAAGAGACAGTGTTATTTTTCAGTATGATCAGACACATGTTTTTTAGCAATTTAAGTATACTACAAGTGTAATTAGATACAATAAATGCTATGTATTCGAGTGTCTATTAATCTCTGAAATTTCCCTGATGTGTTTATAGCATCGACACGATTATTTATAGTTAGTAGTATAGTGAAAATGCGGAGGAAGCGCTGGTGGCCTAGCGGTAAGAGCGTGCGACTTTCAATCCGGAGGTCGCGGGTTCAAACCCCGGCTCGTACCAATGAGTTTTTCGGAACTTACGTACGAAATATCATTTGATATTTACCAGTCGCTTTTCGGTGAAGGAAAACATCGTGAGGAAACCGGACTAATCCTAATAAGGCCTAATTTCCCCTCTGGGTTGGAAGGTCAGATGGCAGTCGCTTTCGTAAAAACTAGTGCCTATGTCAATTCTTGGGATTAGTTGTCAAGCGGACCCCAGGCTCCCAAGAGCCGTGGCAATATGCCGGGATGACGCGAGGAGGATGATGAAGATGAGTGTAGTGAAAATAATTTATTTTGACTACCTATAACTATAGTAGATCATCGTATCGCGTCGAATGTTGCAGACATTATTCCTAGGTACAAATAGTTTTTTTAGTTCTAAATTTGATTAGAATATTATACAAACAGCTGACTGTCGGAGACTTTACAATCCCCAAAAAGTCGGACGCGGAGCGAATCGCGGCACCGGGATGCGTATAGGTACGTATGAACGCAATACATCGATACAATAGTCGATAATTTGCATGACGGTTTTTTTGACGGCATTATCGCCAGCAGCTGCAGCACCGGCGGGGGACGAAAGTGACAGAGCTGATGAGTTGATATAAAAGTTAAGTATACGTGGGTCGACTTGGTCGATTTTCTCAATTTCATGACTACATACTAATGTAAAAAAGTCAGTTCCATAGGTACCTAGTTATTCTACAGTTACTGTGCCGAAACACTGTATTATATCTTATATTTCAAATCAGGTTTCGAATGAGACTGGAAATAACAAATGCAAAACTCAAATTACAATTTCGTGGCTAAGATTGTTGTTGTTGTTGTTGTCGCTTGTAGGTACAGTCAGCGGCAGAAGTTGTTAAGCGGGCCAGGTGTTCAAAATGAACTTTATTGTTATGACAATAAGAGCGTGTCAAAGGTAATTTTGAACACCTCGCCCGCTTAGCAACTTCTGCTGCTGACTGTATTATAACTAAATTCTCTTGTCGGTAGCATAAGTAATTTGCGAAGGATTAAGACAAAACATAACCAATATCCCTTTCTTGATAAATTACCAAACTTTATTCTAACAGGGACTTGTCTTATTACAAATATCATTAGGACAGGATTTTCCTGGCCGGTTTCGGCCTTGGCGACTGAGTTTGTACTCTCAGGTGGCTGACGTAGCATATTCACAAATAATTGTATGTATACTAAACATTTGTAAAACGGGGTCAACAGAAATCGCGGGGTGAATAGAGAAATTTTGAACTTTTTCTTTCAAGTTGTTATATTTAAAAACGTACATCTCTAAAATTAGATTTGTGGAACGCGTATATAGTAGACTATTTATTCTCTACATTGATACCAGAAGTACTTAATCAAACTACCTAAAAGTTAGATTTTTTTGACTCTAGTAAGGTCTCGCCGAGGTAAGAAATGAAGCTTGTCTGAACTTTGTTCTAGCGGTAAATGTTTTGACATTAACTAAGTAAAAGTTAGCTAACCTGGTAATATAGTATCTGTAGTACCTAAATAATAAATAATATCACTAATTTTCTCTATAATAAAGCATTTTTTTGCAAAAAACCAATAACAAGCAAATTTACGTGATAAAGGGGTCAGTGGACACGCATATGGGGGGAACAGTTACGCCATAGGGGGTGATTAGATACAACAAAGTGGTGTAAAGACACGCCTTGGGGGTTAAAAGACACGAAAAAATAATTTTGTGTCAAATAGCTGTTTAACAGATATATATACCATTTGCTAATAGAGTATCCACATAATAATGACCAAATTCGATGTCTATGACAACTGAAACTTAATATTTCTATTCACCCCTTTCTTGTGTCTATCGACCCCGTTTTGAGGATATGGAGAAAACAGGTAGTTTTCTTTGATTTTCTCTGAATTGGGTATGTAAAAATTTATTTCACAAATGCAAAATTGAAGAACTAACCAAGACTCAAAAAATGATATCAAAATTTTTACTTTTATCATTTGGATTATTGGCGAAAATCGTCCTTGAATTTGAAAATCGTGTCTTTTCACCCCGTTTTACGGTACTTAATAATGCAGCACTGAAAATGTGTTTACTTTAACCTAGCCGGTATTAAAATATAGTTGATTTTAACTAATGTTAGCCAAGAATATAACAGTATGACAAATATCTTGGCGAAATTCATACTTTCTGTTTATATCCCTTCATACAGGAGAGGGGTCCCAGTAACTTTTTCACATACGTAAACGCTGGTGATTTAGTATTATTAGCAGTAAATAAAAAGTGGTAGGGGAGCAAAGAGGTGGAGCGAATACTATTGTAATACGGGATATGAGTAGGGTATTATCGCCGACCCTACATAGTTGCCGCCAGCGATGCAGTAATTGATTCCACTTTATATCGTGGACATTGGTTTAGAGACAGTTTTGTGTGACGTGTTTAACTAAAAGTTTTCTAAAAACACTTAAAATTATTATATTCAGTAAACGTAACACACCTATTATATAAGTAATACACCGATAAAAATGCGCGGTGTTGTTGGTGGTGAATCATTGTTAAAGTGAATATTGTGAAGTGATGGATCATTAGAACCTATTCAAAAATCATCAAAATGGATTACACAACAGGAACTACGTCGTCAATGAATAATATGAGACCAATTTTCGGCGCATACGCCTTTCAAGGTGAGTCGAGTTATAATAGACCATAGACACGAAAGGATCCAGAAAGATGAGAAAAAAGCTTCGACATGGTTAATTACTATGTTCCCAGGTACCAATAAAACAAGCAATAATATGATGGAATCAAAGACCCGAAATCAATATCGGCTATAACCTCAACAATAAAAAAATTGGGCACAGCGCACATTTAGTACATTACATTTATATTCTGTGCGCGGTTCCGTAAGCTTTAGTGGGTTTATGGATAAAGTTTTCCGGCCGTATTGTGTGGGATAATCTGTGGCTGAACTTGTAGTTTGTGAACTACAATTTGGATTAAAATTTGCAATAAAGGGTGCCAGTTAAAACGTTTATAAAACTAGAGGTTGTATTCTACCTTAAATATACAATTCATAATACATATATTTAGGTAGATGAAAATACGGCAATGATAGAGATAATTCTTATAAATGTTATCTAAGCAAGTACTAGAATTTTCGATCAAATAATTTTGGTGTAATGCCAATATTTATTAATATAGGTACATAACTAAAAATCAGGTTAATAAAGCTTTAGTAATTAAACATACCCAAACGAATTATGAATACATAATAAAGAAATATAATTTGAGATAAAGATTATCAAAGTGTTCATTTAAAAATACGTAATATTAAGTTAATATATTATCCCGCGTGTCCAATAAACAAAGCGCGCGATTATGCACGACGCGGACGTAACGTAACCCTAATAAAATCACAATACCCGGGACATCAATACCTAATAGTTTTCTACGACTAACGCCGAACTCTAAAAAACGAAGATACCTCTCAAACGTGCCGCTTATTAACCTCTCATCGGCTTCGACCGTAAAATGTAAACTCGATAAAGCCACCAATTAAAACTAAATATGAGAATCTCGACAGTCAAAGCTCGCGCCGCTACATCTGACACCAGGGAACATTTCACCAAAAAATAAATCGCGTTTTTTGTAAAGAAACCAAGGTCGCATACGCACGATGATTTTCGCCTTTCGTCAAACGCGATTACCTACTCGCTCACAGGTTGGCTTTAAATCGAACCTTACGCGTTTGTAATACGGGCGGTAGCTTCGTTTTTTAAGAAAATCATTGCCGAATTGTTAGACGGGGTAGGTGATGATAATAACAATGTTGGATGAAAAGGTTTAGCCAACTAATTTGTTTTTTCTCGGCTACTGTCGATCTCGGTAGCGATGCAAGATTTTTTGTAGGAGATCAATCAGTCAAAATAACAGTGTGATACCGCCTTTGAAGCGATCCGCCGGCCTGTTTTAATCTCGGCTGATACATGATTAGAACAGCCATGATGCAGCAAGCCGGTAACTGATCCGGCTTGTACTCGCCTCCTACTGATTAACTGGTCCCATCACCAATATTGCAACATTACTATTTAAAAACGTTAAACTTGTTTTTTTATTGTTCGAGATGACGGACGAGGATAGGTACCCATGTTATTAATTAGTTTTAATTATTTTGCTAACGTTCGAGATAGTATAGATCTTATTTTGTGTAACAGCTTTACAAGTTAATATAATCTATGCCTCGTATCGATATGATACACAACACACAACTCTTATCCAAATTACAAAGATGCCGGTTCGGTTAATTCAAAGTCCAAGTGGTAGCAAACCCACGAAATACAGTGTTTAATACAGTTAGACCCCAGAATAGCTAAAACTTATAATTTGTTCAAAAATGAATGCCATACAACCTAAAGAGCAGACACTTACATTACGAAATTAATAAAGCATGCGCAGGAGCCGACCACAGTACAGTCAAGCTGTTTGCTCTGCGGTCGCGGCACACGATTCGAAGATGGACAAAATGATGTCAACGACATTGTAATGACCGTCATTTCAGCCGGCTGTCAAAACTGTTTCGACGCACATATATCCGTAAGACTGGCCCCGCCTTTATCCATCGACGTTTTTGTGCAATCTTGTTTTCGCACTGATGAATTGAGAACAGGATATTTTGAAGTATGTAAAAAATATCACTCTAATAACCTCATCCGTGAAATAAAAACAAACAACACGTATTCCCATTTTTTCTTCGAAATGGGTAGTATTAAATGAAGGTAGCTACAGTTTGACATTTATTATAGACCCCAAGTCATCAAGTTGACAAAATTGACGTTATTAATAAAAACTTGATTAAAAAATGTTTTCTGGCAATATTTTCCTGTTCAATCAGATGAGAAGCCAATCTTCAATCCCGAGAATGACGAATTTAATTAAACATCAATAATATTACCTATAGGTACTTACCTGTAAAATCACATTTAATTTACTTTTATTTTATGTAAAATTTGTAAAATTAATAAACAACGATGTTTTTTTCTTTGATTAGTATTTTAACCTAGAGTAGGTAATAGAAAAAAAGCGTACAAGTTTTAAATTGAATCAGATACCAAACTCATCTCATGCCTTCATTAGATGGAACAATGGTCATCAGGAGAACAGTAGCAGGTGTGATTAATCACCTCATGTATGCGCGCACACGCCCACGGACTTCTACTTAGACCTAAGGAAATTACGCTTAACTGAGGTAGCGTGGGGTTTAATTATACATACCTACCCTTCTTTGATTTGGTGTTTTGTCGAATCTTTGTAGTATTCAGAAAAATATCCGAAGCCCGGAAAGCGATATTTTTACTATCCGTAATGTACTGATTTGATTGGCACTAACGCTGACATGACATATTATGTCCAAATACAGGACAATTCTACTTTACATTGTTATATCCCAAACGTACAAAATATGTGATGGCAATCAACAAGAATCCCTCGAAGTGAGAGACCAAATCTTACTGGACTTGTTTTTAAAATTCTTAGCATTTTTATTCGCAAATAAAATGACGTAGCAATCTTGAGATTACCGTCTTTTACTGACAATAATAGTTAAGAAATGCGAGGAATTTTCTTCATCAGTTTCGTTGCTAGTTAATGGCTGGCTGTATTACTTGCGGGGTGATATGTTCGTTGTGGCAGCGGGAAGAAAAAGTGTAAAATTCCTGTCGTGCCGCGGCCGGCGTCTGATTGAGTTATAAGCTATAATGGCGACTGCGTTCGGTTTTTGCACTGTTTTTCACCTGGATGCCGGGTCTCGGTGAGCTTATTTAATACTTAGCTATGTGATGTTGCCGTGGTAGTGTTGAATAGATGCATCATGAGTAAGGTTAGTTTCAAGATTTTTATTTGAGAAATTCCTGAAACGTAACGTAACCTTAATAACTATGTCGTCTAAAAAGTTTCTCAAATAATAATCTCGGAACTAACCAGTCAACATTTTTTTATATACTTAAGTATAGTTTTCACACCTAACAAATATATGTAACAAATAAAAAGTCACTCTTCTCTGCATGGATAAAACACAATATAATCAATAGTTATTACCTGATTCATTTTATCAAAGACGTTAAAAATGAAGTAAGTACCAAGAAATTGTTTTGTATATTGTTAATAAATAAAATAAATAAGAAGTGTGAACTTGATTGATTTGACAAATTTTACCAGTAACACATCGTCTAGACATATCACCCAGGCAGTACATATTTAACCATATCTCAGCACTTTGTCCATAACATATATAAGCCTAAGGTCATATAAAACAAACTCCTTCCATAGTACCGAGATATCGTATTAGTCTACGAGTGCGAGCCTCACCTTGATTTTCTTTCTTGCACCTGTTCAGTAGAATGCGTCTTGTTTATTTTGATTTGTCGCTTGGTGTACGCTCTGAATGTTATTACATGTGGAGTACATTATTATTGATGGTTGACTTGATTACATTCGAGACATCAATTGTTGTGACGTTGCCGTCTGAGTTATAATTCAAGTAGGTAGGTTTCGTTTCTGGCTGTAAATTACGAAATAAACCATCGAGTTCATTTGATTTTATTAAATAATACAACAGTTTTTTAGTTTGAAATATTAATTTTAACATAACAATATGCTAACATATCAATGCTCAATTTTTAAAATTACAGATATCAATTGACATGATTTTAAAATCGAGGTATCAACCTACAGATGCTACCATAAATAAGTATCCCAATTTGGTTGTGTGTGATCTGAAGAAATAAAACGTAACCGGATCTAACCGGATTATTTACAAAGACTAACTTACAGTTAACATGATTTTGATAAGTCAAAGTTCCAAAGTTTGAACAAGGCTACGAAAATGAACGTTTTATTACATCAAACACCATTTGGACTCATTTGCTTTCCACAAAATTAACCTCATTCAAATATAATAATTATGTATGTAATTAAATTCCATCCGCTGTAACCTCCACCAAAGTTCTTAATCAAAGACTCAACTCTGAAATAGGACGGGTAATCAACTAGAGGGCATTTGACTCGAGTTTAATTACTGTGTGCGATGAAATGCCGACATTTATTAGCATGTTTCACTATAAAGATGTGCTCTGACATATTTTGGGACAAGTCAGCGATTGTTTTTTCAATTCTACAAAACGATAGCTTTGGTCAGAAGTATTAAATAATTTTATAAAAAATATATGTTTATTATGTAAAGGGGCAATGGCCAAGGTGTATGATTAAATTGATTAATTATTTACGGATGTAAATATACACGCATAATTATAAAGGTTTAAATTTAGAAAACTATATATCTGCCTGTTTCTAGAAAACTATAACTAATTTGGAAAAGTCCCAGGCGATTGTTTGAGACCATTCTGTGCAATGAACGTTACAAAACGGGCAAAGGAAAATGAAAAGAAGTAGTCGAAGTTTTCAGTTTTGGAAACTAAAGAATCGCACTCATGCGTCTATGTATGAAATATTGGTAGGTAGGTAGGTAGGTACTTAAAGAGATTATTCACAAATATGTAAGTATCGACAAGTACTTAGGTATTTAGGGTACTAAATTCGATCGTTCGTAGAAACCGGTAGGTTTAATCTGTATTTTCATAATTTTCCTTAAGACATTTGTATCGTTATATAGGTACATTTACTTAGTATTTAATAAAAAAAACCTATTTTCGTAATACTTTTCTATAAATACAGGTGTAAATTAAATGAACAATATATAATTTTACATAATTTAAAATATGTAGTACAATATTTACAGACACACTTTGTACAGATGTTATCTCACTTTATTAAGTCACAATATGAAAATTGCGTCAACTAATAAAATTCATACCAATATAATACTTTCATAAGTAACTAAGTAGTTATGAAGATTTTTTTGTATAAACCGGGATTCTCTCAAATTCGAACTCATTACGAACACGTACATAAAAACATACAAAGTCGAGACAGCCAGTCGCCTACAATCTCTCCACTTCCTAATTTATATGACCATAAGGTCTCTTTTAGTCCCTTATAAATGCTTAAGGTTTGGAAAAATCTTGCTTATTAGGCTTTGTTTACAAAGATATAGGGTTCATTTTGATTTGTGGTACATTTTGAACAATCATAATGTAATCGAATGCGACAGCGACAGGTACTCGCCGCATGGGCACAAAGTCGGGTAGCCGGGCTTTAATCGAGAGTGCCTCTGGTTTGATAGTTAATTAAAGAAGTGAATAACGCGGCAATGCAAGTCAGCTGCAATCTTCGACAGATTCTATATAGAGCTGGTAAAACCTCTTTCGATAAAATAATCACTGTTTTTAAAAACTACATATGTCAAATGGTGTAAACGTTTTGAATATTTTAAAATGTTTTGAAAATGGTGAAATGTTATGAAAATTTGATGTCTTTTCGTTTTCAATAATCACCTGTTGAACTTCGAACCCAGAGGACCCCGAAACTAGACCTATGGGGTTGCGGTTCCCTCACGATGTTTTCCTTTACCGAAAAGCAACCGGTAAACATCAAATTAAATTTTGTAGAATACAATAATTCGAAGAATCCCATTGGTACTTCCCTATTCACTGGTACTTTTCGGATTTCCTACATTTACCAAAAATATAATTATGGCTAGGTAGGTTGGTAAGTACCTAAACAAATGTTAAAATATGTTGAGCCAACCAACCGCTATAAATTATAATTTTAAATGTGTAAGTTTTACTCTTAAGTAGATAAGCAATTCTGCACTATCCGGTTCGATGTAGATCAGACTATTCAAAATATAAACAGGATGAATTTAATTTACTATATTATTATCGAGGCCTTCCCATGAGCCCTAGGAGGGAGTGAAAAGACACGATCGTCTGTCCTGTTCGCCAAGCTGACGTCACATCGCGCCACCACGCGCCGGCATGAGGAGGGGAGGTGGAAGTCACTCCGGAGCAACGGACACTCACCCACTTCGGCATCGCGCTTGATAGGGATCGGTCGATACACCAATATTCGTAGCTTAGTGTTAGATCTAGGACACCTAATTAAGACCTATTTTGTAATTTTATTCGTAAAAATAAATTTGTTGATTGTTTCGTACGTTTTTTTTTTCATCTGATTCCTAATATCAGATAGTGGGATAGGAAATTTACGCGAGTGGCATCCGACTAGTTCCTTTTTCGTTTAAAATTTAAAATTGATTTCCGTTAACTTGTTGTGCGTTTGCTGTGCGCTTATTACTTTTTATTTGGTGCATATGAATTTTAACTCGCTTCTTTGCTTTTGCTAAGCCTACAATGGTGTTTTAAGTAATTTTTGTACTTTCGTGAATCGTAATAGTTTTTTCATCACACTTGCTCGGAAAAGATGTATTTACACGTAGGGCTTGCGGGCGGGAAATTGAATTTTTCGCCCTAGGGCGGAAAAAATCTTTTCCGAGCAAGTGTGATGAAAAACACTTATTTACACGTAGGGCTTGCGGGCGGGAAATTGAAATTTTCGCCCTAGGGCGGAAAAGTGTTTTATACAGAAGTTTGTTTTTATTAATTCTCCTTTTTTTCCTTACAAGTGTGATGAAAAACATTGTGTGTGCCACGGGCGGTAAAGAAATTCCGAACTCGTGAACATTTTAAGCCCTCGCTTCGCGTCGGGCTTAAAATTGACACTCGTTCGTAATTTCTTATTTCCCGCCCTTAATACACAATGTACTATTAAATTACCCACTTTGTATAAAGGCGTGATATGTTTTAAAAATTTTTTCGATTGCTGCTTTTGCTTATCGTTGCTTGCCTAGGAGATTGCGTATCGATATATTCTTGTGCATATCGAATTAGAACTTAGTGCTTGTTTACTATCGCGTCGATTATTGCGTTGGTAAATTTAAATCTTTTCAACCGTTTTTACCGTGAACGTACCCGCGTTATATTTGATTTTTATTAGTGTTGCTTTTTCGATTGCTTATTTAAAATGTCGGAAAAATCATCCAGTCGTAAACGCAAACGTAGTAAGAGTAGAAAGGATAGAGATGATTTGCTACTAGATACGATTTTAGAAAAAATAAGAAAAATCGAGGCTAAATTAGGGTCCACGTCTTCAACGTCGCGCCCGCCGTCGTCGATTCCAAGCGGTTGTTTTGTTTCTGGTTCTGATTCACAGCGGGCAATAACGCCACCACTGCCGCTCCCAGCTGCCGCTGCGCCGCCGTTGGTAGGCGTGACTTTACCCGCAAGCGTGCTGGGTCCGGCGGTCGATGGTAGCATTGGTAGTCCGGCAGCGACAGAAAAGACCCCGATGTCTGCTGCAACCCCACGCGGTGATACACCCTTCGACGAGGTAACGGAGAGGATCGTGGGAACGCTTTCGTCGTTATTACAAGTAAGGCCGAACCATTATTATGTTTCAAATTTCGATCCACAAATTCATGACTTTGATGTTTGGTGTGCTGAGGTAGACCGCGCTCGTGAACGAAATCGTTGGGCTGATAATGAGTGTTTGTCGCGTATTGCTAATTGTTTAAAGGGAGACGCGCGTTCATGGCTCAATGATTGGGTAACTAACGATCGCACCTGGAGTAATTTTAAAGTTGAATTTCGTTCACTCTGCCCACAAAACATCGATGTGGCAACCGTTCTATATAACGTTATGCGTACGGATTCGAAGGATTTTCCAACATACGCGGAATATGCGCGCCGTTCACTGTTGCGCTTAAATATTGTTACCGGTTTGTCGGACGATCTTAAAACGGCTATAGTAATCAGAGGCATTTCAGATTCGCAGATCAAAGCGGCTGCCACAAACGCAAAGCTTAATCCTAAACAAATTGTTGATTTTTTGTCAGTGTTTGCAAAGCCTAGAAACGAGTCCCATGTTTCATCCCACGATCCTGCCCGCAAACCTATGAACTCAAACTCAAGTAAACGCGAGTATAGTAGGCCGGACAATAGACCGAAATGTTTTAGTTGTGGCGGTGTAGGTCACAAGCGTAATAACTGCAATTTTGAAAGTCCGAAAGTAGAAAATGCTTCGACTAATAGCACCAATCGTAGCGTACCTACGGCCGGAACTAGTACAGATTCGAATCATACGAATGTGGCAGCACCACAGACACCGACATCAAATAATAGGTCTCCCATTACCTGTTCTTATTGTCATAAGAATGGTCATAGTGCTGAACGCTGTTTTGCGAAGCAGCGTGTTGAGACCAAATAGGTAAATTCAAGTATTTTATTTATTAGTGTCGATATGGCTACCAGGGTTCCACAAATATAAATCCTGAATCATCAGGCATTTCGAGTACTTCAAGGTGCCTTATGAACTGACAAATGCACCTGATTGTTTAACAATAAAAGATCATTTCGGAAACAATGAAGCCATATATCGAGAGTGGAAAGGTCCTTGTTCACATCGACGTGTTGATTTTGTCCGAAACTGTAGATGAAGGTTTATCCCTGTTGTGTCAGGTGTTAGAGACGTTACCTAAAACAAAAGTTTGTAATTTTTTTTGTTACAGAGATTGAATATTTAGGACAAATTATTAGTAGGTCAGGTACGGCCGAGTCCTAGAAAGATCCATCAAATGTTTAACAAGTTGGTCGGTTTTTAGGCCTAGCTGATTACTTTCGCCGATCGATATATTGCGGGCTATTCACAAAATCTTTCAATTGGATACAAGAATATGTCCTTGTAGTCGTGGATGCATTCTTCAAATATATTATGACTTTTCGATTCATTGTATCGACAACATACCGATCAGTTAAAACATGCATTTTCAAATGCAATGTCGTTGTTTGGCACACCTTTTCTTATAGTTATCTAATGATCGAACACGAATGTTTGAAAGTATGTAATAGTTTGTTTGATAGCTTCCATTAGGTTGTAAAACGCATTTCATTACGCCTGAAATGCACCACAAAATGGTCAGGTGGAGCATTATTGACGTACGGTACGGTTCAGAACTAGATTACGGTAGAAACAAATAACAAAGGCGCCAAGTGGTCCGATGCTCTATGGCGAGTCCAACTTATTCTCAATGTGATTAAAAATGTTACAACAAATCTATCACCTCTCAAATGGCTCGTGGGAATAGATGCTAATACTTACCTCTGTAGGTACTGCGCTCTTTAATCTGTGGCACGAAGAGTTGACTCCCAGGACGCGCGCAACGCATTGTGAAAGTGAGTTAACTATTGTTCGCCTAATTTATTTTTGCCTCTTTATTATTGCAGAAGGTCACGGCGGACTACGTAAAACGGTTTTCTGGCCGGGACACTGCATTCGTGAGACGCGTTGCAGTGAATTTGTTCAAGACAGATTACGGTACCTGGTGCTTGTTGGCCGGCAGACTGCACCTATTGGGTTGCAGTGTGGGCTCAGGCCTGGCAGACTGCATCAATCAGTTGTATGGCAGTGTGATCACATTTCATCGTATGTACGTGTAATTTGGCCGGCAGACTGCACTCTGGTCAGTGGCAGTGCGACCTTAGGGTCGCGGCAGATGGCAATTAGGTATTTGTAATGCTATGAACGGCTGGCAGAGTCTCGCAGGTAGACTATGCGACGTATGGTCGCGGCAGACCATGGTATAGATTTGTTTTGAGGCCTGTAGGTATTTGTTAATGAACGTACGTAGAAGTGTGACAGCGGACGTATGAATTGAAGTATGATTGAATTAATGTCATGTATTACATTTGACGAAGAAAGAGTGAGTGCACATGTGAAAGGTTATCTTGCATCATGGTGTTTTAGTGCGCACGAACATTATCATGCAAGATTTTGAAAGAACTAAGTGAACTTGTACTCTACTTATGCTCAATGGCTGATATTTTTGTTTTTATCCTTTTCAGCCAAGAAGTAATGATGACAACAGTCCTCTAGAAGATGGAGCGGCCGAGGTCGTCTCGCAGTCAGGAACGGCCGTATTATCGAGGCCTTCCCATGAGCCCTAGGAGGGAGTGAAAAGACACGATCGTCTGTCCTGTTCGCCAAGCTGACGTCACATCGCGCCACCACGCGCCGGCATGAGGAGGGGAGGTGGAAGTCACTCCGGAGCAACGGACACTCACCCACTTCGGCATCGCGCTTGATAGGGATCGGTCGATACACCAATATTCGTAGCTTAGTGTTAGATCTAGGACACCTAATTAAGACCTATTTTGTAATTTTATTCGTAAAAATAAATTTGTTGATTGTTTCGTACGTTTTTTTTTCATCTGATTCCTAATAATATGGATTTGTGTTCTTGTTTCAATTAATCAGTTAAAACTGACTATAGTACCTTCTACGTTGATGACGCTACTTCAAAATTAAATATGAGATACCTACTTACTAATGTATTTTGAAAAATGTTTTCTATCGTGTTTGAAATTACAAAATTAATTAAGGTTTGGATAAAACTGGAGATTAATATGAAGATGCTAAATAATTGTTTCGAAACGCATTACCCTACTTTGTTTTGAATAACTCTGGTCCAAATAGGTATATAACCGACGCTGAAATTTAATAGCTTGACTATATTTTATTTTCTCAAACATGCAATGAAATATTGATGTTATGTTCCTTATAATAGGCTGCGAAGTATGACGTTTCAGGTGCGGCTAGGACAAAAGGTCGTTAATGGAATTTCATACACATCTTGCAGGCCTAGGCCGGCAAAGTCCTCTTTTTTAATTTTCATTTCACAGATATTTGTGACACACCATCGTGGCATTCATCCATTAAAAAAAACTAGAGGCAGTATTTGCTTTATGGTTCGTAATGATACTCTGCCACTACGCCTATAAAAAAAAAAAATTGCAGTTTTATTTGTATAAAATCAACATTAACTCAATAAATAATACATTCTATAATTTTATAATTTTAAATTATAAATTTAACTACACAAATAAAAACATTTAAAATATTAATTCATCTAAACGTTAGCGGTAAAAAGGTCTACTCAAACACGCGTAGTTATATTTTTTAAATTGTTATGGAGGTAAAGTAGAAAAATATTCGTTCTGTTTTATTGGATTTATGGTGCGTTGTTGATTTTTTGACTTTAATATGAGTTCCGACGAAATAATGAAATTAATATTAATTGTAATTTAGGCGTTGGAATTGGCAGCGTAAGCAGAATTGATTTTAATAACTTGCTGCCTCTGCCGCCAAGTCAAAGACGAAGTATGTATATGGTTGCTTATGGCAATTTTATTATTTGAGAAATTAAGAAAAATGGCTTACAGTTTATTAGAAACAGTTTTGTGGCATATTTTAAATGAATGTAACTACAAATTCGTCAACACTGTGGAAATTATACTTATTTACTCCGTGCATAAAGCAACGATGTATGTGAAACATGATATTAACATGAAAGACTATGTAAACTTATGTGACGAAAACGACAGTCAGACGGATACAAGGCGAAAAAATCAAAGATACATGAAAATATACGGGTAGTAAAAATACACGACTCGTGTAAAACATACGCGTGATAATAATATAGGTACGTGTTGGTTATATTTTGGGTGTACTTTACTTTTAGTTTTTTCTATAAATAAAATTAGGGTTTCGTGGATTTTTTATTTTATTTATTTCATTGCATGTTTGAGAAAAGCACTATACATACCTCGGCGGGAAATGGGGTTGCCCGCGCTCAGACCTATCCGGCCTCGCTTCGCTCGGCCGTCTATATGTCTTCGGCCGGCAACCCCTTTCGTCCCGGCCTCTGTAGTAATGTACTATATCGCCACAAACATTAATGTTCATATAAATGAAACGATATTTGAGTATGTGACATTATACAATTTTATTGACACATATAAAATAGATAAGTAACCATCCTGTATATACGCCCTACATTATGCGGGGCGCATCAAGATAAATACTCCACTTTGGTATTACACATAGGTATATGTGACTTCAATAATATATGTTGTAGCTGTAGGTATATCTTTTTCTAGTTTTGGAACGATCTCTTTATTTATTATTTTCGTACCAGATTTGACCTGATTCATAATTAAGAATTTGAATTGGCAATAAATATTGACGATAATACGTTCATTTCTTTTTTATTTCTGTTTGTATAGTAAAAGGCGGGCAGGGATTCGCAAATAGGTAATATTTAAAGCGATAAAAGTGTTATCGGTCAAGTTATCGCGCGCAACGGACCGCATTTTGCACGCTTCTAATGAACGCCATATGAAACAGCCAATTTATCACAAGCCCTTATCACGAAATGCACTATATTTTTATGATAGAAGCTGAATCTGTAACTATGAAGCAAGAACACCTAAACCGTGATGAAACTGTTAACAGTAAAAACATTTGACGACAATCCAGCGCCATTCCAAAATTTTCATCTTCTGAACAATTGTTCAGTTTCACTTTAGGTAAAAGTACGTGACTTGTTATTTAGTTGCGTTTCACATACTCATTACCAATTCGTACGAGACGTTGTTTCAAAAGGACTGTGTTTGTCGGCGCCTTGTATCTCCGGCCTGACCATGAATAAATCAATGAAAACAAATAGTATTCGGCTACTAGTATTCCCAAAAGCTGCTTACAAAGATGTATGATGTGCTATTGTTTCAACTCCGTTTTGTTAAACGATCTTAAAGTATGTTAATGTATTCAAAGTAATATAATAGGTAGAGCATATTTTCCTGCCAAGATCGAATGTGATGTACATATAGATAGGTCCACGGCGTAATTTGGTAGACACCGAAACTAATTTATTTAACAAAGGACCAACCGACCGATAGAACTCTTTTTATGCGTATACAAACTCATTACGTGCTGTAGACGTATCCGTGATTGTTCTTGTCCCGATCCCGATACTCTGATCGCCGCTATAGAGATCTGACCCACGTCGTTGGATTTAGTTTATTCTACTTGTGATTAAGTTTTTAATGAGAATCATTCAGGTTTATAAATCACCAAAACTTTTTGTGTCTTATCCCAGGGATAAGTTACCATTATTGGTATGTTTTTTTTGTATTGCCTATGTATTTCACAAGTAATCGATATTACTTTGTTTCATTCATTGTTTTTTTCATGTTGCCAAGCACATAGAGATAAAACTTCAATACCTTTGAATTGTGTTTCGTACCTTGTTCATCCACCCACAATTTGTCACTAAGTTTCACAATGAAGAATGCGGACGTACGTGCGTATATATTCATGTGTGTATTACTTGCAATTGAAAAATTAACTTCAACGTAACGTAAACATTACTGATACAAGCCATATAATTAAAATGTGTAGGTAAGTATACAATAAGATTAGGGTTTTGTGCAAATGAGCATAAAATCTATCTGGGCAAATAATATGTATATGAAATACAAAATGAAAGTACAAGTAGATGGCTTAAATATACTGCCCAGTGACCTTCTTCTAAACATAGAACATTTAACCGGAAATTAGAAATTCCAGAGTCTGCGGAGATGACATAAAAACACACCCAAGTTTTTGTGATAAATACCGTCCCAACCCAAGCGTGACCTTTTGTCATATCCTTTATCATTATAAAAGTTTTACGACATACCTATATCTTAATTATATTCACGTATCTACTACCTCCACCAAAATATCGAGAACTTTACTGCTCTAACAAGTCATACACATAACCTTGATGACAAACCTTACCTACTTTTTAAATACTAAAGTACCTATGTTTAGGTACATATAAGTACTAGGTGTTTTGACGTAAAAACTGAATTTTTAAATCCCCCTTTGTTTTAAATCGCGTCGTTTTGCCTAAGGTTTCCATAAGTCAACTCAAATGAAAGGCTAGTTTCCCTCAAAGTCGATCAAATTTTAAAATATGTTACAAAAGCAAGTCATCCTGCCGCAATTCGGTAGCCGAACCAAACTTTTTTTATTGGTTCGAATCTGTGAGAAACAACATTGATAGTAAATGAGATTTAAAATTCGTGGAAAAAAGTGAGGAAATGAATCGGGAGTGGGAGGGGTAACGAGCTTGTCGCTCGAGTGACCTCGGCTTCCGGTCGACTATGGGGCGAAGCGGCTTCAACAAGCAGGTTGGAAAAGTGCAGCATACAAAAAGGACATTTGACAGAGTGCCGTGGGCATCTGTGGGCAGGGTCACCACAATACCAGCTTATTCCCTCTAGACCGCATCCAACGGAGAGCGATGGAGAGAAAAAAATTAGAACCACATGACCTATTACATAATAACGAATTATTTATTTTGGTAAAATTAACGATTTTGACAAACTTACACATATATATTATATACATCACTTTCTCATTCACAATAGACATGTTATACATGCATAGAAAATTAAACCAATCTTCGAAGTTCTAACTCTAAGATTGAAATTGTTTAGACGTAAGTTCGTAACCTAGATACTCTAGACTTTGGCAGCTTAATCAACAAAATACTGCTGTTCTACCACTGAATAGATCGAATTCAAATTGTAATGAATCCCACAAAATACATAGTTTCTAACTATCGCCTCGAAGCCGATATATAATGGTTACCCAAAAGGAATGTGAGCAACCCTTTCCCGCTCCTAGAACTAATTTACCAAAGCTTCACGTATCAAAGACTGACCACATTGAGGGATAAATTAAAAGAGGAAACTGAAAAGCAACAGGATACCCGCTAGAATGCATGCTAAAAAATAAATTGTAAAAACTGGACAGACACTTTTTTAGTAGGTCCTGATCTCCGCCACATCCCAAGCATAGTACAGGGTAGAAGAAAAAATTCGGCGCTAAAAAGAATAACTCCGAGTCTATTACTCGTACAGCATGTCATCGACGGTTCATTAAAATGCGATGACTTAACACAAATACTATGGTGAACTTCATTGATAGCCTCGGACGTAGGCCCAACTGCATAAAAACCACATTCCTTACCTGCCAAAGAAACTTCGTTCTTAATAATAGGACTTAAGTATTCAACTTTTATTGCCTCAAGTGCATCTATTAGATCATTTCGGAATGATGGATCGCTTACAATAGCATTTCATTCCGTGGAATCCATTGATAAGTCCGATGCTACCAGTGTTACAAGAAGTCTATCTCACGACCGTTGAGAAATTCAATTACGCCCGAATTTTCTGTCAGTGATAGGAAAAATGAAAGTTTATCAAATTTTAGCTCGAACTGAAAACACAAGCACTACCCAGCTCGTCGTTATTATTATTAACTAGTTCTTTGATACTTGATTATTTTCCAAGACCTTAAAAACTCATAAAAACTTTGTCATCAAAATTTTTCTTTCCACGAAAATCTGATGCCTACAGCTATTAAATGTCCCGTTACAAGTGATTAACTTCATTCAAAATTAGTAACTCGATAGTCAATTTCCTGAATTTAATAACGAACTGGATTATTTGCTTTCCCAACCGTGAGAAAACGTTCTCATCCTAACTAGTGGTACGTAATAGTCCGGGGGCAAAAAACAGTAAACCGAAATAGTACTGTTACAAATTATTGTGCCGTGTAAATTGCCAAGTCAATGCAAAATTGAATGCTTTGACGACTCTTTGGGAGGCCGATTCTATTTGGAATAAATTAATTAAGGTAGATTAAAGACGATTTTCCATCGTCAGTGGCCAACGCCACCGTCCAAATTACGATTTGTGCGCGGCAGCCCGTTATTGTCCGCGAGCGGCAAACGTTATTCTTAGAACTATTGTTCTCAAGAAAGCTTTGATATTCTTATTATATCTGCCAACTTACTAATTAGAGTATTTTTTCATAGAAGTCGTGACTATATCAAACTATTACATATCCATGAAGAATTTGAAAATAAGCTCTCATTGGATCATCAGTCGGCATACGTAAAACAATAATGTTTATAAAAAAGTAATTAGTAACGTAGTACTCTGTCGCCGGCTTAGCCAAGGTGTCAATCGCTATCGCTTCAACAACGAAACGCATTGTGTCTCTCTATCGCTCTTCCATATTAGTGCAACAGTGTCAGTTCAATTTCGATTGCTATGGAGCGTAAGCGATAGGCATGTTGGCTACGCGGCCTGATAAGTTTTCTATACCTTTACTTACCTACTACTTGTATTTCTAGTGTAGTTCTTGCACTTGCTCCATTTTATCTGTTCTTATATTTCACTGAAACGACCTGGGTTACAGCCTGTCAGCCATGAATAGAATAGATTTATTCCAATTATTTACAGCATATGCTTTTGATCTGACCACAACGGTAGAGAATATTCTGAGCCAATTTTGAAGAATTAATTGTGATTCGATTCGTTTTCTGGCTCATGTGACTGTCTGGTGGCTGCCTGGTGGGTATTTTTAACCAACTTCCAAAAACAAAGAGTCCTTTAAGAAAACAAAACAGATAAAACTGTATCGTGTTAATTAGATAATTGTAAGAAATAATCCTACGTGTATTGTTTGCAATGCAGGCGGTCTAGCATGAGCTGGGTTCTCGCGCGCGACGCCATACATCAAGCGCGACTTCAAGTAGGTATGGACTCGCAATCTACCACGAGGTTGCCACTTCAATAAAATTCGTACAATAGTATTTTCCTTTGAAACAAAAAAAAAACACGCGAATATATTATTTATTTATTTTATTGGTAATTTTAATCCTATGATTTAAAGAAGTAATTGTATTTATTATTCTCTTTATTTATTTTTCGTCTTAAGTTAGGGTTTTTATAATATGAATATAAAAGTAAAATATAAAAACACTTACAAAACGATAAAAAAAAAACATATAAACACATTATAAAAAACCTAACCTAGGGTACCGCCAGCAGCGGGGCAAGGCCCAAGCTACCGGTGGTCAGGGCTGCAGAGAGAGGAACCGGCGGACTATCCGCGCCGTGTCCAAGATCACCGCCTTCTGCATCTGACCCTTGATCCAACCACCTAGCGAGAGTCTCTCAAGATGTTGGTCGAGACTCTTCGCTATTAGACCGTTCACTGAAACGACTATCGGGACAATGATCGTCGAATCAACATCCCACATGGCGGTTATCTCGTGAGCCAAGTCTAGGTACTTACTGGACTTGTCCTTCTCGGCCTTCACGAGATTCTCATCATGGGGGATGGTGATGTCAACGAGCACGGCCCGACGTTGCGATCGATCTATTATCACAATGTCAGGCTTATTGGCTACAATAGTCCTGTCTGTGATGATAGATCGATCCCAATAGAGCGTGGCATGACCATTCTCGAGAACAGGCGCAGGTAAGTACTTGTAGTACGGTACTTCGCGGTCCACAAGGCCATATAGAAGAGCAAGTTGCTGGTGAATAATTCTGGCTACGAGATTATGTCTGTGCAAGTACTCGCCGTTAGCAAGATGAGAACAACCGGAAATGATATGCCTGAGTGACTCTCCGGGACGGCGGCATGCCCGACAAATGTCGACCGTACCGTCCTTCAGGATATATTTCCGATAGTTGTTCGTCATCATCACTTCGTCCGCAATTGCACAGGCAAAACCCTCGGTTTCTCCGAAGAGGTCCCCGAATCGTAACCAGTTCACCGACGCGAGCAGGTCCACATCGGGCCCCGTGAGGGCCTTGTAGAACCGCCCGTGTAGCACCTTACTCTCCCATGCCGCCTTGCGATCCGCAGTACTTAGTACCACAGGTTTGCGCCAGTTCTCGTTTGCCAAGGAGAGCGGCGTGAGGTTCCTGTCTACTGCCACCACATCACGATGCATCCCACACTCGTTGTTAAGGAAATAATTCCTGAGATTGTACACCTCGCGGTTGTGGAGATCCTTGGCGTTTAGGAAGCCTCGGCCTCCACACTTCCGTGGGATGTACAATCTCATAACTGACGAGCGTGGGTGTAGCATGCGATGTGTGGTGAGCAGTGACCGGACCCTCCGATCCAGGGCGTCCAGCTCGGTCTGAGTCCACCTTAGTATGCCAAAGGAGTATGTGAGTAGGGGCATTACCCAGGCGTTGAAGGCGCGCACTTTGTTGCCTCCTGACAAAAGACTGTTAAGGACTTTTGTGAGCCGACTGAAAAAGCGCTCCTTCACCGACCGTCTAATACCCTCGTCCTCAATACCCAACGACTGTGACATACCAAGGTATTTATAGGTTTCTGATTCAGAGATAGATCTGAAAGACATTGT
The DNA here is from genome assembly GCF_910591565.1 of Cydia splendana. Taxonomy (NCBI): domain Eukaryota; kingdom Metazoa; phylum Arthropoda; class Insecta; order Lepidoptera; family Tortricidae; genus Cydia; species Cydia splendana. Next base: position 9,585,185 of record NC_085974.1, read on the forward strand.
CTCAGAGAGTTGTAAATTTGTTGAATTTACAACCTTCCCCCGCTGTACATGCATAACCGCACATTTATCGACACCAAACTCCATGTGGATGGCACTACTGAAGACGTCCGTGGTTTTCAGTAGCTCCAACAAGTCTTGGCTATTTGGTGCAAATAATTTGAGGTCATCCATGTACAGAAGGTGAGAAATGACTACACCCTCTCTCCGAAGCCGGCAACCTAGTCCCAAATCCTTCAGCAGGGTGCTGAGGGGATTCAAAGCTAGGCAGAACCACAGGGGACTCAGACTGTCGCCCTGAAAGATTCCTCGCTTAATCCTTATAAAATCCTGCGGGCCAGGGCGGTCATCTCCGCCTCCTGGTTGACGAAGGACTGTGGTCCACTGTCTCATACACGCGCTTAGGAAGGCTCTCAAAGCTGCATCAACTTTATACAGCTCTAAGACCCTCCCCAACCATGAGTGAGGCACCGAATCATAGGCCTTCTTGTAGTCAATCCAAGCGGCTGAGAGGGCCCCCTTGTTCCGCCGGATTTGTTGGCAAATGGTCATGTCTATGAGGAGGAGCTCTTTAGTACCACGGGACCCAACCCGACATCCATTTTGAGCGGAAGCCAGAATATTGTTTGCGATAATGTGCGCGTTGATTTTTGCTCTCAAAATGGATGTAAGGAGCTTGTAGAGTGTAGGCAAGCATGTAATGGGTCTGTAGTTCTTCGCTTCCGTGGTACTACCGGACTTATAGAGCAGAAAGGTGACACCAGTTGTTAAGGAAGGTGGGAGAGAACCAAGCTCGAGGGCTTGTTGAAATTGTGCTGCCAAGCGCGAGTGCGAGCATCGGAACCACTTTAGCCAGAAGTTGTGCAATCCATCCGGCCCAGGACTTTTCCAGTTCTGGGCCGTGCGGATGGCACAACTGACGTCATCGGGGCTGATGGTGACTGCCCCCATAGGTTCGATGGACTCGCACTCACGTTCGACAACACTCATCCAACCCCCCTCGGTGTGTCCGACAGGCACCGACCAGATGCTACGCCAGAAGTCGGTCATGGCAGTAACATCCGGCGGCTGCGTGTCGGGCGTACGAAGGTTGGTTTCCTCCCACTTTCGGTACACCTTCCTTTGGTCACTTTGAAAAAGGCGATTCTGCTGAAATCGATCCACACGCTCTCTGTAGCGGCGAATACGGTTTGCCCATGCATAGACTTTCTGCTTTAGAAAGTCGATGCGCTCTGTGACATTGGCCATGTAGTCGCGGGGCCTGATATCCGTCCCCGCGAACGCCTGGTTCACAAAGCGCATTACTCGGGGGCGATTGTTGCCCTCCCTGAAGCAGATCAGCTTTGCGATGAGAGTCCTAAACGAGCTGATACGTCGCTCGATCCGCACTTGCCATGCAGGGACACCTCCGGCGGTCCTAGGTGCACGTTCAGCGTCCGGGAACTTGACGCGAGCAACACGGCACGCCGCGATGGCTCCGCAGTACATGATCGAGTGCGTATCATCTAAATCTTTACTAGTCCGCAGATGTGGGTCTAGTAAAGCGTTTAGGGCTCCCATGAGCGCTAGATTGCGTCTATTCATAGGCAGACGTGGTAATCGGGGCCTAGAGTTGGTTGTGGCGCGATACTGCGTAATCGCCTCTTCCAAAGTCCTCCTCAGTTGCTCATTAGCAGTTGTACTCACATTCTGACTCGCGAAGTCCCCCTCGTCGGTACAGAAATCAACCCGTGCCGCCGCCGGTGCCAGGTCGGGTGCGGGCACCGGATCCGGCGACGTGGCGGGCAGATCCCGAACCGAGGTGGAGTCCGCGCGAGCAGAGAGAGCCTCCTGGCGAAGCCGATCAAGTGTCGCGTCATCCAAGCGCTTTAGCCGCTGAATGACGCGCACCTGATCCGATAATCGCTGCTCCGACACGGTGATGGTAGGTTCAAGAGCCTGAAACAGAGGCAGTATTCTCGAGTATTTATTTATTATTAGTATTACATAGATATTTAGTCTTAAAGTTAATAAAAATCCAACTAAACTAAAACCATAACTTGAACATACTAAAAACTATAATTAAACGAGAAGTATACTGTCAGTAAAGAAAGTTAAATTGATCACATTGAAAACTTAACTCTAAATATTTATGATGTTGGGAAAACCAAGACAAAGCGACCGGCGTTTTTAAAACTATACTAGCTAGAGGGAGACGCAGCTATTTCTGTAGTTGCGCGCTCGGTGAGTGGGCAGAACTCGCCCCTCCAGCGGCGCAAGAGTCTGTTTTGGTACAATACTCGGGTGACAAATATTTGACATTGTTTCAGCACCTACTGAAAATATTATTTTTGGGTTTTGCTATTATAGATTTTTAAAGTATGATGAAATGTAATAAGTACATAGTTAGGATCACTATCCTAACTACCTACTTGATCCACTGATCAATCTACTCATTCTTATTTAAAATAACTACTATGATTCTAGCTAATAAGATTATTTTAAAGCTATATTTTATTATAATGCTAATAAATTTATTTTTTGCTTTTACTTGCCGTTAAACAAATAATATTATATGTAATTAATGAATTATAAATGTTCGTAACAAATATTAAGTAAACGAATACACCGGCAGACATGACAGCTATGGTGTCCCAAATTTCTCGGCACATGGGTTTACTACACACTTGACATTTGTACAAGTGGGAGTGTATCGTGCACTCACTCACACAGTAAAGACCCCTCTATACACGAACAGTGTGCCACGAAACACCGACTAGAGCCTCTGAGGCGAAGCTCACTCACACCAGCGCGCTACACCCCGTCCGTACTAACACAGCGGCACTCTCAGTCCAACACAACCTCCTCTACTGCACTCACGCGCAGAAAAAAAAGATAACGCGATCTATCGATCTTTTTTTCAAACCAAAAAAACTCCGTCTGATAGGCTTCATGTCTAAATAGTCGAATAAGACAGACGTCTACAAACGAACGCGTCCGCTGACTCGAATACCTACTATTTATTTCGATCACAATATTTATGACAGCGTAATTAATTAAACATGTCGTTTTAATTATGTAAATACAAATGGACGATAATCAATTTGAATTATGTGTTTCGATCTCGTTCGGTTAATTTAATGTAAACAGATATTTATCAATTTGTGACGTTTTTACGGTGCTAATGTTTTCATGGTACGGAGCTTTAGTATTTTTTGTTGAAAGCTAATTGTGCTGCGGTTGGATGTTGATTTGAACGATGACCCGCGAGTGCCGGCTCTGTGCGGGAAGTGCCTGAACTAGAACACGGTTAGTGCCTGATTCGTCGCCTATGGAACTGTTCTGACTCTGACATACCATTATGGAACGCCACCAAAATGGTATGGATGTGTGGGTAGGTAAGGGTATATTTTAGTATCTATTAATAACTTTAGATATCATTAGTATCATTACCCTTTATTCACTGATAGAGAAACTTTATTCTTGGCTTTATTAGCGTTGACAAGTGACGAATTAAGCAAAAGGTACAGCTTTGTCGATTGTTTCTAAGGCAATATAGCGCTTTAATGTCAACCATCAAAGTGGTTACTTTTGCCTGAAAACTGTAGATAGGTGCTTAAAACAACACTTTATTTATTGTTAGAGTATTTAATTAGAGTAACAATGATTCCGGGTAAACTTTGCGTAGGTAGATATTGTTTTAATTTAGTTAGCATTTACTAACATTTACTTTTAGGTTTTAGTAACATTAGGTTAATGTGTACCTACTAACAATTATAGATCAATAGTTATCAAAACAAAAAGTTATTCGTATTTTGTAATATAAACGCCTGTAGCTATTTTCATGGACTACCTACCTGTTATTATCTTAATATTTTGTATACTATAGTTTAATATAAGATATAATAAGTGGACATAAAATTTAGTAGTTAGGTACTTAATAAAAATAACATTTTTTTATTATTTCGAGCTTTAGGTACTTTTTAAGGTTAAGTACATTTTAAAATGAAGGATTATTTGCTAAGGAATTTTATAAAATTGTATAGGTTTGCGTCAGTTTTCATTTCACGTCATTTAGTGCTCCGACGCAGTATATACCGATACAAATTCAGCATACATTGATTATTTAATAACTAAGTATATTACTCCATTTGCTTCAACCTGCTCATATTATTTATACCTACTCATACCTTAGTTTTTCTAGATATACAATTTTTAATGCTTATGTAAAATAAAGTGTTCGATAGGACTATGAAATTAGGTCTATTGCATTCAGTCATCTGTTATAAATAAATACCTACGTTTAGCCTTCCTTCTTACATATAAACACTAGTACTTAAACCAAGTTACTTAGGTAAACTCGTAAAGACTTTGATTGACATTTTTAGTGTCTTGGTGATGTTTATGACATTATCACGACTTCTATTCAGACTGCAAAACTGCTACATCTGTAAGTACTTTAGTACCAACTTGTGTTTTACTAGGTATAGAAATTCCGCTATACCTACTTAAAAGTTATTTTTGCTTTAAGTTTTAAATAAATTTCTCAATACTGATTAACTCCTCTTATTATAAAAAATAATTCCTAATTAATGGATTTTTCAGTTCAATTTTTCAGCGAAATAGTACCTTCCGTTTTCAAATGGAGGGTACTATTTCGCTGTTAACGACAAAGTGCTTTTGGTACAAAGGTGCAATCATACGTATAAATTGCTCTTATTCATAACCAACAAAACAAATGAACCACCAAACTAAGGGAGAATTCAGGATTATAAAATACGATGCCAATATAATATTAATATCAATGGGTTGCGCTCGGACAGATGTTATGTTAGAACAAACACAGTGCACGATATGGGACCTATTAATATTACTTTCTGATTCTCTTTCTCTCTCTCTTATCATCAAACAATTTGAACTTCAGCTACATTTCCACCAATCCCCACAGGGCAAGGACGCGTCAATCAGCTCGGAGGCCTCTTCATCAACGGCCGTCCGCTTCCCAACCACATTAGGCTGAAGATCGTGGAGATGGCGGCGGCGGGCGTTAGGCCCTGCGTCATCTCGCGCCAGCTGCGCGTCTCGCACGGATGCGTCTCCAAGATTCTCAACAGGTATCAGGTGAGCATCAATATAGTATGATGAAATACCAAGTTATCCTCTTAAAATATCTTTGACCAACCACCTGCTCAAATAATTAATATGGACACTGTGTAGCAACGTGGAAATTATGGTTAACCAAAACGTAAAACGTAGGTTAACCCACTAGAACTAAACGCTCTCTTGTAGCTTATTATACTAACACTTAATTAAATCTTTCCACCTGCTCAAATATATGGAAAATGTGGAGCAACGTGTAAATTAAGATTGCGCTAAAATCTTAAACATAACTGTCCGTTCAAATATCGATTTTACTGTTTAGGCTAGACGATTCAAATTGCAATGGCATTTTTGTAAATAAACTTCACCTGGAGTAATCTCAACTATCTCTTTTTTTACCTCCTCTCTATTGATACTGAAAGAAAACAAATGCATTTACTAAGTACAACGTGAAACTCGGTAGAGATCGTAAAATCGTCATGTGGGACGACGACGAGGCAGCAAACCCTCCTACACAATTAAAATGTTCGTAATAGATAACATGTAGGTAGTTGTAGGTGCATTTAAAATGTCGTGTAGGGGACGTAGGTCGAACATGTAATATAGGTACATTTATAAAGGTCGAAGTCAATATAACCAGAGCCAGGCGATTATGATAGGTCACTTCAGGGTAGGGTTACCAGATGACAGGAATTTTCCGGACATGTCAGGAATTTTGGCCTTTTGTCAGGAATGGGGACGGAACACGAAAATGTCAGGATTTTTTTGAATTGATCGACTTTTTTATAAAGTACCTTCTTATTTACTTAAATTAATAAATGAATACAATACCCTACTTCAGGGGCTTTACCATGATGTCCTTATTGCGATTCTGTTTAGGACCTAAACTGAATCCCTAAAAGACGGAGCTATATAACTTATATAGCTCCGTGCTTTAGCGATTCAGAACAGAATCGCAATAAGGACATCATGGTGCGGCCCCTGATCACTTCGATTGATCAACATAACTATTTACACCTTAATATGATCGCTGTAAATAAGAGCAAATAAACTATTTTAAAACTTGCATGTTTGTTTTGTAATTTCTAGATCTAGTGAAGTGAAGCATCTACATAATTCAGCAACTAACTATTGGTTTTTAATTGTTTTCGCTCTCACGTCGCGCGTTTCGCACGGCTGACTCGACTCCTCAAAAGGTACTCGCTGGGTGTGGTCAGATTTTTTAAATATCTGTTGTAGGAGTGATTAGGCTTGTTTTCCAGAAGAATTGTTTTCCTTAAATGATTAAGCATGTAGTAATGCAAAAACTATACCCATACATTTTTTACAAACCTTTTAATTATTAGGAATTTGTATTTGTTACAATATTTCAACGGTAACGCACTATTACTATGCAGTTACGTGCTTTATTCTCATATTTAAAGTAAAATAGAAAAGTGTGTTACATAGTATCCACTTTATAATTACATACAGTACAAGCCCTCCCAAGAAAGTAGCTTTTTTTCTAAAAGCCCTTTAGCAATAAGTCACGACCTTTATATATAAGAATATTAAAGCCCAATAGAGCCTTCAGCGTATAAGAAAATTCCTCCAATGTACTTAGGATATACAAAATATAACCTTTGAGTATTAATAGAATTGTTCAGCATTCTTAACGTTCTAATCTACTTTTAGGCATCCCTATCTATCGAGTCTTTGCCAATGTTGATGAAAAAGGACTATTTCATGTAAGGTAAACGTAGAAACGTACTAGTGCTCGACATACTAATGCCTAATAGATGACACCTTGCTGTCACTACTATTGACAATAACTTAAGTTTCAAGATGACATGTACTGGGACCGCGTCGAGCACCAGTTCGTTTACCTTAATACCCAGAGGCTTTATTCGACTTTATTTTGGCGGACTGATCTTCACCAAATTTTTACTAAGCATTGTAACAGCCAAGCTACTTATACTTCATATTGGTAAGAACTTCACAGAACGAGGTTTTTATCCAACACTTACTAAAATGTCTAGTAAAAACCCCATTCTTGCTTTTTATATCAAAAGACTGAACAATTCTTTGCTCCAAAATTCGATATTTAATTTATTTTTGAAATATATTATATTGTGGTAGGTATGTTAGTATGCCGATTTAAAGCAGACCATTGCTAATATAATATTGTAACACTTAAATGAGGTTGTGATATTCATAAAAACTGTTGGAGCCCAAATACCTAGCGAGGGGCAAAGTAGGCATTTCACAATGATGCATTTTGAATCGGTAGAGACAATACAGTCATGTTGTCAGTTAGGACTTACATTTGGCTCATGAATTTTTGTTGACATAAGCAGAATGTAAGAATATAAAAATAAACTTACGTGGGCAATTATGAGCAAAAGCTTATGTCCAGATTTCACAAATTTAAAAATATAATGTACATAATATGGAAATACCTGCTCTTTTTTAAAAGAAACGAAATTTTAGGAATTTTTATTCGGTTTATTCGATGAATGTTTGACACATGCCAGTTGCTTGCTGGATTCCTGATGAAATAGGACGTTCAGAACCCCTAACAAATGACATTACACTACAACACACATATTGTGACATTATGTTACAAGTTTACTTATTTGCCTATAAACAACGATACCTTCTAGAAAGTAGAGGACCGAATCCTTTGCTTTTGAGATTTATCTACTTGCAACATACCTATTCACTTACGTAAATGGATAATCAACGAGGCAAAAAGTTCTAGAATAGAGACCACGTACCGCAGCAGTGTAAACAAACCTCCAAAAAGATGAACTGATGAAATAGATTTAGGTTACATGAGTCAACTGGACCACAAACCTAGTGTTAATGATAGCTGCTAGGCTAATGACAATTAAATATGACCACATAATATTCATTCCAGATAATTTTACCAAAGTGCCTGAAATTGTATGTTATTATAACGCTTTAGTATCGTAATTACAATATACGAGTAAATTTGGAAACTTCCAAAAACGAGAGGAAAATTATTAAAAACTGTGAAAGTATTTTAATTCTAGGAATGACGAAAAACTGCCAGAAATGATTACTCAGATCCAACTAAACGAAATCGAAGTTTATATAATATGTAATCATAACGTAATTAATCATCGTATAGAAAAAGGAACCTCGACACGAAAAGAAGAAGATAACGAAATTTTTCTTACCTACTTAATAAAATAATCTCGGAAACTGAATCTAAAGGAAAATGGCGGAAAAAGAAAACGAGTTTTTCAGGAAAATTATTTTCATGAAGTTAAGAGTTAATCAAGGTTAGGTAATATTAAGTAAGTTAAGCTAAGTGTAATGAAGTTAATTAACCAACTTCCTTTGGTTGCGCCTGGAAAAGTGATAAGACGATGAAAGTTTTGGATAATTAAACCAAACCTATGCTAAGTGAAAACCATGATTTATTTCACTAGCTCAAATACATCTAATGGTTAAACTTGTGATTCAATCCTTGCATTTCCACGGCTGGTCAACCGTCACACAATCGCCATTGATCCCCGAAGGTTTCACCATCACCACGCTGCCACGGGGAACACAAAACCACAATAATGGCGATTGTTTCGCCCAGGAAGCGTTTAGCCACGCTCCGCGAGTATAAGCTGCGACCTTTGATAGTGCCTGTTTATTACCACTATTGTGAGAAAATTAGCTTTTGGTAACTACCTCGTTCATTAATATGTATGTAGAACTCTAAACGCACGCAAACCAGCCAGAAAATTACGATATGTTTTGCGTTAGAATTAATGCTGCTAAGTGCTATCGCACTGGCATGGGGATTTTCAGCCAAAAACGCAGACTAGTACAATATAGGTACCTACTGTATTAACGCGGCTTGATATCTACGATCATTTTAATGCTCACCCTTGAACACTATGAAGGCATAAATTTCGCGAATTTACCTGTCTCTAAAGCGCAAAATCATCTGTAATCATCGTCACATGATGCCAGAACGTACACCTAGTATTTTTTCTATCAATCATGAATTTAATGAAGTTAGTATCGTAGCATGAACCCTAACCTATTCCAAAAATATTTTTTCGCTCAAATGTGAAACCATTAATGTGAAGGAAAACTTCGGAAACATGTCGATACCTTTTGCTATTCCAAATATAACAAGAGACTAAAAAAAGCCCTGAAGCCATCAAATCGACGCGTAGCAGTTGACTCTTCATTTAGGTACCTAGTTATTTTTATTTGTATTTCACTTACTTTGCTTTGACTTCATGTCCTACGAATTTTATACATATAGAGGATATGGATATATGTATCCATAGTCGGCGCACTATACAGTTAGGGTCTCCCCAGATATATCGACGCGCATTCGGCAAAATCCGATAGGAAACAGCTTTATGTCCGCGCAATAAGCGCGAAAAAGCCGTCGACACGTCGGCAGGTGCCGGCCGATGCGAGCCGAGCCGAACAACGACTTTTTCGCTCTTATTGCGTAGACATAAAGCTTTTTCCTATCGGGTTTTGCCGATTCCGCGTCGACATATTTGGGGGAACCCTTAAGCGTCACCTTGATTAGTCCTGAATTTTCCGCTCGCATTAATTAATCCAAGTCTAAAAATTACCAAGATTAAAAAGACTAACTAAACTTGCGTCTCGTCTAGGAGACCGGGTCCATAAGGCCTGGCGTGATTGGGGGCTCCAAACCGCGCGTCGCCACTCCTGAGGTAGAGGCGAGAATCGAGGAGCTCAAGCGTCAGAATCCGGGGATATTCTCCTGGGAGATCCGGGAGAAATTGATAAAGGTACGTATTTACCATTCATACTATGGTATTTAAATATTTGCAAAGGCTCTGCATATTCATTGGGAGTTTCATATCGTTTTAAAATCAACGCAAATTTTTTTGTTACAATTCTTCTTACGGCCTGATTCGTACATTAAGATACGTGAAAAATTTGCTAAAGATACAAACAAAAACGTCACTTTTGACACTGATATTCTATCCATATATACCCATATATCGTATCTTTAGCAAATTTTTGACGTATCTTAAAGTTCGAACTTTAAGATACGTCAAAAATACATATAAGAACTCTACTTTTAGAAAAACGAGTGTATACTGTAGTTTCCTAAATGGCAGTTAATACCATTCTCATTTTTTTCCACTTTTTATTTTTCTGGTAAGCTTCATTTATCAATAGCAATTATAATCATTCTCATATTTACCCATTCTATGTATTTATTAGTAGCTTATTTTCTCGATATGTTTTTGAACCGTTTTCATATTTTCCCATTCTGTGCATTTATTAGTAGCTTATTTTCTGGATATGTTTTTTAACCATTCGCATTATTCCCATTCTATGTATCTAGACGGGTCAAGATTAGGATGGTTGAAAGGAGAGGAGGGAGGCCTTTGCCCAGTAGTGGAACACTGAAGGCTCATATAAATAAATAAATAAATAAAAAAATATGAATAAATTAATATCGTTTATTGAAACTTAAAGAATGTTTTTTTTTTATTCTTAAAAATTATGTTTCATAAATATGACTGACAACTGTGAAAGTTAAAATCAGTATTCATTAACTTAACTGACAAGCATATTAATACTTCAAGCAGGCCAAAAGTAAGATGGTTTTTTTAATGTCATATTTTCCCAGCAGAAAATTATTAACAATGTTATCGATTTTCATGTCCATTGCAATGTATTTTTTAGCCCTTTTCCGAAAGACATCAGGGCGAACATCATTTTGTAGCTCTTGGAAATCCACTGCCTGTGCCTCGTCCTTCAGTTCTGAGAGCACTAATAAAATATTAGAATTTTTTCTAATGATATTATTAATCTTTTTGTGCCAGCTCTCAGTCACGTTGTTCGTTCGGTGACGCTGCTTAAAGCACGATACTATGTGGATCATTTCTATTTGAACCCATTGCGATGACATGTATTCATTAAAGTTTTTGATGCCTGGCATTTGTGGCATGTCTGACGAAATTTCGATCCAACCTTTGTGAATTTTTAGGGCCGGCAGATGGGCAAGGGCCGCATATTAAAAATTATAATATTGATTATTATCTAGTGTCTATGATTATTTAAACGTTTATGCCTAATCAACTAGTTTTCAACCTTAGAGTATTTACTAATCATCAATTTACGAACCGACTACTATTACTTCTTTGCTAACAAAAATATTTGAATATTTATTATTTATTTATTTAATTATGCGGCTGGTCATAAAACATATAGGGATATTAAGCTATTCATAAAAAAATTGTATGGAAAATAATGCGAATGGTTACAAAACATACCGGGAAAATAAGTTTTTCAAAAAAAAATAGAATGGAAAATAATGCGAATGGTTACAAAACATACCGGGAAAATAAGTTTTTCAAAAAAAAATAGAATGGAAAAATATGCGAATGACTAAAGTTGCTATAGGGAAAGGAAGATTAAGACAAAAATATAAAGTGAGAAATAATGCGAATGGTATTAACTGCAATTAGGAAATAATGATTTTCGGAACATACAGTATACACTCGTCGGTAGCTAGAGGACAGAAGGGATGTTAGTTTATGCACACTCAAACAACACTGCTGCTCTTAGTCTGTTTTAGATATTTTCCCAAAAACTGAAAACTATTTACTTTTATATAGGAAAATTCTATATTTACCTATTTTTACAAACAGTTGTGATTAGAATAATTATTAGTAATAATCCAGTAACATTGTCGAATATTGTAACCTGGCTCTTTTGCGTCAAATCCGGTAGTTCTGATTTTTTGCAGACTTGTTTATGATGTTGGCCCAATGAATAATCCAAGTTTGTGACTTCGAGCGCCGAACGCAACTTTATCAGCCCTGTTTTTGGGGGGGTCGATCACTGCACTTACTTAGCCCACGAATACAAGGTCGAAAAAATTATACATTTTGAAAGGCTTTATCTCGGAAAATATTAGATGTAGTACAGAGACAATTCATGAGTCTTATTGTAGCAAATTTAGTCTACTTTAAAAACGCCCTAGGAAGATACTATCAAAAACTAGTACTTTAGGGTTATAATCGCCCAAATCTAAAAAAAATTGTGGTTTATTCGATTTTTGACAAAGTTGCGTTCGGCGCTCGAGGTCACAAACTTGGATTATTCATTGGGCCAACATCATAAACAAGTCTGCAAAAAATCAGAACTACCGGATTTGACGCAAACGCAAAATGTATAATTTTACTTTAATATAAAGGGTGTCGAATGGTAAGTAAAGTTTCTTACATTGTGGCTATTTATTGCATGCTCAAAAAACTATTGAACTGAACTATAGAAAACTTTGATGACATTTTATCATATCCACCTTAAAATTATGTGTTTACTGCTATGATATAGGTATTTTTAAATATTTACCGGTATACGATACGGTAATACGATAGTATTCCAGATTATATGTATTATAATCCCATGGAACATATTTACATACTTTTATAACTTCAAAGCTTCAGTCCCCTTTGTGCTCCCATTATCCTGCTTAGTAACATGTTTATTTAGGTATTCCTTTAAAGTCCAGTATGCTATAATCCTTTAAATTAAAACATCCCTGCTTGTTTAACATAGAGCAACATTCATTCAGAATAAATTAAGGCAAAGCAAAAAGGTTTTCCTACCTCTTTGTAATTTAATTTAAAAACTTGCGAGCTTTGTACGGGTCTCTATTCCACAAGGACAAAAATCTCTTATACGCATTGGATTAGTAACTTACGTCCTTCTCTTAAACATATCTTCATCGTGAACAAAAGCGAGTGAGTCATTAGCAATTAAACTCAATTTTCATTTTAACTTTGGTAGAATAATAATAGATGCCTACAACTCTAACAGAACATTTATTTTTATTTCAACGAGGTATTCCGTCTCATAACCCAAGAAAATTAAGCATTACTGAAGTCTAAATTTACCGAAGAGATCTTGGAGTGATTAAAATGAAGCGTAATTAGAGAACTCTTTTAGATAATTTGCGCTAGTTTGACTTAAGAATACAAACATACTGACATGCGTTACTTTCACAAAATATTAAAATAGAATCTAGCGTGAACTCGTTTTATTTTATTATCGTGAGAATTCGTATATCGGGTGTGGAACAGAACGAAGGACTTTTACGCAAACTAGGAATTGTTCAGGCTACGTACATTATTATTCACTTATTAATTACGTTAATATTTCTAACCGTTTTTGAGATACAGTTTGTTAAACTATTAGTCCGAAAATCTGTATTTTTCAACGCTAGCAAGTAGATCCTACTGAATACATGACATGTGTCAATGTGAAATGTAAATAACTTTGTAGGGTTGTCACTGATTTAAAAATATTTCATTTTAATGATTTTGTTTTACCTTTAAATCCAGCTCTACGATTATAATAACTCGATCGTATATTACTTAGATAACACTATCCTTTCAGCTCAGTCCCTAGAAATGTTCCACCCTGTATATGTATAAACTTCATTAAAAGTTTTGATTTGATTGTATAATTCTATCGAAAGGCGATTTTTCATCAATGACAGAAATACAAAGTGCGGCAATTGTTTTTGTCGAAAGACAAAAACAGTCGCGAAATAGTTTAAAATTAGAATAGCACTTTTTTAAACAATCAGTAAGTCCATGGGCGGTCCGCCTCTTGCTGGCTATATTGAGCAATTGACAAAAACGACGACAGCAAGATAATTACATCGCGGGAAAGGTAATGATGAGTAATAAGCAACTATGTGCATCTGCATGTAGACGTAGGAACCAATTGGAAAAAAAATACATAACATATTAACAATCCACCTAGACTGAAAAACTGATTCTGAAATTGAAAAGAAAACTTTTTCTTAGGCTAGTGAAGAAATGTTGCTCTAGTAGGTATACATATGTGCTTTAAATAAGATTAATGACCAAATAATAAAATTATACATATATATTGTTTAGGAATGCAAGTGAATTGAATAAGTTTATATGTATAACCTCATTTAGAATTAAATTTCCGTGACTACAACTTTGACATGACTCTGAGGATTCTGGGGGCCGATTTTTGAATTTCGAGCGTTCGATTTCGTCACTCGGAAATCGGTGGAAAACAGCGAAATGCAAATTTTTGAAATACGAGCAATAGAAATTGGGAATCGAGTGGCATTGACCACTCGTTTTCAATTCTATTAGTAGAATTTAAATGCCGGGTACTGGAGATATTAATGAACGAAATACACGAAATCGAGCGGTCGAAACTCAAAAATCGGCCCCCTGATCTGTAACTTATTATGAATATTTTGATTGATTGTCATAATCAGTGATCGTTAATTATCCAGCAATTTTGGTGCAGCATTGTTGGTTAAAAGCATCTGTATTCCCTACTCTAGGTGGAATAGATAATTAGGGTTAATAACAGTAATATTAACCTTAACCAATCCTCTCCCTAGAAAAAAATTGAAGAAAATCCTTTATTTTTACTATGCTGCACCAAAATTGCTGGAAAATTAACGATCACTGGTCATAATACAGGATAGCAAAGAAGCAGGAGGAGTTCTATGCTTTGGTAGTATTTTTGTCTTATCATGAAAAGGTTAGCGAGTTAACCATTTGAAAAAGGACAACCAATTACTAATTTTATTCAGGGTTGCCAACTTCGCCTTGTAAAAACAAAGTCATGGGTTGCAGGAAGGCGTGTCGGACCCGCCCAGCATCTCGTCCATCTCGCGGCTGCTGCGCGGAGGCGCGCGCGACCCTGACGGCAAGAAGGACTACAGCATTGACGGCATCCTTGGAGGTCAGTTAACCCTTTCATTGTTCATCACGCAGTATTGGTACAATATGTCAATTCCCAAAAAATTAAGGACTATAGGGTTAATTTTCTTGTATGTAGGTACATTGTACAGTTTATAGCACTCTATTTTTCACTTGTTTAGAAAATATGATTTGTTATAAATTGAAAATAGATACTAGATTGAACCAATGTCTTCAGCTTTCGTGGCTGACGTCATAGTCTAACAAAATAAATCGGTTACGTCCATAATTGTAACTGACTGGTGTGTTTTCGTTTTAAGCACATTTAATGATAGTAG
Source organism: Cydia splendana (assembly GCF_910591565.1). Classification (NCBI taxonomy): domain Eukaryota; kingdom Metazoa; phylum Arthropoda; class Insecta; order Lepidoptera; family Tortricidae; genus Cydia; species Cydia splendana. Next base: position 9,600,309 of record NC_085974.1, read on the forward strand.
ATCGTTTAGTACTCCGTGATAATATTGATCCAATTCTTCTTTTATCTATGGGTAAACATACAACATTTAACAACACTATAAACTTAGTGATCACTACTCGTAAAAACGAAGTCGAGGCGGTGTGCTGACATTTTTCACTGAAATTAAATGTCAAGAAACCAGTAAGAAACAAAATTTATGAGCAAATGCAGTTCGCTGCAAACGACCTGTCGTGCAGTAACAGCCCGAGAGATTTCTATTTGTATAGGTTTTTAAATATGTGACGTCCCACGGGTAAAGGTACCTTATGGCGGTTGGCGCTTACGCTATTATTAGCGTCGCTCCAATATTATTGCGGCGCTATGCGACGTAAGCGCCAGCCGCCATAAGGTACCTTTTGCCGTGGAACGTCACATATGTTTTTCCACGGTATGCTTGTGACCTGCAAATGTTTACCAAAAATATTAACGTGAACTCACTTCCGTACAAAACAAATCTTATACCGCAACCGCCCTAAACGTTGCACAATAACTTCCCATGTAGAAAAACACTATTCTGCACGTTAATAGCTACAACTTGTCAAAGCTTTCACACGGAGTCAAAAAATCAATTTCCGCACACAAATCTCACATCGTCATTGTTGGCGTTTGAAATATTGGAGTTTGTTCTCGAGGCATCTAAAGGCGTCTCGTTTGGCGCGGGCCGGCCAAGGGGCCGACAAAGCTCGCCGCGCTCGCCCGCAGCGCACTCGATAGTGCTGAAATCGCTACAATCCAGATAACATGTTTTGGTTTGTAACCATTGTTGCTATTCTGTACTCATTTTGTCACCAAGTTTGATTGTCCTTTGAGTCGCCGGCGTACCTGTCGCGTCGGGCTTTCCCTGTCGGCGTTTTATGCGCCGCTTCAAACAGGTCGGCGTTTTACAGGCAACATTGCGGCACTTTTTTGACTGACATTAATAGTTGGCCAAGCCCATTGCGTATCTTTGATCATTAGGTTCATATTCAAACCCTATAAATAGATTGCTATAATACATATATGATATGAACCAATCGGCTGTCTCCTCGTCGTAGAGTCCATAAATTATAACATTGTTGCGAAATTGATTTTCTTCCACATTAAGGTTATCTAATGTATTACCTATGTACTTCGTGTGTCTCTTTAAGAGACTCTCTTAGTAGTATTTATTCATGTTCAAAGTGGTGTGACAGTCAATTTGTCTTGCGCATCTGCTGCATCGACTGAGTGCTTGTCAGTTTCCAATATAAATCCAATTATAAATTCTAAACGCCTCGCTAGAAAGAAAATGATAGCGGACGGATGTTTAACTTTGAATTTACTTAACAATACTCCGATATTTCTTTCTATAAAATAGGATGTCATCTTAAAACTTTAATCGTTAATTTTCAATCGTAATATCTTTCGCATTGAGTCTTCCACTCATCCTTTAAAGTTACACGTGTGCCGTGTGTGTGTAAAACAAATACGGTCATCAAATTTGATGACAATCTTTCGCATTCGCTCTCCATTATCTCGCTAAGTCGTCGTAATCTAAAGTTTTAAAGATAAAGTAACTTTCACGGGAAACAAAAGAGTGTCGGATAAGATCTCGCATTTGTTTAATAACAGCGGTCGTTAGGGGCTAATGTCGCCGAGGCGGTGGCCGCGACGGACTATTATCGTGGGACCTCCATGACGCCTTTATGTATTCCCATTTAGACAGATTACATGACGCCTTTTTGTTCACCTGTGACGTTGCAGTTAAATCGAGGACCCATTTAGAATAATAGGTAGGTACTTGACCTCCAGATGCGTTCCTCTATCTAGAACGGTACCTAAACTAAAACTGTAATTAACCACAAAATCCCAAATTTTTGTGGTTGCTTTTGTTTAAACACATAATGAACCGATTAAAACACTGGTGTTACACTTGTTATTTGTGTTTTTAAGCTTTAAGTACTATTCAATGCTTATAAAAAGTGTGCCTGTCTGTCTGGCCATTCGCAGCTTAGCTCAGTGATCAGTAGGCAGTAGGCACTAGAAAGGTGCAATGCGGCATGGGTATTCATTGCATTTTTGGGGAACCTCCCTTACACGTAAAGTATGTTTGTTCAGTAATTGCATTTTTAGGTTACACAGTAAAAATTTGAAATGAAAATCGACTCGCTCTATTGACATTTTATATTTTTTAATGTTACAAGTTTCATAAATAATTTTCCCCGCATTTATAGTTCCCGTTCCCTAATAGAAACTACAACCGTGTACAAAATGTATGAATTGACTAGTGTAAAACCTTGACACAGCCAATAAAAACATACAAAACTACCAAGAGCTTTAAAAAATAAGTGCCTAAGTAGACAAATGTACAACTGGTCCTAACCACTCGTGTGAAATTAACCACATAGGTACCTAAATGTGACATCTATTTGACTGACATTTATAACGCCGGGTTGTATTCACTATTTTGTCTCATCACATCACTCATTGGGCCCTCCCAGAGTGCCGCGAGCCTTTCCGGAAGTACACGACGAACTACAAAGAGAACCGGCTGAGTAGCCCTCAAATATCAACCAAATAAGAGTACGAATATATTTTAGTTTTCCTTAAAATATCATTGACTTCTTCAAGATGATCCACTCAAATCGATTTAACCAAATATTAAATTTTGTTAGTGTAAATCAGGTGTAAATTTAGATATGAATAAAAATGTACCTAAATACTCAGTACCTGTGTAAAAATAACTCATCCCAAATTCAAACATTTCCTTTTCGCTACGCCGTACGTATAACTAATGGTTACTAATTAAGAAACCACATAAAAATATCAATAAAACCCAAAAACGCCCACCATGCCGCGGCGCGGCCCGAGTGCGGCTGCTAATCCGACCATCTGTTACTTTCTGAACAACCCGCTGAAACAAAGGCCAGCCCGGCCCTTTAATGAACCCAGATTATGAAGGTGTTAAACCGCCGCCGCTGCTCTTTCAACTCCCAAATTATGACTTTGAGCCAAGCCGGCGTTCTTCACGGGGTCATATTTCGGCAATCGCTAAAGTTTATCCTGCCCTCTCCCACATTCAGGGCTCCCATAAACCTCTCGCCTTTCTTTGAACATTAAAATCCCTCATATATTCCTACGCGCTTTTTCTTCAAGCAATAAAGATCTTTAAGACCGAGATTTAAAGTCGTTAATGGATGTGAACGATTACTTGTTTTCGATACGTAGTAGAGTCATTTTAATCTCATACGTTATGATCAGGACTCGGAACAAAAAAGACTCCAAATAAATCTGTCCCTGTCTCGCGGGCCAGCGAAGAATTTGAGCAATGTAAATCATTATATTACAATGCGTTGTTTTTTATTCGGTGTCGCAGCTTTTGTGGTTAGATATTGCCTCGTGCTTTAATGACTCTTCCGACACCTACGACGTTAATAGTGTATTTCCGTCGCGTTATGATCGACCGTTGATTTATGCATTTTCAGTTCTATTGCTCTCACGATTAGCTTTCCAATAGTATCTTCAACCTATTTGAATTATTTATTTAGGATACGAATGGTCACATACATAAATAATATATGCAAGTTATAATAATTATAATTTAGACTTGAATTAACTTTAGGCATGGCGTTGATTTTTTAATTCGTAAGAAGGTAAATAAACACAAGTATTACTACTTATTTTACGCACACGTCCATTAATTAATATTACGGTAGGATATCATAACTAATTTTATTAATTTAAACTATTTTATTGATAAAAATGTTTACATGATATTACAGTTAAACCAATGCGTCACGAAACTTACACTAAAAGCAATGACAATACTTATAACAAATTTTTTATTCACTCACGCAGATTTAAGTTAAATAAATTTCAAATGTTTAAACTACTTACTAAAATAATGCAATGCAAAACTAGTAGGTAATATTAATAATGCAACAATGCAATGTCAATATTCAAGATTCGTGTTGTAATCGTCAAAACATAAACAAAAGTATTGGTAATTAATGGTTGTAATTTTTCGCATTGCAAGCTACAACCAATTATGTAATTTTAAATGTAAGTACAACAACATAAAACAGAATAAGATGAATAATTCAAAACAACAGATTTTGTGGTATAAACTTACAACATAAACAACCTTAGGGCAATCATCGCTAACCCTAAATTCGACCGCGTCACATTAAAACTCGCGTTTTTGTTTTGCGGCTCGTAAATTCAAATCGCAACACCAAAATATTGAATGGTGCCAAAATGTCACCAAACGCAAAGGCGCCGACAAAGCGGCCGCCGCTCTGGGTGTTCCTTGTGCCACACTGAGCCCCTATTTTTTCGATCTCATTCAATTTTGACTTCTTTCAAAAGGCTATTTAATATAAGCCGCATTCTTTAAAATCAGTTTTTGGGGCAAAGCCGCGTATTGTTGCATATGTTTTTTAATCTGTTTCCGTAGGATACCGCTACCGATTTATAAAATGAGATCGGCCGACCCGCGAGCTGACGGTTCTTGATTTGGGCGATTTAAAAACTGATGTGGGTTTTCACAAAAAACACTTTATTAATAACTAACGCGTGTTTAAAAAAACAGATGAAGACAAATTGCCGCGAGCTAATTTATTGCCGGGTTTAGATTAGGTCCTTTTAATTTATTGGTCCTATATATTATGTCTAATACTTATAGTAGGAACTTAAACCATTTCTTACTAACGTAAGCTCACTTCACTGCTTCCATTAAAACTTTCCGTACAGTTTTTATTATGTTATATTATGTACTCAACCCATATTTTGTCCACTGGAACTTTAAACTCTCGCAACCCATCGCGAAGAATAGTGTTTGAATCTAAGGATCTATAAATAGTGCTATATAATAGGATTTAATTTGTTTATAAATAAATATCTTTGACTCTGCTTTCCACTTAAAAATATTTTAATTTTATGATGTTAATTAATACTAAAGGGGCCCACTGATTAACAGTCCGCCGGCCGGTATCGGCCTGTCAGTTGTTCGGAACTGTCAAAATTTTGTTCTAACTGACAGGCCGATACCGTCCGGCGGACTGTTAATCAGTGGGCCCCTTAAGTAATACTTTATAGGAGTGGGCAAGGCATCTTAATTGTATATAGGAAACTTCTTCCTTTAATTTTTATTTTTAAATTAACCCTACATTGTTTTCCAGCAGGTCGCGGCTCCGACTCATCAGACATTGAATCCGAGCCAGGACTGACGCTGAAGCGAAAGCAACGGCGCTCTCGGACGACGTTCACGGGCGAACAGCTGGACGCCTTAGAACGAGCCTTCCACCGCACGCAGTACCCGGACGTGTACACGCGGGAGGAGCTAGCTCAGCAGACAGGCCTCACTGAGGCTAGAATACAGGTTCGTTTCTTCATTACGACTGACTTTAAGTCAAACCAAGAATTCACGTTGAAGAAGCGGAGGCGCTCTTAGACATTCGCGGGCGAACAGCTGGACGCCTTAGAACGAGCCTTCCACCGCACGCAATACCCAGACGTGTACACGCGGGAGGAGCTGGCTCAGGAGACAGGCCTCACTGAGTCTAGAATACAGGTTCGTTTCTTCATTACGACTGACTTTACCAGTCAAACCAAGAATTCACGTTGAAGAAGGAGAGGTGCTCTTAGACATTCGCGGGCGAGCAGCTGGACGCATAACGAGTAGAACGAGCCTCTTCCATCGCACACAATACTCAGACGTACATTTCGGTCCAGAAATACCACAGATAAAGCAACGATAGATGTGTATTAAGGAACTGGTGCGAGATTTGTACGGATATGTCATAATTGACATATGAAATACGCGCCAGCTTTCGTGAGTAGAATGGAATGGAATATAGATGTACCTACACAATTTTTTATCGCTTGATTACCTAAAAGAAATTCATCCAAACTTTTCATTATGAAAAGGCCTGTTTAAAAAAAGTAAATACAATTATTATAAACGTGGCGAAATGCCTAAATTATTTGCCGCATCACTACTTTGATTGATGTCTATTTAAGCATGGCAAGCACTTAACATTTTCTAGCTGGCAGAGTTCGAAGTAAACAAATTTTAATTGATACCAAATACATAATTTGATTAATTTGTTGACAAAATATGATATTTATAACGCGCACCGTGCGGTTGTAGCCACTATACACGTAAATATGTATTTACCGACGCCTACACGTCTCGCGATAATTCCTCGAGTAGATACTTTGACAATGTTTTCAATTCAGGCATTCATATTTGATGAAATCTTTTCTTTTAAGTAATTCAGTTGCGTCAGAAAAATAAAATTATTAAAATTCCATATTATTTGAATGGATTCTTGGACCTTTACACAGTTTGAGTTAAGCCATCCCGTTAGGTGGATAAGTAGGTACTTAAGATTTTTTTTCAATACCTATAATAAGATGTCGTAAATCCCGTAGCACTTAAACATTAACATGTACATAAATAACTTGATCGGCTCTAGGATATGATAACCTTAGGTCGCTTGTAAAATACGTCCGTTGTTTTAACAGGACACTTGGGTGATGATGACGATGTCTAGTTTTCTTAGATGTAGTTGTCGGTAGCCACATACAAAAACCTGGACGTAATCACATAACACATAACACAGTCCGTTGTCCGATGAAAACAACGGATATGCACAAGCGGCCTAACTGGGCGCTTTTAAGAGGAAGGGGGACCACCATTTCTCCATACAAACATAGTTCCCATTTTCCTCACTCTATATTAACATTATAGAAATTATGTTTACACAATTTTACATATATGGACCATAGATATGCCCCTTCGTTCGACTATTATCGATTTTTTTATAATTGTAAGAGTTTAGAAATGCAAAACAAACTCCAAACAAAGTTTTAAATGTTCCTAACTCTTACAATAATTAAAAATTCGAAAAAAATCAGAAGGGACATTTATAGCAGTAATTGATATTCATCAAAGTGTGTAAATCTGCGCAAAGAAAGTAAAGCAGTATTTATCTTACTTTCAGGTATGGTTCTCAAACCGACGAGCACGACTGCGGAAGCACACCGGCTCCAACACTGCTCCAAGTTTAACCGGCTACTCGACACTACCCATGCCGCAGATCCCCTGCCCGTACCCTGCCGGCGACATACCCAGTCTCTCGCAGCACCACCCTCAACATCCCGACGCCTGGCATCACCAGAAATACGCCAACTACAACCAACTAATGGCGCAATCCCAACATTTGAACCAAGCATTCCAAAGTGCCGCATTTCCTAGCACTTCTGGGGCCACGTTTAGCCACTTAGTGGGCGGTACTAATGGATCACCGCATAGTCAAATACTAGATCCAGGAGTACCAAGAAATGACTACGCAAGATACGATGTGTACAATAAGCCTGTTAATTATTTGCCCAAAGACGATGATGATAAAGTAGCTAGTGATGAAATAATCGAGCCTAGAGAGGATGGCTTCGTCAAACCGACTGAGGAGTATAGCAAAGCGTTGCCACCGAGCGACTATAAAGTACCTGCTGATTATTCAAAGGTGCCCGACGGCCCCGCGCCGGCTTCTAATTGGAGTCCGTCACACAACTCGTTGAACATGAGCCTGTCGGGGCTGTCCGGCGAGTACAAGTACATGAACGAGCCGTACGCCTTCCCGAACATCCCGGATCCTCTCACCCAGCACAACTACTCCAATCCTACCAATGTAGCAAACAAGTATTGGATTTGACAAAGTATTTTAAGCATTTATAAAGCTAGATTGTTAATTTTATTTAATTTATGTGTAAATTTTAAGTTTAGGCATAAATCAATTGTGAGAATTTACCTCTATTGTGCATTCCTAATTTAGTAAATTATCCTAATACCAAACATTTGTACATAAATAGTTAAATAATGAAGTCATAAAAAATATAAAAATAATTACTTATCTGTTGTCTTTCATTTTACTTTTAAATACATACTCAAATTGAAGTTATTAGGTACTAGGTAGTCTAATGCGAGTATACGAGTAATCAGCTAAACGTATGCTTGAAATGTTTGTTACATGGCTGCTTATAAACTGAAAAAGATGTCATATAGGTAGAGTTAGACCAAGAAAAGTCTGCAACGATTTTGATAGCAAACGCAGTGCAAGTATTATTTATACGTCATAATTTCATAAAAGTTTGACGTTTTAAAAAACAACACTTGCACACAGCGTGTGCTATGAAAACCGTCGCAGACTTTTCTTGGTGTAGCTCTACAAAAAAAAAACAACGGGTTGCACTCCGGGAGTGCCGGCAGAAGTGAAAACTCAATGACTAGTCCAAAATGTCTGCAGCACTATGAATAATTGACCCATCCTCCTTTCTATTGAAAAACTTTAGTTCCGAAAGTGCTGGTCAGTGAGCTTGTTTAAATTTCGAAATTCAAATTTGTAGCGTTAATTGTTTAAAATTCGAATAGAAATTGTAAAGTTACCTTGCAGACCTCGCATCTAAATATATTTGGTCATTATATTTTGGGTTTTATCCACCAGTACTAGAGTTCACTTTTATTAGCGATTTCATCAAGATGTAGCTTTATTGAATTATATTTGAGTGATATAAAGTTAGAATGTAACTGTGAGATCCTCGAATTTCAACCCGTACAAGATTAGAACCTTTTTCATGTAATGTCATTGAGTTTTTCTTTATTGAATTAAATGCCATCTAAATGAGTGGCCATCTAAACCTTACGGTCACGTGATTGCCTTACGCTGTCTCGAGTTTATCATTTTTTCCCCACCTCAAAAATTGCCCAGTGCCGCTAAAGAAGTTTTCACTTCAAAAACATTGACAAAGGCGGTCAGTGCCCAGGGCTGGGTTCAACGTATAAACCAGAGTCTTCTGCATTTGCAGCAGATACCTCTACCACTAGTCTACTCGGATCACAGCGGTACCAGGCGAAATTTTACAAGCACTTATATGTAACCTTGTAAATTTAACCATCTCTAAGGTAGAAAAGCATGTGCTCTTACCTCCTATCCGAATCAACATAAGTGACTCAGGGATAGCGGCAGAGCGAGAGTGCCAGCACAAGGTTCATTCATCTAACTTTACGACAGTTTACACAGTTTACACAAATTGGAAACCACAAATATGGATATACTTAGGTATGGAGAATCTAGACAAGACAAGAATCTAAACAAGTAAAATATATATATGTAGTATAGTATAAACAAGTATAATATATATAGAGATGGTTCACATCCTATATTGATAATAGATCTCAGGCCGTAGTTATCAACAATTACATGTCGGGGTGGGTAACGGTTCCAAGTGGAGTCCCCCAGGGATCTTTACTGGGTCCGTTACTTTTTAATATCTTTATTAATGACATTGGGAATTGTTTCACATACTCTAACCTACTCTGCTTTGCTGATGATATGAAAATTTTTATAAAAGTAAAGACGTCAAGTCTCTTACAGTCTGATTTGTTACGTCTAGATGAGTACTGCCTAGCTAATGGGCTTGACCTGAATCCTTTCAAATGTTTCACAATGTCATTTTCGCGCAAATATAACCCAATTGTTACTTCTTACAGGCTTAAGGGTCAACCTCTTGTCAAAATACCCTTTATGAAGGATCTAGAAGTCACCCAAGACTCCAAATTGCTTTTTGATAAGCATATTGATAGTATAGTAAGCAGTGCATATATAGGTCATTAGGCTTCATAATGCGTAATTCCACTCATTTTAAGCAAGCTAAAACATTGAAAGTGCTATATTGCTCATTAGTCAGAAGCAAGCTGGAGTATGCATCTCAAATATGGAATCCCTGCTATTCTACATATACTGAAAGAATTGAACGTATTCAACGTAAATTCATAAAATTTCTGTGTTTCAAAATTAAATCTCCTTATAGCTCCTCTAACTATCTATCTATTTGTAAAATACATCACTTAGTACCACTTCAAAAACGGCGGGAAATAGCTGACATAACTTATTTACTTAGTATCACTACTGGTTTGGTGGATAGTCCTGAATTACTTTCCAATCTCTCTTTTAATACTCCCACTCGTTGTAAAAGGTACTATCCTCCTATTTCCGTAAAATTTTCATCGTCCAAATACAGACAGAATAGTTTCTTGTTCCGTGCGAGTAGAGCTTTAAACAACCTGGCAAACCAATTAGATATAGATATATTTAATTGTAAGATACCTTGGGTTAAACATTATCTGACGCTAAAATGTTTTGATTGAGCATGTGTAATCAATCTTTGTTAGTTTACTTTTCTATTGCATTTCTGATTGTAGGTGTTTTTAAAATATTATCATTTTTGGATTGTACTTAATATGTACTGTAAAAAGCTTTTATCTACACACATGTCATTAGTGCTCTATAATGCGTTCAGAAACCGTAGGAAATGACAAGCTTTATTACAACCAATTTTGCTATGAGAACTTTCTTATCTGTGGTAGTAGGAAAATTTGTACTTTAATGTCTTCGAGCAACACCGGCTTCCGACACATCGGAAGGGAGGGGCCCAAGCGATATCTCACCGTACAAATCTTTCTGCCATTTTTCGCGGGGGGAAAGGTGCACACAGTCGCACTTCTCACACACTTACATACAAAATCCAATCTGTAATGACGACACAAATACATAGAAAATGACACACGTCAAAGACAAATCTTGCAAACCTCGATCTCTTTTTGTGTACGGACGAGTGACAAGTGTCACAACACGCACACTAACACATTTTCGTTGAAGTATATTATTGTATTCTGAGAGATGAGAAGTCGGATTTGTCGCTCAACCGATCCGCAATTTGTACTGAGCGAGCAAAATCGATAAATCCAACAATTACATGAGACTAATAGTTATTTGTACAACAAGAGATCAAAGTTTGATATTTCTTCGAGTGCTTATTTTGAGTCCCGTGCAAGCGAAAGATTCTATAATAGATTCACGAGCGTAGCGAGTGAATCTAATTTAGAATCTTGAGCGTAGTAAGGGATTCAAAAGCGCACGAGATGTAAATAACTTTGATCTCGTGTAGTACACAAAATTTTTCACCCTAAGCAGTGAGAACATACCTAGAGGGACAGAGATAATAGAACCCAAGTATATCGAAATTTTATTAGACCCCGCATGTTGAAATGACATTTGACTATAAAGGTCACTTGAATGACATTTTGTCTCACTCAGTGAGCAAAATGCGATTTTGCTCACTCATTTTGTTTCACTCAGTGAGCAAAATGCGATTTTGCTCACTGAGTGAGACAAAATGACTTAGTGAGCAAAATCGCATTTTGCTCACTGTTATTAAGAAGCAAAGTAGCCTTGTTCGAGCTGCTGAGGTGAAAAATATAATAATTGTGTTTGAATGTAATTAAACGTATGATATGTAAAAAAAAATATTACATGTGAAATGTAACACTTTCTTTTTGTAAATTTGATGTCCCCGACCTCTTTTTATAACAAAAAACCGAGCAGACAGGCATTTTTGTGCAGCAGTGTTCACGCGCGCGTCTGGACTCGGTCTAGTGAAAAATCCAAGTGCAACTAGTTTTATTACCCGCGCTAGATTAGATTGACGCGCTAATCTTGTACCTCGGCAGAGGGGAAATAGTGCGAATGCCGCCTCCCTTCCGTGTTGCTCGAAGTTTAATGTACATAACCTTATAGATTTTTGTAGGTTATGAGTTTAAATTTGGAACAGCAGTCAAAACTCAAGTAGGTCTCTATTCTAGTATCCGTAGATATTAAAACAGTTATCGATACGAAACGTCAATTTAGTATGTTTTTTAAATATAAACCGCACGATATTTGATCTCGAGTGACATGAGACTTCACTCTTTTGTCTAGGAATTTAAAAAAACTACGGATGTGTGACATGCGTGAAAAAAGTTTTCATTCACCGCCATTTGACGTACAGTTTATCTTTTAGTTAGTTTTAAGTATGTGTTTAGATAAAGTAGTGTATGTAACTGTACATAATTAGGCATTAAAACACTCGTGTGATCCTATTAAGAAACTCACTAACGTTCGTTTCTTAAACCCACAGTCGTATTTTAATGCCACTCATTATGTAGCAGTCACATAAACTACTATTATTTTGTGTGTTGCTGTGTCCGAGCGTCGACAATTTTCATTTAAGTAAACTTGAATGTAATAATCTGTAGCTACATGTGTGATCCTGTAATTGGCTTTCCATCTCTTATTCATTTGTGATACGCTGTATAAATAACTGTTGGATCTCCAAAACATAAATAAATAAATAAAATAATTTTAGAAGTACCTATAACATAATAAATAACTACGCAATTGTTGCTATATTACAATTGTCATGTGACGTTTCGCGGAATTTCCCAGCACAGTCACAAGTATTTAAAATATTTACTTAGGTAATGATAATATTCAGTATTTAAACAAACAAGTTCTTGATATATAAATATAACTAATTTAGTGATGATGATTTACAGAAGATGACTTTTAATTAAAACAGGTAAGGTAGGTAGAGTAAGACCAAGATAAGTCTGCAGCGATTTAGATAGCCCAGACTGTGCAAGTATTATTTTAAACGTCAAACCATCGTCAAACTTATATGTAATTATGACGTTTAAATTACACTTGCACAGTCTGTGCTGTCAAAGTCGTTGCAGAGTTATCTTGGTCTAATTCTAGGTAGTTCATAAAAATAGGTTCAGAAATACACCCTTTAACGTCAGTTTACTCTTTATATTTTTACATATCTGGATATACTACTTCAGTTTATATAAGGTTTTTCTTCTAATCCTGTAGGTATTCATAAATTTTTGCGCTTATAAACACTCGTTTAGGTATGAACATAAATGCTTACCATACATAACTGAGAGCGCATTAAGCACCGTAAGTTATTATAACTAATCAACTTTTCATGACATACTAGTACGAGTATATGGACTTATTTAAGTTTTTTTTATACTACATCGGTGACAAACAAGCATATGGCTTGCCTGATGGTAAGCAGTCACCATGGCCTATGGACGCCTGCAACTGCAATTTAAGTATTTGATCGTATTGGATAACCACAGTGGTAACAATAAACAAAGTGTGGTTTTTACATATGTAATTGGCTACTTTAAATATTTAAGTATAAACCACTGTTAAAAATTGTTTATTATTTTTCTGTGGAAGGGTTGCAGAAATGAAATGCTAAATAAAAATTGTATAAATAATTGCATCTAATCTACCATTTTAATTTATTACATTAATTAACAATATACATATGTAACAATCGGAGCCAATGTTCCGCGCCGCGCTCAATTTCACTGTGGCGTAATTTCAACAACAGTCGCGCCCAGTTCGACTGGGACGGGAACAACGTCAATCGTTTGTACACCCTCAACAGGCGCAGCCGTCTCTGGCGCAGCCTCAATAGCCTCAGTCACTGGTCCAGAAAGAATGTCTAACAAAGTGACCGGAGATTCAGAATTGACAACCTCATTCGTGCTTTGCTCCACAGGCGCCCCAGTTACTACATCAACAGGTCCTTCCGTCACTTGAACAGCTTGCTGAGATGTAACGGATTCAGTTTGAATTTCCACTGGACCTTCGGTGTTTACACCGCCAGCATTTTCAACACCTGCGCTAGGAGCAGGTTCAGCACCGGACCCTTCAGATGGTGAAGCTTCGGTGGCAGCGTCATTTGTAGCGGCAGCTTCAGGTGCCGAAGTGGTATCAGCGCCAGCAACAATATTTTCGGTGATGGCAGCGGGCTCAGAAGCAGCTGCATCGGAAGTCGCAGCATCGACAGACTCACCGGCAGCCGGGATAACCGTGTCAGCGCCAACGGGAACAACGGCGTCAGCGGGAGCAGCGGCGTCAGCGGGAGCAGTAGCGTCAGCGGGAGCACTAGCGTCAGCGGGAGCAGTAGCGTCAGCGGGAGCAGTAGCGTCAGCGGGAGCACTAGCGTCAGCGGGAGCAGTAGCGTCAGCGGGAGCAGTAGCGTCAGCGGGAGCTGCGGCGTCAGCGGGAACAGTAGCGTCAGCAGGAGCAGCGGCATCAACAGGAGCAGCGGCGTCAGCGGGAGCAACGGCGTCAACGGGAGCAGCGGCATCAGCGGGAGCAGCGGCGTCAGCGGGAGCAGCGGCGTCAGCGGGAGCAGCGGCGTCAGCGGATGCAACGGCGTCAACGGGAGCAGCGGCGTCAGCGGGAGCAGCGGCGTCAGCAGGAGCAGCAGCATCAACGGGAGCAGCGGCGTCAGTGGGAGCAACGGCGTCAACGGGAGCAGCGGCGTCAGCGGGAGCAGCGGCGTCAGCAGGAGCAGCGGCATCAACGGAAGCAGCGGCGTCAGCGGGAGCAGCTGCGTCAGCGGGAGCAGCTGCGTCAGCGGGAGCAGCTGCGTCAGCGGGAGCAGCGGCGTCAGCGGGAGCAGCGGCGTCAGCGGGAGCAGCGGCGTCAGCGGGAGCAACGGCGTCAACGGGAGCAGCGGCGTCAGCGGGAGCAGCGGCGTCAGCGGGAGCAGCGGCGTCAGCGGGAGCAGCGGCGTCAGCGGGAGCAGCGGCGTCAGCGGGAGCAGCGGCGTCAGCGGGAGCAGCGGCGTCAGCGGGAGCAGCGGCGTCAGCAGGAGCAGCGGCATCAGCGGGAGCAGCGGCGTCAGCGGGAGCAGCGGCGTCAGCGGGAGCAGCGGCGTCAGCGGGAGCAGCGGCGTCAGCGGTAGCAACGGCATCAGCGGGAGCAGTAGCGTCAGCGGGAGCTGCGGCGTCAGCGGGAGAAGCGGCGTCAGCGGGAGAAGCGGCGTCAGCGGGAGCAGCGGCGCCAGCGGGAGCAGAGGCATCAGCGGGAGAAGCGGCGTCAGCGGGAGCAGCGGCGTCAGCAGGAGCAGCGGCATCAGCGGGAGCAACGGCATCAGCGGGAGCAGCGGCGTCAGCGGGAGCTGCGGCGTCAGCGGGAGCAGTAGCGTCAGCGGGAGCTGCGGCGTCAGCGGGAGCAGTAGCGTCAGCGGGAGCTGCGGCGTCAGCGGGAGCAGTAGCGTCAGCGGGAGCTGCGGCGTCAGCGGAAGCAGTAGCATCAGCGGGAGCAGCGGCGTCAGCGGGAGCAGCGGCGTCAGCGGGAGCAGCTGCGTCAGCGGGAGCAGCTGCGTCAGCGGGAGCAGCTGCGTCAGCGGGAGCAGCTGCGTCAGCGGGAGCAGCTGCGTCAGCGGGAGCAGCTGCGTCAGCGGGAGCAGCTGCGTCAGCGGGAGCAGCTGCGTCAGCGGGAGCAGCGGCGTCAGCGGGAGCAGCGGCGTCAGCGGGAGCAGCGGCGTCAGCGGGAGCAGCGGCGTCAGCGGGAGCAGCGGCGTCAGCGGGAGCAGCGGCGTCAGCGGGAGCAGCGGCGTCAGCGGGAGCAGCGGCGTCAGCGGGAGCAGCGGCGTCAGCGGGAGCAGCGGCGTCAGTGCCAGCGGGTGAAACAGCGTCAGTGCCAGCCGGGGCAGCAGCTTCAGCGCCAGCCGGGGTAGCGGCGTCAGCGGGAGCAGCGGGTGCAGCGACGTCAGCGCCAGCAGGGGCAGCAGCGTCAGCGCCAGCGGGGGCAGCAGCGTCAGCGGGGGCAGCAGCGTCAGCGCCAGCGGCGGCAGAGGCGTCAGTGCCAACGGGAGCAGCAGCGTTAGCAGACTGAGCAGCGTCAGCACTAGCAGGAGCAGCGGCGTCAGCGCCAGCGGGTGAAACAGCGTCAGTGCCAGCCGGGGTAGCGGGAGCAGCGGCATCCGCGCCAGCAGGGTCAGAGGCGTCAGCGCCAGCGGGAGCAGCAGCGTTAGTAGATTGAGTAGCGTCAGCGCCAGCCGGGGCTGCGGCGGCGGCGGGGTCAGCGGCATTCGCGCCAGCAGTGGCAGCGGCGTTAGGGCTTGCAGGGGCAGCGGCGTCAGGGCCAGCAGGAGCAGCGGCGTCGGCGCCAGCAGGGGCAGCGGCGTCTGAACTAGCAGGGCCAGCAGCGTCAGGGCCAGCAGGGGCATTGGAGTCGGCGCCAGCAGGGGCAGCATCAGCAGAGTTTGCAGCGCCAACCACTCCAGAGCCAGCGTCAGCAGAGTTGGCAGCACCAGCCACACCAGAGGCAGAGTTGGCAGCACCAGGCGCACCAGAGGCAGCGTCAGCAGAGTTGGCAGTACCAGCGACACCAGAGGCAGAGTTGGCAGCACCAGCCGCACCAGAGGCAGAGTTGGCAACACCAGCCGCACCAGAGGCAGCGTCAGCAGAGTTGGCAGCACCAGCTACACCAGAGGCAGAGTTGGCAGCACCAGCCGCACCCGATGCAGAGTTGGCAGCACCAGCCGCACCAGATGCAGAGCTGGCACCACCAGCCGGACCAGAGGCAGAGTTGGCCGGACCAGCCGCACCAGATGCAGAGTTGGCAGCACCAGAGGCACCAGAGGCGGAGCTGGCAGCACCGTGCGCTCCAGAGGCAGCGTCAGCAGAGTTGGCAGCACCAACCGCACCAGAGGCAGAGTTGGCAGCTCCAGCCACACCAGAGGCAGAGTTGGCAGCACCAGCCGCACCAGAGGCAGCGTCAGCAGAGTTGGTGGCACCATCTGCACCAGAAGCAGAGTTGGCAGCACCGGCCGCTCCAGAGGCAGCGTCAGCAGAGTTGGGAGCACCAGCCGCACCAGAAGCAGAGTTGGCAGCACCAGCCGCACCAGAGGCAGAGTTGGCAGCACCAGCCGCACCAGAGGCAGCGTCAGCAGAGTTGGCAGCACTAGCCGCACCAGAGGCAGAGTTGGCAGCACCGGCCGCTCCAGAGGCAGCGTCAGCAGAGTTGGCAGCACCAGCCGCACTAGATGCAGCATTCGCAGAGTTACCAGCACCAGGCGCGCCAGAAGCAGCGTTGGCAGAGTTGGCCGCACCAGCTGGTCCAGAAGCTGCACCACCAGCAGCTACGCCATTTGCAGACGAATCAGTGGCCACCCAGTTTGGAAGAAGATTTGATAACAGCTGAGCAACAGACTGAAGTAAAGTTTTCTTTTCATCGATTTCTTGCTGTGCTATCGTTGTCCAGGGTGCAGCTACGGTTTGCAATAAAGCCGTCTTATTTTCGAGTTTTTCAACTTTCTCTTCTAGCTCCGCTCGTACAGCTTGGACTGTTATTGCGTTCAAGTATAATTCCAAATGGTTCCTCCAGGCAGTCAGCGCGGCAACATCTTCGTATATCTTGGTCTGAACAAAGTTTGTGATAGCTTGGCGCCTCTCGCTCTTAGTGCTGTTTGCATTCAGGCCCAGCTCTTCCGTGAAGAATCGGCTGAGCGCAGCTTTCCTTTCAAGACCGGTGCTAAGTCCTGTTAAGCCATACTTTTCGTAAACGTAGATCTTCCAGATGTCATCGAGGTCGACATCTTGTTCAGTTGATTCGATGGCTTCCTGGAAGTCCTGTTCTTTTTCAAGAGTTTCCTTTTCTAATTTGTCTACTTGTTTCTGAATCTTTTCCTGACGTTTACGTTCTTCTTCTGCCCGCTTCTTTTCGGCCTTCAGGGCTTTCTCTTCTTCTTTGCGAGCTCTTTCCTCTTGTTTGCGTTTTTCCTTTTCTAAACGTTCTTGCTCCTTGCGTTCACGTTCAGCCTGCTTTTCTTGTTGTTTACGTTCGTATTCGGCTTGTCTACGCTGCTGTTCAGCTTGTCTTTCTTGCTGCTTACGTTCGTGTTCAACTTGCCTTTCCTGTTGTTCAGCTAGTTTTTCCTGATATTTCCTCTCTCGCTCAAGTTGTTCCTCTTCATGCTTTCTTCTTTCCTTCTCATTTTTTTCTAGTCTCTTCAGGTTTTCTTCCTGAATCTTGCTTTCCCTAGAATCCACTTCGATTTCATTATCTTCTTTAGTCTCTGAAGACGACGATGATTCATCATCATGTGATAATAGAGACCTTGAAAGTGGATTCGTTTCGTAAGGTAAGTATTTCGCACTCACCGCACAGACGGCTACCTGCAATTACATGAACAAGAAGAGTTATCATATTGTCATAGTTACAATTATCTTATATCATATTAATCTCTATACAAATAATTGGGCTCCAAAAGACGACATTGTAAAAATAAATATTTCATTGCCAATGCCTATTTACTTGTAATGTGATAAGAACTGATATGACGGCTCGATTCGGAAAATGAATTAGATTTCTACTAGACTTCAACAAGTTACGATACGGATAATTTAAAGATATTTGTAAGATAGATATGTCAAATTTGACGTTTCCGCGATTCTGGAGGTCCGCTTGAACGATTTCGACAAGTTATGACTTTAGCGCCACTTGCACCATCCCACTAACCCGGGGTTAACCGGTAAAACCTGCAGTTACCATGGTTACCAGTGCAATTTGACACTGGGTTAATGGTTTAACCGGTCAACCCCGGGTTAGTGGGATGGTGCAAGTGGCCCTTAGATATCCAAGTCACATCTAGTCGATATCTAATGTAGATCTAGTTGATCTCTAAATCGTCTCAAGATCTTGTGATTATCTCGAAATCCGAATAGGCCTGTGAAAGTATTCACCTATTAAAATGTTACATCTTTAGGTAAGGGAGTACGCAAAATGACAGCGCCTTTACAGTAATAACGCATCAGCATCGAATAACTCACTATTAATTAAGTTGGTTTTTCTACATATGATTTTACCAGAATCTTAGTTATCTCACAACAATGAACTTATTTTATTATAAGTTATATGTATTATATAAGCGCCCTTGACGGCCCCCGACCCCACAAAAAAAGCGATGTCGTGAGAGCAGATATGAGCGTAAACGGGCTCACATCTGTGGGCTCACACGAGACGACGCCCAGGATCGCGCAAAGTGGAGGAAAGCAAGTAGGAAAGCGGACCCTGGCAAAAGCCGGGACATAGACTAGGAATCCTCTAGACGGAGTTCAGAGCAATTATTTCATGAAACCGATGCTGCCAAAAATACGGGGGTGCGGGGGACGAGGTGAGCGAGGTACCGTGCCGTGATTGGTTCGTTCAAAGACACGGACGTCACACAAAGACACTTTCGACTCGAAAATGGAGTAAAACTACCGTATTTGTGGCAGAGGGGGTAGAGCTACTATGCTCAGTCTGGAGGATGTCTTGTCTGTGGGCCGGGATAACGCTAGGTAGAAGAAGAAGTTATATTATAAGATCAAAATATAGGTATGTACAGTCAAACCTGCTTATTCATAAAACATTACGGGCCTGATTTAGTTAAATTATGTTTTATCCTTTTCTTACAAATACATAAGTCAAAATGACAGATAAAGACAAACGATTATTAGTTAATTGGGTTTGTAGCGCGTTTATGAATAAGGGGGAAAGAATTTAATTCCGTACTATTTCGTACCTTGTTATGAAAGTCGCTAGTGGCCATATACTATATTGTCACTGTGACAAGGGACGAGATGGTACTGAAATTAAATTCCTTGACCGCACTTGTTGCCAAAAACAATAAAGAATTAAATTCAACTTACGATTAGTAGTAAATATATGATCCTCATCTTGGATGTTTTACTTCTTTCAATGCGAAATATCGTTCGTTATATTAACAATTAAGTATACTTGTGTCTCATATGAGATCGTTCGTAAGAATTGTTCCAAAATAACAGATGCATGCTTTTATACTTCGTCTAGCAATTAGCGAAGATAAGGAGAGATAAAGTCTGGTTGGAGATAAGTCGTGTCGAATGAAGCCTTACTCAAACTAACGTTCTGCGACGCCTGACTCAAAACAAACATTATACCAACTCGTATGTTTATCGCGCGTAATAATGCAGATGAATGGTAGAAAGCGCTAATTAGATTGTGCAAACAACCGGATATTTGCATATTTCCATAAGATGTTATTGCTACAGGAAGTTGTGGGATTAGACTGATGACAGTTATGACGTATGGAAATAAATAATATATACTATGTAAATAAAGTTTTAAGTAAAAATGGTAAGGCATTCATAAAAGTCGACTGTTTTGCCTATTTTACACCTGAAAAAATTATCTAAAGGACTTTTTGAATTGGACCCCCCCCCCCCCTACCCTCAAAAGCTCATTCCTACTTGTTAGATACATGGCTCAACAATAACTCATAAAAGTAGGTTTAAATATTTCATGATTTGTTAATCAGATAGCATTTCATAGTATTCGGTTTATTAAAAAATGTTTATATATATATAAGAAACTATTGGTATATGTCACAAGATAACCTAGCTCTTAGCTAATTCACTTACATGTTTTATAAGACTGTTTCAATAAATAAATAAATATTCTCAGTAAGCGGAGGCGAAAGACTGTATTTAAATGGAAATGTTAAATTGTGTCCGACATGGTTACTAATATCCGAATATTTAGCCGCTAAAGTATCTAAATAATCAATTATTATTATCAATTTGCTAATTAGCAACATTTTTTAATTACTGTCAACTAATATTTAGCTACTAAAGTAGCGCTGTTTTATTTGCACTGCATTTAATGACGCTTGAGGGATTCCCATTCCGCCATTGTAATTATTTGCACCAAATAACGTAGAACATACTAAATTCCCATGATATTTCTTCATTCCTTGTAAGGGGAACGTAAGGGGGCATGACTAGGTATTGTAAAGAAAACAGTCCTCGCTGAATACCAAGTGCTACGACAAGTATGACATTCCTATAAGACGCATTGCCATTGCCAAGTCATTGCAAATGAAGCGTGGTGGAACAATATTCGTCAAAAATTGCAATTAATAATTAATTATCATTAAAAAAAAGATTTTAATATTATTAAAGATTTAGGCAGGCACTTAGATACATGTACACACACACATCACACACTATTGACACATCGTTCATTCATTTGTCAAATCTTCATTATACTAGGTACCCTAATACAATAACAACCGTAATACGGGTCTTATGTGCGCTGAAGAAGTTATGGTGTAACGGCAATTGAAAACCCAGTTTAAAATTTAAAATTGTTATCTC
Source organism: Cydia splendana (assembly GCF_910591565.1). NCBI lineage: Eukaryota > Metazoa > Arthropoda > Insecta > Lepidoptera > Tortricidae > Cydia > Cydia splendana. The sequence goes on from NC_085974.1 coordinate 9,621,162, forward strand.
TGTACGGTTACCAATTGATTTACTTTTCAAAATGTTTTTACAGATGTACAGAGAGCAATAAAAGCATGCATCCAAAATATATCAAGTTTATTTTCAGACTTTACGCCCTTATACTTATTGCTATAAACAACACGTACCTACGTGATTTCTAGTTTGTAAGCTCGCGTCATGTAAGAAATATAAGCAAATTGAAGAGAACCCAGACCCTCGTTAAGGCTAGGATCAATGCTAAACCACTTACCCTTTAAACATATAAACTATTACTTATTTTGTCCAAACGGCAAGGTCACAAATACATATTACGTAAGTAAGTCACGTGTCTCCAACCAAACTTATCTCTAAGATTACACTGTTTGCATATTCTCTTAATTGTTCATTAACGGTTAGAGGAAACGGTGTATTAACATACCGCACATTTGTGGCTATTTAAAGATAATGGTTTGTTATTTGCTTGGCAAATTGAACTAGCAATATTTGAAATTGGTAGTGGTAGTTAATTTGAATTGAAGACTGGCGTCGAAAGTCGGAGTACCCACTGATGTGCCGCCGGAAAAATTTCAGACACTTTTCATAGTTTTGTATAGGATACGAAATTTTCCCGTTTCAAAATTAAAGTTTCATTTGTTTCTTGTGAAATTTTCCTAAAATATCCATTTCCATAACCTGGAAAAGGACATTAAATATTTTTTCACCTCGGAATACATCACAGAGTACTATATGTATATAGTACCTACTCTCATACTAAATTCAACTAAGTACTAATCATACAAACTTTAGTATGTTTAATATGAAGTCACTGGCAGAGGTTAATTATTGTTTAACTAAAGTCAAAATTTTCCTTGTGGCAAGGCTTCTCACAACTTTCAAAAGGGCTTAGGGAAGCATAAAGTCACACTTTATAAGCAAAGAAATTAAGAAAATAAATGAGGAAATGATGAAGAAGTTCGTCCCTAGCTACACCAACTAGAACTTACTTAATAAGTAGTTACTTTAGTTCTTACGGTCGATTCGGGAAATGAATTAGAGATTCACTAGATATGAAATAGCAAAGTTATATTATCTTTACTTTATCGTATCTAGTTAATCTCTAATTCATTTCACGAATCGCGCCGTAGTCTTACTAGTCTTAGTTTACAGTACCTGTTTTTGCCAACTCAGATAATAGTGGATTATCGCGTCTGAGCGTAACGACGGTGGCTCAAAGAATTTGTCAGCAAATATTTAACTAGATACACTGTAACCTGCGCAGTCAGGCGATAACTAGAGTTGGACCAAGCTAACTCTGCACGGACTATGCAATGTAAAATGTTGTAACATGATGTTGCACCGCCTACAAGTTATTTGCTTTGCCCGAAGGTTGACTGGTAGAGAATGCTTGTAGCATTAACTACTTTTGTACGTTTGTATTTTCCTTGTGCAATAAAGATAAAATCTTCTATATATATAAATGCAAGTGTCCTGACTGACTGACTGACTGACTGACTGACTGACTGATTCATCAACGCAGAGCCGAAACTACAAAAGATAGAAAGTTGAAATTTTCACACCAGATTACATTTATAAAGTGTACAAGAGATAAGAAGCGATTTTGAGAAATTCAACCCCTAAGGGGGTTAAAAAGGGGATGAAAGTTTGTATGGGGTTCAAGTTTTATTTTAAGCTAGGAATTTGAAACTTCGTAAAAAGATATATTATTAAAATACACGAAAACTAATTTCAGCGTTTTTGAAAATTCATCCCTTAAGGTGGTGAAAAAGGGGTTGAAAGTTTGTATGGATATCAAAAATTATTTCGAGCGCGGGACTTGAATCTTTGTATTTGGGGATATTATTAGAAGACAAGAAAAGTAATTACAGCGTTTTGTAAAATTCATCCCCTAACAGGGTTAAAAAGGGGTTGAAAGTTTGAATCCATTACAAATGCTTTGAAACTTCTTAGAAAGGCATAATAGCCGATTACAAAAAAAAGTAATTGCCAGGTTTTTGAAAATTTAACCCCTAAGGGGGTTAAAAAGGGGATGAAATTTCGACATAGGGTGCAAATTTTATTTTAAGCTAGGAACTTGAAACTTTGTAAAAAGGTATTAAATTAAAATATAAGAAAACTAATTTCAGCGTTTTTGAAAATTCATCCCCTAAGGTGGTGAAAAAGGGGTTGAAAGTTTGTATGGATATCAAACATTTTTTCGAGCGCGGGACTTGAATCTTTGTATTTGGGGATATTATTAGAAGACAAGAAAAGTAATTTCAGCGTTTTGTAAAATTCATCCTCTAACAGGGATAAAAAGGGGTTGAAAGTTTGAATCCATTACAAATGCTTTGAAACTTCTTAGAAAGGCATAACAGCCGATTACAAAAAAAAGTAATTGCAACGTTTTTGGAAATTCAACCCCTAAGGGGGGTTACAAATGGGATGAAAGTTCGTCTTGGGGTGCAAATTTTATTTTAAGCTAGGAACTTGAAACTTTGCAATAAGGTATTAAATTAAAATACAAGAAAACTAATTCCAGCGTTTTTGAAAATTCATCCCCTAAGGTGGTGAAAAGGGGGTTGAAAGTTTGTATGGATTTCAAACATTTTTTCGAACGCGGGACTTGAATCTTTGTATTTGGGGATATTATTAGAAGGCAAGAAAAGTAATTTCAGCGTTTTGTAAAATGTATCGCCTAAAAGGGTTAAAAGGGGGTTTAAAGTTTGAATCCATTACAAATGCTTTGAAACTTCTTAGAAAGGCATAATAGCCGATTACGAAAAAAGTAATTGCAAGGTTTTTGGAAATTCAACCCCTAAGGGGGTTAAAAAGGGGATAAAAGTTCGTCTTGGGATGCAAATTTAATTTTAAGCTAGGAACTTGAAACTATGCAAAAAGGTATTAAATTCCAAAACAAGAAAACGAATTTAAGCATTTATTAAAATTCATCCCCCAAGGTCGTGAGAAAGGGGTTGAAAGTTTGTATGGAGATCAAATATTTTGTGAGTGCGGAACTTCAATCTTTGTATAAGGGCATATTATTAGAATACAAAAAAAGTAATTTCAGGGTTTTTAAAAATTCATTCCTTAAAAGGGTTAAAAGGGGGTTGAAAATTTGTATTGGGTCAAGTTTTATTTTAAGCTAGGAATATTTAATTTCGTAAAAACTTATTTCATTAAAAGAGAAGATAACTAATTTCAGCGTTTGTCTAAATTCATCCCTTAAGGTGGTGAAAAAGGGGATGAAAGTTTGTATGAACGTCAAACATTTTTTTAAGTGCGGGACTTGAATCGTTGTATAAGAGCATATTATTAGAATGCAAGAAAAGTAACGCGGAAAAGTAGTCCACGCGGACGAAGTCGCGGGCAACAGCTAGTAAATCAATAAATAAAAGTGTGGACGTGTTTGCATACATAAAAATATGACGTTTATTATGGCACTTCCACACTTTGTCACAAAATCGATGCAGAGGCAGCTGGGTCTAACTATAGGTTGCAAAATTGAACCCCGGGCACACTGCTCGAAATTCCACTTTTTTATTTCAATTTTGGAATTTTCCATTTGCTCGGGTCTGAATTAGCACAACAACAAGTTGTCTCCCTTGATAAATACAATTACATATGTATGTTTAGTTTATGAAAAGTAAAAACAAATTTAAAAATCAACACAAAATATGTACATGGTTTACATACGTATAGAATATAGTGGAAACAACATACCTATTAATGAGGTATTTTCTATTCAAAGGTAGGCTTTCCACGTGCGTGCGAGGCATTGAACATGAACATGTTCCAGGAGTTCCAGGAAAAGGTTTTTATGCGAGTCATTGAATTGAATAGGCTGCCCGAATTCGTTTGGCAACTGAAAATATAATACAGGATATTTTTTTAACGAGAAAGCCATACCCAGACGTAAATGGTAGGGTTTCGCGGACAAATTCCGATGAGAGCAATTTGGTGTTGCTCAATGATTTTATGAATTGATTTTTATAGATTGCGTAAGTACTAAGTTTAAAAAATAAACAGTAATAATACGCAAGTGGCTTCTTAGTCAAATATTTTACTCCATAAACGAGTTCTATGAACTCCCTAACATATATAATTATCTAGTCACTGTTTGATTGTCTTACTATTATGATTTAATGTGTATAATCAGATAATATCAAATAATGTACTATCTAATTAATTTTATATGCGATATTATATTATAGAATGTACCTACCTGGCATGTAACTTAGCGTTTTTAGAGCACCGTACAAAACTTTGTTCACGGTGCTCTTATGGGATCACTTCGGTCTTGCAAATCGGTTAAATGCGTTTTTCTCAAAGACCGTTTGATGTAGGTACCTAAAATTTGGAATAGTTATGGCAAGTACCATCACTAACACTGTGAATAAGTCAAAACTGCTTATTTCTGATTTTAGGGGGAAATTTAGGGGGTTGAGAGAGGTAGCTTGATTTTTTTTTTATTTGTAAGAATCGTGTGGGGTACCATTAGAAAGCTTGCAAAAAATTGAGTCGATGCACTGATTTTGACTTCATTTTAGAGTGCAATAGTTTCGATAAAAAATGCATTTAAAGTTGCAAGTTTTCATACAAAAATTTTCACCTCTGTCCTGGCGATTTTCGCGAAAACTATAGCTAACAGGCAGCTGACCAGTCAATACCCAACTTAAAGAAGCATGGAGACGGCGGGAAAATTATCAGCTTAACTTTATCTTTATTAGTTTTTCAACTGCAGCCTGATCTTTGGTTGCTTAGGGCTAGCTAACTGATGCTTACACTGGTCATTTCATATTAGGAAGTAGTTTTAGCGAGAAAGATCCTTAGTTAAAACTTTGGCATTGAAATTTATGACTTATGTCTTTGATACAAAGTTTAATTGTGCTTGCTTATTTTTGTGGGATATTTTTTTTTCTGAATAGCCTACTACAATAAGTATGAGAGAGATCTACAAAATACAACCTTATTATATTGCAAATAAGTTTAAATTTCGAACAGGCTTTCCAACCAATTGACTATCTCAATGTGCCCAGTAAGAATCATATTTATTATTTATTGCAGTTTATCTGAAAAAATTCAAATTAAGAATTCCGTTCTTCACTGTCGTTGTGTTTTTTTTTCACAATAGAGCACATAGAGTTAGTAAGGCGTAAGGCGTATAGAGAAAGGGAACGGTGCTCTGAACACCGTAGTCTTGACTTCGTGCTTGGCCAATTATTTATTATTAATTTGTATTTGAGAGAGGGTCTCGAAAATGGACCTAAAAATACTAGTATTAGCTAAGGGAGGCAATGGGACAAGAGGTGTGGTACTATACAGCACGTCCACGGATGATTTTATTATTTCTTTTGCGGTACATATTCATGAAAAGAAATGTACTTTTATGTACTTATGTTTTTAAAAAATGTACTCGCACGGTTTTGGCATAGCGACATACAGGTCGTGGTCGTGCTGAGTAGATACTCCCTGGCATGACCACACTATATTTATGGTTAATTTAATGGTCAAATGAAATGAATACAAAACAAATGTACTCAAATTGTACTATCTACAAGCATATCAAAATGTGACAGTGGTACTGCAAAAATCGCTGTCATGGTTAAAAAAGGTGAACCTAAGGGCTGATTTAGACGGCGCGCGAACTGCTGCAGGTAGATCTGCGAACTGCGGTTTTAAATACCTTAATTACAAGGTGTTTCGGCAGGAAAAGCCCTGGCAGACTTATATATTCCTGAAATGAGGGTTCATACCTACCGACTGGAATTGATTTCATCGTGGTATCAGATGGGTTAGTGTACGGTAACCGTTGGTCATCTTGCTTATAATCTCGTCTGCCAATGTGTTTCGGCAGGAAAAGCCTTGGCAGACTTATATATTCCTGAAATGGGGGTTCATACCTACCGGCTGGAATTGGTTTCATGATGGTATCAGATGGGTTGATGTAGGGTAATTGATGTACACCTTGCTAACATAATCTCGTCTGCCAAAGTGTTTCGGCAGGAAAAGCCCTGGCAGACTTATATATTCCTGAAATGAGGGTTCATACCTACCGACTGGAATTGGTTTCATCGTGGTATCAGATGGGTTAGTGTACGGTAACCGATGGTCATCTTGCTTATAATCTCGTTTGCCAAGGTGTTTCGGCAGGAAAAACCCAGTCCCAAGTCCCGGTCCCAGTCTGTAGCGTCACTCAAGGCTAATTTGAAGAAAGTTATGCTTTCCAACCAAGCGTGATTTGGTTAAGTACTGATGTTTATTTTATTTTTTTTGTTGACACTTGTATATATATATATATATATATATATAATTATATTATATGTAATATATGTTTAGTATTTATGTATGTAGCATGTATTTTATTTTATAATATTATTTATGTATTTTATTTACTTTTGGACGTTTTGGTTAGTTTACTTTTAAAATGTTACTGTGCATTCCGTAAGTTTGTCTATCTAATTTGAACTCTCCCCTCATCTACTCGAAGGTTAGCTGGAAGAGATCCCTTACAGGGATAAGTTCGCCTTTGTACCTTTATTTCTGTAAATATTATGTAAACCTGTGTTGTGTACAATAAAGTGATTACTACTACTACTACTACTACTAAAACCTTGGCAGACTTATATATTCCTAAAATTGGGGTTTATACCTACCGTAGTTTCGTATCTTTGCCTGCGCTACCTATTTTCGCCTAGTTTGACATAAGTTGCCATTAACAAAATGTTTCTAATCTAAGCCTTACATAAAACTGCTAAATACAAAGTATTTTTTACGGGTGTCAACATTCTTCGAACAATCTGCGGCTAACTTCACACAGTTGACCTTTATTGAGGTTTTTTCGTGACACCGACGACACGTTTTTTTGAACCAGTGTTTTAACTTCAGTTTTAAACGGTGATTTGGACCCGGTAATGATAAACTTTTTACATGATTATATCCTATAACTATTTCTTTTTCATATGAAACTATTATTTAATGGCTAGCTTACGTTTAGAAGTCACAATTGGATAAAACATTGGTGAGGGTACTTTGCGTCCATCTTGTTGCCAAATTTCGCCTACCCCTAGGGTTGACAAATTTATTGTACCACATTCATTGGTGGATAACATTACTTGTTTCCAAATTGAAATATTATCTTATGTTTGGTTATTTTAGTTTACGCTATATGCAAATGTTTATTTCTACTCTTACTGATGTTGAGTAGGTACCAAATAGGTATTTTTATGCCTCACTTTGTGTAAATAAGGTTGATTTGCTGTCAATTACGATAATAACAACAATTTTGCAACAATTATACAATTTTTTTAATAATAATATTTTTTTTAACTTTTAAACCATTACTCCCCTTTATTTGGCATGTTGGTTAATTTTTGACAGCCCTAGCTTCAGTATAGAAAATGTATGAAAACAACTTCAGACTGTTACCAAACTTCGCCTACTACCCCGTTTTTTAAAAATATGCCTAGTCTGGTGTAGTTAAGGTTCATAGTATATTAGCACATTCCAAGGAGATACGACTTAACATGTGTAAGTCACAGAAAAGTAAGTATTAGCGGCAAGGCATGCCATAGGCGAAGATTGGGAAAAATACCCAAACATCGCCTATTGCCTTTGGGGCCATTTATTACCAACTTAACCAATGAAATTCTAAGTTTTAGTGGTGTATACTGATAGTCGGGAGTACTAAAAAACATTTTTTCGTCTGCCAAGCACTTCCGGCAAAAAAAATACTGGCAGACTTCGCTTTTCTGTGTCTACATGTAAATTTCTAACTGCTGCCATAACTATTATTTCGGTATCAGATGGGTTAAATCAGCCCCCTTTTTTCGCACCGGAAGTAGCCTTCTTTTTCGTTTTTTCGGCAAGTTCCGCCGTGGCAGACTATCGAATTCGGACTTAGCATCACTTTTATGGGAAACCATTGTGCATTTCATCGTGGTATCAAGTCGGTTAGAAAATTTGCGGCTGGCTCTTCTACTATGATACAAATTAGACGAAGACAAAGGCAAAAATAGTATCAGCATAGAGAAATATAGTAAGACAAGAGTGATCACTCCATACATCAAGTGACAATAGACATAGCACCGACCGGAAAGTCTAATGCTCAACAACATAAGACTTTCCGGTCGGCGGTACATATATGGTCACTTGACAGTACTACTACTGCTACTTAAAGTACTGATAATTCCGCTACTCGATCCTAGATGTCGACTATGAAAATAATAGTCTTTTTGGTACCAAAACTGATGTATGGAGTGAGCAATCTATGTATTTTTTTCTCTATGGTATCAGGAAAATGCACGAGACAATAATATTTCTATTTATAAAATTTTACATTTCACAGGAAGCCTTTATAAATCATGTTTCCTCGAAAGCGTTATAATATCAAAACCTATTTCAGGACAAGGAAGAAGGAAGCAATAAAATTTGCAAAATGGAAATTGATTCTGTACATCCTGTAACGCATGTGAACATAAAACGGATCAAGTTACATATAAATTAAAGTTCAATTTTCGAAATCAAAGCAAATAGAGTTAAGAGCTTGCCACAATTAATTGAAGAATGAAAGAATGTGGGTGCAGTGAAGGTCGAATATTAAATAATCTCTGGAATATGACATGACTACGGTGTATCCAAATATTGAAAATTGTTTCAGCATAAGAGGATAAAAATATCAACACTTAATTGATTTTTAATGTCCATCATTAATTACATTTTGTAATCATACTAATCATACAGATGTGGTGACGTTGGGATCAGTGAGATTAGGTAATAAAAAAAATGTATGGTACCATAATTTTCATGTTTTTATCATTCAGGTATAGAAATTGGAGTAGGATAATTATTTATTGTAAATATCAGATAAATATATCTTTTTTTGGGCAGGGTTGCTATCAATATAATTATATAATTCTAAGAATTGTATATTTCACAGCAAATCAGACAATATCTAATTATTTTTTAACCCAAACAGATAGGAACACAGGCAGATTCTGATATCCAGTCCAGCGAGCTGGCAGCTTAGCTAGGCTTAACCAGGATACCTACTCGTACTTACTCCCTAATCTGAGAATGTCGTCTCTAGTGTTGGATGTAATAACTTAAAGGAATTGGAACGCTAACCCGATTACTACTAGTAGTAAAGTCAGGATTATTTAAATTGAATTTCTGAACTGCCACAAAATTGCAGTTTAATAAGCATGAACTACTTATGGGTAGCCTTATAGGAAAAATAATCTAAGTAGGTACCTATATGAATAGCATACAACACATTAAGTAAACTGCCTATTACCTGAAAGTTATTGGTTTTACAAGAGAGCAAAGTTGTTGGTTGTTGTTAAACTACTAGCAGTGCTAAATTAGCAGTCACTGCTAATATTGTACCTACTACTTGGCACCCGAGCAAGCAAAAGATTCCAAAGCACGAGGGTTAAGGCGGGATTCCACCAGTGTGCGGCTGCATATTCAGTACAAAAATGCTAGCACCGCGCCGCACAGTGCCGCACTGTCTATATTGTCAAGGCGCTAGAGTGCGTGTTCAGCTATTTTTGAGCACTTCGGCCGCTCCAATAAATGTGATGGCGACTGTAACAAAAATGTTAAATTTATGAAACGATTTCCGTCATTTTTTTCATGGAAAAAGTAAGTGGGAATGCAAAGTCCATAGCAACAATTTAGGTATTAGGTAGGTTTCACCAAATGGCGGCGAGGCCCCCTGTAATTGTCCATACACCGTTAGTAATCCCAGCACAAACAGTTCGCTTAAAATTTCCCTACTTATAGGTATGTCAACAAAATAGTGCAAAAACAAGCCTGACAAATGTAGCGTCTGCAAAGTTAATATTGCACCAGTGATTTAAATAACTAGTAGTTCGCCCCGAACTGAGAACTAGCGGTTTGCCAAAAATTATATAAGGTGCAGAGGGCAATTTCGACTGAAGGTTAATTTCAACTAATCGAAATATATTCCATTCCATTCCATTCCGAAATACATTATTAACTAGAGTGCCATATATGTCCAGATAGCGAAAAAGATGTCGTGTCTGTTGTGTGTGTGTGACTCTAGGTAATAATGTAAAACATGGAAGATACGAGTATTTCGATTAGTTGAAATTACCCCGCAATATTAAATTTAAGCCTTGCATCACATAACTCATGATTGCCCTCATGACGGAAACGATTTTGACCACTCGAATATTAGAACGCTAATGAAGGGCTCATTTAGACGATGCGAGAACTCGCATGCGAGTTTCATTACATTGCAGTTTTTGATAGGACGGTTGAATTGGACGTAACCAACAGTCCGCAATGTAACTAAAATCGCATGCGAGTTCGCGCGCCGTCTAAATCAGCCCTAAATTTCTGTGGATACCACAGTAGGGTCAGTAGGAGCATTTGTAATGCCTTATTTTCAATATAGTTAGGCCGATATAATTAATAAATAGATTTTAACGTTGCTGCTATCGGTACCTAGAATGACGTTATCTATGTTGAACATTATTCATCTCCATTGGTAAAACCTGAATGTTCCTATCTAATTGGGTTGTTTAGCGCTAAGCCTTTCATTAAATAATAGACTGTATAAAAGACAAGGAGCACTGAACACCGACATTACAACTAGTTGTATCAAAAGTACGAACGAACGATCACATCACGAAGAAAACAAATCATCAATATGGTTTCTAAGATTGTATTAGCCCTGTGTGTTATGGTAAGTGTATTGTTGTAAAAAAATCTTTATTTTAAGGCCAAAATATAAATCATATCATAATCTTATAAGATGGATTACGCTATCGCATGAAATTTCTTTTGAAATGGTATCACGCTGTGACATGATTTAAGCCCCTGGAACGAATATTGTAAATATTGTGACGGCAAAAAGGCGGAAGCAAAAACGTAATGAACTTAAGTACCCGCCTATTAAGTAGCATTACAGCAATATTTAACGCGAATTACGCGAAGCATTTGAATCTGCGAGAGGTAATTTTTTGATAAATGAAATTAAAAATTATTAATTTTTTCAAAGGTGGCAGTTGCATCAGCTGTGCCAGCGGGTGGAGGCCCTGGAGGCTGGCCAGCTGCCGGCGGTTGGGGTGCGCCCGCAGCCCCTGGTTGGGGTGCGCCCGCTGCCCCTGGTTGGGCCCCCGCTGCCAACCCCTTCATCCCTCCGTGGATCGCCTCCGCGCCCTGGTTCCCCGTCTTCACCCCTTGCACCACCGTCGGAAGCACCTGTCTAGACTGTAAGACCAAGTCTGTATGCACGAAGATTGGTGCTCTCCAGCGCGCCTGCTCCGACCCTACCCTGCCTTACTGCAACCTCGGAAACTGCACGGCCACGCCTTCTGCTGAGTGCGCTCCGGTGTCGGCGGTGCCTGCCACAGTCTAATTTAACACCAGTTGACTTGACACCAGTAAACATGTGTCACGAATGTCAACCTGAGTATTGCGACTGATGTGTAAACAAGTATACTCAAACAGATTAAACTGGACTACATCTTAAACACTTGAAAAACGTGTTACTTTTTGTATTATTGATTAAAATTCATTTTTAATCTCTGTGTATATTTTATTTTTTATTTCAAAGATAGAGATATTTTTAAAATTTGTTGTAAGTACATGGCTAAATACACAATTAATGTTGATAACAGTAACGATTAACTACATAGTAAACCAGAACTTTGTTCCAATTTACTTTACCTACTGCGTCATTATTACACAGAATCAGAATCAGAACTTTTATTGATAAAATATAAGTATTTTACACGTCAACACATTATTTCTGTTACAGCACACATTATTATTTCATACATTAAAACATTTACAGAACATAATTATTAACTATTTTAGGTCAAATTATTTTAACTTACATACTACTTTTAATTCAAATTATAATCCATTTATTTATTATTCTCTTTATTCAATTAGGGTCAATTATTATTATTATCCATTTAATTTAAAATTATTAATTTTAATTATCGATTTAAGTCAATTATTAGTATTTTTTTTTATTAAGTCTAAAATAAAAATAAAATAAATAAATAACAATCTTAACATTAACAACTTATATTTAATTATTTGGTGGTATATCATCATTATACCTTATATTAGTGTTAGGCTTTGGCAAGTAATCAGATGGTTCCAGATGGCTGAAAGAAGTCTTTTACTGAATATAGTGCATCCGTAATTAACTTTGCCTTTAGTTTATTTTCGAACGACCTACCACTATTTGCATTTCTAATATCATCCGGTATTGCGTTATACCAGGCCTCCGTCACTCGCTCAAGGCCACGCGCTATATGCCTACCGCTCGGCGTATCGTCGACGATACAACCGCCAGAGGGCCGCCGAACGCCCGCCTCAGCGCTCGCGCCGCATTGCACCGCGCGTTTCCCGCGCTTATGCTTCGAAATGCCGAAACCACGTAATTATTGTGCAGTAGATGGGTGAAAAAGTCAAAAAAACAAAGGAAAAAGCCTATAATAAAAATTCATCTTTTTATGGCGGGCTAAAGGTCCCACCTGAAAGTTTAATAATTATATTGAAGGGTTAGAAAAAGTATTTTTAAATAACTTTGACGACGTAATAATTAATCGGCCTGGTAGCACCGTATTACAACTTTTAAAAACCGTTGATTGTCCGTTGCTTTGCTCCTGCATATTTATTAAAATTATTTACGCGATTTAGGATATTTTCAACTACTTATTAAATTTTAATAACAGAGAATTCCGAGAAGTGAAAAAATTATAAATCATTATATTAAAACTAAAACATATTTGATTCGCAACATTCGTTTTATTACAATAATCATCATAGGTAGAGTAGCTACAACCCTAGCGCATTCTTACGATGACGCGTCGGCACGTGACTCGAACGGGGGGCAACACAGTCTCGACTCTTTGTACGCGTAATTATGGTACATTTCTTCTTGTCCTAAGCAGCAGGTATTATTATTAAGGTTCTGTAGGCTATTATAGCGTAGGTATTTTTGCTTTTGTTTGGGAATGAAGTATCTGTTACGTAGTAACTATTTATTAATCTGTGGTTATACACCTTTGGACCAATTGAGTGTAGCAGTTTTTTGGACTTTGCCAGTCTAGTCGGGGGTGGTCGCAATTTATTTACAACTATGCTTTAACTAGGAGGGATATTTGCTAAGATGAAATGCTAATATAAATTCCAACTAAGTATATGGATACTTGCTTGGAATATATATGTAGTAGAGATGGCCCTACTAATATTATAAATGCGAAAGTAGATCTGTCTGTGTGTACGGACGCTTAAACCACTGAACTGATATATATATTGATGAGATAGTTTGAGACCCGACGAAGGATATAGGATAGGTTTTATCAATCAACATTATCATTCCACACAGACAAATTCGCAGGCAGAAGCTAGTATTTACATAAGTACTTTTCGCTACGCTACCTACATTAGCTCAATTAATTGCCAATTGATGACCTATAAATATTTTTAATTAGTTAGTTTGGACGGTTTTGTCCATCCTACATCCTACCGATTTATAGGTACTAGGTATAGGATCTATTTACCAGTTATAGCTACCGACAAATGTAATTGTGTATATATTGTTTTATTTATTTAATAAGATCTAAGGAGTTAATTAGGATGTGAATATATCTATTTATTGGACTGTTAGAAAAAATCCTAACATCGAAGGCTAAGGTGGGACCTTCGCTCCCGCCTTAGCCTTCTGAACCTAACCAAGCCGACTTGGGTTTTGCCCTGATCCATCTAATTCGCTCGCTTTATAAAATTATGCTTATTCATTTTGTGACAGTTAAAGTTATAGATAATAATGTGTCAAGTATTATTATGCGCAATGAGTGTTATGCTTTTTTATCATTATGCCTGTTCAATGTTATGTACAATTATGTTATGCGAATTCATATTATGACAAACAATGTTAGGCGAATCAATGAGCATCCGGAATGAATGATGTTTTGGTATGTAGACTTATTGTAGATTCGGTAGTGCTGTAATTACTTAGGTATTATAGAAATGTGAATCCGTATTGTGTAATGTGTACCGCTTGTTTCGTTGCAGAAAATAGAATACAAAAGCAATTTATTTTCACAATATGCAGCTAGGTCCTGTAAAACATCTTGCATTGTAATCAAGGCGTTATTGTTGTAACAGTGTAACGGGCGCTGTGGGTAACCTAAAGTGGGCTGAACACATGTGTTTGAAATGTTTCTGCTACGAATCGTAGCCAGCAGGCTACGGCGTTCAGCCAAGCACTTACAAGTTACAGGCAATTAAGTAACCGCGCGATTACTCCTTGATTTAGTTCGCCTTCATAAAAGTATTTGCGTTGTTTTCAAGCAAATGGTAACTTATTATTAATTTTCGTTGAGGTGCTATCACGTTTTTTGTCGGGAGTAGCGCTAATTTTTTCTACAAAAAAGTTATTTTATTTTAATTTGTTTTTATAGCGACAACAGCACGCCGTAAAGTTTTCTTTTACAAATAATTAACTAACTAGCTTTTGGCTAAGTTCTTAGTTTATTAAAATTAAAGTGAAGTAACTAAATATCTAGACATAAGACGACACGGGAAAATTATTCTATCCGCGGCCACTTGCCACATGACATACAGAGCCCCGTGAGCTTAGATTCTAAGCCTTAGAAATTAAATGAATAAGAAGTTAAAACTTTTGAAACATGGAAAAAGTTCGGAATAATAATACAGCTGCAAGCCCGTTCCGCAATCTTTAATTAATCTTATAATTAAGTTTGGACTTTGGAGTAGGGTTAGATACTTACTGTGAGTACTTCGGATCACTTAAATTAATTTATAGGTAGGTACTAGTGAGGTACAGGTACGAGTATCTATTATACCTTCCATACCATGTTGCCGTTTTTACCTACTGTTCGCTCGCCATTCATACATTTTAACATCAGTGTCAAAAACTTTTGCTAGGTGCCTATAGATATTATAATCTGGCACTCAAGGTTGAGTTGCAGCAGACAAAATTAACGAACTGATTAACGTTAAATATGATTGGGCGATTTAGTGCAACCGGCCCTTTGTGTGTTCCTGTTTGTCAAAGCATAGTCACGAAATGGCAACAATCTGAAAAACTTTATGTAATGATGTAAACTAGTACATGCTTTATTAGGGATATTTTTATTACCACTCAATATTGCATGCTGACCTTTGCACAAAAGTTCCGCCCATCGAACTTAATTGGATTAATTCCACTCACGCTTCAGTGCCCTTTACACATACATGGAAATTCAAACCAGTAATATTTGCTGCCAATTTTTATTAAAAATAAACATAAACTTTTAAATGTTAATCAAAATAATGAATCACAAGCAATCAAATTATAACTCTCTGAAAGTATATACAAAAGATGAACAATGCCTTTTAATAAACAAATTTTAGGATGCCGAGCTGCAAGAAATACTTAATAGGAATTTGATGGAATTGTCTGGGGAGCAATTATTGGCAATCGGCACTAGGTACTGGGGAACAAAATCCCTCATTACAGTAAGGTGCGAAAACTTTTGGGCAGCTAATTGTTTTTCCGCCAATAGGCAAGCAGATGAGGCGAGTATTGCAATCTTGACATGTGTACTTCGGTGTGACGGCGGGATCGCAAGAAGTCCAGTTAACAATGGCTTGGGCCTCCACTTCGTCGGCTTGGCGCTTGGCTCTGCCTTGGTTTTGGTGTGGTCCTCCTTGAGACGTGTGGGGTCCGCCTTGAGCTGACTGGCCGAGAGCCACACTCAGGAAAGCAAACTGTAGAGAATAAAATATACTTAATTATGGGTTATATTTTTATTTACCTATCATTAACGCTCTGTTTCAAGCTAAATTTAATGATCCTTCTTAAATTATTAAGGCAACAGTATTAATCACAACAAAATTCTATGGTTTTGTGGGCATAATACCGAAAAAGCCACGTAAAAAAAGTCATAGGTACTTGTCTACAATTTAGAAGCTTAACTGAAGATCACACATATTTTCGGAAGGTTCCATAGTTTACAAATATACGAAGCACGTTTAAATTTGAATTCTAAAACTTACTGGAATTGGTACTTACCAGGACCACGAGGCAAATAGTGTTCTTTAGAATCGACATGTTTCCGAGTACTGAATTGAATGCATCTGAATGTTGTGCATAGCTTTTATACTTCCTATCTGGCTGTTATCAGGTCGGAGGTAACTGCGGGTTTTCCTAGTCAATAGAATATAGGTATAGGTACCTATTGTTTTCTATTAGCTCGGTGTTAACAGACCGGCTTAGATTTCTAGAAAGAGTTATTATGGAATTCAATAGGTATCTTAAAACTTATATAATTAGGTATTGGCTTAGTTGCCATACAAATTCGATTTTACTAATCTTTTAGATGTGGACGTATTTTGTTGGTTTGGTATTAGTATAATTTGAATATCTATACCTACTCAATCAGGCAATAAGGGCAAGTACACAGACACTTTAAACTCTAAGTTTAAAAATACAGCATACTGAGACTAAGCGTTATACAAATTTTGCCACCTAGTGAAACAGAATTGTTTTCACCACACCGAGGAAATACTAACTGTAAAACATCAAACAAGTCAAATCCAAATGAACGTTATTAAATATTTATCATACAAAATCATCACCACAATCCTACCAGATATTACAACTCAAAATTAACAGCATCAAATAACGTTGCCGGTCGTGTGGATAAAATGCAACTTTCTCGTCGGTTATTGAACAATCAAGAGGGCCTTTACGAGCTGCTGCGGTGAAAATAACCTTGTCGTTGTTAACTACTTTCGAAATAAAATTTCTAAAAACCTCATAACGAAGTTTACATTTGCAATACCGGGAGGCTAATTGACTTTAATAAAAAAGGCATTTAACCGATTTGTAAAAGACCAAAGTAGTTAATAAATAAGAGTTCCGTCAACAAAGTTTTGTACGGAGCTCTAAAAATACACTAGACTCTAATCCCAACTTAACTGCTGTTTACTTAAACTGAGATATTGAAATTAGAAAGTAGGTTTTCATAACAATAACAGAATTTCCCCAACGGAAAACTAGACGCACTAAACTGTTGACTTTTCTCTCGGAAAATCCAAGGTTGCCTATGTATCGAGTCCTGATAACGAGTAGATATGAAGTATAAAAGCGATGGCAAACCTTCAGTTGCATCGAAGACATCGAAGTACTCTATAAAACGTAGACATGGCGATATTGAAACACGCTACGTGTCTACTAGTGCTGGTAAATTGTTTTCTTAAATAATTTGTTCGGTTTATTAACGAAATATTGTTCATTGCTATAAATAAATAGAATCTGATCAACGTTTATTTGTTCTGTACGCTGAGTCTAGAACCTAATTTGACTTATTTTTTTTTTTTGGTATTTCGTGACATAGCTTTTATAATAATCCCAATATTTTGTAACAGGTGGCGAATAGACGATGTTACCGATGAACAACAATGTCCCCAATTTGACCTAACTATTTAGTATTAATATATATGTTTCTTTTAGTTGGCCGTCATCAGCTTAGTACTGGGTCAAACGGCTCAAGGAGGACCTCATATATCGCAGGGAGGTGCCCATGAATCTCAAGGAGGCGCACACGAAGATCAGGGCCGCGTTAAGAGACAGGCCGAACAAGATGACGACGAAGACTCAGGAGTTGTGAGCTGGACTACCTGTGATCTAACTACGACGCCGAAATATTCTTGCCAAGACTGCAATACTCGTCTAATCTGTCTACCGATTGGTGGAAAAGTGATCGGTTGTCCTAGTGTGTACAGGCCCTACTGCAACAACGGTCGCTGTTCCGCTATTCCTAGCGCAGGCTGTGCTTAAGCTGTGTTTGTAATGTTTCCAACGGTTATAAGGGGTATAATAATAAGTACTCGTTGATGCATTTATACCGAGTGCAGTGAGCCATTCAAAGCCGAAGTACTAGTTTACCTATACAATAAAGGTATTAATCTGCAAACAACTCCCTTGGCAGTGATATACGAATATTTGTCTTGATGATGGCAGCGTGTTTTTTCTAATGTAAATTTGTTGGACAGGCTAAGTATATCTTTTGAATATGACTGCATAATATAGGTATGTTTGTTTAACGTTATACTATAGGGATTTAATTGATTCATGTAATATTTATAAAATATAATAAAAAACGTTATTCAACAAATATTGGTTTTAATATTACTGACAACTGGTAAGCGCCTATTTAGGTATACCTATATCATACATTGATTATTTAATGTTATAAGTAAGAGTTCATACACTTGCTAATACTTGCGTTTAGTAGCAAAATATGAACTCAAAATTAATAATACATATAAATCGGTCCTTAATTACTGAATATTATCATACCTAGGTACTCTATGAGTGGTGTTTGCAAAAGTGCTTAATATTGAAAATTCGTGACAACAAATTAACGTGATAAATTTCCCGTAATAACATCAAAAACAAAACATGTATTCAACATCACACTTAATACAAATTAATATCATTAACCGTTAGGTACACTTTTTTAACTGTAGGTAGGTAATTTGTACATAGGATACGTCGGTCATGTCTAGCACGCCTAACAAGCATCTCAATCTCGCGCAACTATACGTCTTATTGGAAATAAAACAACACAAAGTCAAAGACGTCAAACAGGATCCTCATTCTCCACTCGACAATTTCCCCCAGCAAGCACCGCTGGTTTTCAGTGGATCGAAATCAAAATGAACTTGTTTCCTGTGTGTTAAAAGAGTATCTTAAAATCGAATAAACCGTAGGTACTTATCGTATATCAACTGTTTTCCTCACATGAGACACTGGAACGACAGTGGAAAGAATCCAATTAAGGCCGTTGTTACATTTGCAAGAGTCAGATATTGCGCAGTAATGGGAATTCTTCTCCGGCATTGTACGCGACGCTGACAGCACCCGTGTCAGACAGAACGAGGATGTTAAGTGCTCTAAGTGTCTCTCGCCCTAAAGTATTTGAAAAATGCCCGCAGGGTGGCCGTCGGTTGACTGTCAGAATACAGTAAGGATCAACAGGTACTGCGTCATAGTTCAGGAAAATAACTTAAAAGTAGTTACAGATACACTTCAGAAAGTGCATCTGTATAACCGGTTTTACTGAACTGTGACGCGGTGGGCAAAGTTTTATACTTTTAGGGTAGACCTAGGTATAACTATTTTTCAGTCGTCGGGATTACTTATCATCCTAAAATACTTTTTACGTATTGACACACGAGGTATTGTTGATAGCTCGATGTTTTGAATTTGAAACCTTGGAATTTTATTGATAATATATTTAACTAGGTACAGGTACGTATGATTTATCTCGTGGCAAACCCAATTGATACATAATATATACCTACGTATATCCTTATCTTATATTGAATAAGAGTGTAAAATATCTCAATAGATAACACCCATCGACCATAGATAGCAGTTACGTATCGTCTCATAAGCAGTGATCGTACATTTTCCAGCATTTTTGGTGCAGCAGAGTGGTGTTAACGGAATTGGTATAGATAATTTCAACTGAAATGGTAAATTAAGGTTAATATTAACGTAATTAACGCTAATTAATCATTAGGGTTGAATTTATTTATACCAATTCCGTTAACAACACTTCGTGCACCAAAAACGCTGGAAAATTTACGATCCCTGCTCATAAGATAGGTACCAGTTACCTAAATAATTTTCTAACTCGGAAGCAAAATTATTTAATCAACACAATAAATAAAATTAATAAAGTTAGCGTGGTGTACGAAACCTAACATCACAGATCATCGGGTCAAACTTCAATAGACATCAGACTTCAGTAGTCGGGTAAATTGGTTTACACGTCACTTCACGTCGGCGAACGGGAGATTCTAGGCACTCAACGCTACGAACTATATGAATCAAAGGTTTTCTAAATCCCGATGCCATTTCATGGACCTTTTTTTCTTGTCATTGAGTTAGGTATAGATTTATAATATCAATAACTCAATACTTTTGGGGTTGATACTGATATTGTGGTTTTATTTTTTTCAATGCATTTATGCACTTTGGAGATGATTTCGTCCGATGCAATCCACAACTAGTAAATGGGTAAGTAATTTAATATTACCAAAAATTATTATAAAATTCACAAGATATACGCTCACCTTGTATAATTTTGAATAATATAAGGTTTGCATTGTATAAAACCAGAATTGTATAATATTAAAATGGCTAATTTGTTTTTAAATAACATTCAATGTAGATAATTTCATGTTGAATAAAAGTTAAATTTCATAAAAATTATATAGTCGAACGATCAAAAACTATATCAGTTACTACATAGATCTAAGAACATAAATGAATAATAAATTCCGTTAGGTTATTAAATCATAGACCAATTTTATTCTGGCGCTTCGCCGGCCGCTGCCGCGGCACGCCCGCATGTCATGTAATTATTATGTTATAATATATATATATATATATATATATATATATAAGTTATTTCAAATATCTTCATTTCTAATAATTACTAAAAGTTATGAATGTTATATAAAAAATAATTAGCCAATACAAACTTTATATGTAAGTAATATATACGAAGTATTTTATAGAATTTCTACCGTATATGTTATAAACATATATTTTTTGTTGGTAGCCCTAACGTGTGTTATATGTTGTGAATGATATTCAAATTAGATTATATCAAATGTTGGTATCTATTATAAGACGCACCCCCAATAAATTGCTTTGGAATAGGCTAGGGAACCATACGAAGATTAGGACATAAAATCGGAAAGAGGACTCTCTGCAGCAAAAATAATCGCTAATAGGGTTTACCCTATTAAGCTTTTAAGCTTAGAGCATTTAATAACTGGAGTGGCCATTAAGAGCTTACCCCTCTGCCGAAAAACTTGCACAATTGTGCAAACTTTTGTATGGACTGACATGGCTATTTGTACGTTACGTGCAAATCATGTAGAAATAGCAATACATTTGACGTCTCTCCTCCACCGCAAAAATCGGCAGACTGTTTCGTAAAGAAAATGACAGTGATGACATCTCCAGTTACTAAATGCTCCAAAGGTAAAAGAGAGAGGCTGATAACAAATTTTAAAAGGAGAAATTGATTTATATGATTTATTTTAATATATTTACAAAATTTGATTATAGGTAGGTACATAACCTAATAAACAATCAAACTATCAGACCTTAATAAACGTCAGTGACTGTCTCAACATCTGCGCAGTCCGCACTGGGTTCTTCAGCACATTTTCCATCAACGCAGTAAGGTGTCAATCCAAAGCAGTTCCTCAAGATCCCCCCTTTAGGCGTGCAGTACGAAGTGCTGTAGCAGTCGTTACATGTGGGACCATTTTTATATATTCCGTATTCGAATTCGCACGCAACCCATTGTGGAATCCATGGCAAATTTGGAGGCCTACCCACGGGAATATCGACGACACGCTGCGAGTTAACCATCGCGATTATGGTAATCTGAAATTATTAAATAACACATGATATTCTGGGAAATCGTGGCACTGATTTCAGGAGGCGTATTCTAATTGTAATAGTAGGTTACCTATGAGTTCGGAATTTGTTGTTGAGGAAACGTCACTATTGACACTGAGGGATCATATCCATAACAAATCCAGATCGAATACATATCCTGTTATTAGTTATTACAATTAAAATACGCATCCAATACACTTAAATGTTTTTAATTATAATTAAGTATATTACAAATAAATAAGATAGGTACCTATTACGTAATAGTGCCGTCTATTTAATAATTTAATTCTTTAAACAATTGCAGGTTTCAAAAAATACATATTTACAATCATGCCATTTACTACTGCAAACTAAATTTAAATAAACTGATTTTAGGTCGAGTCAAATAAACAAAGTTCACTTACCACAAAAAGACTAAGTTTGATGAGAGCGGCCATGGTCAATCCTTCACTATTGCAACACACGCCTGATTTAAAGTCGCTTGATACGAATCTAACTTATATATTGAATGAGACAAATCTATATCTTCTTTTATCAACTGATACCAAATGCTGCTGTGGATTTTCGGGGTGAATCATTATCCATATCAAACGGATATATTAAAAGATTACAATGACATCGTGATTATTTATCATACGACGATACTACTATGATCTTACGAGAGGCAACTGAAGCTGGATATCTGTTTGATTTGACACAAACCTATCGGGTATAAGTGCATGACTAGTGGTGGGTTTTTTTTTGTTTTTAAGTAATGACTCGTAGTGGGTTTTTTTAAGTGGATGACTCGTTGTGGGTTTCAGTGGAGGAGTGGTGGTGGACTTCTTCGCTTGCATTCTTGTTTAGGTATATGTAATATCTTGTACGTCACATCCGAGACAATCGGGCTTTTGAAAGCAGAAGATTAAAAGTTTAGGAGGAACCTAATAAGGAACGTTTGTTTTTGTGATTCGCCCATATACCACATAACAAAAATATAATAAATTATTTTAGTAGTAATTAAACCGGTCAAGAGAAAGCTCTTTAATTTGAAAAACACGTGGCGCTAGGATAGTTTTAAATAACTAACTATAGGTAAGTATATTTTTTACGAAAAAGGTGACCAATCACCAATTAATAAGGGGATGAAAAAGATTATGTTATAATTATAAATACCTATCCAACTTTGTTACATCATCGCAATTTGCCAAAATATTGTTTTACAAATATAAACTAAATCAATTTTTATAAGGTAGATACAAACATTAAAAATAAAATAAACTAACTTATCTATAAAATAAAACTAAATTAAAACTAAAAACTAATACTAATACTAATAAATAAAATAAAATTAAAATACGTCTAAGAAATTGGGCCCATAATCAATTTTAACAAGCTTTTATTAGGTCGACCTGTATGTAACTAACTGTAATGGAATCTAAGGTAACTAATTTAAACATCTTCCAAGGATCGTAGCGTCATGAAAATTGGCAGCTGTATGTAGTTCTGATGACAATACAATAATATGGTACTGTCGAACTGATCTGATGATGGAGACAGGAGGTGGCCATGGGAACTCTGTGATGAAACAACGCAACCTAATTGTGTTAGGGGTTTTTAGAATTGTCTCGATGAGTATTAGTTGTCTGTCGTAAGCAAAGTACAGTCAGCGATAAAAGCTTGTACCAAAAATGAATTTTTTGCCAAAAACTTATTGTTTAATAGCTAAAATGAAGTTAACCACGGACAGCAAGCATTCCACTGACTAGTGTGAGTTTCTTAATTATTGTGAAAGTAAACGGCAGGTATTTTGGATAATATTTTTGGGCACCTGAATCAACTACAACGTATGAAACTGGAGATCAAAGCTTCAACCATTACTCAGTATTAGTTAGAATTAGTAGTGGTTAGTTGTTTTACGTAGGTTTATTCCAATAAGTATTTTACGAGTCGTCTAGCTTCTTTCCCTGCATTTAAACAATTGATAACGTCATTTAATTGTAAAGACTACCTCGCCTGTCCCTAATTGTTTAAGATTCTATTGTCAACAAACACGACTCACGATTCGTATGTTATCATTGTTCGGAAGTAGGTATTCGAGCGACATAACACGCAAAATGAAAGCATTTCTGTGCTAACTTGTTTACAGGAAGACGAGTATAGCACTGTTTGCTCTAGGCTCATGTCCGCATAGGGCTGACAGTCAGAACACCGTAAATGACTTAATGTTTAAACGAGATAACTCGAAACTTATTAAACAGGTAGCCACGCAACACGATGTTTATGTTATTCGAAACGTTGAATCTCTCCTAATTTTTGTTCTAGAATCAAAAATCTAATTTTACAAATAGATAAATATGAATTTGCTTTTTTTTAACATAGAAAGTTTTGGGTTGAAAACGGCTATTCACCTGTTATCCCAAAGTTTCTATGAATTGGTGCCATTTTAATGAATGAATGAATATATTAATTACACCAATTACCAATTGTAAGTTTCTGTTTGGCCCAATAGTTGACTGGTAGAGTATGCCTTATGGCATTAAGTATGCCATTTGTACTTTCCTGTATTATGCAATAAAGGCTAAATAAATAAATATTCAATAACCTAACCTAACCTAACCAACTTCCATTCCGAAACAATTCGTAAGTGAATGTCGAAAACAAATATTGTACTAGAATGTATCACTGATCTGTTTACTCTCATGATAATTTTGATTGGAAATATGCCTCGTGTAAATTTTGGCCGTAACCTTGTCTGTTATTTGTAGAAACCGACCGTTCAGTAAGTTGTCTTGTTTGCACCAGAATTTATCAAACCCGAAATTATTTAAATTCTCGTTAGCGTCAACTGTGTTACATATAAAATGAAATGATGATTAAAGAGAAAACTCCATTAATTTTAATCCCACGCTAGACCGACATCCCTACAGATTAATTAGCATAACTCCTTTATATGGAAACTGTATATAATGTAGAGCCGCTGAAAATCAGCCACAGTGGAGTAATTGGCAAGGAATATCTCTAACAGTCCAAAGCACTCGGAAAATCATGTTGAAAATTCCACTATCTGTCCTGGTCACGATTGTGGTAAGTTTAGTTTGAATAATAAGGAATCTTACCAAGGTTTTAAGGCAGGGACACACTTATCCCACGTACGCAACGTTATGCAATGCATTATGACATCTGAACCCTGAAATTTGTATGCTTAGAAACATATGTACTTGCGTTGCGTTGCGTATGACAAGTATGTTTCTAAGCGTACAAATTTCAGGGTTCAGATGTCATAATGCATTGCATACGTTGCGTACGTGGGATAAGTGTGTCCCGAGCTTTAAGATCGCCTCTTCGTTCCAGATTAAAATATCTTGTATTAGTAAGTAATTATAATTTAGCTATCACAAGAAGAAAATATGATCCTTCTATCATAGGTATATTTTGTATAAATCTAGTGTTATTCATAGATATAGAGGTACATATTATTGTAGATACCTACCTACACCTAAATTACATGTGATCGAACTACATCGATAAAGATAAGATTAATTTCTAGGTTAGAATAAAAACCCTTGTTTTTAATGTACTTACACCTATAGTGTAGTACTAGTAATATTTTTTTTATAAATATGTATATAATATTTTCAGGCGACCCTCAACCTTTCTCTAGCACAGAGCCAAAACGATACCAGCTCCGGTGGCCAGCATAGTTTCTTCGGCATACCCATTCCACATTTCCCATTCCTACCCACTTTCCAATTCCCCCCATTCCAATTCCCAGGTATCAGAGAACAAGAAGCCGGGGGCCCACCCGCTGACGCTGCTGATTCATCTGCAGACCATGCTTCCTCGGAACAACATGAGCAAGACCATCAGGACAGATTTTTCTTCAACCTTTTCCGCCCGGCTTCGACATTAGTGTCTTGTAACTATACCACGCAGGCAAGTTATTTATTTATTTAAACTTTATTGCACAAAATATTTACAACAATGTATAAATGGCGGACTTAGGTACCTAATGACATTATCTACCAGTCAACCATATGTAATACAATTCGTACAGATAGAGAGAAATAAGTCTCATAAATTTCCAAACGAAACGTAGAGAAGGCTTACAAAGGGGCTATAGCATAAGCTTAAAGCGCTTTTACATTACCCGCTGGGTAGAATGTCGCATCCGACACTTTATGGGGCCCACTGATTAACAGTCCGCCGGACGGTATCGGTCTGTCAGTTAGAACAAAATTTTGACAGTTCCGAACAACTGACAGGCCGATACCGGCCGGCGGACTGTTAATCAGTGGGCCCCTTAATCCTGATAAATCAATACGGGACTGACATATGTCATGTGACAGTCCCGTATTATTTTATTTGTCTTTAGTTTATTTATTTTTTCACTCGGATATTATATTACACCGAATTGCCTGCCATACGTTACATGATGAAGTTCATCACTGCCGTCACAAAGGTCTAAGCCTTGGGTAGGTAGCATACAGCAGTAGGTAACATTACTGCCAGCATCCCACAAACAAAAACAAATGAGCAGGTTAACGGGAGGCGGGAGCCTTGTCTCGCTAATTGGAATCTCGTTAGAGACAAATGAAGAGGAAAGAACATGTCTTAGTCACTTTAATAAGAAAATGAGATTTTAATCTCAAAATGTAGAGCTCTCGAGTCTCGATGAACTATTAGGTACAACTTCTGTTACCGTTGTAACTATAATTTTAACTCCTTTCTTCTCACTTTAAAAACACCTATATTTACTTACACGAAAATAATATGGTTAATTTATAATTACATCCATCGCTTCTTTTAAACCGCGATAACTCAAAATACAACATTTTGAGTTATCGCGAACACAAAGTGACTAGACATGTTCTTTCCGTGTTACTAGTGATTGCAATCCGGATTATTCGAAGTTCAAAAATCCGGATTTCGGTGCGTTTGAAAATCCGTTTTAAAATTCGGATTTTGAAAAGAAAAAACCGGTTTTTCGGATTTTTTCCCACCAGTACTAATTTGCTCAAAATTAATGCTAATGCGAAATAAAAAGTGGTGCACATGAAGCGGTAACGCGGGAGAGCTATTGCCAGCCGGGCATTGCGCGTCGCGCACTCGCTCGCACCTGTATGCTTGCCCCGCGTCCGCTTTTTTTATTGGCGTAGCAGCTCAAGTAACAAAATTTGGTACTATAAAAGTCCTGAGAACGTTTTGGAGCGTGCTAATTAGTGTTCATGATTAGCACTATAATGGTGTTGTCTTCTTCTTTGTCGTCACACTCTTGTCAGAGTGGTCGTGGTCGTCATGTCAGGGCCGGTGGCAAGCTTCACAATCCGTCGCCATTCCTCCCGTACTGTAGCCCTTCTTGTACATTCATGGCGTGGTTCATTGAAAATGGTGTTGTAAACGTTTACAAAACCCCAGATAGGCCCTAGTTTTATCACTGATTTATTCTATAAACATTACATAAAGGCTCTCACGGTGATAAATCAGCTCTATGGTTGAAATGTAAAAGTGACGAGAAACGCTCATTAGTACTAAAATAGTGCTGTCTGCAACGTTTATGTCGCAAGTTGGAATTATAAAATTAACCAATGAAACATGTTTATAGTGCTATTTTGCACCGTAAACGATTCCAGTGATCTTTTTTATCATACTTGCGTCGTGGGTGCCTAAAATATTAACACATTCAATACCACTAAGTGCTACGGGTTACGCTCGTAGCGCGTAGCCACGGTTTCGTCGTATGTAGCGCGTAGTCGCTACGAACAGTGTACCCGACAGTCGGGTTCTTGGTGTTGAATGTGTTAAATAAGTTCATTCGCCATTGTTTCTTATAGTGACATTTGTATTTAGGTAATAAAAAGGATGTACTAAAAAGCATTTGTGGACCGTTACTATGCCGGTACATTGTACATGCGAAAATAATTGTATCGATAGTATCATTATGCTGATTTCAAACTTGACAATGCGCTCTCATAATTTTCATGTTTTAATTAAATTAAAATTGATAAAATAAGGACTTGTTCCAACTGTGGCTGCTATAGTACACATAGGCTCCAGCCGTGCCGCTAATGTGCTATTATGGCAGAAAACAGCAGCCATTTTTTAAGTTACGATTTAAGTTATTTAGCAACGTACCAGGTAACTTTTATGGTACTATATAGCACTATAGAAAAACTTTCATGACTTTTAGAGAACTCTTCTAGCCTTATAGCGATGTTAAGAGAGCTTTTAAAAAGCTAAAACGTTACGTAATGGTCGTGCAATGTCCTTTTATAGTGCAGATTGATCCTCTAATGGTGTTTACGATACTGCTACAATACTAGTACTATAAAAGTTACTTTGACGCATTATTAGTGCAAAATAGGTACATAAAAGCATCCGTAAAGTCGTCTATAGTATTAAATAGTACCATAATCGCTTTTTGCATGTCTATTACAGTGCAGCACTTTAAAGATTCTTTTGTATGATCCTATAAGCGTTCTAAGAGCTAAATTATAGTACTTAAAAGGTCTTTAATCTTATAGAAACAAAACGCTTTGTTAAAAACCTTTATAGTACAAGCAGTCACAATGGTTACCATTATAGGCCTACTATATCACTGTTTGGTGATAAAATGCCTTAGTTATAGAACCTTTTGTTACTTGGGAGTGTACGTATGTATTTTGTTTTTATTGTTTTTTAAAGATTTTGTTATTGGCGTAGCAGTGTACGCATTCTGTTTTTTTATTTTTAATAATAACAACTTAATTTGATTGTTTGTTTCACTTTGCCTTTATGCCACATATTCCTTTCTTAAAATCCGGATTGAATCCGAACTTCGGATTTCGGTCAAACCAAAATCCGTAAATCCGGATTTGAAAAATGTTCACGGATTTGCAATCGCTACGTGTTACCCTTGAAGTTGTTTTTAAAATTTTTCACCCATCGATTTTAAAACGATTTTCTCATATACTTATTTTTAAAATTCATAAGTTTTCTCCCCGCAGGCCGGCGCCCGTTGCACCAGCTGCACCACCGCGTTGACCTGCGGCTCCGCTAACGTCGGCCGTCTTCAGGCCTGCCGCGGCTTCTTCCCCTACTGCAACCTCGGCCGGTGCTCTTTCTTCCCTGGAGAACTATGTTCCAACTCTACTGGTTAAATCAGGTACAGTACTTACCCCTACTAATAATATAAATGAACTCTATCCCCCTTATTCATAAAATGTTACGAACCTAAATTAATTAAATTATGATTATCCCTTTCATACAAATAAATAACTCAAAATGTTTTTTTCAGAACCTGGCCCTGAACCTCATATTCGATGAAAAATGTCAACGACATTTCGTTAATGTAATTAGAATTCATAGGGAGTAAATTGTTTTAATACATAAATTGGCGAAATAGTTACATGACTTTCATTTTTATTATTTATCCATGCTAAATCAGGTTTATTTTTAAAATTAAAACAACATCTTGGCACGGTTGTCTATATTTATTTACAATAAACACGACAGTAAAATTGAATACTTATTATAAATCCATTTTAAAAATATTAGTGATATAGTTACTCGTACCTCATACCTACTATTCAGGAGAAAGTACTAGGTACCCTGCGGTAAAAATATTATGATTTTAAAAGTTATTATCGTTCTTATGGTCACATTCGTTCGTATTATTGTCAATTTTTTTAGCCAAGAAACGTTACAAGAACATGTAAATGTTTATAGTAAATATTATTAAAGGTTTTCAATAGGTACTGAAATCACGCGAAGAAATCCTTTCTCTTATCACAGGCTCCATTTTTATTAATAAAGAAAGGAAAAGATACGTCGCATTTTTTTTGTTAAGCAGGTGTCTTAATACCAACGGCAACGTATCTTATATTATCTTTATTAGTAGAAATTTCCCATTTAATTCCATAACTTATTAAATTATGAAAAGCAATATATGTTCTATATTTATTTGTCAAACACAGCTAGTCTAGTTAGTCTCCCTAACAAAAGTAAGACTTTAAACTACATGGATATGTTGGGTTTGAATTGTTTTACAATCTTGATATCGATTAGCGGTAAGAGATCAAAAAAGCTCTTTAATTAACATTGTTATTATATAACAACTGCAAGAAGACACCAGACAGTAAATAGAACCTTATAGCTATTATTTTTATTTAAGAAACTACGTATTTGTTATATTGTCAAGACTATCATGTTTTTTACGTTTTTTATCAATTCTTGTATTGTGATTGACAACATAAACTTATTTGATTAGCTAAACTATATCTGTCACAGGTTAAACTGGCCAAAGTCGTTTTGTAAAAATGTCCGATATAACCTAAGTATCACTAGCCTATTTAAAACTTATATCCATGCTTAATTAATTCATTGTCACAACAACATTTAACATCGATACATTATAGTGTTTCATTTAGATTAAATTTATTGTCTATACTATATCCGGTATCCTTTGTTCCTGCGATGTATAAAAACTATAAAGCAGTGGTAATAATAATTCAAACAAATATGGACACATTATTTTAGTTATGAAAGGATTGGAAACGCAACATTTTATTGATAAACAACAGAGGTTAAATTCCGCTAAGAGAACTTACAGGAAAAACAGGAATTTATTCATCATCTAGTACCTAAAATATAATTGATCTAACTGGTTCCCATCAATTAATTGAGTCCATTGGTACAATACTAGATGGAAAAGGTACCCTTAGTTGTTTTAGTTTTTCCAGCTTGAGCATGAGGCGCGTCTGCCATAACGGATATCTTCAACCATTTACACTACACAACGGAAAGAATACCACGATTAATTTGATCGTAACATGCCGTAGTATTGTGCAGACGGTGAAATCCTCAAACATATATCTAAATAGTCACCCAATTGTACCTAATGTACATGCGATCCACAATAGAAAATGCTTTATTCAGTACATTCAAGAACAAGGGCTGAATCCAATCTTGTTTCCCAACCTAAGATGAAAAGATATTACTTATGTCAGCTTTAAAAATATGAATCGCAAAACTTGACCTTGCCTTTTACAGTCATTCAAAAACCCGTCACATGGCATAAGTCACACGTACGCGGTACAATCAAGGGTACGTACCGAAAATACGTTTACTCGACCTTCATTTTATGACAATAAGGTCGTGTATACTTATTTTAGCCGTAGCCCCATCTTTACCCTTAAATATACAAGCTACACCTATTTAGATATATTGTCCGTAGTTTAGTCAGGCATTAAATGAGTTATCGTGCGCCGCCGCTCAGCCGACAGTTACATGGCTACTGGTTCTTGCGTCGACCCGGCAGACTGCTGTTGGGGTAGTTCTTCCTCAGGAGAATATTATCGACGGCTGGCAGCAACAGGTATCGCTTGCCCGAGTTGTGATAGGGAAGTTTGAGTGACCTAAAGTAATAGAACTTGGGGACTTCCTTGGTGTTGGGTTGCCACCGGTTCTTAGCGAAGGATTCTAGGGTATTAGGGGGCGATGGCAAAGGGCTGGACACATCGTTGGGCACATCGTTGTCTAGTGGTCGGTGGAGGAGGCGGCCGGTCGGGTGCGTGTGAGCAAGTACTGGCGGCGGCGGTACGTCGGCGTTGTCTGTATCTGGCTCAGCTTCGGCACTAGGGATATATTGCCTGTAAATACACAATTCACTCAATTATCTGTCACTTCCACCTGTAAAATGGACAAATGGGTAAAGAATTACTGGGAAAATGAAAATATTTTTTTCAACATTTGCATTATACTACCTACTAGCAGGCGTGGCTCACTCCGCGATTTCGTCGCTTTGCTACAGGTAGCTAAAAGTACATCCGTTCCACACCAATTTTGGGGAAAGCCATAAGCCGCGCGTGGCGCTGTCGCCACCTAGCGGCCACATCTGTGCTGATCGTAACAGACGCGTTTTGTTAGAGAGTGAGTCTTCTGTACCTAGTACTATTATTTATTCTGTGCTACTAGTTTAAAGCTGCAATTTTTATAAAACACAAACAGCCTTGTCAGGTTACGTCAGGTAACCTGTTCGCATCCCAACTGGTGAATTTTATGTCTTAAATATTATATGTCTATAGGAAAAGGTGACTAAATAGTCATTCAATCGGAAATAAATATCTGAATAATATAAATAGCCCAATTCTCTACAAATAAATGGCTTATAGAGAAAGGATTATATTTCTAAAGTTAGCGTGAACAAGAATCGAAATTCCGCAACCAGTGTGGCTTTTGATAATGATGGATTGCTAGTTTTAATTTATTTAGTTTATACTTAATTTTAATAATAGTTTATGTTTTGTTATTAAATAAAACTTAAGTAGATGATGGATTCATAAAATTATTTTCAATTATCCTAAAATAGCGGCCTAACCCCCCTAACAATACCCTGATATTAATATTTTTGTAGGGGGCAAGGGGGCTCCACGAGGCGCCCAGCCAACGCCTAAGGGAGGCCACAGGTAACCCTCGCGCAGGCAGCTTTGTCGCGCAAAGATTGGGCATAGCAATCCAGCACAGGAACGCTGCAGACGTGAGCAGGACTATCACTGCGCATTTCGTAAATTATAAGCAACTGTTTCGTATCAGTATTTGTGAGGTTAACGTTAATTTTCTAGTCGTGTTGAAAAAAAAAACAGTTAATTTATTTACGACATGCATGGTCAAAATTAGAATACTAAACTACCGATATTCTGTGTCAAATTGAATGTCATCACGGTCTGGTTACTTTTGAAAACTCGTATCTCACTCAAGTTTTACAGTTTATTTTCTTCGTAATCAAAATGCTGTCATTACTGTTAAAGTGGTTTTATGCTTATTAATTAGGTCTTGTAGGGTGACTATGATTGTAGAGAATTAAATTTGCCCTCACCAAAAAGTTAAAAAATAAGAAAAAGTGTGGTTGTTTCACCTAAATACGACAGTGATCAATCAATTATCAGTTACTGATTGTGCAGGATTAGTCCTGCTCACGTCTCATGAATCAGCCTGTATAATAAATGTTTCTTAACATTTTAATAACATACCTAATTCCGAAATTCTCGTCATGGGAATGCTTCCTGAAAAATAATATTGGTTAAGTAATTGTATCACGACTTGGTAAAACAATCAACAGTAAAATATGTATTCATGTAAAAAGTACCAACGGTCGGTCGTCGATAAGGGCTATTTCAAATAGCATCTTTATGGCAGTAGCACCTTAATGTCAACCGACACAAAGGTACACTTTGCTTGAAAACGACACAAATTTGCAGTCACCTACTAAACATTAATTGTAACGCTCGTACCTACAGGTAAATTTACGAAAGCTGGCACGAATTCAATTAGTTATTATTTATCTATAATTAAGGCGTCTCCAATTAAGTGGAAATGTCAAGTTGCACATTCCACATATAAAACACAAAATAACCCACCCTATGTCGGGTGTAGGTACTACTTTTTTTTTAGTTTGGCATAATTACATTTTGCATGTTTTTCTTCCTGAAACAGTGAATTTAGTGACGTTACTAGCATCCCTAGCTAAAATTTAATCGAAAAGACAATTATGATAAACATAACGAGGGCGATTAATAGTAAAGCGAGCCAATAATAAACCAATTCAGTGTCAGCTTTAGTAAATCGACCAGTAAAGTCTCTATTAGAACAGTTTCCTACCGCCATGCCAGTCTATGAGTCTACTTAGTTTTGCATTTCCCTCTATGAATGTCACTAATTAGCGACAGTGGCACCCGACGCTCTAATGACGTCAACAATCATGCGACATTAATTTAACTTTACTATCTCGATGCGCTAACACGATTTATCTATTTGCCAGGATTTAACTCACTCATTTCTTGTAAACATACTTCCCTAAACATGTATACAAACGCTATTTCACAATATTTTGGGCAGCTCGAGACTTCGAAAACATTGTGACGTGGCCACCATAACATGATTTTCCATATACAGAAATCTTAAATTTTGTATTGTTTTCGTTGCAATGTCAGTATATAAAGTTAGTAAGCCTATAAATATTAATTAAAATGAAATGAGAGTTAACAAAACAAAAAACCTTTTTAAATTGTGTACCTATATCAATTAGTGTACCTAAGTAAATAAGGTAAATAGCCCAAACATAACAATACGAAATTTACGATGTCTGATTCGCTTTTCAAATAGGCGACATACAAGGTGGTAACAAAATCCTTTTCACCTCAGCAGCTCGAACAAGGGTACTTTGCTTCTTAAAAACAGTGAGCAAAATGCGATTTTGCTCACTGAGTGAGACAAAATGACATTCAAGTGACCATTATAGTCAAATGTCATTTCAACATGCGGGGTCTAATACAAGTTCGATATACTTGGGTTCTATTATCTCTGTCCCTCTAGGTATGTTCTCACTGCTTAGGGTGAAAAAATTTGTGTACTACACGAGATCAAAGTTATTTACATCTCGTGCGCTTTTGAATCCCTTACTACGCTCAAGATTCTAAATTAGATTCACTCGCTACGCTCGTGAATCTATTATAGAATCTTTCGCTTGCACGGGACTCAAAATAAGCACTCGAAGAAATATCAAACTTTGATCGCTTGTTGT
This sequence comes from Cydia splendana, assembly GCF_910591565.1. Classification (NCBI taxonomy): domain Eukaryota; kingdom Metazoa; phylum Arthropoda; class Insecta; order Lepidoptera; family Tortricidae; genus Cydia; species Cydia splendana. Next base: position 9,655,160 of record NC_085974.1, read on the forward strand.
ACAAATAACTATTTTTGCCCGATTCGTCGCGAACTGCCTTAAAAAAAACGCTTTTTCTTTCAGCACTCAATACACATTTATCATGCCTCTATCATCATCCTTAAAACTAAGCGCCAATCCTATTTAAAGCGTTGAAGCTGTAAAACTGTCCTAAATAACTACTGAATCAAATTGACAATGACACACACTAGTAACATCGACGGCTATTATTAGATCCGAACTCCACAAGACCTGTACAATTCCTGACTAGGCCATAGCAGTCTAGCGCGGCCAGACCTACTATAGCGTCCGCCTGAAAACCTAAATGACGGTAGTAAGCCTAACCGGGCCAGTGACCCAATGTGCCGCTTTGCAAAATTATCACGCACATCGTCATCATCATCTGTAACAGACGTAATGAAGGCACACAAAATTACCTCTCTATAAATTCAAAGATTATTTTTTATGCTTCGTCTAATGTACACTTACCTACGGATCGTTTGTCTTCATTTTCTGTGTCCTCGGAGTCATGAATATCATTCCTATCAATGACATCGGGGAGAGAAAGAATGTACCTTTTAGTCCTGGTACTTTGGTCTCCCATGGTGGGCCTATACATTCCCAACACCGGCAAGCCAACAGACCCTCGTTTAAAATACCAATTGTCATCCATTTCAGAAGGATTTCCATACCCAGCGTAGTCATTCTCATCGGGGTTTTCATATTCACTTTGAGGCATGGGACCACCCCGTTTGTAAACTTGTGACAGGGGAGGGAACATGTCCGGATTTACGATTTGTTGCCAGTCGTATATTTCGTTAGCGTCGATGTCGGAGGGTGGCTCTACAGGATTCTGATAAAAGGGGAAGTAATATTCATCGCCACCAGGCATGTCCTTTTTGTGCAGGTGTATCATCCCATTGCGAGCCAAGGCGGCTACATTACGCTTATCGGCTTGCTGACTGTACTGAGCTCTCCCGCTTCCGCGATAACCACCATCTCTGGCCAGCGCCTGGATGTTCCGTTTCATGGCGGAGTAGCTCCTCAATCGGGCTATTGAAGCCAAGTTTCGTTTCTCATGGGAGTCTCCGTCGTCGTCATCTTGTTTGTCGGCTTCATCATACGGTGCTCTAAAAGTGGGAAGCATTCCATTTTTTGCTAAAGTCGAAATACTTCTTTTAAAAGTAGCTGCGGAGCTTCCCCTCAAATAACCTGCTCTAGCTAGAGCGGCTATATTTCTTCTGGGAAATGTGGGCCATTGATTTGGAGCTGGCAAAGCGGGCATGCTCACCACCTGACAAATTAAACGTGTAACATTTAAGTAACTTGTATTACGTGTAATTATCACAATCATTTTAAATCTTACCTGGTCAATGTAAGAAGAGAAGGCCAGAACCACCGCGGCAACCAGTAATAGGCAACCGCGATTTCTTACTGTCCTCATCTCACGAAATTCCCTCATCTGATTGCAGTTATAAAACACAATTAAATTAAATCGACGTAATTCATTATTTGTATATTTTTATACATTAGGCTAATTAACATTTAAGACTTTGACGTACTTTTTTAAAACTTTATACGCACATAGTTACACAAAATCGTTTCCATTTCGTTAATTTCATTTTACACGGAAAACTGAAACTTAATATATTAATTTCTTCATATTCAAAGTACATGATCTCTAATAAGTTTTTATATGACTAATTTATAAATCGTACTATATCCCAAGTAGCATGGAAGTGTCGGCAACATCAATATACCAGCCAATTTAGAACTTAGAGTGATTTAAGGGACGTATAAGAGTGTCAGAAAAGATTTAAGCTGTATAAAAGGTATTTTACAGACGTTATACAGCTCAAGCTGTATAAAATCATTATAAAGGATTCTGCGGAAGCATAGGGTGCTTTATCAGAATATAAAAAATCTACTATAAAACTAAAAGTGTTGTGAGACACTACAAGCTAATTCTATCGTAAAAGCTGTATACAGGCTGTATTGTAGTAACACTTGGCACTTTTAGCTGTACAAAAGTATCTGTCAACTCCGTTTTAAAACTTTAAGTGTTGTGAAACACTACAAGCTAATTTTATCGTAAAAGCTGTATGCAGGCTGTATTGTAGTATCACTTGGCACTTGTAGTTGTACAAATGTATCTGTCAACCCCGTTTTAAAGCTATTTCTTATGGCGTAATTTTAGTCTCCTATAAGAATAGTAGTTGTATAACTTCTGTCTGTAAGGGTATTATAAAACTAAACGAATAAATGGCAGCTATAGTACAGCTTTTTTCTGTATTACTGACAGAGTCGCTTATAGCAATCTTTTGGCGTGATTTTACACTCGTATAAGTATAGTAGTATAATGATTTCTGAAAATAAGTGTATTATAAAACTAAAGGAATATATGACAGTTACAGTACAGGTTTTTTATTTGTTATACGGATCTCGAAAGAGAATTATAAATTTATAACTTATGTACGGAGAACCGAAATACAGCCAAACGAATACAAATAATCTATTATAATGCTGTTTTAATTACAAAAGCTGTAAAAGACACTCCATTTATTACACAGCACAGCTACTAAGATTATAATGCTCTCCAACTATCCTGTAGGCTGTTTAAAAATTGTCGCCATTTTACAATGAAAAATAAAACTTATTTGTAAATATAATTAAAGAAATACTTGCAAATATTTAGCAGACTAACCGTGTTATGATTACCAGCTAAAATAAATTGACTTTAGCCTTAGAATTAATATTTATAAATATTTTTGATATTCTAACCTTAAAAATAAACACTAACTTTACCGATTTTTGATATTTTCCTTATGGTCTTTCTTTGTTATTTTGCAGGCGCGTGAATATTTTGCCAGAAAAGATACACAGGTTCACAATAAATAATAATCGGCACTTACCAATAATATAATATTCCACTCAAGTCCTGTATAATATTTACTTTTACTTTTACCATCCACTATATAACACTTTATTGTCGCCATTACTATATTACGAACTAACAAGATTAAGCCATTTTAGTTTCTTAAATGATTATTTTTCTCTTGTAATTCTTTTTAAAAACTCATTTAAAACTTATATTCTTATATCGTACTTATAAGAGATTATCTGTAGTGTTAAGGTTTCCTGTTACACCGAAATATAACTGTAATGCAGCTATTATGCAGCTTATGTATTGCTTATACAGCTACTCTACAGCTCTAATAACGCGAAAGGCTGTATAATTTGGGCCCTTTTTTAACTTATAAGGGTTGTATAAGCGCTTATACAGCCTTTGTACAGCCTAACTGTACAGCTTATAGTATACAAATAAACTAGAATACAGCTTATATACAGCTTGCAATGCTACTTGGGATATTAAGGTTAGATGGAATAGGAATATAATATAAATATAGGAATAAAGTCTTCCACGGGCGTAGCCAGGGGGAGGGTTTTGAGGGTTCAAACCCCCCCCCCCCCCGCAAAATTCCAAATTTTAACATCCATAGAATTAAAATAAGAACAGGCGTGCGGCATATTTCATTGATTACTAACTATTACCTAGTATACGGTGGTTTGGATTTTGGATTTCTCCGCCATCGTCGATTATCGGATCGCATCAATTACTTTCTAAGATATGAAAAAAGTGACATTCGGGTGGCGACTGCAGCAGCATTATTCTGTTGCAACGTTACTGCTGCAGCACTGTCAATTTTCGTGATAAAATGATGTGTCTGATTTCCATACTAAAAGTAAAAATGTACAACTGTCTATCAAATTGCGTTTTTATATCGAAAATTTTTCGCGCTCGCTTCGCTCGCGTTTTCAATTACATTCTAAGATATAGCGACTGCAGCAGCATTAGGTACTCTGTTGCAAAGGTACTGCTGCGGCACTGTCAATTTTCGTGATAAAATGATGTGACTGATTTCCATTCTCAGCTGTAATGCGGCAATGAACGTCACTCAATTTACCAAAAAACTTCAATGTAATCTTGATGACCCTAGGGAGAGGGGGCACCATGGTCTAGAAATGCTTATTTACATGCCTTCCCGAAAAAAATCGAATCATTCGCGAAAGTCTCGCAACGCATTGAGTTTACAAACGGCACGCGGTCTTCCTCAGGAGTCTGAAGAAGACCACGGTGAGTGGCGCTCTAGCCAGGCAGGCCGCTTCGCTTTCGCTCGCGTGCGTATACCTTACTGTATCGTCCGATATACACCTAATACTCTGTCGTTAAAATCACGTGTAAAATTTTAATAAGGGCGAAAAAAACTATTGATTTTGGAGTGTAGTTTTATTTAGTGGTACCTAACTGTAAAATATTTTATCTGGACTACAGTCCTCTAGCATATCCATCTGTCAACTTTACTTCAAGTTCCGCCTCCAGGGGAGAGGGAGAGAAATTAGGATTAGAAATTAGCCGCTTACTGACACAGACCGAATTCCACGCGGGCGGAGCCGCGGGCACAGCTAGTCTCTAATATTTTTCTTGTATAAGGGTTATTTTATGTACTTTTAGTCGTTTTATTTTCTTGAACCAAACCGTCTATGGTTATTCGTTAAAAGTTGCGTATGTGTGTTCAATAAATCTGTACTATGATATTTAACGTTATCAGATAGTCAATTGTTTGATGATTGTTAAAAAAACTGTCCTACCCCTCAGCGTTGAGACGATAAATACAATAGGGAGTATTACTGCAATGTTCTGCCGCCAGAGTGCAGCACTAATTTGTTTAGTAAACCATAGAGTAACTTATACACTAGGCCTTAAACAGTTTTTTGACAAGTTTTCACTATGCCATTGATACACCAAGGCGGTTTGTTTACAGGTGGCCTACCGCGAAACGCGATTATCGAAATTTCTTTATATGCCTCTCTATCGATCGAATAAGCAAGAGTGATAGAGAGGCAGAAACCGAACTTTCGATTGTCGTGTTTCACGGTAGGCCATGTGATTGACCTAGTGACGCATGATGTGTCATTGATGATGATTGATGTCAATGAGGTTTGTTTACTGTATGTGCTAGTGGTGCCACCTACGCAGAGCTTTGCCTAATATTCCCTAATGTGAAAAATCATTAAATTATCCTCTATAGCGGCCCACCATACGAGGAAAATTTTGGCAATCGAATTTGAATCAATGGTATTAGAAAATAGAGTTAAATTTGTTCTGTTTAAAATCGAACGTATCAAAACAAAAACAAGTCTGTTTAATTAAGATTTAAATTTCATTGGAGGTAATTTGTACTAGTATTAGAGTCAGATCGAGATAAGTCTGCAACGATTTTGATAGCACACGCAGTGCAAGTGTTATTTTAAACGTCAAACTATGAAATTATGACGTACCTATAAATAACAATTGCACTGTGTGTGATATCAAAATTATCGCAGACTTACCTCGGTCTAACTCTAGGACATTGAACCCCAAGAGGTTTAAATCTGAATAATTATTTTCGAACACCTCCTCTTACGGCTCGGCCCTCAATCCAACTCGTCCACCCATTACCCATTGGTTACTTTCTTGCCTCTTCAACAACGTTCTACTGTCCTTGCTTCCGTTCCGAAGCAGACTCTAAAGTACGAATACTATTACGAATCCATAAATTTGCGACAAACGCAAATATTTTCTTTGATTTGGATGTTCTCTAATTTACTCTGTGTAAATGAATTTATTTTCTATATTGTACACCTCTAGGCATAATATATCCTAGCAGGTAATACTGTATAAAAATATATAAACTTATTTTTATTTTACTATTTTTACTGGCTTTCTTACCTATGCTGTTATACAGAAAGCCAGCCACCTGAGAACTCACGATCGTCGCCCTCACTAGCCAGTGTGAATACCCAGTCGCCGAGGCCGAAACCGGGTAGGACAGGATGATGATGATGATGATGATACAGAAATTAAAGATTTTTACATTAGGTACCTATATGGTAACATCAATTCAAGTAGGTATGTTGCAAGTCACTGTAATCTAAAGATAAAGCTACAATCGATGGCCTTTTCCATCTTTGTTATCTATATAATCTCAATAACATGAAGTTTGACTCTAATAACGTTGAAAAACCTAATATTTGAAAATATCACTATTATATACATAGGGATACCTATGTATATTTATACTATCTGTACCCTGCGAGTCCTAATCCGTCAATTTGAAAAAATTACAAATACTGAATCGACAAAAAAATCTATATAATTTTTACACCTCACAAAATTTTACGACAACCGGTTGAGAAATGCGACATGTAGAGAACAGCTGGACGGACATTTATGAGTACGAAAGCATTTCTGCCCAAGCTAGCCTAAACCTTTTTTTAATGTTTTACATCGAAACGAACATGTTCGTATATTCTTGCATTGTCATCGGAATTACGGAAATATCCTTTCAACTGAATCAGATACCAGGAAGTGGTTTATATTAAAAGTTACAAAGTAAAATAAAGTAAAGTAGGTATTTATTAAGTGTTAACTGTGTACATAAGATGTCATATACAGATTTGAAGCACACATATATTACATATATACGCAGTGAAGCTAAATAAAAGTGTGTACAACTTTCCCGTCGTTTTCCTTCTTCGTCACTTGGGTAAACATATTAAAATAAATACAAATTTATTATTTATTAACGACGCCCGAGCGAAAAAATAAACTTAAAATTGCGTAAAAATTGCAGACACTTCTGCGGCTGTCTAAATAATATTTAATTGAAATCGGGATCAAGGGTTATCAGGTGTTTACTCAGGCCTATATTTCGGTTTTATTTATCCAGGTTACCTTGATTATACTTTCGGCATAAACAAATTTTCCTAAAAAGGGCTTCATTTTCTTACTGCCGAGTTAGACTATTTCATATTAATAGTTTCATAATTATAAGTATTTCATAATTAAATTTGCGTCCTGATTTTACGTTAAGGGGCCCACTGATTAACAGTGCGCCGCACGGTATCGGCCTGTCAGTTGTTCGGAACTGTCAAAATTTTGTTCTAACTGACAGGCCGATATCGTCCGGCGAACTGTTAATCAGTGGGCCCCTTAAAGATTTCGGGCCGCGGGCCGCAAGAACAAGAGTACCGAACTGTACAATAATTCATATATTATTAAGTAAATGTTATTTTTATTCTAGCGGTAGGTACAATAACAGAGCTCCTTTTTGTCTTCATCGAAACAATCATTGTAGCTCGTCAACTTCAAATTTTGTCCACGTTGTAGAAGTTTGGACTGATCATCTACCAATAATTCAAAACTTCGCTCTTAAGTTTAATTACTAGATCACAATCGATCCTAATAATAATTATACTGGTACATTTATACAACATACAGTACAAATTTTTCGCACAGCCAATTGTCACGTAATAAATAATATTATTTGCATATTCATTTTCGATTAAATTATCAAATTAGACTATTTAAATATTTAATTTATTGTTTCCCCAGCGAGATTAATTAAACACTGTACCTACATTATCAAAAACGAGGTGCAGGTGTACTAGGTAGTGTAGAAAGTAGTGATGTACCGACTATTGATTTGGCCGACTAGCCGACTAGCCCACTAATCGGCGCTCGAATGGTGGATTAGTCGGCAGACTAGTCAGCCAGATCATTAGTTTCGTATAAGTTCAGGTGAAAAACAATAGTTTTGCTCCTTTGGTTGCGCTATTCATCATAATTTAGCATGGCTAAAAGGTGTTCTCTACAGGTTCAAAGACCTATCACAAGAATCTTCGTTCAATTTCTGTCTTTAGTTCTTTTATTTTGCAATCCTAAGCATACCGTCAGTACAGCTTGTAGGATGTATTTCCAAGGCTCTTTCCCGTACGTAGTCGCCAGTTAAGAACCTATCCCCTGTTGTCAGTCGTCTTTACGAGCAACGTGCTAAAAGTCTCTAAATTTTGCAATTATATTAATAGTTCCTCATGGCTCCACCATAAAAAAAAAACAAAACCTGAATTTAAAAAAATGTAACTATCGAACTTGCACATGAAATTAAACGACAATCAGTTGAGATCGACCTGTAGAGGAAAATATCAGCCCACCAACATACGATAACGATCAAACGGTCAATTATATGAACAAAAGTTTTCGTATGCACCCTGAATAAGTATTTTAGTAAAATAAATATAAAACATATGGTAAATATTGACTGTTGATTTCTTACAATAAATTAAAATACGCTTTAATTTTAAGCCCAAAGCCCAGGTAAGACATTTGTATATGTGTGTAACGAGACCTCTAGGTCTTGTCTGGTAGTCTTTAGCATCCAGTGGGCAATTGTACGCGCAAATGGCGCAAATCACCAGTAAATGTCCGGGATTGAGACTTTTAGGGTTAAGGGTAATATGCTGTTAAATTATGGAAAAAAAGATTTCTTAGGGTCGGTTGCACCAAACCGCCTGTCCGTTAAAGCGTTCGCAACATTTTATTGTATAGGAATTTTCATAGTGATGTTGATCAGTCTGTCACATGTGGTTGGTGCAACTGGCTATTAGAATACAACGAGTAGTGCAGATTAAAATAGCGATATTTTATAAATTACCTACAAAATACCATCATGCGTGTTTACTTATTTTTTATTTATTTTGCTGGTACAGTCGCCATCAGATATATCGGAGCGGCCAAGGTGCTCACAAATATGAACACGCCTGTGTTGTCAAGGCGTTAGAGTGCGTGTTCAGATATTTTTGACCACCTTGGCCGCTCCGATATATCTGATGCGACTGTACTACCAATTTTTAAAAGAGAGCGAATTAGATACGTATTAATATTAAGATTAATTTATTTATTAATGGTGGTTTTGTACAAAGATGTGGTTAATGGTTCGATTTTAACTGAAAGTCAAAATAAAGTTTATTAACATAACTTTTTCCGCAGTTTATATCTATCGCATAGAAAAAAAAGCGAATTACCATAACTTTATGTTTAGCACAAATTTTTATTTAGGTAAGTAATACTTCACAAAACACGTTTTTATTTATTTTTTTATTTTTTTTTTTAAACTTTATTGCACAGTAAAAAATATACAGTGACAAAAGGCGGACTTAATGCTACACGGCATTCTCTACCAGTCAACCTTTAGGCCAAACAGAAAAGCATAGTTGGTGCGGGGTATGTAAAAACACTAAAACTTGATGCTTAAAATTAATAGGTACAAATATAAATGTAATACGAAGATAAAATAAATATATATACAACAACGATATATACGTATATGTATACAATAATTATATATATAATGATATACAGGGTGTCCCAAACTTATGGGACATGAAGGGGAAGTACCTTAAATATCGTAGATAGTGTATTTTGCTCAAAGAAGACTTTATGTTATTTTTAAAAGTTAGTCATTCTGCATTCATAGATTTTCTAAAAATTACTTGCTTTGTCTGGGAATCGAACCGACTCAAATGTCAAAAAAAAATCACCCTACTTTTATGATGCCAATCGAAAGAATAGCTAAAAAATAATAACTCTGCTTAAGTAACATTGTATTTTAAAAGAAAGGAACAACGTGAAATTAATTATTTTAATCATATTAAAACATACATGAAACTGCCGTAGTCAATTAAGTGGGTATTTTTTTGTAAATTAATTAATTAAATGCTCAAAATGTGATCCCTCTTGTCTAACGCAAATCGCCAATATTTGAATGAGTCCGCTGCCTGTTCTTTGAGCAAAATACACTATCTACGATATTTAAGGTACTTCCCCTTCATGTCCCATAAGTTTGGGACACCCTGTATATATATATATATATATATATATATATATATATATATATATATATATATATATATATATATATGTATATATATATATATATATACCTATATATATATATATACCTGCTCCTAATTTACTATGATTTAATTATGAGACTTTCAAAAAGATACTTGCGCAGCTTGCGCTTGAACGTTAACTTAGTATCGGCTTGTCGTATGCTGAGAGGCAAATCATTCCAGAGACGGATGGCTTGCACGAGTTTTTCACATCGTTTATGAATTTACGTTGCAAATAGAATTGTTTAGGGTGCCAACTACATATTTTATTTAGTAAGGTGGGGTAAGGGAAACATACTTTATTTTTCTCGGTGTAAGATACGGTTTCTGTATGAGAAAAGTCCTTCTACGAAAATATTTTTAAGTTAATTTTATTTATGAATTAGCTTTATTTTTAGTGTTAGCAATTAATTTAGTTTTTATTATCTTTAAGTATCTGTTTATTTTCCCTACAAGTGTCCACCTTCCCCCATAATTCCTCTTATCCCACCTGACCTTACCTAGGTACTTCACAAAAATTTTAGACCAATTAAGTAGCTGTAGATAGATAGTCAGCTTACGATTAAATATGTGCAATTGTGCAAAACAAATGTGCAGCCACACCCAGTTCAAAAGTTCAAATTGTGTTTAAAATTTTAACCACACACAAGGTTAAACTAAATGAAGTTTTTACATACAAGCAGTGGCCGTAATACTTACGTGTGACAATAGTAATATAATATTTCGTATTTTTAATTTAAGCATGATTTGATTCATACCATTGATTCAAATTTGATTGCCAATTTTCCTTGTATATGGTGGACCGCTAGAGGATTAACTTTTAATGAGCAAAGCATTATCTGTTTGGAATTCAAATTTCATGAGCACACAAACTCAAACTTATTTAATTACGACTTAACTCCAAAGAAACCGCTATTGCTAATAGCCTCAACTTGTAAACTTCTGTCTTTACAAGTTAAATAAACTTAATACTCACATTAAAAAACTCAAATTCTCCGCCACTGCACTTTGTAAAACTTCTGGAAAGTTATCTTGCGTTTCCCGCCCGTTTTCAGGCGCAGCAGATATGGACTCCGGGAATGGTGGCGAGTTGGACGCGCCAAAGCTTTTATACCAGACTAAGTCACTCGCGCACGCGCTTTGTTCAGAGGAGGAGCCACAACCTATGCACTGCTAATTGATGGGTTTTTAAGGTCAAAGAGTTATTTCAAAAGCAGTTATAATGTGAGCGAACGATGCCTAAACACTCAGGTATATGCCTAGATACTTGATAAATCTGCTGGAGCTCATAAACCATACAAAAAAAACTGTCGTCAAACTTATTCTGTTTACTTACATATATTTTAGCGTAATTCAAACACAAGAATTTAAAAAAAATTACAAGGTAATTTATAATCTTACAATACTTAGAATAAATCTTTGCTAACTCTAAACGTAAGGCGCTCAGTATAATAAACCTGATAATTACCGGTTGTTCACTGGTTCACCGGCTTTTATTATTAGAATCTTATATGTTCATCCGGTCCAGTGCAAATCGATAAACCACTATAGTTTTTGGAATGTTAGTAGTCTTAAATGGTAATTTTATCTTTTATTCTTAAGAATAAAATCTTTAGGTATCTATCTATTAGGTAATATGTTATGACTTATGACCTATCAGTAACACTGTCACCGGCACCATAAACCATAAAGTTAAGTTATTTTAATGCCTCTACAATTTTTTTTATAAAGCCAAGCATTTAGAATTCTAAACCATAAAATGGAAGCATAAGTATGTCCGATACGTCTATCCTGACTTATACGTCTGGTCTCTAAGTAAAGACACCAAATAGCAACAAATATTTTCTATGATTCAGCAAAATATCTATCCACTACCACGCGCAGCCAGACATTGGATTGTGTCGAAAATAGCCGCCATCGCCACCTAAGCGGTTTACGGTTATAAAGCGATATTGCTTTCGGCGGAATTAAAGCTTAGCACCTAATACGTCACGGGGTTGTTGGTGTTATCGGCTTTCCGATACAAATACTGTTTATGGCTCTCAATTGCAAAATCATGGCGAGAATTTATTAGGTACGATATAATAGGTAAGCCTTAAGTAACGGCTAGTAACATTAATTAGCGATATGGTCCTGAATTACCGATAAAGGTAAAAAAACAACAGATAGTCGGACCGCAAAACATTAAGCTCTAAGTTACATTACAGTCTATACCAGTAGTGGGCAAAGTACGGCCCGCGGGCCATCTGCGGCCCGCGAATGGATTTCATCCGGCCCGCCGCCGGTCGTATGAAATAATCAGAATATGGGCTATATGGCATTGGCCCACGATTATCACAAATAAAAATAAATATTGGCTACAATTCTGGCCCACCACTTGAATTTCCTAAACTTTCTGGCCCCCCATGAAGAGAGTTTGCCCACCACTGGTCTATACCTACATTTTTATTGGAAATGTTACATAGGTTTGTATAGGTAGGTACATACTAGGTAAGTTAAGTGCCTTCTCGCCCATTAGTACATTTGAGCTAACTTTTCTAATCGGATATGTCGACTTACCTAACATTTCCGTGAACTTAATAGAATTTTGATAATAGTCTACCACTGAGTCTACCTAACTTACGTATATTTCACTAAAGGTTGTTGACAATGACATCAGTAAAGTCTAAGCGGCTTAGGAGGCGTATGGGCGTCGTATTTAGAAGGGTGAAATAGGATACTATATACAGGTAGACGTCCACATGGCCGCATCGGACGTATCGAACGCAACGGATTTTAGTATTCTTTGTAAAAAAAAGTCACACAAGTGGGTCCCACTGATCCGCACCGTCTGATGCGTGCGATGCTGCGATACGGGTCTGTGGACGTCTACCTTTAATAGTATTGTTCCATGTGTCTCATTACTTTTTCTTTCTCACCGTAGGTGTAAGTACAGTAGAGTCCGGTTAGTACGACTCCGCATATAACAACCAACCGCTTATAGCGACGAAAGTATAGGCACTTGTTTGGTTTTAGTACAAGCTACTATGAAAGCACAGCCGTTTATTACGACTCCGCTTATAACGACCGATCGCTTTTAACGACGGAAATTGACTCAAAATCCGTCCATCAAGTCCGGTTACAACGACGAGCGACGTAGTTTTTACAAATAAATTGTTGGTAAGAAGCTTACTCCGTCCCGCGCATCCAACTACCCTCCCCCTTTTGCCTATACGGAGCAAGATGAAATAGTCATGTGCCTTTTCGTAATTTTGCAAACTAAATAAAACCCAATTCCCATTATTCAGTTGAGCTTAAACTTCACATATATAATTATGTAAGTATTGGGTGACAATGCAATACATATTTTGGTAGGTAAGTACCTTCGAGCTGATCTGATGATGGACACAGGAGGTGGCCATAGGAACTGTGTGATAAAACAACGTCATCTTGATTAGATCCCCAAGAATTACGACTTTATGTTTTACGGGATTCGAGTAATTTGTGGATGACGAGTGAGTACGCGTACCTTGAAAAGTGGCTTCTTCTAAACACACAAGTCTTTCCATTTAAGACAAGGTATCGTAATACTAACGTAAATAAATATTTTAAAAGAAATGTTTTTTTTCTTCGATTATCGCATAAGTATTAATAAATACAAAATGATGTAATTATTTTGATTAAATAAAATATATTAAAATTGGCAGTTCGTTTTGTACGACTTCCGGTTAGTACGACGTAATATCAGCGGTCCCTTGGGCGTCGTTATAACCGGACTCTACTGTACTTCAAACTATCTCCATACCAATTTTCACCTAAATTGGTTGGGCGGTTTAAGAAGATGTAACTAACAGACAGATAGTATTTTTCTCATTTATGATGGGATTGGTGGGTACGTAGACGTATGGATAATATCACTTTAGTAGGGACTAATTAATCTAAAGTTGCTCGTCTTATGCAAATTTTAGACAATCCAATCCTCACTAGAGTCAAGTTAAGTTCCCCGAACATTTAAATATACCAGTCCACACTGTCCACAGTGATGCGTACTTAGAGGGACTGACAGGAACTATAAATGGCTAAAATATACGTACGTGTTTGTAGTTTGTAGAAACATTTGTTACCGCGATTACGACAGCATAACACATTGTGTTCATTTGGCCGCCAATCATTATGGAAAAATTGTCAAAAAGTTTTCATTTTATCATAGGTATATGCATACTAAAATTAATCAGTCAATTTTGTTTACACTGAAAATAAAAATTATCAAAACTCTTTGCTAGTCTTTCATATACATATAGGTATTCATCAATATGATTTGCTACTTTTTTCTACACCACTTCTTATGTATGATTTTGAATGTAGGTATGGTTTTGTAAAGGTTTTCCTATTAGGTACTTATATTTCTTTACCATTTGCAACAGATATTCCGCAGTGACCTTTGACGTCAACGTCAGCCGACCCGCCGCAGAGGCCCACGGCTCCAAATCAAATAAATTGGCCGCAGAGGGACCCGTTACGCCGGATCTTCTTACTAATCACCTACATCTACTATACGTATACATCACATTTTGACATATCATTTAAAAAATCATTGCAGCGTTAACTTTTTTAACGACATAGACGTCTAGAATTATCCGAAGAGAATTATCACAAGTTAAAAGTTGTAAGTTAAAAAATTATCATTATCAGCTTGTGACCTTAGTAACTTATTTGTTGTAAGTAATCATAAAGGGAATATTTCATGGCAACGTCTAATTTGTGAAGGGTTAAACTTAGGGTTCCCCCAAATATGTCGACGCGGAATCGGCAAAACCCGATAGGAAAAAGCTTTTATGTCCACGCAATAAGAGCGAAAAAGCCGTCGACGCGTCGGCAGGCGCCGGCCGATGCGAGCCGAGCCGAACGACGACTTTTTCGCTCTTATTGCGTGGACATAAAGCTTTTTCCTATCGGCTTTTGCCGAATGCGCGTCGATATATCAGGGGAGACCCTTAGTCGGAGATGCGTTTTTCAGAATTCAATTTAGTGGTACTACTGGTGGTGGGATGGTGGACTACTGTTTTTAGGGTTCCGTACCCAAAGGGTAAAACGGGACCCTATTACTAAGACTTCGCTGTCCGTCCGTCCGTCCGTCCGTCCGTCCGTCCGTCCGTCCGTCCGTCCGTCTGTCACCAGGCTGTATCTCACGAACCGTGATAGCTAGACAGTTGAAATTTTCACAGATGATGTATTTCTGTTGCCGCTATAACAACAAATACTAAAAACAGAATAAAATAAAGATTTAAATGGGGCTCCCATACAACAAACGTGATTTTTGACCAAAGTTAAGCAACGTCGGGAGTGGTCAGTATTTGGATGGGTGACCGTTTTTTTTTTTGCTTTTTTTTTGTTTTTTTTTTTTGCATTATGGTACGGAACCCTTCGTGCGCGAGTCCGACTCGCACTTGCCCGGTTTTTTTTAGTTGAACAATACAATTTGGCTGTAACACCTGGAAAAAAACGTTTATAACGGGCCTGTTCGGATGTTGAAAAATATTAATTGAATTGAAAACACTAAAGGTTTTAGTACAAAAAAATATATTTAGTAATTAATTGTAAAAATATTCAATAAAAAAATATTTTATATAACTACCACGCGATACGGACGGAATTCATTTTCTTACTAACGATTGAAAAATCCTTAAAGCTATTTTATATAACGATTAACTTAAAATTAAATGATACAATATCAACCAAATGTCCCAAGTACCTAAGGGATTGAAAAAGGAACAGTTCAAAGTTCACTTTTCAGCGTCGTACTCGTTCGCGACAATGTAAAAGTATCGCGGTTGAAACGTGGCTGACCTTTCTTTGTGTTTGTGCACGATCGCTCTCTCGAACAACACGGCAAAAGCTGGGCCGCAGGCTACCACTTTACTTGGAACTGTTTGACAAATATAAGCGTTGCATCTTATTTCCTGAAGAATGATTTGCTGCCTGATTTCGTTTAATGAGTTTGTAGTAATCCGTTACAATAATACCTAATACCTATAAGCTTAGTTAAAAATAAACTTATACATTATACCTAGTCTCAATATACCTACTAAATTAAATAAATACTAGTTTTGACGATTAAATTTATGTAATTGATGTGAAAATAATATATTCTCAAAACTTCAGGTTAGCAAATTTATTCTGAAGTCGATTTACTTACTCAAATATTTCACTCTACTCAAAATGGAAACAACATGTATAATAATTTCTTCAGTTTTCCCCTACTCATCCTAATATTCCTAATCCTAACGAACTTTCAGCGTACCTGCCTCATGCGGCAAAATCCGGATTTAACTTGCATGTAAGTAATTATCCCGAATTTGAAACCGCTCCACGTATTTTGCGTACGATAAGAAACCGGATTGTAAACCCTATGGAGGCGCGTTCATTATACCTACTCTATTTCGTTGGATAGGCGATGTCCTTAATTACAAACGAGTTTCCCTATGCAATAGCTTAAGATTAGTCAATTTGTTCTCAACACGATTTAAATCCTTCAGTCTCTCTAACGTTGACACGTCGGATGGCACTGTAGCATTAGTAACATTTCCCTCAGTGTCGTCCAAACGCACTTCTAGCGTACTGGCGTTCGGCGGTATGTTGCGCAAGTATTTCGATAGTGATGTATCTCGATTGGTGTTCCTTGTTGAAATGGGCCCTGTGCGATTGACTCGCGAATTCGTTTTGGAGAGAAGTTTCGTCATGTCGTGCATTTGTTCTAGAATTTCTGTAAAATAAAAAACAAAATCCAATAAATTAAATTAAATAAAAGTCGCTAGAACTGTTTTTATCTGTGCTCTGGCTATTTTTTATTTAGTTGGAGTTATATGACGTTTTCAGATGTATTTCATAAATGTGTGATAAATATAAATATTTTCGTCAAAAAAAGCTATGTATTCCAATTTCATCAGTTCTATCAGACCTACTTAATCTTATTTCTGTTTTTACTAAACAATGCCTGAATAACAAAACTTTTTTCATTGATAGGTATCAGTCAATCTCCACTGAACTCCTTGTAAGTCCCTGTAATAATGGCAAAATCTTAAATACGTTTTCAATGACCGAACAAGACCTTTGTTTACACAGATTTGTACATAAATCTTACCCAATTACCTAATATCTTTGTTTATCATGCTTGTGAGAATAAATAAGTATAAATAACTCACCTGAAATGTGTAAACTTGTTGTGTCGTCCATGAGACTCTCTTTGAAGAACACCTCGCTTTTTAAGCCTTTATTTTCCAACTGTTTCTCAGAACTCAAGTTATAACATTTGTTTAGAACCATTTTTCTTAGCGACGACCTGTTCTTTTTGGGTGAGAAATTGTACAAAATCGAGTTTTTGTGAACTTCAGTTTTTTCCTTTTTGTCAGTTTCAAATTCAGACAGGTTAAACATCGCGTCGAGCTGTACTGAGAAATTTAGCTCGTTACATTTTTGAGCTTTAATTTGATTAACTAATTTCTTCAACGGGTATCTTTTTGCTGGTGTTCTTATATTCGCAGTTTTAGCAAATACACTGCGTGTCATACAGGGTATATTTTTTGGGGAGCTAACATACGTGTTGCCAATTACAGGGTTCATTGTATACGTGGCATTCGGAATAGTCGCCTGCTCGTCTGCTATCTCCGATTTAAAGAACTGGTCATCATTATCGTCTGGATGAAGCAACTGGTTTATCCTATTAACCAGTGTGTACAGTAGTTTCAGACGTTTAAAAAGCTGCTCCAGAGAGACCTCTTTTTTGTGCGTGGGTTTTTTGACGTCATACGAATAATCGTCCTTTGAGCAGAGAAGGTTGCTGACCACCTTGCACTCCTGAAGAGCTAAGAAAAAAAATACGTACAGAATACGACACAGCTGTTAGAATAGGCAGATAAATAAGTGTAGGTAGGTACCATTTAGCCGTAAAAGTGCATGTCGACTTTATCAATGAATTCATTCATAATTTCTCCGTGCAATTTCGCAGCTCACTGGTCCCTGTACATTGAAATCACACACATATTACACACAGTCCATTAATTAGGCTCCAGTTTCATTAATTAGCTAGCCGCAGCCGTGTAGTTCAATTATATTTTTGTTTCTATGACAGACTTACATAGTGTAGTGTAGCCGCAAATGGACACAAAGTCGAAAAAAATCGTACCGTATAAATCGTATAATGTAAACTGTATAATAATAAAATAATACTTATATCAAAAAACGGTTTATTAGTTGTGTTCGGTTTTGTTTAGAATGCAATATAAAAGCTACGGACCATCGCTAACATATAGTTAAGTGACTATGCGTAAACTTTATTATAACGAACGAGATTAGACCCACACAGGGTCAGTTGAGAATTTATCATATTACTGGATGCATATATATTCAGCAATATGATAAGTGATAAGTAGGCATCTACTTCCCAGGTACGAAGTACCTGCCTATTGAAATGAGGATGAAATTAATGAATATTGAATTCTTAAATATACTGAATAAATTGCTATAAGCCTCGGGCTACTCTAAATAAGCTATGCAAAGCTGCTTATTATCGCGACCTTTAATAAGTAGATATAAGGCACTAGACAAAATCATTATAACTTCGCTAATTGAATGTGTATTATGAAAATTATTTGACTCATAATAATTCCGGAGTTATATAAATTGAACCTGTGAATTAAAGAGATATTTAAGCTGGTAAATATTAACTAAATAGAAATTTTGTATATTATATTGGTATTTATTGCGATATTAATAATTATAAAAGTTTATAGGTAGGTACAATGATGAAATTCCAAGTTTTAAAATTAAAACTTATTAACTACTATTTTTTTAAGAAGTAGGTAGCTAGGTAGGTATATGGCCTCCTAGCTGTTTACAAATGGTTAATATAAATGTTAGAAATATAGTGTATGTCGCTCAGGCCCATAATTTATGGGCCATAAACGAACATACTGTAATCGACATTTCATTTATCAAAATCATCTTAGTAGTTCCAACACTACAGTGGACATATTTCACAAACATAGCTACATAGAATGTGACAATTAAAGTATTAAGAATAGTCTTAATGGTTTTTTTAAACCATTAACGGGTACTTAGCTATATAAACAAGCATCGTATTTTTTGCTGTCTTTCTTTAATTATTATCACAGGAAATGATAATAATAAGAATTTATAGATTTAAATTAACTACTCGTATATACGTTTGTTTTTCGTCGTACGAAACGCATGGAAGAAGAAAAATAAAAATTATTCGTCTAGATACAAAAAGCGCAATTGAGCAGAAAATGTTAATAATTAACGCAAAATTAAACTAAGTATTTAAAAATATTTTAAAAAATTAATATACTTAAGTACACTTACCTTTGTTCAAGTCAGCCAGCAATAGCAGCAAACCTTCTTGGCAAGACAGCGCCTCAGGCTCCTGTTCTTTGTAGACGTCGAAAAAGTCGCGGACCACGGCGCCCAGGTTGATCACACTGCACACAACGCTACCTTCGTACTTCTTCGTGTTGAAGAGTTGCAGCAGGGACTGGTGCATCATTTGTTTTGATTTCTGAATGTAAACAAAAACATGATAGAATAGGTCGAATTTAAGTAATTACTGGGGTGAATTTTCTTTAAACGGTAGCCAATGCGCCAGTAGTATTAGTAGTAGGTAAGGTAGTACTCGATTTTTTTTATACTACCGCGAAAATCTTTCTCGAATCTTCCCGTCACCTAAGTATGTCTCAGGAGATGTCTTTGGTAGGTATGTCAAATAATTAAGGTGAACGCCCATTGCGGTTTCTCGCTTTATGAAACTATAGTTTGGCCCAGGACTGTTTCATTTCAAACGACAGAGAGAATCATACTGTCTTTGTCTTACGCTAGTACTAGCATCCAAAGGAAAGTGATAAGTATAATTTTTCTGGTTCTTACTGACTGACTTATTTTGCTTTGTTACTTTTTAGCCTTGTTGTCTCAGCAGTCATCAAGAAATTAAGTTTTACCTCTGCAAACGCAGCCGGGTCCACAATCAGGAAAACACTGTCCTTTATATCCTGTACCTCCTTACGCCAGGAGTCAGTGAGGAATCTGGCGTGCCAACTACCGGGAGACACCATCAGTGCCGGCACCAGGTGAGGGTCCAGGGCTTCTAGACTTGCCAGGCCGCTTCTTAAAGATACAATTCCTGAAATATATTGAACTGGCTAGAGGGGGTTTCACATTGGATCCGGATCGATCCGAAGTATCGCGGTTCACTGATGCGATCTCACACGTCGCTCCAGTGAGCGAGCGGGACATCGCTATATACATGCATAGCGCTGTCTCGATCACACAGCGTGCGGATCCAGTGTGCTACCTGCGATAGTTTTTTTCTGTTCAACAGTTGGGGTTAGTAGTGAGGTCATGTCATTATATTGCAAAATATTGCTGACATTTAGAATTTCCCTCAAGACTGCAAAGCATGCAAAGTTAGGGATGAATAGAGTATAAGAGGAAAAAAGGAGTGACCAAGCAAAATCTAAAGACATTTAGGATTCGTGATACGAATTTGACGCTTATGTAGAAGGCGCTGTACGGCTTCATACATTATGTGTCGTAACTTAGGTTGTCTAATCTTTACCTATGTTTGATAACTCAGTTAGGTACTACAAAACATGGCGCCGTACAGCGCCATCTACTTCACTCACAAGGGCACAGTTTTTTCTTAGACTATTGATTACAGAACACTTGTATACCTAATCAAAAAATACTTAGTACATGATTAGATTAACTATGTATCTTATAATAATAACTTACTTTCCTGATCTGAAGAACAAGATACTGCAAAAGACCCGATTTGCAAAAGTCTCTCACTGTAGAGATCAAACTCCTTTACATATTCACAATCTTCAACAATATTATCCTCACTAGAATCATGACATGGACACCCTTCTGTATTCACAAAATGTTCTTTCAATATGTCAACAGGGGAGGCACTGTTACTAAAGCAGTGAACAACTAGTGCTAGCAAAGCAGTGTTTGTGTTTGTCTCTAAAACGTAGAGGACATCCTTCAGAACATCAATTGAGACATTTACATTGGTTGACAAGATTGGTAGTTTCAGCGAGTTTAATGTGGCGGTGAATTTTCCATCTGTATCACCTTCAATGACTTCATTTATTAAAACTTTAGCTTCTCTTAGGACCTGCAAGTAAAATACATTTAAGGTTGACATCTACCACCTTTACCCTTAAATTGGCAACGGATCACAGCACACACACACACACATCACACATCAGATTATCTTTGACTGTTTGTTTTTGCATTTGAACCAGAATAATTAGCACTAATGAACTATGAGGCGTTTGAGGAGGCTTGAACTCACGATCTGCCACGTTTTTTGCCAATTCAAGGGTTCAGTAAAAAGATAACAAACAAGAGTTACATTCATTACATTAGTATCAATTGTTACTTAAATAATAAATGACTTTTTTTCTTTTATTTTAAGAGTTCTCTTTCCGCACAGACTCTATTCATTAAACATCAGCTCATTGTAAAATCTTCTTAAACATGTTCTATCATACTTTGAACATATATAATGAAATAGGTATGTATGGTCAACTGGTCACATGGGCCACTTACCACTTGACACCGAGTTTTCACTATTATCTGGTCTGACGGCAGGCAATACTTGCAAAGTGTCATGGCAGACAGCAGCAGCTCATCCAGGGCAGAGTGTAACTCCCGCATGCAGTCTAATAACTGTAATAAAATAATAATACTTACACAGACTAATATCATTAACTTGAGAGCTATTCTATCTATTGAATGTAATCCAATTTTTAAATCTATACTTAATCTTACCAACCCATCTTCCTTTTGTTGCTCATGGGAACCTGGTGACCACTAGGCAACTAATCCCAAGAATTGGCACAGGCACTAGTTTGTACAAAAGTAACTGCCATCTGACCTTTCAACACAAAGGGGAAACTATACCCTTTTGGGATTAGTCCAGTTTCCTCACAATGTTTTCCTTTACTTTACTATCATAATAAGTTCCGATAAACCATCCATCCAAAAATAATCAAAGCGTGCCTTGTTTCACTTGAAAATATTTTTTTTAATGTAAGAAAAGTCGGGAGTCATGGAAGACAAGGGGAGATGCCTTTGCCCAGCAGTGGGACGCCTTAATAGGCTAGCAAAAAAAACGTAAAGTTAACACAATAATAATTAAATACCTATTTGTACAAAGATGTCAATAAGATACTTACTTCAATTTTCCATTCAAAATACAGCTCAACATTCTCTTTGTAATCAGTTTTGTAAATAATTTCAGCCAGCTTAGAAAGAGTCTCGAAAGTATGATCCATCCAATTGACAAAGTACATGGGAGTTGTGAACGGAGAGTCTTCACAACTACTGTCATTTTGAGTATTCTGCGCCAAGTCTTTTAACTTGTCTTCAACCACCACAAGTCTGTTGACACACCAAGATAACCTCTCTATGGTGCATTGTCGACTTTCCTAAAATAAACTTCATTATAACAACAAATCTCATAATTCATGATATTAATTCATCTACCTGTTATCAATACGGTCAAAATAAAACTTAGGTAAAATCAAGTACAACAAAATTTCGAATTCAAACCTGTAGCAATATTCCTTTTTGATTTTCTTGTTTGAAGATATCAAACAAGTTAAGTACACATTTCTTGATCTGACTGCAGCACAAAGTAAACACATTTAGAATATTTCTGGCTTCCTCTTCTTGTTCTGTATCAGCTTGTAAGCGTGTTCGTATTCTAATTATTAATGGATATATCTTGCTAAATAACAAATCCTAAAAAGGGAAACTAAATGAGTTTCAGTAAGTCATTTAATGATGGTGAACAATAACTTTATTTAGAAATCATACCACAATAAACTTTGAAGCATTCGGGGGATCCCGTGGGATGTGCAGAAAATCTAGATTCTGATCCATTTTGTATAATTAGTTAATAACTTTACGAGAAAACAACTTACAAAACCTACAAAACAAAACTACTGAAATTTCAAAAATGACAATCGGTTATTTTGAGTTGCCAGCACAAAAAAGTTAAAACTGATACAGACGATACAAGTTTCCCCCAAAATTTTATTAAATTGAAGAATTGAATCTATAGATCTTCCGACAAATCGCATATGATTTGTAAAGTAAGGACACTAAGTAAAGCACGTCAAATTTAGTAAATTGGCCCGCCTGTTCCTATCTCTATCACACGCGCGTAATTATACTGCTATCCCGCCCATGACGCCGGTCGTCAACGTCAATGTGCGAGCGGAAGTGCAATATAATACGCGCGTGCGACAGATATTCTCCGCACTAAAAGCTATAACTTACTACCGCACCGCACCGAGACCTTGGTGCGGTGCGGATGTGTGTAACGGCTTTTAGCTTATTAGTGAAATAAATTCAATCCAAGGCCCCAACGCTGTCTGTTCTCTTTGACGACGCAACAACTAGTATCATTTCTCTCTCCTTGCTCTTTTCAAAATGCCGCTTGTCATAAAAGGACAACCATACTGTTGACAAGATGGACTTCAAATCCAGGTGTCCCCTTTTTAAGGAGCTAACACACTATCGCACCGCACCAAGGTCATTGTGGGACGCACCCATAAGTAAGAGCGAGAAAGAGATATCGCTTTCTCCCTCTTACTTATGGGTGCGTCCCACAATGACCTTGGTGCGGTGCGATAGTGTGTTAGCTACTTTAGGTAGCACCAGGTTGTGTATGTGTGCGTAAAAATGTATATGTGTGCTCTTTTAGGGATGTGAAAAGTCGATTTTAATGAAGTTATATATCGATAAACGCTACACAGCGGAACGAAACAGCGATTAATTGAAGCTTCAATATCTTCGTTAAACATAAACATAATTGAAATGCTAATGGATAATGAATATATTATAATATAATAAAATAATTCAATTATTTATTTGTTTATTTGTTTATTTGTTGCATACAATTAACACTTACAGTTCAACCTTACGTGCTAATTGGAATTACATTACTTAATAGCTAGCAACATGCATTATTCGAATAAATAAGTGAGTGAATATATTATAAGTAACTACATTCGATTTAAATCTATAACACATTACTGACATTACATTAGGAGTATGACGTTATTACATAAAAGAAATCAAGGGAGTAAAATAATTGATTAAATGTCATTGAAGGATAATTAAACCGTGGGATTGCAATAATTAATTAAATGTCATGTATATAAATAAATCAAGGAATTGCAATAATTAATTAAATGTCATGGATATAAATAAATCGAGGAATTACAATTATAGTACAAAGTCATAAAAATACAAATTCGGGTAAAGTCAAGCAGCACAATATGGGAAATTTATTAAAATTAAAATTAAGTCAGTCGTACATAAGCAATGTCAAATATTTCCAGCGAATACTTATTATAGCATATTAGGTAATGGAGCTAGTGGTAACGATTGATTCGATGTACCGATTTGATGCGCCTAGAAATTTAGACTCCGTCGTGAAAAAAATATCTAGGTCATTATCGCTGTCCGAGATGTTGTTAAGCAACGTTAAAGCCTGGTGAAGAGGGGACGTAGCAAGCAGGCGCGTCCGACCTGGAGGTACAGCAAAGAGACCACGGCTACGGGGCCGTAGCTGTTTCGCGGAGAGACGGGGAACCCGCAGGCTTATTTGTAGTAATAATGGTGGGTTTGTTACTTGTCCCCGAATTAATTGAAAAAAATATTTTATTAAGTACATATTTCTACGTGACTCTAAGGATATATAATCTACCATACCTAAAACGAATAGGGTGGGATAAAGAAGGGGATAAAAGCCATATAACTTCTTAAAGAGGAACCTTATGAATGATTTTTGGACTTTCTCTATTAGAACCGTGTACTGTTTTTCATGGGGACTCCAAATAACTGCGTTTGTTTCGAGTTTACTTCGAACGAAGGCGTTATAGAGTACAGTCATAGCATGCTTATTATTAAATAGCTTCGCTTGACGCATGACGAATCCCAGGCATCTGCGGGCTTCGTTACAGGTTATTGTAATGTGGTTATTAAATGTGAGCTGAGTATCAAACCATGTTCCTAAGTCTTTAATTTCATTGACGCGTTTCAAAGGCTTGCCCTCTATGACGTAAGGATGGGTTAAAGGGAGTCGAGCTCGCGTGTATGTGATAACCGAGCATTTGTCATTGTTAAGGAATAAGCCATTGTCACGCGCCCAGGTACAAACTTTGTCTATGTCAAGTTGCAGTAGGGAAAAGTCTCGATTGCTGTTAATTGGCATAGCCAATTTTAGGTCATCCGCGAATAAGAGGCACGATGAATGACTTAGTGCTGTCGGTAGGTCGTTCAGGAGAATTAAAAACAGAAGGGGCCCGAGACTACTTATTATTGCGGAACACCTATTTTAGTAGGTATTTATGTATTTTAATTCAATATCTGAACTTTCCCTTGGTTCCCTGCTGGGGCGTGACTATAAAATTGTGATCTGATAACCACAATAAAGAATAAAAGCGTTTTTGTTCATTTTAGGTATCGTTAAACCTTTGAAGTAAAATTAAAATTGCAAGAAATGTCGATAGTTTATCGATATGACTTTATCGACATGGCTACAGCAAGGTGTTTCCCATAGATTTAATATATAGAGATTATAGAGATCCCGTCTCAGCGAGCTGTCACTGTTGCCACTTTTGTTTAGTGTACGATTAACAATGAGGCCCACCTTGCTGTAGCCATGTCGATAAAGTCATATCGATAAACTATCGACATTTCTTGCAATTTTAATTTTACTTCAAAGGTTTAACGATACCTAAAATGATCAAAAATGCTTTTATTCTTTATTGTGGTTATCAGATCACAATTTTATCGTCACGCCTCAGCAGGGAACCAAGGGAAAGTTCAGATATTTAATTAAAATACATAAATAGATACCTACTAAAATATGTGTTCCGCAATAATTGAATTATTTTATTACATTATAATATATTAATTATCCATTAGCATTTCAATTATGTTTATGTTTAACGAAGGTATTGAAGCTTCAATTAATCGCTATTTCGTTCCGCTGTGTAGCGTTTATCGATATATAACAGGATTAAAATCGACTTTTCACATCCCTAAATAAAAGAGCACACATATTCGCTTTTAGAGAGAGAGATTCTTTATTTGTGAAAACACAGGTACATTGATTGATCTTACATTACAGTTTCGTAGTCTCACCATGCTCTGCCAATAGTGGCGTACAAATACTATACTACTTATAAACATAAAACATGCATTATTTTAAAATTTACAAGTTGTAAATTAAATATTAATCATTAGAATTTAGAACATAATTATACACTTAAGAAATAAAATGTACTTATACATACATTTAATTTTCATTCAAATATTCATTTATTTTATAATAACATTTTTCGATTAATAGTGCAGTCAGTTGTTTTTTAAATTGTGATATTGGTAATGATTTTAAACAATCAGGAATTTTGTTATATATTCTGGTTGCCATTCCAAAAATGCTTTTTCGCATCAATGTGGTGTTCCGTTGCTCATTGTGCAACCTCTGGTCATATTGTGATCGCGTTGGATATTTGCGGTACTCTGAGACTTTAGCGAACAAATTAGAGTTGCATTTAACAAATACTGCTATTTCTAATATATAAATACACGGAAATGTTAAAATTTTAATTACTTTGAATAACGGAACACTGCTTTCTCCGGGTTTTTTCCCGCGCATTGCTCTTACACACCGTTTTTGGGCTATAAGTACATTTTCCCTATCGATTGAATTACCCCAGAATATGATCCCATATCGGAGTCTTGAGACTACAAGTCCATGGTAGGCCGACAGAACTGTGTCTTGACTAACTATTTTTGATAGTTTAGAAAGTGCATAAGCAGATTTGTTTAGTTGTTGACATATCTCAGCAACATGAGGTTTCCAGGTAAGTTGACTATCTATTAATAAGCCTAAAAATCGTGTCGTGTCTACATTTTCAATTTTGTCATGTTTATAGTTTATGTCAATTGTATCAGTATTAATAGGATTTATGCGATTGTAGAAGTGCATTACATTAGTCTTTTTAAGATTGATTATTAGATTATTATTATTTAACCACATTATAATATTATTTAATTCTGAATTAATGTCATTTTCGTATGTAATCAGGCTATTGCAATTTATTATAGATGTGCTGTCGTCAGCAAATAGTACCATTGGATAGTCAACGTCATTTGGCAGGTCATTAATATAAACGAGGAACAGTAGGGGACCAAGCACACTGCCCTGTGGGACTCCATGTGTGACATACTGCTCTCTCGAATAGTACTTTTGTTCTGTTTTTGTCTTCGTACAGATTCTAGATATTTCAGTACATTGAGGCCTTTCTCTTAAGTAAGATTCGATAAGATTTAGCGCATTACCTCTAATACCATACATTTCAAGCTTGCATAATAGTCGGTCATGGTTAACATAGTCAAAGGCTTGAGTCATATCAGTAAAAATAGCGCAAACGGGCTTTCGTTCATCAACATTTTCCATTACAATGTTAAGAAGGTCATATATAGCCATATTAATACTTACTTATATTTTTTCTAAATCCCTTTTATTCACTTCTAAGTAAATTCAATTTGTTGAGATATGCATATAAACGATAACTGTGGCCCTAGTGAAAAAGGGTACAAGTCTTCCGCGGCTTAGGTGTAAAAGGGCATAAGTGTTACGTGGGACTTACACCCTTTTACACCTGCGCTGCCCAAGACTTGTACCCTTTTTCACTAGAGCCACAGGTTATAAATTACCTTTTCAAAATTTTTTGAAAATACTGGAATGAAGGTCGATAGTTTTGTGTACAATCTTTTTCGCCTTTTTTATGTAAGGGTTTTATCACTGTTTTTTTAATTGGTTAGGATAAATCCCCGTATAGATGACTAGATTAATTATGTGACTTAAGTGTTCGTTTATAATGTTGTTCACATATTTAACTACACATGTGGCAATACTATCATACCCGACGCTGTTGGTGTTATTAAGTAAATTTATTAATGTCTTAACTTCGTCTGGCGTAGTTGGCTCTAGAAATATTGATTTAGAGTTTTACTTTTTATGTTAGGTTTAGTCGTAGCACTAAGCGAAATATGTTGAGAGTCTCTGTCGATGAAGTGGGCATTAAATGTGTCTGCAATCTGTTGCGGCTCCGTGATCATTTCGTTGTGTTTCTTTATTGTTTGAATGCAATTTTTAGGGCGAGTCGATTTATACGAGTTAATGACTTTCCAAGCTGCTTTTGATTTATTTTAGCTGTATTTATTGCGTGATTGTTTTGTGTTGTTTGAGTTAATTTAATTATTTTTTTATACATTTTTGAGTAGTTTCTTAAGAGTGTTTTATTTATTTCTGTTGGGTGACGTCTATATTGCCAGAGTAATTTTCTTTGATTTTTCCCACAAATTCTTAATCCTTTTGAAATCCATTTCGGTTTTCCAGTATCAGTAATAGTTATAGTTTTGAGTGGGAAATAAAGATCGTATAATCGCTTAAAATTATAAGCAATGTTGGGGTCGTCAGCGATGTAGATTTCAGAGAAGGACAAGTTCTCTAGGTTACATTTGAACTTATTTAAATTATCTTGCGAATATATACGTTTTGTGGTTCGCCAAGATTATATGTATCTTTTTTCCTTTACTGGAACTTTCAGCAATTGTGCCGTGTGATCCGACAGACCAAGATCAATGACTGCAGTCTTATGACCCTTCTTTATGTTATGCAAGAAATTATCTAGACATGACTCGCAGGCCTTGTTGGTTGGTTTAGTGCTAATCTAATATCATAACTCAGCAAGAAATTTTCGAAATCTGTTGAGAGCTTAGTTTTCTTTAAAATATACATATTAAAGTCTCCGCGCATAATAACTTTTTTATTTCGTTTGCTGCAAACTTTTTTAAAAATTAAAACTAAAAACTAATACTAAATAAAATAAAATTAAATAAAATTAAAATACGTCTAAGAAATTGGGCCCCTTTGGCATGGTGCCGAGGACGCTGGCAGCATTTCCCCGCTGTATTGCGAAGCTAATACGTTGAGCGAGAAAGCTGCCAGCTCTTCGGTCACCAGTGAAATCGATAAGCCTTTTTGAAAGGTCTTTAAAAAGTTGTAGGGCATTAGGACCCCACGGGCCAAGGGTCTCAACCCCAAATGGCATAAAAATATACTCGGGGCCGAGACCCCTGTACTTATGGAATTTCTTAGACGTATTTTAATTTTATTTAATTTTATTTTATTTAGTATTAGTTTTTAGTTTTAATTTAGTTTTATTTTATAGATAAGTTAG
Source organism: Cydia splendana (assembly GCF_910591565.1). Lineage (NCBI taxonomy): Eukaryota > Metazoa > Arthropoda > Insecta > Lepidoptera > Tortricidae > Cydia > Cydia splendana. The sequence goes on from NC_085974.1 coordinate 9,684,244, forward strand.
TTTATTTTATTTTTAATGTTTGTATCTACCTTATAAATAAAAGTATTCAAATTAAAAACGACATAAAGCTAAAACTAACTGTTAAAAATTTTATCAAATATCTCATAACACGTACTTAAGTTACTATCTATTGGTGGTCTATATGCACAAATAATTATTATAGTTCTTGTAATGGAAGCTCAATGGCACAACATTCAAGTACTCCGGATACAGACAGTTTTGTGATGTCGGGTAGCTCTTTGTATTTTAGACCTGTTTTTACTAATATGCAAGACCCTCCCCGTTTTTGATTTTTTCTTGAATAGATTGACGCTAATTGGTAATTTGGTACTGTCAATAGTTCTTCGTGCCCTTTTTTGATGAAATGTTTTACGCACACATACACAGCCTGGGCGCATCAAAAAAGGCAACACTTGATTTGAAGTCCATCTTGTCAACAGTATGGTTGTCCTTTTTAGACAAACGGCATTTTTAAAAGAGCGAGGAGAGAGAAATGATACTAGTTGCTGCGCCGTCAAAGAGAACAGAAAACGTTGGGCCCTTGGTGTTTCCACATTGTTAATCGTACACTAAACAAAAGTGGTCCCCATAGACTTATAATATATAGAGACGGTGTCTCAGCGAGCTGTCACTGTTGCCACTTTTGTTTAGTGTACGATTAACAATGAGGCCCACCTTGCTGTAGCCATGTCGATAAAGTCATATCGATAAACTATCGACATTTCTTGCAATCTTAATTTTACTTCAAAGGTTTAACGGCACCTAAAATGAACAAAAACGCTTTTATTCTTTATTGTGGTTATCAGATCACAATTTTATAGTCACGCCCCAGCAGGGAACCACGGGAAAGTTCAGATATTTAATTAAAATACATAAATACCTCCTAAAATAGGTGTTCCGTATTAATTGAATTATATTATTATATTATAATATATTCATTATCCATTAGCATTTCAATTATGTTCATGTTTAACGAAGATATTGAAGCTTCAATTAATCGCTATTTCGTTCCGCTGTGTAGCGTTTATCGATATATAATATGATTAAAATCGACTTTTCACATCCCTAAAAGAGCACACATATACGTTTTTACGCAACATACACAGCCTGGGCGCATCAAAAAAGGCAACACTTGATTTGAAGTCCATCTTGTCAACAGTATGGTTGTCCTTTTTTGACAAACGGCATTTTTAAAAGAGCGAGGAGAGAGAAATGATACTAGTTGCTGCGCCGTGAAAGAGAACAGAAAACGTGGGCCCTTGGTGGTCCCACTGAGAGCTCGCTTGGAAGGTATCTCTGTATATTATTATATCTATGATTCAATCGATCAATCAAATGCCGTTATGTATTGACAATCGCATGCGATTTGTAGTAAGGTCTATGGAGCCCTTGACATTAAAGCTGGCTCACTTGCTACAGTTAAAACGCGTTTAAACCATTTTCTTAAACAAGTTGTTAAATAAAATTAAAAAATCGCTTTAGCTTTGCTGACAGATGTCACTTGACGTGAACCATCGCCATTGCATTCCGGAATTTTGAAGTTAAATCTTAGATTTTTATTTACCAAAATATTGCAATAAAAGTACGCCAAGATGAGTGAATTAGTTTGGGGTATCAAAAACGGCGACATAGATCAAGTGAAAGACATTATAGAAAACAAGGTAAATCTATCTTTGTACGAAAGCAATCTTTGTTTTTGCTTGTGATTATTGGAATCTGCACAGTCAGACGTGATGGCAAGAGAAAGCCTTTCTGTGTATGTACATATATAGTTGATAGCCCCCTCGACTTTCAAATATTACTCATATGGTATCTAAATGATACTAGAAACAACATTTTTAACAGGTGTTCACTAATTTGTTATTATTATTTTAATTGTCTTTAATTGTCATTGCCTAGATATGTGCGATGTAACTTTGTTTACAGATTTACTACGTCCTATCATGACTGTCTAAATTAATATATGTTATGTAGACCTAGCTAAAATAATTCATTTACATTGAAGTACTAATACTGTTGTTTTTTAATTTCAGAAAATAGATGTAAATGCACTGCTGGACGGGCGAGTACCCCTACACTATGCGGCTGATTATGGACAGACAGCTGTACTGAACTACTTGCTGGATAAGGGGGCAGATCCCAATGTATGTGAATAAATTTCCTTAATTACTTTGTGGTTTCCTAAATAAATATATGTGACGTCCCACGGTCAAAGGTACCTTATGGCGGGTATGGAGTTATGCATACCCCAGTAATCTACAATAAATAAGCTATCGATAACACAAAAGATCAACCTTCTAGGTTGCGTAGTTACAGAGATATGATTTTTTGAAAATAATGTTGTGAAATGAGCAACTTTACGATAGAGAAGTTTTAAGTTTAGCCGCCTAAAAAACTATGTTCCTGAAGTAAGTTACATAGTTGACTACAAATAATAATACCTTATATATCTGAGATTAAAAAAATATTGCGACTTGTTCTGTAATGCAAATAGAAACTTTTGATATCGACTGATTTATGTGTATACTAACCAATCTCTTGAAAATAAAGTTTTATTTAATTTTCACGATTGATTGCAATGAGCTCTCAAGATTTAAATTTTATCTATTAGAAAACGACACTGACAGACAGTTTAAGCAAAAAACAATACCGATTTAGAGGTGAAAATGTATTTTCTGACTTTTTCATATAAAATCACAAAATTGAATATTTTTACTTTTAATGTGACACACAATCAATTTTTCTGAGCACATATGAAAGAAATTCTGTCATTCAAATGAAATAAATCCTAAAACCGCAACTAAATACTATATTAAACCCCTTATGCCACTTTAAACTTACATAACAATAACAGTATTTGCTCCATACATTTACGAAAAGGTACCTTATGGAAATAAATCTAATAATACATCACTACAAAATATCAGTCATATTACAGTTTATCTTTTATGAATAGAAAATATTAATTTACATTAAACTGCCCCAAATTTAATTAGTTCTTCGTCATAATAATCTTAAAAAAGACCAATAATTTGTATGTAATGAAAAGGTACCTTGTGATTAAGTTACATGATGAGGCATGATGATGATGGAACAGTTAGGATAAACTAATAATATTTTGGGGTTAAGATGGTATAAATCGTCTATTTCCTATCAATAATATATTTCGGATGCTATTGAAGATAAGCGGCATTGAGGTTCAATGACCTCAGATATTCCATAAGGTAATGCGTCGGATATTGGCATTTTTCAGCACCAACCAATGGCTGATTTACTGCATGCGACCAAACCAAATGAAGATTATTCTAGTTAAGAAAGACTTGACGAGAGTAACTTTGGTATAACAGCAGGCTACTTGGATTTGTAATGTCGGTCTATGTACGGTTATAATATTTGCGAGGCGCCCCAACCAGAACTGAAATTATCAAATTAGTTTTGCAGAATGCTAATACAGTTCTCTACCAAACTTCTTTTCCCGTATTGACTAGTTTTTTTGGGAATTTTCAATCTTTTTTCCATAAGGTACCTTTTCTACTAAACTCTGAGACGACATTACTAGGCTTATAACTAACTTATAACAAAAATAAAAACAGGTAAACAAACGTTACGCATTAAGGTTTCAGATCACACAATAAAAAAAAATTGAGCATTTTTTCACCTCTTTACAAAACATTTCATATCTCCGAAACTAGAAACCCTCATAAGGTACCTTTTCCCGTGGAACGTCACATATGGTTATCAAAACCACAATGCTACTACTGAAGTAGTTCAGGCAACTATTAAATGTTTCAGTATTTGAATTTATATTGCAGTTCAAGAATTGTATTATTATCTCATAATATTTTCAAATAGCTAAAATCCAACAAGTTCAATACTTAGGATCTGTTTTTACCCATTTATGTATTTTTCCCTTGGGTAAACAATTTTAAAACTACAGTCTAATGAGCATCATAAACCTAATTTCAGATGGTTGACAAACATGGTATATCTGTGATATTGGCAGCCATATGGGAAGGCCACACCGATTGTGTAAAGACATTGCTGAAACATGTAAGTTTAAAATTACAACAAACCTGGTAGATTGATGTGAAATTTTTAACCAGCTCTCTGAACACATTTGCGTAAAGGCATCATATTTTACAACATGGAATAATGTTTCCCTTTTTCATTACAGGGTGCTTCAAAGGATGGAAAAACCCCAGATGGAACCCCATACATAGAAGCCGCTGAAAAGGATGAGATCAAGGAATTGCTAACATAGGATCTAGATCACAAAGTATCTCCGTGTAGCTCACACAAATATAGGAAACTAAGATATTATCACTAGTTCCAGTTGAACAATGAAGTAACTCCGTAATATGAACTATTTTTAAATGCATTTATTTAGATTGCAAGAATTATTTTTATAAGCTCAACATATGTTCGTATAACATACATATGTTTTAATTGTGCGTCCAGTTAGTATTGGTTAGATACAGTAGGGAAGGCCTGTTCTCTAAATTTAAAAATAAATTATTTAATATTAAGGATATAATATTCCACAAGGATAAAAAGTAAGATGTAATTTTTTAATGCTATAACAATAAACTGCAAAAATGTATGAATCTTTTTATTAACTGTACAAAAATATTTCAATCCCAAACACTTCCATCATGCATGATTATTTTCATGAATAAACTAATAATATCAACCAGACCAAAAGAATAATCACTACAACATTATCACACAAACACTTAAATAATAATGCCACAGATCTACTGCTCAACTATACTGCAAAACGTAATTCAAGACTAGATATGAGCGCCGCGCCGGCGCGCCGCCGCCGCCGACAAAATTTACGCGCCGCCGCCGCCGACGCTGCGCTATCGGCGTGGCATCGGCGTGACCTTGTTAGATACTACTACTTTCAGAATCATATAATATATATTTTATCTAGTTTAGATCTTTAACGGCGCCAGTCTGAATAGCTTATAGACATTCAAAAGGTATTTTAGGACCATATAATTCTAAAATATCGATGGTAAATTCAAACTTTTCTGTTTGGTAACCGCGCTACTAGTGTTAGAGCAACGAAATGACTAATTTTGCCAGCTGGCTAGCTCATCCGTCATTCACCGCGAATTCAATTATTGCAAGCATGGTTTAAATGTCTTAAAAAGGTGTAAAAGGGGGTTAATTTCAGATATTAAGCGTTTTCACGCCCAAAGGTCCGGCCGTTGGCTTTGCACGGAAGGCATCGGAAACGGAATCAGGTCTCATTTTAAGCTTGGCCATTGTTCAAATTTCAAGCTTTGCTCTCTCGCAGACCAATCTTTGGCCTCGCATCGCTCGCATAGAAGTAAGCCGCTATCTGGACCTCCAAGTTTTCGGCCCTGTTTGGAGCGTAACTTTTGGCCTCGCCTTTAAAATGCTTGGTTCTTCTCCAATCTTAGGTCCACTGCAGCACGGCCTTTGGCCTCCCACGAATGCAGCTACAGGAGAGCCCCAGAGGTCTTTAACACTGTGGCCACGGTCTTTATCGGCCTTCGGTCTTGCTTACACTGGACCAATTCCAAGCTCTGCCCTCTTGCAGCTTGGCCTTCGTCCTCGCACAGAAGCGCGCCGTAATCGGCACTCCGCGCATTCGGCCGTCAGCCAAGCTCACACTTGGCGTTCGATTCTAAGCTGTATGCTTACCTGCAGCTCAGCCTCTGGCCTCGGATGAGAAGGCGTCCGAATCTGGTCTTCGGTGTTAGGTGGAGCTCGGCCTTGGGCCTCACTTTTTGACATAAACCGGTTTGTTGGGTCGATATTGGTTAATAACGGAGCTTGATTTTCCTCACTTCGGCTCTTTGGACAGTCGACCAGATGTTTCCTGATACAGTCAATCCGCTACTTTTTACTTAGGGGTCATCCATTTATTACATCACACGTTTAGGGGGAGGGAGGGGGTCAAGAAAATGTGACATGTGTGACAAGGGGGAGGAGGAGTCACAAACTTTGTGACGTCACTTTAACTTCATCAGTAATCGAAAATTTATTTAAATTATTTTATACGCTAATATACATTTAAATAACAAGTTTTTGAAACGAGAATCGTTTTTATTCGTTTAATTTTATTTCTTAATCAGTTTGGGTTATAAAATTACTAATATTTCTTTTGTCAAAAATATTTTGATAAAATATTAAATAAATATTTGCCGATTTCGTTGAAGAAATGTGACGTCACACCAGGGGGGAGGGGCTTGCCAAATGTGACCAAGTGTGACAAGGAGGGGGGAGGGGTAAAAAAACCTAGAAATTCGTGTGACGTAATTAATGGATGACCCCTTAGCACAATAGATAAGGGCCTCGCAAAGATCTTCCGGCCAGGGCCTCGCCAAGATTAAGACCGCCTCTGATGCCGCTCGATACCGTTTATACTATATAAAACTTTTTTCGTACCTTTATTCAATAAATTTTGCTTGCAATTCAAAAATGCACTTATTTTATAACTTTCTTACAGTAAAAACGTGTAAATTCGGTAAAATTTTGGTTTTAATTATTTTTTCATTAATCAAAGGTGTTTCAAGGCCACGCCGCCGATTCGCCGCCGCCGCCGACCGATTTTGACCGGCGCGCCGCCGCCGGCTAAATGCCTATCGGCGCTCATATCTATTCAAGACCAAAAAAGTAAGACAATGTTGCCACTTTTTACTAGCGCGTCTTATATGTAAAAATAAGAAAATAAAAGTACTTTTATAAATCGTAGTAGTAAAATTACTAATAAATAAATTATCTTAGCGTGATTATTTAACAAAAGGAATTTACTATTTTACAAACAAATGATTGCAGTGGCAACATTGTCTTACTTTTTTTGGTCTTGAATTACGTTTTGCAGTCTTAAGTTATGTTATAATTTGTCTTAGTTAAACTTGATGCCTGTTACAATTAATTATAAATTTAAAGACTTAAACAACATTTGGCAGCCTCACAACCTAATTAGGTTACATAAATTACATTTTTATTTTAACTGTCTCCTTTCAACTTATAAAATAACAAATACAACAATAAATAAGAATGATGCTAGCAAGGTAAAATAATAAACAGCCATCAACAATAAAAATAATTACTACTACAAATTACTTTATATTTTCATTGGTTAAGCTGACTGTAAAATACAACATTTTTGTCAATAAGACTATTGACCTAGCTTAAGTTAAAATTATGATATATAGCATAATGAATAATTGACGTACACCATAACCTAAAGTTCTCCGTCTCCTGTTGTATATTTTCTATACTTGTTCTTTGGAGGTGGACAGTAGCAGGCATTTTTCTGTGCATCCAGATAGGACTTGCAGCCGAGGGTCAGTGTGCCTGTGAAGAGCAATTTAGCTGCTGCTTTACAACCTGTAATATAAAGAAAACTTCATATAATCATATGATTTCCTTAGTGTTATATCAGCAGTTTTGAGAGCATGTTTTCAATGTGTATAGAAAATCTTGAGTTAAGACTACTGCTCATGCAAAATGGAGAATAATATTCTTGAGAACAGAACAGCATTAGTTTTGCACATTTAAATTATTGTAACACATTAATTTACAACAATGAAATTCCTGATGAAATAATTTGTACAATTGTAAAAACTTGTGTAATGTTATTTTGGATATATGCCAAGTGAATGCATAATAAGATGTATGTCAGAGAACACACCTTATTTAAATACAATGTTCTGGTCTTTACGAAACTACACATACTATAAATCTATAAATGCTGCAATTTATAATAGCTTAAATATTATTATCATGTTACCTTTAGTTATTGTTTCACCGGCAACATTCACCGATTTGTAAGAATCACAGTAATTGTATAAACATTTCTTGAATTCTAGATCACACACTTCTTTGCCACTGTTGCACGTGTCGTAGCAGATGTCGTGTGTGTTGCAGCAATTGGTCATCTGCTCCAGTGGCAAATATTCTGACGAAATTTCAAACCCAAGGGAACCACAGCCATCAGACTTCGGAATATGATTTCTATTTCTGACTGGTTTTTGGCCTGAAAATGGTGAAATAAGGGCGTAAATAAAGATAGTCATTAGATAACTAAGCAAAAAAATATGATATTGGACGAAAATTGTTAGGTTACCTTCAGGACATGAGAATATACATTCCTCTTCCACAGCTGCATCGAATATTTCGTGCAATGATTTGAACTTTTCAGCGACCGTGATAGTATTGCGAAATAAGTCTCCGAAAACTGATTCAGCGGACAATACTGCATCTTTTAAATTCCGTAACATGCTCGAGCCTATACCAGTGTATGCATAGGCTGCGAAGGTTAATATGTATATAAATATTTTCCTATAAGGGATCTCCATCTTTACCGATGTAAATCTGTTAAAAATCTGATCATACCACTTAATAAAATACTAGACCACTCTCAGTAATACACGTAATTTTCAACGGGAAGTATTTATTTATATTCTCGCCGAAAATGTCAAGAATCGGCTTACGTCAAAATTGCTGTTCGAGATATCAATAAAAACGCGTCATAAGCTATATGACTGATAAATGTAATTTGTCAAAGGACTGTCTCATTTCAAACATAGACAGAGAGAATCATACTATAGATGGTCAAGCAAATCTTGTCAGTAGAAAAAGGCGCGAAATTAAAATTTTCTATGGGGCGATATCCTTTCGCGCCTACATTTTTCAAATTTGCCGCCTTTTTCTACTGACAAGATCTGCTTGACCCAGTATATCTTTGTACATATTACATTAGTACTAGCACCCAAAAGAAAACGATGAGTATAGTTTTTGTTCTTATTTACTGACAAATTTGGTTTGACCAACTATACTTCCACCTACTTTGATTCATGTCTACTTGTCTATGGTTTCGTGAAGATCCGGTGGCCATATTGTTTAAAAAAAATATTCTTTTCCGTTGTGTTCGTGAAAATGACGGGCTTTAGCAATAAGGTGAGAACCCGAAAATTAGAAAAGTAATGGTGTATTATGTTTAATATCACAAAATGTCGAATTATTTTGTCGTGTAATTCAGTTTCGCGTGTTATATCTGTGATCTGGAGTGCTAAAGGGTGAAAATCCAGACAAAATGCCCACACTTGGATACACGTGCGAGCTTTTGGCATTTACTTGTATTGTGACAATTTATTTTATATTTTAAAGCTATATTCGCATATTATTTTAATTTTGGAGAATGCTATAAGTGTTAAAATTGAAATAATTATAAGAGAGAACAATTTGGTTTATAAAATTTTGAGGTTATAGGTATTGGGACGTCAGCGCTAGAACAGCGGTATAACCTAAGTTTTGGTATTCCAGGCCATTGTGATCGATGGCCGTGGCCATCTGCTCGGCCGCCTGGCCGCCGTCATCGCTAAGGTCCTCTTGGAGGGCAACAAAGTCGTCGTTGTTCGTTGCGAACAACTTAACATCTCTGGCAACTTCTTCAGGTAAGCTTGTAGTCTTTTTTTTTTATGTAAAATTTCAACGTGTTCTTTTATTTATTATACGTTTGTACAGCAATATGAATATCAATTCTATGATAAGTCAGCTTGGCACATGTGATTTGTCTCACCTCACATCTTGTCCCTCTTCAAACTTTCGCCTCTACACAAATATTAAAGATATTTTATGATTTGCTTTATATGATGTTATTCTTTTGGGTAATTTGCGACTGAATGTTTACTGAAACAAATGTTGTTAAATTAAATAATCTGATAATTATGAATTTTCTTTAAAAATTATCATCTTTTAAACCCATGCTAATTTTTTAATAATTTTACAGGAACAAGTTGAAGTTCATGTCATTCCTGCGCAAGCGGTGCAATGTGAACCCTGCTCGTGGGCCATTCCACTTCAGAGCTCCCTCCAAAATCCTGTGGAAGACTGTCAGAGGTAAGCATGTTTCAATTGATACCTATTATTGTCGAAATTTCTAGAGGTATGATCCATTTATTATTGCTGCTCATTAGTTAGTGTAATATATGTTTAGTGAAATGTAAGAACCAAGTAGGCACAATTTTCCACAATTTTAGTGTTTAAACCAAGTGGACCATAAAAGAGTTTGGTGATCACATGCTTTCAAAACAACTGAACCATCTATTGCAGCGGTTCTCAATCTTTTTTCAACCCTTTTGGAAAGCGAAATACTTGATGGAACCCTACAATAAAACAATAGTTTTTAGAAGTGTGTTTTTTGCATAGTAAAATTTTTCGAGGCGACTAAAGCATAGTGTTCTAAATTCTTGCGGAACCCCTGCAGGGGTGCCGCGGAACCCTAGGGTTCCGCGGAACACACTTAGAGAATGGCTGATCTATTTTATAGTAAATACATCATTCCAAATTTATAGAGGCAAAACACATGTCAAGTTTTGTACTTTTGGTAGTGGTTTTGTTATATTTATTTTTGCGGTGGGAGAGGAACATTTGCTTGCAAAAAATCTGCAAGTAAGTATAACAGGTTCTCAATGATGCTGTCTTTGTTTTTGTCTTACCAAATAGTTTTGGTATACCTATTGTATAACAGGAAATTCAAGATTTATTTCTAATTATAATTGGAAATTAGACATTTATACTGACTTGACAGTCAAAAATCTATTTATAGATCACCCTTGACTTGAAATGGCTTAAAAAAATTGCTTTTTTTAAGCCATTTATAGTCAAAAGGCTCACTTTTACACCAGATATGTCCTTAGCTTAGGATATTAAACAATAATCGCCATCTGCAATAATTATGTGAACCCTTCAGGTTGGCAATTATTTTATCCGCCTTGTTGACTTCACAAGTCACATTTTTAGTTCAACCTAATAGTCAGCCAATAAATATTCTTTGGCACCAAAAATTCGTATGCCATTACAATTAATTTCTTTCTACTTTTTGATAACATTTTAAGAACTAATTATATTAAGGGGCTACCCGACATTTTTGACAAGTTTTGAATCGAATCTCCTATTTTTTCTAAAAAAAAAAACACTTTTCTTATCTAGTTTGCAGTGAAGAATCTTACAATTACATGTACGAAATCTAAATATTTGGGTTCGTCTTTGACGTCTCGAGAAACGTGTCCAGGGTTTTCATTTTAAACTAACACAAAAGTTATGGCCAGAAAACCAGTTTTTAGCCTAAAATTGTTCAAATTTGATGCCAAATATCTCGAAGGCAATGAACTTTGAAGTAAATATAGGATACTAAACTGCAAAACGTAATTCAAGACCAAAAAAAGTAAGACAATGTTGCCATTGCAATAATTTGTTTGTAAAATAGTAAATTCCTTTTGATAAATAATCACGCTAAGATAATTAATTAATTAGTAATTTACGCCTGCGATTTATAAAAGTTCTTTTTAGGGTTCCGTACCTCAAAAGGAAAAAACGGAACCCTTATAGGATCACTCGTGCGTCTGTCTGTCTGTCTGTCTGTCTGTCTGTCTGTCTGTCCGTCTGTCACAGCCGATTTTCTCCGGAACTACTGGACCAATCAAGTTGAAATTTGGTACACATATGTAAGTTTGTGACCCGAATACGGACATGTAACGTAAACAAATGAATTTTAAACATGGGGGCCACTTTTGGGGGGTAAATGAAAAAATGAAAAAAAAAATTTTTCAAACTATACCATGTTACATATCAAATGAAAGAGCTTATTGTAAGGATTTCAAATAATTTTTTTTTATAATTTTCGAATCAACAGTTTAGAAGTTATTAAAGAAAATAGGAAAAAAATGACCATTCCCCCCCCCTTATCTCCGAAACTACTAGGTCTAAAATTTTGAAAAAAATACATAAAATAGGTCTATACCTATAGATGACAGGAAAACCTATTAGAAATGTACAGTCAAGCGTGAGTCGGACTTAATTACAGTTTTTAATCCGACCCCTACGGATTTTTTAAAGAGATTTCACTCACGTTTCACATAAAAAATACATTGTTAACAGTGCCGGATTACTTAGAGTAGTAGTTTTCTTAGAGTAATTGGTGATAATTTTCTGATAAGATAATCATTTTAAATATTTAACGGTCTTACCTACTTACGAGAAATTGTAAGGTCAAATTAAAAATAATGTTTAAAAAAAATGTTAAATTGAGAGCTAGCTTAAAGATTTTTGTACTAGTCGACTTTAATGGTTGAATTAATAAAGACTTTGTAACCAATAAGCAAAACAAGCACGTGCTTAGGGCACCACATTCAGGAGGGGCACCAAAATGCCAGGTTGAAAATGGTGAACAAATTTTAAAATTAGGGACAGACACATCGTTTTTACCACACGATTTTTTTTAGCTGTCCAAAAGCTAATTTGCAAAAATAATGGCGCGTAATTCTTTGGGAAACAATCGGTAGCAGTAGAAGAGTCGTGATTACATGCATAGATTCGATTTCAACCCACTCTTTTGCGGTTCGGCGTTAGGTCTTATGCGAGGCCTTCTGCCTTAATTACACTTGGGCGTGGATCCAAATCCAAGCTTTCCTCTTTCGCAGCTAGGCCTACTGCCTTTCTCACACTTCGCCAATTCAATTCCAAGCTCTGCTTTCTTGCATATTTTATGCATGAAAACAACCTCGAATATCGAAGCCTATTAAGAAATATCGAGCCCTATGCGAAGCTAAGCTGATAGAAAACTGTCCCATCCCTTCTCTGTATGAAATCCTGGATTCGCGCCTGGTTGGGACTAAAAGTAAAATTGCGTTTGTATATCGAAAAAATTTCGTGCTCGCTTCGCTCGCGTTTTCAATAACTTTATAAGGTATGATAAAGGTGACATTCGGGTGGCGACTGCAGCAACATTACTCTGTTGCAACGTTACTGCTGCAGTACTGTCAACTTCCGTGATAAAATGATGTGACTGATTTCCATACTAAAAGTAAAAATTTACAACTGTCTATCATATTGCGTTTTTATATCGAAAAATTTCCGCGCTCGCTTCGCTCGCGTTTCTGTTACTTTCTAAGCTATGATAAAGATGACATTCGGGTGGCGACTGCAACAGCATTAGGTACTCTGTTGCAACATTACTGCTGCGGCACTGTCAATTTTCGTGATAAAATGATGTGACTGATTTCCATTCTCAGCTGTAACGCGGCAATGAACTTCTCTCAATTTACCAAAAAATCAATGTAATCTTGATGACCCGAGGGAGAGGGGGCACCTAGAAATCCTTAGGGCATCAACATATCTTAATCCGGCACTGATTGTTAAAAATTGTGTAATATACGGAACCCTTGGAACGCGAGTCCGACTCGCACTTGGCCGGTTTTTATATACTTATTTTTGCATAAATACAAGACACGCTAGTAAAAAGTGGCAACATTTTCTTACTTTTTTTGGTCTTGAATTACGTTTTGCAATATATATTGCTTCAAGCTGTTGTTGTTAATATAATAAGCTACAAAAAACATTAGAAAACTAAGGGATTCAGATCGAAGGTCATTCGCGTGGGGTAGCCCCTTAATATATCCTGAACATCAGAATTCATCACCAAATATTTATCTAACGCATATGCACAGATCTTGTTTCCATGGTCTAATAAAACATGGTCTTCTATTCCCAGAGTGACACAGGCCTACGTCACAATAACATGGCCGCTATATATAGCGCTATCGCATATTATCATATAGCGCTGTCGCATGATGACGTAGGCTTGTGTCAGTTAGGTGACCTAGAAAAGACGGGAATAGAGTACCAGGCGGAGTATATTATTAATTATACCATGCTTGTTTCAATTAAATGATCTTCTTTAATTAAATTGGCAAGTTATCTTCTTGATACAGCCGAATTTGACCATTTTAATAGATTTTAAACGTTATAATAGGCACATTTTCCTTGTTTTTGAAAATACCGGGATCCCGGTATTTCATTAAATAATACCGGTATTGAAAAATCTGTTTAAACAGACGGGATCCCGGTATTTCGGGATCCCGGGATCCCGGTATTGGAAGCCCTAAGCTGCACCAGCCATTTCTTAATGATTATTCACATTCATACCTACATTATTTGATTCTGTCAATGATAATATCCAACATATGAAGCCTTACAAAATCCTACAGCAGTGCCCAGTCTCTGTCCATAGACTAACTAATGATAATTGTTCAGGAATGATCCCCCACAAGACGGAGCGCGGGAAGGACGCGCTCAGGAGGCTGCGTTCGTACGACGGCTGCCCGCCGCCCTACGACAACCGCCGCCGCGTGGTCGTGCCCGCTGCCCTCCGCGTCTTCTGCCTGAAGCCTGGCCGCAAGGTTTGTAAAACAACTCCCATCCTATATCTATTTGTATATGGGTCGAAGCTCAATTTGAAGGTTGAAGGGTGGGTTTATGTAATGGAACAAAATTAAAATAGTTAACAAGTACATACCTTTTTCAAGTTGAGATGTTTATTGCAAAGAACCTGAATAAGCACCAAAATGAACAAGAGATTGATTGTAAGCATTTCTAACAACTATTCCTGAAAATGTGGAAGCTAGTCTCCAGTTTCAATGATGTTTTTACTTGGGTAATTTGCGACTGAAAGCAACTTATGTTGTCAACTTTTAAGTATACTGAGACTATTGTGACACATTTTTTTAATAATAATTTTTGGAAATAATTTTGACACATTTTCCCCATTTCCAGTACTGTCACGTCGGACGCCTGTCACACGAGGTCGGCTGGAAGTACCGCGAGGTGGTCCGCAAACTTGAGGACAAGAGAAAGTTCAAGGCTGTCCACAAGGTCGCCTACGAAAGGAAGCTGAAGGTGTGTATTCCGCTATTCGTTCACTTGTAGAAATAGTTGAATTAGGTTACTAGAGCATAGATACTGTCTGAACATAATTGCCTTCAACCCTTTCAATGCTGAGCTTATTATTTTAACACATGCATTGCCACCCAGCCAAACAAGACGTCCGCGCCAGGCCACAACAATTTCGTCATATAAAGCAGTAGTACCACGATCCCGACTATCGGGTCATCCAGCCTGGGAAAGAAATCATAAAATACCCGATAGTCGGGTTTTCGGCACTGAATGTGTTAGACCTATGCCATAGCGCCAATAATGCTAAAGCCTATTCCATAAAAATGTAACCTTCAAACTTTTCAGTTTATCACACACAATTTTTGGATCAAATTGTTGTCAAAATGTTAATTCCAATCTTTAACACCATATGAGTGAAACATGGTGAAATCTATATATTTTTTTAAACTTGTTAGTGTAATGTAATAAACTAAAGTATGGTTGCCTTTTCATTTTAAAGTTTATTACCTATAACTCCAACCATACATGTGCAGCTGTGCCAATGATGATTATTAACTTACCTACATTATTTGATGTGTTATGAAAATACACTTATTCTGATATCTCCTTATTAATTTAATACTAATTTAACCCATTAGATTGTAGGCTAATAATAAATGTATTATTACAGAAAATCACCAAGGACGCCGGCGCGAAGGTCACGAAGGCGACAGCGCCTTTCACGGCAGTCATCCAATCCTATGGATACAATTAGGATTAAGACAATTTTACAAAAATAAACCTTTGGTTGCCCAACTGTCATTTTCTTTCATTCAGTAAATTGGCCAAGTGCGACCACTCACATGCTTTTGGTAACTGTAGCTACCAGCGGGTTATTCCCAGTAGTTACCACCAAGTTGTTACCAGTGGTAACTACTGGGAATTTTTTTCCCACCTTTGACTTTTAGCTGATACCCTTATTGTAAAAATAGAGGTCACTGAAAAATATCAATCATGTGAGTGGATAGGACTCTCGCTCAAGGGTTCTACTACCCCAAGAAAAAATATACCTAGGGTGATCCAGGATTTAATCCGAGTAGCGCATAGAGAGCAATTTGAAAACTATATAAATATAAATTACTCTAGCACAGTGGTTCCTAACCTTTTCAGTAACCCCTCCTCCATAAGTCTTTCATTAGCTTATCACCCCCATAAAATACCAGTCTTACCCCCAGATTAGGAACCGCTAGCGCTTCACATATCTTACTTAATTCAGAATCCTAAATCGCAAAGGTATAAGCGCGTTTAAAAGCAGAGACGCTTTTCTTGAAGATCTTTGTTTCTAGTAAATTCGTCACAATCGTCGGTGGCTTTCAATGTAGAATGCGTGATGAAAGCAGAATAGGACTAATTTAAGAACTTGACGAAAAACGAATGGGACGACCCAAGACGATACCTTAAGATTAATTTTTTTAGTATGCTAGTTAGGACGACTTAATTACTAATTAGTAAGTTGTGTGAAGCGTTTAAACCTTTCACCGCTAATGACATCAACTGACGCGCGGCTCGGCTACAGACCATAATCAACCTTCGTACATTCCGATAAGATTCACGATGACGCGCCGCACACGATAGGCGTGGTCGCTGGCGGATTTGCCCTAAGGCCCAGTAGGCCCGGGCCTAGGGCGGCAAATTGTGACCAAAAGTTCGCTTATGACATAGACTAGGAATCCTCTAGACGGAGTTTAGAGCAATTATTTCATGAAACCGATGCTGCCAAAAATACTGGGGTGCGGGGGACGAGGTGAGCGAGGTCCCGTGCCGTGATTGGTCCGTTCAAAGACACGGACGTCACACAAAGACACTTTCGACTTGAAAAAGATGTAAAACTACCGTATATTGTGGCAGAGGGCGTAGAGCTACTATGCTCAGTCTGGAGGATGTCTTGTCTGTGGCTTATGATAAAAAGAAATAAAATGTAGTCAATATGATGGGTGCTGCGAAAGGGGCGGCTATGGGACCTAGGGCGGCAAAGACTGCAAATCCGCCACTGGGCGTGGTGTTCAAAGGGTTACAGGGTGCCTACTGCCTTATACAGGGTGGCCAAATAAGAGGTAAACACTTTATTTTTGAAATTTTATTCTATAAAACAAAAAATATTAAGTATTCCTTGTTAAATATAATATGTAGGGTCAGCAATTACACATGGAAAATAATGTCAGACAAATGTCCACCTCTAGCAGCATGGCAGATGCGAACCCTTTTCATCGCGTTTTTCATCACTTTTTCACACATTTCTGGCGTTATCTCAGCGACAGTGTTTCGAATATTTTGTTTTAATTGCTGAAGGTTCGTTGGTCTATTAGCATAGACACGTCCCTTTAGATAGCCCCACAGAAAAAAGTCAGGAGCTGTTAAATCAGGCGATCTTGGGGGCCAGTCAATGTCACCGTTTCTCGAAATTAATCGACCGGGAAACGTTATTTTTAATGTTTCTATTGTAACTCGTGCCGTGTGACACGTTGTTCCGTCGTAAAACGTTCCATAATAAATTTGCCGTATCTACACAAACTAATTTTCATGCAATAACTGTCATATTTACCGCCAAAATAAAATGGCGGCAAAAAAAAGTTGTATAAGTACCTCTAAGTTGGCCACCCTGTATTATGCTACTCTTTGATTCTTATTAGGTACTCGAGACGGCCCCATCATTAAAATGCACAAATTCCAGATGGCTGACTCACTCTTTCAGCGATTTTGAACACTGATATCAATTTTCAACAAAATCTGATCATAAATGTAGAAATTTAAGGGGCCGTTTTTATAACAAAAATTCCCAAAACAGAACAATGAGAGCCAGCTGGTGTAGTGAAAATAAATTAAAATAGGTAAGTATACCTATTTAAAAGCATGGGCATTAGGTATATGTATAGTCAACTCAAAAAAGAGAATTTAAAAAACTATCAATATTAACTGTAAATACCTAATCAACTTACCTATAGCTTGTAGAAAAAGATAGATTCTGTATGTAATTCAGCAGATTCAGCGAAACGTGCAGCATTCCTTGGGTACTATAGTTCGTTTTTTTAGCATTAGAAAAAAGGTAAACAATATTGATGTGTCTTTTAATTGAAAAACACGTTTTAAAAATAAGTCACTGCAAATATGTAACAATTGTGAAATCTAGTACAATCACTTATAGTCTTCTGCTTTCATAAGTAATAATTACTGATTTTTAAAAAGCGTTTTTCAATTAAAAGACATGTCAAGATCGTTTACCTTCTTTCTAATGCTAAAAAACGAACTACATATATACGTATTATTTATTTTGTGACTATACTTACCTACTAAGACTAGAGATTAATTATTTTGCACTTTCATAACATACTTTGTTAGTAAATACGACGCAATATGGCCGCATTGACGTCACAGGATTTCAATTTATAGAGTTCCATTTATTGCTTGAGAGGGTTCAATCAGATAATTATTTTACACGCGGCGACAAATTTTCCCGCGCAGCTGTGGCCGGCGATAACATGCAAGGGGTTGTAGCGCGGCTCGTGTTTTCTTGATACTTGCTTATGTTTTCAAAAACCAAGTTTACAACGAAGGCAGCTATACTGCTGCTATACCTACGAGGTCCCGGGTTCAAATCTTGGTAAGAACATTTACTTATTTCTGCGTTCGCACAGGATCATAACAAGATGTTTTTTTTAAGTAGGTACCTAGTGACCTGCAATTCAAGATAACATTAAAATATGTTTATGTACGGGAATATCTTTCCAATAACCCCTTGTTATACCATATTTTATGCGAATAAAGAATTTTCATTTTCAATAATTTACGGTGTGAATATACAGGGTGTCCCTAGCCATTGGACAAAGCCGAAATGTACATATGCATTAGGGTATTTATTTAGAACAAGTATACAAAGTATCATACCAATCGGTGTAGCGGTTACGAAGAAATAAACAAATCACGATTTTTTTACTTTGGAGCAACCTGTATGTGTTAGTAGCTACTGAGATAATAAATAGTATGAAACCTTCTTCGACCGTTTTGATTATCTTTTTTATTTATGACATTAATAAGATTCTGACTTTTGACAAATGTCATCATTGCTGCACATTTGTCAAAAGCACTGCCAATGATTAATACAGTATGTTTTTTTTTTTGCTGACGATTATTGGAATTAACTTTTGTTTGATAATTTATTTTTTTATCTTTTGTTCTAATAGGGGATATTACTGCAATTTTCTGCCGCCAGAGTGCAGCACTACCGACTCAGTAAATTCATAGACTAACTTATACATACTGTGCCTTAAACTGCTTTTTGACAATTTTTCACAGACAATAAAATATGACATTGATGCATCAAGGCGGTTTGTTAACAAGGGCCTACCGGTAAACGCGAAAATCGAAATTTAGTTATCTGCCTCTTTACCGGTAGAATATGCAAGAGTGATAGAGAGATTAGATAACGAAATTTCGATTTTCTTGTTTCGTGGTAGGCCATGTGTCAATGTGGTTTGTTTACTGTATGTGCCACAAAGGTGCCACCTACGCAGAGCTTTGCCTAATATTCCCTATTAAAAAAATATTACCGTTAGATCATTTCTGAGAAGTATCCCTACGTGGGATTTCAGGGTTTGTCCAATGGCTAAGGTCACCCTGTATAGGTCATACTGATAGCAACTCTTACTATGGGACAAATCCTGAAATCGCGAAAAAAAAATTGACTCTCGCATAGAAAATATCAACATCAGATCAACCCTTGATCAACCAAACAAAACGTATGAAACAGCCAATTTTTTTTCGTGAGTTCGTGGTTGGTCCCATAGTAAAAATTACTCAGCTCTGTGTGACCTTATAAGTATTCACACCGTAAAATATTTGAGGTCATTAAAAACACACTGTATGTTCCGAGTTTTGGATGTTTTCTATGTATTTAAGTACCTACCTATTCATCTATATCCACAATATCAATCTTATTGAGCTTACTGTGGGGTTAGGTCGATTTGTATAAGATTGACCAATATTCCATTTAAACCTACTTACATACCTATCGAGATATTGTTCCGTCAAACGGTAATTCTAGAACGTGTTTTGCAACTTTTGGGTTATTTATACTCAGAATTACGAGTACCTACTATAGAATGAGACAAAGAAAAAAGTGTCCCCAGTTTTTCATACAAATTTTGGGAGTCAGTTTTGTAACGGTCCATACAAAATGTATGTGAAAATGCGTTACAAAACTGTCATTTTTTTTAGACACATTTTTTTTCTTTTTAAATCGATAGTCGTGATTCTGAGTAGAAATAACCCAAAATAAATGGTACACTTTTAAGTGAAACTTAACTTTATAGGTACTTACCGACCAAAAGGATTTATGAATACCTAGGATTCTAGCTAGGAGAGGAGCAAGATTGTTTGAACCACTCGTTTTAGCATTGTCGTATGCTGTGGGCGGCCCATGAAAATTGAATGCACTGTAGCGCTTAATCGAAATTCACGCTTGCGACTGCTTTCCAGCAATATAAAAGGAGGTAGCAGCTCTACCACATTCAGTTAGAAGACGACCGTCAAAGGAGCACTTCTATACTACATCACGAAGGAAGAAATCCATACAAAAAGGGCTACTGTTACTATGCATAACGGGTGTCTACTGCTTCTTGCCTTTGTCGCGGTATTCCAGCCGATTGCTTCGTACACTGAGCGCGGCCTCGTTAATGGAAGGCAGGAACGCTGTGACTATCGGACATCGGTGCACGACCCGGAACTCAACTTTCATGGAACTTACCGCTTTAACAAACCTGCCGTGGAAGATCGCCGCCTAAACCAGAGGGACGATATTCGTCAGCTCCGCCGTAATGGAGTGAAGGAAGAAACACTTCGTATCGCTTCATCTTCAGACAGGCGGCTTGCTGATACCGTGGAAAGGGAGAGGATTACGTTGACGAGGTTTTCTAGCGATCGCATCGGAAACGACGCTCTCCTACGCCGCGAAATTCGCAATACACGTCCCGTTTCCAGTAACCGTGACGAGCGGAAGCAAGAAATCCGACGTAAGCGCCTTTCAACAGCGCAAGAATCCGACCAAGCTCGCTTCTCTGGCCGCCGAGAGAACAGCAGATTGTCTGTAGATGAAAACCGTTCTCAAAGACACGATAACAAGCGCTTCAATGAAAGGATTTCAGTGGAATCTCGACGAGATACCCGAGACAATGGAATCAATGCAGACAAGCAACGAGTTCGAGAACATCGGGAAGTACGTTTTGATACCAACCGAGCGAGAGATAATGGAGCAAGCAGTTTGATAGAAGGTCGTATTGCGAGAGAGGCTGTTCAAAAGATGGACACGCGGCGTCCTGTGTCCAGAATTCAACCGGACCGCAATGCGGACCGTGAAACTCTTAACCGACGTTCCAGCAGGGAAATAAGCTCGTCAACCTCGGGCGATAGGGTAAATCGAGCTAGTGACAATGAAGGGTCGCGATTCGTCGTCGAACAAAGACAGCGTGATTCTCAGATCCGACTAACAGTTGAACGAAGAAATAACCGAGATTCTGCCAGCCGCAGAGTTCTAGATGATCGTATCTCAGAAACTCGCAGAAACGCTCAACAAGCCCCATCTGCTGACACCCGAAGGGAAATCCGAGATACCGAAAATGAAGCTAGACTGGCGAGAGCAGTAAGATCCGTAGATGATCGTGTTATCCGAAAGGAACTTAGTAGGTCCAGGATATTTAAGCGTGAAATGGCTGCAGAAAACCAAAGGAATGCTCGAAGCATGGTGGCATCACTAGAACGAAGCACTGAATATCGAAAGGACTCCAGAAGAGAGTTTTCAAAGCGAGTTTTAGAAAACCGTAATATTGAAACAGCAACTCGACAAAGCATTCATAATATTCGTGCAGCGGAAACACGGAAGGCAATCCGAAATCCCGAAATGGATTTCCGTATCTTTGAATTAAATGCCAAACGCACTGTGGAAACCTGCGTTCACGATCGAGAACCGTCGAGTGAACACCGAATGTCTCGAATCACAAGAGAGCGATCACAGGAAAATCGACGGCTTACTCGCAATGTTCGATCCCAAACTATAAGAACTGAACGCGTTGAAGAAGACCGACAAGAAGCTCGTAACGTTGGAATCCGAGCTTTTAGAACTGAGCGATCTGACGAGAGCGGACGGGACGCTCGAAATTTTGAGGTCCGAGCATTCAGAAATGAACGCGCTGTTAGAAGCCAGCGAGATTCTCGCTCTGTTGGAACACGATCGTCCCCAACTGAACGCTCTGAATTCAGGACTGAGCGCACTGACGAAAGTCGACGTGATGCTCGCACTGTTAAAGTCCCAGCCATACAAAGAGAACGCACTGAAGAAAGTCGGAGAGATGCACGCAGCATTGGAGTCCGATCATTCAGGGTTGAAAGGTCTGAGCAAAGTAGACGAGATGCTAGAAATGTTATTTCTCAACTATTCAGAGACAAACGAACTGACGAAAGCCGTCGATATGCTAGCAATGTTGAACTGCGAGCATTCAGGGCAGAACGCACTGACGGAAACGGACGTGATGCTCGCATTGTTGGAGCACGATCAGTCAGGTCTGAGCGCACGGAAGAAAGTCGACGGGATGCTCGAGAGGCTGGAATACGAGCATTCAGATCTGGGCGCACTGATGAAAACCAAAGAAATACTCAAAGCGCTGACATTCGAACAGATGCTCGAAGTAATGGAGTCCTTGTATTTAGGACTGAACGAACTGAGAAAGGCCGTCAACATGGTCGAGCTATTGAAAGCGCTACTTATCGTCGGGACACTCAGGGCATTGAAAGGCAAACTCGTTCACTTGACCGTGTCACTGATTCCCGTCGGGACAGTCAAAATAATAACAGGGATGCTCGTATCCAGGAAAGGACACTTGAAAGCCGCCGCATGGTTCGAAATATTGTATCTCGAGCTGAAGATGAACGAGCTAATAACCGAAGAGCTACTCGTAGCCTAGAAAGACACATTCGATCAATGGGACGTGAAAGCTATATGGAAAGCCGTTTGAACCGAGATTCCAGAACATTCACGCTGGATCGCCGATCAGAAGAAACGAGGCGTGGATCTGATCGTGCGATTGAACGTCAAGACAAACGCGACTCGCTTGAAAACAGGCGCATTTTCACCTTTCAGCGAGAATCGCGGAGGGACACCCAAAGGACCCTTGATAGAGACAACCTTGCAAGACGACATATGGAAACTGAATCTCGAAACAGCTTCGACACAGAGTTTGCCAGAAAGCGAGAATTCCAGAGCATGTCCAGGAACACCGCCCAAACCGAGAATGAGACAACCATGATGAACTGGCAGTACATTTTGTACACACTGCAAGGACTTTACATTTGCGGGCTGCTGATTCAGTTGGGCGGGAGCGCCGAAAAGAAAACCAGGTAAGAACTTGAAACAGTACAATTTTGATAATATAAAACATCACGTTTGACTTTCAATGCATAAAATGCATTCCTAACAGAAAGTTAAATACAATTCCATCTCCAAATCAATACAAACTCCCTGGATATTGATATTCTTCTTCTTCCTCTCGTTATCCCGGCATTTGCCACGGCTCTTGGGAGCCTGGGGTCCGCTTGACAACTAATCCTATGATTTGACGTAAGCACTATACATGTGTGGATATTGATATTATGGAAAATATTTGAACACAATTTATGGTACCTATATTAGCTATTCGTTTGTTTTTTTGATTTTTTTATTATTATATAAGTTAGGACCGCAAAACAATCAGCTGCGGCTAATATGCATTAAATTGTGAAAATATAACTTCTAAATAACTGGAAGAAAACTGAAAATAATATGTGGATGATTTCAGGGTATCTTGGTGGCCGGCGCCTCAGCATCTCATCAAAGTGGATTAAATAACACGTCAAGAATATATTTATTAGTAGTAGAGGATAGTATGGCTAAATGTACCTATGTAGTTCTATAGTTCTTACAGACAAGATAGTTGTGAATTGATGTATGCAAACATATTATGTAGAGAACATTAAAATATATTGTCCGTTATTAAATATTTTTTTATTTAGGTATATATCGTCCTTAGCTATTCCCTGCCTGAGAAAGAAAAATATAAGGGTTGTAGTGGTGATAATCTCAAAAAAACGGCAGATTATCTAGAAATTATTAATTATTGATTTTATTAATTAACCTTAAAACTAAATCGAAATTAAAAACGATCATATTGCTTGGAGATCTACAGTTCCATTGAATCTATACCTGTCTTTTTCTTCTGTTGTCCTTCATACCAAGCTTTGGAAATCATTCTCTTCATTTCATCATCGCCAGTTTCGTACCTGAAAACAATAAATAAAAATCATGAATTACAAATATCTGCTTTGTGTATAGGAATTTGAGTATGGGAAAGTTAATAATAACCTTTACCAAAGATACCAGTCTTAGATTTTACACTTCTTCACACTGGTGAGGAAAAAATAAAACTTCTGCCTAATATCGGATGTACATTTACAGTCCTACTCAGGTCAAAATTTAGGATTTACGGACCACATCGCCTATGTGTAAACAACACCATTTACAAGCAATAAGTGTGATAAAAAGTAGGTATCATTATAAGAGCATTAGATAAACTTACATGTTTTTCATCAAACTCATGATGGATTCCTGTGGATCCTTCTTGTCCATCATGTCATCAGTCTTGAAGCGGTTCTTGTGTTGGTCATCAGCTTTCTTCTCAAGGCTGGTCATGTGTGACCATTTTACGTTTGGTTGAGCCTTTGCAAGGAAGATCACCACCATGTCTAAAATAAAATAGAACATTCATTAGTTAAGATACTTAAGACCATCAACATCATCTCCCTACCTAGCTTTAGGCATAGCCCACTAAGAGAACCAGGGCACTGTTGAGTAATCTAAGCCCAAGAGTATGCCACAGTGTAGTTGTTTAGCATACAGAAATCTAGAAAACTCATTGCTACTAGGTATTAGCCAGGATTCAAACCTACAAACTTTGGTTTAAAAGATGCTCACCTTCATAATTACTGCTACTTAGGCGACCAACATATATTTATTAATTTAGATTAGTTGCTCTGTACATTATTCAGTGACAGTGATCTTCAATCTAAATATTAACATTAAAAAAACACCACAAAACATATATCCACTTACAAACCCTCATTGATCATACCTAATTTTGAATATCAGTAATTCATTTAGTGCAGTACAGAATATGTTGATAAAATTCCTTGCCAGTCTCTCTGGGGCAATGAAATGATACAATCAAAACTTAAAAATGAAACAGTGCAATAGTATAGTAAAGCATCAAGATTTTTCTTTAAATATCTCTAGGCTAGGTACCTCACAATGCTCCAGTTTCATTTATTTCATTACAAACCTGTTTTCTGTTTCCAATGGCTGTCTTCCACAACAATAGGCTCCAGCAGCTTGTTGATCACCAGCACATAGTCCTTGTTCTCCAGGTTGTCCACATGCAGCTCCATGGAGTGCTCCGTCAGCTTGCAGTACACCTGCTCTTTCGGGACGTTCTGGACATTTTTCAAGGTCACAAATACTTTGACATACTTTTCAGATTGATCCCAACCTGGAAGCCAAACATAAAAGTAGTTTAACTTGGTGTTGTCATATTTTAAAATAAAAGTAGTTTAACTTGATGTTGTCATATTTTAAAACACATAATTACTTTATATTTTAAAATAAAAGTAGTTTAACATGATGTTGTCATATTCAAAGAGCTGTGTACTTCAGTCAACCTCAGTACTTTTTGGACCGTGACTGGCTGAAATAGCAAGACACTTCTGTGAAAATATGAAGGAAAATAATTATGCACTACATCGGTACAGGCATTATCAGTTATTACAATTGACTATCACTTTTACAAATAATAATAAATAAAGCAGAAAACTGTTGTTCAAGCTCAAACTAGGTAGCGAATAATTTGAACCCTGAAACATTGACAAGTATCTGAAGGTACAATTTTTAATTGACCCTACAAAGAATAATGTTAGAACCTGTAGGTATACACATTTATACAAAAATGTGGGTACCTACACCTGTACCTTTCTACTTATTTAGGATAATGCACTTGATGTGATTTAAGGTTGAATAATGACATGAAGTTGTTAAGCAGCTACAAAAACTACTTGAAACTATTTACTTACCATATCCATTTAATTTAATTTGATAACGTTTCTGTGAACCAGACGGTGCGTTAGAAGTGGTAGGAGCAGAATCAGCAGCTGCCGCAGCAGCCTTCTCGCTCTCTTTATCTTTCAAGCTGATCAACTCAGTTTCCAGTTTCCGGATTTCGAGCGACAGTACATCTTGTACTTTTTTGCGTTTTGCAAGCTTCAGCAAATCATTTAGCTCTTCGATGTCGCTCTTCAACTGTAGTAAAACAATGAAAATATTTAGTCAGTTTATATTGCGATTTATAAAGTCTTTAAATGTATCTTATTCTTTATTATTATTTTTTAGTTTTGATTTTTAAATAATAAAAACGATGACGAAAAATGTGTGTTTATTAGAAAACATGCGTACCTCGGTTATTTTCGCTGACATTGTGGAATGATGACCTACAGCCAATCCTACAGCTTATCTAAAGACAATTTCTTCACCTAATGTTCCCTTAATAAAGTTGTTAGTTACCGGGACAGATCTTTACTGCAGTTTATTGTAATCAATAATTGCTTCTTGAAATATCTCGCACGAAATTGCTAGAAAAAATGCCGCCCGTTCGTAACCCAAAAGAAACCATTCCAAAACTCAATGAAAGGAAAACGCCGAAAACGTCAAAATAGACTTCAAAGCGCAGAAATATAAGTTGTATACATTAACAATTTCAACCATATTGTTATTGAAATAAGAAAGAGTTTTGAGTAATTATTTTGTTACTTTTATAAAAAAAATACTGGAACTTGCAACATGCAGATATATTACATTTTATTAAGGCGTGTCCAGACGGGGACAATTTTTCGCCAATCTAATTAAGTTTTCCGATCAAATCAGGCCGTGCGGACGCAAACGCTAATGGGGTTGGCCGGTCGAAGTATTAAGACCCCTGTACACAATGGGCCAGCGTGGGCCAGTCTGGGGGACGGATTTATGCCTTAGAGGGAGCAAGTGATATTGCTATCTCAGCAATATCAAGCAAGAGCAAGTGATATTTTTTTTATGTTTAATTTAACACGATTCTAGCTGGGTAAAGTAATAGGGGGCTGTATCAAAGAATATAATACTCACTAGGAGAAGAACGGTAACTCCATACAAAAAAATGTCCCCAACCGTTTATACGTTTATACTAGTGGCGCCGTCTTTGTGTACCAATGGAACTAAAGTTGACAACCGGTTTAGCCTGGCGGGTATTGGTAGGTAGTAATTCTGTTGATAAACATATTTGTTATCTTCATATCACGAAATATATGCAAGATGCAAATATTACCCCTTGTTTGTGGTATTATCAATTGATTTAAATAAAAGGCATGTTTATGTTTATAACATTATATATATTATTTATTAAAAAATGTTTTACATATAAAAATATACACTGAAAACTGGCAACTGGCAACTTAATAAAAAAATAGACATTAATAAAGCGCATTCACAAAGTTTTCAGTACCTTTTATACAAATAACATTAGGCATGCCTACCTATTACACTTTACACACAGATACACTACACTTTACATACGGCATTTTACACAGATTTCCAACTTGTATTCATACATTTCTTCACGGTTAATTAATACGCTTTCCAGATGCGTTATGACTCGGTTCCTTCTGAACCCACTAAAGTTGTAAATTTCACTCTGGCTGCTTCAACAGCCGTTGCTCCGCATTTAGCACATTTTCTATGTGCATTGCTGTAATCCATGTAGGTACAGACTTACAGTCTTAAGTGGTACGTAGCGGTACACGTTGTATGTATTATTTAAAGAGTTAATAAATAAAATTTTCGTTATGAACTTTAACCACAGCAGTTGGACAGAGTCATTGACAAATATATTTTTTTATTATGGTGGGTAGACGTACCTACCCTCCATATATTTTATGAACATTGATAAAGACAGTTGGAAGCAAATATTCATTATAAAACTTAATCGCATGTAATTAAGTTTTAAGCGTTTTAAGTCCCGTTTTATGATTAATATTGTATAAAATTCGTGATAATTTAAATCAGAGGGGCTACCGCGAAAACCGAAATTCGCAAATTGCGGGGATCTTACTCTTTTACTCCAATGAAGGCGTAATTAGAGTGACAGAGAAAAATGCCCGAAATTGACGATTTTCGGTATTGGCGGTAGCCCTACAGAGTTGGGAGCAATGTTGCTGTAGAAAAATGTTTTTATTTTTATTACTCGCAACTTTTTCCCGGAGGCCAACGCACACATAGAAGATTAAGTACGTTTAGAGTAGGGAGGGGGTCAAGAAAATGTGACATGTTGTGACAAGGGGGAGGGGGGAGTCATAAACTTTGTGACGTCACTTTAACTTCATCAGTAACCGATAATGTATTTAAATTATTTTATACGCTAATTATCATTTAAATAACAAGGTTTTGAAACTATAATCGTTTTTATTCGTTTAATTTTATTTCTTAATCAGTTTTGGGTTATAAAATTACTAATATATCTTTTATCAATAATATTTTGATAAAATATTAAATAAATATTTGCCGATTTCGTTGAAGAAATGTGACGTCACACCAGGGGGGAGGGGTTTGCCAAATGTGACCAAGTGTGACAAGGAGGGGTGGAGGGGTAAAAAAACCTAGAAATTCGTGTGACGTAATTAATGGATGACCCCTATATTGTAAAACTTTTTGCAACAGGAAAAACTTCTATGTATAATATTGTGAAATAGGCGCACGAGAAAACCCACTTTTAATTTGTTTTTATTTATAAGTTGAACATAAAGTTGGTTTGGAACAGTCTTGGATATTTACTGTACACTATATAGCACAGCTCGAGTTTAATTAACGTAAATATATATTTACAACGCAGTTACAACGTACGAAGCTAAGGAGAGTTAGGAGTGACTAACATAAGTGTATTTGATTTATAACAGTGAGTGACTGAGTTAGTAGATCGTCCACTTAATCTGTTGCATTAGAAATATATACACCTGTGATGACGAATAATTGGATTTCTTGAAGAGCCTGCAGGTTTTTTTTGCACAAATATTGAGTTGTTCCCAAAGATAAGGCCACAGGAAAACATGGATCCTGTTTGTAGTAGTGATGCTAATTTTGCAAGCATTGTGCAGTATAGAACTGAAAGAGAAAATATATGTGATGCAGAAGGTACTCATACAATGCATGATGAAGAGGAAACTGATACAGAAACCATAGACGATTCAGACTGGGAACAATTTGAACCTATCATTAAGTTCAATAATCCAAGACAAAAATGTCTTAAGGCCGTAACATATGATGAGCAAAAGAATTATACCTATAGAAAAATAGTTTCAAAGGAGAAAGAGGAAAGAAAATTGCCCTCGTCATATTACAAATTGGATAAGTCTACAACTCTTCTGTTAGAGAAGCTAATAGATGTGCGTTCCTTAGGACCATATCATGATGTGGTTGGGAAAGGTACAAGCTCTATTGTTATTTCTGCTGGTTACACTAATATTAAACACTTCATGTCTTCTTTTTGTCAATCATTTTTTAAAGCTGTCAAGATATACAAATTGAGCCATGATGAAAATTTAAACAAAGCTATATATAAGCGAACTAAGAGAGAATTTGAAAATATGAGCATCTTAAGAAGCCGTTGTTTGATACATGCTGTTCCTTACCCTGTGTGTTACCACAATAATATTTTAGTTATGAGCATGGTTGGATCAAGCAATGAACCTGCTCATCATTTCGTTAGCTATCCCGCAGATCTTTGTGAAGATATTTACCATAAAATAGTAGCAGGTCTGAAAGGCTTTTACAGATTTCAGTCTATACATGGAAAATTATGTGCTGAAAATATTTTGATTTGGCGTGGCAACCCATATTATGTAGGATGGTCACATTCTGTAGAGACACATGATCCAGCTGCTCCTAAAAAATTGATAAAAGATTGCTATTTTGTTACAAAAGTAAGTATGAAGTTGTCAATAACTGAAGAATTTTAAAAGTTCCTCTATTGCATGCGAATAATTATATTGCTGTCCTGCTCGCACGGTGTCATTGCCTGCTGGCATCATGGGCGCACCAGCATTATAATTACGCGTAATAGAGATAATATATATATACATATATATATATATATATATATATATTATATTTTATATATATATATATATATATATATATATATATATATATATTATATATTTATGATTATAAACAGGCAGACAGGAGATATATATAATTAAGCATCTCTTCTGAATAAATGAGTTTAAAATGAACATAATTATAAATGCATTTTATTTTATTACAGTTTTTTAAAAGCAAGAATGTTAAGGTCATGTCAACAGAGGCCCTGTTTAAACATGTCTCAGGTTTCGAAGACATTAGTCCTGAAGTATTGGATGTTATATACAAGAAGGAACAACATAAAGTCAAATGCCGTGGGAACCCAAACAGAGCAAGAGAATTCAGTGCACCCAGTGGGAATTGTCGATTTAAATGATAACATTTGGAGTAGAAACAGTAGTATTTTTGACTGGTGGTTAAGCTATGTTTTACCAATAAATCTGTTGTACACAATTATTTAACCATATGCATAAAACTATACGGGCCTGATTCAGTTTATTTTTTATCCCTTTCTTACAAAAATCTACACAAGTCGAAATGACAGATAAGTACAAACGATTATTAGCTAAGTAATTGAGGTTTGTAGCACGTTTATGAATAAGGGGGTAAATAAATATAACCATAACCAGGGGCCGATTGCATAACAAACTACAACTAATATTACAAGCGGAACTCCTTATTTAATAAGTGAAATTAGAAAAGGAGTTCCGCTTGTAATATTAGTTGTAGTTTGTTATGCAATCGGCCCTTGGTGGTAGAATACTCTAGTAACTTTATCATATAATTGACTCACACTCAAGAAATCTATGCTTTCAGTATAAGGCTCACAGTGTTCAAACTATTTACTATAGCAAGAAGGGGTAGCATCTACATAAACCAATTAACCCTTAAATGCATGATTTTTTTCTTTTTGCCCGAAATTAATATATGTATCACATAATTGTATGCCGATTCTAGGAAAAATAGTAAAAAAAAAATATAGCTTCGATTTTCACTGCGAAATCAGTGTTAAAAGTTGAATTGGCTAAATCATATTTATGTAAATATGTAATTTTCAGTATTAGATATATGAATTTTTTTACTACCATTAGAAAGGTACTTACACTATTTGTGATATACCTATGATAAAGTTTAATTACAAACCCCGAAAACACCGTTCAAAATCACATACTTACTAAAAATTATCAACTTCTGGATTTTCCGACTTTTCGTCTTAAAACGAATGTAATTTTTATACATTAAAAATATAGCGTAAATTTAACCCTTAAATCATCACCCTACTACTCGACGTTTGGTATAAAAGTGCGTTAAAGAACGTAAGCCTTTTTTTTTATCTGTGAGCTGTCTAATGTTTTGTAGACATTTGGCAACACTATGCATTTAAGGGTTAATTGAAGTTCAATATTGAGATGAATAAAAAAAATATTAATAGTGAACATTTATTGGATGTAACCATGATTACAGACACAAGTACGATCAAAGCATGGAATATTTGTATAGTGTTTATTTAGTTCTTGCGGTGTGCTCTGTTGCGTCGCATGTTGGTTTGGCATTGCGGGCAGTACCACTTGCCTTTCGGCGGAGCCGTGATGCCCACACATGGGTAGTGGAACCATTCATAGGGACACTGAAACAAATCAATTGTCAGGCTATTGGAATAAAGTATGATCGCGAGAGGGTCGATCACCCATAGCAACTCCGTTGTTCTTCCTAACTGAAGGGTCGGTTGCACCAAACCGTCTGTCACCGTTTTAGGGTTCGCTAAATTTTATTGTATGGAAAGTTTCATAGTTCTCTGCTGCTTGACGTTGATCAGTCTGTTAATTGGGGTTGGTGCAACTGGCCCTAAAACGTTTAATACGCTTTTCCGCTTAGTTTTACTGTAAATTACGTTTCTTTGGTTTTACAGGCTTACATATGTTAGAAAATGTTGTGTAGTTCCAGAAAAGTTAACTAGTGTAGACTTAAAATCAATGCTTTTTTCTCTCTTTTAGATAACAAGAGCGGCAGCCCCCGTAAAACTGCATGACATTGGGACAATTGAACTACAAGCAACTGAGATCCTCCTATTTTTGAAGTCAGTTAACACTTTCAGTGCCAAGCACCCCATTTCCAATACAAAATGAACACATCTGGCGTGTCCAGTGAATATGTTAAAGTGGGTTTAAAAGATTGCAAGGGGGCTAGAAAGTAGAAATGTCTTACGTCTTGATTATCGCAGGCAACCATGTCCCCGTAGGAGACCTGGTTGCAGATGCAGTAGCGAGGCTCGTTGGGATCGTAGGTCCATTCTTCCTCCATAGGCTCCTCGATCGCTACGCTGTTCACAACATTGTTCATTCTGAAACAAGTCATAAAGTTAATTTTAAAAAGTCTCTGCTTGTACAGTCGGGTTTTCACTAATGAAAGTAACGCCTTAGCGGCTTTAGCCTTAGGACCTACTATGTACAGTCAGCAGCAATAGTTGCTAAGCGGGCGAGGTGTTCAAAATGATCTTGACGTGACTTTATTGTTAAGACAATAAGAGCGCGTCAAGGTAATTTTCAACACCTCGCCCGCTTAGCAAGTTCTGCAGCTGACTGTACACCGAGAACGAGTACGTGTACAGTCAACAACAGAGCTATGAATACAGGCAAAGTGTCAAAAATATGTATACAGTACTTTATTGCCTGTACATTAAGGTCGTGTATACATATTTTTGGCACTTTGCCTGTATTCATAGCTCTGTTGTTGACTGTACGAGTATGTCCACCTAAAGTTGGGCCCTGCTTACACATTGATTTATGCTTAGTGCGAGTTCATACAACATTTGCTACTAAACGCAAGTATATACTAAAATAGATACTTACCCCCCCCCCTATTCATAAACGTCGACTAAAGTTGACAAGCCGATAATAAATGTTTGTCCCTTTTCATCATTCCAATACGTCGGAAAGGGACAAACGATTATTATCGGCTTTTCAACTTTAGTAGACGTTTATGAATAAGGCCCACTTGCACCATTCCACTAACCCGGGATTAAGCGGTTAAACCGTTAACCTAGTGTCAAATTGTACTGGTAACCATGGTAACGCCAGGTTTAACCGGTTAACCCCGCGTTAGTGGAATGGTGTAAGTGGGCCTAAGGGGGTAAGTGTTGGGGTTAGTATTGTAAGCTAAGAAGCTGGTGCAAGTGTAGTGTACGTACACTTGCGTGGGCGAGGAGGAGCGGCTGGCGGCGGGCGCGAGCGTGTGCTGCGCGTGCGCCGCGGACGCCGCCGCGGGCGCCATCGTACTGTAGCTTTTCCTGTAACGGTAACGGTGATTCATGTCAGTATTTATTCTTTGTAAATTCGGTATTTTACAGCAATTTAGTTAGAGGTAAATTTGCAGGTATAAAGTAAGGTTTGTTCATTTAATTCCAAGTAGTAACTCCAAAGTAGGTGTATTTGAGCATTTGTGATATATAATCTCAGCATTTTAAGTTGGTTTTCTTGGCCATCTCGATCGTCGAGCATATTTCAATTTCACAGTCCTTTGGCATTGTCTTACTGCAAAGAACCGACGTGAAATAACAAAACGGATAGAGGGAAGTTTCCAAGGATCGTCAAATATGTTCTAAAAGCAAAATGTTCTAATGTTGGTACTCCACCTGTCTCATTTCTTTGTCCAGTGTCATTGCGTCTCACTCTCTCATTAAACAAAATGTGAGACGCAAATACACATGAGGGCAGGTGGAATACCACCCTAAGGAAATTGAGTAGGTACACCCAAACTCCCGAAGTTGTAGGCTGCTTAGCTGTAGTACTAACTTTTGCTTGTGTCGTTTGTTGGAAGCGCCGGCGCCGGCGCTGGAGTGCGCGTGCGCCGCGCTGTGACCTGCAACAATCGTATAGATATAAACTGTACGTCCCTCAATAAAAAAAGGAAAAATCAATATGCTTATCGCACAAGACAGTTCTTGAGATTAGCTTAATATTTAGGGTTCTACCTGGGCAGCTAAAATCGTAACAATTAAAATTGGACCTATGTGGTGGGCTCGTGCTGCTTGTAAACGCTTCATAACTCCATGTCTGTGTTGTCTATGGGGTAGAAGCAACAGCAACATACCGGCGTGGAGGGAGTGGTGGTCGTGCAGCTACACCGCCTCGTACGTGCTCTTCATGCAGTCTGCTACTACTACAGTAGCAGCCAGTATCTACTGTACAGCAACCTACCGGCGTGGAGGGAGTGGTGGTCGTGCAGCTACACCGCCTCGTCCGTGCTCTTCATGCAGTCTGCTACTACTACAGTAGCAGCCAGTATCTACAGTACAGCAACCTACCGGCGTGGAGGGAGTGGTGGTCGTGCAGCTACACCGCTTCGTCCGTGCTCTTCATGCAGTGTCTGCTACTACTACAGTAACAGCCAGTATCTACAGTACAGCAACCTACCGGCGTGGAGGGAGTGGTGGTCGTGCAGCTACACCGCTTCGTCCGTGCTCTTCATGCAGTGTCTGCTACTACTACAGTAGCACCCAGTATCTACAGTACAGCAACCTACCGGCGTGGAGAGAGTGGTGGTCGTGCAGCTACACCGCCTCGTCCGTGCTCTTCATGCAGTGTCTGCTACTACTACAGTAACAGCCAGTATCTACAGTACAGCAACCTACCGGCGTGGAGGGAGTGGTGGTCGTGCAGCTACACCGCCTCGTCCGTGCTCTTCATGCAGTGTCTGCTACTACTACAGTAACAGCCAGTATCTACAGTACAGCAACCTACCGGCGTGGAGGGAGTGGTGGTCGTGCAGCTACACCGCCTCGTCCGTGCTCTTCATGCAGTGTCTGCTACTACTACAGTAACAGCCAGTATCTACAGTACAGCAACCTACCGGCGTGGAGGGAGTGGTGGTCGTGCAGCTACACCGCTTCGTCCGTACGTGTCTGCTACTACTACAGTAGCAGCCAGTATCTACAGTTCAGCAACCTACCGGCGTGGAGGGAGTGGTGGTCGTGCAGCTACACCGCTTCGTCCGTACGTGTCTGCTACTACTACAGTAGCAGCCAGTATGTGCAGTACAGCAACCTACCGGCGTGGAGGGAGTGGTGGTCGTGCAGCTACACCGTGCTCTTCATGCAGTGTCTGCTACTACTACAGTAGCAGCCAGTATCTACAGTACAGCAACCTACCGGCGTGGAGGGAGTGGTGGTCGTGCAGCTACACCGCTTCGTCCGTGCTCTTCATGCAGTGTCTGCTACTACTACAGTAACAGCCAGTATCTACAGTTCAGCAACCTACCGGCGTGGAGGGAGTGGTGGTCGTGCAGCTACACCGCTTCGTCCGTGCTCTTCATGCAGTGTCTGCTACTACTACAGTAACAGCCAGTATCTACAGTTCAGCAACCTACCGGCGTGGAGGGAGTGGTGGTCGTGCAGCTACACCGCCTCGTCCGTGCTCTTCATGCAGTGTCTGCTACTACTACAGTAACAGCCAGTATCTACAGTTCAGCAACCTACCGGCGTGGAGGGAGTGGTGGTCGTGCAGCTACACCGCTTCGTCCGTACGTGTCTGCTACTACTACAGTAGCAGCCAGTATGTGCAGTACAGCAACCTACCGGCGTGGAGGGAGTGGTGGTCGTGCAGCTACACCGTGCTCTTCATGCAGTGTCTGCTACTACTACAGTAGCAGCCAGTATCTACAGTACAGCAACCTACCGGCGTGGAGGGAGTGGTGGTCGTGCAGCTACACCGCTCTTCATGCAGTGTCTGCTACTACTACAGTAACAGCCAGTATCTACAGTTCAGCAACCTACCGGCGTGGAGGGAGTGGTGGTCGTGCAGCTACACCGCCTCGTCCGTGCTCTTCATGCAGTGTCTGCTACTACTACAGTAGCAGCCAGTATCTACAGTACAGCAACCTACCGGCGTGGAGGGAGTGGTGGTCGTGCAGCTACACCGCTCTTCATGCAGTGTCTGCTACTACTACAGTAACAGCCAGTATCTACAGTTCAGCAACCTACCGGCGTGGAGGGAGTGGTGGTCGTGCAGCTACACCGCTTCGTCCGTGCTCTTCATGCAGTGTCTGCTACTACTACAGTAACAGCCAGTATCTACAGTTCAGCAACCTACCGGCGTGGAGGGAGTGGTGGTCGTGCAGCTACACCGCTTCGTCCGTGCTCTTCATGCAGTGTCTGTTACTACTACAGTAACAGCCAGTATCTACAGTTCAGCAACCTACCGGCGTGGAGGGAGTGGTGGTCGTGCAGCTACACCGCTCTTCATGCAGTGTCTGCTACTACTACAGTAACAGCCAGTATCTACAGTTCAGCAACCTACCGGCGTGGAGGGAGTGGTGGTCGTGCAGCGCGTGCGCGGCGTGCGCGTGCAGCTCGCCGGCCACCGCCTCGTACGTGCTCTTCATGGCGGCCGTGCGCCGCCCTTGCTGCATCTGTAATATATGTTTTGTACACACTGGATTGTCAAACTCAACTTTTTACAGAGTTACCACTATGTTAATGTCATAGCTGTTAGATCTCTAAATGAATAAAACAAAATAATTTATGGATCGGTATGGCGCCATCTACATCAAATTTATTTTGTCTTAGCTTACATATCTTAACCCATTCAGACCTAATCACGACACGTTGTCGTTTTGTCTCTAAAAAGAGCTACATACAGGGAAACCCATGTTATCGGCTACGACCGTAGCTCACCGGTGAATGTCTTAAAGCCGCGGACTCGACGCAGGCGGGCAGCGGGGCGAGCGTGGCCGCCGGCCCCGCTGCTTCGTACGTTTTTTTTATGACAAGCTCCTACTATCGAAACTATTCTCACAAACCCAAAGTTATCGAGTTTACGATGTTTGAACAGTTAGTTCCTATGACGGTGCTGCCGAACCTGCTGTACGCATCTGAGACATGGGTCCTTTACCGTAAGCATATACGTACACTTGACAGATTCCACCTTAAATGCCTCCGAGATATTATGAATATCAAATGGACGGACCGGGTCAGAAACACAAACGTCCTGAGGCGCGCAAATGTCGGAGGCATTGAGGTGTATCTGATCTGATGAGGCGGCAGCTGCGGTGGTGTGGGCACGTGTCTCGGATGTCAGAAGACAGAGTGGCGAAGCGTATCTTCTTTTCAGAACTCCAGAATGGTAAGCGTAAAAGCGGTGGCCAGTACTTACGATATAAGGATGTTCTGAAAAGACATATGAAGAGATGCCAACTAGAGCCCTCTGACTGGGAGCGGAAGGCAGCGCAGCGGCCCGAATGGCGGCGCCTCATTAATGATAGAGTTAACATTTTTGAGACGGAACGCCGCAGTGAGCTCGACAAAAAACGTGATGAGCTTAAGGCTCGGCCGCCAACCTCAATTTCCTACAACTATGTAGGTGGTGTGCTGACGTGCCCAAAATGCGCTCGAGTATTTAGCAAGAAGATAGGGTACGTGAGCCACCTAAGAGCGCATCAGAGAGTGGATCAGCTACACTCTAATAATACGAGCTAAAAATTGCCTAGTCCAGAGCACACAGTCGCTGGGGCCGAAATCGGTCAGGAAAAGCATCATCATCAAAGTTGCGTCAATAGTCTTTCATAGGCATCTCAATCTCATCTCAATTGTCAGGCAGTGCTTTTAATATACCTTCCAAAATTTGACCCACACATACTAACTAGGTAACCAAGCATATAATAAATATTACCAGAAAAATAATATTACCTGTTGCGTGGCCGCGATAGCCTGGCTAGCCGCTGCAGCTATAGCGTTTGTGGCTTGCCCCAAGGAATACGAATCGCGACCCAATGCGTTCTGTAACACAATATTTATTATATAAAAAAATATATTTATTATATTGTTCTTGAACACTTAAAAAATAGAAGTCATACATATTTTATTATATTTTTAATAATTATATATGGTATATATGTACTTGTATAGCGGTGTCGGTCCGAGACAGGGAGTTGCCGGCCGCCACGGCGCGCGACTCGCGCGAGCCCCAGCTGTCGCGGCGCTTCTCGCGGAACCGATACCTGCCAGATATATTTGTGTGATAAAGAAATGAGATGGACTGGCCACATGTTGAGAGACAGGCAGGAAAAATGGAGCAAGATCGTAACGGATAGGTACCCAAGAGGTTGCACACGGAGCCAGAGGAGACCTCGAACAAGATGGGAGGATGAACTCAAACTCATTGGGACCTGAACTGGGGAAGAGTCGCCCACAACAGACCCCAATGGAAAGAGCTAGAGGAGGCCTTTGCTAAGGGGCACACTGAGCTTAGAGACATACTCTAACTCAGAATAAAAGGGCTTAATAGATAGATAAAGAAATGAAAGAAGACCTGACCAAGGACTCCAGTGCCCGGGGCTGGAACAAACCAGTGTCTGTATTTGCGCAGACACCATAACTCCTAGGCTTCAATGTGTTCTCTTTTATCAGTTTTATATTAAGTATATATTTTTTCTTTTTGCAGTATCACATACATCTTTTAAGATTTAAATCCATTTCATTATTGATAACATAAAGCAAAGTCTTAGCAATTCCTTGCCAACCCTTAAATTAATGAACAAAAACACTTATACTACCAGGTAACAAACCTAAAGTGTAACATCTACAAAAAAAAAAGTTAAATATTACTTTGACGACACAAAGGCATAGTAGAGTGGTTTATGATTTGTGATAAACCAGTGACTGAACAGTTAGTTATTTTTGCACGAAATGCCCCTCCTGAAAATATACGAGTCTCTGTCTCTACTTTAGATTCCTTAACATTTCAATGACCTACCTACTATAACCTACTTTTTCGACTTGACTGCAATGCAAGTGCTCCTAAACTCAGACCGTGAAAAGTCTGCAGCGATTTTGATAGCCCACGCAGTGCCGGTGTCATTTTAGACGTCAAACTTCTATGAAATTATGACGTATAAATAACACTTACACTGCGTGGGCTATTAAATCCGCTGCAGACTTTTCTTGGTGTGACTCTAACCAATTTACTATGGAGTAAGATCACCTACCCTAAAGAGTAGTTATCTTTAATTGATAGTCACCTGCTATCCTTGTAATGGTTGTTGTTGGATGTGCTGGTGTGGTTGGTGTTGACGTCGAGCTCCAGTGACCTCTTCTCCAACAGTTCTGTGATCCCCTTATTGTCCGCCTCAAGCTCACACTTGAATTTATGCAGTTCTGTGTCTGTTGGTCAAAATTATAACATATTGAAGTAACAGCACTGCAAGTAACTCAAATTGGTATTAGTAACCATTTTTAAGCCTTTTGCTGCCGTGCCGGACACATATGACCAATTTTAATATGGAAAGGTACAAGTGCAGTGTTCAACATATTAAAAGATACTAAGATTTACAAATTAAATATGGTATGATTTACATTATACACACCTAGTCGTCTTAAATAACGGTCCACTAGTTCAGACATCTGGTTAGCTAATGCAACTTTTTCATCAGCTTCTTCAAGAGTCTTGTTGTAACCTCTCTTTATATCTGAGAACTCTGTGTTGGCCTGGTCAGTGTCTACTTCCCCTCTGCGACAACCACCAAATAAAGTCCGAACCCGTTTTTCCAGAGTATCCATACTATCTATAATAAAAATGTACCATGTTAAAATCATAGACTTTGACATTGTGGTAAAATGATCAAGAATATATTTATGTACTTACTTTGGACGGATAAATCCATTTCACGCATTTCTGTAAATCGATCTCTCAATTCTTGAGGAAGATGTTCGATCACTGTAAAATTATAAAATAACTATAATGCATTATCATGTAATATAGTATTACCAAAGTATTTTATATTGCAAAGCACTTTGCGAATCTTTTCTATTTGTGTAGACCATCGTTAAGTATTTAATTAACGTTATGTATAAACTAAGCTTACGTTACTTATGTTATAAGGTAAGTTAAATAAAAATAATAAAACAATAACTTAAAATAACTTTGTTTTGCGCGCCAGCGCCAGAGCCATATTTTTTTCTTAACAGTGCTACCAACCAATGGAAAAGCTTCTGTCATTTTAGGGCGTAAAGAACAAAGGCAACTTACTTTCCAAATAGTCTTCTAAATACAGCATTTTGGTGGGATTTGTAAAGATTTTATTAATTAAACAACACTCTAGGTAAGTTTTCTTATATTATAAACTTGTTATAACCGTGATTAAAAGAAATATGTGCACGATTGACGTGTAACTACAACGACGTCACTGAGTTCGTCATTCAAGATGGCGAACTATTACGCATTTGAAGAGATTAGTGTGGGGAAGTGAAGTGTCGACTCCGTGCCGAATTCTATAGACTACGTTCAGTATTATATTCTTTAATTACGTTTCTTAAATAATAATTTGTTTTGTTGGTTCATCCATTTTTATCTATTGTAGATTTGTGTCGCTATATTCTTATTGTAATAGCTTCCAATAATTAAAAATAATTTCTGCCTTAACTAAGTCTACCGCCGTAGTACTTTATTCCCGTAATAAAAATTAATATCGTACTATATACATAGTAAGATATGAACCTACAAACCAAGCGGTCAAGCGTAATGATTCTGAGGTTGACTGGACATTATGTACGGATATGAAGGTTGCACTTTTATTGTTTAAATGTGTAGTCTAGATAACAGTGCGATTATTTTTGGTCCGCTAGACATATTACTCTCTAACGGGTCTTAAATAAATAATTGATGTGTAATAATTAATATATCGATATCGACATACTAGAATTTAAACATATATGCACTTCACTAGTGTTTGTGAACCATAGATTATAGCATGATTATAGACGGCATTACACAATGCTACCAACACAATGATACTATTAGTGTTGCCATACATAAATATATTTTAAACTTAAGCTGTGCTTACACTACCGGACCGTTTTATTTTACCAATCAAACCGGTAGACTTGCGTTTTATAAAGCTACAAGTTCGCTGTTTGCCTCTCTTTCTAACAACCACATATGTCAGAAATATAAACGTATCTTAATAGTCGCTTAATAAAACGCCATCCCGATAGTTTTAAGGGAATAGGTTTATATTATAAGGAAATAATTTTATTACACTCGGTTAGACCAAGATAAGTCTGCAACGATTTTGATAGCCCACGCAGTGCAGGTGTTAATATTGAACGTCAAATACCTACCCAAAGCTTAAGCATTATTGAACTTATTGTAGGTATGTGTGTACCTAAGTCAACTTGTTTTTTTTTAGATCTCAGTTAAACATGATTCGACGACCGTTGACGGAAATTACTTTAAAACTTGACGATTTACAAGAATATGAAACGATGCGACGAGATCAGGGCAGCAGTAACTCTTCATCAGCAGAAATGCAGGAAGACACGATAAAACCTCTTTGTCCAGGAACCAAGACTCAGGAGGAAATCCATAATAGAATCGGCTACGCGCCAAAGAAGAAATCTCGGGGTGTTAGCACGGTTTAGAACAAATAAAAGAATGTGTAATTAATAAATCATGTTTTATTTATTTAATACCTATATTATGCTACAAAAATACATATATGTAATATTATAATTATGGAACATCAAAGTAATATTTAGATTAGATGCCTGCTTTGTTTCGATTTACGTTGTGCTTCAAAATTATCGTTGCATCGATTTAAACTATCACTATTTTCATGTACTTATGTATTTAAATAAACGGGACTAAAACATGTCAACTTACCTACATACATTTATACTTATTCGTTCAAACATTCAACTTGAATTCAGTGTAGGTAGCAGTGCACAAACGATTTTAAGAAGGTTCAAAATAGTGAGTCACCTAGTAAGTACTTCTAGTCAATGTAAGGATGTTCCAGTTTGGTCATGGGTTTATCCGCCACGCGTTTGTGAGCTCGCCTTTTCCAAAACAGGCATATTATCCTGAAAAAAATATTTTGTAGAATGAGGATGCAATCATTAAAAAAAATCGATAGTTCAAGTAGTTCTCGAGATATTTAGCAATCTGACAGACAGACGGACGGACAGAGTCGCACCATAAGGGTTCCCGTTGTACCTTTTTGGTACGGAACCCTAAAAACATGTCTTTAGCTATCTAAGCCCAAACTGAAACAAACCATTAACTTTTTGTGTTCGACAGTTGGAACCATAATTTATGTGTAGGTTTTTAACTTAATTCCCTTGAGTAGATTTACTAATCCTTATTTATTCTCTAGGTATTTATCTGATTTACCTACAAACAGTTTTAGTAAATCATTAGATAGGCACTCTTGAAAGTTGAACTATTTGGCCCCTTAGGCTTATGATATGACCATTTTGACTATGCTCAGAACTTTATCACTCTGAAATTTAGACTTAATTAATACTTTTATTGCTTAAACGTGTCGTTTTCAAGCAAAACGTAGTACCACATTGTTGCTTGCCATAAGAACTAACAGCCTAGCCTAACAGGTTAATATTCCTGTAAAGATATAAGCAGATTTTGTGCTTATGGTAAGTGACAATGTGGTATAGTACCTTTTGCTTGACAAATTCACAAATACCTACTTACCTACTTATTAGAATGCGACTTTGGTTGTAAGGTATCTTATTCATGGATAATCGCTACTGTTAACTGTTACACCTATATTTGCTCAACCAACCTAGTCATTGTGCCAATTTCGTCTCTAAATGTTATCGAGAATCCTAACTTGAAGTAGGTACTAACTTTTATTATTACGACTTTAGCCTACCGTAAACTGAGGAAGTAGAGTATCTCAACAACGCTGAGAATGGAGAAGCCCATGAACAGCCCGAGCAGGCCGCCGCAGTTGGCGAGGAAGTCCGTGGGGCCGTACAGCTCCGAGCGGCGGGACGTGATGAACTGCGCCTCTTTGAAGAAGATGAAGATACGTGTCATGTATGTACTGTAACAATATAACAATACTGATTATTTTTGGCATTGATTGTTTATGTAGAGGGTAATGTTGTTGCTAAGAAACTGTTGCTCGCTTTAAAATATGTTGAGTATCGGTTTTAATAATGCAATACACAAGGCGTAGACACTTATTAAAACACTAATGCTGTAACCCACTTTAGTACAGCATTGTATATACATGCGCTGGTTGCTATAGTCGGCTCTAAAATTTAACAAGGGAAATTTTCAACCATCAAAAAATTTAGTAGGGAC
The DNA here is from genome assembly GCF_910591565.1 of Cydia splendana. Classification (NCBI taxonomy): domain Eukaryota; kingdom Metazoa; phylum Arthropoda; class Insecta; order Lepidoptera; family Tortricidae; genus Cydia; species Cydia splendana. The sequence goes on from NC_085974.1 coordinate 9,727,324, forward strand.
CCCCATAACTATACTAGCTTTGGAGTATTTAGGTAAGTATGTAGTGTTGTTTTCGCAATGTGTTTTCGTAATGATGTTATTAGCTAAGTTAGTTAAGGCTTCTAGGGTGACCTGTGTTGACGGTAAAAGACCTACATATTTATACCTTCCACTGTAAATATAACGAATCATTCACCTCTGACTCATAGACGTAGATTTAGATTAAAGCCGGGCTCTACAATTATCTTAACAAAAAACGTACTCATCTAGTTCCGGCGGTATATCGGATTTGAAACTGGTGAATATCGCCCTCCAGTCAAAGTCTGCCTGCGAGGTTTCCGCCTCGTATTCGATGGAGGTGCACGCCGGCATACACATGCAGCGCATGGCGATATCGCGCGCGTTTTCGTCTATCACGCTGCTGTTGTCTGCCGAGTTTCTCTCCAGGCTACTCATGGCGGCTACTGTTACCAGCTCCTCTGTAACCAAGAGGTGAACATTCAAGTGTTTCTAGAACCAGTAATCTGGCTTAAGGACTTAATAAACTTTAGATCTTCTTTGTATTTGTATACATGCAAATGCAGGTGTCTTCATGTTTTTGTTTTCACTGGAAACCATGTCCGAAAACCCGAGAAGCTTATTGGTACGGTCCAGAGTTTAAACTTTGAAGCCAGCCTTCCCGCTCAGCTAACCGACGCTTTATACGTAAATTTCATCATCATTCATAGGTACTTTGTTGGAACACCGTTTGTTTAACTTACTTTGAGCATTTTGCACACATTGGATGCTTCCAGCACTGCATACTGTCATGTTCTCACCGTCTAGAAATAAAATTTACTTAGTATAATTTTAAAAGGTGTAGTAAACAACGACAAATAACAAAAGCATACACGCAGGCTCTTGTAAATAGTTCTTACAAAATTATGTAGAATATGACTACGTGGTGCAACGGACTAGTCTAGTATTTTACCAGTACCTCAAAATTAGCGCCTGTATGTGGTAACCGCAAGAAAGCTTTCATATACTTATGCTTTTTATAGTTGAGTCCGTATGAAATAATCTAATTCATACATAAATCATTACTATACTCACAAACCATGCCGAAGTGCACGCAGCCGCAGCGCGCGTAGGTGAAGTTGCTGAGACACTCCATCTCGCAGTTGGCCTGCGTGTACACGCGGAAGTACCGCAGGTAACGCTCGCTCGGGAAATAGCATTTTCGGCTGGAAAGTAAACACATCTATATACATAGACGATGGAGTAAAGTTGATACGGTTGACTAAGTTGTGGTTTAAGGTGTGGCAGAGTTCAACAAAATGAAACTATTCTCATCTGTCCAGGGTGGGCACAAGTGGGAAGCTAGGTAAGTAGCATTTCCATTTGTCCCAACTCAGTCACGTGGTGCGCAGACAGCTAGAGTTCACACTATCACAATAGACAATTAAGTATTAGGTACTTAGGTAAGTATACATATACTGAGAGTTGTGCTTAAATACTTGCATGTTGGGACTATAAGGCAATAAGCCATCGGAAGTCGTCATCATTTTAGGTTTCACCGATACCACGACCTCCTGAGACAACGGGGCCCTGAAGTACTGCACTGACAACCTCGGCAGCTCTGCTGGATTGTGCAGAAGAATCTAAAACAAAGCAATCCTTCATCATCAATATCATCATCATAATTCATTAAGCACACTAAGTATAGCATGGCTGTTAGCAAAGATGTACCCGAAGCACGTTGCGAGTTCACAGATTCAGATGTTTTATTGATAAAAGGCAATCATTTTCTACTTTCTATTTAGATAGGTATATGTACAAAGATTCACCGTATTGACAGGTTAATTTTAAGGTACCTACCTATGCAAGACGAACCCTCACTGCCAGTCACAAAACACTACATTTAATTTTGTGTATGTGTAAGTAGGTACATATATACCAAGTAAATAAATACTTAGTAACAAGCTACCTATATATGTATACCGTCCCCTTGCTTGTCGAACTAGCCGAACTGTATTGCAACAGGTAAAAGGGATCAAATGATAAAACATACGTGGGGCATACTGAAAATAAGAGATATTATAGCTCTTTAATATTTTATTAGTTCTTTCTTTATTAGTTCTTTCTGCAAAATTACTATAACATTAAAAAATCCTTATTAAGATTCTTATGACTTCGCATAATAAAGAATCGGGTTGGAATCTTTGCGAGCATTTGTATTGCTCATAGAGAATGCAATCAAAAGCCACTGAACTATGGGATGGCACTTGATATAGTCCGGAATACGAGTAATTGCCCCACATATTTAATTGTTTTAGGAATTGACATGATGTCTATTTAACATTTCATGAGTGTTGTGTGTCAGTCGAGTAACAACTCTAACGTAAAAGTGAATTAATCAAAAATGCGGGTAGTTGGATAAACCAACTCAGCAAAAGGACGAACCAGGTTAATACCATGCTATCCGGATTGTTACGGCCAAGAGTTTAGATAAATTTATATAAAAACTAAACTCAATAAAAGAGTGTGAAAGTTATGTAATATCTATAAATGATACAAACCTTAAACCCTTGTACTGGACCTCTGCAAAGGTAGTCGAGGTCTACTTCTGAAGCTTTTATTATAAATGTCAATCCGGCTTTAGCTCCATATCCCTAAAATTTGAAAATAGAGAACATTTTTGATCCATAAATGAATTTGTAAGATGTTTGTGTATCGGGGGTAGTAGATGGATGGTACCTACCTACTTTTAAAATACGATGTCATGGTGCCAATAAGTCAATTAGATGAAATTGTATTTTTGTATCGCTTAATATGTGAGTAATGCAGAGTATAGTAGTGTTACTCGTAGGTACTTACAGAGCCTCTATGAGGATAAGTGACTATCGGCGTGTCATCAGGGTACCCGTTTTCCAAACTCCAAGTCGTCGTATGATTTGGGTTTCCCTCTTGTAGGTATTCGTAATCATGATGTAAACTTGAAAACACATAATAATATGTATAGCCTCCCGAGTTCCTGAGACCCTTATAAAGGATTTAATCCAAATGGAATTTAGAATTAAAATGGAATACAAAAAGGTTCCAAATTCAAAACTGCAATAATGACAAGGGGGACTCAGGAGGATATACAGGGTGGAAAGGCACGACGATCCTTCCCGGAAGTATTAGGTCGTTTAAGTGATACAGAGACGATTGGTAATGGTAAGAATCGTTAATTGAGTAATAAATAAAAATAGCAAATTTACTACTTTTTAACTGTGGTGACAACCCTATAATAGCATGTGCACATCACGGCTATAGATTAAGGATCTCAGTCGGGAAAGCTCGGGACTTTACACTTTTTTCCGATCGTTGACAGAATCGCAATGATGTATGAATGGCGCATAAATGTCAAATAAATCAAATGAATGCAAAAATATTACAAACAATTTTATTACTTTCTTAGATAATTACTTTTTGCCAATATTTAACACTATCTTCTCTTCACATACGGTGTTCAAATGTGTCTCCGTGTCTTACAACGCCGCCGCAGCCCGTGCCCGAGTATGTCGATGCACATGCGATAGTGTATGCTCTTCGTCATTTTTCCTCCGCAGAAAGCACCAATTAGCCTTTGTCTCATTTCGTCGCAGTTTCACATTCCGTTTGGTAGGTACACCATATCTTTTACACAGCCCCACAAATTTAAATAGCCACGAGCATCTAACAACGGCATTTTTATTTGAAGAATATGACATTAAAGTAAAGTTCAATGAAAATTTAATTTCAAACATCAGACGTCTTGTCTATTTCCTACCACGCAAGAAGGTTTGTTAGTTTGGTATTTAAGAAGTATTTATTCTTGATTTATTCTTAGTATTTCATTTTTGCAAGTTCATTTGGTGCATCTAACACAACCTACTTGTAATTTTTTATTATTTTAGATAGTTTCCAATTATTCGAAAATAATTTTGTGAAACGTGTTAAGAAACTAAAACCTTTTCATCAGTCAAGGAAATCATAGCGATTTATAAAACGATTGCGTACTTTTGAGTGGTTGTCAATGTCACCATTTGAACTGTCGTTGTAAACAATGTTGTGGTTTATAATATTATTAATATTAAGCAATAAAATAACTACTTCATTCAAGTATTGAACAAGTGGAACCACTAAGAAAGCGAAAATCCTGTAACGATTCTTACCGTGTTGTAAGCAGACCTAAAAATGGTTAGATGGCAACAAATTAGCATAATTTCCTGTCGTATACTGATTATTTACAAGTAAGTTCAGTGACCCTGTCACCTGTTAGGGTTAGAACAAAGTAGTTTTTTGCATGGATGTTTAAAAGGCCATAATTTAGAAACGGTTTCCCATATTAACATAGTTTCTATGCAGAAAATATATAGCTTAGGCTAAACTATCTCCCATTTCCGGAAAGGATCGTCGTGCCTTTCCACCCTGTATACATTGCACAAAAAATATTAGGGGAAAATTAATTTTGTTGACAGTATACAGGCTGTTTTTTCAACCCTCAATCATATTTTGCCAGGTGAATATACACAGGTCACATCGCATTTTGCCAGATGCCAGATGATAATACTATGGGAGAGCCAAATGTTTTCGCGACATGACCCTTTATATTCACCTCACCAAAATATGAAAAACACCCCGTGATGCCCGTAATGTGTTACTTACTTATCCAATCGTAACATTTCCTCGGCTCCCAGTGTATTAAACGTGTAACATATTCCTTCCTCAGTCAAAATAGGCGAGAACAGATCTGAACAATAATCTCTGTTTATATTTTCCCATTTGCATCCAAAAAAGGATTCGGTAATATTGGGGCACACCTGGACAAAAAGTCGACTAATTTTAGTAAGTACCCAAGTAAAGGACACAGCTGTAGGTATTTTAGAATAGAATTTAGAATCTATGCTATTTGGAAATCGAAACGTTATAGTGAATATCGAAGTAAAAACTCGAAAATATCTACAATAAAAATATGAGATCTGTATTATTACTATTTATACCTTACTTTACAAACCGGTATTAAAAACCAAGAAGGTATTTAGCACCGCTTTAGGGTCGCCATGCAGTGCCGCTGACAGTCCACCCGTCGAAATTTCATTAATTTAACGATTTTATAAATCGTATACCATACCTATTACAGATTCACGAGCATTACCTCTTTAAGTTTATCGACTGCGTCCGCGCCACTGCCATATTTCCTTCCAGTTGTGGGTGATAGATGTGAATCGCAGACCATGGAGACGTATTCAAAGACAAATTTTCTAAAATACCAAATATACATTACAATGGTTATTTATTTGAAGATCAATAATATTATATCTTGCTGTCCCTCTTAGGGTTAAGGAACTCAGGGAAACAAACATACGTATCTCACAGAAATATATATCAGCAGAATGTGTCCTGAAAAGGAAGAGATGTAATCTCTTATTAGAGTTAATTTGCATCAAATCCGTATCGAACGGGGGTAAAAAATAAATGGTCTTCAAGATAAGCGTTTGAGTCGAACTATCTCTAATAAAAGATCACGCGGTTTTTTTTACAAATTTATACTTAGGTAAATTTACTTACTCTTCATCGGTGAGTTCTGTGGTATTTCCTGACGTATCATTGCCTGTATTGTTGAGGTACAAGTGATAGACTTCTGTAAAGTTATATTTTGATTGCTGGGCTTTTGTTTCGAAGCACACCGTCACAGCCGGAAAGGGTATCTATTTATAAAAGAGATATTTTGAGTCTTAACTGTGGTAATACTATGTACTGTCCTTTTTTTTCATTCTTCACACTGGAGGTTAAAAAAATGGTCGGAGTAGGTTTTGTTCAGGCATGTTACTTGTTTTTTAACTTTACTTCTTGCGAAGTGTAGCAGTAGAAATGCAATAGTTACACAGAAAGAAAGTCTTTCCCGATTAATCTGGATAGGACAGCAAAAAATATTCAAGAAATAAAATATTTGAGAAATCCTTTTGAAGAAAAGTGGTCTACTAATGAAATGACTTACGTGTACGCATGCTTTGATTGCTTTACCTTCCAAACAGGCATCGGATTCTCTGCAAAGCTGACGATGACAGGGCTCTCATTCCACTTGATGTACACCTTCTGTATGAGGCCGGCGCACAGCACCACGCAGCACGTGAACATGAATATCCAGAACACCCTACAATGGTAATAGGCAGTTTAAATTCAAGTCTTTGTGTTAAGAACACTACAGCATTACGTTAGTGCCGGCAATTTATGTACCTAACTCGTAATTAACCATATTTTGTATCAGGTCTTTCGGCCCGGTGTCGCAGTGATTGTGTTAACTGGCTATCGGTGCATTGGTGTTTAAGATTTTGCAATAAAGTTATGGATTGTCAGTTAAATAGGGAAGACAATGGTCTTTCAAATTGTTTGTTGTCATATATATAATTTGCATGATGCTGAGACTTACTTTTCCACAAATGTTCTTTCCTTCTCACCAATGTACTTGAGGCCATGTAGATTTGAGTTGGATGTGTAGTCTATAAGGTAGTCTTTTATTATATTATTTCTCCCTCTTTTTGGTTTTTTCTTCGGAGATTCAAGTTTTTTATTGTTCTCTAAATCAGGAGGCAGACTAGGCAGAGCTTCTCCAACGCTTTCAGCTCTAAGAAAAAAAATATATTAAATATTCAATTAAACATTTATATTCGATAACGATAACACTTCCATAATTATATGGCATCCCAACCCCTTCTTTTTTAAATTGTGGGGAATACTGGATTTTAATCAAATAAGGTGCACTGCGGAAAAGGATAAAAACGAGAAAATATGAAGATACTAAAAAATTATATTGTTCGGCTTCAAAAAATAGACTGTTCTATACATTTTGGCCGATATAAATATGTTTTTTTTGAGGATCAGCTGTTTATTTGCAATATCTTGTTAAGTCGATCTGTTTAACAATCGACACTTTAAATCCGGAACTATTTTCTTTATTTAGAAACACCCCAACATATTGCTAATTTATGCCACTATTAATTAATATACAAAATATACCTCGTGTGTCTCTTCATGCTGTCGAATTGCTACTACCCAATGGCTGTGGTGCGATGGGCGTAGTTGGCGTTGAATTTCATCATTACAGGTCCCGAAGGAATTGCTGACAATTAGAAAATTGAAACGTTTTCATGGAATTATTTAAACATGCCATTTAGCGTTAGTTGCGAAAATGTCTGTGTCACCCAACGACACATACATATAATCTGTATCTTTAGGTAATTAAAACAAAACAAAATCTACCCTCAAATGGCTTCTTAAGCCAGTTGAGGTTAGATGAACATTACACGATCAAAATAAGTGACTGAGTGGTTTTCTATTTGGTTGGTTAATCAATAGATGTTAGAACTACCCGAAAATGTACAAATTATTTGTTTACTTTTATTTCAGTACCTAAAGATACAGAGTATAGTCGCAATTTTTTTCTTCGTCCTCATATGAAGGAAAAGAAAGGGCAGCTACAGGATCTAATGCCTCTTTTTCACGTAAACAACCCGGCCGGGAGCATGTCGAGACCTGCCATGTATATAATAGTATAACTGCAAAGGTGCATGGACACATTATGGATGGAATTCATTCAAAAAGTGGCCACGCACTTTTGCAGTTGGTTTTACTTATAGGTCAGTTACAATAAGCGGAGAAGCAAAAGGAAGTCTCCTCCCTTTTAAAGCGGGTAATCCATTTTTTTTTAAATAATTCGTGATTTTTCCATACCTATTTTTAATCACGGTTCAAATTTTATTGTTTTGTAATTTTCCGAAGACCCCTATTTTTTTAAAAGATATGCAATTAATTCAATGAATTTCAATGATACTCTGTTCACTCACCATAGACCATAGGGTTGAAGCGAAAAGAAAAGTTGTCAGCACACTATTCTGATTTATCTCAACCATCTGTACCTACAGCTCATTAGATAGAGAACTTTTTGCTAGAACCACAAAATAAATAATAGTACTCTAGAACTAACAGTTTTTCAAGCCAGGCAAAATTGCGTCTGTTCACCACAATTTTTACGATAGAAACCTATTTTGAACATAGAGAGGCAAGCTCAAGGTCAAAAAAAATATTGTACAAATTAAGCTATGTGCCTAGAGGTAGGGAGTCATCCATTAATTACATCACACGAGTTTCTAAGTTTGTTTACCCCTCCCCCCCTCATTGTCACACTTGGTCACATGTGGCAAACCCCTGGACCCTAGTGTGTCGTCACATTTTTTTTTAAAATTTTCAACTAAATCGGTAAATCTAATTAAGTATTTAAATAAAAGAAAAATTAGTAATTTTATCACCCAAAACCGATTAGGAAAGAAAATTAAACAAATCAAAATGATTATCGTTACAAAAACTTGTTATTTAACTGTAATGCGAATTAAATAATTTCAATAAGTTAAAGTGACATCACAAACTTTGTGAAGTTTGTAACTCCCCCTCCCCCTGTCACAACATGTCTCATTTCTTGACTCCCTCTCCCCCCTAAACGTGTGATGTACCTAATTAATGGAGGAACAAAGATGTATCGTAATAAGTACTTAAGTATAGGATAGGTTTAAACTCAATCATAAATAATATAATTTTTGTTAATTTTGTTTAACTTTCCATGTTATTACTTAATTACTTATTCGCCCCCGATAATGTCCACATTTTTTTAAAGATCCCATGGGAATGTCGCATGGCGTCAGTCAGTATTTTTTAACATATCAATTAACGAATATTAACGAATTAGTTGTAATAATGGCAGGCATTCTGATCTGATTTTATTTTCAAAAAGAACCCAATTTGATTTTCCCCTTATGCTCCATACCTACATTAAAAAATATACATATTTCCCCAACCAAAAAACTAAGTAGCATTTTGCGATATAATAACATCCAATGAAAGATATTTCAAGAAAATGTACTAATCTATGAAGTTCAATTTTCAGCCCACCGTATGACGTAGTTGCTAAAATCTAGGGCTCGAGTGGCGCGAAGCGTCCCCCGCGGCCGCGGAGGGCGCTCGCGAGCACAGATACGCCGCAGCCGGCCCAGTGCGAGCACGGCCTCCCAAGAGAGCGCAGCCTCACGACCCCGCGATCAACACGCACGCTATATCACGCGATGGCGGCAACCGACGAACTTAGCGGCATCCTCTCCCGGAGACAAGAAATCAACGAAAAACTCGAGGAGGGACTCGAAATCAAACCCAAGTACAGATTCGTCAATGTCTACACGGAATTTCACGAGTTCTCCAGGAAAGAAATAAAACAATACGAGTTGACCTTCAACAAGTAAGTGTTTTGTTGTCCTGACCGGCTCGATTTGCATTTTTCTTAGTTCACATACTTACTGTTTTACTTTTTACATAAGTATTGTAGGTACTAAGGAATTTTAATTAGCTACAGACCTTCCAAAGTGAAAGAGATTCCAAGTTTAATGTAGTCCGTTTTTTTTTAGTATCTTACACGTTAACATTTTCTGTTAAAGTATGTAATAGAGTACCTATGCATTTTAATGATCATATAATACCAAGCCTTTTTTTAATAAGCTTTTAAATAATTTGAAAATAATACCTAAGTACCTCATCATTTTCACAATTCCGCAATTTCAAGTTGTTTTTTATTTGTATACAAGTTAATGCACTTCTCGATAAAGCATTTCTCGTTAGTCAGCTACTTTATTTTATAGCACAGTCTGAGATACAAAGCAGTATCTTTAGCTTGTTTACCACGATGCTATTGCATTGCATGCTTATGAACGATAAGGAGGTAACGAGGAAGATACCTGCGATCGTTGGTTAAATGTAAGTAGGCCTATGGAAGAACCGTACTTAAAACCCACTTGTCCTTAAGAGCGCTATTACATTTCGGCGTTGAGCGAGTTTAGGTATTTTACGCGCTGCGGCAGGCCGTGCGAGCTCAGTATGCCGATCCCTTCTACCACACTCGCACTACAATGATGGATTAAACATTCTTGATCCTTCGCGAAGCATATTGAAATCAACCATAACAACACTAACTGTGCTTAACTTTTAAAGTCCTAAAACTGTTATTTGGTAAGTACGAAAATACTAAATGCAGTGCAAATGTAAGTGTGTGCAGTGTTCATAAATTAATTTTTCATCTATTTTTGACGATTTTTGACCCCCCCACCCCTCAAATCATCCAAAAATCATGCTTCGGATGACTCTGTTTCCTCCTACGTCATACTACCATCATCCGATGTCCAGACCCCCCCCCCCCCCCCCTCCTTCCATTTGAAACGACGTAATTTATGAATAGCCCCATACTCGTACTTATGAAGGTATAAGTATTACTCGAAATAAATTATAGGTACTCGCTTATTTACATGTTTCGCATTTGGTACCTATATAGGTTGTAAAGTTTGTATCAACGAGGGTTTAAAAACGAACTAGTATTGAGGATCTGATGATAATGATGATGATTAAGGTGGTCACGGATACCAATCAACCATGTAGTAACATGATTAGGCTCGTTTGATTCGTCTCAACAAGATCTTTGACACTGAAGATACACAGGTCTGATGATGGAGCTGGAAGGTGGCCACGGGTATCAGTCTATCATGTAACTAAACCACTTCGTGTTTGGGCTCGTTTGATTCGTCTCAACAACATCTTTGACACTGAAGATACACAGGGTCTGATGATGGAGCTGGAAGGTGGCCACGGGTACCAGTCTATCGTGTAACTAAACAACTTCGTGTTTGGGCTCGTTTGATTCGTCTCAACAAGATCTTTGACACAAGACAGTACTCAGGGTCTGATGATGGAGCTGGAAGGTGGTCACCATTACCAATCAACCATGCAACTAAACCACATCGTGTTTAGGCTCGTTTGATTCGTCTCAACAAGATCTTTGACACTAGGTGATACACCAAACACGAAGCCCAAACACGATGCCCAAACACGAAGCCCAAACACGTAGCCCAAACACGAAGTGGTTCAGTTACGTGATAGACTGGTACCCATCGCCACCTTCGAGCTCCATCATCAGACCCTGAGTAGTATCTTGTGTCAAAGATCTTGTTGCGACGAATCAAACGAGCCCAAACACGAAGTGGTTCAGTTACATGGTAGACTGGTACCCATGGCCACAGTCCAGCTCCATCATCAGACTCTGAGTACTAACTTTTGTCAAAGATCTTGTTGCGACGAATCGAACGAGCCCAAGCACGAAGTGGTTTAGTTGCATGGTTGATTGGTACCGGTGACCACTTTCCGGCTCCATCATCAGACCCTGAGTACTATCTTGTGTCAAAGATCTTGTTGAGACGAATCAAACGAGCCCAAACACGAAGTGGTTTAGTTGCATGGTTGATTGGTACCGGTGACCACATTCCGGCTCCATCATTAGACCTTGAGTACTATCTTGTGTCAAAGATCTTGTTGAGGCGAATCAAACGAGCCCAAACACGAAGTGGTTTAGTTGCATGGTTGATTGGTACCGGTGACCACCTTCCGGCTCTATCATCAGACCCTGAGTACTATCTTGTGTCAAAGATCTTGTTGAGATGAATAAAACAAGCCTAAACACGAAGTGGTTTAGTTGCATGGTTGATTGGTACCGGTGACCACCTTCCGGCTCCATCATCAGACCCTGAGTACTATCTTGTGTCAAAGATCTTGTTGAGACGAATCAAACGAGCCCAAACACGAAGTGGTTTAGTTGCATGGTTGATTGGTACCGGTGACCAACTTCCGGCTCCATCATCAGACCATGAGTACTATCTTGTGTCAAAGATCTTGTTGAGATGAATAAAACGAGCCTAAACACGAAGTGGTTTAGTTGCATGGTTGATTGGTACCGGTGACCACCTTCCGGCTCCATCATCAGACCCTGAGTACTATCTTGAGTCAAAATTAATACATATAGAATGTCAGGTCGTTTCAAATATTTTTAATCCTGTCCGGTAGTTTATTAAAGTGTACCATTATAAATTATAATACTATAAAAACAGTGCTAGGATCAAAGTCTCTCGTTGCGGTTTACACGCACACAGTATAGCGTTTTACACGGCGCCCGCCGCACACAATGATAAAAAATCTCGTTGTCGCCGTTGAAAATGTGCGGAGCCGACCGACACACGTCCTGCCTCTACAAGCTCTGCCGCGGCACTGAGCTGGCGCAGCGCGCGTCATCGGTAATATAGAGTAGTTTTCAAAAAATTGCCAAAAAATTATAGTAGAATTTCATAAACACTAATGTATACCAACAGTATAAGCAAACGTTGCAGATTGCTTGAGTATGAAAATGACTTCGATGTTAAGTAGATTTTCGTAGGAATTGACACTTGTTTCGGAGAGAAAATTGAGTTCGTTTTACTTTGATTTTCTCTTTCTCAAAGGTGTGTAGGAAAAATATCGTTTGATATGCCTAAAGTACAGGGTATTAGTAATAGAAAGTAGCCAGGTTTAGCAGAGTAAACTTCTCAACATTTCCAAATAAGAGCTTGCCATTCAGTGCTTCACGGGGTTTTTCGGAAACGACCATCAGAAAAAAAATCATTACTAATTTAATAAGTCCTTTTTCTAATATTTACAACGATATTTAAAAAGATAAGAAGACGCTTTTACTGGAACAAGTACTCATTATTTCTAATAATGAGCACAAAGTCCTGAATTTCGTCGACTAGTATCATCAATTTTGCGTTATTTCGACTTTTCTTGTAAGAGCGCTCTTAAAAACTAAACTCGTCATTAAATTTTAATTAATTAATTTGTGCTCAGCAGAATCTAGTTGTATATGTCGTAGGCCGATCATACGATCAGGCAGATCGTAATGTTCCTGTGTAATGTTTTGACGATAGTCACATTAACTCAATAGATAGGTAGGATAGGTTCGTTAGGTTGCTTCAGATGCCCGAAGGGCAAACTGCCCAGCGTAGCGGGGCTCCGTCGACTCAGGGAAGGAGTCAAAGATTTTCACGTTTCACGATATGCCTAGGAATTTCACGATATGCCTGATCTTACGATCGGCCGCCGACATATACACTTGCTTGGAGACATTTTTTTGGCGTGATTAATTCTATCTATAGGTACAGAACCTAAAGGAAGGAAAGATTAAGTAATAATCTTTAATAGAAAAAAAACCGACTTCTCAACCGAACCGGGTCAAGGTCCGAGTCCGGGTCCAGAACCAGGACCAGGTCCAGGTCGAGGTCCAGGTCTAGTTTCTGGTCCAAGCCCAGGTCCGGGTTCAGGTTCAGATAAGAGCCCGGATCCAGGTCCAGGTCCGACTCCGGGTTTGATTCTAGGTCCGGGTCCGAGTCCAAGTCCGGGTCTCCGGGCCCGAGTTTGGATCCGGGTCCGAGTCCCAGCCCCAGTCCCAGACCAAGTCGAGATCGAAATCGCCAAACTCGTACTATGCGATGCGTCGTTGAAGAGTTCTGTTCTGATCATCATCAGCAGTTCCACTTCATCAAATGCGACAGTTTTTAATGATAAATGCTTCATTTTCTGATAAAAATACAAAAATCTCTACACGCATGCCTTTAAGATTTGAGGAGTTCCCTCGATTCCTCATGGATCCCATCATCAGAACTCGAGCTTGACAAAAATGTGGCTTAAAAACTTAACTTACACACTTTACTTAATTCAACCATCTTACCTAGCATCCTAGCTAGGATCCTAAAAAATAGTTCCTAGTTAGTGCTTAGTCAAGCTGTCAGCGTTTTATGCCTACGTAGATACCTATATATTAAATTCCACTCAACTTCAGGGGTGCAAAGAACTATACGGTGGTACTGTTACATCCAATCAACCTATACATTTCTAGCTAGTCATTTTATTTTAATACCAGCGTAAGTCAAAATGTCGCTCATCGTGGGAGACTAAAATGAATGAATAGCATGCTTACTCACGCGGCTTATTTTGTTTACGAGCTGAGCTGAGAATAAATAATTGACTGACTTTCATTAGCCAACTTATTGCCATCCAGGATTCTCACGGTTGCGAACTTCACGGCAAATCCTTTCACGGAGTCGGCCTCTACGGGGCTCGGCATTGCATGTTGTAGTTGGCATTTTAGTTTATCTTCCACATTATAAGTACCTAGTACCTATAGGTATGTAAGTATTTCATTGTTTCGCGGTGAAGCAGAAATAAACTCTGTCATCACTGTAACATTAGTGTCATTAAATTTAATAAGATTACCACATTTATACAACTCTCACTACAATGTTACGTTAACGATGCACTTATTTATTTATTTAAATTTTATTGCACAAATAAAGAAAAATTTACAAATGGCGGACTTGATGGAGAACATTATTCAAATTCTTCTGATAGACTTCCTTTCTTTGGATATTAAAAAATAACAAACAAAGCTTTCGTTCTTATATATCTATTTACTTATACTCAGTATACATATAATATTTATGTAAAGTAAAAAAGACTAAACTTAAACTTTATTTAAATAGAAAAGATATACTTAATAAAAATATATAATAATTATGCAATACACAGTTAAATATACTGATGCGAGGATTTTAATATTGAACAAATTAACCAGGTAGGTCCTAATTACTCATTTTTAAATCATGTTTGTGTAGGATTAGGAACTCTCTTCTTATGTGTTAAATTAAACCGTTTAGTTACCTATATATAAGTATATACAAATATTTAAAACGGAAGTATGACGTAATTCCATGCTCAAATACTTCCGCCACCATATCGACACCAATGACACCAATACGCGTGAGTTATGTTATAAGTAGGTAAGTATTTTAATTCGAGCTTTGATTCATGATTATCATAAATAAGCGATCAATCGAATATTGTCACAACAATCACAACATACCTATATTATTGGGATGTTTCTATTTTATTCATTGCAATTGGGGCAACAGAGGCTTATACTCACGGCCTCTAGGTCAAATTGCGCCCCTATCGGGATAGGGACCCGTGGCATTTTGCCCGCTTTGCTATACCTACTACATATTGTATTATTTACGCCACTGTTAACAATATATATGTACCTAACGGAGAAATAGGTAGGTACATAAACTGTTTGCAGGCGTGTATTAAATGTGTAGGTAGGACCTATATGATTTATATGCTTTGTATGAATTAAGGTTACTTTTATATTCAACTTTTTTATTATTTATACAATATTACATAATTTACGAAAAATGCCTTAACTCTGAATAGGTACCATTTCAGAATCGTTCGCCACTCTTCCTTTCTAGCGGAAAATACAGACGGACAAGTTTATTGTTTCCTAAGACGGAGTACTATAAAATAATGTTATGCCATGGTTATGCCTACTTCCTGACGTCATTAACTTGGTGTATGTATCACCATTCACCGCCTTAATGACATTTACAACAACTCTGAAATTAGTCATTCAACTTAATCATAACAAATGTCCTATAGGACGCTTTGTTTGCGGTAAAAATGCGTCGAGCGAGACTCAACAATGATTCACTGCTATCGGTCAACTTGTACATTTCGTTATCAGTGGACGTAGGTCTATTATTTTTCGTTTACCAATAAATAACAGATAGCTTTTGAATCACCTAATATAACACATTACTTACAAAGGTGATATGGTCTATTTGCACTAGTATGGCGTCGCTAGGCGAATACAAATGATAATTGATTAATTATTTAACTTTACTTAGTATCGCCATGCAATATTCTATCGTATTATGAATTATGATAATGAATTAAAACATGCAGGTAAAAAGATGTAGGTATGGTAAATAAGTAGGTATATGGAGATTTTAAACGGCCCGGCCGTCGTCAAGCAAACAATACCTACTACTTTTTCTTACTCTCAACGTGACCTCAAGCAAATATACTTTTAACCATCTTGTTTTTATTACGTACTTACCTATAAATGTACTAAATTATTTTGCCTCCATTTTTTGTTACAAGGATTTACTATGCACTGAACTAGAACCACTACACTAAGTGGGTTTACGATTTTCATACATAAATAATGTATACCTATAGCAGGAGATCTAAGGTCCCGTTTTCTAAGGGGACCTTGCATTTTGGAGACAAAGCAAACCGCTTGGAACAGGTGTTCCTGGGGGTGACCTGAGCTGATTAAGCCCGGTTGCCAAGAGGTTCCCCCCAGCAGGTGGGCAGGGGAGGGGGGAGAAAAGTGCCTCCGGTGCGCCTCACTCTAAGCTTAATATCTGCATACATCTCGCAAATATATCAAGTTTGGTGTCATTTTCGTATAATTCGAGGATTTAGAATTCATTTCTGTGATTAAATTTTCACTCACCCATACAAAAAATTCGAAAAACACAAAATTCGAAAAAAATCTTTAGATTTTTTTTTTCCAAAATTCTCTACAAAATGTATACTATGAGGATTTGCTCTAGAAAAAAAATACCTGTGAATAGCCCAGTTATCCTACTATACAGAATAGTAAACTTGTCAAACATTTTTTTTCATAACTCTGTTAAAAAAAAATGTTTTGTGTCGCGCGGCGTACCTGCATTGTAAGAGCGGTATGCAACGTTTAGGATTTTTAAGTATGTTTAGATGATTTCTGATAAGTTGTTATTCTTCTGGTGGTAGATTACATTAATAAATGACTTCTGGACGTGATATATATATACATATATAAATTAAATATATAAATAAAGATGTTGGAAAAACTTTCGCTAATAGAGTTAAGTATTATAAATGTGATAAAATTAACATAGGAGATGTTTGACAAAAAATGCGGGTTAAAATAAGATATATATTGTTCGTAATTGCCATTACATGCCCATGGGACTGTGCATTTTAGGTTTTTTTAACGCAGTTGCACCTCCTTACGCATTTTGTTTTGCAGCGGCAACGATTAAGATCTAAACAAGCAGCAGCCGCCGCAGGTAGGCTTGTCCATATGGGCTCCCAATAACCATGTTGTTTGGACCAGCCCCAGTCAGCAGGGCATGGTGGCTGTTGCTGAGGGGCTATAATCTGTCCCCAAACATAGACCAAATCCTACACCGGAACATGCGACACAACTGAAAACCGCCGTGTCGCCGAAATAATTTTCAACCAGGTTGACAAGGTGCAGAAAACCCTAGAGGAAAAGCAAACCGCTCTATGTGCGTTCCTTGATGTTGAAGGTGCTTTCGACAATACGCACAAAGACCATACTCAATGGTATGAAATTAGAGGGAGTAGACGAAACCACCAGATGGGTACATAGCATGCTCTCGAACAGAGTAGCCACTCTGACCATCAATACTATATATAGAGCATGAATTTTATACCACTAAAGGGTGCCTACAAGGAGGCATTTTATCCCCACTATTATGGACCCTAGCAGTGGACCAACTTCTTACAATCATGTCAGGCCAAGACTTTGATACACAAGGATATGCCGACGACCTTGTAGTCATCGTCAAAGGCCCTTGCCTCAACACAATATCCAACCTAATGCAAGGTGCTCTAAACACAATATTCAAATGGTGTAGAGAAAATGACTTGTCCATTAATCCGAGCAAGACTGTAATAGCCATTTAACCATTCACAAGGAAACGGAAGCTCGATAAACTCACAAAACCAAGACTTAATGGACAAATAATACCGTTCTCGGCAGAGGTCAAGTATCTAGGGGTCACCTTCGACCAAAAGTTGACTTGGAACCCTCACCTGAGAAACATTATACAAAAAGCGAAAATGGCCATGTGGTCATGCTGTCGAATGGCAAGCAAGATGCCCCTTAAGACCCAAATTGCTATGTGGTTATACACAGCGGTAGTGAGGCCAATTGTCACCTACGCCTCCGCAGTCTGGTGTAACAAAACCAGCCAAAAGACAGCAATAGATACTCTAAACAGCCTGCAACGCACGGCTTGTTTAACAGTAACAGGCGCCTACTCCTCGACACCGGGAGCGGCCCTAGATGCACTGCTGGACATTATACCACTCCACTTGCAGGTGCAAAAGGAGGCCAAGCAGTGCGTCTACAGAATATACACGCTAAACAGGCAAAAATGGCGCTCTCAGGCATTAACCAATCTAAAGGCCTGGGTTTTCGCGAATAGAACCCCTAGCATGCCCACTGATGACACGCACACCAAATGTCATCTCACCAAACTGTACACAGTAGATATACCTCCTAGAGACAAATGGGTCAACAACCAAATGTACGTCGAAGAGGGAAGCCACATCTGGTATACAGATGGTTCCAAGAAAGGCAATGATGTAGGATGTGGGATCTATGGTGAGAGATCTAAGCTCAGAGCTAGCGTCAGCATGGGCACACTGGCCTCAATCTTCCAGGCAGAAGTCTTCGCCATCAACAAATGTGCGGAGATCAACCTGGATAGAAACCTAAGACACCAGCATATCTACATCAACTCAGAGAGCCAGGCTCACAGACCAACCCCTATAGACCGAGCTTATAGGACGACTCGCGGTCACCGCCCGTATGGTGTATAGGTCAAATATAAGATTGTTCGCGCGCCGCTCCGATCAGTTGCGCCCAAGGTTACGACCTGTTAGCAGTGTGCACGAGTCTAAGAAAATAAATCGTTAACTATTGAATTCATTGGGAAATCATGGGATATTGCAGCGTAAAATGGTGTGGCAAGTCATCTAAGACTTCTACTTACAAAACAGATGGAATAACATCCCACAGGAAAGCGAAATTCATTATTTCATTGAATAATGTTTCTTGTCCGCGGGGTTCATTTAATACTGGTCAGTAAGCAGAGGCGAAGTATGTCCGTCCCTTTTCGTCAACTTGAAAATGCAATGCGCTATCCCTTTTCCTTTCGACTAGTGATGTGACGATGATGGTTTTTCAGAACTCCAAAGAAGTGCGAGGGAACTCGGTGTTGGTTTGTGATAGACATATGTTGTATGGGTTTTTTAGAATCCTCTAGGTGAGCAGTTAGGTCTCATGTCACGAGATGGACCTGATGATGAACTTCTAAGAAGTGCGTGGGAACTCGGTGTTGGTTTGTGATAGACATATGTTGTATGGGTTTTTTAGAATTCTCTAGGTGAGCAGTTAGGTCTCATGTCACGAGATGGACCTGATGATGAACTTCAAAGAAGTGCGAGAGAACTCGGAGTTGATTTGTAATAGGCATATGTTATTGGTCCATTTGAATGTGTTTTCAATACAACCTTCTATGACCTTAATAAAACGGACAAAAGAAAATAATTGTATGAGATTTTGGCGACACTTTTTTCTCGTATCGAAAGAGATTGCGATTCTGAGTGGAAATAATATAAAAATTCTAAACTTTAAAATTCAAGTTCTGGGTACTTTAAACAGAAATGCCCTAATATGTTAAGTAAAAATTTCAGGTACATTGTTAAATTACTTAATGAAATATTAAATTAATCAATAAGTATAATTATTAAGTAAGTTTACTCTAAGTATACTAAATTGGTAACAATTTTACCACAATAAATTTCGATGTCACTGGTAGCAGTACCCACTACCTGTAATGAACATGTCCCATCCCTACATTTACACGTGTCAGCGCGCCATGTTTAAAACGACCAATCGCAACGCCGTGAGCACCCCTCCCGCACCTCACAGTTTGGTGATTTGCGTCGGGAACAAAATGGCCAATATTAGGTTTCTAGAGGCGGTGTTCTGTGGCCAGGCTGCTCCGCTGGCACTAGAATCCCTTGAGTCAAACTCAAAACTAGTCCAGAACTGTAAAACAAACCTATATGCACTGGCTTACTCCAACAAAGTTACACTTAGATGGGTACCAGGGCACTCCGACATTAACGGAAACTAAGAAGCGGACGAACTTGCTAGAAAGGGCGCAGACACACCCCTGGTCGGCCCAGAACCCTTCTGTGGAAGCACAAAACGAGATGCATATTCTCTGCTCAGCAACTTAGAAAAAACGAGAGCAATCGATTGGTGGAAGTTCGTTAAAGGACAAGAACACTCGAAAGCTCTGATCAAAGGGTTCAACAGCAAAACTGCTAAGGAGCTTTTAAGACTCAAAAGGCACAAAACCTGCGCGGTGACCAGAATGCTGACTGGACATTGCAAGTTGAACAAACATATGTTTCAAATTGGGAAGAAACAAGATGCAACATGCAGGTTCTGTCAGGAGTCAGAGGAGACTGCAATGCACATTCTCTGTTCTTGTGGACTACTAATGTCAACAAGAAGTACCTACCTAAGGCGACACGTAGTGCAACCCTATGAGGTACAAAACATTACGGCCCAAAGAAATTGGAACTTTCTGGATGCAACGGGCATTAGTAATGAACTTAAAGGGCCGTCACAATAGATCAATGCTGGTCAATGCGACACTCAAAGGCCCACAACACCACAGTATAATAATAATGTCCCGCGGGGGCAGCTTGTGGCGAGCTGACGGTGAGTGGCGACACCGCGGACCCCTATTCCAGAGGGCCCTGTCATCTGGCCCTCGCCTCTGTGCTTGCCTTGATTGGCCGGCCAGAATGGAGAAGCAAAAGCGGGACCTATGCTCCAGGTTGGAAGTGTAAAATGTCATAACGCCGGCGGCCTGCTGAACGGATTACCGGCATCTGGCTACCGCAGACTCACCTCTCGACAACCTCACAGCCACTCCAAAGTGTTGCCCTGTTGTCGCACTGTGCGTGCGGCCATTGCGGGGCCCACTCAATGAGTTGGCGAGTCACCAACCACCTGTCATTTACAATTTTGAGACTGATTGTCACGGCAGATGTCCGCTAGTCTCTCCCATAGCCCATTATCCAGTCCATCCAACTTTCAAATCTATAGCCCATGACCTTAGTTCCCATCGCAGCACAAAAGTGCTGCACTGCAATAGTCTTTGCACCTGGCGGGGACCATCTCCGGATGTATCACATTGTGCGTTCGGGGATAGTATCCACCACATGTATTCCTTGCTTTTAGATTAAAGTGCCTTAAAGGGCCTCTGCGCTGTTGGCTTCGGCCCCACGTACGCCTCCCAAAGGTCCGGGACCCCATGGTCCCGAGATATGGAAAAGACATACAAATAATAATGTTAATTTTATCACATTTATAATATTCATATTCATATTCATTTATTCATAAAATTACAAACTTTACATGTCAAAAGGGTTATTAATTAATTAGGTCAATTTCAATTAAATTACAATTCATTAAAATAAAATAAAACAATATAAAAATTATCAATACAATTCAAATAAATAAAATATTAAATTAAGTTACGATTAAATCATAATTATTATATTCTGACATGTCATAAAATGCATTTCTAGTCAGCCATTTTTTTAATTCGGAGTAGAATGTCAGGTCACTTTCAATATTTTTTATTGTGTCGGGTAATACTTAACTCTGTTGGCGAAAGTTTTCCCAACATCTTTATTTATATATTTAATTTATATTTGTATATATATCACGTCCAGAAGTAATTTATTAATGTAATCTACAACCAGAAGAATAACAACTTATCAGAAATCATCTAAACATACTTAAAAATCCTAAACGCTGCATACCGCTCTTACAATGCAGGTACGCCGCGCGACACAAAACTTTTTTTTTTAACAGAGTTATGAAAAAAAATGTTTGACAAGTTTACTATTCTGTATAGTAGGATAACTGGGCTATTCACAGGTATTTTTTTTCTAGAGAAAATCCTCATAGTTTAAATTTTTTAGAGGATTTACGAAAAAAAAATTAAAAGATTTTTTTTGAATTTTGAGTTTTTCGAATTTTTTGTATGGGTGAGTGAACATTTAGTCACAGAAATGAATTTTTCATCCTCGAATTACACGAAAAAGACACCAAATTTGATATAGTTGCGAGATGTATGCAGATATAAAGCTTAGAGTGAGGCGCGCCGGAGGCACTATTTCCCCCCCTCCCCTGCCCACCAGCTGGGGGGAACCTCTTGGCAACCGGGCTTAATCAGCTCAGATCACCCCCAGGAACACCTGTTCCAAGCGGTTTGCTTTGTCTCCAAAATGCAAGGTGGTGGACCTTAGATCTCCTGCTACTAAGCAGTTTTAAAGTAAACTGAATAAGCCACGTTTTAATAACTAAAGAGCTGCAGTATTATACAATAGGGCACAAATACGAGTAAAGGCCACGAATTAAATTGGCAAAAGTCTAGACACAATGCCGCCGTATTCTGTTGACCTTACTTTCGCACTTCGCTTATAGCCACAATCATTCAATCATCCATACGCGGTCGGCGTTAAATTGATCGAAACGCTCCATTTGTTTGTGGGTAAATTATCAATTCCGCTCAAATTGGGCATTCGGACTTTACGAATTGATCTTATTTTGACTATCTTCAGTGGCGGATTTGTAGTTTTGGCGCCCTAGGCCCCAGGCCCTATAGCCGCCCTTTTCGCAGCACCCATCATATTGAGTACATTTTAAGTTATTTCTTGTTATCATCAGCGAATTTTTTGTCGCAATTTGCCGCCCCTAATTTTTTGCCGCCCTAGGCCCGGGCCTACTGGGCCTTAGGGCAAATCCGCCACTGAACATATTGAGTACGAGCGAGATGCACTGCGAGTGATGTCAAAGCAAGAACAATTCGTGAATTTCGAATTCGAATTCCACTACTGGGCGGAAGCGACCCAACAGTTGACATCTCCATCGAATCGATGATATAGCGTGTAATTTAATTATTATATCACTATATTTTGTAATATCCTGCGTCCGATTACAATAATATTACCATTAATGTATTATTTTGATAGTGAAAATATATGTCATATTTACAAGTATTGATAAGCCACAGGTACGCAGAATTCGTCGATACGATACAATGGCCTAAGCTACGTAACTAACGGCTTCCTATTCGATAAGATTGGCTACCTCGTATCGCACTGTATATCGGGTAAACAAGAAATGTCATTCATAAAATAGCGTCATCGATAGTAACCATGATACATTCGTTTCTCAGGATTTTAGACAAGTAAATTTTAATTTATTAAAGCATATAGCTAAAAAGTCCAAACTAAATGCAGGCATTATTTGTTAGTGATCCCTTGATAATTTCAACTTTTAAATAAATAAATACATAAACCATGCCTAATACGATATACCTACATACATTTGACCATAAATATATAAGTATATTTGCGATTGTCGAAAAGACCGAAAGCTATCCCATCCCAACGCAACTTTATGGTATGTTAATCTCACTATCTATTATATTAATTATATACGTTATGTCAAAGCCCTTAGGTACATACATTATACATAGGTTGGGCTCACGTTTAGAGGCGGGTGTTGGGGATTTGTAACGTTTTTCGCTCAGAGCATATAATACTACTTCATTCCTATATCTGTGGTTTTTCGCTATCGTCTAGTCCTGAGTGTCAGGGAGTCGTGTACAACATTATTATTAAATACAAACAATTAATGCTTTGCGCATTGCCTCTAACATAAAATTAACATCTATTAAACATCAAAACCAGGACTTTACGCCACAATGATCCATTATTTCCTGTTATAACAATTGAATTTATTCTGAGCTTCCTCAAAATTGAGTAATACACTTGCGGTCATTGTTACAGTGGCCGGAATCGAAAAACAATTTAATAGCTTAATTAAATCTAGCCGCCACGCCATTTCAGTTTCCAAGTTTGTAAAAAACCCAGCCAAGGTTCATAAATAGGAAACAATAAGCATGTTGGTTGGGAAAGCGCTCCGTTTCGCAGGCATTCGCAGACGTATTGTGTCAGTGTTGCAAAATGCAGCGGCAATACTGCACCGGATTGTTATTCCCACCGACTCTGAGCACTTGAGCAGTCGCGTGTCGCGTCGCATAAGTCGCCTAATACTAGTAGAGAGGCCTTGATATCCGTAACGTAACATAACTAAATGTGTGATCGTGATCGGGGATCACACTTATATAGTCACCTGCAATAATAATATATGTTACACAACGAAGGCGGCAAAAATATCTGACACGATCTTATTTGTAGAGCCATAAGAGCGTGTCACATATTTTTGCGGCCTTCGAAGAGTAACATATTATTGCAGGTGACTGTGCTGGTTCGTAACGGTAATTTCTTCAAAAGCGATGGTAGTAAACAGCCACACGCGTTGACAGTGACACTTTCCAGGGGCGTTTTCCAAACGCTTACAAAGCACAGGCGAATTTATCTTTTAAAGTTTTTAAACGATCCATTCTAAGTATGCTCCTAGTCTTTTTTAATAAAGTTCGATTAGTTTGCAATCAGTACGCAATGGGATTATGTAGCCACGTAACGTAACACTAGGAACCCGCGGAATCCAATATGTGACAAACAATATAGGTACATGACATTATATTATATACAGTGCCAAGTAAGCGTGCAATGCAATTCCATACAACTGTGCTTTATAGCTCAACAAGTATTTCTGCATTAAAGGTTAACGGGTATAAATGACCCCCACCAATATGATATTAACATCGGTACTTTCATTCTCGGTTTTGAGTGATAGGTACCGATTTGCTAAGCTGCGTAAGATGCGAAGCTATTTTTTTATTTATCTATAGCGAAACATACTCGTAAAAGGTACTATAACTAGGTACCAGTTATGTTATAGTATACACACACACACAAGTATCGGTATCTACGTGCTACCGGGGAGGATGTAGACGCCATATCGTATCTCCCGCCGCCGCCGCCGGTCGGTCGATCCCTGATGATGAAACTGGACTAAATAACAATAAAAAAAACCAAAAGGTTTTCCTGCGGGTACAGAATATAAAATAAAGTTGAATAACGAACGAGCTTTGTTCGTTTGGGTTTCTAATTTGGTGCTATAATTCGTGTGACCTTTTCGTATAGCTCCAGAAATTTATGCGACCAACTTAAAAACCTAAATTATAATAAAATTGTGTATTACGAATATTACGATCTTGAATTTGAATTAAAAAATATATTAGATAACATTAGGTATCTAATTTCACTTAGCTCATTATATGAATATTTGAGAGTGTTTAGTTCGCTACGTGCTGGCAAGAAACTTGTTGAAGCTCATGGTGTTTATATAATGATGTAAACTGTAAACACGAATAAATTAACGCATAACGTTAACTATGCAGTAAAAAAAAAACATTGGTAATAAATTAGCCTCTTTAATATTGAGTAGCATTTCCGGTTTTTATTTCTTCAATCAGTAATGTAAGGTGCAAAGATGCTTGTGATGTTGCGATAGGTTCGGATTCGGACAAAATAAATAGCACCTAAATCTGTCTCGATAAATTATGTACTGCCACTACTGGCAGAGATTCTTTATTCTTTATTATTCTTTATTCTTTATTCAAACACTATGTATAAGTTTACAGCTCAAGCCAAGGCACTTATACTGTTAATTAGGTACATATATGTTGTCAGTATCAGTCAGTATCATAAAATTAGTAGGTACACTTATTGTATTACACACTTATCTTTATAATTGAACATACATATTATGTATTACTAAGTTACATAGAGATAAAAAAAAGAATCTGATATTAAATAACATAGGTAGAGTTTAAAAAAATCCTGATACTACGTTGTAGGGACGGCCACTTGTCTGCGAATATGTCTGCGTTTTGGACTGTAGCTATGAAGTTATTTAGTAATTCTATTGCTCGGTACGTGGGTGCGTTTGAACCGTGATAGGTGCGAACATTTGGATATGCAAAAAGGTTTCTGGCTCTACGTGCGCTACGCCCTACTGCAGCTATGTAGTTGTCTGGGGTAAAAATACGCATACGCTCCAGAACGGATGGGTTGTCAATACGATTTCTTAAAAGCAGACAATAGTGTAAGGCAAGCGTTTGCTTACGCCTTAGCTCGAGAGACTCTAACCCTACCATTCCCAATACAAAGGATGACGGAAATAAGTATGGGTAGTATCCGTAATACCTTTTGTAAAGATGTCTAGCAAATTTACGTTGGACGCGCTCGACCATTATGGTATATTTTGCTTCCCGAGGGTCCCATGCGATAGAATTGTACTCAAGATAACATATGTAGTCTCGATACCTATAGTAAAACGTTTAGTTAATGTTGGGCTAACGCTAGGGCTTAATAGCTGACCGTGTGGATGAGGCTGGATCAGGATGAGTTTTATGAATGATTCCGGTCTAACCTCTAACAGGTAGACAAGGTTGCCGAGATTGCTACTATATTTAGCCTGAATGGCTAACGTCTGGCAAATTAGGCAAATCAGGATCTTTGTGTACACTAACCTTTAGGCTATTAAGATGCATTTTACTAACACACCTGTGGATTATGTTGGTCCGAAATAAACATTTTTTTTATTATAGCAAAATTAGCAAATATGATACGATAGTAGAGAATAGATAAAAATGATTCAAAAGACGGTACCTTATAGCTACAAAATTATTTAAAATGTTATGTTCTAAGTGGACAGACTACCATAATTTTAGTTTAAATAATGTAGCGTTATTGTCATAGCAGCAGGCAGCGTAAACCCAAAAAGTAGAGCTTTATTTGATTATTTTTGACTGTCACGAACACGAAACTGAACTCGCATGGACGGGAAAATTTAGTGCGAATTCGGCATCACAAACAGCAAAGCCAATGCTGGTGGACCCGGCCGTTTCTTCAAACATGACCTGATTTGAGTGATTTGCCACCAGCAGGCGAATTGGATTAACGACGACGGGGGCGATGGTGAGGCGTGTCGATGCCGTTTACTGCCACTGACCCGATTTGTCATCATAACAAATATTATGAAGCGTATTCGTCTGTCGATGGTTTAAATGAAGTTGGAATTGGAGTCTCTCTCGAAATGTGAGACCGCTCGCTTATGAAACACGCTCCGAACTTGCAAGCTTGTTTCCTACAGAAAATGCAAGTCGATTTAAGTTAAGAACAGATTACGTTATTTGTAATGACATTAATAATGAGTATGATGAAACTTTCGCCATACAAATATTAGAAGGTATTTAAGTAAAAGTAAAAAATTAATTGAATCGGAATTTAAGCGTGGAAAATTGGGGTAGTGAAAGGTGTATTGTAAAGTATGGTAATTCTATCTATAATGATCATATTCGAAAAATTATGGTATGGCTTAGGTATGATTTTTCCAATCAACATACAATATCAATACAAACTATCAATGAGCTGAATTGAAGAACAATTAGTTTTAATTTGTCATTGAAAAAAATAAGTGGGGCAAAATGTTTACTATGATACATAGTAGTAGGTTTAGTCGTATTCGCCGTTAGTCAAGGAATATGACGCGAATAAGTGACTAAGGTGTCACATGTGTCTCGTAACTCGCAAGAAGGAACTGATTCATCGGTTAACACCTTTGCAAGTTTTATGGGTTCATAAAATTACCATTTAAAATTACACAGATGAATCATCTAACTGAGAATGTTAAGAAATGAATGAAACTCTGTTAGAATATCATATTTGTATCGTTAATAATTGTTATTTAAACTAATAGGGTCAAGATACAATGTTCTGTCATTCTATATTTTAAGATGACACGAGCTGCTATAAAATTAAAAATAGGTAAGTAAGGTTTACTCGGGTAATTCCGAATGTCGAAAACTGTCGGATAATTCCGAAAAGAGACTTTTATTATGATGGAATTAAGGGTGATTTTCATCTAAATTTCGGAATTATCCGACATTCGGTAATACCCGAATACACCTTACTATAAGGGTTCCTAGTTGACTATGGACCTCAAATAACATATAGGTACCTTACAGCAACTATCTATGTCAGAAAATTTATTATAAACATAATTATTTAATTATTTCGGCTGTTATATGTACTAGTATATATTAGTCTACTAGTCGCCGAATCTGCGTCGAATTTGCTTGCTGTCTGATGCAGCCAAGCGCAATGCGACAAAATTCATCGCTATTCACTACTGCAACATATTGTTAAATAGTGCTGTTCAAATTGACAATAAATAAGTACTCAATCCCAATTTCCAAGAATCACGTTACAATGCAGGTTACCGGGAACTTGAATCTGAAATAGCGCTCGAACAGAACTGTTAAAAATAACCTTATTTGGTGAGAGATCGGATTTCAGTACGGTTACCATCAGATCAGTGAGATAAGACGTGCTAGGGTTCTCGCCATTTTGTTGACAAGTTCGATGACCTCAATGACCCAAAACTCAATGCGCGAATTAGGAAGAAATAAGAATCATATTATGCTGTAAGGTGGGTATCTAAGCTCGATTTATACAATAGTTTCCTATTTTTTTGAATCAGTATAAACGACGTAACAAAATTTTTGTAAGGAAATTCAGGCCACCAAAATATTACGTAAGTTGAAAACATGATTTTTTGTTCATATAGATATTGTGTTGTTTTCAGTGTGATCTGATAGGTTTAGGTCTAAAACAGATAGGTTATAAAAACTTTTACAAAAAAAAGAAAACCGACTTCAAAAAGGATGAAATAAAATATTATCCGTTTTTAAGTATATGCGTTACCAACTGATATGTTTGAAGTCGGTGCCAAGCCAAATTTGAAGCATACCATGATTTTAGGGTGACTCGATAAGAATGTACGTCTAAGAATGTATGTGTGTATGTACGTTGGATTACCTACCTCACACCACACGACAGCAATGATCATACTTTCTGTAGATACCTAAGAACACACCGTCAAGTGGTGTACGTATTGAAAGTGATACACCTACCTATGCCTACCTACCTACTTCAACTACAGGTACTCAGTTACATTAATAGAAAGCTTGTACAATTTTAACTAGCTTTCTGTCGAGTTTGCAGGGCATGATCGTAACAATAAATGGCCAATCCCTCGCAACATACGAGTCTAGATGAAAGCTAAGGAGAAATATACACACAATCTACAACATAACACGATCATCTAAAACTTTTAACACATCATGACTCCGTGAGCCATTAAGGCGATTAACTCTGCTATATATTTACACAAGGATAAAAAAGATTATAAGTGAAATACATTGAATCGTTTATATTGACAAACTGAATGTCTAAATAATACTAACCGCATACAAACCGAAGTAGTAACACGCGCTAATGCGTAAACAAAAATATCTCCCGCAGCGAATGCCTTCGCTATATTTATAAACATTTTATTCTCTTTGAGGAACTGCGCTAGATTCTAGATGTATCTATATAAATAAACTGTTTTATTTAAACAATTATCTACTGCTTTCAACACAGTTCGCGTAGATAAATGTTAAAAACTTTATAATGATAATAATATACATTCCAGAGTCACGTAGTTATAATTAAATAGGTAATTACGTATAGAAATAGAAGATTAAATAGAATTTCTAGTAGTTAAACTTAAAGTGCCGTTAGCGTTTAATGAAAATGTTGTTACATTTGACGTATGATCGATGCAATGCACTTTCCATAGTAATTTACATGTTGTGTTGATTCTGATAGTAATTTACACGAAGTTAGAAACGTGTAATTTTGAGCTCAATTAAGCTATACTTTAAATTATGTCGTCGTTTGTTTGTAGCCTAGGTTGCCGTTTTGTAGCCATCGATTTTGCTACTCATTTTAACCTTTTGAACGCCACAGACGGCAATTGACGTCAACGCAAAATCGTGACAACGACGCCAAAGTGGCATTTGACGTCGATCGTTTTTTGATGAAAATCTACTGAAAAACACCCCACTTTTAGGTTGGCATTATTTATTCACAAAACTAAATTTTACCCCCGTGGCGTCAGTGGCACGGCAAATGGATGCGCCGTTTGGCGTTCAAAAGGTTAAGATTCTCTTTATTAAGTATAATTATTATTGTAGATTCACATACTGTTGATCTCATTATTTACTCAACAGTAAGAAATCCAAAATAATAAATCACCAAAGAAGAATAAAAACCAGACTCCGTTTGTGACAGGTGAAGTAGAAAACCAGGAAGCTGGAATGTCTCGCAACATATTGCGTAAGTGGCTGTTTATTTAAAAGTAAAATAAAACTTCTGCCTAAAACAAATAGGCTTTGTCTGGAAACAGCGTACAGGATAAACAACCGCGGTAGTATTTTAAACAATCCGCCCACAATGAATGTGTTTGTTAAGTATTAAGTAATTGTGTTGATTAGCTATTTAGATAATGGTACAATGAATTTAAACACCAAAGATATTTGCCGTTAAGACGTTTAGTTAGTTTTAATTCATATATGGAAAGTAATGTTTTAAAGTAAATAATGATTTACACACTAATTGCTCTTTCTTAATTGGATGAGTCGGTACTAATTATAATTAATTAGGTACTTTTGGGTCATACAGATACGAAGAGATATTTTCTTTTTATCCTAGAAAATTATTGAAAATGTTTTTTTAATTCTAGAAATACTAATTATAATTTAATTCTTCTCAATTTTCCTTGATTATCGTCAACAGGAAAGCTAATTAAACGGAAAAATAATAATATACCTATATATATAACATATTATATTTACAGTACATATGGTATGGTGCTAATTTACCGCCCTAGTGCGGTAACTATTACGTGCGTATGTCGAAAATTTACAGGGCCATATAATATGTACTGTAAAACGTTCTACAATACACGTGCGAAACTACTTTTCGCACTTGTACCGTAATGTTGTAATTTCGGTTGACTCGTTGGACTTTTAAAATTGTGTTGTAATACTTGTAAATCGATCGATTTATTAGGGTAGGTTACAAAGTGGAACTTCGTGCTCCAATTAAGCATTCCTAAAACTTTAATGTTACCCTGCATTTCCCATGCGGTACTACTATACCTACCTAGTTGTTCAACCTACTGTGTGTAGTTTGACCTAGGTTATGTAGAACAAAGGCAATTATATAATAATGGTGAAGACGTACGACTCATCGATCGGCATTCTAATAATGTAATCCATTTACTTATGTCAAATATATTGATTTCATGTTTGCACTTATCGGTTAATGCAGATATTGGTATCGGAATCGGATTAATCCGATAACTGCGATAAAATAAAAATAATTGCCTAATTTTTGAAAAATATTTAGGACATAAAAGTATAAAGTCCACAGAAAGATACCTACTTAATAAAAAGCTTGTAAAATTAACTGGATAGGAGAAAGCATTTATATTGCGTACCTACCTACCTAATGCGAGCAAGTAGGTACCTAACCTAACTAAGGGTTAGGTTAGGATAGTTAAAGTAACTATAACAATTAAAAGTTAACCGTTGAAATGAAATCTAATTATAATCAATTCGCGAGTTCATCAGATCTGTATGAGTGTATGATACATAACTAAAGGCATAACTTCTAATGTAAGCTGCAACACCGGCAAAACTGGTTCGCCTTGGTCTCACCTTGGGTCGTGAGACAAACTGCAACTTTGACCCGACACTACACACCTGCTAGTGTTACCTACATTAACATGTGTCGAGTTGCACTTGTAGTTATGGTAATTAACGCCTACTCGTATGTGACTATTATTTATAGTCAAGTTTGTTTTAAATTATCCTGTCTTCGTCCTTCGAGATTTAATCATTTACTATGTAGTAGTAGCCTATGCTACGCGCAAACCCAATCGCACAAGTTTTAGCGTAGAGAGAGAGAAAAAACACGTTCCTTTCTCCCTCTACTATTCCACCCGGCGAATCCAACTGTCAACGTCATTCTTGTCCGTGCGCGCGCGGCTTTCGCACAAGTGCAAAAAAATCATAGAATAAAATCTAGGAAATCATGTCGAAGCGACCTCATGGTGAGTCTCAAGAAGAAAGATGGATGAGAAAACTAAAAATGTATGAACAAAAACTTGAAGCAAAGCGTAAGCGACGCGTTGAAGAATCAGAAAATGTACCTCCAAATCAACAAGATGTACAAAATGAAGGTGATT
Organism: Cydia splendana; assembly: GCF_910591565.1. NCBI lineage: Eukaryota > Metazoa > Arthropoda > Insecta > Lepidoptera > Tortricidae > Cydia > Cydia splendana. The sequence continues at coordinate 9,759,047 of NC_085974.1, forward strand.
TGAATTTTCCATAGTAAAGTATTTTCGTTGCATTCATCGGAAATACGCAATTTATAGCTGATATCTTTTGTTTCTTTAAAACCCGTTGCATTCATCGGGCGAGTATTTCATAAAAACCAAGTATTCCCGTTGTATTCATCGGAAATACGCTATTTACGTCCGTTGTATTCTTCGGATGACATTTCCCATTTTTTTTCCAAAAAACCGTTACATGTCGCTACATGTTTTATAAAATTTCAGTATTTTCATTGCATTCATTGGAAATACGCTATATATTTGTGATATTCTTCGAATAAAGGCCAATGTATTCATTCGGCCTACGAGTATTTATTTATTTATTTTTTCGCCCGGATTTCAGAACATACCGAGCAGAATGAGGCTATATTATATGATGGACAACAGACAACAAATGAAACTGAGGATATAATAGATGTCGCCAACACAGAAGAACATCAAGCGCGCGATGTTGAATACGACGATTATTCGTACGAGCATGTCGTATTTGATGATGCTAGTGAGATTACTGATACCACAGCATTCAACAGCCCGTGTTACACAAGTGGCGATGGCAAGGAGATGAAGGACAATGTTGCAGAAGGTGACTTTGACCCTAGTCTATTACAAGAACTGGGAATTGTAGAAGTGGATCCCGTTGAATTTGGTGATGACTTGCAGACCGATGTAGCAGCAAGATTTCAAAAATTTTTGTTGGAAGGGCTTAAAAAAGAAAAGAAAGAAGAACTTTTGAAAAAGTACCCGTTTCCTAAAAACGTTTCCCTAGCAAAAAGCCCATCTCTAAACCCGGAAATTGGAGCCATGTTGGCTGAGGCATGCAAGCTGAGAGATAAAAGACTGCTCGCAAAGCAGGACCAGCTTGGCAAAGCGCTTTCAGCGCTAGGCAAGGCACTAACTGGCCTATTGAAACGAACTCCAGATATCCCAAATATTATTCGCACACTCAATGATGCAGGCATTATGTTAGCTGATTCTCATTATGCTGAAACTGATACCCGCCGCTCAGTTATTATGCCGCTAATAGATAAATCCTTTGCGGAGCCTTTCAAAGACAGAAAAAGAGACACCTTTCTTTTTGGAGAAAAATTGGGTGAGTTGGTGAAGGACTCTCGCGGCATAAAAAAGACAGGACAGTTAATTCAACCACCGTCAACAGCTTCAAATTTAAATGGAAGAGGTCCATCGATGTCCCAAGGAACGCGATATCAGCGGGGAGGCCACACGTATCAACACCGATCCGGTGGACCGAGAACAGCAATGTCGGCCCCAGCATACCAGTACCAATACCAAGGTCGCAGACGAGCAGCTCCGCCGCCGCTGCCACCTCCAAGTCGCCGTCAGCCTCCACCTCCACCTTCAACACGCCGACCACCTCCTCCTGCGCAGCGCTCCTCAACCAGTCGACGGACCTAACTACGCAATGTCAGGTACATGGCGGGCGCATAAAATATTTTCTTAATGAATGGAAATTAATTACGGATGATGATTTTATACTATCTGCTGTATCAGGCTATAAGATCCCTTTCATTGTGAAACCTGTTCAAAACATTTATGATTATCCACGACGTTCATTTACGTCGAACGAATTAACTGACATGAATAAGGAAATACAACACTTATTGCAAATAAATGCTATAAGGCGTTGTAATCCTGTAGCAGGTCAATTTATATCTGATATTTTTCTAATCCCTAAGGGGCTATTCATAAATTACGTCATTTCAAATTAGGGGGGGGGGGGTCTGGACATCGGATGACGGTAGCATGAAGTAGGAGGAAATGGGGTCATTTGAAGCATGATTTTTGGATGATTATAGGGGGGGGGGGGGTCCAAAATCGTCAAAAATCGATGACGTAATTTATGGACAGCCCCTAAGAGTGACGGTAGCAAAAGATTTATTTTGAACTTAAAGAAATTAAATAAGTATATATGTACAGAACACTTCAAAATGGAAGATGTGAGAACAGCTACTAAGCTAATGTCTCCGAGTTGTCACATGATTAATATAGATCTTAAGGAAGCATATTTTTTAGTGCCTATACATGAAAGTCACACAAAGTTTTTACGGTTCTATTTAGAAGACAAGTTATTTGAATTTGTTTCTCTTCCTTTTGGAATCTGTTCTGCACCGTACATATTTACAAAGATTTTACAACCTGTTGCTACATATTTAAGATCTCAAGGTCTACTCTCAGTTAGATATCTGGATGATATACTGTGTTTAGGAAACTCTGCAATAGATTGCCTAGAAAATGCAAAAATTACTATTAATTGCTTGACTAGGTTAGGTTTCGTTATCAACTACGAAAAGTCTAATCTGGTACCCCAAACCACTTGCAAATTCTTGGGCTTCTTGTTAGATTCTAAGACCATGTCTATACAATTGCCAGACACAAAGAGACAAACAATTTTGCAACAAATAATTTCTTTAATTAAATCAAGTAGAATGCGTATTCGTGATTTTGCTCGTATCTTGGGTTCCATTACCGCGGCGTGCCCAGCAATTGTATATGGATGGCTCCATACAAAGTCTCTGGAAAGAGCTAAGTATTTAGCTTTACTCAATAATAATGAAAATTATGATTCATTCATGGAAGTTGCAGACAATTTACATGATGATCTTCTGTGGTGGAAGAATAATATTTTAGTTGCCAGTAATCCAATAAGAGATCAAAACTATGAGCTTGAAATTTACACTGACGCCTCCACAACAGGCTGGGGTGCAGCATGTGGTACTAACAAAACTGGCGGTCATTGGTCTGCCACAGAATGTATCAATCATATAAATTATCTGGAATTGTTGGCAGCCTATTTCGGACTTATGACCTTCGCTAATAATAAAAAAGAATGTGATATCCTTTTGCGTGTGGATAACACAACAGCAATTTCTTACATAAATAGAATGGGTGGCGTCCAGTATCCACATTTAAACAAAATTACTAGGGAAATTTGGAATTGGTGCGAGGAAAGGAACATTTTTATTTTTGCTTCCTATATTCAGTCATCGCTTAATGTCGAGGCCGACAGCGAATCTAGAAAGATAAATATTGACACGGAATGGGAGTTAGGTTCGCAAGAATTCGATAGAATCGTGCTTTTTTTTGGGGAACCGGGCATAGATTTATTCGCCTCTCGCATAAATGCAAAGTGTGCCCTATACATATCCTGGAAAAAAGATCCTTTTGCATATAACATAGATGCTTTTACAATTGATTGGTCCCAATTTTATTTTTACGCATTCCCTCCATTTGCCTTGATTTTAAAAACCTTGAAAAAGCTCGTTTCAGACAAGGCAACAGGTATTGTGGTTGTCCCACAATGGCCATCTCAGCCGTGGTACCCATTCTACATGTCTCTATGTATCAAAGAAACTATAATATTTCCACCTAGTAAATATCTCCTTTCTTCTCCTTTCAGATCAACACACCCGCTACACCGTCATCTTTCCCTGGTAGCGTGTGTGTTATCCGGGAAGGGTTCCGTAGACAATGTGTACCTGAAACGGCATTAGAGGTCATGCTTAATTCAATTTCAGAGAAGACTAGAATTCAGTATACGACGAGCCTTAAGGCGCGGTGTGTAGTAAAATGCACTTTTTTGTCACCATATTTACAGACTTTTACAAGGATATCATGCATTATTTTCTAGTATGTATAACTTCAGTCCTTGAACTACGTTATTGCTTGTCAGAAACACGACGGCTCATTATTTTCTCGATAGAATCTTAAGTTGAAAACATGCCTAACACTGTCTTTATTTCCTTATGTTAGAAGTACTAGGACGAAAATGTATATGAAACTTACTTCAGTCGATAGCTTTTAAGTAAATCTTCATTATTGCTTGTCCTTTTATCGATACGTTAAATTTTTCATTCATCATTTGATGAATTCAACATTTTGCCTACTAAATTACACCTTACGCGGCAATACCTTGCGCCTATTCCTCACGCCAGTACGCCCGTGACCACTGTCAGCGTCGGACCTGTGCTAGTTTAGCGGACGTTTCATAAAATGGGTAATCACAGTATAAATATGCAAATATGTTATACACACAATGTTTTTCAACATACTTACGAAGAAAAGCAAAATAATTCTTAAATACGGTGACATTTCAGACATTCGTCCGTCATATTGTCATTTTATAACAAGTTGGGCAGCAAAGGCACACACCCATCTAACCAATCCGGAATTCAGTCACGATTGATAAATTGTGTAAACATATTTTAAAAGGCTATAAAATTAATCAAATTGAATAATTTAGACTGGTCACATTTTTGTAAAAATCGATTTCTTCTGGCAAAATATATTACTTTTTGGCAACCGGGGTTTTTAACCTAATTAGACCCCGCTGAATCCGAATTTGCCGGTTGCTTGATAGAATTCTTGACTGGAAGTGAGATATTTGATAATAAAGGTCCCTTTTTTTTAGTTTTTCGTAAATAACTCGTAAACGGTGGCCAATATAAAAAAAATGTTGTAAACATTAATAATCTACACAAAATTTTCAATAAAAAAGAGTCAGTACATTTTAGCAGGGATCAATATTTAAAAAGATAATAAAGAGGGAAAGTTAATTATAATAAATTCTAAGGTTCCTTGTTTTTATGTTTTCGTTAATAATTTGAAAAGTATGACTCATAGCAAAAACAAATTTTACACAAATAATAAACATAGAATTTCCCACAAGAAACATGTAGCACACTTTTCGCTAGGATCAATATTTAAAAAGACAAAGCAGCCGGTAAGTCAATTACAATCAATTTTAAAGTCTCTTTTTAGTTTTTTGTAAATAACTCGTAAACGGTGTCCCATAACAAAATAGGTTTTTATGAATAAATAATCTACATAAAATTTCCTGCAAAAACATCTGAACACTTTTCTCTAGGATCAATATTTAAAACGATATTAAAGGAAGAAAGTTCATTACAATCAATTCACATGTCACTTTTTTAGTTTTTAGGGTCCCGTACCTCAAAAGGAAAAAACGGAACCCTTATAGGATCACTCGTGCGACTGTCTGTCTGTCTGTCCGTCTGTCACAGCCCATTTTCTTCAAAAGTACTGGACCAATTAAGTTGAAATTTGGTACACACATGTAAATTCGTGACCCAAAGACGGACATCTTACGTAAACAAATGAATTTTAAACATGGAGGCCACTTTTTAGCCAAGGGGGGTTAATTAACATTAAGAACCTATTTTGCTATGAGCCACCGTTTACGAGTCATTTACGATAAACTTAAAATAGGGACCTGGAAATTGATTATAATTAACTTACCCCCTTTGATACCTCATTAAATATTGATCGTAGCGAAAAAGTGTACAAAACCTTTTTTGTGGACAATTTTATGTTCAATATCTTTATATATAAACGCGAGCGGCTTTGACGGTAGAAACAAATTAAATTATGCTCAAACAAAAGAGCGTAAAAAAATAACACTTTTGAATCGACAACATATATCCGCAAAATTCGTATTGTCGCGTATTTTGCATTTAAAAGTGAAAAAATTTCGACTATCAATGCTAAAAGCTCAATTTGTTGGTTGAGATTTGACAGCTATGGATGCGTTCAGAATTCAGTTCAGAATATGTTGCATGTTAGTTACCTGGATTGTAACCGCGAACACCGAAGTTCGCAAATTATCTCTGTCATTCTTTCTAATTACGCCTAAAAAGGCGTCGACGGGATGATCAAATCGACCGAAAAGAAATTGGCGTCAATCTCATCTTGCACCCATCCCATTTATTGTGACATTGAAGCGCTCTAAAGAGGAGTTTGAGTTTCCGAACGGTCTTCTGTCACGTCAACGTCATTACATTGTGTTGAATAATTGAGTGTTGAAATGTTGAAATCTAAACTAAATAAAATCAGTTAGGCCTGAAATCACCCTGAAATGTGTAGTTTGAAGTGTAAAAATTGTATAAATAACGATAAACAGTGATTTACATTACGTTTTGTACTTACCAGCCTTTGTAGAAACCGAAGTTACAAGTTTAACGGATGTTAAAATTTGGATTTAACCTGGGCGAGTAAGTATTTGTTTTATTATTTTGTTAGTTTATAAGACAATAGTTCTCATTGTATTGCATATGTGAGACACATTAGCATTACATGTTACAAAGTTCATAACTTATAGCGTCGTGAGCAACGTCCAATTTCTCTTTACTTAACGTATGAGATAGTTTACACCTACATACATTACCTTATAATCAGTATTATGTATGTAGTGTCAACACTTTAAATATATTTGACAAATAAATAAAAATAAATATTATAGGGACATTCTTACACAAATCTCAGTCTCTTTGGAAGTACCTACTTAAATACATAGAAAACATCCATGACTCGGGAACAAATATCTGGGCTCATCATACAATTAAATGCACTTACCATGATTCAAACCCAAGACCATTGGCTTCATAGGCAAGGTCACCACGCACTAGGCCAGACCGGACAAACGTTTTATATTGAATATGTCTACTAAGTTGTATTTAATTTCAGAAAGGCTTCAAACATGGCACTGCTAGCCACCTGGACGGAAAGCAACCTTGAAGGAGTTTGCATGACAAACTAATAAGTGAGCGAGATGAAAGTGAAGTGAGAAGAAGTCACAAAAGTAATTCAAAGAAAGTCTCGAGTTAAAGAACCGGCTGACTCCACTCTGATTATATGGACAGTGTAAAACAGTGTGAACAACTACAGTGTATGGTGGACATATTTGATATGTATGCTTTAGACTAGCTTCAAAGAATCAAACTTGAGGCGTATCAGTGAATCGGAAAGTGAATTGAATGAAGCTAATTTATTAATAAGTGATCTCCGGAGACAATGTAAGTTGAATATAAGGTTAAAAGATAATAAGATATATACATAGATAGTATATATAATTAGATATATTTTATGCTTATTCAAATAAAAGTGTAAATAACAACTTCAGAGTTTGACTTTAATAAATAGTCAGGTGACAACTAAAACAATATACTGCTAAAATTTCAGAGTCATAGTGAAGCTTAGTACATAGTAAACAAGGTTGATTTTTAGAGTTCTGTACACAAAATAAAGTAAATACGGGACCCCCCGGGAGACGGGACGGGGAGGGCAATGGGACGGGACTAAGACTTCACTGTCCTATTAACACAAAACAAATTATTTTCAGAAAATATTTAATTTAGGCTCAGGGATGGCCAGGGGGCACCATAAGCCTTCAGTAAGTAGTGCATATACTTGGAAAAATTCGACCTATGCCGCTGGGGCCCGGTGGCCGAATGGCACAGGCACCTGCTGCTATAGCAGGGGATGCCGGTTCGATTCCAGCCTGGGGCACTGGAGGCCATGATCACTTTTTAGGGTTCCATACCCAAAGGGTAATAACGGGACCCTATTACTAAGGCTCCGCTGTCCATCTGTCCATCCGTCTGTCTGTCACCATGATCTCATGAACCGTGATAACTAGACAGTAGAAATTTTCACAAATGATGTATTTATGTTGCCGCTATAACAACAAATACTAAAAACAAAATTAAATAAATATTTAACCGGGGCCAATGCTAGACTGGATATGACAAATGAAATGAGTAAGTTTTTATTCATATGTTTTAAAATGCCATGTTGGTGGCAAACAAGCATACAAGGCTGTTAGTGCCGATGGTAAGTGGGACTTTAGACTAGATCTCTGCATCTCCAAGGGACTTACATTGCTGATGGGTTACAAATCTATACACTCTTATTAGGGTTCCATACCCGAAGGGTAAAAACGGGACCCTATTACTAAGACTCCTCTGTCCGTCTGTATGTCATCAGGTTGTATCTCATGAAACGTGATAGCTAGACGGTTGAAATTGCCACAGATATTGTATTTCTGTTGCCGCTATAACAACAAATACTAAAAACAGAATAAAATAAATAAAGTGGGGCTCTCATGCAGTAAACGTGATTTTTTTGCCGTTTTGTGCGTAATGGTACGGAACCTTGCGTGCGCGAGTCCGACTCGCACTTGGCCGGTTTTTCTTAATAGGTATATGACATTTATTCAGTTTACTTCACTGTCCGTCTGTCTGTCTGTCACCAGGCTGTATCCCATGAACCGTGATAGGTAGCTAGGCAGTTGAAATTTTCACAGATGATATATTTCTGTTGCCGCTATAAGAACAAATACTAAAAAGTATGGAACCCTTCGTGCGCGAGTCCGACTCGCACTTAGCCGGTTTTCTTAGTATATGACATTTAAGGCTCCGTCACACAGGCGCGTTTTGCGGGCGGCGCATGAGCGGGGCGCGCCGCTTTTTCATATAAAACGCTCACGCCCCGCCTGGAAAACGCGCCTGTGTGACGGAACCTTTATTTCAGTTTACTCCACTGTCCATCTGTCTGTCTGTCACCAGGCTGTATCTTATGAACCGTGATAGCTAGACTGTTGAAATTTTCACAGATGATGTATTTCTGTTGCCGTATACTAAAAAGTACGGAACCCTCCTCGGTGGGCGAGTCCGACTCGCACTTATCCAGTTTTTGTTTATTTTTTTTTGTAATCGAATTTAATATTTAACGGACAGGCTTTAATATTAAAGAATGAAATCGTAGTCATAATTTCCATATGTACTTTTATTTTAGTGCCATGAAGGGTAGGTACAAAAGGGTTCCCTCTTTTGAGATTGGAAAGTGGGTTAGGTTATAAATGCGGCTTTTACAGAACCGATCTGCGATCAGAACAGTGGGTCAGGTTAGAGCTGTAATCCTTATAGAACCAAACTGCAACCAGAAGTGGGTTAGGTTAGGTTAGAACTGCGACCCTTACAGAACCGAACTGTTACCAGAAAAGTGGGTTAGGTTAGGTTTTTTAATTACATATTTGTTTTTAGATATATCGAAATAGTAAGTTTTTAGAGTTATAACTGTATGTTACGGATTTAAAGTTTTCTGAGATGAGATAGGTATGTAACCGCCATGATGAAGGTTTGAAGTCTAAAAGTAAATAATTACTCAATTCAAAATGAGTATCTATTATTATTATTTATTTTACCCGAGCGAAGCCGGGTTTTCATCTAGTTTATGTATAATATTTTTTTGCAACGGGCACCGTTTACAAGTTCTTTACGAAAAAAAAGCGACCTGTGAACTGATTGTGATTAACTTTCTTCCTTTAATATCGTTTTAAATATTGATCCTAGAGAAAAGTGTTCAGATGTTTTTTGCAGAAAATTTTATGAAGATTATTTATTCATAAAAACCTATTTTGCTATGGGACACTGTTTACGAGTTATTTACAAAAAACTAAAAAGGGAATTTAAAATTGATTATAATTGACTTACCGGCTGCTTTGTCTTTTTAAATATTGATCCTAGCGAAAAGTGTGCTACATGTTTCTTGTGGGAAATTCTATGTTTATTATTTGTGTAAAATTTGTTTTTGCTATGAAAGTGATTATAATTAACTTTCCCGCCTTAATATCTCTTTGAATATTGATCCTAGCGAAAAATTGTACGGAATCTTTCTTGTAGGCAATTTTATGCAGATTACTTATGTTTACAAAAATTTTTTGCTATGCGCCACCGTTTAAGAGTTATTTACGAAAAACTAAAAAAAGGGACCTTTAATATCAACTATCTCACTTCCAGTCAAGAATTCGATCAAGCAACCAATTTCGGATTCAGCGGGGTCTAATTAGGTTAAAAAACCCCGTTGCCAAAAAATAATATGTTTTGCCAGTCGAAATCGATTTTTACAAAAACATGATCAGTCAAGTATACACTCATATTGTATATAATTAATAATTATTTAGGTACACTCACCGTCTTACCTACCATGTTTAGGGTTCCCTACCCAAACGGTAAAACGGAACCCTATTAGTAAGACTCCGCTGTCCGTCCGTTCGTCCGTCCGTCTGTCACCAGGCTGTATCTCACGAACCGTGATAGCTAGAAATTTTCACAGATGATGTATTTCTGTTGCCGCTATAACAACAAATACTAAAAAGTACGGAACCCTCGGTGGGCTCAGTGGGCGAGTCCGACTCGCACATGTCCGGTTTTTAATTTCATTAAGTACTCATCAAAATTCGAATTTACTAATAAATCTTATTCAATATTAATTGCCGAACTAAAAATCCCGGAACTGACAATTCAGAATACCGATGTCGTCAGAATAAGGACGTAGACGTGCTGCGCGGGAATGGTGCGGTGCGCCGCGCGGGGCGCCCGCCTGCCCGTTCTACCAAGCGTCTGCTTCACCCCCTTGAAAACGTAAAACTCGAGTATAAGAGCGCCTTAAATCAAATCAAATCAAATCAAAAATATACTTTATTCATGTAGGCCTAGCAACAAGCTCTTATGAATCGTAATTAATCTTAATCTAATTATCAGAGCAATTTATTGATGTTAATATTATTCCATAATAAAATTGGATTATTATACATATCAAATTTAACACTAAGAATTTCACAAAAGGATCGTCAAACATTAAAAAGATTGTATAAAAAAATACTAGTCTAGAATTTCTAGAATAAAATCTAAATGTCAAAAAAAAGCATAAGTAACAAAAGAAGTAGATAGTATTACATCGGAATATCCATTTCCTCATCAATAATCAAATGTACCTAATAAATAAATAATCATTTCGAATAACAATTAATCCCACGTTGTAATATCATTCATGTAGTCTTGTGTGGTATAATAAGCTTTAGAAATAAGTTTACGCTTTACATAATTCTTAAATTTATTAATAGATAATTCAGTAATATGGTTTGGAAGTTTATTATAAAATCTTACACAATTACCCATGAATGATTTTTTAATTTTATGGAGCCGAGTGAAGGGCACTGCGAGCTTATGTTTATTTCTAGTATTAATATTATGAATTTCACAATTTTTCCTAAAATTTACAATATTTTTATGTACATACAGAATATTCTCATAAATGTATTGACAGTGCACTGTCATTATGTCAATTTCCTTAAATTTATCTCTAAGTGAGTCTCTATGGTTCATTTTGTATATTGCTCGAATAGCCCTCTTCTGCAGAACAAAAATGGTATTTATCTCTGAAGCACCGCCCCACAGTAAAATACCATATGCCATAATGCTATGGAAGTAACTAAAATATACTAATCGAGCTGTTTTCACGTCAGTTAACTGACGGATTTTGCTCACTGCAAAAGCTGCAGAGCTCAGTCTATTCGAAAGAGTAGCAATATGGGGACCCCACTGGAGTTTAGAATCTAAAGTTATACCAAGAAAAACTGTACTATCAACTAATTCCAATTCCTCATCCTTCACAATGACACTTGTTTGCACATGCCTTACGTTACTACTAGTGACAAACTTAATACATTTAGTCTTTTTCTCATTTAACAATAAATTATTAACATTGAACCAATTTACTACTTTTGAAGTAATTTGTGGTGGGAATTCTGTTCTCAGAGTAATGTAGATTTTTATGATTTCAAAATATCATCTCTGTTAGAATTTCTTACGAATTGTTTTCAAAGGGGGTCGTCGTATGGCACGCTAAACAATCATCGGTCGGCTATTTCTTTAATATCTTCAAATAAGATAAGTGATGATTTAAGTTTAAAACGTTTTTTCAAAGGGATCTTTCGGTTAAAACCATCATTTCCACGGTATGCTTGTACATGGGATGTTAACGTGGTTCTGAATTACTTAGAAAACATGGATAACGATGCAATTAATTTAGAGCAATTGTCTAAAAAGTTAGTCATGTTGCTAGCTCTCGCAACGGGGCAGAGAATGCAAACGTTATCCTTTATAAAAATGTCAAATATAAAAGTCTTTGAAGATCGAATCGTTATTACTATTACTAACTTAATTAAAACCTCATCAATTGGCAGAGCTCAGCCAATTTTAAATTTACCTTTTTTCCACTCTCGACCTGGTATTTGCCCAGCTTCGACTTTACAAAAGTACGCCTTAGTAACATCATCTTTACGATCAAATACCGAGGAGCACCTTATTCTAACCTATAAGAAACCATACAGGTCAGCTTCATCGCAAAGTCTAGGGCGTTGGATAAAGCAGACCCTCACAGAGAGTGGTATCGACACTTCCATTTTTACCGCTCACAGCACGAGGCACGCATTCAACCTCGGCTGCCTCGCGCGCTGGTCTAAGTGTCGATGTCATTCGAAAGTCAGCTGGTTGGACTGAGCGATCATCTGTCTTTGCGAATTTTTATAATAGGCCTATAATTAATTCAGAAACAAGCCTACTTGATCCTTCATTATTACAGTAGAGCCATAATTACTGTAGTAGAAGTTTATTTGTCAGAATATCATAAGTTGATAATTATTATTGTGGAATAATATAATATGTTGATTTGTTATAAGTTGGTCTTTACGAACAAATAAATAAATGATAATTGTTAATTTTTATTTATTTATTTAATTTAACAACATTGATTTTTCTCTAAACATCTACATAGTAAATGATTAAATCTCGAAGGACGAAGACAGGATAATTACATGATCAAACGAACTTACCTGAAGTGAAGTTCGATCATAATTATCCTGTCTTCGCCGAAGAGATTTAACTACCCACCCTACCCAGGACGGTCGCAATCCGTACATTTTTTCCCTGATTATCAATGTTGTTATATCTTGTTACTTCTTCGTGCTCTAAAAAGAATGACGTTGACAGTTGGATTCGCCGGGTGGAATAGTAGAGGGAGAAAGGAACGTGTTTTTTCTCTCTCTCTACGCTAAAACTTGTGCGATTGGGTTTGCGCGTAGCATAGGCTACTACTACATAGTAAATGATTAAATCTCTTCGGCGAAGACAGGATAATTATGATCGAACTTCACTTCAGGTAAGTTCGTTTGATCATGTAAAAATCTTTGAAACAATGTAGGTAGCTATGTTATCTATATTTTTATTAGGTTTTCATTCTTAGAACACGCTACCTACCTAGAAACGTGTTTGAATTTTTATTAGTAAATCCACCTGTAGTTTTGTTACATAATTAGCTATGTTACCTACAAATTAAAATTTTATTAGTTGTAGCAGTGTTGGGACACAGACTAAAAACATGACAACATCTTCAAATCTACATCTTTAATTCGGATAGAACCTAAGTATACTAGTACAGTGTACTATTACTAGTTAGTAAGTTGACACTCAAGTTGTTCTAATTTTGCTTTGACATTATTCTGAAGACATTACCCGCCATCAAATGTCGCGCACCGCATCATTATATACATAGAGTAGGTAAAGTTGGAGGTAACTGTTTTCCTTAAAATGGTTCTCAAGCCCTCCCACATCCACACCCCTGCGAGAAAGCTTAAAGGCCGAGGTCAAGGGCGGAAAATTGCGTTGTTACAGCCAAAGCCGGAAGTTAAAGAAACTTTTATGTTCTCTCGTGTATATCTACTCGAGAATGGTAGGCTTCGATCTAACAAGAAAGCGCGCATATATATGTATATGTGTATACTCCAAATTCACCCTCATTCGGGTTATTATGTAACTGTGAGCCACATGGTGCGACATTATCTTTTACGAGTTCAGATGAGGTGAGACGTTTGTCTTTTTTTGAGTTTGGCGCAATGTTACATCAATCATTTAGGCTTAGGGACACTAACAAGATTTTAAAATGGATTATTCACAGGAGATACGACAATCGTTGTTTATTGCAAAGGAAATAGGGGACCTGCGCAGTGACCTTTCTCATACGTACCTACTCTCAGGTCATACCGCACACAAAATTATTCAATTTATCAGCAGCAAATATAAAGATATTATTATTTTATGTATATTTCTAGAATAAATATAAATACACGCAGTACAATTTGGTTATTATATTATAAACATACTTAAACCGAAAGTTGAAGGGTATTGTTTAACTAACGATCTCATTTTGGAATAAGTTGGAACCAATTTTGCTTCGGTCGGAAAAACTCAGCATTCATATTACCGGCCGAATGGATACAAAACGAGCCAAAACTCCGTGTTTCGCATATTTATGAGCAAGAGCCAGCCAACTATACCCAATTGTTACGGTACTTGAAACACAAAACTTAAATATGGGTGGGCCGAAAATTCTAGTTTGTCGCGTCAGTGCAACCAAGACATTTTGTTAATTGGACCCAACCCTTATTGAAATGACGGGTAGACGGGGTGTTGTTAATGTCTATAGGGACTTTATGGCAAAACACGTAAACATGGCACAAGGTAAATAGAATATTAATGATAAATATAGTACCTACTTTGTTAAATATAGTACGATAAATATAAATATTGCAGGATATTTTATTAAAGTAAAAACCATGAACAATTACGTAAAGTGAAACGGGGTATGAGATTGTGGCAATGGGGGAGGGGGGAGGTAGGTAGATAGATAGATAATTTCTTTATTCATACCCGCAAAAGGTAATGCTCGTGTTAGCCAGAAGTTACAGCTACAGTATTTACAATTTAAGTAAGTCTGTTGATATATAATTAACATGAACAGTTCAAAGCCAAGTCTAGATGTCAGGTTCACGTGGATCGTGATGAACCGTGGGAAGTGGGCGAAAGTGTGACGTTATTAGCCACGTACACAAGCTGCAATATAGAAAATTAGTATTCACGGGACAAAGGCGCTTTCTACAATGTAGCTCTTTTATTAGATAATTACGTAACGGTTTTTCGTTACATTATTAACGGCACTGTTGTCGGCGTCGTGATGATAATGGCTATTATCTTAATGATACAAAATATGGCACCACGACGCGAGGGTATTTTTAGGCGTAATATTGTATTATATAGGAATAGGTGATCGTTACTTTCGCTGACATTTATAATTATGTTACTGTAGCTGCAATACTGTTATATAGTTAATAGTAGCCTGTTATTTTGCGTATTTTTCTCAGGTAGGTAGGTATGTTTATCTCAGTAGTTAAATAACCGAGTCACGCGGTTATGTTTGTTTACATTTTTTTTAATACCTAAAAGGACAGAATTTATCACGTCAGGTATAGGACCAGAGGTAAACTTTCTAGTTTAGTTAAGGCCCTATTAAGTAATAGTATAAAAAAATAAAGTACGTATTATAAGTCAAAATGACAGATAAAGGCAAACGATTATTAGCTAATTGAGGTTTGTAGCGCGTTTATGAATAAGGGTTAAGGCTCAGAGGGTTAAGGGTTAAATATCAGATACGCCGTCATAAACCAAACATTTCTAAGCAGCTGTCTTTTGTTTTACAGGTTCGATGAAGGCCACGACGGGTTCCTGGACCTGACAGAGGTGAAGCGCATGATGGAGCGGCTCGGCGCGCCGCAGACGCACCTCGGGCTCAAGGCCATGATCGCTGAGGTCGACGAGGACCAGGATAGCAAGATCAGCTTCAGGGAGTTCATGCTTATCTACAGGTAATACCTACCTTCGACTTCGTTAAACTTTCAAGTAGCTTATGCAGCGATGCCGAAGCAGCAGGAAAGAAGTCCAACCTTATTTTTCAGAGCCTTTCTTGACTAAAAAAATATACCTACCTATCGATTTTATCTTTTGTTTTACGCTTTACATTACAGCCCAGAGCCTCTACCATCAGTTTTGACATTGACATAACGCTTACGTCTACGTAATTTACTTTCTGTACATCTCGCTTGCACTAATATGCGAGTACGAGCGAGATGCATAGAAAGTAAGTTACGTAGACGTGAGCGTATATGTCAATGTAAAAACTGATGGTAGACGTACAGTACAGCTGTACGGTTACCATCAGTTTGTCACTGACATAAACGCCGTTTGCACTAATATGCGAGTGCGAGCGAGATGTATAGAAAGTAAATTACGTTCTCGACGGCGTTTATGTCAGTGACAAACTGATGGTAACCGTACTGGGCTATATTAGAACACAGTTCGTCATAGTTCAGAGTTCCTTAGTAAACTTGACCTGAATAAGACCCAAGATGTTAAGTTAAGCAGGTCACAGATAACAGCGCATATCGCTCATGTAACGGTCAAGGATTGGACCACATTTGCACATTTAGTTGTAGTTTCGTATGCGTGCTACACGCTGGCTGTCATTCGAACGCTATCACTTACCTATATACTTGACAGGGAAACTTGTTACGAATGAATAATATCGCCTATTTAAAGTACCCATTTACGTCATGGTGGCTGACCAAACTTATGTAGTTACTTGACCAAGTAGTACTGCAACTTCCTTGTGTGATGCTAAAAAGGCTACGTTTGTTTCATTCCTGTTTTGCTATAGGTGGTATGATTAAGTCCTGAATTAGGAATTAACATCTGTAAACTGTCATGCACAATCTGACAATATAATGATTACTTACTTACTTATGGTCTAAGATCCCACATATATGGTCGACCTTCACCAATACGTCTGACGGATGAAACTTATATTTTATGAAAGAAAATATGTTCCAGAACATAAATAAATAGGGTTGCCTAAAGAAATATGGTCAAGGCTATTTTAAAGAAATTTTTGAAAAAAAAAATTTTTTCGTAAAATTTTACTGATTTGTCTGACGAACGAAATAAGTTTCAATGGAAAGTATATACAACTTGTACAACATAAATCAACTAGGTTGCCTATCTTTTTCCGGTCACTATTATGTGGTTGCCGTGTTTAAAGAGGTGATTTTATATCGATAATTGCACTCATCTGTCTGACGCTTGAATTATACATCAAAATGATGGTAATTTTATTGCAAATACAATGGTATAGGGTTGCCTGCGAAAATCCGGTCACAAATAAGGCTTGCCAGGCTTTTAAATAAAATAAGAAGGGAAGACTTTTAGCGATAACTCATAAACGACTTAACTGATCAAGTATGTTTTAATTTTATTTGAATGAGTTTTTTAGGCATTATTTTCATGATTATTTTTAAAATTTTTTGGACCGATGGTTCAAAAGTTAGAAGGAAAAACCTTTTTTTTTTCTAAACGATTATTTCCGAAATGATTCACTTTATCAAAAAATGTTGTTTAATGACCCCCTACTTATTTTGAATGGCCTATCCAACGACACCCCACACTATAAGGTTGAAACGATAAAAAAAATTGTCACACACATTTTGTTTCTTTCGAGGCGATTATTTCCTAAAATATTCACTTTGTTTGTAACCAACCACAAAACCTAGTTTGTTTATGTTGTACAAGTTCTATACTTTCCATTGAAACTTATTTCGTTCGTCAGACAAATCGGTGAAATTTGACGAAAAAAATTTTTTTTCAATCTTTGTTTTAAAAGTAGCCTTAACCATATTTCTTTAGGCACCCCTATTTATTTATGTTCTGGAACATATTTTCTTTCATATTTTCATAGTTTCATCCGTCAGACAGATTGGTGAAGGTCGACCATATATGTGAGATCTCCTACTATTACGAGTAGATAGGTAACCTAAACACAAAGACTAGGACAATTCTTTAGAGAATTACCCACCCTTTATCTCATGCCAAATTTCGTGATGCGACATTCTGAGACAAAATATTGAAATTAAAGTTTTTTTCTATTCTTCGCATGGACGCTACCATCTACAATTTTATTGGCCTTTTCCGCGTGTACCTAGGGGGCTGTCCATAAATTACGTCATCGATTTTTGTCGATTTTTGACCCCCCCCCCCCCCTAAAATCATCCAAATATCATGCTTCGAATGACCCCGTTTCCTCCTACGTCATGCTACCATCGTCCGATGTCCAGAGACCCCCCCCCCCCCTAATTTGAAATGACGTAATTTATGAATAGCCCCTAGTATGTAAATTAGACAAAGCAGTGTCTATGCGATACTTGACGTAGGTGACGTCCTAGCACCTAAGTTTAGACTTTATAGGTACCTATTCAAATATTAAATATTAAGTGTGGTGTTTCAGGAAAGCGCGGGCGGGCGAGCTCGAGAACAACTCCGGGCTGGAGGCGCTCGCGCGGCTCACCGAGATCGACGTCGACCAGGTCGGCGTCAACGGCGCCAAGAACTTCTTCGAGGCCAAGATTGAGGAGCTGGCCAAGACCAACAAGTTCCACGACGAAATAATCCAAGAGCAGGAAGAAAAACGAAGAGAGGCAGAAGAAAAAGCCGCCCGGAGACTCAAGTTCAAGGAAAAAGCGGCCCTATTTCAACACTAACAAAACACCAAATTACTGAGCAATGTCTAGTCCGTAAGCTGTTACCATGGCTTATAACTTCGAAGATCTACAAACTATTTACTAAGTCTTGTTTAGATGAATTTTAGATTCTATTGTATCTACACTTCTGTTGCTTTTTCAAGGTTTATGTAACTTTACTATTTACCTACAAATTGATTGTAATGATCAATTTAAGTATAGTTAGTCTTAAATATTTATGTATTAAGAACTGCGTAAAATTAAGTGTCAATGTCAATGCCTAATTAAGTTAATGTTCTGTAGTAAAAAAATTAATTATAAATGTTTTGATGAAAAGTATATTTATAATGTGGTATGTGTCTGCATGTTGCCTTGTATGTTTACATTAGCATAGAAGATTTTTTATACTTAATTTACTTATTGATGGTTGAAAGTGATGTATATGAATTATGTGTTAAGGTTGTTTGAATAAAACTTATTAAGTATTATTGGCTCATTTATTTGATGCTTACCCTAATAATTCTGCTTAATTTTTTTTTCAAGTAGTTTTTATTTATCTTCTTCCATTGTGGAGTTATTCCTAAATGTGTCATGTTCCTCGTAAGATTGGTTTTGATTTGAAGGATGGTTCAAGTCTATTTGCATTCGTGCAACAGGTGGTAGCTTGTCTACATCAATATGATGCATATCGGCCAGTAGTTTTGTTAGAGTGGTGTTCTGAAAGGCAAGTACAAGATGCTGAGAAATGCAACATAGTAATTTGTATTTTATTTTACTTTATTTTATTCGGTTATAATACCTATAATTACAGCTATCCTCAAACTAAAAGGTTGTTAAAGTCTACTCTGGAAGACTATAGCTGCCTTTTAGTATGAGTACAGCATATTATCGTCCATCTCCAACTTCAAAAGCATAAAACCAGTAACTATTTAGGGGCTGAACCTGTTCTCAGTGAAACTTTAGAATATTGCCCTACAACATTTCAACAGTAACATACCTGTTTTATATATCTATAGTTATTTTTGCCAGAAGACATATATTCTAAAAGTATGTAGTAAATTTTGCCTGTTATAGGTTTGTCTGTCCATGATTAACCAAGAAGGCTGAGTATTAGTCAGTAATGTTTAGTGTTTATTTCATACAAAATAGTTCCCTGAATCAACAACGCTCAGTTATTAAATTTTTTATTTAAACCAAGGGGTCATTCCACCATTTATTTTTATTTATTTATAAAGTATAAGACCAATAACGAGAGAATCACTACTGTTTCGGGCGTTACGCGAATTGGCCTATACCTTCTGACCATCAGTACCAAAATGCATAATTTAGCGAATTTTGTCAAGTAACCTCCAGTTTTATTTATGTCAAGTAATAATAGTTAGTACTAGTACTCTTCGAGCAACACGGAAGGGAGGCGGCATTCGCACTATTTCCCCTCTGCCGAGGTACAAGATTAGCGCGTCAATCTAATCTAGCGCGGGTAATAAAACTAGTTGCACTTGGATTTTTCACTAGACCGAGTCCAGACGCGCGCGTGAACACTGCTGCACAAAAATGCCTGTTTGCTCGGTTTTTTGTTATAAAAAGAGGTCGGGGACATCAAATTTACAAAAAGAAAGTGTTACATTTCACATGTAATATTTTTTTTACATATCATACGTTTAATTACATTCAAACACAATTATTATATTTTAGTCTCATGTAATTGTTGGATTTATCGATTTTGCTCGCTCAGTACAAATTGCGGATCGGTCGAGCGACAAATCCGACTTCTCATCTCTCAGAATACAATAACATACTTCAACGAAAATGTGTTAGTGTGCGTGTTGTGACACTTGTGACACTTGTCACTCGTCCGCACACAAAAAGAGATCGAGGTTTGCAAGATTTGTCTTTGACGTGTGTCATTTTCTATGTATTTGTGTCGTCATTACAGATTGGATTTTGTATGTAAGCGTGTGAGAAGTGCGACTGTGTGCACCTTTCCCCCCGCGAAAAATGGCAGAAAGATTTGTACGGTGAGATATCGCTTGGGCCCCTCCCTTCCGATGTGTCGGAAGCCGGTGTTGCTCGAAGACTAGTACTAGTATTATATGATCTGTGGTATAGCCTACTGAAACACTGAAGTAACACTTAGTATCACTTTTTATTTAATTTTAATAAAATAAATTACCTGTTTCGGGTGTTACTCATGGTTCGTTTTGGGGTGTTACGACAGGCCTCCGTCACACGCTCAAGGCCACGCGCTATATGCCTACCGCTCGGCGTATCGTCGACGATACAACCGACAGAGGGCCGCCGAACGCCCGCCTCAGCGCTCGCACCGCATTGCACCGCGCGTTTCCCGCGCTTATGCTTCGAAATGCCGAAACCACGTAATTATTGTGCAGTAGATGGGTGAAAAAGTCAAAAAAACAAAGGAAAAAGCCTATAATAAAAATTCTTCTTTTTATGGCGGGCTAAAGGTCCCACCTGAAAGTTTAATAATTATATTGAAGGGTTAGAAAAAGTATTTTTAAATAACTTTGACGACGTAATAATTAATCGGCCTGGTAGCACCGTATTATAACTTTTAAAAACCGTTGATTGTCCGTTGCTTTGCTCCTGAATATTTATTAAAATTATTTACGCGATTTAGGATATTTTCAACTACTTATTAAATTTTAATAACAGAGAATTCCGAGAAGTGAAAAAATTATAAATCATTATATTAAAACTAAAACATATTTGATTCGCAACATTCGTTTTATTACAATAATCATCATAGGTAGGGTAGCTACAACCCTAGCGCATTCTTACGAAGACGCGTTGGCACGTGACTCGAACGGCGGGCAACACAGTCTCGACTCTTTGTGCGCGTAATTATGGTACATTTCTTCTTGTCCTGAGCAGCAGGTATTATTATTAAGGTTCTGTAGGCTATTATAGCGTAGGTATTTTTGCTTTTGTTTGGGAATGAAGTATCTGTTACGTAGTAACTATTTATTAATCTGTGGTTACGAGTACGAAATTAAGACATATTTATACGAAATTATGGCTCTTTTTATTGAAATTATTGTCTTTTTAATAAATTCGATTAAAATCATAAGTAATAAATGCTGAATTATTATAAAATACATTAATCTTAACAATAAAAACAGTTTCTCGAAGATATCATAATTATTTTCTTTCAATGCGAATATTTCCGAAAATATTCACTTAATCAAAAAATGGTTGATGGTGACACATATTCATTTTGAAAGATCTATCCAACGACACCCCACATCACAGGATTAAATGCGAAAAAATTAAAAAATATTTTTTTTTTGTACAGGAGCTACCATAAAAAAACATTTTTTTTGGGGTTTTTTTTCTGACATGAAGGTTTGGTATGTTCTCTATGGAAATAGGTTAGTGTTGACTTCTTAAACCAGTTTTCATTTTTGAACCCTTGGTAGCGTTTATTATGGAATGACCCCAAGATAACACTAGTGCCTACAAAATAAATCCCTATTAAACTCTTAATACTGCTAGAGATCGAAATTTGCCATGACTATGAATTGATGATTCCTATCTATGATTCACTTACTTCTGAAGTATCTAATCACACAAAACTATTTTTACCCAGAAAAGTTATAAGTAAATTCAATTCCATTCAATATGTGTAACTTTTATCACCATCCATACTGCTGCATGACATAATAAGCCTTAAATAAAGCAAATTATTTACAAATAACACTTACCTTAGCAACATTTGATTCAAATTCTCCATCAGGTCTTGTTAATTGTTTGATCTCTTGTAATTCTTGAGAGCTGGAAAAGATATCATAATATGCCTTAGCGCTTAGTACGTACCTACTTAAGGGGCTACCCAAGGTTTTCATCAATTTTTGACAAGTTTTGAATTGTATCTCCTTATTTTGCACTACAGATAGAATTATAAGACAAACGGTTATCGGTTTTTCAATCTTTTATCTCCAGTTTTGTCCACCGGATTTTGAAAAAAATGAATACTTATTTTTTTATGAATTTTTAAAACATTGTCTAAAAAAACACTTTTCGTATCTAGTTTGTAGTGAAGGATCTAACATATACGAAATTTACATATTTGGGTTTGTTTTTGACGTCTCGAAAAACGTGTCCATGGTTTTAATTTTAAACTAATTAACACGAAAGTTATGGCCAGAAAACCAGTTTTTTAGCCTAAAATTGTTCAACTTTGATGCCAAATATCTCGAAGACAATGAACTTTGAAGTAAATATGGGATACTATATTGCCTAAAGCCGTTGCTGTTAATATAATAAGCTACAAAAAACATTAGAAAACTAAGGGATTCAGATCGAAGGTCATTGGCGTGGGGTAGCCCCTTAAATAATGAATAAATTGTTTCACTGAAAGAACACTGGAGAGTGCATGTGTTGTAGAATTCAAACATAGAAAAAATAATATTTACGTTGCACGATGAAGGAATTAGCTAAACAATAATATGCAGACAGCGACTTACATTAATTGCAGAAGATGATTTGTTGTTACCAACTCATTCAGGAGATCTTGCTGCAACTTATTTGTTAGTGTATCGGCGGACTTTATTGACATCGTGAGATTCGATTTGTTTTAATTTTATTGAATCAATAACTTAATAAACGATCGCTTTCATAAATAAAATAACAGTAAACGAACTAAACAACAATTTACAACAACGCTAATTTGATCAGATTATTATTTTATTACAATTTACAATACATGGAAATCGTTTGTTTTGAATTTGAACTTTTGACATTGACATTTTGCGTTCTACCCATAGAGCAAGTTACTCACTGTTATTGCCAGTTCAATTTTCATAAAACCCCCTAAATAAAGCGTCATATAAAATCGTCGGGTGACAAGCAAAAATCACTAAGTACTATCAACTAGCAAAAAGCAGAGCTTTGTAAGGGCTCGCGGAGTTTTTCTACCTAAACGTAACCGCGGACTTTGGTCCAGTCCGAGGCTTGTTCCATGTTCGATCGAGTGGGTACGTAATAAGTCCGTTAAGGACGCAGCTATAAGTGAGAGCGAGAAAGAAATATACTAACTGGACCCCGGTTGCTGTCAGGTACGCCTGTCTGTTACAGCTTTTACGTTGTCCATTAAAACGTGTCCAGACGACAAAATCAAATTGCCAATATCATCCACACGTAATATACAATTTCATAAGCGCTTATTACATCCTACACGGTCGCCCAGTACTTTTTGTAAGGAAGCCGACTGGCTTTCCTACATAATGTTGGGTCAGCGAGCCAATGTCCTTGAATTTATTTATGCGTCCACACCACACAATTGAGCGTAAAACTATCCCGTCTGGACACCTACTGGCGGTAATCATGCTGCTCCGCACATAAACTTACGTTTAATTTGCTCACTTGAGTGCTCATCAAGACGAGTGAGATGACCAAAACAGCGTGTGCCTATATATTGCAACAAACGTGAGTTCCACTAAATACTGCCAGGGTTCAGCTACAGCTCTATCTTGAGTATCTCCTAAGTGCTCAAAAAGACGAGTCGGATGACCAAAACAGCGTGTGCCTATATTATTTAAAACCCGAGCTCCACTAGGTACTGCCAGAGTTCAGCATCAGCTATCTTGGGTACTATTCTACCAAGTGATCATCATGACGAGTCGGACGTCCAAAACAGCGTGTGCCTATGTTGCACCAAACCTGAGTTCCACTAGGTACAGTCAGGGTCCAGCATCAGCTCTATCTAAGTACTACTCTCCTAAGTGCTCATCAAGACAAGTCGGATGACCAAAACAGCGTGTGCATATGTTGTATTAAACCCGAGCTCCACTAGGTACCTACTGCCAGGGTTCAGCATCAGCTATCTTGGGTACTGCTCTACCAAGTGATCATCACGACGAGTCGGATGTCCAACCCAGTGTGTGTCTATGTTGCACCAAACCTGAGTTCCGCTAGGTACAGCCAGGGTTCAGCATCAGCTCTATCATACTTCTCTCCCAAGTGCTCATCAAGACGTGTCGAATTACTAAAACAGCGTGTGCCTATGTTGCACCAAACCTGAGTTCCACTAGGTACTGCCAGGGTTCTGGGTCATTTTGTTGAACTGCACGCCGACGTTGCAATTGGCGTGCAGTTTCCATACAAGTTGCAGTCGGGTTGTAGTCCGTCTGTATCGGCCCTAAATCACTGAAGTTTGTTAATACAAATATCGGCGTGTTTTGGGAATCAAACCGAGCGAAGCGACATGGGTCAGAATCCAAAATTTGTAACCCTTTTTTGTATTCATCGTTGTTAGCACATATTGATCGTTTTTTTAGCATTAGAAAGAACTTGAAAGAATGTAAGCGATCTTGACATGTCTTTTAATTGAAAAACGCTTTTTAAAAATCAGTAACTATTACTTATAAAAGCAGAAGAATTATATTTATAATTGATACATATTTGCTGTAACTTATTTTTAAAATGTGTTTTTCAATTAAAAGACACATCAAGATTGTTTACCTTATTTCTAATGCTAAAAAAACGAACTATAGTACATTAGCACGAATTTTAATTCATAATTTTTCTAACAGATGGCGCTAGTAGTAATACAAAGTGTTATTTCTTTTTTTTATTCTTTTAGGTTTATAAAATGATATTTTTATATTTGATAACACATCTAGACGTGAATTTAAATTACTATGTTAAATTTCAAACCTATCAGTGCGATAGTTTTTCCGTAAAGTGTACCACAAGAATGCATAGTTTGTCGAAAAATGATTGGGCTCGCTTCGCTCGCCCTAAAAAATTAAAGTAACATTGCACTTTATTACACTTGTAACACGGTTTTTTGTCCAATAATTTCAATGGTGTTAGTGACATTTGCTTGTCACCCGACGAAATGTGGCCAACTTAAAATAATTCTTATTCGTGATTACAAACTAGGATCGATTAAGCATTCAAATATGTGTACAAACAACTCAAACAAGCCATTTTTCAAAACAAGGGATCAGAATTGCTTCGTTGAGGGGTTGAGAGGGCTGAGAAAAAATGAAATAATTTCATTCAATCTAAACGATTTGTATTTGCGTTAATTGACATATATATATATATATATATATATATATGTCAATTATATATATATATATATATATATAAATATAAATATAGTGTAAGTATTCATTAAGAATTTGTCTTTATTGGAAATATACAAGTACTGTATTAAAATAATATTTAATTTCAGGCATATGTTGTACTGTAGCAACATTATAATAGACAAGAAAATATTTTGTTCCTAGCCAGGCAGCCAGCTCGAAATTACTATTACACATTTATTTGTGTAAG
Source organism: Cydia splendana (assembly GCF_910591565.1). NCBI lineage: Eukaryota > Metazoa > Arthropoda > Insecta > Lepidoptera > Tortricidae > Cydia > Cydia splendana. Next base: position 9,784,416 of record NC_085974.1, read on the forward strand.
TATTTATCAATTATAATGAGTATAATTGGTAATAATAAAAAAAAAAACATTAAAACTAACTATGAATTAAAGATTTAAAAACTAAACTAAAATTAAAATAAACCTACTTAAAAATATTAATTTTTTCGAAGTGTCTTGATACGGTCCGTGGCCTGTTGGATCGAGTGGTAGGTGTTACACCGTATGTACAGACATACGGTGCAACACAGGAGTGTGAGCGAAATACAGATATGCGGAGCGGACCAATATTGTAGTTTGGTACGTCCGTCTACATAGTCTAAACAATCGTTTAGAAATATGTCTCAAACACGCCAAAAAAAGTTCAAACTGTCAGCTGTCAATCACTTCACGTCATTGTCATTTATTATTAACAACACAAAAATGGATGAAGCTGTTTATATAAAATACGATGGGAAAAATATTGATATCAAACAAGAAAAACAGGACAATGCCGACAGTTACAAATACGAATTCGATTCCGGAAGCCAAGACAGTAGCAAGAGCGGAAGCGGAGGCTACCAGCGATGGGCACCTAATTTGAATGGCATCAGAAAAAGTGCATTTACGCCGTACAAATCCGTTCAGTGCACTGCGTTGACCAATTTGCAACGAGGTAACTTTATTTCCTTTATATTTGTAAGTTTACTTAGTTTTTCTAGAAGTTTCTAATGTTTACGTGGTACGGACAGGTAATACGCAGGCGCGGGTGACGGAGCTGCCCCAGCCAGACAGCAGCTTCCACGCGAAGGCCGGGCGCGGCGAGATTACGCGCGAGGACGTGAAGCTGGAGCCGTACGTGGACATCACGGACGAGCACGGGCTCACGGCGCTGCACTGGGCCGCGAGCTACGGCCAACTCAACAGCTGTCAAGACCTAGTTTGGTAAGTCTTTGTCTATATGCCCTTTGTTTGTTTTCATTTGACTTAATTAACTTTCTTATGTTATAATTTGCTGTTTGGCAATTGGAGAATTTGTGTAGAAGATGAAACTATACATTGATGCAATAACATATGATTAGGTAAATATACAAACATAGTTCTTTTCAAACAAAGAAAGTTTATGGCAGGTTATTGAAAAATTTACATAACCCATCAAGTGGCACACATCATTATATTTGAGTTGGAATTTCGATTTTATTTTAATTAATCAAATTTCTAATTTAAATGATGTAATTGTCAGGGAGCCGGTTCCGGTTACTTGAAGGGATAGTTATTTTTTTATTGAATTTTAAAACACTAAGCTTGATCTGTTAGTTAAGTTCATTTTAGCTATTCAATACATATAATTTCATTATGGCCAGTACGAAAATGTATTTGAACCAAAAAAAAAACAATCCAGGAAACTTTATTAATCAAGTAGCTATTACTCATATGAGCTGCTTGAATTTCTTAAACATTTTTATCAGAAGAAAGGTTGTAGTATGTTTTTTATTGCTACTATATGATATAATGCCTGACTTTAATTGCTTATTAATTTATGTTAAATAAATGAATAAAATTTTATGTTAACCATATTTAAATTCAAGAGATTAAATTCTGAGTTTCATAATTATACGATCAGATTAAAAATAATTTTTAGGGAATGGATAACACATACTCAGTGATAATGACCAACTCAAACTACTCTTATTTTTCAACCTAAAATGTATTGCAGGAGCGGGGCCAATGTCAATATGCGTGGGCCCGAAGGGGAGACAGCACTACATTTGGCTGCCGCCGGAGGACACCATGAAATTGCAAAATTTCTGTTGAATGAGGGAGCAGATGCCGATGTCCAAGATGATGTGAGTAGTTAATAATGTACTTACTCAAACAGATATTTCAATAGAGTTATTTATATTTTTTTTTATCTTTTACTGAAATGTTAATGTATCTATCTGTATTTTTTTATTAAACATAGATCAATCTTGAAATGTTTTTTGGGGCCCAGGGTTTAAATGTAAAAATATGAAGTAATAAGTAGGGAATAAAAATTTGTAGGTAGGTAAGTAAATAGTGAAATTAAAAAGTATGAACTTTTTTTTTGTAGTGACACAATTTTTAACTCTAAATTTAGTTGTTAAATGAGTGATAATAGTTTGTATTCCATTGTCTACACAGCTACCTTGTAAACGCTATTGCAAAAATCTAAAGCTACATACTGCTACCGCGAAAACCGAAATTCGCAAATTGCGGGGATCTTTCTCTTTTACTCCAATGAAGGCGTAATTAGAGTGACAGAGAAACATGCCCGCAATTTGCGAACTTCGATTTTCGCGGTTATAGCCCTGGAATCTGGACGTACGCATCGGCGGCGGATTGTTAATGTATTTAATGGCCTTGATTTGCCACGCGCCACGTGTCTCCGGTTGCGTGCGTCTTGTCCGCGAAGTGACTCTTTGGTTAAGAGTGTTACTGTTATGTTATGCTAAAAGACCTCGGCGGCCTTTCTCTTAACAGATAGGGTAAATCCTCAAGAAAGACCAGGTCAAGAGCACCCTAAATGGGCGAGCGCTTCGAGCAACACCGGCTTCCGACACATCGGAAGGGAGGGGCCCAAGCGATATCTTACCGTACAAATCTTTCTGCCATTTTTTGCGGGGGGAAAGGTGCACACAGTCGCACTTCTCACACACTTACATACAAAATCCAATCTGTAATGACGACACAAATACATAGAAAATGACACACGTCAAAGACAAATCTTGCAAACCTCGATCTCTTTTTGTGTACGGACGAGTCACAAGTGTCACAACACGCACACTAACACATTTTCGTCGAAAAATGACACACGTCAAAGACAAATCTTGCAAACCTCGATCTCTTTTTGTGTACGGACGAGTCACAAGTGTCACAACACGCACACTAACACATTTTCGTCGAAGTATTTTATTGTATTCTGACAGATGAGAAGTCGGATTTGTCGCTCGACCGATCCGCAATTTGTACTGGGCGGGTTATTCCCACTACCCAAGTAGCATGGAAGTGTCGGCAACATCAATATAGCAGCCAATTAAGAACTTAGAGTGATTTAAGGGACGTATAAGAGTGTCAGAAAAGATTTAAGCTGTATAAAAGGTACTTTACAGACATTATACAGCTCAAGCTGTATAAAATCATTATAAAGGATTCTGCGGAAGCTTGGGGTGCTTTATCAGAATATAAAAAATCTACTATAAAACTAAAAGTGTTGTGAGAGACTACAAGCTAATTCTATCGTAAAAGCTGTATAATACAGGCTGTATTGTAGTAGCACTTGGCACTTTTAGCTGTACAAAAGTATCTGTCAACTCCGTTTTAAAACATTAAGTGTTGTGAAACACTACAAGCAAATTTTATCGTAAAAGCTGTATACAGGCTGTATTGTAGTATCACTTGGCACTTGTAGCTGTACAAATGTATCTGTCAACCCCGTTTTAAAGCTATTTCTTATGGCGTAATCTTACTCTCCTATAAAAATAGTAGTTGTATAACTTCTGTCTGTAAGGGTATTATAAAACCAAATGAATAAATGGCAGCTATAGTATAGCTTTTTTCTGTATTACTGATAGACTCGCTTATAACAATCTTTTGGCGTAATTTTACACTCGTATAAGTATAGTAGTGTAATGATTTCTGAAAATAAGTGTATTATAAAACTAAAGGAATATACGACAGTTACAGTACAGGTTTTTTATTTGTTATACGGATCTCTAAAGAGAATTATAACTTAAGTACGGAGAACCGAAATACAGCCAAACGAATACAAATATTCTATTATAAAGCTGTTTTAATTACAAAAGCTGTAAAAGACACTCCATTTATTACACAGCACAGCTACTAAGATTATAATGCTCTCCAACTATCCTGTAGGCTGTTTAAAAATTGTCGCCATTTTAAAATAAATAATTTGTAAATATAATTAAAGAAATACTTGCAAATATTTAGCAGATTAACGCCGTGTTATGATTACCAGCTAAAATAAATTGTTTAGCCTTAGAATTAATATTTATAAATATGTTTGATACTCTAACCTTAAAAACAAACAGTAACTTTATCGATTTTTGATATTTTCCTTATGGTCTCTTTGTTATTTTGCAGGCGCGTAAACATTTTACCAGAAAAGATACACACGTTCACAATAAATAATAATCCGCACTTACCAATAATGTAATATTCCATTCAAGTCCTGTATAATATTTACTTTTACTTTTACCATCCACTATAACACTTTATTGTCGCCATTACTATATTACGAATGAACAAGATTAAGACATTTTAGTTTCTTAAATGATTATTATTCTCTTGTAATTCTTTCTTATAACTCATTTAAAACTTATATTCTTATATCGTACTTATAAGAGATTATCTGTAGTGTTAAGGTTTCCTGTTGCACCGAAATATAGCTGTAATGCAGCTATTATGCAGCTTATGTATTGCTTATACAGCTACTCTACAGCTCTAATAACGCCAAAGGCTGTATAATTTGGGCCCTTTTTTTACTTATAAGGGCTGTATAAGCGCTTATACAGCCTTTGTACAGCCTAACTGTACAGCTTATAGTATACAAATAAACTTTAATACAGCTTATATACAGCTTGCAATGCTACTTGGGTAGTTACCACCATGGTCTTCTATTCCCAGAGTGACACGGGCCTACGTCACAATAACATTGCCACTTTATTTCAACATAACATGTTACATGGGTACATTATACCTATGGTTAATAAGTTAAAATATTTCTTTATAATTTTATAATTTTCATTTATATGTATTTTATCTTAAATTTTACAATAACACGTCATTTTTAATTATTCGTTAGCAATATCTTCCGATTCACGACAGAAATTTCAGACGTTCGGGTAATTCTGTTTACATTACTGACAACACAGGATAGCGCTGTCACATTTGACAATTCGGATCTAGATAACTTCATGCCCTGACCGTCATCCTTGTCGAACGCGTGTTAATTGTTATTTCCTTCTCGCTCAGTGTCAGCAGTCGCAGTGTTTTCCAAACTTTTCACGCCGTAAGCTTGCTAATTAATGTGTAACTGTGAATTAGTTTTTCAAACGTTTGTCTTGTATAGATAAATAAAGTTTAATTTAATACATTAGATTTGTTTTATTTTACTATGTTTCTACATGAATAACTTAAAATTAATGCCGTTAAAATAATTTTCACCGTTGGTTAAAATTCTCCCACATTTTAAAGTTTGAGAACCTGTAAACAGCATGATGACGTAGGCCCGTGTCAGTTAGGTCATATGCGAATCTCGGAATAGAGTACCAGGCGGAGTATATTATTATACCATGGTTACCACCAAGTTCTTACCAGTGGTAACTACTGGGATTTTTTTTCCCACCTTTTACCACTGGTAACTACTGGGAAAAAAAATCCCACTAGTTACCACCAACTCGGCTTGGTGGTAACTACTGGGAATTTTTATTCCCAGTAGTTACCACCAAAATATTGTTAGAATTCAATACTAATAAAAACAGTATAAATAGTATAGTATAAATGTAGCGTGCTGTAATAAATAATTATGTGTCAGTTAGTGATTCAGTAAACTGCTTTAAAAGTGATCAAAAATATTAAAACAGTTTTACCGGTATAAGTGTAAAAACTAAAATAGAAGAGTCTCATTCTAGTTAAGTAGAAATTCACTTATTATCCGGACTAAGTTTATCTTATTAACTGTAAATTAAATTACATATTTATACAAACGAACAAACAAATCAGTCAAAAACCGACAGAACTGATTTCGTTTTATTATTTACCGCTACTTCATTTCGTTCTATTATAACACGACGCAAACCTGGAATATGTAGGTATTCATAATTTTATTTGTACTCAGGCTAAATAACTAAAGGGCATGGTTCTTATTAAAACCGCTTAGGGCTCGCTTCGGATGGGCTAATTGCTCGGACTAACCAGCATAGGCTCGCATTCCAATCGCAACACACGCTAGCGGGATGGTAATAACACTCTACCAGAGGGGAATCAGGTACTATTCGTACACTTCTTTTTTTGTATTTAACTTTTATTCTTTTGGAAAATATGTTTATGAGGAACGTGTAAAAAATTAAAATCACATAAAATAACCTTAAATTGAGTACGACGAAGGGGCAAGAGGGCGTCAGGCTAAAAGCAAAAATCTAAAAATGAGTACTTACCACTGGTAAGAACTTGGTGGTAACTAGTGGGAATAACCCGTACTGGGCGAGCAAAATCGATAAATCCATCAATTACATGAGACTAAAATATAATAATTGTGTTTAAATGTAATTAAACGTATGATATGTAAAAAAAATATTATATGTGAAATGTAACACCTTCTTTTTGTAAATTTGATGTCTCCGACCTCTTTTTACGACAAAAAACCAAGCAATTAGGCATTTTTTCTGCTGCTTTGTTTACGCGCGCGTCTGGACTCGGTCTAGTGAAAAATCCGAGCGCAACTAGTTTTATTACCCGCGCTAGATCAGTTGATCTCGTACCTAGGCAGAGGGGAAATAGTGCGACTGCCGCCTCCCTTCCGTGTTGCTCGAAGGGCGAGCGTGTATGAGCAATGTTATGAAAGTGAAGGAAGCGAAAGAGGTATGTCAGGATCGTAGCAAGTGAAAATCTGTGGTCTCTGCCTACCCCTTCGGGAAATAGGCGTGTATGTATGTAAAATATATTATTTGCTTCAGTTCCGATAAAACATCGTTACAATTGTTCTCTAGCCAAGCTTCTGTTATTTTTCAGTCTGGCAGCACTGCTCTGATGTACGCCGCAGCGGCAGACTTCCCCTACACCTGCAACGAGCTCCTGATCCGCGGGGCCGACCTCACTCTCACTAACGATTACGACCAAGATGCATACACCCTCAGCACCACTAACAATAGTAAACTGGGTAAGTTACTTTCATCTTTGAAATTATTTTTTGCCTACTGCTTAATGATGATACGTGCGCGTTGGAGGGTCTGCCATCTTTGGCCTGAATCGGAAACATATGTGCACATGTACATTGCTAAAGCAAGTGCTACCATCTATCGTTCTCGTCGGTACATTTCCTTGTGCATAGTAGTCTTGTGGGCTACATCGGAAACATAAACGACACATTTACGCCTCGCGCCAAAAATCTGACAGCTCCTATGCTGCCCTCTATAATTCATGCACGGGGCCTATCGTATGAATGACGTATTTACATAGCAGTTATATTTTAAGTAAGTAAGTAAACACTACATCCGGCGGCCTTAACATGGACAGACGACCTTGTTAAGGCCGGAAGGCTGGATGCGGGTCGCTTCCAACCGGTACGAATGGAGGTCCAAGGGGGAGGCCTATGTTCAGCAGTGGACGTCTTATGGCTGAGATGATGAAGATGAAGATGATAAACACTTTATTGTACGAAGAGAAAGAAATAATGGTTACATCAGATAAAACATAAATGCGTAGTACAAAGGCGAACTTATCCCTAAGAGGGATTTCTTTCAGTTATCTATTTTATCTCTCAAAACGATGTACTGTATGGAATTGTGATACTCGTGCTAATCTAACAAAATATTTTCTTTTGTTTCAGCACAAACTGTGATAGAAAACTTTTTAATTGGTTGTCTCAGCAAAATGTGAAGATGCCAACCAGACCAAATTATGTTGGAATATCCACACAATTCATTTGCTTTAACAGTTGAATGAAGAAATACAGGGATTTAGTTTGTAACATAAATAATGTATCTATTTACTTCATTATATATACAGATATCATGTTTTATGAAATAAAAGATTTTAAATTACAGCTGAAATATGATTTATTACGTCATGAATATTATAAAAATACAGCTATGGTTTTTCTTAACATAACTAAATATACATTGCACCATTGTTCCTAAAATAAAGATATTATACAAAATTTACAACCACCTTTGTGACTACAGTAAAAAATGGTATCAAAACGCCGTACCACATGTGATTCTAAAGTACTATATTAATATTTTCTGATTTCAATATTTAATTCTAATATCCAACCCAGATATTCCATAAATCGTGCATTAAATTGGATAATTACACATACTGTTTTCATCATGCTTGCGAATAACTAGCTATCAAAGATTCATAGATCGTACTAGTAGTAGATACAGGCGTGACAGACAGACAGACGGACAGCGGAGTCTTAGTAATAGGGTCCCGTTTTTACCCTTGGGTACGGAACCCTAAAAATCGTGCCCACCAAGCTCCGCAAATTTTTCTTAAGTCTATATATATCTAGATATATATAGACTTAAGAAAAATTTGCGGTTATATCTAGATATATATAGACTTAAGAAAAATTTGCGGAGCTTGGTGGGCACGATTTTTAGGGTTCCGTACCCAAGGGTAAAAACGGGACCCTATTACTAAGACTCCGCTGTCCGTCTGTCTGTCTGTCACGCCTGTATCTCATGAACCGTGATATCTAGGCAGTTGAAATTTTCACAGATGACGTATTGCTGTTGCCGCTATAACAACAAATACTAAAAACAGAATATAATAAATATTTAAATGGGGCTCTCATACAACGTGATTTTTTTGCCCTTTTTTGCGTAATGGTACGGAACCCTTCGTGCGCGAGTCAGACTCGCACTTTGCCGGTTTTTTATTTCTTAGACGTAACATATGTATAGTACAATCAATGGGTCTTTGTGCCTATTACAGCAGGTATGTTAGTTATCAGTCTTCCTCGAACGTTTACAGCTTAGACTCCGTAAGCCAGTTGAAGGCCTGCGGTTTCCTGCTGCTGGCGGGGTTGATGAGTATGTTGATGATGCTGGGCCGGTCGGTGACGGCGGCGGCGGCCTTGATGGCCTGCTGGATCTCCGGCACGGTCCGGCACAGGTGGCCCGTCTCGCCGAACATCTCCATCATCTTCTCGTAGCGGACTTGCACGCTGAGCGCGGTCGGCGGAGTGCTGGAATAACAAGATAAACGTGAGACAATATATAACCCAATTGCAGATGCAGATTTCGTATAAAACATATCGCGCATAGTGACGTGAGTAAAACCCATAGAAGTATTAGGTATATGTAGTTCGACTCACGAAAAATAAGTCCAATTGCATAATTCCTCTGTCATTATAGGTATGTTTATGACATGTTGCGTGCGTGACCTTAACTCTGGTGCCGATATAGATACCTAATACACGAGGCATTTCATTATTGATTGGCTAAAATAAATTTAATGACAAAATTTCTTGCGCGGCATTACAATATTTGGCGTTGTCAAACTGCCTACTGTACAGTTTACTCACTAGCGGCACAACACACTTGGGGTGATTTTTGAGATCCAGTCAAACTTCTAGTTTAGTTAGTTATTCTGGGCATTTTCAGCAAATCGACATCAACTCTGCCTATTTTGCGTGAAACGAGGTAGTCTACTCTAACCACCCCAGCTCCTCCACGAAACCTAGCAAGGTCTTCAGGTTGCTAACAGCCTCCTTCAGTGTGCACGGAATCCCTAGGTATTTTGCTCCTGTATATTTCTACCTGTTCACAGTCTAGGCACACCCCGGACACTGGCGATCAAATGTATGAAACAAACACGTTCCTACGCACACAGTCTAAGTTCGTGTAGGTGAACGCGTACCATGCTTGTGTGAGTGAGATAAGACGTGCTAGGGTTTCCGCCATTTTGTTGTCAAGTTCGATGACCTCAATGACTCAAAACTCATTGCGCGAATTAGGAAGAAATAAGAATCGTATTATGTTGTAAGGTGGGTATCTAAGCTCGATTTATACAATAGTTTCCTATTTTGAATCAGTATAAACGAAGTAACAAAATTTTTGTAAGGAAATTCAGGCCACCAAAATATTACGTAAGTTGAAAACATGATTTTTTGTTCATATAGGTATTGTGTTGTTTTCAGTGTGATCTGATAGGTTTTGTAAATATTTGTTTAATATTTGAATATTTTACGTGGCCTCCGCTCTGCGCACCGCGTCGTTGCGTCCTTGCCAGCCGGTAACTGTGAGGTAACCGAGAGCGGGTGGGCGGCACTTCCAACGGGAGGCAGGGAGTGTCCATACTGTACGTTAGTACTCTTTATTATACTGTGGTCTAGGACTGGGGTCTCCAAACTTTTTTACCTGAGGGCCATATTGCCCCTCAGAAACTTTCGCGCGGGCCAGGAGGGTGTCAGGTTGCTGCTGTTAGGAACAGTTCCACTCTCAAAAAATGCTGAACCCCTGGAGCCTGGCTCCCGCGGGCCGGACAGTGGGCCCTCGCTTTGGGTGTCGGCGGGCTGGATTGGAACGCGTCGCGGGCCGGGGTTGGGAGCCCCTGGTCTAGGAGAATGTTTGGTTGTTTCCTCTTCTTCTAATTATTCTAGGTCGTTGGAACTTACGTCTGCGCGGGGTCGCCGCCAGACTGGATGTCGGCCATGACCTCCTTGTCGAAGCCGCTGTAGATACCGTTATTGTTGACGATGATGATGATCACGGGCAGCTTGTAGCGGAACATCGTCTCGATTTCCATTCCTGCACAGTATTAAATAAATCTATAAGACCCAGTGTAATTTATCTGCTATTAGTAGTACCTAAACTCCCTCGACCTGTATGTTACGTACAAAAAAGATTAGATGGGCAAGCTACCCAATGATTTTCCGTTTAAAGTCATTGGGTCCTATTTTTGTAGGAAAGTCGCCATTGCTGCCTTGAAATACCTAAGGCTCAAGGGGCCAGTCCTCGAATCGCACTGCAAAGTAAATTTTGGAATTTTCTAACATCAGCTGCTGGGTGACATACAGTTTACCCATATAACGCAATTTCAATAAATAATAAACGTAAGTTTTGACGACGTATTCGTACAAATAGCAACTCTTAACTGTCCATCGGTGGACCTTATTATAAAAGGCATAAAGTTCAATTAAGTATGTAATCTTGGTTAGTATCTAGTACAATATGGAAAGCATCTGACCCGAGAAGCCGAAGGCGGAGTCACCCTCGACGCAGACGACGCGCTTGCCGGGCGAGTGGTCGCGGCACCACTGCGCCGCCGCCACCGCGAACCCGGGGCCCACCTGACAAAACATCATTCGATTATTGAAGGCATATAAATCTAGCAGTATTACCAAAGAGAATTTGAAATGGAGGAATATTGTCAAAGTAAATTATGTAGTCAGTGCAATTACTGCCATCTTTCGACACAAATGATTAACACTTTAACCTTTTGAACGCCACAGACGGCAATTGACGTCAACGCAAAATCGTGACAACGGCGCCAAAGACGGCATTTGACGTCGATCGTTTTTTGATGAATATGTACTGAAAATCACCCCACTTTTAGGTTGGCATTATTTATTCACAAAACTAAATTTTAACCCCTTGGCGTCAGTGGCACGGCAAATGGATGCGCCGTTTGGCGTTCAAAAGGTTAAAAACGCCACGCCGACGTGTGTTAAATTTGTTAAATGTCAAAAAGTATCATCATCTACTCGAGACTAGGCCAAAGGTATAGCGCCATCGCTCGAAAAGATGATGCTCTATTCTAAATTCTCTTTGGTATTACCAAACATAAAGAAAGAAGAAAAACATAAAAAAATTTATGAAAGAATTTTGGTTGATTAAAATTATCGCCATCTACTCGAGAGTAGGCCGAAGGTATGGCGCCATCGCTCGAAAAGATGATGCTCTAGTCTAAATTCTCTTTGGTATTACCAAACATAAAGAAAGAAGCATAAAAAAGATGATGATGAAATAATTTTGGTTGATGTACCCCCATGGTGCCGAAGGTGCCAGCATCGAGACGATGCCGCGGCAAGTCGTTGAGCAGCAGGCCTCGCCCGATGTCCATCGTATTGGCGCCCTCGCTGACGATGATGGAGTCTTTGGGAATGGCTTCTTGTACCGCCTTGAACACCGCGAAGTAGTTTAGTGGAGTTGACACGTCGTTGGCTTGAGCCTGGGAAATAAATGATATGCTTAAGCCGCTTTACTGAGATACTACAAGTGTTTAAAGTTGCGTTGCGTGAATAAAATTAAATTGTGGTTTATGAAAAGCTTGTTTAATATTTTTATCAATATGTTGCAAATTTGTATCATGTATTGCGAAATCAGGTAGGTAAAAGCAAGCGGAGCGTAACACGTTACATATGGAACCATGCTGATAATGATAAGGCGATGGGTCGTTACCATACCATCAAGGGGAGTGATTGTGAGTTTTGTTATACATCTAGTCGGCGGTTATATACCTAGGTATATATTATTCTAGAAAGTATTTTTTTGTCATTAAACTTATTTATAGTGCCGGTAAAAAAAATAACAAATCTTTGTAATTTCGTAAAGAATTGAATGAAATAAAGATTTTGAAAATACTAGCTTCCGTAGTTGCTTTACAATATTTTCACATTATTTTGCAATCATTATCCTCCTGCATACATGCCGAGTTTAATTTTTTTATACAATATTGAACTCTTCTTCCCAGACATAAGGTCTAAAACAAAACACACACCTTATCATGCGTACTTGACTGCCCGGGTGATCCACTCGCGGGAATGACGCATAGCACGATGACCTCATTTGCAATATTTTTAGCTAAAAGGCCATATCTCAATACCAACTCCGTGCGACTCTAAACCCTAACACAATGGGCTAGGTCTCAATTTCGAACAGATACATGTTTTCTGATATACAAGATTGTTATTTTATTTTTAGCGCTTTAGATGGTCTATGTATTGCAAGTCTGGTCGCAGCAAAACTTGTAAACAGTATCAGTTTAAACAATGGCATCAAACGCTACGTACGTATTCATGGACTTAGGGACTGTCAACGATCCCAAAGACAAAAATATAAAATATATAACAGAATTAAGCATGGCGGCGGTCAGAAGAGACAACCTCATAGATTCCGGAGAATTTTACGAGTTTTTGAACGAAGACGACGACTTTGGGCATCAAAACACGCCTCCTGTTCCAAGAGTCCAACTCAAACTTACGCTCTGCTTCAACCCAGGCCTAGAAGAGCTACTGAATGGAGGCTTCGAAATCGCCGAACTGAAACCAGAAAAATCTTTTGACGAATGTTTCGAGTTAATAGACAACTTTCTTGGCATTTTAACGGAGCCTGTATATTTGATCGCTCACAATGGGTTCAACTTTGATTTCCCGATATTAAAAAGACATCTAAAAGGCAAGAAATTTTCAAAAGATGTCATGTGTGCGGATACCTTTTATGGCTTCTATGACATATTAGAAAAGCAATCTGGAGGTATTGATGCGGCCATAGAAAATACCACAGTCCAACTTGCTAATTCCAATCTAGATGATTCATTAGAAGGAAGTAAAAAACGCTTGGAAAACCTAAGACAGGCGAAGGCTGATAGAGTAAAGAAAAATAACGGATTTCCATGGGGTGAAAAGAAAAATAAACCTTCAAAAAGCTACAAATTGATCGACATATACGAAAGAGTGCTGAAATGTAAGCCTGAAGACGCACACAAAGGGGATATCGACTGTCAACTGATGATACGCATTGCTGTGAAATTGTCTAAGGAGTTTGTCGAGTGGGTGGAGAATAATCATTCGTCATTTGAAGAGCACGTGGAACCCACTTTGAAGGAAAAAAAAGCATTGGAAAAGGATAAGGCGACTGCAGAGGTTGGAACTTCAGGAAGCCATAAGTCTAAAGACTCTCAAGTGCATATCTAGTTTACTTTTTTCTCTGAGATTAATTATAAATAACTTAATCATTATGCAAATGATATAAATATATTGTTATTGTTATTACGGTTATATGTTTTATTTTAATATCCTAATGGGACTATCGCATCGACCACCCATCGCACAATATTCACACAGTAACCTTAATAAGCGGCCTACCGTAAACATCGAAATTTCAGTATCTGCTTATCTATCGCTCGAATTATTGCGTATTCTAGAGAGGGAGATGAAAAAAATTCGATGTTCGCGAGCATAGTAGGCTTGAGAAGTTGCGACTTGGTAGCATATCCTTGTTTGACGATCCGTGGAAACGTTATATCAATAATTGATATACCTAAGCATAATTTCAAAGACAATGTCATTGTATTTTTCATCTCATAAATTTCTCGTTAGCAATTTTTGCTATAGGTCAATACCTATAGCCATAAGTGCAATCACTTAAATCACAACTGACTAAATGATTGAGTTTAAACCTTATTCATAAAACTTTACGCGCCTGATTTAGTTAAATTATGTTTTATCCCTTTCTTACAAATACATAAGTCAAAATGACAGATAAAGACAAAAACGATTATTAGCTAATCGAGGTTTGTAGCGCGTTTATGAATAAGGGAGTAAATCCTTACCGCGACGAACTCCGTGTTAGCCTTTTGCTTCTGTGCAAGAGCCTGCCACCAGGCGTGCGAGGGAGACAGCGAGCACTTCTTCTCTTTCAGTTTAGCCGACAGCGCTTCCACGAACGGCTGGATGTCCGAGTGCACTGCCACTTCTGATTTCACGCTGTTGTGGAACTCTTCAGGGCTGATGTCCACCTAAAAGTGTATGTGTCTTTTAGCTGTGAATACTGATGTGTGAAATTTCCACATGAAGTAATTTCTGAGGCTTAACAAAATTTTCTATTCCCAAAATGGAAACTATATATTTTATGAAATTTTCCTGAATTCTCCGAGAATTTTTCTAACTTTTTGGAACCATTCCTGACCTTGCATTTCTGTAGCTGTGAAATTGCTTTCAAGAATTGACACTGAAGTTCTATTAACTGAATGTGTTTCAGAAGTATACCAATTATGACGCCTCTAACTGAAATACCTTATTTGACACAGTACAATCTATAAGTGGACCGTGGGCATTCTCAGTCACACCCACTATCAGAAGTGGACACTGAAGTAGGGACGCCATCAGATATATCGGAGCGGCCAAGGTGTTCACAATATCTGAAGAAGCACTTAGCACTTAGGCGTTAGTCTTGACAATGCACCTTAGCCGCTCCGATATGTCTGATGGCGACTGCACCTAGGTACAGATAATGATTGAATGCCTGAATTGAGACAGGTATCTTGAGATGGTTTGGACATGTGGAAAGAATAAGTGAAAGAAGGCTAACAAAGAGAGTGTATAAGGGAGAAGTGGAAGTGGGACTTGGAAGGGGTAGACCTGAAGAAAGGCCAGGTCAACCCTTCCACCCTAAACCGGTGAGCGTGTATGAGGAATGTTATGAAAGTGAAGGAAGCGAAAGAGGTATGTCAGGATCGTAGCAAGTGGAAATCCGTGGTCTCTGCCTACCCCTCCGGGAAATAGGCGTGATTATATGTATGTATGTATGTATATGTACCTGAATGATTTTGACTTTGGGGTCGAAGCGTGGGGTTTGGCCGAAGTGCAGCATCCAGTTGAGCCGCGCGCCGAGCAGTAGTATGACGTCAGCTTTGAGAAGAGCTTGTGTGCGAGCGGTGGACACGCACTGCGCGGAGGTGTCCGGCACTACGCCTTTACCTGAGGGACGGTAACATTAGGGTGAGTTCTATCAATAGGGTATTTGACTACTAGTCAAATCAGTTTCTTTTTTCGAACTGTCAAAACGATTTTGCTACTATGGAATTTCACTAGCATCACATAGCATTTGACGTCACAATCAAATTACCTTTTATAGTTTTATACGGGTATTGAAAATAGAAATTGTGTCTAAAAATAACTGCTGTCTACGTTTTTCTATTATCCTTCTGGTGCTTTATTTCATGCATGGTGTAAAATAATTTATTTTCATTACAGTCAAATATTTATAAGTATTACAGATCGTTCAGTTTGGGTCAAAAAATCGACTTAGCCGACCTTGTTAACTTCACTAGTGTCAGAGCAGAGCGATGGGAGTAGTTAGCAATGACAACCCAGAATCTGTTGTTACTTTTCAAGTGTGTCCTATGCATAAGTATAGGCGGCAACTTTGCCAACCACTTGCCAACAATAACTAAAGCTCTCGCGGGTAAATGGGTAGTACGACCCTGCAACTAGCTTTGCTAAATTTTGCTTTTTGCTTTTGATTTGCTTGCTTTGCTAGAGACTAATCCATGGCAGTAGGCAGGTATAACCCAGTATCGGTAACATTCCGATTCAGCAGAGCATTTAGAGCAGCGGTCGGCAACCTTTTAGCAGCCAAGGGCCACATAGCAGTTAACGAAGTGGACGCGGGACGCACTTTGTTAATATTTATGACTTTATCAGACATTGTCATTTGTCAATATTACATACAAAATAGCCAGGGAGGCTTGCGGCCGCTGGTTGCCGACCGCTGATTTAGAGCATAAGAATCAACTAAATATGACACAGATGACTATGATGAATAAACGCATATAATCACTTCGCGAATGCGGCATACCTCATGCTCCATACCTCAGGGGAGTGTGCTCGGTTGCCTGCTGTTTTTAGCATACATCAACGACTTACCTAAAAATATTGATACGCAGTGCGTTATGTTTGCAGACGACGTGTCAATATTATTAAGTTGTGGTGATAGTGCGGAATGCAACACGCGCCTACTAGAAACCATTAGCCTGGTCACCACCTGGCTACATGAACACAATTTAGACATTAACCTAACAAAGACAAAAGTAATTCAGTTTAAACCTACTCAGAAGAAACCGTTGCACTTGCACTTAGATATCAATGACAGCCCAATTGAAGAAGTCACTGAGTTTAAATTACTAGGCATTAAACTAGACTCCGGCATAAACTGGAAATCGCACATCCAAAATATAAAATCAAAACTGGCAAAGTTTGTATATGCCCTTAGTGTTTTAAAAATAAATACAAATTTAGAATCTGCCATGACGGCTTATTATGCGTACGCGCACGCCTGGCTGAGTTACGGCGTAGTCCTGTGGGGTGCGAGCACCGATGCTCACCAACTATTTGTTATGCAAAAAAAGTGCGTCCGCATTCTGACCAATACGCGCATTCCAAATAGTTGTCGACAGCATTTTAGAGACCATAAAATATTAACACTACCCTCTATGTATATTATGGAGGCAGCAGTATTTGTCAGGAACCACCCATATTTATTTAACGGAACGGAAGTATTCAAACCTGAGAGTAGACGAAAAAATCATATCATCTTACCGCCTAGCAAGCTTGCCATAGTTAAAAATGGTCCCTTCTATCGATGTGTCCACATAATGAATAAAATCCCCGAGACTGTTAAACAATTAAGCGACATTAAGTTATTTAAAAATAAATTAAGGAAGATGCTTATCGAGAAATGTTATTATACCATAGACGAATTTTTAGAAGATGACATGACATAAAACATTATTATTATTATTTTTTTCAATCAGTTTCAGTTCAGTTCAGTTTCTTTATTCATAACGTAAGTTACATGTCAATTTTATTATACATATTTACATCTTATGTCTATTTTATATTAACAATAATAAGTATCTCATTTCAATAATCACATATAACATTGTTTGTATTCATAAATTCATCAAATGCGTAGAACGCCTTATCTATTAAATATTCCTCAAATATTAATCAATCAATTTATTAATAACATATACATTTACATTTTCTTTTTTGTATAAAATTAATTGACATCAAGTAGGTAATCTAGTGTTTGAATTTAGTTTAAACCTAGTATTGCATGATAATTACTTTAAAGTTTAAATCATTTACTTTGCTATTATAATTACTGTAATTGTAAATTTTATTTAGTTATTAAGTTTAGTTATTAAGTAACATGTCCTGTATTGTATACCCTAGCAGGGTGTCATGCACCTACGAAGACTAAAATGTAAGACCTATTGTACTGATGAGCATGAGAACAATGGATTAAATGAAATGAAATGAAAAAATGAAAATGATATTTGACAGCTCCGCTATCTTCACTAGTGACTTACCCATGGGAGTAGGCAGGAAGGGTAGCCCGGTGTCAGCCACAAGTTTTCGTAGCGCGTTCTCAGCTCGGGCGTAGGCGGCTCCCTTGCCTACGATGACCAGAGGTCGCTCAGCTTTGGCGAGTAACTCGGCCGCGCGAGCTACTAACGCCGGGTCGGGGTGGGCTAGCTTGACGGGATCTGCGTTGTAGAGTTCGGGTACTTTTTCTTCTTCAACTTCGCTCTAAAAGTAGAAGTGATAGAAATATTATGTCTTATCCTTTCGGTAAAGAAATGCTACGCAGAAGTTCCAGGATTGGATATTTCTACAATAATTCGTGAAAATCGTGGTGGTTCTTTCACTTCTAATCATCCCGGCTTTTGACTTTTCGACGCACGCTTCTATAAAAGTGTCTTTTATCACAGAATAAATAATAGTACTACCGTACAGAAAGGAAACTTCCTACAAAACCGAAGTTTGACAGCGGTTCAGGGTCGATTCATGCTGTCCCTTTCTAATATATGGAACTATCCCTTTCGCCTATTTAGGGTTGTCAAAATTCAAGCCATTATCTTATCTGTGGTCGTGCACGCAAAGGGATGTCAGGTTGTGTCAACCCTAATAATTGCTCGGAGGAATGCTGAGCCGAACGGAGCCGAGTTTGCCCGAAGGGAGGAGTTTCGCACACCTGCTTTTATATCAGATAAGTTCAGTCTAGAAGGAAGTTCCTTGACACAACACAACATGTGTTTCTACTGTTTCCAGCAATTAAGAGCTTACCAAAAGCAAGGTGCCGGGCATGTCGAGGCAGGCGGCGCCGGGCCGGCCGGCGCTGGCGAGGCGCACGGCCTTCTCCACGTGGACGGAGCATACGTACTGACTGTACAGGCGAGTCCACCTGACACATGTACACTCACCAGCAGCAGCGTGCCGGGCATGTCGAGGTAGGCGGCGCCGGGCCGGCCGGCGCTGGCGAGGCGCACGGCCTTCTCCACGTGGACGGAGCATACGTACTGACTGTACAGGCGAGTCCACCTGACACATGTACACTCACCAGCAGCAGCGTGCCGGGCATGTCGAGGTAGGCGGCGCCGGGCCGGCCGGCGCTAGCGAGGCGCACGGCCTTCTCCACGTGGACGGAGCATACGTACTGACTGTACAGGCGAGTCCACCTGACACATGTACACTCACCAGCAGCAGCGTGCCGGGCATGTCGAGGTAGGCGGCGCCGGGCCGGCCGGCGCTGGCGAGGCGCACGGCCTTCTCCACGTGGACGGAGCATACGTACTGACTGTACAGGCGAGTCCACCTGACACATGTACACTCACCAGCAGCAGCGTGCCGGGCATGTCGAGGTAGGCGGCGCCGGGCCGGCCGGCGCTGGCGAGGCGCACGGCCTTCTCCACGTGGACGGAGCATACGTACTGACTGTACAGGCGAGTCCACCTGACACATGTACACTCACCAGCAGCAGCGTGCCGGGCATGTCGAGGTAGGCGGCGCCGGGCCGGCCGGCGCTGGCGAGGCGCACGGCCTTCTCCACGTGCAGCGGGATGAGGCGCGCCGACGGCGGCCGCGCTACGTACTTGCAGTACAGCCGCGACGAGTCTACCTGAGGTGCCATACATTATTCAAGTGAAAAAGAGTTCAGTACCCATATACTGCGGCGCTACGTTAAGAAACTAATGCCAGACATATAATTTGCCAAATTTCATGTTAAATGATTGTTGAACGAATGATTATAAATTTGCATGTCGTTTTAAAATGAGAGCGTAACTCTTCTTCTTGTGACTCTTAAATCTGCAATCAAAAGTGGTGATGGTGGTTTGTGATGCTGATGGTGTTGCTAAATAATATATTTCACTGCAAAACACAAGTGGACATTGATGTACGTACACATATCAGCTTTAAGCTGCCTATAGACTTAACTTACACTCACTTATAGTAAGAAAAGTTCTTGCTTGCCTAAATATTTCTGACATTAACATAACTCATTACGTCGGACTCCAGCGGGCATTTTCGTGGCATGTCAGAATGATAGGTAAAGTTCGCAAATCAATCGATTCACTTTCCAGTATTTGTACTTAGTATTTGGTACCTAGTATTTATAATGTGAAATTCCAAATATAAGTATGAACAACAGTCATAATGACGCATGTCAGCTATTTATTTGTTTTTTAAGTGGCCACTTCAGTGGGCTACCCAGTCATCACTTCAAAGAGTATTTACACATTAAAGATGAATAAATGATAACGGGTAACTAATTTAATTAACTATGTTACAAATACTAGGTACATTATAATACTCGTAAGTTAAGATTTTTTTGTAAACCTTACCTTGCCCTCAAACTGCCCCCTATAGTCCGACGTTTGTGATAACATTCAACTATAAAGGTTTAACCCTTTATAAGGCATAAAAGGGTGGTGCAAAGTTGAACTCTATCACTTTTAAATAAAGTTCAAAATCAGGTGGAAAATTATTCCTATAAAGGTAATTTGAGTTAGATTATCAGTTTGCATGCATAAAAGTATACCATGCTATTTAAAATACGAAACATATTCCCAACATTGCTCATTTGTACATTCATTGTGTAATATTATGTTATCTATTAGATAACACTAATCTAAATCAATAACTATAGAAATACTTTATCATATCTGTCCTTCTGGTTACCACCTAAAGGCACGATTATCGTTCTGTTTAAAGGTTAATTTACAAATCACTGATTTAAACTTTCAATTTTACACGATTACGTCCCGTCATTGTGAATAATAATTTACAAATCAACTTGATATGCATATTTGATAGGTACCTAGTGTAACACTCACATAACTTCCTAAGACCCTGCATACAAATTATTGAACATATTCCACAATCTATTCCGAACTTTTAATATGTAACTAAGGGTTCCATATTCAATAACAAAACAATTGCTTCTAGGCCTAAGGAGGATAGGTCCTATTTTGTAAAATAGTGATATTATTCCTGTTATTCTGTAAGATTTGGAGAAAAACAGAAAATCTTGAAACATTTTCTATCAAATACAGTTTTTACTATGTAGTACTCGTACATTTACTACATTTTTAGTATTCCGTACAAAACTTTGTTCATGGAACACTTATTATACCTGTGGCCACTCCTGGAATCCTCCAATGCCCTCATGGTCCTCTGCACAGGAGCCAGCAATGACCAGCATCGGCCACGCATTCACCTGTGCGTTGGCCATGCCACCGACACAGTGCAGCAGTCCTGGACCGGACACCGCCAGACATACTCCTGGCTTTCCTGTAGATCAGAGTTATTCACATTTAAAAAAAGGTGTTCAATCAAAATTATCTGCAGTCCCAAAAGATATTCTCATCAATTATCATCCAATAATGCATCCTTTGGAAGTTTCTAACATGTATTTTACTATTTTATTGTAAAGATGCAATACCAAAATTCATCTCTTAATATCAATATGAGATGAGAAATATCCTGTACCATGCCATGCCTTTTGCCTCTGGTAGTAAAGCAAGCCTGAACTGTGTAAGTATTCATACATAGTCTAATGAGCAGAAACAACCTAATTAATAAATAATATACATATAATAGTAGTAGTAGTAGTAAACACTAATGCACAAAACAAGTAGGTAGGTACATAACAGAGAGAGAATACAGTAAATGTGTACAACATGTGGGCCTCTTCCAGGTAACCTTTAAGCAATTGAGAGAGAGACATGAAATTGTAGTCAAACTAAGATAATATGTAGGTACAGACAGCTGCAAAGAGAGGTGACCCTCCTGCACCCAAATTTTTATGCAGGGGGTCACCTCTCTCTGCAGCTGACTGTACATGACGGCAAGACTTTAACACTTTCGCAACCAGGCAAAATTTCAAACAATACCCCAGAAACCGACAGTACTCGCTAGTCGGGCAACGACGTGCAACTCAATGCCGCACGCCGCGAACCCGCTAGTCGGGCAAGCGGCGGACGCTCAGGGCTGTGCCAAGTAACTTTCGTATAAGTACGTGGATAAAATTAAATCTGCTGTCTCATCTGTTTAGGCTCCCCGTTTTGTTCTTCTCCTAATTCTAACTCCTACTGATACATACCCGTGTATGCAATTTCACGTAACCAACTAATAAGAATTTTTATTTTGTAATCGCATTAGGTAAAGTAAATAAAAATACAAAGTGAAGTAATAAAATATAATAATCAACTGTACCAACTTTTCGACCACATAATAATCAGAAGACTTACAATTTTTTCTGTTAGTGGCAGTGGCAGCCCTGAGGTAGTGAAGATGCAATGCTTGCCCGCCTGTCGGGCACTTCGGCATCGCGTGTAGGTTTATAGCTCTTGCCCGACTAGCGGGTATGTCGGCATCTGAGTAAAGTTTACGAGTGCCCGAGAGTCGGGTACGCGGTGTCGAATGTGTTAAAGAAGTAACTAACTCTAGAAACATAACTAAGATTTTTTTATTTTATTAGTCTACTTTGGTGTCCCACTGCTGGGCAAGGGCCTCCCCTCGTTTTCTCCACTCGACCCTGTCATCGGCATTTTCCCACCACTAAGTACAATATTATATTTTGGATAATAATATACAGTTTAAATCAATCAATGGCTATCTTTAATTATCATGAATAATTATGATAACTTTGAAATTCTTACATAGATAAGGTTTAAAAAACATTAGAAATCACATTCAATCAAAATCTTGTACCTGTGAGATATCCAATAGCCTGTGCAGCATAAGCGGCAGCCTGTTCATTGCGCATTCCAATATACTTGAGCCCCGCCATTTGGAACGCCATTGCGGTCTCTATTACGGGTATACCCACAATACCAAATACATATTCTACACCCTGAAATTACGTAGACATAACATTAATTGCTTCCTCAGTAGATTTTATACTAGTTTTTAGTCTTTGCAGTGGAATTAAAACAAATTGCTGTGGGTTTCCTCTGAAGTAGCTTTAAATACAGTTATTTGTCTCATTCACCAGTAATGCTTTCAAAGGAACTGATTATACTTATAGATGATGGAATACTACCTAGTACGCTAGATTCATTTTTAAAACTGCGTAATAAGTAATAACTAACTAACTTATAATAAAGTATAGAGTAGGAACTTACATCAAAAAATAATTTTATATCATGTGTTGCATTTAAGTGAAAGAACACTTGCTTATTATAGGTATGTAGGTAACACTTCTTGATAACAAGAATGACTACCTAGTAACAAACAACACGACTTTTTTTATGATTATGGACAAAGTCCATTGTTAAGACAAAACTAACCTTTCTTTAAGATTTCCTCATAAGTAATAGCTTAGTAAAATAACAAATTAATAGTAAAAAATGGCATTGAAACTTACCTGTTTCTTTAAACTTTCGGCTAATATAGTATTCCCGTCAGTCACCATACTTCTGCTTAACTTTGGGGAAACCTGAATTGATTTTCTTAAAGTAACTTGTGCTAGACGACCTAAAAACATATTTACAGACTCACAAAAAAAATCCAAGGAGCGGTACAAAAACACACGCTATATTTAGGTAACCCAAAACAAAATGACAAAGCACTCGTTAAACTGAATAACATTGGAATAACAACACGTCGTGAAAAGCTATATTATCACAGTTTAATCATGTCACAACAAACTTACTTTTGACAGCGCTAGCGATACGATTTACAACCCGGTCGGCGTATCAGACAATAATAAACTCTGCGTAGTGGGATAATATTATTTCTTATCTCAACATTATCATGCTACGAATTTAATCAAAATTGAACTTAGTTTGTTAAATTAAGCTTATCAGTCTTATCACCAGTATCGGAATCGGCAAGTTTATTGTTAGTGTTATCATATCTGTCAGACTGTGAAGACTGTCACTTTGACAGCAGTGAACTTACCGCGAAAACCGAAATCGAAATTTAGTTATTTGCCTCTCTATTGCTCTTATATATATTATAGCGTGAAAGAGAGACAGAAACAGAAATTTCGATTTTAGTTTTTCGCGATACGGCCTCGGATCCTAAAAAAAAAACATTTAAAAAATGTAGTAAGGCTAAGGTGTTCTATACTCTAAATCAGCGGTCGGTAACCTTTTTTTGCGTAGTTTTAGTAGCGTAGTTAACGATGAGTAAGTTGACGCGGGCCGCACTTTGTTAATAAATAAATAATAAATAAATAAATATTAGGGGACATCTTACACAGATCAAACCTAGCCCCAAACTAAGCAAAGCTTGTACTATGGGTACTAGGCGACGATATACATACTTGTATAGATAAATACATACTTATATACATAGAAAACAACCATGACTCAGGAACAAATATTAGTGTTCATCACACAAATAAATGCCCTTACTGGGATTCGAACCCAGGACCATCGGCTTAGCAGACAGGGTCACTATCCACTAGGCCAGACCGGTCGTCAATATTTCTGACTTTATCAGACATTGTGCTTTGAAACCCTCGCAACGCTCAAGATTCCATTTTTCGAGTATCAATATTAGCACGAGCGGTTAAACAACAACTTTGCCCCCTTGTAAAACATATAACTATATTTGACGTCCATTGTACTATTTGGGTAACAACCAAATCTCTCTAGTTAGTGTGTCAGGTACAATAGGTACTATTACTATTATTACTGGATCCAGAAACTTGGTAGCTGATAGTAGGAGATCCCACATATATGGTCGACCTTCACCAATTTGTCTGACGGATGAAACTATGAAAATATGAAACAAAATATGTTCCAGAACATAAATAAATAGGGTTGCCTAAGGCCCCGTTCGCACGGCAGCTTTTTCAACGCGCGTTAAAAAAGCGTTTGAATGACACAAATGGATAACCATGTATGCATTCACACGAAGGCGGTTTTTAAGCGCGGCGCTTTTTTATCGAGCACTGTTCGATTTTCGGCGTTGAGCGTTGGCGTCAAATTGAATAGACCATACGGAAATCCGTGTATCTGTTCTCACAAGCGTTGAAAAAGCGCCGGCGCTGCTGTCAGTTGGCTGTCAAGTGTCAATTTTTGGTGTCAATCGTCAAAATTATTATTAGTTTCACCTTAAAAATGTTAACTTATGCTTACAAATTCCTGAAATATTCTAGCTATATTAGTAGTAAATGTAGTAATAGCAAAAAAGTATGGCTTTTCTGAGATGCGTACGAGGCAGTACGACTCACAAGTGATTTTTAAGCGTTCATATGAACACAAATATTGGAAACGGTAAAAAAGCGCCAACGTCGGGTTTTAACGCAACGCTTTTTAAGCTGTCGTGCGAATGGGGCCTAAAGAAATATGGTCAAGACTATTTTTAATAAATTAAAAAAAAAAAATTTTTTTTCGGCAAATTTCACCGATTTGTCTGACGAACGAAATAAGTTTCAATGGAAAATATACAACTTGTACAACATAAATCATCTAAGTTGCCTATCTTTTTCCGGTCACTATTATGTGGTTGCCGTGTTTAAAGAGGTGATTTTATATCGATAATTGCACTCATCTGTATGACGCTTGAATTATACATCAAACTGATGGTAATTTTATTGCAAATACAATAGTATAGGGTTGCCTGCGAAAATCCGGTCACAAATAAGGGTTGCCAGGCTTTTAATTAAAATAAGAAGGGAAGACTTTTAGCGATAACTCATAAACGGCTTAACTGATCAAGTTAGTTTTAATTTGATTTGATTGAGTTTTTTAAGCACTATTTTCATGATTTTTTTCATATTAGACCATGATTAGACCATCAGGGCGCGTTGCCAACGTGCCAATCGTTAACGCTCCGCAGCGTACCGTAGTCATGTCTCTCTATTAACCGTAACAGACTACCACACTACTATACTACTACTACTACTACTACAGTAACCTCTTTCTCGCTCTCACTTATGCGTGCGGCGCACAAAGGTCGCGGTGCGGTGCGGCAGTCTGTTATGGCTCCTCTACACGATGGGCCAACGCCGGACACTCCAAGGGACGCAGCCATGCGGTAGAATGAGATAGCAATATCACTTGCTCCCTCTAACGCATAAATGCGTCCCTTGGATTGGCCGGCGTTGGCCCATCGTGTAGAGGAGCCATTACGGTTCTATCACTTTTCCAAACTATAGTTCGTTTTTTTTAGCATTTGAAATAAGTAATCTTGATGTGTCTTTTAATTGAAAAACACATTTTAAAAATAAGTTACGGCAAATATGTAACAATTATTAATCTAATACGATCATTTATATTCTTCTGCTTCCATAAGTAATAGTTACTGATTTTTAAAAAGCGTTTTTCAATTAAAAGACATGGCAAGATCGAATACCTTCTTTCAAGTTCTTTCTAATGCTAAATAAAACGAACTATAGTGCGACAGTGACAGTTGTTGCGTTTCGTACGCTACGCAGTAACAGTTTACGCATGGTTAAACCAATTAAACCATGGTTAAACAGTATAACGCTTGATACGCGATGGCTCGAGAATCTCGAGATCGAGTCTTGCGTCCAACGTTCTATGGCGTGCGTCTTATAAAAATGCCAAGTGCGTGTCAGACTACGCATAATGGAGGGGTTCGTACTTTCATACGATAAAAAAAGCCTAGGCGTATGGTATACGGGCGTAAGAACGAACATGATCGGTTATTATATATTTTTTTTAATTTCGTTATAATTTTTTATGTCCGGCTCAAAAGTTAGAAGCACAATAAGTAGCTATTTTAGAAATCTTTCAGTTATTTCTAAATACCTATTGGATGGTGGATCACACATTGATTATTATTCATGTGTTATTTTTTCATTTTTAGCTACGAGTAGTGTGTGTATGGACTTATGGAGTGCCACGGACAGACGAACATGCGGAAACTCTAAGGGTTCCGTTTTAGTTTGGCTGTGGAATCCTAAAACATCGCATTAGGTACTGTAAATAAATATTATTCTATTCTGACATGTGGGTACGCAAATTTGCACAAATGACAATGACAGGCGTAATATAATAACAAGGTCTCGGCGATTATCACACGGGGTGTCGCTTCCGGGAACCACATCACCACAGTATTTTTAGCATGATTAGGAAATTAAGAAAGTTTATTTATTTATTTTATGATATAGGAGGGCTAGGAGGTAAACGAGCAGACGAATCGCCTGATGGTAAGCGATTTCCGTCGCCCATAGACAACCGCAACACCAGAGGGGTTCTAAAGTGCGCTGCCGACGGTTAAGATGGGACTTACGCTCTTTGCTTGAAAGTTTAAAAAAGGAAAAAAGAAAGGAAGGTTATTTATCAATAATCTTAAATCGAACTTTGTTAAATTCAAAAGAAAATGACGATCTTATTATCCATGAGTCATGCTAATTTCCTTTTTATAATTGTATGCGTTGCCTTAATCATAAAAACAAAAGACTAGACGTAAAAAGCCGTGGAAAGTCATTAGATAATGGACATCAAGGGCATTACAATTTTATATAAGAAGGTCAATTAAAAATAATCTAACAAGGCTATGCGAAAGTGGCAGGAGTGGTACGGCTAAGAAAAAAGCTAGGATTAGGGACTGTTGCTGTTGCTACGGGCTTGCCTTAAACAGTGAGGCTACATTTATAATATAATCCATACTAATATTATAAATGCGAAAGTGTGTCTGTCTGTCTGCCTGTTACCTCTTCACGCTTAAACCGCTGAACGGATTTAGTTTAATTTTGGCATAGAGATATTAGAGATAGTTTAACTCCCGGATAAGGACATAAGGACATAGGATAGTTTTTATGTCAGAAGTCATCCCTGAAGAGATTGCAAAGGGGGGGGGGGGGGGGGGGTGTAATTGAAAGAGTTAATGCATTGCATAATAATTGAAGTAAGCAATGCGCGAATTGAATGATTGCTATTAGCATTATCCAGGCGCTATATCTACTTTAGCTGCTGTCACTAATTCCACGCAGACGAAGTCATATTATATTACGACTTAGGTACTTACTCATAAAACCCGGATACACAAAATAATTTATTACGAGTACTTAGGTGTAACTATTGCCATTTTACGAAGGCAACATATTAATATAGTAATAGATGGGAATGACCAGTTTACCCTGAGACCCTGACCTATTGAAGTGGAGGACGATGCAAATAGTGAATCAAAGGAAATAAGAAAATAATTGATAGCACAGAAGAAATAATAGTACTACTGTACCATAGAGAAAAAAATACATAGAGTGCTCACTCCATACATCAGTTTTAGTACCAAAACGACTATTATTTTCGGAGTCGACATCTAGCATCGAGTAGCGGAATTATCAGTACAGCCGGCCTAGCCAAGGTGACGATCGCTTGCTCTTCGCCATCGAATTGCTTTGTGTCTCTCTATCACTCTTCCATATTAGTGCGACAGTGACAGTTGCGTTTCGATCGCTACGGAGCGGAAGCGATTGGCATCTTGGCTACGCGGCCTGCTTCTTACTATATTTCTCTATGACCGTACAGAAAGGACACTTCCTACAAACCCGAAGTTTGACAGCGGTTCAGGGTCGAATCATGCTATCCCTTTCTAACATATGGCACTATCCCTTTCGGCTATTTAGGGTTGTCAAAATCAAGTGATTATCTTATCTGTGGTCGTGCACGCAAAAGGAAGGCAAGTGGTGCCAACCCTAATAATTGCTCGGAGCAATGCCGAGCCAAACGGAGCCGAGTTCGACCGTAGTCAGGAGTGTCTCCCCACTGTTGATAGGTCAACTTGTGTGGCTCTTTGTAGAGCCGATGGGCGTGACTCTGTGCACCCTGCATTTTACCGTAGCTGAGTTGACTTCGTGTTTTTCTTACCGAGTTGCACTGCACAACGCAATAATAAACCTTAGCTGTGGTATAACAAAATTAAATTTACACAGTGTGTTCAATCTAATTAACCCTTTAATCATTTGACATTCCTTTCTAGTTATTCGATTTCGAACCGTAATTCTTATTGCAGAGATGCGTTGTTGCTTTAAATATGATTGCAAGTATGTTGCCGCTAATACGGACTAACCCCCTTATTCATAAACGCGCTACAAACCTCGGTTAGCTAATAATCATTTGTCTTTATCGGTCACTTTGACTTGTGTATTTGTAAGAAAGGGATAAAACATAATTTAACTAAATCAGGCCCGTAAAGTTTTATGAATAAGGGGGTAAAAGGTTAACTGCTTGACGCCAAAACAATTACCTACTTACTTATCGTAAATTTTGTGCGTACAAACCTTTTACAGGGGGGTGATTTTTGAGTGAGGGGGTGACCACTCGAAATTAAAAAAAAAGCTGCAGCGGCGCGGAATTAATGAAAGTAAGTAAATAAAATAAATAATTAATGATAATAATGATTATTTTCAATACGTACGTAATAAACAGCATTGAATTTACATAAGAAAAAAACCGGCCAAGTGCGAGTCGGACTCGCGTTTCTAGGGTTCCGTACATAAGTCCGACTCACGCTTGACTGCACATTTCTAATAGGTTTTCCTGTCATCCACAGGTAAAGAACTACTTTGTGAATTTTTTTCAAAATTTTAGACCCAGTAGTTTCGGAGATAAAGCGGGGGGGAATGGTAATTTTTTGGCTATTTTCTTAAATAACTTCGAACCTATGTATTTTAAAATTATAAAAAAAACATGTGCATCTTTGGGTCACTAATTTACATATGTGTACCAAATTTCAAGTAAATTGGTCCAGTAGTTTCCGAGAAAATAAGCTGTGACAGACGGACAGACAGACAGACGCACGAGTGATCCTATAAGGGTTCCGTTTTTTCCTTTTGAGGTACGGAACCCTAAAAAATAGCTAATATCATTTCTAATAGGTACATGATGTACGTTTCAGGTACATCATTTCACCATTTAATTAATTGATTTTCATTATGGTGGCGCCGCTGCAGAGTGGCACAAAAAATCGGCCCCCAGACGCTCTGTATTAGTTCTCCGGGACCGGTATCATTATACATAATAAGTTCGGCATGTTACGACTTCTCATAAAAATAATATGAACTTTCTTCCTTCTGACTTAACGTTCAAATATCCCCTTCTACCCTACCTTCCACCACACGATCACCACACGATTTCTGTAAAGCCTTGCAGTAAGAAGTCTCTTTTTGAAGGGTTAGTAGGTTACTTGCGGGTTTTTTAAATGATATATTATGTACATACCTATTTATATTTTCCTCCTTTCGATTTAGTATCACGCGAGAGGAACGACCAATGCGCGGTTGCGCGCGGCTTTCGAAATATACAGTTACCGATAAGAGTAGGTACCTACCTATATTAAAGATAAAAATAAATGTTTTAAAATCTTAATTTGGTAAGTCGTTAGTAGGCGTCGTTTTCACCACACCATTTTGGAAAGGCTCGTCTCTTTGTTTTTTCTTTAAAAATTGTCTGGAAAATTACTTTTCTCAAACATGCAATGAAATATTGATGTTATGTTCCTTATAATAGGCTGCGAAGTATGACGTTTCAGGTGCGGCTAGGACAAAAGGTCGTTAATGGAATTTCATACACATCTTGCAGGCCTAGGCCGGCAAAGTCCTCTTTTTTAATTTTCATTTCACAGATATTTGTGACACAGCATCGTGGCATTCATCCATTAAAAAAAACTAGAGGCAGTATTTGCTTTATGGTTCGTAATGACACTCTGCCACTACGCCTATAAAAAAAAAACAAAAAACAATGTTTGCTATAATTTGCAGTTTTATTTGTATAAAATCAACATGAACTTAATAAATAATACATTCAATAATTTTATAATTTTAAATTATAAATTTAACTACACAAATAAAAACATTTAAAATATTTCATCTAAACGTTAGCGGTAAAAAGGTCTACTCAAACACGCGTAGTTATATTTTTTAAATTGTTATGGAGGTAAAGTTGAAAAATATTCATTCTGTTTTATTGGATTTATGGTGCGTTGTTGATTTTTTGACTTTAATATGAGTTCCGACGACATAATGAAATTAATATTAATTGTAATCGTAGGTGTTGGAATTGGCAGCGTAAGCAGAATTGATTTTAATAACTTGCTGCCTCTGCCGCCAAGTCAAAGACGAAGTATGTATATGGTTGCTTATGGCAATTTTATTATTTGAGAAACTAAGAAAAATGGCTTACAGTTTATTAGAAACAGTTTTGAGGCATATTTTAAATGAATGTAACTACAAACTCGTCAACACTGTGGAAATTATACTTATTTACTCCATGCATAAAGCAACGATGTATGTGAAACATGATATCAACATGAAAGACTATGTAAACTTATGTGACGAAAACGACAGTCAGACGGATACAAGGCGAAAAAATCAAAGATACATAAAAATATACGGGTAGTAAAAATACACGACTCGTGTAAAACATACGCGTGATAATGATATAGGTACGTGTTGGTTATATTTTGGGTGTAGTTTACTTTTAGTTTTTTCTGTAAATAAAACTTGGGTTTCGTGGATTTTTTATTTTATTTATTTCATTGCATGTTTGAGAAAAGCACTATACATACCTCGGCGGGAAATGGGGTTGCCCGCGCTCAGACCTATGCGGCCTCGCTTCGCTCGGCCGTCTATATGTCTTCGGCCGGCAACCCCTTTCGTCCCGGCCTCTGTAGTAATGTACTATTTTGCCCACAAGAGTGGCAATAACACATTTCAATGCAAGTGTGGAAAGTATGTTATTATTTACAAGTCCCGAGATGTCTTTTATGAGCCGTAAGCGAATAAAAGACACGGGACAAGTAAATAATAACACTTTGACACGTACATTGAACGACGTTTTTTAATACATTTGCGAAAAAATCACAATAAAACAAATATTGGTAACATGAGTATTACACTTACATTTACGAATTTTCCCTTGAACTTGAATGATGTTGTATAGGTATTATCTATTATTCAGCACTATAAACTACGTTCAGCGTTGATTTACATTGCCTAAATTAATCACAATAACTCATTTAATACAATAACACTCTTACAGTTGCAATTTAAGATAATTATTTTGATACAACTAAATTTCAAGTGAAAATGGCGGGCGCCGGTTTTACTTTATAATTTTTCATTTTTTCTGTTAACGACAAACGCCAACGTGGCAATGATATAGTTCCATTCAGCCAAATAATAATAAAGTTTTTTAGTGAAATATCGTATTTTATAACGTTTTATTTATATAATTAACAAATAAATATTTACTTTATATCGTGTAACAATACTTTTTGTACGTAATAAATGTGCAATGGCAAAATAAAAATATATAAAGTTTATGAATATCCCAACTCTTTGCTGTGGACGTATCGAATACGGTCAGTATTAAATTTAAAAAGCTCGAAAAGTAAAAAGCACTAGTTCGCAAAAAACAACTTTGCGAACGCTAAACAGCTACGTAATAGTACATTATTGTCGAGGTTCGGAAGTAGCTACTTGCAGGCTGAGGATTCGTTTTAAACGGACGACCTTGGGAGTCCGTTTAATTGAAAGCCAGCAAGTAGCCTTCCAGCCGAGTCATATATAGTGCTTTTCTCAAAAATGGTGCAAGAAATATAAATATCATAGAAATATTTTACAAAAGCAACTTTCTTAAGTATATATTTTCACAGAAAAAAGTAGAAACAATTGAAAAAATTAGCTTTGCCGCCTTTTTATTTTTTTAATAAAAAAATAGAAGTGTATTTTTCTGCCGAAAATACGCCAACCTATTTGAGACAGCTAAATAGTCGCGGTACTAATCATCTGTTTGGCTGTTTAATGGGCCTGTGCCTTCATTTGATATGGCCATTTCAACTTTTAAAAAGTTTGGAACTCGACAAATAATGGAATTTGTATGCAACATTGCAGTCCCAAAATCGAGACTGCAATGTTTTTAACTTTTTAATAATTTTTGACTGACCATAAACTACGCGCTTCGCAACCTATTTTTTAAACGGCAAAGTCGATTTTGCCGTCCATTTTTGAGAAAAGTAGTATTTTGAGCTGTTTCCTCATGTTGGCTGATGGGAGTGATGGGATATATTTTTAAGGATAACACAGAATAAATAATAGTACCTACTGTAAGTAATAATTTTGAATGATCAATAGGTACTTAATCTAATATTTTCCTCCCGTTGGTATGGTGATAAATTTTGTGTTTCGCTCGGTAGCAATGTTTGTTTAACGGTAACCGACATACTTGAAACCCTTGCAACGCTCATGATTTCACTTTTTCCATTTTGGAATCTTTCGCTTGTTTATATTAGCACGAGGGGTCAAACAGTAACTTTACCCCCTAGTAAAATCAATAGCCTATTTATACACAGTGGACAATACAAAATTTATATTCCTTTCCTATTCCCTTTTATTCTATTTAGACATCATCGCTTACATATCAGCAGAGGCTGATACTATGTAAAAAGATTGAGCAGTGACTAATACCTACTCATAGTACTCATTAAAAATACATCATAACAATATCTGATATTAGGCACAATACTACCTTTTACCTCTAGGTATACATCTTCCCTTCGCAATTGTCATTGAACTTAAACTTCACGATCATTTGGATGATAAATACCTACTTACATAAAGTATAGTTATTGTAAAAAAAATACCTAGTTATATCTAATGCGCATTTAAATACTCATCTACAAACATGGAAGTGCGTACCTACCGTACCGGTCTAAGTTACGTAGCCTACGTAGGAAATTGCAAAAATTTGGATCTTTGGTAATTATTGACCAAATCTCATTGACTTTTGGTTTTAAAGCGGAAATGTGGTGACAATATGACGTCAACAAACTCTGATCACAAAAAGGTGCGATTAGTAAAATTATTAGTTAACATACGTCTGTTTATTCCTAAACCTCTTTACAGACACACCTCCTAATTTATTTGCAAAGATTGTGTTTACTGCGAGCCTGTTTTTTTTTATAACTTGACATCAAGATTCTTAAAAACTATGTGTGAACGGCGACCACAAAATAGTGGTCAAGTTTCGTAAACGGTGCGTGCTCTTTAAGCGGTTTGAATCGACCCTCGCAGGCGCACCTCGAGCTGGTTGTCGTTAAGCTAAACATCACTGTTGCGTTCGCGCAGACTCTTTGAGCGCTCGCATTCTATCGCTAACTCCGCGCCGGCGCCTACCTACAAACTGCTTAACAAATCGTGAAATGAACGTGGTATTGTGAAAATAAAAAGTGAATTAGTAAATTGAACTTAGATAGTTATTTGACAACGAAATGGCTATTTTAACTTTTGAAAAGATTACGGGTGAGTCTTCATTATTTTTTTTATTACTGTTTATGTTGTTTAGTTTCACTCTTTTTACATTACCGGTATTTTTGTTTAGCTCCAACAAATACATGCCCTAGTTTATATCTCTTGTAAAACTTAAAAAAAATTAAAAACTACATTTGCGCGTCTCTAATCTAAGTGTTTCCAAACTTTTCTAAACTTTTTTACTTCTAAACTCAATAGTTAAAAATCGTTTAAAAAAATAAGAAGGATACCTAAGTATAAAAGTAGGTAAGTTAGTAAAGGGCTTCAAGAATCCCTTGGGCTACTATTTTATGTATTATATTATCGTCGTTGTTGTTATGCGCCGTTAAAATCCAATTGTATTTCTAAAAATGCGTGAAAATGGATTTGCAAGATTTGCTGCACTTTATGAACGGGTAAAGCTGAATAAAAGTTTATTCAACCGTTCATAGAGCTACAAGTGGGACAAAACATAAAGTAAATAAAATATATAAAAAAAACCGGCCAAGTGCGGACTCGCGTTCCAAGGGTTCCGTACATTAAGTTCGACTCACGCTTGACTGCACATTTCTAATAGGTTTTCCTGGCATCTAAGTAAAGAACTATCTTGTGTAATTTTTTCAAATTTTTTGATCCAGTAGTTTCGGAGATAAAGGGGGGGGGGGGGGTCATTCTTTGGCTATTTTCTTAAATAACTTCTAACCTATATATTTTAAAATTATAAAAAAAATATATTTGCAATTTACAAAATGAGCTTAGCTTAGCTTCTATCTTTCATTAGACACATAACACGATATAGCTTGAAAAACTTTATTTTTTAATTTTCTGGTTAACCCCCCAAAAGTGGCCCCCATGTTTAAAATTCATTTATTTACGTTATATGTCCGTCTTTGGGTCACTAATTTATATATGTGTACCAAATTTCAACTTAATTGGTCCAGTAGTTTCCGAGAAAATAGGCTGTGACGCTTATGACAGACGGACAGACAGAAGCACGAGTGATCCTATAAGTGTTCCGTTTTTTTCCTTTTGAGGTACGGAACCCTAAAAACACACTTGATTTCATTTGAGGTTATAGAAGCACTAGAAATAAATAACAAACAGGTTATCTGTCTTAATACCTACAATACAAAACTCGCCCGGGATATAAACAAGCTTGAAAAATTTCCGCCATCTGTTTTCCTTCGGCAATGTATCACATTCGAAATCACGAAGATAATTTTGCGTTTTTAGGGTTCCGTAATTTAAAATGAAAAAAAAAAAAACAGATCCTTATTAGAATCACTAGTGTGTCTGTCTGTCTGCCAGATTTGGTCCAAAACTACTGGACCGATTGAGTTGAAATTTTTGGTACACATATGTAAGTTGGTGACCCAAAGACAGACTAGTAACATTAATGAATGAATTTTAACCTGGCGGTCATTTTTGAGAGGCTAGAAAAAGAAAACAATAATTTGCAAACTATATCCTGTGACATATCAATTATTGTTATATTATAATTTTAACTTTAAGTTTGGTAATATTCAAGCTAATTAATAAATAATAGGCGAAACTACTAGACCTAAATTTTTTAAAATAATACAGAAAATAGATCATTATCATTACCCATAGATTACAGAAAAATCTATAAGAAAAGAAAGGACAAGCGTGGGTCGACCTCAAAAAAAAAATGAATAATGTGTGATTACGGAGCCCTAGGGCGTGAGTTCGACTCGCACTTGGCCGTTGTTTTATTTGAGTTCCTTTGTTTGTAAAATATATGATCTGAACAAAAAAAAACTTTTGTGCAATTTGTGCGTTTGCCGTAAATATACTTAATTAGGTACTATCAATAATTTTATTTTTACTACCTACTACATAGGTTATACTCATATTATTTGCATCGCTCCAAAATTTTACACATATTTCAATGTGTAAGTACATTAGTTGTTAGGCTTTCTCATTTTGTTAGGTACAGTAAAGGGCCATAAAGTTTGCACATCGGAATTTCGGCTTCGTAGAGCGTTGTCTCTTTCATTCTCGTTGCCTCCAATATTCTCTTTCTAAATACCGATGTGCAAACTTTATGGCCCTTTACTTGTACATACCTACATACATAGTTCGTGGCAACGTATCGTTTATATAATCTGCTTTTTTCCCTTTTCCCCGCCCTAAATCCGGGTAATTATAAGAAAACATTGAAAGTACCTACCTATTCTTTTAATAGATTTTACACAGTTCAGTTTTAGCCCAGTAAATTATATACGGTTTTGTCTGGTTATAGACCACATTTTGGACAAGTAAGCGCCGATTTTTTACTTTTCAAATAATAATAAATCTTGTTATTAGAACGTATTATTAACGACATTTTAGCCAACAATCAGGAAAAAGTGAAATCGAACAATGTTGACCCAGGGCCACAAAATAAACAAATTTATGGTGGGGGTGATGGATGTCCTAAGTTGCTGTTTGACATAAGAATGTAAAAATTATTTTCAAATACTATATAAAAGTTTCTCATATGAAATTCTCATACAAACAAATAAGGGTTTTGAATATCATTTCACACATGTACATTCGTAACCGCCTGTGTAAATTTCAACTTCCTGTCGTTCATGTCGTGTGTGTACATATGTTGATTAGCCAGTCAATCAGTTAGGGCATATTATTTTATGTACTTTTAGGTATATACATTAATATGTTTACCTTCACTAATGAAGTGTTGTTTATGTTAGTGTTAAGAAAAAGGATTCGATAAACATAAATCTGAATTAATTTGTGACTTTATTGTTGTTTCATTACAATCATTAGGTACTTTATGTAATGATGAATGAAAATACATAAAATGAATACGACGTATAGAATAATTAAATATATGGATTACATTTACCTAAGTATGTTATTTTCTATGAAGCAAAACATAAATTACAAAAAAAACTGGTCATATAAGGAATGACAATCACATACAAAGTATCGCATTTCAAATGATTTATTAACCTTGTACCTACCTAGAAAAATAAAGCGGTCGTAAATAAGATAAAAACTAGGCAGTTAGTAAATTCCTTGTCCTCAAAGGTTCCTGGTTGGATAGATATAGATAGATTTTCTTCGAAGCACTTCATTATCGATGCCATAAGTCATTGATCGGACAGTTATATAATAATAAAACCATAGCTTTCACATTAAGGTTTAAAGCACTCTAAGGGCCTTTTCACATTATCCGACACTATAGAGCGTTTTTTTAGTCACCTGCAATAATTTACGGAGTAAATATATAGGTCACACTGAGCAACTTTTACCATGGTACCGCCCCCGAAATCGCAAAAAAATTTGGCCTTTTCATACATTTTGGCCTGATGTTACTTTATTTTGTAGGAGAGAGTAAATTATTTTCACGATTTCCGGGTTGGTCCCATAGTAAAAGTTGCTACTTAAATATTATTTATATTTTATATATTCAGTTATTCAACCCGTAAATTATTGCAGGTGATTAAAAAAATATCCCGTATATCGGTATCGGAGTTGAGAGCCGAAGTCTCAAATAGTTACCTATCATTATTACGTGCTTCCGATATTGTTGGCTTGGCTCGTTATCTTAACGAGCATATATGATAGGACACAAATATTACCGTCTGACAACTGATCACAAGCTTGTATAGGCCGTTAAAGAGCAACCTAGGTAAATTAAATAGTGCATACATAACTTCGTACATTTTATGAGTCCCGT
The DNA here is from genome assembly GCF_910591565.1 of Cydia splendana. Classification (NCBI taxonomy): domain Eukaryota; kingdom Metazoa; phylum Arthropoda; class Insecta; order Lepidoptera; family Tortricidae; genus Cydia; species Cydia splendana. The sequence continues at coordinate 9,822,108 of NC_085974.1, forward strand.
AATACTCGTAGTCCTGATAGAGCGGAGTTCCGAGCGGAGCGGAGACGCCGCTATTCTATTGGATAAATATTTAAGGAGTCACAAGAAAAAAGACAGAAGTCGAAAGAAAAAGCCGCTTCTATACAATCGTATTTACGCTCTCATTTTAAAACGACATGCTTAAATTGTATCAAACTTGGCATGAATTAAGTAACATAACATATTATGTACCTACCTATCTAAGTTTTGTATCTATGTAAAACTTCTACTCGCTCTAATATTACTACAATTAGGAACAAAAACTAGTAAGTAGGTACTTACCCACCATATAGGTATGAATGAATGTTGAGTACTTTAATATTCATATAAAATTTCGTGTTATTTTAGAATGTCGTTTAAAAATGAGAGTGTAACTCCGATTATAATGGCGGTTCATGTGACTCTTAATGTGGAAGTGCTCTTAGGTCCACATAGAAATTAGTATAGTTAAAGAAATATTATTTGCACCGATTAATGTTATCGCTAATGGCTCTTTTAGAGTAGGGTAATAAAACAATTAGCACCCTGTTTTGCTTAAAGTATACTGTGCTAAACAATCTTGATTCCAGCTACTTTTCTACATTTTAATTTCTAAGTATTCCTAGTGTTCCAACGTTGGTTAAAAAAATCCTATTGTTAAAAAAAATAAAACATACCTACATATGTACCTATATGTAAAGATTTGTGTCGGAAAAATACATTTACTTACCTAATAACGTGTCGCTATTATCCTAGAAACACAAAGTATCATAACTAGTTATTTCCACTATATGGATGGGGTGTGCGGCAAAGCACATTACATCTCTTTTGACTTCGTCTGATTACCAGTCGTTCGTCACTGATTAACAGTCCGCCGGACGGTATCGGTCTGTCAGTTGTTCGGAACTGTCAAAATTTTGTTCTAACTGACAGGCCGATACCGTCCGGCGGACTGTTAATCAGTGGGCCCCTTAAAGATAAAGTCATATGACCAATCGGTGCAAATTATATTTCGTCGACTATATCCCGATGTCACTGCCCTGCTCGCCGTAACTGCATTTAACGAACGGGTTTGCATGTAACGAGTTCTACACATCGTTATTTTTAGAAACACCACTTGCATACAGCCTTTGTTAATGTAAAAGAGAAAATACATTATATATGGTTAAATCCGGGTAAATTTCCTTAACGATAATGAGGTAACATGCAGGCAAAATTTCTGAGAACGCCTGACCACTCTCTCCAAACAGATAAATTACGGTAAACGAATGTTAATGGTAAATAAATTACTTAAATTCGGTTAACACGGATTATCAGTTGTTTGTTTTGGTGTAAGTATTGAAAGTAAATAAGGTTTTATTTAATCAGTAATTAGGTATTCGAAATTGTTCACTTAAGTTTATTAGATACCTCGTGTTACCTCATAGTAACTGCAAACAATAAGAATTTAAACTGTCAATTGACAGTTTTAATACAGGCGAGTATTGTACATATTTAAGGTCATCAAAAAACAGAGTAAACATCGTAGTTAGCGACGTGACATCATCTTACTTACCTACATATCATCAGTCATCACTCATCACCTATTGTGCAGATATTTTGTACAGAAGGTGGTAGTGCTAATGCCATTGGAAATTTATTCTGGAAGCAGTTCGCTTGGTTTGCTCTGGCTTTCACTTCGGCAGTACTTTATGCGGAATATTCCAGAACCAAGTTCAAGCGCAGGCTTACGTAAATATTGCGCTATACTATACCTGTACGGTTACCATCAGTTTGTCACTGACATAAACGCCGTCGAGAACGTAATTTACTTTCTATACATCTCGCTCGCACTCGCATATTAGTGCAAACGGGATGTATAGAAAGTAAATTACGTTCTCGACGGCGTTTATGTCAGTGACAAACTTATGGTAACCGTACTGATCAGCAGACCGAATACCCGACAATCGACATAAACCTTAGAACGTAGCCGTACCCGGCACTGGCACTAACAATCAACCGTGTAAATAGAAATAAACATACGTAGCTCTTGAAATTATTAGGTTCATAAATATCTAGTTAAGGATTCTCCTAATATAGCACCTGTTTATTTAAGTTATTTAGTTACCTACCTTATGCTCCTACTCCATGTTAGAAAACAAGCATTTGCCTGAGTGGGATTATGTATTTTATGGATTTAGCTAAACGACGGCTAAGCTACTAGCTTCTGAATAATTAACATCCATTAAAAAGGGACAGGTTTTCATGTTATGTATGTCATCATCAACTTCCTAGCGTTTGTCCCGTACTGTGACGGGGCCCGCTTTCCTACTTTTCTCCTTCCACTTCGCTCTATCCTGGACATCGTTTTCCGCTAACCCACAGGCGTTTAAATCTTTGGAAAGTTATTTAAGTAGTTTATTTTATAATTGTTTTCTGAATACTTTTATGCAAAAGTTGGAATACTAAATGGTTTCATTTGTCAGACCCAATAATAGACGAGACGCAATCGGTATGTAGGTATAAGGTAGGTACATCATTTTTAAAGCGATTTAAATTTAATTTAATATATACCTACTGTGTTATAAATATTAAAATGAAACAAAGAAATTACTAAATTAGAATAACGATGATTAATAAAGTAAATTAATAAATTAGATTAATATTAGTACCTATGACTCACGTCACTTTAGAAAGGGCTGTAGTATGGAACGAGGAAGTTCTAGAAAGAGTAGTAGAATTGACTGAAAATTGACGATTAAAAATCAGCCTTAAGTTGTTTTACTTCAAATAATTTTCCCTCGTAAACACTTTTTATTAAACGTTCGTCATTTTTCACCTAACGCTATCTGGATATGTCATAACATAACATTAAATGAATGGTGTTGTGAGTTTCGAGTTCTAAGCCGGTGCTTGAACGTCAACAGTTTTGCCACTGTGGTCTCCCATGTTATCAAATACTGGCCAATGTTGACGGTTTGTAAGAACCGCTGACGATAAAAGAATTTCCCTCGAATAACGAACGTGATTTTATTGGATTCTTATCCGTTTCGATACGATAGAGTTATGTTATGTGTGGTTAACATCGATACGCTTTAAGTACTTATGTACTAGTAGGTAGGTACTACTCAGTTATGCTCGAATAGGATTACAATACAAACATAGCTAAATAAATATTTCCGCTGACAATACAAATGACACTTGTTAACTTGTCATCCACATAATTAGTATTTGTTTGGGTTTATTTGAGAGATTTACTTTACCTACAGTAATTTTATAAGTCTCTACAAACTCTCTAGAGAAGTTAGACCCCAAGACCAAGGGTTTGGTCACTTTTCAGTACTTTGGAGGACAATTTCTCCCAATAGGTTGAGTTAGGGCATCTAAAAAAAATACGTGTCTGTTATTTTAGACTATTCTATAACATATATAATTTAAAAATAAACTAAATCGGAGACGGACAGTTGGGTAGGTTTCCTTGTAAGAAGGGGTTGCTAGCTGGTATTTCCTCTTAAGGTCATTAGGGTGCCAATCGTTGTTTTGGCCAATCACTTTAACAGACAAAAATTACAAATTAAATAAATAGATATTTATGAATTACGGTACGCTATTTATTACAAAAGTGGCTTCCGTATTCGAAGACTTCGTACATTGACCTGTCACTTGATGCAAGTTCCTCTATCACTTGGTCAAGGACGTTGTTGAGCGAATAAATAATATAGCAACATTATTGTGCGCGGCCTGCGCGGGCGATATGCGTTTTGCAGTGGGCCTGCCGATCGCATTTCAGCGATGAGCAGGTAATTTGCCTTATCCAGGAATTCCAGAACAAACTACCTCAATAATTCTTCAAGCTTTTAGCATATATTTGCTACATATCTTACTTTATTTACAGAAAATATCTGGGACACCGAGCTTTGCTCGGAAAATATATAAAAACTCAAAAATGCGCGTTTTCCTAGAGATAAGACCTAGCTAGATCGATTTTTCGCCCCCGAAAACCGTATAGCAACTTTCAAATCGTTAGAGCCGTTTCCGAGATTCCCGAAATATATATATATATATATATATATATATATATACCGTGTTTTTTTTGATTTCCGTTAATTTCAAGGGTGCATTCCTGAGCTTAAATCAAGTAACTTTCTCAAAGACACCGATGTTCTAATTAAGTCCATTTCGGAGATGGGGCTATTCATAAATTACGTCATTTCAAATTAGGGGGGGGGGTCTGGACATCGGATGACGGTAGCATGAAGTAGGACGAAATGGGGTCATTTGAAGCATGATTTTTGGATGATTATAGGGGGGGGGGGGGTCAAAAATCGTCAAAAATCGATGACGTAATTTATGGACAGCCCCGATAATCCATAATTTATTTTTTTCCTATAAGGCCTCTACAAGCGTGTACACTTGCCTTAGGACCGGCTTACATATTGATTAGTGTTTAGAATGAGTTCATACATTTGCTACTAAACTTAAGTACAATCTCGGTCGATTGATGTACGAAATGACATTGATATGTCACAGATTTCAATTGTTTGGTTGAGTTAAATGTAATGCCCGTGTTACAACAACGCTATATGCTACATTTAATTACTTTTTAAACAAAAAAAAAACAAAAAAGAAAATAAAAAATTTTTTTTTTTTTAAATTAACTATGCCATTTAGTTCTTATAAACGTACTTAACTATACCCCGAAGTTAACGGAATTCAATAAAAACACGGTGTATATATACACCGTGTTTTTTTTGATTTCCGTTAATTTCAAGGGTGCATTCCTGAGCTTAAATCAAGTAACTTTCTCAAAGACACCGATGTTCTAATTAAGTCCATTTCGGAGATAATCCATAATTTATTTTTTTCCTATAAGGCCTCTACAAGCGTGTACACTTGCCTTAGGACCGGCTTACATATTGATTAGTGTTTAGAATGAGTTCATACATTTGCTACTAAACTTAAGTACAATCTCGGTCGATTGATGTACGAAATGACATTGATATGTCACAGATTTCAATTGTTTGGTTGAGTTAAATGTAATGCCCGTGTTACAACAACGCTATATGCTACATTTAATTACTTTTTAAACAAAAAAAAAACAAAAAACAAAATAAAAAATATTTTTTTTTTTAAATTAACTATGCCATTTAGTTCTTATAAACGTACTTAACTATACCCCGAAGTTAGCGGAATTCAATAAAAACACGGTGTATATATTATAAATAAACAAATAAACAAGAATTGCTCGTTTAAAGGTATAAGATAAGTATTATTTAAGTACTCACTCTAAGATTTGCATTTGCAGATCAGTGGTAGCTGTTTAACCTACCAATGCGATCATTCCTAGGTAGGCGGCCGGAGCTTCCGGCGCATCGTTTTCTATGGAAGGCATCACGTGATCACCTGTCATGTCATAGAAAAGTAAGCGCCGGTAGCTCCGGCCCGGACACGGCCCGGACTAACGTGAGTCATCCTTAATTTGTTAGAATATACCTATTGTACCTTTTATTTACTTTTTTTGCCAATTTATTTATAGAAAGACAATTTTAAATTAATTATGATGATGGAACTTCTTCATACTTTCCTAACATTCAATATCAACTCGGTAGATGTCCAGTCCAGGATAATTATGATGTTTTCCTTCATATACCCGTGAGCTATCTTCCAATTTTAGGGTCAATAAATACGAGAAGAAGATCGGATACTTACTCTAAAAAAGGCGGTTAGTAAAATAATGACATGAATATAATAGGCAAGTAGGTATAAGAAGTTAAAAACTGGAACTATATTAAATATGACGTGTGCCCATTTAAACGGTACTGGTAGTAAAGCGACCATGTCTAGGATGCGCGTGGATCTAGTTTCAAACAAGAACAAGTTTCAAATCCGGTAAGGTCTCTCATATTTTGTGTGAGGATTCCGTCCGCGTCCGAATTTTTTGCTAACTGCTAAAAATGTAGATGGCAGATAGGTAAAGTAAGGATGTTCATAACATTGACGTTGATATCACAAAAAATCACGCCTACGGCTGCTAAGTTACATGATAAAATACTCCCAAATGAGTGCGAGTGGTATATTTGGGAGGTATTATGTACTAAATCACTAGAGTAGGTAGGTACATTTAATACGTTAGAGGTCACACAATACCCGTGACATTGAACTGGTGCGATTTGTTACACTGAATGCTTCCAGGTAACGTAACGGAAACTCACATTATAGCCACCACACAATACACTATCAATGAAAACGGAATAATGATGTTTTATTTGGTCTGAAACTGCTTTCTAATAGCTTACCAACAGCCACACAAAGTAAGTATTTGTAATTTAATGCTCTAATATTTATTTTCATATAATCAAGTCGTTATTATTATATTCGAACGAGCGAGCGAAGCGAACGAAGTTCTTACATTCGACTTGGGACACGCGGCTGGCTAGGGGCACGTCCCGGCATTTCGATGTTTTTAAGCTGACCTATCAAAGGATAGTTTGATACTCAAGAACTTAAGTAAATTTGTTCTAATTTAAATGAAATTGGGTAAACGTGTAGTTGAGGGCTTTATATTTTAGTCATTAAATTATGAGCAGGCTCGATCAAGGGGTTATTGAGCTAGAAGAGCTTAGAAGGCTAAAAAGCTATTTGTGAGGGGTCTTGCTATTCTGGTCATCTTTTTGCAAGAAAGTATGGTCGAGTTTGGTATCAAATGAAAGTGCTCGGCTTGCACTTTTATAATATCGTTTTTAAATTTACCATTTTGAAAGAATTAGCAAGATAAAAATAAACATAATATAGGTATTTGACATATTTGACAGGAAATATTTCGGCTTACCACAGATACAGTATCAGTATCAGTTAAGGGCTCTACAGACCTTGTAATATATCCACGCGATTTTTGATCCATTGCAGCCTATAGTGGGACATAAAATAGTAGAAATTAAATAAAAAGGAACTCTAAAATTTCCATACTATAGTCGGTCAAACAAGTTTGTCAGTAGAAAAAGATACTTATTCAAATTTTCTATGGGACGATAACCCTTCGCGCCTACATTTTTTAGCCGCTTTTTTAGGGTTCCGTACCCAAAGGGTAAAACGGGACCCTATTACTAAGACTCCGCTGTCCGTCCGTCCGTCCGTCTGTCACCAGGCTGTATCTCATGAACCGTGATAGCTAGACAGTTGAAGTTTTCACAGATGATGTATTTCTGTTGCCGCTATAACAACAATTTAGTATTTGTTGTTATAGCGGCAACAGAATAAAATAAAGATTTAAGTGGGGCTCCCATACAACAAACGTGATTTTTGACTGAAGTTAAGCAACGTCGGACGGGGTCAGTACTTGGATGGGTAACCGTTTTTATAGATAATGGTACGGAACCCTTCGTTTGCGAGTCCAACTCGCACTTGGCCGGTTTTTCTACTGACGGAAATGGCTTGACAGACTATATAAATTGTTGCCATGTGTAAGCATTTTACGTCAAAAATGTGACAGCGACGTAGAAAGTGGCGCCCTCATTTATTAACCGACTTCCAAATCTCAAAACGAGGAGAAGAGATTGTGATTTTTTTAATTGTTTTTTCCTCCATATCTCCGTCATTAGTGGACCGATTTAAAAAAAAAAATTTTTTTTGATTGTATGTATATGCATATAGATTGGTCCCGTTGGTGTTTTATCAACAAATCAAGTCTATACATTCAAAAAAAGTGACATTTGATGAAGTGGAACTGCTGATGATGATCAGAACGGAACTCTTCAACGACGCATAGTTCACGTTTGGCGATTTGTCCTCTTCGCTATGTTTGTTAAGCAAGTTAAGTTTTTAAGCCACATTTTTAAGCTCGAGGTCTGATGATGGTATCCATGAGGAATCGAGGGAACTCCTCAAATCTTAAAAGCATGCGTACAGAGATTTGTGTATTTTCATCAGAAAATCAAGAATTTACATAAAAAACTATCGCATTTGTTGAAGTGGAACTGCTGATGATGATCAGAACAGAACTTTTCAATGACTACACGTTTGGTGATTTCGAATTTCGATTTTGACGGAGCTGGCCCTGGAGCCAGACCTGACCCGGATCCGGGCTCTTATCTGGACCTGAACCCGGACCTGGACCCGGACTTGGACCTGGACTTGGACCTGGACCAAGACCTAGACCTGGACGTCGACCTGGACCTGGTCCAGGACCCGGAACTGGACCCGGACCTGGACTCGGACCCGGACTCGGACCTTGACCCGGAAAACCACTGATAAACTAACTAGCCCCTCCCGCTCAAACCCCCGTACACCGCACCGCACGCGCCGTTAAGTGGGTTAGGTTAGGTTTGAACTGCGATCCTCACAGAACCGCAAAAAAAGTGGGTTAGGTTAGGTTAGAACTGTGAGCCTTACAGAAACGAAATGCTACTAGAAAAGTGGTTTTGGTTAGGTTCGAACTGCAATCCTCACAGAACCGAACTGCTATCAGAGAAGTGGGTTCGTGAGGCTAAAACTGCGACCCTTACAGAAACGAAATAGTAGAAAAGTGGATGGTTTTACAGCCCTGACTAAACATGTAAACACATCGAATTTTACCTCAGTAGAATTAGATCTTGAGGGGGTGGTAATAGAAAAGTAAAAAGTACCTACAATCTATCTATCTTCTATCTATACATATAATCAACATAAAGCTGAAGAGGGTCGAAAGTCTGTACATGGAAGATATTTGAAAAAAAGTTGGCTGGGGATACTTAGAATTGATAACAGAACACGTTCCAACAGTTTTTAGAATTTTTGTCTGTTTATCTGTTTGTCTGTTTATTTGAACGCGCATCACGTGAAAACGGCTGAACGGATTTTGATGAAAACTTTACTAATCTGTCGAGAAAATCCCCGGCCAGGTTATAGGCTATAAAAATTCAACCCCTAAAAGGGGGGGTAGCCACAACACTCGATTGACTTAAGTTTGCCCCTGAATCGTATGGAGCTACTTAGGAAGGAGGGGCAAACTTTTTTCAAATATGTGCTAACACTATAGAGTACCCTGGTAAACTAACAGATGGCGCTGAATTTAATACGATGTGACATAAATAAGCCACCTAGGAAGGATTTTGCCAAATTAACTCTGAGTTTAGAAGACCCCTCTTCTAAAATTTCAATCAATCGTACGGATATCAACAAATTTAATTGAATAATTGTGTTGATTTAATAATACAACAAAATTAAACGACAGTAAATTAATTGCCCCTCATTGCACAGTGCCATCTTTTGGGGAGCTGAGTAAACATTAAGTAACCAAGAAAACTAAAAATGAGTTTACATAGTTACGTAGTGGTAAAATAAACACACATCAACACGCGTATAATTGCATAAAATTATTTAAAATTATTTATTTTCTCCGTCATGAATTATACCTAATCGTAATTATATCGCATTCATATCAAATCCATATTCATACGTATCGCCTCCTTAAGCACTTAATAATAGCCACGAAGGTGGGTACTTTAAAAAAAAAACAATGACCTCTGTCATTTGCAGTGCCGGATTAAGCACCTTTTAAGCCAAATACGCACTTGCTTAGGGCACCATGTCTAGGGGGCACCAAAAATTATCGAAAAATTTACGCGTTCGCTTCGCTCGCGTTTTCAATAACAGTGACATTCGGGTGGCGACTGCAGCAGCATTAGGTACTCTGTTGCAACGTTACTGCTGCGGCGCTGTCAATTTTCGTGATAAAATGATGTGACTGATTTCCATTCTCAGCTGAAATGCATCAATGAACGTCAATCAATTTACCAAAAAAATTTAATGTAATCTTGATGACCCTAGGGAGAGGGGGCACCATGGTCTAGAAATACTTAGGGCATCAAAATATCTTAATCCGGCACTGGTCGTTTGCGGAGTCAAACGATTTGGGACTCGCATTTTATACGCATTACTATGCCTTCCCGAAAAAAATCGAATCATTCGCAAAAGTTTCGCAACGCATTGAGGTTACAAGGGACACGTGGTCTTCCTCAGGAGTCTGAAGAAGACCACGGTAAGTGGCGCTCTAGCCAGGCGCTTCGCTTTCGCTCGCGCGCGTATACCTTACTAGCTGTGTCGTCCGATATACACTTACTACTCTGTCGTTTAAATCCTTAGAGAATATAATAAACGGAGACGCCATGTCTATAATTTTCGGTACAAAATAGTCTGGCGTTTTTTGCGGGAGAGGGGCACACTAAATGTGTACCTACGTAACGTAAACATAGCCATGTCAGATAAACGTCGGTTGACCATTGGCCGCCTATTTTCGACAGAGGGGAACGCCTGTTAATGACCACTCCGTTTGGTTATATTGTCTAAGTTTAAATCACGTGTAAAATTTGAATAAGGGCGAATAAAACTATTGATTTTGGAGTGTAGTTTTATTTAGTGGTACCTAATTGTAAAATATTTTATCTGGACTTCAGTCCTCTAGCATATCCATATGTCAACTTTACTTCAAGTTCCGCCTCCAGGGGAGAGGGAGAGAAATTAGGATTAGAAATTAGCCGCTTACTGACAAAGACCGAATTACACGCGGGCGGAGCCGCGGGCACAGGTAGTAAGAAATATATTTTTAAAGACATGTAAGTAGGTACACCTGACAGTCAACCTAACGGCACAGTCATTGCTCCTTTATATGTTCTGGTTAATTGGTTATACTTATACAATAAACAATACATCCATAAACATATACAACATAACAACAAATAGGGATGTAAGCTAAAATAAGCTAAAACTTCAAAAAATATGTGACGTTCCACGGGAAAAGGTACCTTATGAGGGTTTCTAGTTTCGGAGATATGAAATGTTTTGTAAAGAGGTGAAAAAATGCTCAATTTTTATTTATTGTGTGATCTGAAACCTTAATGCGTAACGTTTGTTTACCTGTTTTTATTTTTGTTATAAGTTAGTTATAAGCCTAGTAATGTCGTCTCAGAGTTTAGTAGAAAAGGTACCTTATGGAAAAAAGATTGAAAATTCCCAAAAAAACTAGTCAATACGGGAAAAGAAGTTTGGTAGAGAACTGTATTAGCATTCTGCAAAACTAATTTGATAATTTCAGTTCTGGTTGGGGCGCCTCGCAAATATTATAACCGTACATCGACCGACATCAAAAATCCAAGTAGCCTGCTATTATACCAAAGTTACTATCGTCAAGTCTTTCTTAACTAGAATAATCTTCATATGGTTTGGTCGCATGCAGTAAATCAGCCATTGGTTGGTGCTGAAAAATGCCAATATCCGACGCATTACCTTATGGAATATCTGAGGTCATTGAACCTCAATGGTCTTATCTTCAATAGCAACCGAAATATATTATTGATAGGAAATAGACGATTTATACCATCTTAACCCCAAAATATTATTAGTTTATCCTAACTGTTCCATCATCATCATGCCTCATCATGTAACTTAATCACAGGGTACCTTTTCATTACATACAAATTATTGGTCTTTTTTAAGATTATTATGACGAAGAACTAATTAAATTTGGGGCAGTTTAATGTAAATTAATATTTTCTATTCATAAAAGATAAACTGTAATATGATTGATATTTTGTAGTGATGTATTATTAGATTTATTTCCATAAGGTACCTTTTCGTAAATGTATGGAGCAAATACTGTTATTGTTATGTAAGTTTAAAGTGGCATAAGGGGTTTAATATAGTATTTAGTTGCGGTTTTAGGATTTATTTCATTTGAATGACAGAATTTCTTTCATATGTGCTCAGAAAAATTGATTGTGTGTCACATTAAAAGTAAAAATATTCAATTTTGTGATTTTATATGAAAAAGTCAGAAAATACATTTTCACCTCTAAATCGGTATTGTTTTTTGCTTAAACTGTCTGTCAGTGTCGTTTTCTAATAGATAACCTACCATATATACCTACTTGGATATGTGTGGGTAGTGGAATAAAGATCAGTCTTACAACCAGCTTACGTGTGTCATTTATTCCTCCGTCACAATACATATTTTACATGGCGCAGTCGATTAAATCTACGTGAAATCGGAATTATAGCGCACTAAATTACGGTCCGTATCCGGTGTAATAAAGAAATTGAGTGTGAAGTGCCCAAAATAAGTGTATTTCCTATGAGAAAATAAACTAACCTATGAACAATGGAAGCTGTGTTACAACCACCCGCGCCGTTTCTATTTGAGAACAATATTTCAAGTGTTACTTCGGGAAATTTGAGTAAGGCGTGGCAAAACTGGAAAAATGCGTTTAACATATATTGTGAGGCATGCGAACTTCATAAAAAAGACGAAAAGGTGAAAACTAACATTCTTTTGCACGTCATCGGACCCAAATGCAGAGAGGTTTATCAGCAGTTTTCGGTGAAACCAACAACCTTGCAGGCCCTTTTAAAAGAATTTGACGATTTCTTTTTACCTAAAACTAACACGACAGTAGAGAGGCATAGGTTTTTCACGCGGGAACAGAAATCGCAAGAATCAGCGGAACAATATGTTTTTGAACTCAATAAAATGGCTGCCAAGTGTGGATTCAAAGACTTGTGTGATGACCTTGTAAAAGATCGTTTGATTTGTGGGATACGAAATACGACTTTGCGTGAACGTTTATTAAGGGAGCCTGATTTAAAACTTAGCTCTGCGTTGGATATTTGCCGTTTAGTGGAGATGTCGCAGGTGCAAGCCAGTACTATAAAACCAGAATCGGAGACACATCATGTTCATGAATTGAGTACAAATTGTGGTACAAGTAGTAATGGTAGACATGAAGACGTTGAGGAAGCGGTAAACTGGGTAAACAATTCGTATTGTCGTTGTGGAGCTCGTGCGGCGAGGGGTGCGCCCCCCGCAGCCGCCGCCCCCGGCTCCTGGGAGCCGCGCGGGCGCCGCCGGCGCGGTCGCGGACGAGGAAGAGGTCGTCGCGCTCCTGCTGCAGTCCCCGTACAGGCGGACAGGGATCCAAGGCCTGGACCTAGTAACGTCTCGACTCATAATTCGCGATCACATCAAGTGTGTTCGAGATGTGGTAGTAATCACGCGTATAATAAGTGTCCGGCATACGGTGCGCGTTGTGACAGTTGCAATAGATATAATCACTATGCGAAGATGTGCCGGGTGTATGCTGTGGAGGGAGCCTCCAGTGATCAGGTAAAAAGACATAATAATAATACTTCGGGTACCGATTGGTCTGTTACACTTGCAATTAATGATCATTTAATACAATTTAATATTGATACTGGTGCCGGTGTAAATGTTTTACCTTTAGTCAGTTTGCGAAATATGAATATTTCAGTGCAACAGTTGACGCAAACGTCTATGAAATTACGAGGTTATTCGGGTGACGGTATCAAAGTAGTTGGTAAATGCTATCTGAAAACATGCTATAAGGGCAATAATTATATATTGAAGTTTATTGTTGCCGACGTTGATTCTCCCCCCGTACTAGGTCGCTATGCTAGTGAGGAACTAAATTTAGTGAAGCGCGTAATGTCGATAGAACCTAGTAACGAGCATGGCATATTGGCTGATTACGCTGACATATTTGAAGGAATAGGTTGTCTTCCTGGAGAGTACAGGATACGGTTAAATGATAGCGCGCGTCCAGTCATACATCCACCCCGAAAGTTACCCATCGCACTAAGAGAACATGTTAAAAGCAAATTGATAGAAATGGAGCAACAGAAAATAATTTCCAAGGTCGAAGGTCCAACAGACTGGGTGAATAGTATGACTCTGGCTAAAAAACCAAATGGTGATTTTCGTATATGCTTAGATCCGCAGGATTTAAATAAGGCCATAAAACGGGAACATTTTCGTTTGCCCACCCTAGATGAAATTACATCGAAATTATTAGGTGCAAAATGGTTCAGCACTTTAGATGCCAAGCAAGGGTTTTGGCAGGTGAAACTTAGCCCAGATTGCACTGACTTGTGCACTTTTAACACTGTTTTTGGCAGATATAAATTTTTACGGTTGCCATACGGAATATCCTCAGCTAGTGAGGTATTTCACAAAAAACTTTTAGAACAATTTGATGATTTAGAAGGCGTGTGTCAGTTCATCGATGATCTATTAATCTATGGAAAAACCAAAGAAGAACACGATGAACGATTGCGAAAAGTCTTGGACAGGTGTCGTAAAATAAATATAAAATTAAATAAAGATAAATGTAAAATTGGCCTAAAACAAATAAAATACCTAGGTCACAAGATAAGTGAACATGGGGTTTCGCCCGACGATTCGCATGTAGTAGCTGTACGAAATATGCCAGAGCCGAAAAATGTTAAGGACCTAGAAAGATTTCTTGGCTTAATTACATACGTAGGTAGTTTTGTGCCAAATTTGTCTGAAAAGACACATTTGCTACGCCAACTCTTAAAAAAAGATGTGGAGTGGCATTGGCATGAAAAACATCAGCAAAGCTTTGACTTGCTAAAACAGTGCCTTATAAATCCGCCCGTACTTCAATATTACTCACTGGATATACCCATAACGGTTTCAGTTGATGCGAGCAAAAATGGTCTTGGGGTTTGTATTTTACAAAATAATTTGCCAGTATGCTATGCGTCTAAATCGCTTAACAAGACCGAACAAGCGTATGCACAAATAGAAAAAGAATTATACGCTTGTGTGTACGCGTGCGAGAAATTTTATGCTTATCTATATGGACGTTCCGATATTACAATTGAAACAGACCATAAGCCCCTAATTTCTATAATAAATAAACCCATAGGTTGCGTACCACCTAGATTACAAAGAATGCTAATGAGGTTGCAGCCGTATACATTTAAACTTGTTTATAAACCTGGTAAATACCTATACATAGCGGATACCTTATCTCGGGCGTGTGATAACAATACGGGTGCTGACCTTGACACAGAGCCGCGCGATCATCTGGAAGCGCAAGCACAGGTGTGTGCGTTGACCGCATGCAACCCGCTCACAGATACACATTTTTTATTAATACAGAAATGCACGCGCGAAGATAACGAACTACAAGAACTGATGAAAACGATAAAAAAGGGATGGCCTATTGATAAAAAACAAGTTGATTTAAATATTCGTAGTTATTGGGACGTAAGAGATGAGTTGACTTTGTCTTATGGATTAATTTGGAAAGGCACTCGCATAGTAATACCTACTTGTATGCGGTCTGAAATGTTAAAGAAAATACATTTAAATCACTTAGGCGTTGAGAAGAGCAAGTTAAGGGCTAGAGAAACGATTTACTGGCCTAACATAAATTCGCAGATTGCCGATATGATTTCACATTGTCAGGCTTGTTTATCCTATAGGAGGTCGAATTGTAAAGAGACGATGATTCCGCACGAAGTACCAAACAACCCGTGGTATAAAGTTGCGGCAGACATTTTCCATTATAATGGTGAGTCATATTTATTAGTGGTGGACTACTATAGCAAATTTATTGAAGTTGTCAAAATTAAGTCTTTAACATCAGAAAAAATTATTGGTCATTTGAAAACGATATTTAGAAGGCAAGGTATACCGGTTATATTTATATCTGATAATGGGCCAGAATTTCGTTCTGAACTTTTTGAGCATTTTTCAAGTGATTGGAAGTTCCAACATATTACATCATCTCCAAGATACGCTCAGTCGAATGGACTTGTGGAACGAAGCATACAAACGGTAAAAAACATATTAAGAAAAACGACTTACACTAACTCGGACTTCAATCTCGCACTTCTCGAATTTTTGAATACACCTATAAGTAATGACATACCTTCACCTGCAGAACTTCTATATAAAAGAAAACTTCGTAGCATAGTACCATGTGCGTCTACCCTGTCTAAATCTAAATCTCAGCAAAATATTGTAAAAAAGTTGCAAGACAGGCAGATAACTCAAAAACATTATTATGATAAACATGCTCATGATCTTCCATCGTTAAAAATAGGCCAAAAAGTAAAAGCTCTCATAAATAAAGAGTGGAAAAGTGGGACTATAGAAAAAATAGTCGGAATAAGATCCTACCTAATTCGTTTGGAAACCGGAAGTGAGGTAGTTAGGAATCGTAGGCACGTGATTGCCGATTCTGAACGACGCAACAATAATATTCAAAACCAATCCCAATCATACGATGATATTGTCATCCCGAACAACCAGATTAATTTAAATTCTAGCTTATCTAACAATCCGTGTAACCAAAACAACAACTTATACATTACTCGTTACGGCAGGACAGTGAGACCACCTGATCGCTGGGGTTACACCGACACGCACCGAGGGAACTGAGACTTATACCTACCTAGAGATAATACTCCATATATTTGGTTTATGAATAGCGAATATATGATGTAATAGCTATATGTAATACTTAATAATAATTACTTATAAACTGATTTTGCAAGTATTGTCCGTTTAGGTTAGTTAATGAACTAGGAATTATTCCTAATTATTATAGTTATCAATAGGTATTGTCTAGCATAATGCGCTCTGAATACTTGCAATAAAATAAAGTTAATGTACAGGGTAATATAACATAAAATAATTGTATAATTACATCAATACACCTATATTGTTTAGCACAGCAAGTAAGTATATACGAATAAGAGATACTGAATAATTGTAATGAATGTTAAACATAAATAGAAATTTAATAACAATGTAATAACTATAACCTGAAATAAATGTCATGTACCTACATATACTAAGAAATAGTGACCAAGAAATAATAAATAAATACATATAATACCTAGTGTATTGAAATGTTTTCTGAAAATAATTTAATTTGTTCTTATACTTCTAATAATGTAATAAAGCTACGGTAAAAGTAGTACACTTATAATCAATAATAAAGTATATAGGTTACTGCATTGTAAAATAATCAGCATGTATAATTTTGTAATAAAAATTGCATGTAATTACACAAAATATCTAAGAAATCCTTTCATGGATTTAGCATGTCAGTTATTATTTATTTTCTTTTTTTTATTTTTATAAAAAGGGATATGTCATATATACCTACTTGGATATGTGTGGGTAGTGGAATAAAGATCAGTCTTACAACCAGCTTACGTGTGTCATTTATTCCTCCGTCACAATACATATTTTACAATAAAATTTAAATCTTGAGAGCTCATTGCAATCAATCGTGAAAATTAAATAAAACTTTATTTTCAAGAGATTGGTTAGTATACACATAAATCAGTCGATATCAAATGTAAAAGTTTCTATTTGCATTACAGAAAAAGTCGCAATATTTTTTTAATCTCAGATATATAAGGTATTATTATTTGTAGTCAACTATGTAACTTACTTCAGGAACATAGTTTTTTAGGCGGCTAAACTTAAAACTTCTCTATCGTAAAGTTGCTCATTTCACAACATTATTTTCAAAAAATCATATCTCTGTAACTACGCAACCTAGAAGGTTGATCTTTTGTGTTATCGATAGCTTATTTATTGTAGATTACTGGGGTATGCATAACTCCATACCCGCCATAAGGTACCTTTGACCGTGGGACGTCACAATATTATGAAAATGTATGCCGAAGCGGCGGTGAAAACACAAAGAAAACGAATTTTAGTTAAAATAAGAGTAAGTATAGGTACCGCGCTCTCGTTTTGGAAACAGAACAAAATTATCAACTAATACGTACCTAGGTATTACTATTATTAATTCATCATCATCATCATCATCATCATCATATCAGCCAGAGGACGTCCACTGCTGGACATAGGCCTCCCCCAAAGAGTGCCACAATGACCGGTCTTGCGCCACCCGCATCCAGCGGACTCCTGCGACCTTAACCAGGTCGTCAGTCCACCTTGTGGGGGGTGTAATTCGAAATTACTTCGTTCAAAAGGTTTAAAGGTAAACAGTATTTTTATAAAGAGCTTTAGCACGTGCACGTTTTGAACAAAAGAATAAATGTACTATTGGAAATACCTAATGCTTTGTATGATTAGCCTATCACATTTTTGCGTTTAAAATTATATAAGGAACAATTGAATAAAGAGATATTATACCTACATATAGGTAGGTATGTCACATTGTTATAAAACTTATAAATGAGGACTCCATGATTCATAACAATGGTAGCTATCCAATTCATGAAAACTAGACTAAAAGAACATGCGGTTGATATATAGGTAGGTCCATATATACAGAAAATACGATAGCAAATAATTATGCACTAGGTACATCTGTAATGTCGTCACGTTGCCTGTGTAGGTACCTGTTAGAAAGTTACACTTTTGTGGTTTTGCGTCAAGGCGCCTTGTGGTTTTAAATTTTAAACGCTTAAGTATAGTGCTTAAGATTGTTACTTACGATCAGTTTGGACTGAATCTGTATTTTATTAACCCCCGACGCAAAATGACGGTGCCGCTGTGTGTGTACTTGCTCTTGAACTTGATCGCAAAAGAAACGAGCCGTGGCCGTGCGGTGGAGTGTTGTATTCTAATAGCTTACCGATGGCATCATCTCAAGCACTAGTATAAATCTGATCTCCGATTTCGTACCTGTACTCTTTTTACACATTTTTATTTAGCTTCAC
Source organism: Cydia splendana (assembly GCF_910591565.1). Taxonomy (NCBI): domain Eukaryota; kingdom Metazoa; phylum Arthropoda; class Insecta; order Lepidoptera; family Tortricidae; genus Cydia; species Cydia splendana. Next base: position 9,840,591 of record NC_085974.1, read on the forward strand.
TGCGTATATTTGTATATATGTATAAATGTGTGCTTCGTAAATTAGTACCATTTCACGAGGGTGTCCTTCTGAATCCCTAACAACGTTTGTCCTAAAGTCACTTGCCCTAACTTGTTTGTCCTAATGGGCACATGCCCTAACGATCAATTGTCATAACGATTATTTTCCATAATGTAATGGTTAGCCTAAGACTCATTTGTCCTAAGCATTTGTACCATAACTATCAAGATCCCTAATGTTTTTTACCATATTCTTCGAAATCCCTAACAATGTTTGTCATAAAATAATATGCTCTAACTGTTTTGACCTAATGGCTTTTGCCCTAATTATCAATTGTCATAACAGTTACTTTTCCTATTGATCAATTATCATAACAATTACTTTCCATAATGAATGGTAACGAACTGTTGCCACAAAAGTGGGTTAGGTTAGGTTAGAACTGTGACCCTCGCAAAATCTAACTGCTGCCACAAAAGTGGGTTAGGTTAGGTTAGAACTGCGACCATTGTAAAAACGAACTGCTGTTAAAACTAGGTTAGGTTAAAAATACGATCCTTGCGAAAACGAACTGCTGCCACAAAAGTGGGTTAGGTTAGGTTAGAACTGTGATCCTCGCAAAAACGAACTGCTGCCACAAAAGTGGGTTAGGTTAGGTTAGAACTGCGACCATTGTAAAAACGAAACGAAATAGGGAAATCAAAATTAGGGCATACGAGTGTTAGGTCAAGCAACGATAGGCTAAGTAAAATTAGGTAACATGATGGTTAGGATATATAAGCGCTGGTAGCCTAGCGGTAAGAGCGTGCGACTTTCAATCCGGAGGTCGCGGGTTCGAACCCCGGCTCGGACCAATGAGTTTTTCGGAACTTATGTACGAAATGTCATTTGATATTTGCCAGTCGCTTTTCGGTGAAGGAAAACATCGTGAGGAAACCGGACTAATCCCAATAAGGCCTAGTTTCCCCTCTGGGTTGGAAGGTCAGATGGCAGTCGCTTTCGTAAAAACTAGTGCCTACGTCAAATCATGGGATTAGTTGTCAAGCGGACCCCAGGCTCCCATGAGCCGTGGCAAAATGCCGGGATAACGCGAGGAAGAAGGAAGGATGGTTAGGATATATAATTTTTAGGCCTAACAATAATTAGGCAAAAAAAGAATTATGCTACATAACATTAGGATAAATACTCAATATGGAAAGTGACATTAGGGAAAAACATATTAGGACAAAAAAAATCGGCCATTCGATAATAGGGAAACCAAAATTAGGGTATACGAGTGTTAGGACAACTGATCATTATGACAAACAATATTAGGGAATGCAAAAATAGGAGAAAAGACTTTAGGGATTCAGATATAGATCCTTTCACGATTTCTGGTTCAGTTGGAATTTGGAGTATTTCCGTAATTCCGGTGACAATTACCTAATGTAGTATGCTAAAATGCAGCTGATCTGATGAGCAGTCGGAGGCCAAAGGAATTCCTCGGTAGATGTGGTGGTGGATGAGGTAAAATACCTATAAACCTGTTATTCAGCCTTTAAACTTGTTTAGCAGCTTTTTTTGTAAATTCTAAGGGGGTAGGGCGCTAGCTTGAATGTCATATGACCAAAAAATAAAAACTAACAAGTTAACAACACAAAAAATCTAATTTGGTTGTTTCGTAATTTATTTATCGTTACCGTCATTCAACAAAAATTATAAAGAATAATTCGATCGTTGATAGGATTTCGAGCGCCTTGTAATACCATTGAGTTTATGGTAACCCATTTACGACCTAAATTTATTAGTTACTCGATGGCTAAGAGAGAAATATTGTGCGGACCTGGACTTATCGCTATAAAACCTACCTAGTTGTGTTTCAGTTTTTTTTAATTCAGAAAAAAGAAAAGATGACGATAATCGCATTCATTAAATACATGCCCGTAAACGTCGCCGTATTCTGCATACAGGAGTGGTCAATCTTTAAAACTGACCTGCCTATACCTTCTGATTAAATGTTGGCATAACTGTGCCACTGTGTGTGCAGCCCTTTGATATTCTGTATTGATTCTTAAAATTTTCCGAAACAAAAAAAAATTAAAACCACGTAAAGGGAAGGTATACTGTAGAGATTTCACATGGTAGGTATGCGTAAATAATGCTACGCAAATAATTTACGCATACCATGACACCTCCATCATGGTTTCAGATACGTTAGGGCACGTTTGAAAGACATTTTTGTTCTAAAAATATAACATCTTTATATTCGTAAAGGCTGTAACAAATAGAAACATAAAAGAGGTAACCTTGTACAGTCGAGGACAAATATATCTTTACAATGAGTGTTACAAAAATTTGTAATTAAGGTTTATTACTGCTGTGTTATACCTTTAGGTGAGTACATTATAAAACACTACTCTCCCGCCCCCCCTACCTTCGGCGTCACCCCCTCCCCCCTTGAAAAGTGTCCCATTTTACAGATTTTCTCAATTTTCAGGAAAACGATAAAAGGTAAGATAAAATGGTCAAAGACTAAATTATTTATTAATAAATCTCCTACAAACAAGTACTACATTCATTTTGATACGAGTTATAGTTTTCAAGCTACGGTGCGCCAAAGTTTACTAGCATCGCAACCACTTATTGCATGCAGAAAGAGGATTGATTCCCTGCAGTTTTCGACTACATCTCCACCAATTAAGCTTCGAGTGCTGTAAAGTCTCTTTTTTACAGTCCCTTGACCCTCTTTCAGCATGAAAATGTTCTTGGATAGTGGAGCAAGACCCAGTAATAGGACCAATAGGTCGATATCTTGCCCAACCACTACGACATTTTGGTTCCTTTCGGCTTCTTGTTCCTGATGTGGCTTCTTGTTGCTAAGTTATACTACATCAGCGTTCTACGGGAAAGGAAAGGTTCAGTCTATTCTGCTAAGTAAAAAAATCGACTTACAAGGTACGATAAACGTTTTCAATAGCCCGAATGCCTCATACGAGCAAGTAGCAGAAGAAGGAGAAAAATATATTCTGGCTTTGTATGGAGCTAAGCTAACCGAAAAAAGTCTTGACGAATTACGATACGTCCACTTCAACAAATACGTTGGTCTGACGAACAATACGGTGATATTATCAAAGTTACCACCTTCTTCAGCTGCAGCTCGTCAGCATTCAATGCGTACTTTCCACCCAATTTCAATTATGGTGAGGAAACGCATTGAACCCAGAGAACTGGGGCTGGAAAAAGAATAATAACTTTTTATCACTAATATATACAACAAAGTCACCAGCTCCACAGTCGATACTAAAAATAGTGTCATGTAGCTGCAAGAAAGGCTGCGGAAAAAGATGTGGATGTGTCAAAGCTGGATTGCGTTGCTCCACCATGTGCAAATATTGTCAGGGCCTTAGTTGCTTCAACAAAACTCTAGAAGATAATGATGACGACACTGATCTGCTTTAGATAATAAGTATAATAATACTTAAACGCATTTCTTGTGTTACTTTTTAAACATTATTAATTAATAGACATTATTGTTTCCCGAGTATTAAATGTTTCATTTTTGTTAATGGTACATTTTTAGTAAACTTTGGCGCACCATAGCTTGAAAACGGCTACAAATATAATGACCACCAAAAAATACTTTGGTACCCTAAATAAAAAAATCATGCTTACCAAAAAAAATTACTGAACACCAAAAAAATAAGGCCTAAAAATACAAAAGTACCACCATTTTAATTACGACTGCACTTCAAATTGTATTCAAATACCAAATATATTGAATGATCACCAAAAATAATTAATGATCACCAAATCTTGAAGACCAAATTAATGCGATATTTTCACCTAAATAAACCACTATAATTACCAAAAAATGTATACATATTACCAAATAAAGTAAACTGATGCCAAAATTACTAGCCCCTCCCGCTCAACCCCCCGTTTGCCCGCACCGCATATCTACCTAACCTAATCTACTTTTCTAGTAGCATTTAGTTATGCTACTAGAAAAGTAAGTTAAACTGCTATCAGTTAAGTGGGTTAGGTTAGGTTAGCACTGCGACCCTTACAGAAACGAAATGGTACTAGAAAAGTAGGTTAGGTTAAGTTTCTACTGCTACCCATACAGATATGAAATGCTACTAGAAAAGTGGGTTAGGTTAGGTTTGAACTGCGACCCTTACAGAAAAGAAATGCTACTAGAAAAGTGGGTTAGGTTAGGTTTGAACTGCGACCCATACAGAAACAAAATGCTACTAGAAAAGTGGGTTAGGTTAGGTTAGAACTGCGACTGTTACAGAAATAAAATGCTACCAGAAAAAGGTGACGAAGTGGATTAATTAATTTAATAGGATAACGATATATTAAATATTTGCACATTTTTAATTAAAATGTGGTTACAATTTTTGTGATCATTTACTATTTTTGCGTTTACAATGATTATTTTGGAGTCATTTGCTTTAGTAGGATAGCAAGATTTAAAAATTTACATTAAAATGGAGTTCTAATTTTGGTGGTCAGTTACTATTTTTGGGTTTACAATGATTATTTTGTTGTCATTTTCTTTAATAGGATAGCAAGATGTATAAATTTGGTTATCATTTCACATTAAAATGGGGTTTGAAATTTGGTAATCATTGACTATTTTTGGGTTAATAATGATTAGTTTGGTGTCATTTCCTTTAAAAGGATAGTAAAATGTAATAAAATTGGTTATCATTTCACATTAAAATGGTGTTATAATTTTGGTGATCATTCATGATTTTAGGGTGGTAAAATAGATTTTTTTGGTATTAAATTTTACTAAATCTGGTGATCAGTTAAATAGCAGCCCTTGAAAACTATAACTCGTATCAAAATGAATGTAAGTACTTATTTGTAAAAATAATACCAATGAGTTTTTTGGAACTTATGTACGATATTATATTTACCAGTCGCTTTTCGGTGAAGGAAAACATCGTTAAGAAACCGGACTAATCCTAATAAGGCCTAGTTTCCCCTTTGGGTTGGAAGATAAGATGGCAGTCACTTTCGTAAAAATTAGTGCCTACGCCAATTCTTGGTATTAGTTGCCAAGCGGAACCCAGGCTCCCATGAGCCGTGGTTAAAAATGTCTGATAATGGTTGATATACTTATTGTTTCCCGAGTATAAAATGTTACATTTTTGTCAATGGCAGATTTTTAGTAAACTTTGACGCACCATAGCTTGAAAACGATAACTCGTATCAAAATGTATTTGACCATTTTATCTTAGCTTGTATCGTTTTCCTGAAAATTGAGAAAATATGTAAAATGGGACACTTTTCAAGGGGGAGGGGGTGACGCCGAAGGTGGGGGAGGGGAGAGTAGTGTTTTATAATGTACTCACCTAAAGGTGCTAAACACAGCATCAATAAACCTTAAATACAATTAAATTTTGCCGTGTTGCCCATACATTGAAATCTAGAATGAATCCATTAAAATATCTTTACATTTTAAATAAGTTTAGGTACACACAGCGTGGCAAAACATGCTTACAAGGCACATACCAGTTTTTTTCTTTTCACTTACCTAAATTAATGCACCAAAGTTATATGTATATACAATTTCCACCGAAAAAATAACATATAGGTACACATTGTGACAAATATATGTTTACATTGAACGTTACAGAAAATAATATTTCCAGTCAATGTGCCATAAATATGTTTACAATACCAGTGTCACTTGAAACTTAACGTTAAAGTGTAACGTTGATTCAAACCACCGTTTTTATTTTAAAATATATTTTTCACAATGTATGATAACTTTTCTGTTGACACGTTGTAAGGGTGTTTTGATACGCCGTGTGTAAACTTATTTAAATGTAAAGATATTTTTGTAACACTCAGTTGGAAAGATATCTTTGACCTCGACTGTACATTGGTAAAACCGAAAGCGCCAGTTGGCAAATACATATGTCGTTTTGGCAAGACGCGGCCCTGATCAAAAGTCTCTATCGGTGCTACCACTCTTTCCGAGACCAAAAAGAAATACAAAATGGGCATGAAATTAAATTCTTTGACTTGTACAACATAGTGATTACGATTTTATGAAGCACTTGGGTATTCATCTATTTTGATACAACTTTTTTTGTTAGTACAGGAGACAGAATTTATAAATAGGTAAATTTATAAATGGTTGAGTCGGTAATGTCAATATTTACAAAGTTGCAAGAAACAGAGAAATAAATAAAAATATGTAAATCATATAATGCATAATTGAAGAATATTTGCTAAAGGCACTCAGCGTGAGTGTAATTAAATTATTATTTATTATAAAAAATAAACTTGATTCACAACAACCTGACCATCCTTAACCATTAAATAAATAAAAATAAAAATGTTATTAGTAATGCTAGCTGTTGTAGCCTGTATTAGTTTTGTACTTTATGCCCAGTTTTATTTGGCTACTGGACTGTTAATAAGTTATGTTTAAACGCTAACAATTCCGTACGGGTGCCAATTTCGGTGCGTCCTTTTCATATCCATATACGAGTGATGAGTGTGAGCGGAACGTACTGAGGCTGTAATTAAATTGTATAAAAAACAGAGTATGCGTCAAGAAAAACTTACGGAAACAAAAAACTTCTTTGGCGTTTTTACATGTTTTTATGGGTTTCCCCAGACACGGTAATTGTTTTGATACCCATGCGGCGAGTCTTACTTACCCATGACGGTAATTGTAAGTAATCGAGTTTTTAGAACACAAAAGAGGTACAACTTATAAGTGGTCACATAGTTACTAAAATTTAAGAAAAAAATGGTTGGAAATATTATAATTTCCAAAGGCCTTCCTTTCCTTTTGTACACTGATAAGTGCGGATCACGAGGGCGGCACCTAGTGGTGGTGGTGGGGTTGATTTTCACCATTGGGTGAAAGTTAAGGGGCGCTTATCTGGATTTTAGGCACTCATCAAAGTCTAGCGCGTGGCTCACTCCGCGATTTCGTCGCTTTGCTACAGGTAGCTAAAAGTACATCCGTTCCGCCCCAATTTTGGGGAAAGCCATAAGCCGCGCGTGGCGCTGTCGCCACCTAGCGGCCATATCTGTGCTGATCGTAACAGACGCGTTTTGTTAGAGAGTGAGTCTTCTGTACCTAGTACTATTATTTATTCTGTGGTCTAGCCTGAAGAAAATTCGAAAAAAAAAGTTTGTAGTGTACTTTATAATTTTAAATCAATATTTGCATGTTTTGTAAATGGCTCAGAAGTTTATAGGATCAAGGAAGTTTTTTGGTCACACAGAAAAGAACCGAGAAGATATTGCGTGCTGTGAAAATGATCTACCTACTAAGTTTCCAGTAGACAGGCATTATAATAATTGCAAATCCAAGCCAGAGACATGATGCTGCACACCATTAGGTACGGTTGGGTGATCGAAATAATGTCATATATCACATAATTCTCAAGGTGGATCTTACATCTTTGTCGCAGAGGTGTCCTATTCATTAATTACGTATAAGTAAGCATGAAAAACACTCCTTTTCGGCACTCACAGATTGTTAGCTAAAATGTTGTTGTGTCCCTTAGAGGATATAACCAACGGAGACGCCATGTCTAAAATTTTCGGTACAAAATAGTCTGCCGTTTTTTGCGGGGGAGGGGCACATCAAATGTATAGGTACGTCATGTCAGATAAACGTCAGTCCATACATATGGTTGACATGTGGTTGACGATTGGCCGCCTATTTTCAACCGACGAAAAAAACGGAGGAGGTTCTCAAGTCGACGCGTATTTTTTTTTTTTTTTTTTTTTATGTATGACCAGGCATAACTTTTTACAGAGATGTTCGATTTTGATAATTATTTTTTTATTGGAAAGGGTATACCCCGAAGTTGGTCCCATATAAATTTGGAAAAGAAAATCCAACCTTAAGGGTAGGAAAATAGGGGATGATTGATTTTTTCACTCACCGATTGTAACGTATGACCACGCATAACCTTTTACAGAGTAGTCGTAATAATAATAAAAATTTGGAAAAAAATCCTACCCTAAGGGTGGGAAAATAGGGGTAATTTATTTATATTACAGAACAAAATAATTGTTAAAGTAGAATTATTAATATAACAGTTAATAGCTAAAGCAAGGTAGGTAGCTATTTTAAAAGTAATCAAAAATTAAGCATGTAATAATTTGTATAAATTATAGCCACAGAAAATTATAAAATAAAAACTTTTTAACAAAAAAAATAACCGCCGAAAAAAAACTAAAAGGAAATAAAAAAACCGGCACTAACACGAAACGAGTCGACCAACAAAAACAATAGCACACTGAAAAGAAAAAAATAATTATTTTGTCTTCAATAACGCAAGTGAATACCTATGAACTATGTATATACATACTTCTGAAATCAATCACACAAATCTGCGTATTTATATATTTACAATCTGTTATTTTTGGAGTCGGTGCAGGTGCTTCACTAAGGTGCTCAAGTTTGTTTGAGGCTGGCACCGACTCCAAAAATAACAGATTGTAAATATATAAATACGCAGATTTGTGTGATTGATTTCAGAAGTATGTATATACATAGTTCATAGGTATTCACTTGCGTTATTGAAGACAAAATAATTATTTTTTTCTTTTCAGTGTGCTATTGTTTTTGTTGGTCGACTCGTTTCGTGTTAGTGCCGGTTTTTTTATTTCCTTTTAGTTTTTTTTCGGCGGTTATTTTTTTTGTTAAAAAGTTTTTCGACAGAGGGGAACGCCTGTTAATGGCGGCTCCATTGTTAATTACTCCGAGTTGTGTCCTGATGTTTTCGCGTTTTTTTATGACATTATAACTGACATCAAAAATAAACAGGCTTTGACGGAGTTTGTGTATAGGGACCTGACATAATGCTTCCCGCCAATGAATACGGGGCTTCTGTGCTGCCGTCTACAGTTCGTGCACGCTCCCTTATAGGCCCCGTGCATGAACTATAGGGGGCAGCATAGGAGCCGTCAGATTTTTGGCGCTAGGCGTAAATGTGTCGTTTATGCTTCCGATGTAGTCCACAAGATGGCAAAACCTACTATGCACAAGGAAACGTACCGACGAGATGTCAGACCCTCCAACGCGCACGGTCCCTATTATGCTCTGGCAGAAATCAATGTTATTAACCAAAACTAAAACTAAAACCTTTTTTGAAATGAATTAAAGTTGCTCCAGTGTCAAATAATTTCAGTCAGATGTCATTAAGTATGACACATTTGTAAAGGTACTGGATTAGTTTTGTATTACTTTTATTTTAATATTTCGACACTAATACGTTTATAAAATGAAATTCATGAAGTCTGTTGAAGTGAATAATAAGAAAGCAACATTATTTGTTATTGGTATGTTTAATACTTAACAAATGCAAATAAGTTTATTTTGCATGAAATATGGTACAAAAGATGATCAGACAATATTATACATAAAACATACCTATATAGGTTGGTAGGCTTAAGATTTACGACATGTGAAAAAGGTATATCAAAAATACAAAAATATATTGTACCATTGAACGTAATAAATAATTCTCTTTATCATCTTACCTATTTGCATGACGTGTAAAACATCAAGTATCTGCGTTTTTCTATGGCAGGTTTTTCCGCAATAGATGATGCAAAATCCACGAAGTTTAACATGATAATTGAATTGATAAAGTACCTACATTCTTTGAAGATAATAACTGTGCCTCACAAAAAATCACATTCTTGGTTTTCCGTTTTCCGTAGGTAGATTTTAAATATAAGGGCACAGTAAGGGCCAATGGCTGTTATGTTCTTGAGTTGACCAATTTCAAAATATGTAACTTCAAAATAACAAGGTAGGTAGGTAGGTAGGTAGTTAGCTAAGCTCGGCTTACCGACAGGTGTCGCAAAAAGGACGGTTGGCTGTGTAGAGAAGGGTGTTATTGCCTACACTTATGTATGATGGTAAATGGCGCAGGTTGTGTAGGTACCTACTATATTTTATAAGTTGCGATTTCTGCCATGCGCAATTTTAACTAGGTAATTTATTCGACTAACCATTCGCATATTTTCCCATTATATTTATTTTTCAGTAGCTCATTTTCCTCAAAGGTTTTCTAACCTATCATCTTTTAAAGCAAAAGCGTTATTCTTAAAGCAGTTTTGTTCAACAGGGGTAGTGCCCGTGCGGTTTAACGTATGGGTAATGCTGTTCACGAGCTGCTGGGTGGCTTACATGCTGAGGGTCAACATGAGCCTCAACATCATCGCAATGGTGCCACAAGTCGAGAGCAATACCACGTAAGTTAAAACCAATAAAGCAGTGTATTTCAAACTGTGGGCTTAAATCAATACACAAGCGAAACATTTTTTTTGTACTAAGGGGGTTCGCGTCATGAAAAAGTTTGAAAAACACTGCAGTAAAGCTTTCAATCAAATGGGTCAAACCCTTAGGCCTCGTTCGCACGAGCGCTTTTACAACGCGCGTTAAAAAAGCGTTTGTAAATAAATGGATACCAATGACGGTGGCGCTTTTTTTTCTTAATACTTATTTCTTACCCGTGGGATACCTTATTGGTCATACTAGTATGAAAAACCTTAGCTCCTCAAAATTGAGGTGAATAAGGTAGATATTTATCATAATTACTGGTATTTAGTTAACGCTACAAGGTGTGATGTGATTCTACACCCGTATGAACGAACAATTTGTATAATAAATTATCATGTTCACTTGCCCGCATAGCATATGCTTAATTAACTATATGTATGATACAGTTCATAACGCCTTCCTACGTATGTACCTAACACGCTTAGATGCGAGACGTGGTAAGGGGTCATCCATTAATTACATCACACGTTTAGGGGGAGGGAGGGGGTCAAGAAAATGTGACATATTGTGACAAGGGGGAGGGGGGAGTCACAAACTTTATGACGTCACTTTTAACTTCATCAGTAACCGAAAATTAATTTAAATTATTTTATTCGCTATACAGTTAAATAATAAGTTTTTGAAACGATAATCGTTTTTATTACTTTAATTTTATTTCTTAATCAGTGTTGGGTTATAAAATCACTAATATTTCTTTTGTCAAAAATATTTTGATAAAATATTAAATAAATAATTGCCGATTTCGTTGAAGAAATGTGACGTCACACCAATGTGACGTAATTAATGGATGACCCCTAAACGTCATTATCAAACAAAAAAACCGGCCAAGAGCATCTTGGGCCGGGTGTCATTCTGAATCCCTAACAACGTTTGTCCTAAAGTCACTTGCCCTAACTGGTTTGTCCTAATGGGCACATGCCCTAACGATCAATTGTCATAACGATTATTTTCCATAATGTAATGGTTAGCCTAAGACTCATTTGCCCTAAGCATTTGTACCATAACTATCAAGATCCCTAATGTTTTTTACCATATTCTTCGAAATCCCTAACAATGTTTGGCATAAAATAACATGTTCTAACTGTTTTGACCTAATGGCTATTACCCTAATGATCAATCGTCATAACAGTTACTTTTCCTATTGATCAATTATCATAACAATTACTTTCCATAATGAATGGTAACGAACTGTTGCCACAAAAGTGGGTTAGGTTAGGTTAGAACTGTGACCCTCGCAAAATCGAACTGCTGCCACAAAAGTGGGTTAGGTTAGGTTAGAACTGCGACCATTGTAAAAACGAAATGTTGCCACAAAAGTGGGTTAGGTTAGGTTAGAACTGTGATCCTCGCAAAAACGAACTGCTGTCACAAAAGTGGGTTAGGTTAGGTTAGAACTGCGACCATTGTAAAAACTAAACGCAATAGGGAAATCAAAATTAGGGCATACGAGTGTTAGGTCAAGCAACGATAGGCTAAGTGAAATTAGGTAACATGATGGTTAGGATATATAATTTTTAGGCCTAACAATAATTAGGCAAAAAAATAATTATGCTACATAACATTAGGATAAATACTCAATATGGAAAGTGTCATTAGGGAAAAAGATATTAGGACAAAAAAAAATCGCCCATTCGATAATAGGGAAACCAAAATTAGGGAATACGCGCGTTAGGACATCTGATCATTATGACAAACAATATTAGGGAATGCAAAGATAGGAGAAAAGATTTTAGGGATTCAGATATAGATCCTCTTGGGCCATGCTCAGTAGTCCGTAAGTTACTGGTCCGTCACAATAGACTGCCTTGAACGGGGGGTTGTAGTAAGTATCTATGTATGTAACAAGCAGAAGGGAGTACCTTCGCAGGGTTTTGTACATCTTTTTATTTTACTAAGAAGAGAAGGGAAGTCTTTTTGCGATTAGGTACGCAAAAACGGCTTCACTGATCATGTCCGCTATAGTTTTCATTATACATATATGTAAGTATACTTAGTTATTATGCTTGAGATCAGTAGCAGCAGTGGGATGTATATCGGCTAAATTATTCTTATAATTTTATTTCTTTCTATTAAATTTTTTTATAAACGGATTTTTTTACATTCTCAGGTCACATTCTCAGTGTAACGCTAAAGATGATCCAATAAGGAACGAAACTTTGAGGCACGCTGACATTGCCGACGTTAGGCAGGCTCCGAGACAGGTAAAATACCGTCATTATTTTATCTCTGTCCAATATATACCTATACCTGCTTTAGCATTTTTCAAGTCGTCTTTTAGTCCTTTTTTTCAAGACTTGTTATGTGTTCAAAATGAATTAAGTTTTTTTACAATGATGTCATGTGAAGTCATGTCTTTTTAAGGTAAAGTTTTAAGTTTTTTGGTACGAGTATAAACGGGTCCACTTAAAAAAAAATCACTTCGCATTAAGTGTTAACTATTATAGTTCAATATGTTCTCTATGGTTCTCGCGATACAGGCCAAGTCTAGTGCGGCATGAAAAATATTTATTCTGTTGAAAATAAATGTATTTCTATTTCTATGTCGACTCATCATATAGGTACATCATACCTATCTAAAGTATCTAATGTAGCTCATACAATACAAGTTATATAATGCAATAAATAAATAGTAACAATACATCGTTAAGAAGATAAAGGAACCAGTATAATTGTGTTACATTTATTAGGTGTTAATATGTAATGTTACCATAATCTTGTTACATCTCGTAATATTATATTTTCAAAGGGTTATCGGTGCAGCACTTACAATATTGTGTGATTTAAATAATGGAGATTACTAAGTGTTAAGACCAATCGGTAACCCATATTACCCACTTGCGGTTTGTATTGCTAAAAGAACAATAGGTACTTATTTAGTCACACTTTCAGTAAGTAAAATTTTCACGTAAACATTGATGACTCAAAACATTCTTCCAAACGTATAAATACCTAATCTGGCGTTGGAATTTAATTTAAAGACTAATAAAACGAGTTTCCATAATCGGCTTATCGAATCCACATACTTTTTAATATATTTTTATTTATTGTTGTATTGAAATAGGTAATATCGCTGGAAGTTTTTAGTTTTACAATTAAGTTTAATCGTTAAACCATGAAAGATGTTATTTGCTCGTAAATTTCGTTTAATATTATTATAAAAAGCTTAAGTTAAAAGTAGCCCATTAAAAAGGTGTATAACCAGAATAATTTATAATTAGAGGTGTGATGTAGAGACGAGTTAGTCATGCATGCACCCAAAGTATAAGGTAAAGGGCCCCAAGTTCGTGTTAGGACGTTATTTCGTTAGTTTTGTTTCTGGCGCAAATAATAAGGAATTCAAATATATTTTAATCAAATTATACATATGAAAAAAATCTGTATTATTTAATTTCTTCAATAAAATAATAACCAATATTTTAGTGATTAAACTGAGAATAATACGACGGTCGAAACTGTCAGACGGCCGCGAACAGCTGTGTTGTATGCGTGCACTTTTTTTAGGCGTAAGGTGCGCGCTCTCACTTGTTAAGCTTAGGAAGGAAAAGCTGTTTCCATTCGAATAAAAGTTTTTGGGGGTGTTTCTGTGGGTTCCTTAATAATTGATTTGACAAGAAAAAAGATTGAACATATGCATAGAAATACCATAAAGTTGCAATAAATCGACTCACGAAATAGCGGTCATTTTATTTTTCGTGTGTCTCCTATTTCGTGCCACTAACGAATCAAGGATTTTCTAGAAACATTTTGAGTGCTTGTTTTTAAATAAAACAACGAAGATAATTCAAAAAAGTAAATTAGTAAACAATTAATGTATTTCATGAAGTTTCGTATGAGCGAAATTCGGTATATGTTTTTTTCACTAGAATTCTCATAAAACGAGTTTTTTGAATATGACCCGAGTTTAAATGTTTAAGGTATATTTCACGTATATTCTCATACTAACTACTAGCACAATTTTATTAATATTGCAATTTATTTGATTTATTTTTGTGTATGTTTATATTTAACGTATTAAGATAGTTAAAAAAATTTTTTAGTAAATTTTTTTTTTTTTAAATATAGTTTTGGTTTTAATCAAGTATTAAAGTACCCATATGGTTTACGAAGTCTTAATTCAATCATTAAAGTCGACGAGCACAAAAAACTTTAAGCTAGCTCTCAATTTAACATTTTTTTTTAAATATTATTTTTAATTTGACCTTACAATTACTCGTAAGTAGGTAAGACCGTTAAATATTTAAAATGATTATCAGCAAATTATCACTAATTACTCTAAGAAAACTTTATTCCGAAACAGGGGACACGAATTCACGAACTTAGGAGCTGAGCAAAATTTGTATCACGAAATGGCAGCCAAATAAGAGGTTCACGAAAAAATTCATATAAAAAAAGTTTCAACTAAAACCCTATAGTTTATACATTAAATTATTAACAAAGAACTAATATATATAACTCACTCAAAAGCTTTCAAGGTATTGATATGCTTAGTAATATTTAAAAAAATATATACAAACTCTCAAGAGCCTTAACCTGCCGAAACAGGGGCCCTTTACCTTATTTCCACTTAATATGGGTGTCTCTCTTGTTTTGCTCGTTTTCCCATAACTTATTTAATATTTTAGATACCTGGCGCGGGGTCTTTCGACTGGAGCCCTGAGCAACAAGCCCTGATCCTCGGCTCGTACTTCTGGTGCTATCCCGTGACGTCATTAGTGGGCGGCATGGCGGCGGAGCGCTGGGGCCCGCGCTACGTCGTGCTGATAATGTCACTGCTGAGCGGACTGTTGACCATTATAAGTCCCGCTGCGGCCCGCCTGCATTATGTCGCTATTGTCGTTGTGCGGTTTTTACTCGGCATTGCTGGCGTAAGTACTACCTCTTCTCGTAATTGTACTCGTAGCCGCAGTATAAGACAGCAAATGTTGATTTACTTTTTCTTGTTGTTTATTTGTCCCGTTCCGTTGGGCAGGAGACAACACTACAGTTTGTTAAAAAATGTAACTCATACTACTGACATGCGCACTAAATGGCTCATCCCATATTGGAATAGGAAAAACAGGGGCTTTTAAGGGTGACCCAGGAGACATCATCATTGCAAGAAAATGTTGAAACGTTATTGTTGGGAAAGCAGTCCCGATCTACCCTAAAATAGATCGCAAAAAGAAGAAGAATACCTATTACTTGTTGTTAGGACGTAATATTTCTACATCACTTATAACATTTTACCGTTACAGGGATTCATCTACCCGGCGCTCCACGCTTTAATCGCAAGATGGGCGCCACCAACAGAAAAGGGAAAATTCGTCAGCGCAATGATGGGAGGAACCATGGGTACTGTGATGACTTGGTCTGTCACGGGTCCTTTAGTGGAGAAATTCGGGTGGGCCTCAGCTTTCTACGTTCCAGGCGTGTTGACTTTGATCTGGTGTGCAGTGTGGTGGTATATTGTGGCCGATTCACCGGCAGAACATCCGAGAATCAGTGATAAAGAAAGAAAGTACATTCAGGATGCTTTGGGAGACAAAGTCAAGAAATCAAAGGTGAGACAGATACACTATAGTCTATAACTACCAAAAAAACCCCAGAAAATCATGGCTTAATAATATAGTATGCATGTATTGCTATTTTAGTACAGATAAATTCATCGGAGTGGTTTAAGTTAATCGATTAAATTCATGACTAGAAATTAACTAGTTTAAGGGCACTGGCACATATTATGATTTTTAATTTTATTTTAATAACTTAGCGTAGAGAACTGCCATTTATGATATTCAGAAAGTCACTTAATTTTCTAGTATCTACTGTTGTGATGGGCATGAGGCACGATGATAGCGTTTAAGTAATAACTAATGAACGATTTAACCCTCGCGCTTATTAAAACCGCATTTTACGTGACGTCTTGCATTGACCGACTTACATTATCGAACCTTCAAAGAAATGTACCTACAAGTAAAAGAAATTGCAGCATAAATCGAGGTCATTCGATAAGTTTTATTATCTTACGTGAGACATCTTTTTTTGGAGATGTTCCAAAATGTGTTGTAATATTAACTAATAAATTTCATTTTCAGGGTCTCCCGCCGTTCAAGAGTATTTTGACATCATTTCCTTTCCTGGCCATGGTTATATTGCACTACGGAAATCTCTGGGGCTTGTATTTTATAATGACCGTGGGGCCAAAGTTCGTGTCAAGCGTGCTAGGCTTCCAGCTCTCAGCCGCCGGTGTCATATCAGCCTTGCCGTATTTGGCCAGATTATTCTTATCTGCGATATTTGGAGTGCTAGGGGACTGCATTTTGACGAGAAATCTTATGACGACGACCCGGATTAGGAAATTCTTTTGTTTGTTCTCGCACATAATCCCTGGGGTGTTTTTGATATTGCTGGTGTACGCGGGGTGCTCGACGGCATTATCCGTTGCCTTGATTACTCTGTCGATGGGGGCCAACGGCGCGGCTACGCTCACCAACCTTCAGAATCACCAGGACCTCGCACCGAATTACGCCGGGAGCTTGTATGGCATTGCAAATGCCATTGGAAGCACTGCTGGGTTCTTCACCCCGATGATTACAGCCTACTTTACAAGGAATGGGGTAAGATCACTACATCAATGTTTCATGTCTAAATTGAATATTCTTATAATTTGTTTTCTTGATTAATTGCCATCACCATCAGAACACGTCTACCTAATAATAGAGTTTTTTTCCTATTTAAAAGCATTTTGATCTGCCAAACTGAATGGCTCAAAGTAGAAACCTTCAATTTAATTCTAAGATCTATGTTTAATCAATCTCGTTACTTCATAATTACTAATAAAAACAGAGTAAGTACTTATGTATAGGTAATATGATACATTAGGTACCTACTTGTGAAAAATATATGTATTTTTATATTAGGTGTCATGAAAGAGTTATTGATGGTAGAAAAGATGTACATTCCGCCATTTGTACAATTTTATGTGCAATAAAGTTTAAATAAATAAAGTCTGAATAAAATTCGCACTCCATTTTGGGTATAATGAAGTGAAATAATTATATTGATTCTTGTTTGGTCTTATTTCAGAATGGCTTTGAGCAGTGGCGGCCAGTATTTTTCGTCGGAGCCTCGGTGTACATAGTGTCAGCCATCTTCTTTATATTCTTTGGAACTGGAGAGACTCAGGAGTGGAACTTTCCTAAAGAGAAGGATGAGCAGTCAGATGGCAAATCAAAGAAGATCGATCTCAAAGATGCGAAAGACACTCCACTTAGTGTAATTAGTACCTAGTAATTTTTAGAAAAAAATGTTTATCAAATTTAGCTTTATTTATAGGACTTTTAAATATGATAATGGTATGATCTGAGTATCAAATAGTATTTCATGAATCGACTTTAATCATAAGGTTAGGTATCAGTTAGTAATGTTTCATTTATGATGCCTTTGAATCATGAAGAAGTTCAGCCATAATTTGCCATTTGACTTGTTTTCACTAAAAGTGGATAACCTTGGAATTTGTTATTAACACTTTTACTGTCCATGCATTACATGACATACACCGTCTAACTAGTTCTGTCACGTCCAAGTGACATCAGAAATGGATGGCTCTATACATTTGTGCATTACCTGTAATGCACGGACGTATCGGTCCATGTCAGTAGTGAAGGCGAGGGACAGTTAAAGTGTTAAACACTGTCGATTATTTCCTACTAAAGTAGCTAAACCCATTATTGAGTAACATATTTATTTATATAATGGAAGATTAGCAGCAGTATACTATTAAATGGCATTTATAGACAAGTAAAATACAAATTCTGCATATTACTTGTACTTGTAGTTTGTATTTAGATTTAGAACTGTATTTTACTTAGGTACTTACTGTAGAAGTTTATAAAAGATTGAATGTATAAATGATGTATCATGTTGATAGTATTTGACAAATAATAATTTATTCATATACGAGTATAAAATTTAACAGACTGTGATTGTATTTATTTTATATTTTACCAAATCGTGACCAAATGGAATGTGATGTAGTTTTAGGTTTATTTAGTACCGATTGGACATTCCCGTGGCTCGTGCCTCAAATCTCAGCACTTTAATCCATATAAATTTTAGGCAACTGCGAAATTTTCTACGCTTTGCTTACGCTCAAAACGTAATCGACAATAGAAAAATAAACGGTTGCAAGTTATTTTCTATCTGATAAGTAGATAATCTCTGTAATGTAAAATTGTTGTAAAATCTTAATTAACTTTTGTATCGATGTAAGATAACAGTCGCTGGTGCAGATGCTAAGAATTCCCTGTTTAGATTATTGTAAGTAACCCAGCGATAATAAAAAAAATGCTGTGGCTGCAATAGCATTTTTTTAACTATATTTTTCTCTCTAGTGTGATCGTTTTATATCAAGCAAATTACTGTAAGAGCTTGACATTCCTCTGTTATTACTCGTAGACTAAAAATGTGTGAAATGTTTTAGGTGATACAAGATTATATATGGACTCGACTGTACCGACGTACTGTTCAGGTGTTCAATTTGATACAATGTATGGAGACCAAGATTTATGTAACGTGATTTCAGAGTTACTGTACCTATATAGTAAATTTAGAAATGAGTCAAATCTTGTATCACCTATAAAATGACACCCAGTATTATTCGTTCCGATTTGATTTAAGTAGTTCAATGCTATTTATTAATACGAAATCTTTTACAGCAATAGGTATTTACGTTATTGTTAAAGCTGTTACACCTGCGAGTGCACATATATTATCAATGTAAGTGGACGATTTACAGTTCAATACAAGACACGTGTATGGCATCATTCGGCACGTCTATGTATTAATATTCCATTGTTGCGGATGTTACCTAAGATGTTACGTTATGTGACGTTAACGTCTGCTGTGGTGACCGTTTTGTAAACCGTTTTAGTTAAAATTTAATGTGACAAAATAATTTGACGTAACGTAAAATATTTACTGCTTTAAATAAATGCGGAAATAATGATCGTTAATCGGTATTAATAAGCTTTCTTATTTGTTTTATCTCTATTGATTAAAATTAAAATTTTAATAAACTCGATATGACAAGTATGAGGGGTTTAATTTCATAAACAGGTATACCTATCCTGAAATCACTTTAATATTTTTAATAATAGTAAAAATCAAGTGGAGTGAAGGTATGTCATAGACTACGGAAACTTGTAGGGTTCCAAGACATAAGACGGAACCATTAAAAACCTGCGTGTTTTTTTTGTCCTTAATAGGTATGTGGTTAAAATACCTATGTCAAGTTGTTCGCCTTCTCCCTGTATTATGTATAAAAACCCACTTTGCCCATAATAGACACGTGAGACTCATCTATGTGGCCATGCCCGAGTGGATTCAGGATGTTTATTTTAATATTTTGATAGTCCTTTGGCAATGTTCAATTTTAAAATCCGTGCTCTAGTAAGTTGTACGATGGATTTACGTGGTCAAGGAGACGATACTTTCCAAATATTTAATTGATAGTTTAGTGTTTATTCATGATTGGGATAATCTCATTAATGACGTCGCCGACTACCAACTATAATTGAAATAATGATGATTCAGTCTTCGGTCTGCCTATTGACTAATAGGCTAGTTTACAAAACTAATAATCACAAAATATCTAAGATGCAATTTTAAGTTTTATTTGTCTACAGGTGGGAATCATGATATTTCTAGGTTATTTTCTACTTTACATTGTACGATATAATATTTGTGTCCATATTGTGGATATGACCAAACTGAAGACAAGACAACTCAAATTCAAACCAGAAAATGATACAACTATATTTACTAGATTTGGCAGCGTCAGAAAAATTGTAAGTTACTAACTATTTAATGCTGAATATAAAATATTCTTATTGTTAGTCCAAAAACTTCGTTTGTAGGTAGCTACTTGTCTAAGGGTCACTTGCACCATTCACTAACCCGGGGTTAACCGGTTAAACCTGTAGTTACCATGGTTACCAGTCCAATTTGACACTGGGTTAACGGTTTAACCGGTTAACCCCGAGTTAGTGGGATGGTGCAAGTGGCGCTTACAAGAGCGGACGAGGTGCATAAAATATATGAACACACCTCTATTGTCAAGGCGCTAGAGAGTGCGTGTTTAGATATTTTGAGCACCTCGGCCGCTCTGATATATCTGATGCCGACTGTACCTGCCAGAACTTTATACTCAGACTTTATATTCAGTAAGAGTGAAAACAAAACCTTTGTTAGTCACAGCGTAGGTATAGGAAATTCTTAGACTGTATTTTGTTTTCTTGACTTTGTTTCTGTCACATTTTCAGAGTTTCATGGACACAATGCATTGGAACGACATGATGTTGGCGCAACTTTTCTCGGCTTATCATATTGGCTATTGTATCTGCTTTCCTATTTTCCATACTATTGGAGACAGGTGATAACTTTTTCCTTGATTAGTTTTTACGTTTCACGACTATGGAAAAGAATAAACATTAGATAAGAATAGTACTCGTACTTACTATTTTTTACAAGGGACCGGTCGTGCACTGTCCCTGAAGGTTTCCTGCTATTTTGACTTGATCTCCTTGTTGGGAGTCTTCCACATCGCGATTACTGGAATTATACATCTAGCGCGACTTCAGGTATGGACTCGCGCGCGAGAACGCAACTCATGCTAGACCGCCTAGTCACCGCTCTAAGATATTTCTGCGCTAATTTTATTTATTTTATTTTCTTTATTTTATTTTCTTCTCTAATAGTTATATTTATATCGCTTCTACGCGTGAAAAGCTCAATGTGTGAAAATGAGATATGATATGAAATTGACTAATAATCCTGATTTTAGATTTATTCGTGTACTTAGGTTGGGTCCAACGTGGATAGTTGGCATCGCGGGGTTTATCTCCGGGGTCTTGAACTGCCTCACGCCAGCTTCTTCTTATTACAACTACTGGTCTTTGTATGTCGTAAGGATAATAACAGGATTCTGTGCGGTTAGTTTATTTACTTAACAATAAGGTAAATTGTGTCGCTTAACTTCAAACTCGGGTGAATCCATTCGACCCTCTCTGACAGATGGATTTACCATGGATTTACCCGAGTTTCAAGTTAAGCGACTCAATTTCTAATTATTAGTAGGTACTTAATTAAAACTTTGAATGACTGAATAAGTAACGAATGTATTACATTTTGAAGACAGGGTGCTATGCAGCCAAGCATGGTGCAGGTGCTAAGGCATTGGGTGCCGCCTATTGAGCGAAATTACTTCATGTGGGCTTACTGTGGTAAGTCTATATGTAAAACGATTGATCAGAATGAATTACGAGTATTCTTAAACCATCAATTTGCAAGGACGGTAGTAACTATAAACCATTACGTGATTTAATACATTCCAATAAAAAAAGTGCGGCCTTTGCCAAGATGATATTCAAATACGTAATCGTGGCTTTTCGTATCGAATTCTCCTTCAAGTACTGCCTTTTCCCGATTCTAAACAGCTATGACCTAACAACCCTGAATTGCAAATGGTGGGTATCCTCCAGTCCTCCAGTAGATACATATGAACATTGATCCCATAGTACAACCCTGCATAAAGTAAATATTCTAGGGATAACAATGGGCACATGTTTCACGTTCCTGGCGTGTGCCGCTATTCACTATTATTCCGCATGGCCGACTGGATTCTACACGTTTGGAGCATTACAAATCTTGTGGTCCTTCGCCTGGGTCTTCACCGTTACGGACAACCCCAGCAAGCATACTTTTATTTCAACGGAGGAGCTCACATATTTGACTAATACTATAGGAACTATATTTACAATAAAGGTACGTTTGTGAAAATACTTTCCTCGACGTGTTGTATTTATAATATACCGGATGTTTGGTAGCTAAGTGCAAAGCTTTGGGTGTGATATCTGAGGTAATTTTGAATAAATTTAACTAATGGTCTCCGAAGTGTGTTTTCGATAGACCTAAAAGAACTGAGCCATACTATCGTCAAATAATGCTAAGTGCGACATTACGATTTAAATTGGCTGCTATAAAAAATAACCATCTAAAACATCCGGTGGCAAAATGATTCAAATACATATTTAATAGCAGTTGGAAATTTCAAATACCTAAGTACCTAGTTATTGGACTAATGGCATCAAATAGCTGTTATTTATGACATCTAAAGTATTTGAATTTCTAAACACTCATTTGCTATTTCGTGAATGCCTATAAGCCTAGGGGGCACCACTGCCACCAGCTAACATAAAAAATGAAACTAGTATACCCAAATTTAAAACCCAGTTAAAAAATATTTATTACAAAAGAACTTTTATTCCACTGCAGATTTTTTTTCGGAAAACTGATAATTCGTATTTTACTTCCATAACTAATTTAATGAACACTATAGTCTCAATGTACTTATATTTCTAATTAATTTGAATGTTTGATGAACTATTAAAGATTTGATTTATTGTATTATTGAAAATTAATTTTTAAATATGATTTGCACCAATTTTTAATGCTGTATGTTGATTTTTTTTATATGCAAGAATGGTATTATGTAAATTATTAGCTATAAGATATAGTTATAAGATTGCTATGCCCTAACAGGGTTCATGTTTGATCCAGAAATAAAATACCTGAACACCTTGTAAAAACAACATGATGATGCAATGAATATACTGAATACTGTTAGATTAATAGTTTTTGGGGTCTGCTGTATTATAATAAGCTCGTAAATGTATCTATATTTATGCTAAAGTTATATTTAAGTGTAAAGTGCCTGCTTTTTTATAGACTACTAATGCACGAACTCCCTGGAATCTGATATTAAAATCGAAAAGTTTCTGGGCTTTATGTTGCCTTAACTTTGGCTACGCCTGGATGATTATATCTTTGTGCCTACACGGAACGATATATTACTCTGAAGTTATACAATACGACATATACAGCGTAAGTATGTTGTTATTAAGATTTTAAAAAGAAAAATAAACCTAGTTCAAATGGGAGTCCGTTTCCCTAAAATATCTATACTTACAGTAGAGTTAGAGAGGGTTTTTACAGGTTACGCATGGGGCACATTTGAGTCGCTTAACTTCAAACTCGGGTAAATCCATCTGTCAGATTATTCGATTTTGGTATTAAGAAAAGGTTAGGGTAGATATTTACTGCGAGGGTCGAATGGATTTACCCGAATTTGAAGTTAAGCGACAGCTTCTCGGTTACG
Organism: Cydia splendana; assembly: GCF_910591565.1. Classification (NCBI taxonomy): domain Eukaryota; kingdom Metazoa; phylum Arthropoda; class Insecta; order Lepidoptera; family Tortricidae; genus Cydia; species Cydia splendana. The sequence continues at coordinate 9,864,101 of NC_085974.1, forward strand.
AAATGTGTCTTAACCTTTCACCTTGTTTTAGAATAGATGCATAGGGTAGACTGGTAGAGGAAAACAATACTTATAGAGTATCTATGGTAAAGACAATTTGGGTGAGACCGTGAAATAGTTAAGGGTAATCTTAAACCTAATTAATAGTAGATTGTACAACAAGGGCATAAAGTGACCCATTTTTACCCGAGGCAAAATAGTAGACGAGGGTAAAAATGGACATTTATGCCCTTGTTGTACACTCTGCTTTTCACTTCGATTGCGAGGAAAATGAAATTATATTTTTCACGGCAATTTACACCACGAAATTGTCGTAAAGCGAAAGAACATAATACATAACCAATTCCCGCCAACTAACTTTTTTTTTTTCAACATGTGATCAGAGTTTCAGACGCTTGGTTTTCTGCCAAGTCAAACATTTCGGAGCATTTTTGAACGATAATCGACTCCTATTTTATGTGATTTACTAAATTTAATGACAGAAAATACGGATTTCTAATAAATTGTAGCAAAAATAAAATAATATAACAAGTTTTGTCATCTACACAATTTTATTGGTCAGTAAAATTGTGCAATATGTTTTAACTGTTTGGCTGTTGAGACCGATTACCTTAGTCTTAGAAGAAAATTTTACTTTTATGCTCTAGAGCATAAAATGCGATTTTATGTCGTCTACGCACGACATAAAGGTGCACTTTTTGAGCATGAGAAGTGAAAATTATATTTCAGGCATCAGCACTGACAGGTCTACCATTTTTCCTACGTTTGGTGCTTGGAGCACTCATCATACATGCTTTTCACTGGTACAAATACAACTCTAATATAAGACGTATAAGGCACATAAGGAAATACTTTATCGTTGTATGTAAGTAGTAAACATTTTGCTTTTTGTATTAAGAGCCCATCAACGTGGGATTTCGTCGATCTAGGAACATAAAAACTAGTTTGATGTATTCAAAAGGTACATAAATACACAATACAGTACGTAGCGGCCCCCTTTTTTCAATATCTTTCGTTAAATTTAAATAATTACGATTATTTAGCTGTGGCGCTAGTGTGCACGTTGATGGGCGCTTAAGTATTGTGATAGCCGACATCCGTAGAGGATATGGCACCTAAAGAAGAAGATTAAGTAAAGTTTGAGTAAGATATTAGTGGCGAATGTGTTCACATTTCTGTTGAAGCTCACGTGATCCCCGGGCTGCTTATAATGTGCACGTGGTTCGTGGTGCAGATCCCCGGGCCTATCCTGCTCACAACGGCAGTGGCCCTCACTGCTGCGGGTACTGATCTCACGTTCGATCTTTGTTACGTAAGAGTTCCGCTGTTTTACGCCCATATTCATATATCTTAGCAAACCTTTGTTAAATTTTATCTAACAATCACAAATGTTAAACAATGATTTATTATAACTCAAGATATGTTATAGGCGTTCCAAAATTGAAGCGCTTACCTTGTGACAAATTGTACAAGTTGCCTTTAGTCGCACCTGGGCAACGCACGAGAAATGTGCACGAGCTAAGAACTCTTCCTACAATTCGGTCATTGTACAAATTCTATGTATATAATTTCCGAGATTACGTGTTTCAATCTTTGCATTTATGCACCTCAATTAAATCAGATAACATTAAACACTTGCTATTTTCTTTTATTTTGCAGGAGCTGTCACCAACATTTGTTAATTCCCTGCATACGGTGATCAAAATGATCGGAAACACCCCGGGCATCATGGTTTCGTATCTAGTTGGTCATGTGGTTACAAAATATAAGGTTACCATGTTATAATAATAATATATATTTTCTATATTGACCCGATTTATGTTAGTAGTAGTGTAGTAAATAAAGGTAGTGGACCCCGCAGTAATTAAAAATAAAGCGATAAAGTATCACTAAATAAAAAGTATTGTATATATTTCCAAAGAATAATAATAATAGAATTAAAGTAAATACCTAAAGTCTTAAATCGTTAATATCTTTTTACGGAAAAATGCTCCGTTTAAACTTTCTTCACCAGACATATTCATGTAACGTATTGCAACAATATATGAAATATCAAAAAAATATCCCAGCAGAAATACCAGTATTAATAAAATAATTTTTTTTGGCGTGTTTTGGACCGGAAAATTGCTCAGTCTAATTTTTTCACTGGAATGCCATTTTATTGCCGTTTTATACCTACAAAATGAAAATCTAAAAATTTTCCACTCTCAGTTTTTAATAGTTCTATAATACATACATTTCGATACGCATTTTTTTGGATTTTTTTACCCACTGCGCCAAATTATATTATAAGATCATAATTATAAGAAGAAAAAAATGATAGAGCAATTTTCCGATGAAAATGAGCGTCAAAAAAAGGAAGTATCATAAAAAAATATTCTCATGTTTGACAAAACTTTTAGATTTTTTTCTAGTATCACATACTGATACAAATAACTTATTTTGTAAAATAATTTTGGACTGAGGAATTACTCGGTTCAATATATAATCAGATTTGTGTTTTTACCTAACTTAGGAGTGTTTTTTTTTTTGGATATTTATAATGTTAGTCTCGGCTCATACTATACAATAACCAAGCTAAATTTCATCGACTGAGAAATTAATGCATGGGTCTCCATACAACAACTTGCTTCATTTACTACACTATAGTGGAAATAAGTAGGTACCTAATGGCTAAAATGGACTTAACCAACCGTATTTTGCCTATAATATTATGCACCCAGATTATACGCCTGTTCTTTACCTCTGCTTGTATTTATGTTTTCTTTTAAGTATTGTTTTCTTTTATTGAGGTGTGCAATAAAGAGTATTTGAATTGTATTATGATTATATACATTAGTATGATGTTGACGAAACATGATAACAACATGACCACAAAACCTTATCAAATAGTTAAAACAGAATCTATATCCAGATTGTAAAGTCTGATTCAACCGCTCCCTAATCCTTTCGGTTGACATGTTCTACGAGTGCTACGCCGTAGCCCGTAGCATTTATCCTCTATTCTATTGTATAATCTGACAGGCCAATTCGAACGTAAGGTACACTGATATCAGAATTCAGAATGATATTTCAATAATGTTATTTAGTTATCTTGCGTCTCGCCCGCGCTAATACATGTACGGACAAGTACGAGCGAAATATACGACAACTAAGCAAATAACATCAATAACATGATTAAGCATATAGATGATAAAGCATATAGAACTGAAAATAATAAACTGGTGACACTAGTCAGAAAATTAAGAGCTGAATTTGAAACAGGAGTAGTGAAGTGCGGTCCAAAATCGTTTTATGGTTACATTCGTAAGCAGCTATCCTCTGAGGTATCCGTACCTCCTTCACTGAGAGATGAGAAGGGGGATATCACGAACGATCAGAAAGTTGTCGCCGAACTTTTTGCTTATCAATTTGAGAAATCCTTTGTTTGTGAACCAGCACACGCGAACATACCGGACGTTCAGATGCCTCGTGTGGAAAATTCAATCGAATCAGTATACTTCACTCCTGAGAACGTGGCAAAAACGTTAGCAACATTTAGCGACTCCACCTCAATGGGCCCGGATACTCTACCCTCTGTTTTTCTTAAAAAGTGCAGTAGCGTGCTTGTCCATGAGTTGGCTTTTATAATGAATTTATCCCTCAAGAATGGAACCCTACCTCGAGACTGGAAGGAAGCACATGTCACTCCCATATATAAAAAAGGTGATAAGTTAGTTGCTGCTAACTATCGTCCAATCAGTCTCACAAGTATAATCTGCAAAACTATGGAAAAAATATAGTCACTGAATTGCGAAATTTCATAAGTAAGGAGAATGTAATTATTAATGAGCAGCATGGCTTCATACCGAAAAGATCCACAGTGACGAATCTTCTTGTATGTCTTGATAAGTGGACACGTGACTGGGACAATCGTCAGCCTACGGACGTCATATACTTAGACTACGAAAAGGCATTTGATCGTGTACCTATTCGAAGGCTTATTGCTAAATTGGAGCACTTTGGAATTCGTGGTCAGCTCCTTGAATGGATATCGGACTTTCTAACCCACAGGATATTTAAAGTAAGAGTAGGGAAAACTTTATCAAATGCACACAACGTCTATAGTGGTGTTCCTCAGGGATCAGTGCTTGGACCAATCCTGTTTGGCATATTTATAACAGATTTGAAGAGTGTGGTACAGTCGGAACTGTCAATATTTGCTGATTACACCAAAGTTATGGGTAATCCATTAGTAAGTCACAATATTATCCAAAGCGATTTAGATCGCATAATTCAGTGGACTAAAGACTGGCTCATATCACTAAATGCTGACAAGTGCACAGTTCTACACATAGGGAAAACAAATCCTAAACTAAATTACCACATTGACTCTGTTCCCCTGCAAGCAGTAGCTAGTCAAAGAGACCTGGGCATCACTGTTTCACATAACTTGAAATGGGACACACATATCACCAAAATCACCAAGAGAGCAAATTCTATGCTGTATATGATCCGGAAAGCATTCAATGTTATTACTAAAGACCTATTTATTAGAATATACAAGTCATATCTTCGTCCTTTACTTGAGTATGCTTTTCAGATATGGTCCCCCTACTTTAAAAAGGACATTACAATGCTGGAAAGAGTTCAGCGAAGAGCAACTAAAATGGTTGCTTCATTGAAAGATAAACCATATGAAGAACGGCTTCAAGAATTAGGTCTTACAACATTAGAGGACAGAAGGAAGCGAGGCGATCTTATTGAGACTTACAAAATCTTGTCCGGACACTTCAATGTTCCAAATATTGAGGACCTATACACATCAAGCCAGAATGTAAGGTTGAGAGGGCACTCTAAAAAACTTGTCAAACCTCCGTGTGCTAGTAACCCTAGAAAACACTTCCTGCCGAATCGTGTGGTAAATGTGTGGAACTCTCTACCAGAAACTGTTGTTAGTGCACCATCGGTCAACACTTTCAAAAATAGACTAGATACACATTTTAGAACTTTAAAAAGTGCAAAATAAAATACAAGTGCTTCGATATACACGCATCAGCTCTAAGAGCTGCTAGTGTATCAAATAAAATAATAAAATAATAATAATAATAATGATTCAAATGTCTGATGTGTGAACGTCCGAATTGGCCTGTGTGTGGCTATGAAGGTAGTACCTACTTTAAGCGTCATGCTCCCTTGAAGAAGAGCAAGGATAGCATACGGAGTGTCTACTGTCACTGGTCAACCAGCATATAACCAACATATAATATACCTTCCTAAACCTTGTTGTACATTTTCGACTCGACACGATTAGGATCACTAGCCTCGCAAAATTAAAAATAACTTTATTTTGCTTCGTCGTAATTTCAGAACTATGCATACGTATGGAAGAATATGTGGTGTTTTCATGCTACGGTGCTCTTTGTGGCTGGGATGGTGTTTCTGATATGGGGCGAGACCCACGTTCAACCTTGGAACGCTGTAAACAGGTAAACACAAAATATGTAACGTAAATTTTATTTTAACTGGTCAAGACCTTAGAAAATAGTTAATCAGTTAATATGATGAATACCTAGTGCGGCGCAAGGAGCATAACGATTGTTTTCCAAACGCATCCTAACTTAGACGAGCTGCGGTGGCCGTCCGAATGTAACCTATGTTAAGGTTCTGTAAATATTGATGTACGATTATGGATTTCCTCCACTAGCCGATTAATTCGCCGTGCAGCGCTGATTAGTCGGCAAGTCAGCCATATCCATAGTCGGTATATGTCACTTTATTTATTCTAAGATATACAGGGTGGCTAAAAAATAACTGCATTCCCGTTGCTAGGGAGGTTTTGGGATTATACTGAGCAACTTTTACCATGGGACCAACCCCGAAATCGCGAAAAAATGTTTTGCTATCATACATTTTGGCTGGTCCATTTTCTATGGGAGGGTAATTTTTTTCGATCCCTAAACCCCCTGACAACGGGAATGCAGTTATTTTTTTGTCACCGTGTATGTCTTTGTCTACGGTTTACTTTGTTCCAGTACTCGTAGACCTGTCAATCGCGTGAAACCAACAGCGTCTATAATGTCAAACATAGTTGAAGTGGATGAAGATGATACTTCGTAAGAATTTATTTCCCCCTTTTTCTACAAAGCCATAACATAAGCTGAACTGACACGTGATCTCTCGACCCAGGGAGCGTGCAGGAACTGTAGGACAGGAGCCCCAACGAAAAGTAGGTAGGTATATATATATCAAGTTTAAGTTTTCGATTTAGACAACCAGATGGCAGACCATACAACGCACAACGAAGCGCGAGTGACATCGCCTGCTATCGGCTCATGCCTCATGGTCTAAATCTCAACTTAAAGTTTTCGATTTAGGTAACAAGTTGGCAGACTATCTAACGTGCACGGCTCCTATAAGACGAGTACGGTACCTATTTATTTTCACAATAGTGGAGGAAGGTTCGTGTCCATTAAAATGACTCTCACACCCATCACGTTCAAAGCGTTCAAAGAGAATAAGACCCAGACCCAGACCCAGGATTTCCTTATTATGATCACTTTATATCTGATATATAAAGCAATGGTCTTCTAGGTACCTACTTTTTATAGCAAATACCTATAAGTATGTCGTAGAAAGTTACCCTGAAAAATAGTACCTTTTTTTTCAGAAACAGACCCTCTCTTCAACACAAAAATACCAGCTTCTTCGGTGGTCACAAAGTACAAGCAAAAGAAGTGAAATTACCAACAATTCAATAAATCATGTACTTATTTAGATCGAAAAAAATCGTTTTATTAATTAGGTACATTATGATTAAGCAGTGAACGGGGTTTATGAATTAAGTATTTTGGTATTAGATATACCAACTAGGAATTTCGGTTAACTTGTGGTTCTTCAATAAGGGTTTGGGTATAATTAGGAAGTGTGTAGCTGTAGGTATATTTTTGAAGGGTTGGCAATGGACATGTGATGTGACCAAAGAACATCATCTGGAATTCCGACGTCGATAGATTACGGAGACCGCTTACCATCAGGCCGTAAGCTTGTTTACCTTCAACGTGGTATATGGGTCATTAATTATAATAGTATCGGTACATAATATCCCTGAGAGTTAGACCAAGAAAAGTCTGCAGCGATATTGATAGAGAATAGAGACCATTTATTCGAGGCAAAAAAGAAAGGAAGAAAACAACACGTAACATAACTTAACATATGTATAGCACACGCAGTGCTAGTGTTATTTTAAACATCCAACTTCTATGAAATTATGACGTATAAATAACACTTGCACTGCGTGTGCTATCAAAATCGCTGCAGAATTTTCTTGGTCTGACTCTATTTAGTTGAATATAATAATGAGAGATAATGAGAGTAAAGTTTTTTTAAGTACCTATTAATACAGTAAAATTATACATTTTGCGTTTGCGTCAAATCCGGTAGTTCTGATTTTTTGCAGACTTGTTTATGATGTTGGCCCAATGAATAATCCAAGTTTGTGACCTCGAGCGCCGAACGCAACTTATTATTGCAATGTTCTGCCGCCAGAGTGCACTGATTTGTTTAGTAAACCATAGAGTAACTTATACATACTAGGCCTTAAACAGTTTTTTTGACAAGTTTTCACTATGACATTGATGCACCAAGGCGGTTTGCTTACAGGTGGCCTACTGCGAAACGCGAAAATCAAAATTTCTTTATCTGCCTCTCTATCGATCGAATAAGCAAGTGATAGAGAGGCAGGAACCGAACTTTCGATTGTCGTGTTTCACGGTAGGCCATGTGATTGACCTAGTGAGTAGTTTGTTTACTGTATGTGCTAGTGGTGCCACCTACGCAGAGCTTTGCCTAATATTCCCTATTCTTAGGTTGCAGCGACTATAATGGCGACACCGTTCGCCACCTGTATAGTGTAGTAAATAAAGGTAGTGGACCCCGCAGTAATTCCTCAGCCAGAAAAAACTTTACAGTATGATAAAGTATCAATAAATAAAAAGTATTGTATACATTTCCAAAGAATAATAATAATAGCAGATAATAGAATTAAAGTAAATACCTAAAGTCTTATATCGTTAATATCTTTTTACGGAAAAATGCTCCGTTCAAACTTTCTTCACCAGACATATTTCTAGTATCACATACTGATACAAATAACTTATTTTGTAAAATAATTTTGGACTGAGGAATTACTCGGTTCAATATATAATCAGATTTGTGTTTTTACCTAACTTAGGAGTGTTTTTTTTTTGGATATTTATAATGTTAGTCTCGGCTCATACTATACAATAACCAAGCTAAATTTCATCGACTGAGAAATTAATGCATGGGTCTCCATACAACAACTTGCTTCATTTACTACACTAGTAGGTAAATCCTGTATATTATACTACTCTTTGGGTAAATCACCCAAGCGGCCAATTTAAGATGAATTCAATTGCTGTAGTCATCATTAAAAAAAATCTGACAGCTGACGCTGACACTGACACTGACACTTACGTTAACCACGTTGACACATGACATCATGGGTGACATTGACAAGTTTGAGACAGTTTTTGTTTAACTTTCTATCTTACTTTTGACACTCGCATTTTTGATATACCTAATAAATAATATCTGAGACCATTTTTCGAGAAGAAAATAATAAGTCCTAGTAAACCTCCGCTTAGACCAAATAAGATCAAAATAAGATACTCTATATATTAGGAAAGAAGTGAAGCCAAGTACAAAGAGTTTTTAGTATTACATAGTTAAAGTAGTTAAAGAAAAAAAAAACGTCTCTTGAGTTGTCTTCGCCAGTAAGCTACATTTTATTTCTAGCCTTTTAAATTCGTCTTTGTAAAAGATATCTTGATGTTTCATAGCATTGTAGAATATTATGCCGATAGCCAGGACAGATGTGGCTACTGCAAAAGTCCCAATACGCATTTCAGCCATGGTGAGTAATGGTGTGTCATGTTTGTGAAATTTGCATTCATGAAATAAATCTATACGACACTTCTAAAAACAAGATTGGTATCGTAGGTATGTGGGCACATTCCATGACTGTGAGCGACTATCAAGATCTCATCGATAGAGGCTGGCGGAGATGTGGAAAATATTGTTACAAGCCGACTATGGATGTTACTTGCTGCCCTATGTACACTATAAGGTAAAACTCTTCTATATTGGATTTAATTGTAGAAGCGCGTTAGGTATCACTGTATATTTAATTTTACAGGTGTAGAGCGTTAGAATTTAAAGCTACAAAGTCTCAGAAGAAGGTATTGAAGCGTTTCAATAAATATTTAGTGGGACAAGATGCAAATGAGAAATCTGAGATGACCGGGGATGGCAACAGGAAGATGTCTACTTGCAGTAGTGAGGCTGACATGGCAGAGGGGGTGGAACAATTCCTGGAGAGTACAAATGTGCCACAGAAAATTGACATTAGCAACATTGTGAAGGCAGATGGAGAAGATGCTATAGAGCAATCTAAAGGTATGACAAGCAATCTGAATGTTATTACAAATAAAACAATTAAACTTAGCTACCAAGACAGAATAATCTTTAGTTTTAGGATCGACAGAACTTAACAAAGGCATGAAGAGTTGTTGGCACTTTATGCAGTGAGTACTTGTGCCTAAGATGGCCCATCATTATTTTGTATTTTTTATAAGAACTTGCAGTTTTGTTATGGTACTACCAAACATGGACGTAAAATTTAAACCCATTTACACTGACATTTTTAACATAAGTGAGCTTAAGAACTGGGCCGTCTTAGGAGCGATTACCTTGTTCATGCTTACTTGTGCCAAGCTCTAATTCTGAAAAAGTGAATTATAAAAGTAAGTCTCTTAATGAGAGGAGTAGCCTTAACGATTTATCATAACAAGTTGCAATGAGAACTAGATATCATGTCAGTTGATACTAATATGCATGTTATTTTTTTACATTTTAATTTTTTCAGACGAACCAAAAGTACAAATAGAATCTGTTTCCAAGCCAGTAAGCAATCCATTAGATAAAAGTAAGCCAAAAGAAATGAAAAAAGGTATGAACTTCTATTTTCTAAATGGGTTATTCCATATTAGAGTATATATTATTAATTGCCTGTATTTTTAAATAGGTGAAGGCTTTGACCCAGCTAAAGCTCCGAGTAAAAAAGCAAAGCAATTGAGATTGGAGAGGAAAATGGAGAAACTTAAGGAAAAAGGGATTGATATTAACTCTTTGTCCAATACAAACAAAAATAAGGAAAAAGAAGTGGAGGACTTTATAAATGAATTACCCGATGATGTCAAACACAAATTAGAGGTATGATAATCCAATTTGATTATATAATGAACATAATAAAGCATTGATTGAGGGAATTTCCAAATAGCTCTATAGCAGAAGGACAAATGATATTTTATTTTTTCAGATAAAATTAGTGCGAACTGCACCTCCGAGCCCTGAATGGGAGGCAACTATGAAAGAGACTTGTGAAGTTTATGCCAAGTATCAGACAATCATACATAATGACAAACCTGAAAAATGTACACCAACAAAGTTCCATGACTTTTTAGTGCAGAGCCCATTGCTGGTAAGTATTATACCTTAAGCTGCATAAATAAAATGCATAAATGAAGACTTAAACAATGACGTGGCTGGCTTGTTATGTGGTAGTGACCTAGTGACTTCCTATATGATACTAGCAGTTTTTGGTTGAATCTTAGTAAGGCCAAAAAGTTTCATTTAGCTGCGCATGAAGGAATTGTAAAATTAGAATTGCTTCCTTGTCCATCTGTCTGTCTGATTGTCTGTTTGTACTTATGTCAAAAATATTTTTCTCGGAAATGGTCCAACATTTTATTTAAAGTCATCATCTGACAAACATGGCCAGGTTTTTTATATATGTAAGTATGTATATTGTTATCTTGTATACAAAGCATAGTTTAATTAAGTATTTAGTATGTACTGAGTACCGTAGACCGGGGTGACTTTGGAAAATTTGGCGTTACTTTGATAGATTTAAAACGGCCATAGAATTACCATTATTCATTATTTACTGAAAATGTTCCTGTAACTAGTTAGATTACTATATATTCATATTCACCTACTGTAAAAAATCTCGCATAAATATATATTATGGCTTAAAAACTAGAATTTTAAAGTCGCCCCTGCATTTGAAAGTCACCCCGGTCAATGGTACTGACTATGTTTCCTTATTATTTTAGGAAGAACATAGCGAATCTGCCCCCCCATGTGGCTATGGCTCTTTCCATCAACAGTATTGGCTTGACGGAAAGCTCATAGCCGTCGGTGTTATAGACATACTACCCAAGTGTGTCTCATCAGTTTATTTCTTCTATGACCCAGCATATACACATCTTACACTGGGCACTTATGGAGCTTTAAGGTAACTATAACAGCAATTACATTTTATTTATCATTATACATTAAAATAACTCTTTATTCATAGAAATACAAAGGGGTGAAATTTGCAATGTTTTATAATGCCAAAGAAGAGTTCTCATAGATCGGATTGGATTGCCATTTCATATGACGCCATGCATTAATTTGTCCTACGATTACATTTGCCAGCATTCTAGTGGTTTTTAAATTTCAGTACAATGTTATATTTTTGGATTTTGCACATTCACTAGTTAAAGTTATATAATGTAGTAACATTTGCAAGATACTGAGATAACCATTTCATTGTATTTTTTTTCAGGGAGATAGCATTCACTAGACAGCTGCAATCAGTCAGTCCCGCGCTAAAGTATTACTACATGGGCTACTACATCCACTCCTGCAAGAAGATGAGATACAAGGGCAACTTCTATCCTTCGGATCTAGCGTGCCCTGAGACTTATAAATGGTTCGCATTAAAGGACTGTATTCCTAAGCTCGAAGTAACGCCATATTCTAGACTAGACCCGGACATTGATAGTGTTGACGATAATCATCCGAAAGATGACGATATTAATTATGTACCCGTCTTGGCCAAAGGTGTTGTAATGCCATATAAGACTTATAAGAGGAAAACTAAGAAGGGTAACTTTGAAGAGCAGTTGCTGCAGTATTCACAATTAGTTGGAGTGGTTTGTGCCAAGCGGATGATAATAGTAAGTCAATAATGTAGTTACTATAGAAAATGTTGTTCTTTCTAGTTTAATTCCCGCCCTCAATGTAAAATCTGTTTGTTCTTTGTACTTAAATAGTGTTTTGTGATGGAATAGTATTTAGTGTAAACTACCTTCGCCATTTACTAGTATTTTACGGATTGTACCTGGGTGACGCATTTATCGACGCCGCATCAGCATAATAAGCAGGCTGCGTAGCCAACACGGTACGTTGGCTAAGGACCCAGGTGACGTTTTATACCGTCAGACTAAATGACTTACGGTGCACCAGACGAGCTGAAATTATCATGTCTGATGAACGTCTCTCTGCGGTTTACTATGAAACTTTACATAAGTACAACGACATTTAGCGAACGCTTTACCTTTGAGAGACGGTTTGGTGCAACCTACCCTTGGCCGATTTGACATTTACAAATGCGGTGACACTTACGGGCCAATTCGAACCATGCTTATAATATAAGATATCACAGCGATACAGTACCGATCTCTCAGTGTCAAAAGTGACGTTTTTGGTTGAAGAAATGTCAATTTTGACACTGACTGATCGGTATCGTATCGCTGTCATATAAGCATGCTTTGAATTGGGCCGTTATTCATCCGAATAAAGGTCTATACGAGTATATGGGTCTATAGTTGCTCAACATACAAATACTTCATGAATATCAATTTTCATAAAAGTTCTAATAATATACGTCCGATATTGATTTAATTATGTCTAACTAGTCATAATCAATAAGTTTAATTCAAGTTATCTGATACTAATGTTATTCAATGTATGTACACCAAAATAAAAAGCAAATAATTACATACAGTCACACAGCGAATATTATTAAAAAAAACATCTTCGTCGAGTCAACCTTTGGTAGAAAGGTTGGAACGCAGCCAAATCATTTGTGGTGGTTTCAAGTAAACGGGGACATACTGTCGGTAGGTACTTAGTCAATATTGCGGTAATTAATAATAAACTTATCGTCAACCGACACTGTGGTAACTTTTGCCTGAAAACGCCGCATGTATGTTTAAGCAAGTCTGCATACATAAGTCTTTGTTAGGAATACCTAACTCAAAATTATATTATGCGCAGTAGGAGTACCTACGAATCTTTAATCTATTATATAATATCCGAAAAAAAGACATGCTTTATTGATGTTCATTTACAAACCTGTCTTTTTCATTTGTGACGTCCCACGGCAAAAGGTACCTTATGGCGGCTGGCGCTTACGTCGCTTAGCGCCGCAATAATATTGGAGCGGCGTTAATAATAGCGTAAGCGCCAACCGCCATAAGGTACCTTTACCCGTGGGACGTCACATTTATATACATAGTGTAAATGGAATTTTTCAGTAGGTATCTTTGATTTAGAGATGTACCTTAAAAAGTGTACTGTATTATTTATAAAAATGGAATTAGGGAATTTATTTTTGAATTGCTCTTTTAACAATAAACACTTAAGTAACTTATTTTATTTATTTATTTCTACATTCCAAGCCCTAATGCTTAGAGCATTTAGTTACTGGAAACGCCTTGGCTGTCATTTTCTGTACAAAACAGTCTGCCGATTTTTGCGGGGAGGGGCACGTCAAATGTATGGCTATTTCTACATGATTTGTACCTAACGTCCAAATAGCCGGATGTCAGAAAACTTCAGTCCATACAAAAGTTTGCACAATTGTGCAAGGTTTTCGGCAGAGGGGTAAGCTCTTAAAGGCGAAGCTATTATTAAATGCTCTTAGCCCTAATGAAAATTTTCACGAAAATTCAGCGCTTTAATTACTTTTAAGTACTTTGTCGCTGATGTATAATGCTGCCAGTATGCTTATTACACGACTGCCCAAACAAAAAGAGTGTATTGTTTTCAGCGTTCATGTTTGTATGTATGTGAGTTTCTTTATTCCACCTTAACTTCTGAATGCCTTAACCGATTTAGACGTATGATACATCATTAGAATCCTTACGTCATCCCGGGTAACATAGGCTATGTGACGTCATTATAAATATAATATGGCGGACTTAATACGCCATATTACGCAACCTTTAGAAAAAAATATCGTGCAAACCTATCGAGTAGGGTATCAAAATGAAGGGCTTTGAAAGCCGATTGATACTATATATGCAACATGTGGATTTAAGTTTCATTTGAGAAAGTAAGAATTGACAAAATATGTTAAGAGAAGCTAATCTCATAAAACCAAATATTATTATTGAATGGGATACTTAGGTATTAAAATAAAAGGGTTTGATCGCTGATCATAAAACAATATAATTATATTATATTAGGTAGGTACAGTCACCTGCAATAATATGTTACTCTTCGAAGGCCGCAAAAATATGTGACACGCTCTTATGGCTCTACAAATAAGATCGTGTCGGATATTTTTGCGGCCTTCGTTGTGTAACATATTATTGCAGGTGACTGTACATACTACTCATAGTTTTTAAAACATGTTCGTAATTGCGCTTATGGAATCGAAAAGTTTAAAATATAACTTCTATTTATTAATCGATACGATACAGAGTCCGTCTAAGCTAACTCTGCACCGACTTTGGCAGAACAAATCGTGAAAGTATCATTATAACCGTATGGTTTGATTTAATTTTAACATTTATGATGATGATGACATTTTTTTTAAGGCCGAAGGGTGAGCTCCACGTAGGGCCTACGGCTTAGAGCGTAAGAAAGATGTGCGCTTCCTGCAACTTGTCCAAGTTTATGCACTCGGTCCAAAGCCAGGCGCCAAAGACGCCCCCACACTAAAAGGGTCAGGCGTAGCCCGACGTACGTGACACGCTATACGCTTACCAAAGCCGGGCGCCTTTGGCGCCCTCATACTCAAAGCATCGGCCGTAGCCCGACATACGTGGCGCGTTGTACGCGTTCCAAAGCCGGGCGCCTTCGGCGCCCTCATACTAAAAGAGTCGGGCGTAGCCCGACGTACATACGTGGCGCACTGCGCGCGGTCCGAGGCCAGGCGACTTCTACTTTCTCATACTAAAAGTGTCGGGCGTAGTCCGACGTACGTGACACGCTGTACGCATACCAAAGCCGGGCACCTTCGGCGCCCTCACACTTAAAGGTTTTGGCGTAGCCCGATGTACGTGACGCGCTGCACGCAGACCAAAGCCAGGCACCTTCAAATCTCTCATATTAAAAGTATTGGGTGTAGCGTGACACGCTGTATGATTACCAAAGCCGGCCTCATACTCAAAGCGTCGGGCGTAGCCCGACGTACGTGGCGCGCTGTACGCGTTCCAAAGCCGGGCGCCTTCGGCGCCCTCATACTAAAAGAGTCGGGCGTAGCCCGACGTACGTGGCGCGCTGCGAGCGGTCCAAAGCCAGGCGACTTCTACTTTCTCATACTAAAAGTGTCGGGCGCCGAAGGCGCCCTCTTACTCTAAGCGTCGGGCGTGTACGAGGCGCGTTATACGCGTTCTAAAGCCGGGCGCCTTCGGCGCCCTAATGGTAAAAGCAGCGAAATACTATACATGGAAGTATTCTGTCCGCTCAATTATGACCCAACGCAAACTACCCCGCGATAGGCGGTACTTACAAACTGCTCGATTGGCAATCTCAGTACCACCGAGATGACAGTCAGTGACAAATGACTAAATTGATTTATAAAAACAACGTTTTTTTGTAATTAATAATATATTCATGTGTCGTGAAGTGGTGCAGAAGTTATTTTAGTTCATACCAAGGACAGTGGAATCACTTTTCACTTGTAGTAAACAGATAACTTCAGTAGAATTTGGAAAAAACATGACGATTTGTTTTCAATACTACCGTGCTAAGCTAAAACGTAACAACTGCATACGACTTTCATAACAACATACGACTTTTTAAATTGCGAGGATAATAGGGATGGTGTTATGCTAAATGAAGTAGACTATTTTATTAACTTGTGTTTGGTTTAGGTATTTTCTATATAATTATAAATGTAGTAATAAATTCCTTCTTACAGATTTGTATTTTCCTTTTTTATTTCATGAGATGGAGCTATAAAAAAACTACCTAGTTATTTCAAATTAATAATCAAATTTGGTATTGTCATTTTACATTCCTTTCCATTCAGATTCCCACAAGATGCTATTCGCAGAGAACTATGGAAAAAAGCTGTCCAATTAGAGATACATGAAATTGAGTGGATGCCTGGCAAGATATCTAGAATATGTTCTATTCATGAGAGAGACCCGTGAGATAATCATACCTGGTCTCCTATATGTAGATACATTTTTCCTATCATGCTTTCACTGAATTAATTTAACAAATACACACATTATCTGAAAATGTTGATCATTTGAATCCACCCTCTACTGTCACATATATGTAGGTTCTCTCTCAAGCCATTTCCGTCAGTAGAAAAGAGCGGCAAACATATTAACTCACATTATAGACGGGTCTAACGCGAATTATATTATATTACCTTGATTTACCGACGTAAATCAGTTTCGTTTCGTATAATGTGAGTTAATATGTGTTCAAAACGCGAAAGTTTAAAATATTATAAGAGCGGCAAATTTAGAAAATGTAAGCGCGCGAACGGCTGTGGTCCTATACAAAATTTTAATTTTGCACCTTTTTCTACTGACAAACTTGCTTGACCGGCTATATACATATAAAATATTCTGAACTGAAAGTGGGGATTTATTGTGACTCCGCCTGTTCAAATATTTTTGACCCGATTCGTGTACCCATGTAAATTTTGCAGACTGTATAGCCAGTCCGATTTCTAAGATCAAGTTCGCCATACATTTACTATGGCGTACTTGATCTTAGAAAAACGGACAGACTATACCTGAACGTGACTTCGCACTGCCATGCAGATTGATAATAAAATATACAAAATACTTATTATAGCGGAATACATTTATACAACAATGATATATTTACTTATGTTGAGTTAGTCTGTCATGTCGTAACAACATTTTAACTAGTTATCTTTTAATCTGCATTAAATTATTATACGTGAATTATTTGACTGGTTCTTCACTGTATGGCATAAACCTATCCCTGTCGAAGTCATATTCTAATCAAATATGAACCGCGAACTCTCAGCGGCCAGTACGTACAGCAAGAAGGTTATTAGCGGATTAATTGCGCTGATTGGTAGTTATTGACATTATATGCATTTCATCTACACTTAGCTATGTACCATTAGTGTAATAAAGATGACTCTTATTTTGTTTACCAGCTTTGATTACAGGCTCTGTAAACGCGTCGTCTTATTTGAATGTAGGCGTAATTGTGTATGTGTGCTAATTTGGCCCGAGAATTTGAACGGTAATGTTCCTAAAGGCGGTATCCATGGTTATATATGATCGCAGGGTAAAAGAGTCGGATGTAGCCCGACGTACGTGGCGCGCTGCACTCGGTCCAAAGCCAGGCGCCTTCGACTCTCTCATACTAAGTGTCGGGCGTAGGCCCACATACGTGACACGCTGTACCCTTACCAAGACGCCTTCAGTGCCCTCTTGCTCAAAGCGTCGGGCGTAGCCCGACGTTCGTGGCGCACTGTACGCGTTCCAAAGTAGTCGGGCGTAGCCCGATATATGCGGCGCTCTGCGTGCCTTTCTGTACTGAGGACGCCCTCGCAAAAGTAATATAAAGTGACTTCAAATGATTATTAACGAAATCATGACCCCAAAATTAATTAAATAAATAAAAAATTAAAAAACACGACTGCGAAAAAGCGAACTGAAAAGATAAAAATATTTTTAGTTGTGTCAGTTACTCAACTTAATGAATGTAAAAATTCTAAAAAGTATAAAATAAAATAAATTAATTAAAAATTAAAAAACACGACTGCGAAAAAGCGAACTGAAAAGACAAAAATAATTTTTAGTTGTGTTAGTTACTCAACTTAATGAATGTAAAAAATTATTAGAATATGAGTGTTTAGTGAAGGTTATAAACAACAAACGCAAAAGTTTTATGCTCATTTAGGATCGTGACTGTACCTGTGTATTTTATTTCAATTGCAGTCGGGGACCTTTTAAATGGGAAAATGTCAATACATCAAGGTCCCCGACTGCAATTGAAATAAAATACACAGGTACAGTCACGATCCTAAATGAGCATAAAACTTTTGCGTTTGTTGTTTATAACCTTCACTAAACACTCATATTCTAATAATTTTTTACATTCATTAAGTTGAGTAACTAACACAACTAAAAATTATTTTTGTCTTTTCAGTTCGCTTTTTCGCAGTCGTGTTTTTTAATTTTTAATTAATTTATCTTAAAATAACTTTTTGCATAAGTACCTATACCTGATTGCAATTGTGACTTAACTTGTCATGACAGTACCTATTGCTGCATGTCAAACGTAACTCATCATTTAAAACCCCCGCCAATTAATAATAGCGCCATCTACTGGGTGTCAAAACATAACTAAGAATAACCGCTTATTACCTGTGTATATCACGTAAGTTTCACCGAAAACCGCAACTAAATCGGTCGACCCATTTTAGAGATCATTGGGGAACATTCATTCGTGTGCAGCAGTGGAAGAGTTTACCTACTGTTTCCATCTTTATCTTAAATTGCATTAGACATCGACATTAACTAAGATTTAATTAAAACTGGCACGACTTTTGTTTTTATTTTGAGCTACTACAGTACAGTCAGCAGCAGAAGTTGCTAAGCGGGCGAGGTGTTCAAAATTACCTTGACACGCTCTTATTCTCTTAACAATAAAGTCGCGTCAAAATCATTTTGAACACATGGCCCGCTTAGCAACTTCTGCTGCTGACTGTACTAAGGTGTATTCGGGTAATACCGAATGTCGGATAATTCCGAAATTCAGATGAAAATCACCCTTAATTCCATCATAATAAAAGTCTCTTATCGGAATTATCCGACAGTTTTCGACATTCGGAATTACCCGAGTAAACCTTACAGCAAACTTAACGCATTTGGCCAAAAAGATGCTAATTTTATTTGTCATTGAACCATTTCTGATAATACTTACCTACCGGATTTCTCGTTCAATACCAGTTTTGCAATATTATGCTGATGTAAAATATATATTAAATTAGGTAAGTATTTACCTATGAGAAATTTAAGATGTGTTTCTGCATAATATAACAAGAATATATGCAACTTTATGGAAATATGTACATTGAAAATAAGGCATCTTCATACTTTTGGCGAAGTACCTAACTAACTGGGATGGGTTCTGGGATATGTCACGAAGTTGCAGAAATGCATGCAATCGGGAAAGTGCCATGATGACTGCTAGGCAATTGTCACAAATGGTAAATGTAGTACAGTTGCCATACGATTAAGATATTGGAGCACATTGGGCTCAAAAATCTCGCTCTAACGCGTTTACAATAAAAGTTTGCCTAGATATTTTGAGCACCTTTCCCGCTCCACATAATATCTGCTGGTGACTGCATAAATGGCGCACATCGAAGAACCAAATAAGAAGGCGACCGCCTGGCGCCTTCGAGAAAGGATTATGTGATTGAGTTCAATTCCCGAGAAATACGTCGGCTAATGAGTTGTACCAGAGACAAATATACAGTTAAGACTGCTAATATTAAACCAAAATTTACGATTGAGGTCAAATTACAAATTTTGGAAGAAACCTTAACGCATTCACTGCCAGGGGGCGTGGCCTAGGAACAAACTTATATGACGGTGGACGCACATGTGCGTCGGGGGCAGTGAATGTGTTAATAGGTAAATCGCGTTTTACACTACCCTAAATTACCTAGGCCCTACGAGGAGTCTGCAATAATACATTAGACACATACGGATATATCTCCAAACGTGTTCACACCGCGGCGTAACTATACCTACCTATATTTATTTTATTTAAACTTTAACAACGATGCCGAGGGTAGTTAATGTACCAAGTATGTACACATCCGGGAATTTCAGGTTCTGATACAGTTTTTGTATGGAGATATTGGAGATCCAGTACTAGGAGCATACTGTTACGGTGTAAATCGGAGGTCAAATCATCATTTTTAGGGTTCCGTACCCAAAGGGTAAAACGGGACCCTATTACTAAGACTCCGCTGTCCGTCCGTCCGTCCGTCTGTCACGAGGCTGTATCTCACGAACCGTGATAGCTAGACAGTTGAAATTTTCACAGATGATGTATTTCTGTTGCCGGTATAACAACAAATACTAAAAAGTACGGAACCCTCGGTGGGCGAGTCCGACTCGCACTTGTCCGGTTTTTTTTTACATGCGCGCACGTTGCTATAATTGCATGTATATAAATTAAGATATGCTGGGGCTAAATATTGCCTGGATTTTAATATTAACCGATTGGCTTATCCAGCGGGCTCAGCACGGTTCCATTTTTATCGCCTATCACTATGCGCGTCCCTTTCGCACTCACATACTTGTTAGAACGTGACAGGCATGGTGACAAGCGATAAAAACGCGACCGTGCTACGGGGGCAGTATATAGCGGTCTCGAAATAAACGATCTAACACAAGGTATATTATTCTTTGTCTTTGTACTACATACTTGTATTTATTTTTAACTTATAAAAAGTTGGGCTAACCACTTTGTTGCATTTATTTATAACTTGGAAATAAGTGGACTCTGCTAAGAAGGATCCATTTTTATCTCTGCAACTGGAATTATTATGCGTTAGCTTTTTTATGGCTTTTCAGGTGTTTTAAGTAAGTATAGTAGCTGGTTTATGGCCTATGGGTTTCAAGGTAAGTATGTACCTACTTAGATTGAGCAGAGTTAATTACTACGCTGGTGAGAAATCGAACCAAGTTTAATGCTTCTCTGGTCAATACCTCTTTAGACAGACACATAATTTTTTTTGAGTTTTCATGCGATCCAAAAAATAGACAGGAATTGGGCAGGCAACACTAAACAAAACCTGAGTGTACCTACACCTACCGCGAAAATCGAAATATCGTTATGATTTTGCATATTCGAGCGTTAGAGGCAGATATACGATATATCTGCCTCTAACGCTCGAATATACACGCTCGAGTACACTACAAATACAGGGAAAATTATGAAAACTGTAAATTTGTAAAATAAAAAATAAGTTAATTTTGTACGGAGCGTAACTCTTGGTGGGCGAGTCCCTCTCGCACTTGGCCGGTTTTTTTAAACTAAACGATATTATTCAGTGTTTTTTCCCTATAATTTTCGATTACTTTATATTCCTTTTTCGCAACTTGGAACGCCCGTATACGTAAGGTACCTAAACAATCATCTAAACGCCTACATAAGTACCTACTACATACCTTAACTACCTTATTTTGTACCCTACTTTCCATTCCCTTGGCGAAAATATAAGGGTTCCTCGACTACGGAATCCTAAAAATGCTAGAATATACAAATAGTAGGTATGTAAGTTTAAGAAAAAAAAAACATCATACGTCCGTGTTATATTATTATCTACAACTCCCTTAAATTGTATACGTACTTACCTATCGCAGTTATTGTACCTACATCATTGTTCATTCATTCATAGGTAGCTTAACATTCTTATTTACACTGAAACAATATGCACAACATGACGTACATATTAACATAACGGTGTTTACCTACAGCCGTTCGATGAATAACTTCCATTCTTCATAACATTATAACATGTAAATGAGATAAGAAATTTACAACATGTCAATTTATTGAGATATTTGTTAACTAGATAATCAATAATGTTTGTTTATATAACTTGGGAAATCGCAGTAAGATAACTTAGCATCGGATGTTTGAAGTGGCACGCGAGGTGAGGGCTGGGTGCGCACGCGCAGGCTGGTGCCGCAGCCGCAGTAGCGGACCGACGAGCGTACGCGCAGCTCGCCACGAGTTTCGCGACGGCGTCGTGCGTGCTTTCAAATACAACCTTCGTTCAGTGCGGTATTTGTTGCTTACCTGCGCAAAGAGCATACCATTCTATAAAATGAAGTTCCACATCAAAATATTTGGTAAGTAGACAACTAAACTTTAATCCTCATTATTTAATGTTGAACCTCAACTAGGTCTAGGATTTGTCACAAATTATACAGATAATTATGATTCTCAGATAATTAGTGGTGAATCCTTCAATGAATGGGTTTATAATTGGACTTAAGTTTACGATTTTCAATGTAATTGTAAACTGAAGGCTGAATTGCGTAATTTTTTATTCCATTGTAGGTACTTACTGAAAAACACTGAAAAGGTCATAATTATAGCTTGTCCGATTTCCTAGTTTTTACTTTATTTTTATCAGGTACCTAAACAAATTTTGTTTGGCCAATTTAAGGCTTCTACAGACCTTGCATTAAATTGCATGCGATTTTAGATAATCGCAGGAATCGCACTGTCGTATTTGTGTCTGGGTTATAAAAACAAGGTTTATTAGATAGGTATTTTTGACCGGTCGGATTTCAATAGTTACCACTTTTTTATTGTATTGCCTGAAATAAAAATATAGAAATATACTTTGTAATGTCATAATAGTAATACCTACCTATACATATAACACTATTATTGCTACGAACTGCAAAGGCACGGGATAGAAGTATTCGCGAGAACATGTTAGCTGATTAATGTTACTCGCGAGAATTTCTAACCTACACACATATAACCTACAGGTATCATCTTCTTTAATGAGTTTAACGTGTTCACCGTAATTGAGCCTTAAATTAGACTATTGTTGAATGTGCTGAGCGAATAGTTGCGAGCGGCGGAACGCGACAAACTTGCGCTTGCGCTAATGACCAGTCAAATGCAGCTTAAAACACGGCCGTTTTACTTAATAGCGTCATTAAATGGCAGATAAAACGCACTTAGGATAGCATACCTGTAATACCTACCTAATGAACTCGTAAAGCTGAGTCTAGATCATTTAATTTAGACATTTGAGAACTAGGTAGCAAGTTTAGTAAGTGGCGTATGGACTAATTGATACCTAATTCCTATGAAAATTATTAATGAATCTAGTTTCACTAAGATCATTGTGACAAAGTGCCATGTAGAATGAAACAACACGTTGATAAATTACCTATATTGTAAGCTATTGTTACATTTTCACTTAGAACAATGTAAGTAAATAGCACACATTTACTAAATGGGTTAGTGTGCACGAGTTGATTTTCATTTATTTATATGAATATTATGAATTATATGCTATGTCAATGAAAGTGTTTTTCGAAGGTTGTTATGCAAATTGTAAATCTTATTCATAGTTTCGCTTCTTGTTTTCTTTCTATATATTTTACCTTCTACGTCTACATATAACCAGACATAATACAAAAACATTTGCTTTACTACCTATCGCCAGCTCAACACTGATTGTGCCTAAATTGAAATCGGACTCTATATATTTTTAAGGAGGTTTTGATATTTTGGAGATATAATATCTACCTAATGTTTTATTGAGTATCGAGTAAACTAGTAGTTCGCCCCGAACTGTGAACTCGCGGGTCGCCAAAAAGATCAATTGAATGCAGCGCTACTTAGTCTTAGAGATGGGGCATTTCGTAATTGATTCCTAATTCCACGATTACTTGAAATTACTTTGGAATCTGATTACCGATTCCCAGATTACTTTGTAATCTAACAATACCGAATTACTAAGTACAATTCCATTTGAGGAATCAGGAATACATTTTTCAAATATTACAATTACTAGTAATTGGAATCAATGTCGATTCCTCATTACAGGAATGTATTACTTGATTCCTTTCAGATTACATTTCGTACTACTACTATCAAAAGTAAAATAGTAGGTAGATAATATATATGTTGTTGACTTACTAGGATGCATCTATACCTTATTTGAAACAGGTGTGCAGATTTCAAAAACGATGACAATGTCCTATAAAACGATATGCATGGCGAATTTTATGACATACAGCATGGCCGCCATTTTGGATTCCAAAATGGTCATTATTTTCGAAATCTGCGCCCCCTAAAACCTATAAAACGACATCAATGACGAATTTGTATGCGTGGGCGCCATCTTGGATTCCAAAATGGTCACCCTTTTCGAAATCTGCGCCCCCTAAAACCTGTAAAACGACATCCATGACGACTTTTATGACATACTGCATGGCCGCCATTTTGGATTCCAAAATGGTCGTCATTTTCGAAATCTGCGCCCCCTAAAACCTATAAAACGACATCCATGACGACTTTTATGACATATTGCATGGCCGCTATTTTGGATTCTAAAATAGTCATCATTTTCGAAATCTACGCCCCTAAAACCTATAAAACGACGTCCATGACGACTTTTATGACATTATGCGTGGCCGCCATCTTGGATACCAAAGTGGTCGTCATTTTCGAAATCTGCGCCCCCTAAAACCTATGAAACGACATCCATGACGACTTTAATGACATACTGCATGGCCGCCATTTTGGATTCCAAAATGGTCATCATTTTCGAAATCGGGGCCACCTAAAACCTATAAAACGACATCCATGACGACTTTTATGACATAGTGCATGGCCGCCATCATGGATTCTACAATTTTCACCATTTAAAAAAAACTCTTCACTAAAAAATAGTATTTCATACAATCGCGATACAATAGAGAGCTCTTCAGTCGAGCACCATGTTCAGGCAACGAAGCTTGCTGAGTTGCCCAAGTAGGCACGAGACTGAAAAGCTTGACTACATCACTATTGTATACAATACTTTTTCTACAAGTCAACAAAAATAATACTTTAAAGTCTTTAAACTAGTAGAATCATACAAACAAACCAAACCAAAAGTATACAGCTAAGATAAGAGTATATAGTGATACTAGGGATGTAACGATACATGATTTAGCCGATACGATACCGATATTTAAAGTAAATAATCGGCGATACCGATACCGATATCGATAGCCTGGTAGTTAGTTAATCAATCAAATAAATAAAGAATTATATTCTTTATACGCATAAATCATACTTATGTTTAATAGACACTCGATTTTAAGAAGTGTGAAAAACGGAAAAATAAAAATAAAGAAAAATATATTCCTATTAGCAAAATAGCACAATTATAGCAGCTTCACTGTAACGTTGATTAAGCAATATATCGTAGTAAAACTTACGTAAGTTTTGACACATCAAGTTAAAATTGAGGTGAAGAATATTCTTGCCCAATAAAATACCTTACTTTGCGTTGTTTACATTTTGTTATGATATCGGGAGTATTTAAATCGGCGATACCGATATATCGGCCTGCCGATCATATCGGCCGATATATCGTATCGGTATCGGTATCGTTACATCCCTCAGTGATACCTTCATAGTGGTACGCGCCCCGGCCGCCGCGCCCCGCGCCCCACGGCGGGCTGGTCAACGACACCTTCTCGTAACTCATGAGGCCCTGGTACTTGGTCCTTGCTAAATTCAATTTTTAAACAGTTTTTTTCTCGATATTAGCCACCGTAGCCTATGGAGACTAACAAGTAACGCTAAGCGGTTTTCGTAGTCTATGGATGTTTATTTATTAAGGGTGTCACATGCGCGTTTCTGACTTATGAAGCAATTGTTCCTACAATACAACCTAAAATAATAAATGTGTAAACCGAGAACTATCATTTAATACCAAACTCGACCATACTTTCTTGCAATTAAAATGACCAGAATAGCAAGACCCCTCACAAATAGCTTTTTAGCATTTTCAGCTCTTCTAGCTCAATAACCTCTTGTTCGAGCCAGCTCAAAATTTAATGACTAAAATATAATGCCCTAAACTATACGTTCACCCAATTTCATTTAATTTAGAAAATTTTTACTTAAGTTATCGAGTATCAAACTATCCTCTGATAGTTCAGCTTAAAAACATCGAAATGCCGGGACGTGCCCCTAGCCAGCCGTGTGTTCAAAGTCGAATGTAAGAACTTCACTTCGCTTCGCTCGCTCGTTCGATTAGTAATTACTACCTAATGAATAATTTACAAAGTGTACAATTATTTTTATGTATCTACGAGTATATTATCTATTAATCTATCGTCCTTAGGAAAACCACAAGAAAGGACACTTCCTACAAACCCTAAGTTTGACAGCGGTTCAGGGTCGAATCATGCTATCCCTTTCTAATATATGGCACTATCCCTTTTGGCAATTTAGGGTTGTCAAAATTCAAGTGATTATCTTATCTGTTGTCGTGCACGCAAAAGGAAGTCAAGTGGTGCCAACCCTAATAATTGCTCGGAGCAATGCTGAGCCGAACGGAGCCGAGTTCGACCGAAGTCAGGAGTGTCTCCCCACTGGGAAAACTTAGAAACATACAAATTAATACTTAGTGGGTGCTTACCATTGGTTAAGAATGTCACAAATACTGGTTGAATAAATATAACACAAATCTAACATAAATATTTTTTTATTGAGCTAACTATAATGCTTGATATCGCTACTGCCCTTGACTGAACTGTAAAATCGCTAAATGCATAGTTCCGTCACGAATCCCCCGCCCAATTCATTTATGCCGAGCTCCTCTCTGACGTAATGCCCAAAAAATTAATGTGGTTACATAGGATGTGCCAAACTTTAATAAAAATACAAGAACAATAATATAAATCTAAAGCATTCCTAGTAGATTAGGAGGCTGTTACAAAATTAAATATGTTATACATAGGTATCTGGAGTTAGATTTATTTCTCTGTATCTGTAAATATAATATAATCCCATACGATTAAATAAATTTGTGTATAGACACAAATACTATTGCAAGATATTGTATAAGTAGGTATACGAATGGTACGCAAGGTTATTAATTCAACATCTTCCTGTAATTATATATCTTTGCTATAATGAATGCTCTTGCTCCAAATTCAATACTGCCTTAATTCAAAAACCTTATAGGTACTTATAGATTTAGAAATAATTATAGTCAGTCTCTAGCCTTTTGAACGCCACAGACGGCAATTGACGTCAACGCAAAATTGTGACAACGACGCCAAAGACGGCATTTGACGTCGATCGTTTTTTGATGAAAATCTACTGAAAAACACCCCACTTTTAGGTTGGCATTATTTATTCACAAAACTAAATTTTACCCCCGTGGCGTCAGTGGCACGGCAAATGGATGCGCCGTTTGGCGTTCAAAAGGTAGCTTTTATAGCTTCATGATTAGACACGTATCTACAATGTCGAAACATTGACCTTAACTTAGTAATATTTATTTGGCGTCCGAAGCAAGGTGAGTTAACAGCATGGGTCGCTTCCACGAACAAGATTAAGAATTTATTAATAATAATAATTAATAAGCTAAAGTTACCTTGAAGAAGTCAAACGGCAGGGAGTAATAAAGGTTATAAAAGTGCTTAAACTCATTTTGCAAAGATGAGACCGAGTCGTTTCGCTCGATGAAAAAGTTTGAACAAAAAACAGGCACCGCCATTTGTTTTTGTTAGCTTGACGCGTGTCCTGTTTTGAAACATCGTTCCTCAGTTTAGAATAATTTTACAGAAGAATATGGCGCGATATCCTGGATGAAAAGATGGACTAATTACCTACCTAACCCTTATATAAAAGTAATAAAATAAATGTGATTGTGTTTGTAAAAGAATGACTACTCTGTGTTACACAAATCTGTCAAGCAAAATGTAGACGACTTAAGGCTCAACCGGCCTGTTTCCTATTTAGACTTCAGTGCCACTTTGTATACTGAAGACAAAATATAAATACGAAAAACCTTGCCATGTATCTTAATTATCGTGACTAAGGTTGTAGGTGCAGATTTAGTTAACATTTTCAAGGGGTGTAAGTTCAAGGCCACAAATGATATGGTATTTGTTTGTTCACGTTAATTGAAAATTGTAGGTATATGTTACAGTATAGATCATGTATAGACCCGTTTTTAGTGAAAACATGTTTTCCCTAGTTAAAACTAGTTTTCCATATCACCTCAGTGAAATGCGCGTTTTTACCAGGTAAAACTAGTTTTCCGGAAGGTCACGGTGAAAATTAGTTTTAACTAAAATTTATTTTGAATATGTAGGTAATTACGAAAACTAGTTTTCAGCAAGGTACTTTGCGAAAACTAGTTTTCAGCAAGAGACTTTGCGAAAACTAGTTTTGACTGAATAATCCCATTTAAAACTAGTTTTCACCGAGGCTTTACGCTAAAACCGGGTTTTAAATAAGATTCTTATTAAAAAATGTTTATCTCAGATTATAAAATCCATATTGTGGATTTTATAATCTATAATTTTTACGGTGACGTATACATAAATTTATCACCTTGATTCGCCTCCTCTTATGAACAAGAAGGCAGTTCACTTTGTATTATGTAGGTACTTGTTTACTTATTATGTAATTTGTTTATCTATCTATTAGATAAATAATCTTATCCGCTTATCAATGTTAGTAACTGGACGTTCACTTCGATACTCCTAGATAAAAAATACCACCCGAGATGAAAGATTATTTGATTTGCTCCCAAAGTTGTACCACTCCAAGACTTACTTTCGACAATATCTCCTTTATTCATTTAACCGTAGTGATTTAATTCTCTTTGCATTTAACATCTTGGGTTAGGTTATTTATAATATGAATATAATTAAGTAAAATATAAAAACACTTACTTACAAAACAACACAAAATACATATAAACACATTATAAAAAACATAACCTAGGGTGCCGCCAGCAGCGGGGCAGGGCCCAAGCTGACAATATCTTATTCTTATCTTACATCTTCCTCTTGAATTTTGGCTCGTGTGTTGAAGTTTGAAGAAGTGACTTCATTATGCTTCGTTCTGTAAGATATCACACCATTTCATAGCATAATCAATGAAAAAGGGACCTATCGTGGGTACCTAAGGGCGGTTATCGTGAAAGAATCCCTAATTGCACATCGGTCACTGTTACTGCGAAACGACTTGCCTATTTGTTTAAAACGCTTAATGTTTAGTACCTATATCTGCATTTAATCCAATTTTAATAACATGCAAATAAATTATTGAAAGTGAATTATACATAAATATTTTAAAATAAAATGGTATTCCAGTTATCATAATAATTACTAGGTAAATACCTACCTGCCTAAGTGCAAGCGTTGTTCTGGACCTGTGAGTTAAATAATAGCTACAATTACATTGAAATACATCTCATATGCTGATATTATAAGACTCCGATTTTGATGCCAACCTATTAGATATTTTCTTACTTATATTACTTTTTTTAAGCTACCCGAAATCAACTATGTACTTGTGTGTCTAGTTAAATTACAGATTATTGTTTTCCTTCGTATTTTCTCGGAAACGTTCGTATTTGTCATGCCACTTCAGTTAACCTCAGTATTTTTTGCACCGAGACTGACTGAAATAGCAAGACACATTCCGTGAAAATACGAAGGAAAATAATTATGCACTACATCTGTACTAATGTTGTCAACAACATAATTATCTTCGCAAACTATAAAACAAGCAAGAAGTGTAAGTACGTAAGTAGGTTGCACCGTTATGCGTAATTAGTTATTTGAAAGTTCAAGTGTCTGATCCGATATCTGTCACATGTGCTGGGCACTGAAACGTAAGTGTCATAGTGGGACAGAAGCGCATTAAGCAGGCGTATTCGGATTCTAATAACAGGTTGAGGATTCGATCTGGATCTGTTATGGAGCTGATCTGTCAGTGTCAAAAGTGACGTTTTTGGTTGAAGAAAATTAAATGTTACTTTTGACACTAACAGAAGATCCATAACTGATTTAGATCTAATTCATAACCTGTTATTAAAATCCGAATACGCCTGAATATTTTATTCTCAGCTATTTTTATGAGTAGGCAACTGAAATGCAACATTGTCAGTAAGGTAACGTAACGTATTTCAATTAGTAATTTTTTGATAAATGCACTGCATAAAATTAATGTCATTTTAATAAATTAAAATATTTAAAGCGTTATATTCTATTTTGTCATGTTATGGATAGGTTTCCGTGTTTTGGTTACTTTTCAGTTTTTAACTATAGCAATTAACATTCAAGTTCGTCAGTCCCGTTGATGTCTTTTGTACCACAAATTCAAGGACAGGAATTTTCGATATAAAAATCAAAAAAATAAATTGCGGGGGGGTTAGGTACTATGGTTTATATCATGATCACGTGTTACGTGTCATGTATCACGTGTGTGAAACATTTTAATTTAATAAATTTTGATAAACATAGTACAATACCAAGCAAGAAAACAGTAACTTGTTAGTGTGTGCCAATACATCAAAGGCTGTTTGTAACACTACTAACTGAAATGAAAACATATTGGTTAATAATGCATTCAGAAAAAAGTGCGTTGCTTCTGCTGCTATGAAATAGTCGATTGAACAAAAGTGACAACAAAAATCCGACAAAGTGGTTCTGATTTAGGGATATAACAACCCCTGCTTCTAACTTAATGCCCTGGTCCAGACCAATCAATGGTGTTGGCAACTGTAAAAGGTATGCATATCGGCGCCATCATAGCTTGTCCCTTTTTCTATGAGATTTAGCTTAAAGAGCTGGCATCCAGGGCATACATTTCCATTAAAAAATCCAAAATTTGACATAGTTCTAGGTATTGACTGGGCAAGCTATGCTGGCGCCATCTGCTAAATACTTTGACCGGCCAACCCCATTAGGTAAACAGGAAGATGCGCACGCGGCGCCAGGGCGCACATTCCTGCACTTTCACCGCCGGCGCGACGCCGAGGCCGATCGCGAGCCTTCCAGACCCACCACCACCGTTACGCAAATCAACTCATTCAATTAGACACCATGCAGCGAATGACTGATTCTGTTTAGCTTCGTGACTGTTGCGTTTGTATATGCAAAGTCTTGCCGTATTTTTAGCTGATTTGAAAGGATGGAAACCGCAGACCGGTTTATATGCCCTTGGCATACGAAAAGATAGAAGATAGAAAAATAAAACCAAATGTATCATATTATTAACTAATGTGTCTCATCAGTATCGGTATCAGTACTACCGTCAAGTTCTTGCATAAAAATCAGACTACATATACTTGGTCAAGCAGATCTTGTCAGTAGAAAAAGGCGGCAAATTTGAAAAATGTAGGCGCGAAGGGATATCGTCTCATAGAAAATTTGAATTTCGCGCCTTTTTCTACTGACAAGATTTGCTTGACCATCTATATATACATAGTTGCTCGTCGCTGACCAACGTAGTGTTTACACCTTTTATATATTCATTCAGATGTCATACACCTGTCAAGCAATCTGCTTAGTTAATTGATAAATACGCATCTATAGTTTTTTTCCTGTTAAAAGGAACCGGAAAATTTTAATCGGAAAGAGCCTGGATGATTATTTTGATTATAAATAACAGGCTATGAATTTGATCTAGATTTGTTTTTGATATGATCTGTCAGCCGTTAACAGCGACATTTCCTGGTTGAACAAATGCCACTGTTGAAAGCTGAAAGTGACATTTTGTTGTTGTTTGTTGATCATACCCATTTCAAATCCTGATGAAATTCTAAACCCGTTATAATACTCAGAATAAGCTTCTTGGTACCGAAGACGTAATAAGTTCTACGAGACTATTGAATTAATCTTTTTATTGAATTTAATTGCCTACAGGAAACTCATTGAATTTAAAATATCATAATCATAACGTAGGCACTAGGCACCACGCATGCGTGTACCTACTAAAGATGACATATTTGTAATTAACCACTTAATTGTTATCGTCAAGGGGAAATACATTAACAATAAAAACACCTCACAAATGATGCATTGCATTATTGCCCTATTTTTGAAGCATTTTGCATTCACTGTTCTTCGGTCAATACCCCGGTGCCATCCATAACAAATTTACCTTGTCAAGAAACTTGTTTTACGGCTCGCTAAAGATGCAAACGTTTTTACAGGCGCCATCAGATATATCGGAGCGACCTAGGTGTTCACAATATCTGAACATGCACTCTAACGCCCTGACAATAATGCCGCTCCGATATATCAGTTGACGACTGTACAAGATGGTACGAAGAATCTCATTCTTGTCTCGTAACTGGATCTCTAAACAATTGCAATATATTAGAACGTATGAATTACCTTCTTGCTTACAGAGTTGTAATCATGACCATGACAATGGGGCCTCAATGAGTTGAATCCTTTGTTGGAGATGTACTTGGACAGACAACTGGGAATTAACTAATGTCAGCTATAATATTGTTAAATGAGCAGTTGCGCAAAACGCTTAAGCTAATGTTATTACGGTTGCTTCAGTCAGACTACCGAAGAGTCTTTACTCCCATTCCGATACATTCACAGTAAAACAAAAATTTTCGACAGAATGATCTTCTGAGTTGACAGATAATTGGGTTAAACAAATAATTCTGATCCTATTAAATTTTACAGGAGCTGATGGTCATCACCTACTTTACGGTTTTATTTATTTTAGGGACGTGTCTTAAGCAAAATATATTCCTTCTGAAACACACCTACATAGGGTGATATGCATGACATAAAATGGGGACAATGTTTTACGCTATAAGTATATAGAAAAAACTTTGGTTTACGATAAACATTCCTTACCAACTGCTTAAAAGTATTTGTAGAGTTCAATGTTTTACAATAGGTACCTTTAGCCTTACCACGACTGCCTTATCAGTGTCAACCTGAAAAATATTCGCTAACGTCTGCGTAACTTGTTTTCTATACATCTCGCTCGCACTAATATGTCAGTGTTAAAGTCTTGTTAGCCGTACTAATCACTCACTACATTCATGAAATAAAATAAAACAAGCTATTTTATTTATCTCATAAAATACTAATATACATACATAATAACCAGAACAGGTAGGTATAGTAATAAATTTGACTTACAAAGAGCATGGCATCCAATGAACCATCAAAATTCAGCACGACAATCTAAAATAAGCCATGACCGATTGCAAATGCAGATTGCGTAATGACGAGTATCAACTATGATTCCAATTGTTAGGTACGTTAAACCCTTTGACAATACTCGGGCCTAATGCCAACATTGCCAACATTGGGAAATCGAAAATCATTGTTTGCCTCTCTATCGCCCTTGCATATTCGAGCGATTTCTCGAAGGCGGTAGAGTCAGACCAAGAATCATGGATGCTTTGGTAAGTACCTGCACCGCATAGAGAGGGAGGAATCCCCCATGTGCCATGAGTGTGGCGCACCTGTAGATACGGCGCGTCATACTCTCGAGGAATGCCCTGCATGGGGGCCCCAGCGGGCCACCCTTCAAGCAGCACTAGGTGCAGACCTTTCGTTGGCGAGCATTGTTAATGCCATGCTCGACAGCGAAGAGGCATGGAAGGCGATGGCCTCCTTCAGTGACGATATTATGTCGCAGAAGGAGGCAGCGGAGCGTGCGCGCGAGGACGATCCTAACGCGCATCCACTCCGCCGACGACGGGCTGGGGGCAGAGCCAGGCGCTATGCGCGCTTGCTGCCTCCGCCGTAGTGGGCTGCGCAGGGCCCCGGGGGAGTCCCCGCGGTTAAAAGCTCACAGGACTGGGGTGCTGACCACCTGGCACCCAAAATGCCCACGGCCTGCAGGCCGCTCGCCGGGGCGCACGTGGTCGAATGCTGATAGCGACCCTGCGGCACCCCATCTAAAGCGGAGTTGGCACTCGTTGGTGGTTTTAGACGGTAGTCCTCCACTGGTTAGTCCGTCATCCCCCCTGGTTCCCCCGGACCAGGTGGCATGCGTAAACGCATTTCCCCAACGTAAAAAAAAAAGAGTCAGACCAAGAATAGTCTGCAGCGGATTTGATAGCCCACGCAGTGAAAGTGTTATTTTAAACGTCAAACTTCTATTAAATTATGACGTATAAATGACACTTGCACTGCGTGGGCTATTAAATCCGCTGCAGACTTTTTTTGGTCCGACTCTAGCAGCAGGCCCTCAAATAGGACTTTTTAACTAATAGCAAACTATTAGAGACCAGCGAGGAACAGGCAGGTCCTCACTGAACGCGTATAGGTACCGTAGGGATAAACTGAGTAGCAACTACCGTAAAATGGGGTGAGTAGGTGCAAAACTGACATTCAAACCTCGATAACATTTTATTTTTACATATGCAAACTGAATGGTGTATATAATAAGTGTTCCGGACGTTTGTATTTTAGTTTTTTTTTTAATTTTGGGTAGTTCCATTTCATAACTTTGACGATAAACAGAAAATCCTACCTCACCCCGTAGTCCCTCGTATTTGGGGTGACTTGAGTTTTCATACAAAGGTGATTTTGGAAGATTGTTGGATCGATTTTTTTTTATTATGAGTATTACTATAGGTCCATTTTAAATTGGAATACATTATTTTTGTAGCAGTAGCCTTAAAATCCCATCTCACCCCCCTTTCATTCCTTCTCTCCCCAATCTCCCCATTCATAACCCAACTCTCGCCGCGAACCCTACTCACCCCATTTTACGGTACTTCTTGTTTTTATCTAGGTAGCCGTTTTCTGCAATCAACTATTCAATAATATTCTTCTCTATTCTTTATCCGTATTACAAAATAATAATATAAAAGGTACCTAATACATTATAATTTTTATAGGTGCAAAATGCACTTGCCTAAAAAATTAATCAGACGATCGCGAATTGCTTTCAATTCAACCTTATCTTGTTCAAGTACTGTCAGATGATACAGATACAGATCAAAGTAGATCGTCAGCTGTTTGTTTTTATAACTTATCTCAATCGTGTTTTTCAAGTGTATTATATAATAATGTAGATAAGTATATGCAATATATGCATAAATCCAGCATATTGTTCGTAACTAAAATTCCAACGTACGCAATTAAGTTAAATCAGTAGGTACTCATATTAAATTTATCAGTGATACATTTTTAGGTAGGTAAAAAAAGGCTTTTTAGATCTCTCATTTACTTATTTCATTTCATTCATTCATCATTTTATTATTTATTAATAATTCAGCCTATATACGTCCCACTGCTGGGCACAGGCCTCCTCTCATGCGCGAGAGGGCTTGGGCTATAGTCCCCACGCTAGCTCAATGCGGATTGGGGACTTCACATACACCTTTGAATGTCTTCGTAGATGTATGCAGGTTTCCTCATTATTTATTATTTATCAATAAAAACGAATACCTAGTTAGTTATCATTTACCTACATAGCGTGACTAACTTAGTTATTTATCATTTCATGGCCACATCGCAGATTTTTTATATATGTAAAGTACTGCAGAATTATTTAATTAATTTCTCTCGGTATCTTTCCTATGACAATTAGTACACGGTAAACATCTAGTTCAAGCGATATTTTCAATAACCGGCTTTCGCTTTCGCTTCGACTCGATTTGTTTTTACTGTATGTACCTATAGTATGATACTGGCCACCTGCAAAATGTTGATGATAATAAGTTAAGGATGACTCACGCTAGACCGGCCCGAGCCTGGGCCGAGGCGTCCGACACGTCATGGCGGTTGTCACGTTATTCGATGATTACTTGGTGCTTTCAATAGAAAACGAAGCACCGGAAGCTCCGGCCCGGCCCCGGCCCGGTCTAGCCTGATTCATCCTTTATAATGACATTGACACTAAGTGCAACAATATAAATTCTTTCGCTAACGCTTAAAAAGATCTGAAGCGAGAAAAATATACAATATTTGCGAGTATACATAAGTCTATTCAATTATACATACTTGAGTTCATATCAGTAGGTACGGTTACCATCAGTTTGTCACTGACATAAACGCCGTCGAGAACGTAATTTACTTTCTATACATCTCGCTCGCACTCGCATATTAGTGCAAACGGGATGTATAGAAAGTAAATTACGTTCTCGACGGCGTTTATGTCAGTAACAAACTGATGGTAACCGTACTGGTGATCTTTTTTTCAGTCTACCAGCCCAAGCCCAGAAGTTGATTAGGTAATTAATTATGTATAGACTGTATAGTTGATTACTGATAGCTTAGCTACACTAGTTGTAGAATGTCTGTATGTTGTAGAATGAGAATGTATGTATGTACAGATGTAGTGCATAATTGTTTACCATCGTATTTTCTCGGAAACGTTCGTATTTGTCATGCTACTTCAGTCAACGTCAGTACTTTTTTACAGATTGAAATAGCAAGACACGTTCGTACATTTCCATGAAAATAATTATGCAATACATCTGTATACATATATAAAAGGAAATAACCACAGAACTATATCGGAAATACTCGTAGGTAATCCTAATTTAGGATTGTTCATTTTTTTTAGACCCCCATTTTTATTTTATTTTCTGAAAATATAGGTTAATTTAAGATACCAATTTGAATGATTTATTAATTCACGGCTCGGTTGAATATTTATAATTTATTGAAAATATGAGATACGACTTCTCGTAAATTACATGTAGTGGCTGATTTGATAAAGCACAAGCAATAACAAACATTAAAAAAATAGTTGTAATTGTCAATTGATTGTAATGTCACCTGTCTACAATGTCAGTGTCACGCGTTTCTATAAATAATATCGTCTGGAAAACTCGTTTATTTTGAATCCCTAAATCAATAATTTCAAAATACCTACGCTATAAATTTGTGAAAGCTGATTCCAGAAATCTGCCTAAATTATATAATATAACTTAGTTTTATTGGAGTATGTATCCATATAGCATCCAACTCCAACCATAACTTGGCTGAAATCAGGGGAGCAAAAATACAAATGTAAGTTACATCATATATTTTTTAACTGATTCGATTCGTAAGATGATTGGATTCATAAAATCGTTATAAGCGTCCATTGCTAAGGTAGCTTAGCACCCAGTGGGTTCTACCGGCTTGTCACCATTGTTTGGATATTGTACTATAGGTACATGCCAATTTTGCTAATTATATCCTATAATTTCAGGTCATCATGTGATTCCTATTTAGATACGACTGTGGGATACGTAATGTACGAAGGAGATTGATTTTGTTAAGGCACTTGGGCCCTGAACAAAGTTGAGCATTTTGTATCGAAACGAACGTCATATTAATCGTCATAATACTTTACGACAGTAAATAATGCCTGGGAACAGAGTAAATAACAAACCATACACTTCTCTTCTGGTTCGTCAACAAGAAGCCATCATTGTCAGCTGCTCGTGCAGAACATGATGAACATACATATATGTATATTTACTTTTTTTTGGGAAACATATATACATATATTTCCTAGATTAATAAAAAAGTAGGTAAACAAAAACATGTTTTATTATTCACAACTATTAACTTAAGTCTTGTCCACCATGATATCAGCAGCTTGAACTGCAACATGTACCTGGAAATTAGAAATTATATCTTTTTAAAGCAGTTTCAGGCTGAATTTTGAGTATGACTATGTATTCTTGTATAGTGTTTCTTTCTAGTAGGCACCATCTCTGTTTAACGGTTTGCCTTTATATACTCTGGCTACATTACCACAGAAAACACATAGGTCCCCGCGACCCTACCTACAAAGTGAGCTTTTAAATAATTGTAGTAAAATAATATTAATTTTATACTTACATCGACGTGATCCTCACAGCAATACTGTGTGTAAGTAGGTAGGTATTCCAAGTTCAATTCACGGCACCATGTTTCACGTCGTAATAGGTCTTCGCGGATTCGAACAATTATTTTTGTGAATCATTCCCACACGTAGGAACAAGGTCTTTGATATATTAAGGTATGTTGGGGTAATACCGGACGGATTTGGGACTAATTGGGAGACCTCGCGAAATATTTTTTTTTCTCGAGCTCAGTACGTGTCAGCGTCTAGAAATATGGTGCAAATCGTTAAATAATAACCGAAGTTTAAGCCTGAATATTGGCAACCTTCAATGTTTAACGGTTTCAGTTTTATACGAGTGTAAAGATGAGACATATTTTTATTCGAGGGTAACGATGAATTTGTCATCCCGGGAGAACATCGGATGGCGAAAAAAAACCGGTTCTAATGCTCAGATAACAAGGTATCTAAAACAGTATATCCGATGTTTAACCTCCTCCAACGTATATGAATTTCAGCCACGAATAGCTGGAAACTTAAAAGTTCTCATAATATGTTTAAAACTTTGCATTTTTGCATCCGATCTTGACCCATATACGAAAATTTGGTAAATCTGTGGCTCTCAAAGTGTGATATGTCAATAGAAACAATTTCCTAAGTAATACATTCATACATATATAGCTACGTACACTGCTAATATCTCTTCCTTTTGAATTACCGTCCTCGAATAAAAATAAAGGAACGAAATAATTACGATAAAAACAGAGTTCTTGCAGTCATAAAAAAACAAAGTTTGACAATCACTGCTGAATTTTAAATGGGTAAAGGTCGGATTGTTGCTATCCGATCTTTACCTGCAAGGGTAAAGATCGGAAATCGGTCTACAGCAGTCCTAGGTCTGTTTTGATTGGATTAATTTAAAGATAAACCTTCAAAACGAAATTGGACATCAACTGAATCACAAAAACAACCACAGTTTTATCACAATACTCGACATAAATTACAGGGCGAAGATCGGATGGCCAGAAAAATGACCAAAATTACCTTGCTCCCTTTAAAGGCGCGTAGAACATATCCGATATCACTGAGCGGCGGAGGGACACTGGTGTCCGAAGCGCAATGAAATAGCGTCTTGCACATTGTTGTCAAAATTAAGAAATAAAGCCTACTTTGGCGGAAATGAATTTCCTACGTTCTTCCCCCGCATCCGATATTACCCCAACATACCTTAAGCAACGAAAACTACTGTTTAGGTATCAATTATAAATCAAATCATAACAAACCAGCGCAGCGGTTTAACTGAAAAATTTCATTATGACAATGATAACTTTGACAATTACGTGAGTGACGGATTGATTTACTATGGTCCGATAACTTTTATTATGCGATGACTTTACATTCAGCCAACGAGAAAGGTCAAACTAAGGTCATAAGGATATTTGTTGAAATATCTTCAATCCTCAATTATTATATCGCAGCAAATGTCGGAAACTGTTTGAAAACCTCATATCTCGAAATGGTTTTCGAAATAGAACATTAAAAAAAAAATGAACAATCCTAATTACGCGTTATTTGTAATTTAAATAACACTCGAGGGCTCGAGGGTTTTACTTTTTTTTTGTAGCATTCAAAATAACAGATGTCAACTCGGGATGTCAAACAGGTTTGAAGATATATTTACTAATATAGCTATGTGAGTGCATCGATCGCACTAAGGCTATATTAATTTATTATTGATATTCAAATTGAAAGTTACCGTTAGTGTTCATAAATATATGTAAAAAATTTCACCTTATTGCAGTGGATTAAGGTGAAAAAATGTATACATATTTATAAACTCGACTGTACTACTTTCAGGTTCCACGAGGTCGCCTACTTCAATTTGACCGCCAACTATTTGCTAAAACCAAATACGTGCCGCTTTTCCGCATTCGCGATGTTAACGCGAGCTGACCTCAGTAACTATTAATATGTCTAAAAAAGGATGTTCAATAATTTACTCGAAGACATTTATTTATTATGTTTGAATCAATCTTCATACCTATCGCAAAGTAAAAACGATTCAATGAGGAAACAACCTTCAAGAGGACATACTTTATGATCGTGGAGAAGTAAGTCGTGCATTTCAGCCCATAAATGACGAATAAAACAAATAAGACTGCAGATGGTTTCAAACTCCACAGGGGCTCGTGTTTTCTTAATTAAGTACATGCTTTCTCTACAAGTGACTGGAGTTTAATGTTATCTGTCTGTGTACAGTATAACAATTCAGAACATTAGCGGTAAAATCTTAGGAGCGAGTTAACCAATACATATTTACTTACCTAGTGATTCATTATGTTAAAGCTAATAAAACACGCCTCAATCGAAAATTATATCAGGGATGGGATAAAAACATTGTTGATATTATATGGAATCATATACTATTGAATTATTTTAATTACTTTGTCTGTGCCATTTAGTCATAAGATAATAGTAAAAAATGTTTTGTTAGTGTAAACATATTTATAGATTTATTTACACACATAATATTCGTTGCTAACGTTTTTCAATACTGCACATAAGTACATACATAAATAAAATAACCATCATCAATACCTAAATATTAAAATAATTACTCTTAAAGGGTTCTGCCTATTATAGCAGCTAAAATAGGCCTGCTCTATCATAGTCTGTCTCGAAGTTTGGACATTTGAAATATATTTTACAGTACATATGGTGCTTCTTTACCGCACTAGTGCGATAATTAGCGCATTACGTAACTATTTCGAAAATATTAATTGCCATACGTACTTACTTACTGTAAAACGTTGTACGATACATGTGCGAATAGGTAATTCGCAACTCGTGTTAATTTAAAACACTCCCTTCGGTCGTGTTTTAATTTATCGCCACTCGTTTCGAATATCCTATTTTTCACACTTGTATCGTAATGTACTAAATAACACGTCAACAGACTTGATTAGGATTTTAACGATAGTCGACATAGAAACCTACAAAACTTGAGATACGCGTTCTAATATAATATAATAATGTTAATAAGAGGCAATAATCGCATGACTAGACTTATACTTATATTCTTTAACCTCAACAAAAACAATAGCATACGATAGATAGTTGAATGATTATTCTTTGTCCTAGATTTCGTGCCAGCGCGATTCAACATCGCCCTAATGATGTTCTTCGCGTGCTGGGTCAACTACATGATGCGAGTCAACATGAGCGTCAACATCATCGCCATGGTGCCTGATGACAGTAACTCTACATCGTGAGTAAACATGCACATACATATGTTCAGAGGGCCTACCGCGAACCACGTTCGACGTGTTGCCTCTCTGTTCCACTTATAAATTCGTATGTAAGTGTGACAGGGAGGCAACACGTCCAACTTGTTCGCGGTAGGCTATTAAGTAGTAATCTAAATACATAGGTATTAGTAGATCACGCGGAGAGTGTCATAAATCTGGAAACAACTTGTATCATGGCAGATTACGTACAGTACGCTTACCACGAGCTTGACTTTGACCTGACACTGACATATTCGCTAGCGTGTGCGTAACTTACTTTCTATGCATCTCTCTCGTACCTACTGGCATATTAGTGCGAGCGAGATGGATAGAAAGTAAGTTATGCAGATGTTAGCTAATATACCAGTGTCAAACTG
The DNA here is from genome assembly GCF_910591565.1 of Cydia splendana. Classification (NCBI taxonomy): domain Eukaryota; kingdom Metazoa; phylum Arthropoda; class Insecta; order Lepidoptera; family Tortricidae; genus Cydia; species Cydia splendana. The sequence continues at coordinate 9,905,226 of NC_085974.1, forward strand.
GTGGTAACCTGGTACTGGTATTTAATTTGCTGTGAGTACCTATTATAATTTCCTTAGTATATAAAATAAAAGAAATAGTAGGTATATGTGACAGTGAGGAATATGACAGTAATGATTTCACGTTTTTCATGAATGAACACAGGTACCTACAATTGTTTACAATGTACCTAAACGTCAAGCGTACCTAATTTTAGGACTGTAAGTAATCGGATATATGAGGGATGGCAATGAAAGTGTTACCCACATATTTAACTTTGTAAAGCAGTGATCCAATCATAGCAATTGACAAAGGCCTCGGTTCACAATGAGATATGGGCTCGACCGTGGCCACGCACGTGACGATTTTTAACGTATTCAGTAAAAGTATCGTTTGAAGGTAAATCGGTTGAATCGGTGGAACTGTTCCAAAGAAAAAAGGTAGCGTTCACGGAAGTTATAAAGAACATTTTCACAGTGTTTTTTCCTTGTAAAGAAAATAGATTTCCGCTACTGTAAGTTTGTACTAGGGACATTAATGACATTATGTTATACATATTATAAGAACTTATATTATGCTAAGTACCTATACTGCGTCATTATCTAAAAACAAATTTGCACTTTGTTAATATTTTTAATAGTCCGATGTCCAAGCAAATATCTAGAAAAGAATTTCATGTCTACCTATTTATTCAAAATTTGTTACTTACTCCGTTTGTTAACTTACAAGAAAAGTCTGCTACGATTTTGATAGCACACGCAGTGCAAGTGTTATTTTAAACGTCAAACTTCTACGAAATTATGACGTATTAATAACACTTGCATTGCGTGTGCTATCAAAATCGTTGCAGACTTCACCTGGTCTAACTCTAAGTGCAGAAGGCCTACCTCGAAAAATTACTATGCCCATATCGATTCTAAACGGACTACTTTTTGATTTCCGAGGGCTTAATGTAACTATTTTACTGAACCATGAGATCAATTTAAAGTTAGATAGGCACATCGTGACATCAAAATAATATATATGATGTCACTCACCCATGCTTCTCGCTCGCGACACATGAATACATACAATACAAACAAGTACCTACGAGCGAAATACACGCGCGACTGAAATTTATACCTGTATGTCATGCTAAATGTTACAATCTGATGTAATTGATTTTAGTCTAAATTTAATTTAATTTCTTTTTATTCATTAATTTAGTTTGGTCTGATTCTATTTGTGTGTGTTAATTTAATTTGGATGCATTTATTTATTTAAGTTTCAGGTAGATGGTAGATACAATAAAAAGAAAAATAAACTAACTTATCTATAAAATAAAACTAAATTAAAACTAATAACTAATACTAAATAAAATTGCATATATTTAAATTTGAATGTGATATTATTTAATTTTTATTATTCCTGTATTATAGTAATAATATAGTGACAATTTTAATGTTAGAGGAGCGGGATTTCCTGACACAAGTATTTCATATGTTTACTAGGAAATTCCAACCTTGATTCTTATTTCGTAAACGATAAGAACGAGATAAATCATTTTCATTTCATTTTCATTTTGTTGTCACATCCTATCTTAACACTGTCAAAGATTAACAGGAAAAAAAATGTTTTTATTGCAAGTGCACTTAGTAGCATTTCTATGTTCATTAACACCTTTGATTAGGTTTTTCTTGTAATATTTACGAAAGTAGTTCACGTGTTCAACGGTTATGTTCTGATAAGGAATAATTCCAACCCGCGTGCACTGAGAATCTGAGACTAATCTGTAGATAGCTGTTAAGAAAAAGTGTTTATTTTTTTCTTTCATTCGGTGTCTTTTGCATTTTTAATTTGGTGTCTATAAAATCTTATTAAGTTTTCCTTATGAGTGCTGTAATTTTTAACAATGAACTACTTACCCTGTTGTAATCATGGTATAATAATATACTCCGCCTGGTACTCCATTCCCGTCTTTTCTAGGTCACCTAACTGACACGGGCCTACGTCATCATGCGACAGCGCTATATGATAATATGCGATAGCGCTATATATAGCCAGGGCCGGATTAACCCTAAGTCAAAGTAGGCAACTGCCTAGGGGCCCCGCCTCGGCTAGGGGGCCCCGGCGGCTCAGCGCGCACCAAATAAAATTTTGTTCCCTATGGTCAAAATTCATGAGTAAATTTTTTATTCTTATAATAATGAGTATGCTTTGTTATTGTTTTTCTTTCGATCCATTCTTTAAATTAATTAAATACTGTAATAAAATTGAAGCAATACGTTACAGTTTACGGGGCGTATTCTGCGTACCTGTTGTAAAGTTGTAATAATAGGGGTTTTCAGCAAAAACGGTTCACTTTTTTTTCGAATAACCAACAACTTTTGGGTTATTTTGACTCAGAATCACGAGGACTATTGATTAAAACAAAGAAAAAGAAAGAAGACGAACGTGTCCCCAGTTTTTCATAGGAATGCTCGACCTTCAGCCTCACTTTTTACCTCAATTTACCATTGGTTTGTGTTCCACATCTCCTCTACTTCAGCTTAGCCTTTGGCCTCGCTGCGCCAAGCTCGGCCTGCGGTCTCGCTTTTTAATACAATGGACATTGGTTCGTATCTGTGCTCAACTATTTATCTTGAAGCCTGATGAAGCACGGCTTTGACTTCGCATGAAAGCTCGCCTCACTGGGGCACTTCGGACTTTTAGGCCCAGATGACGATCGATACCCAGCCTTTTACCACGCTTTCACAATTTGCGATATTGTTAACAAAAAATTTCGCGCTCGCTGCGCTCACGTTTATTTTTGGTTCTTTAGTTGACCCTGTATCATCTACATGTTAGCTTGACTGGTGAATGAATAGAGTTAGACCAAGAAAAGTCTGCAATGATTTTGGTAGCATACGCAGTGCAGGTGTTATTTATACGTCATAATTTCATAGAAGTTTTGACGTTTAAAATAACACTTGCACTGCGAGTGCTATCAAAATTGTTGCAGGCTTATCTTGGTCTCACTCTAGTAATTTAAGTAATTTTAACATATCGAAATTCTTTATTATTAGGTTGATTCTAATCATGTGGCTCGGCGTTTGGTCTTATGGTCGGACAATCGCTGTTCAGTGTCGCAAAATATTAACTATTGAGAAAATCAACTTTGCGGCACTAGTTGAGCTTAGCCTTTAGCCTCGCTTAAAATTTGCCATTAGAGGTAGATAGGAAAGTGACGCTGAAGCTCACATCTTTGGTATTCCACTGGGAATTGGCCTTAAGCCTAAAGGGCTCTCCCCACACTTGACGCGAGGCGGAATCGGCAAAAACCGATAGAATAAAGCTTTATGTCCACGCAATAAGAGCGAAAAAGACATCGTTCGATTTGGACCGGCTCGGCCGACGCCTGAAGATTGAAATTAAAAACGCGAACTTATTTCCCTGTACTGAATATGCTGTGTGCAGAATTGAGTGTAGGGGGGCCCGAGCCTCGCACTGCCTAGGGGCCCCGACATGCTTAATCCGGCCCTGTATATAGCGGCCATGTTGTTGTGACGTAGGCCCGTGTCACTCTGGGAATGGAAGACCATGTTTTATTAGACTATGGTTGTAATAATGTTTACGTGAGGTTTCCTTTGGCTTACCTCTAAAGGTCACACCGAGATTAAAGGGGCCCACTGAAGAGTGAACAGTCCGCCAGACGGTATTGGCCTATCAGTTAGAACAAAATTTTGACAGTTCCGAACAACTGACAGGCCGATACCGTCCGGCGGACTGTTAATCAGGGGACCACCCTTTTAGATTTTAATTAGTTAAAGACATGATACGGTTTAGATCTTTAAAAAATCGGTCTGTACCTGAACTTTTCCAAGATTAGTTGGTATGTAGGTACAAATCTACCCAATCCGCAATCAGTCTAGTCTAGTACCGTACGATGCGACTTTTTGTCATATCCTCAAGTCTGTATTGAAAGTAATAAAGATAATAAATTGTTTTAACACTTTTAACCAGCTCATAACCGTGCCATACAAATAATAGGCGATCCCTCACTATACCTACCCCGTTTTTTACAGATTAGAAATTTTAAAACCTCGAAAGTAGTGGTAACTTTTTCCTCCACAATTAAATCTGAGCAACTATGTATATGCACTGAATTATAGTGTCGTTTACATATTAATCTATCGCAATATTAGATATTATAGGAACCCATTTCGGAAGATAAAGTTAATTACCACTACTTTAGAGGTTTGAAAAATAAGAATCTTTAAAAAAAACGGAGGATAATTTCTCTGTATTTTTCAGAGTGAAGTCAGAATGCGAAGCCATAGTGACGGACGACAGCGCGCTGCTGGATAATACGAGCTCAACAATGATCACCAAGCGGCTGCTCCGCCAGGTAAACGCTCGAGCATCATTCATTGTACCCATTCTACAATCATTGTACCCATTGACAATACCTAACCATTCGCTCGTAACGGCTGGGTTGTTTTTATCATCACCTCACGCAAACTAGTAGAAGTACTGCGCGTTCAGAGATCATATTTTATACAGTCAGTTTATATGGGCTTTTTAGAACATTGTCATTGTACTTTAAAAATTGATAACATGCACTTTTTACAGTACCTACATGATCTTTGTGGAGGAGTAGGGCTTCCAAATACCGGACTTCTTTCAATACCGGTATTAATACCGAAACTGTCTTCATCAATACCGGGATCCCGGGATCCCGGTATTGACTATGAATCGCCTAAAATTTTTGAATTTTATTTAAAAAAAGGCTCACTGTAACACCAGATATGGATGTTCTTAGCTTAGGCACAGAATAAATAATAGTACTAAGTACAGAAGACTCACTCTCTAACAAAACGCGTCTGTTACGATCAGGACAGATATGGCCGCTAGGTGGCGACAGCGCCACGCGCGGCTTAAGGGTAGCCACCAAAATTGGTGTGGAACGGATGTACTTGTAGCTACCTGTTGCAAAGCGACGAAATCGCGTAGTGAGCCACGCCTGGCTTAGGATATTAAACAATAATCGCCATCTGCAATAATTATCATTTCACCCTCCAGGTTGGCAATCATTTAACCGCCTTGTTGACTTCACCAGTCACATTTTTAGTTCAACCTAATAAGCCAGCCAATAAATATTCAAATTTGGCACCAAAAATTCGTGTGCCGTACTACAGTTCATTTCTTTCTACTGTTCGATAAAATTTTAAGAACTAACTATATTAATATAATATCCTGAACATCAGAATTCATCACCAAATATTTATCTAACGCATATGCACAAATCTTGTTTCAATTAAATGATCTACTTTAATTAAATGGGCAAGTAATCTTCTTAATACAGCCGAATTTGATCATTTTAATTGATTTTAACGTTATAATCGGCACATTTTCCTTGTTTTTGAAAATACCGGGATCCCGGTATTGCATTAACAAATACCGGTATTGAAAAATGTGTTTAAACAGACGGGATCCCGGTATTTCGGGATCCCGGGATCCCGGTATTGGAAGCCCTATGGAGGAGGTATATAAGTATAGGTATACCAGTTTTATATTTATAATTTTTATAAACAACATTCATTACAACATTAATAGTTTCTAATTTAACCATTCGATTAGTACCTAAGGATGTAATTTTGGCGACTAACAACTTTCAGGCGGTAACACATTTGGTCGCAATTGTAAAATAAAAATAAAAAATGGAAACAATGTACACCGATTGTGATCAATTTAGCCAAAAACTAAGCTAAGCTTGTAAGGTATATTAGACATCCAAGTGCTCATCCACTGTCTTAGTAACTATATATCATCTTTAAACTTGGGTCACAGAATATATACTTAGGTTGACATTAGCATGACAGGAACTAAGACGTTTACCTTACTACGGAAGAAAAACTTAAAATTAGTCACTGATTCTCACCGTTGTGAAGACCGTTTATAAATGGAACATTGTTTAATTTCAAAATTTGCATAATTAGATCGTTCCTCTTTCTACTGACAATGACCTAAAAATAAACACGTGAAACGAAGATATAATACTTGGTAACGCTAATTTATTTAACTATAATATATTTTGTCAACTTTAAATACAAAACAATACTGTAGTTTCAAGTGTAGTTATTGAGACATATGTAGTTAGTAGGCAAAAATGACCCAATTTGCAACGGCAGTAGCTCTACTAAATAATTGAATAGATAAGTGCTTAAGTAAATATTATGACCACCCAATTTTATTTATAGGTTTTGTAATATTAATATACTGTCATGTAATTGTTTACTACATAAGTCCTTTTAGCATTTTGTCAGTCTATAACCTATAAACTGCAAAAAGACACGAAAGTTAACGCCGGCGATAAATAGTACCGCGCTAAGTTATAAAGATTTTATGTTTAATATTTATTTACTCTACGTTATCTTATATTCTAACACCAGTAGAGAGAGTAGAAGCTAAGAGGGCTTATTTTAATCCTTATAACTAATAAAATAACTATAATACAGCTAGCGCAATGATGTTGTTTTGATATTACTGAGTAACTATGAATTTTATACTATAAGATGATTACTAGAAATGAGATGGAATGTAACGTTTCATATTATTTTATTTTCACATGGACATATTAATGTCTAATTAGGGTATGTCGTTGACCAAGCAAACTCAAAGCGCGTGCGATGGAGCTTGAGCAAAAATGTTACTTGACTTGAATATGTCCGACGGTTCTCCTCTAGATGTCGCATATGTCAACCGATTCTCGTGAAATTTGCTGAGCAGGTTTGATAATTATATATTATGTTTTTTGTTAATTAAGTTATTGAAATTCTTTCAAAATGGCGATGCTAAGGAGGTTCGCGAGGTATAACTACAGCTCATACGTAGAGCCACTAGTTATTATGTAGAAACTAGAATATTGACGTCGCTAAATATAGAGTTGCTTTTACTTTATTAGGTACTAAGGTAGGTAAGGTAGGAAACCTTGTCGATTTGCTCAAGTGATAAGTATTCAGTTTCAATGCTAAAAAACGAATTAGCAATTCAGTGTAAAAAACTTGACATTCGTTTTTGTTTCATCAACAGCCGGACGGCGTGATAACATTTGATTGGACGACACAGCAACAGGCCTATGTGTTATCGGGCTACTTTTGGGGATACGCCATCACTTGTTTGGTGGGAGGAACGGCGGCAGAACTATGGGGCCCCAGGAAAGTAGTGTTCCTCACAATGCTACTCAGCGCCCTTCTGACTACGCTGACCCCTCAAGCTGCAAGACTGCACTATCTAGTACTGGTTGCGAATAGATTCGTCATGGGGCTAGCCGCAGTAAGTAATTTGTCAAAGTATTGCGTACATCGTGTTTACTAACCGTACTGCGTAATCAATGATTATGCAAATTAGAAAACACTCGTTTATTTTACTGAGGTAAAGGCTTTTTAGGGTTCCGTACCTCAAAAGGAAAAAACGGAACCCTTATAGGATCACTCATGCGTCTGTCTGTCTGTCCGTCTGTCGCAGGCTATTTTCTCGGAAACTACTGGACCAATTAAGTTGAAATTTAGTACACATATGTAAATTAGTGACCCAAAAATGGACATGTTTTTTTTATAATTTTAAAATACATAGGTTCGAAGTTATTTAAGAAAATAGCCAAATAATGACCATTACCCCCCCTTTATCTCCGAAACTACTGGGTCTAAAATTTTGAAAAAAATACACAAATAAGTCCTTATAGATGACAGGAAAACCTATTACAAATGTGCAGTCAAGCGTGAGTCGGACTTATGTATGGAACCCTAGAAACGCGAGTCCGACTCGCGCTTGGCCGGTTTTTTAAGTATATGGCTAGGCATCTGGAAGTCCATGAAATTAGAATGCTTACTGTTTATGTTAGTAAGATGTGTAAACACTAGACGGGTGCCGTAGAGTAGAACATTGAAATACATTTCAAAGGTAGGAACCTATCAGAGCAGTTTGTCCGCATTTTTATTAGCATGTTAAGGTGTGTAAATTTAACTACTTAATGTTTAACACTGAATTCTGACAGCGCTAAAGTTCCTAAAAAGTATAAGTAATTTGGAGGTTACCGTTAAGGAAAACACGATGTGTTATTCCACGTATTGATGCAATGTAATTTTAACGTTTAAGCCATTCCATTTCGGTTCTTTTCGCTGCCCAGTTTTTGCTCTACAGAGACGCTTACAGTTTACGGGTAGTTTTTAATGAGTGTTTGTTGATACCCAAAGTGCTACATTAATACATTTAGTTGCTGCATGGAATGCGAGAATAAATATAATGATTTAATCCATAAGCGCCATTTGCACCATCCCACTAACCCGGGGTTAGCCGTTAAACCATTTACCCAGTGTCGAATTGTACTGGTAACTATGGTAACTCCAGGTTTAACCGGTTAACCCCGGGTTAGAGCGATGGTGCAAGTGGCCCTAAGTGTTTCTTTTTTGTTTAGGGTTTCCTGTTTCCCGCCCTCCACGCCCTAGTGGCGCACTGGGCGCCCCCAGCTGAGAAGGGCAAGTTTGTGAGCGCGCTGCTGGGCGGCGCGATCGGCACAGTAGTCACCTGGTCGCTCACTGGACCTCTCATCGAAAACTTCGGCTGGGATTACGCTTTTTACATTCCAGGTATATACAGAAATTTCCTCATAGAACTCATTTTCCTTATGGATGTTGTAATTGAACCTACGGCAACAATATTTACTGTATTCAGAGCGCGTCAACAGTTTAGTAATTCAAGAAAGACACCTATAGGTTTACATAAAATCACAATCGTTTTGTGAAACAAGCTTTGTTGTATATTGTAACATACATGAATACATATATGTAGCTAGTTTAATTTGAAATATGAATTACAAATAATAAATTAAAAGTCATGCACGCAAATTAAACGAACAAACACAACGTAAATATTTAGCCAAAAACTAACAAACAAACGAACAAACACAATTTATCAAAATTACATTCAAAATTAAGTTTTATAACAAAAATCAAAATTACAACTTAAAATTAAATTACAATTAAGAATTAATTAAAATTAAAGTAGGTAGTTTTTATTATAAGTAATTAGTTACTTTAAATCTGCATTCTCCCTGGTTCGATCGCTTTGCCTATTATTCCGATGGCTTATATACCTAAGGGAGTAGCATTTGTTTCAACTCCATCAAAAATAACATTTCACGGAAACTACTATTGGCCGTAAGTATATTAAAACTTAAATCTTAGAACCACTATTAATTGATTTTACTCTGGTTACACGGACAAATCTTTAGTTAGTGTATCGCATCAAAATTATAGATACTTCTTTTACGCTACCTTAGCTAAATCCAGTGTTGTGTGTCAAATATTAAGCCAGTGGCTTTAAATAAAAACCAATATTTTCACATTGCTTACAGGAGCCATTGCTTTCGTTTGGTGTGTGGCGTGGTGGGCGCTAGTGTATGACTCGCCCGTGCAGCACCCTCGCATATCCGACAAGGAAAAGAAGTACATACTGGAAGCTATCGGCGACAAAGTGCAGCAAAACTCACATAATAAGGTAAGGCACGAAAACATTGTTTGTTGTGTACAGCATCCGCGAAGTAAAACAAACATCCTGATCCTGAGTGAGGCAAGGAGTACGATTGGATTAAGGGGCCCACTGATTAACAGTCCGCCGGACGGTATCGGCCTGTCAGTTGTTCGGAACCGTCAAAATTTTGTTCTAACTAACAGGCCGATACCGTCCGGCGGACTGTTAATCAGTGGACCCCTTTAGTCTGGGGTGTGATCCAGTGGACGCTTATTTACAGAGCAGCATCTGCGTAGAAACAAAACAAAAACATGCACTAGAAGCCATCGTTTATTCGGATTATCGCTGTCGGCAGCTTTTATCCGATAAGGGTGATAAACGACGAACTGTATCAAGACCGAAAATATTATGGTGAGCCTACCACTTCAATCGTGATTGTCGACAATATCGACTCAATATGTCAATCGACGACAATCATTGTGATAATTCTGAGTTGAAATGTCATATGTGCAGAAGGGCATATAAAGGGCATGACATTTGAAGTTAGACGCGCTCTATTTATTTTACTAAAAGTGTTTAGGTACCTACTTATGTTACGTCCACATGAAATTATTTACAGTACAGTATATTTAGGGTTTTCAGGCAATTAATTACCATCAGCTATAATGATCTACTTAATATTGCTGGGCTCTGGGCTCAATCCAAGTCACATTCTGATTTTACCGAAAAGCAATAAATTATTGAATGTTGGAAGCTAATGTACCTACTCGTAAGTAGGTAGTGTCCTTATTTTACTTCGGGTTTGTTTCATAATAAATAACTTAATAATAGGTACTTTAACTGTCATATAATAATTAAATTATATTTCTATAAGTGAGAACCTATAATTGGCTCTGTGATTCTATTGTAATTTCTGGATATATATAGCGCTGTTGGTTTTCCATGTACTAAAATAAAATAAAATAAAATAATGGAAACGTTGTTTACGGTAGCGAGATTTTATTGTCCACCAGTAGTTTCAACGCGCATTAACATCAGTTTATCTGTCTGCTTTGTTTTATAGTGTTAACTAAGGCAGCGTTATCAAGTTTCTACTGAAAACAAAGCACGTAAAGTGCAAACGTTACTGTTGTAAAATGCAAATGTTGTAAAACCTATGGAAACGTAAGTACTTACTTTGTAATGTAGGTAATTATATACTTAATTCACGCTTAAACTGACGAGATTTACCTTAAAATTAATGATGTTAGACATCTAAGTACGGCACCTTGCGGCGGGGTGATTTTTTATTGTAGTTTAGGTTTAGAGATGTTTTATTTTTATTAATTTAGAATAGTTACTTTTAGTTTATAAGTTTTTATACAATATTTATATTGATTTACTGACGAGATTTACCTTAAAATTAATGATGTCTAAGTACGGCACCTTGCCGCGGGGTGATTTTTTATTGTACTTTAGGTTTAGAGATGCTTTATTTTTATTAATTTAGAATAGTTACAATTAGTTTATAAGTTTTTATACAATATTTATATTGATTTACTGACGAGATTTACCTTAAAATTAATGATGTCTAAGTACGGCACCTTGCCGCGGGGTGATTTTTTATTGTACTTTAGGTTTAGAGATGCTTTATTTTTATTAATTTAGAATAGTTACATTTAGTTTATAAGTTTTTATATAATATTTATATTGATTTACTGACGAGATTTACCTTAAAATTAATGATGTCTAAGTACGGCACCTTGCCGCGGGGTGATTTTTTATTGTACTTTAGGTTTAGAGATGGTTTATTTTTATTAATTTAGAATAGTTACATTTAGTTTATAAGTTTTTATACAATATTTATATTGATTTACTGACGAGATTTACCTTAAAATTAATGATGTCTAAGTACGGCACCTTGCCGCCGGGTGATTTTTTATTGTAGTTTAGGTTTAGAGATGTTTTATTTTTATTAATTTAGAATAGTTACTTTTAGTTTATAAGTTTTTATACAATATTTATATTGATTTACTGACGAGATTTACCTTAAAATTAATGATGTCTAAGTACGGCACCTTGCCGCGGGGTGATTTTTTATTGTACTTTAGGTTTAGAGATGCTTTATTTTTATTAATTTAGAATAGTTACATTTAGTTTATAAGTTTTTATACAATATTTATATTGATTTACTGACGAGATTTACCTTAAAATTAATGATGTCTAAGTACGGCACCTTGCCGCGGGGTGATTTTTTATTGTACTTTAGGTTTAGAGATGCTTTATTTTTATTAATTTAGAATAGTTACATTTAGTTTATAAGTTTTTATATAATATTTATATTGATTTACTGACGAGATTTACCTTAAAATTAATGATGTCTAAGTACGGCACCTTGCCGCGGGGTGATTTTTTATTGTACTTTAGGTTTAGAGATGCTTTATTTTTATTAATTTAGAATAGTTACATTTAGTTTATAAGTTTTTATACAATATTTATATTGATTTACTGACGAGATTTACCTTAAAATTAATGATGTCTAAGTACGGCACCTTGCCGCCGGGTGATTTTTTATTGTAGTTTAGGTTTAGAGATGTTTTATTTTTATTAATTTAGAATAGTTACTTTTAGTTTATAAGTTTTTATACAATATTTATATATTAAATTGTTCAATGTTTCAATAAGTACGACATATTTCTACATATTAAGATTGTCTATGGATGGGGGTTTGAATTTTTTGAATATTTATGGTTGGTTTATATTGAACTTTGGTCAAACGTGATATGACATTAAGATAAGGGCATAGTTAGATAAAATGTATACCTTTTTCATATAGGTAGGTACAGGTACATGAATAGGTGCCTTGGAAATATTGAGGTTTTATTGGTACAGGTTGAAACCTTATAGGTCCTTTTACTCAATAATAAAATGTATATTTTGGTAATTTAGATTATTTATTTTGCTACAGGTCGTACCCCCATTCAAGAGCATTCTCACCTCATTCCCGTTCCTGGCGATGGTGATTCTTCACTACGGGAGCAACTGGGGCCTGTATTTCGTGATGACCGCTGCACCCAAGTTTGTGTCGAGCGCGCTGGGCTTTAACCTGACCTCCACTGGCACATTGGCGTCGCTACCGTACCTCGCTAGAATGATCTTCTCTTTGGTCTTCGGAGCTATTGGCGACAGGTAATTACATTATGCAATTACATTTTTTAAATTGTGCATGATCAAACGTTTACCAACAATTTTATAGAAAAACCGGACAAGTGCGAGTCGGACTCGCCCACCGAGGGTTCCGTACTTTTTAGTATTTATTGTTATAGCGGCAACAGAAATACATCAATAATCATCTGTTAAAATTTCAACTGTTTAGCTATCACGGTTCGTGAGATACAGCCTGGTGACAGACGGACGGACGGACGGACGGACGGACAGCGGAGTCTTAGTAATAGGGTCCCGTTTTACCCTTTGGGTACGGAACCCTAAAAATTATAAAACATTATTTTTAAGTAGGTAAGCTATTAGAATTGGTTAAACAAATGAGACTTCTTTATTTCAGTCTACTTCATAACATTCTCAAGTGTTAACTATTACACTGCATGTATTTTAGCAGTTCAGTATTATACATTAACATATATTGCCTACTTAATGAACAGCTGTAAATCGCTGCCTTTCTCCGGCTTGGTATAGAATTCATATGACAAATAGTTCTTATTAGTGATATACACAAGTGCTTACGGTATTGTCTACCTGAACCAGCAATAATGTATTGTAAAACCATAAGAAAAGTAAAACATATGTGTACCTATTTTACAAAACATGACTAACCCCCTTATTCATAAACGTCAACTAAAGTTGACAAGCCGATAATAATCGTTTGTCCCTTTCCGACGTATCGGTATGATGGAAAGGGATAAACGTTTATTATTTGCTTGTCAACTTTAGTAGACGTTTATGAATAAGAGGGTATGTATCTATATACGTAGTATTTTTAGGGTACTTTCAGTTTACAATTTTGGCAAAACGATCCTTATTTATGGAATCGGGAGTTAACTATGAGAATGGAAATTATACAATAAATTGGCTTCTTTATGAAATAGGTACTACTCGTACGATCATTACCATAACAGGAAATACCTATAACATTTAACATAGTAATTAAGTAATATGACAATGTACTAAATGCTCTTGCTCAGTGTTTAACTAGTTCCTTAATCAGGAATTCCATATTTGGTATTACTTGCGTTTTTGCACTGAAGGTTACAATATTAATTCCTTTACAGAATCGTGAAACAGAACGTGGTGTCCACAACGTTTATGAGGAAGTTCTTCTGCCTGTTTTCCCATGTGCTGCCAGGGCTCCTACTCATAGGCCTTGGCTACACTGGCTGTGCGCCCGTCCTCTCAGTCGCACTCATCACCTTCTCCATGGGCTCGAACGGGGCAGCAACACTCACAAACCTGGTGAACCATCAGGACTTGGCTCCGAATTTCGCAGGGACGTTGTATGGAATTGCGAACGGAATCGGAAACACAGCTGGATTCGTGACTCCGCTCGTCACGGCGCATTTCACTAAGAGCGGGGTAAGATTTTATTTTGTGTAACAAAATTGACAAGTATTTTTTCTGCGTAAATTCTTGTAAATAACCAAAACGCAATCGAATGAGTAGGTATAAGATATGACCTGACCTCAATAAGAGCCACCATTGGCCAGAATGCTAAATCCGCCGAGACCACCAAAGAATGCGCTTAGTGTTTCTGCCGCTACATGAAAGTGCCATACCTATATATCTAATACAACCAATATTCATTTAACGGCGAACGTTGTACGTGTAGGCATTTGGCTATTTAATTACTATTTTTTACTCATTAATTTAACTGATTCAAATAAGCTAATATTAGATAGAGAGGGCTATAAATAACTAATTACTAAATGAATTAATTGTACACGAATCTTAGGCACTTGTTAGATCTACACTAGAGCACGTAAATGACATCGTTAATTACAGATATATTATCCTATTTGTTACTCATAATTATACCTACATACATCCTTAAAAAAGGGTAAGGCCATGTTGGATAAAGGGAACATAGTTTATATTGCTCGTGGCACCTCAGTATCTATGAAAATTTCATTTCCTTACGTGTTTAGTGTGCTAATAAAATTATAATTTTACCCTATTATTAACACCCTAGACTTGGCGGTGATAGGATTACCTTAACTCGGCGTGAAAATAAAGATATTATATTTTCATTGGTTGGTGTAATAGCACCAACACAAACGTAACTTCTCGTCGTTAATTGTTTGTTCGTATAATCGATCAATTGTTAGCTAATTATAATTGTATAATTACAGAACGGCTTCTCGGAATGGCGGCCGGTGTTCATGACCGGCGCATCGCTTTACATCGCTTCGGCACTTTACTTCATCTTGTTCGGGACGGGAGAAACGCAGGAATGGAATTATGTGCCTGTAGTTGAAGAGGACGAGAGAGATAAAAGGCCGAGCGCGAATTCAACTGACACCACCGTTACGATCCCTGTTAAATCGTAGACTATAGTTGAGAATAAGTAGTGACTTTCTAAGTGATGTTATGCATTATTCGTAATGAGAGCATGTCTGTAAGTACAGAGCAGATGATGACATATACATATATGCAATTTTATAGAATTTGAGGATACTCTAGGGAATGGCAAAGGAGTATTAGGTACGTATTGTGTTACATTGTGTACAACCGCCTCTGAGCTGCATGTTATAGATTAATTTACAAGAGCTTTCGCTGTATGCCAACGAAAGTAGGTACTTATTGATACTTGTTATATTTCCTTTCAGCTCTTATTTTATTATCAACTTGGGGACATAAACAACTTGTCGTTTTTACCGGTTTGTCACGATTAATGTACAGCCACCACAAGGGATTGTTATGCCATTTAGGGTTCTTGCTAAATTGGCAGTTCTATAGCGTAAGTACCTATTGAACAATCAATTTAGCTAAATAGGACCCTAAATGGCGCAACAACCGCGGAGCGTGATGGCACATTTCGCCTAAGATGGATTAGAAAAAAAAAATGTTGTGGTAAAAAATACTTACATCTCAGATAATTGTAACCATAGGTACATACCTACCGAAACGACTTGATGAATCTACTATTGCGTTAAAAATGTGACATTTTCTCTGTCACATTTTCCATAAATGGATTCCATTTAGTTGTATTTGACTACTTTTATACAGAATTATGGTTGTCAGGTCTCATTAAAAACAGCTGCAAGCAACAGTCCGAGACTTCGATTCTGAAAGAATATTGGAGATAATAATTATAGGGTTGATTTAGAATTTATCATTGTACTTAGCTTAGCTTCGTTTACATGTTGAGAGTATTTATGGTAATGCGTAAACAACTGGATAGAATATTAAGTACTTACCTAAACCTTTATTTTATAAGAGAACTACACATTCGACTTTATTACTGGAGTTCAGAAATAAAAAGCTAGACGAGTGTATTGAAAAAAAAAAACAATACTTATATGTGATTAAAATGTGTAATTTATTTCGCCGTCTTTATTTAATAATTAAGTATTTATGACGAGCTGTTTGGTCTTAGTTATATTTTTGGTTAGTATAAATTATAATAAAAAAATGTACATTTATATTTATTCATATTAAAATGAATTAAACACAAAATTTTACTTAAATCGATAAAAAAGGGTCAAGCATGGTACCTACAAATGTTGTAAGCTGAAGTTTTATGTTACGACTGTGGGAATATTTATACGACTGTGATGAAATAAGCTTGCACGTAAATGTAAATTATTTTTTAAATAAATATTATTGACTATAATTTTGTTTTGTTTTTTCTTTAACTGTAGCCCTACAACGAGTTGACGACGAGTAAACTCGATCGCAGGCCATCTCGCTCGTAGGTACTCGTACTGCCAACTGAGCTTGGTCTAACTGAACATTTGCTTTGCTCGCAATGAACACCAATGTGTGCGTAGCCAACGTGCAATCGTTTACGCTCCGTAGTGAACGAAACGCAACACGCAACTGTCACTGTCGCACTAATATGGAAGAGTGATAGAGAGAGATGACTACGATACGCTACGGAGCGTTAACGATTAGCACGTTGGCTACGCGGGCAGGCCCTTTTACCCATAACGATATCAAAATAACGCGAGCACGTAAATGGAGGTTTGAGGATATATATACATTATTTATAATGGGTTGCGTTATTATAATAACGTTTTTCGATACACTTGTCTTTCGCAAGTGACCCCCGTGCGAGTGATTTTATAAGTCTAAGAAAAAATCGTGTAATCTAGTTAGACAGCTGTACTTTTGACAAACAAAGTTACGGCAAAGTTATAGGTAACAAATGAGGGGAAAAGAAAGTAATTCAGAATTCAATATCATTAAAATTGTTTAATGTGTTTTAGTAAATTATAATAGGTACAATCATACTTACATTATATACACAGGGTTACCTACCTTTAAGTCAATAAAATATATTTAATATTTCTCTTACGATATACATGACACATAAAAATCGTAGGTTTACGTATTTTTTGAAGACACGACAGGTAAAATCTATAAAACTGTAACCCGCGCCATTAGTCCCTACAAATTGGGAGGTACATTCACACAAGAAACATCGATTTACTATAATTATTAGCTTTGCAAACTAATCTTACGTCTTTGGAAATACATCACCAAAACTACTCGGGTTATGGTCACAAAAGATACTTCAGGCGGGATTCACAAGACACTGCTAAAATATAACATCGCTATATGTATACTAAAACGACATGAACTATTAAAAATTTCTATATAAAAGATAACATATATTATTATATCTTGTTGAATAACGTCCTTCAATGTCAGTTAAGTAGCCCAATAAGTATAATAATTTGATTATTGTGATTTTCACTAATCCGCAATCAGACATATATCTAGGGAAATGCTAATTTCCCGTACATTTTCTTACTTCCAGAAGTAAGTTATTTCAACATTTCTACGTGAATAACAATATTCATTTTACATCATTGTAATATTTCTGATGGCATCTCGTTAACTCACCAAGATTTAACTTGGTGCGATTCAAACATTCATATATATATATGTACCTTCTTGTGCTTCAAGCAGCGTTTAAACGTAGGATTCCGACTCGGTGTCAGACTCGGAGCAGTCCAAAGCTAAAACGTTTTGGTCAGTTTTGTCAGCACCATTTGGCGGGTCCCTGTACACCGGCGGTACGGACTTGGACCTCGATGCCTTGTCGTCTTTGTTCACGTGAACCGGTGGGAACTTCTTCAGTACTCTCTGATATACCATCTTCCTCGGCGGCACCGGCGGCGGCATGTGCGGCGGCTTCTTGTTATTATTTTGTTCTTGCTCTGACGTATGGTACTCCGGATTGACCGCCGTCGGTGTAGCTTTGTAGATGTCTGACGCAAACATGTTGGCCGACTTCTCTTCGTGGAAGATGTCCCGCCTACGGTTGTAAACGGAAGTGTAAAGGGGCTCGATATACTGGGTCGTGTAGCAGTTCTCGAACGAGCTCTCGCTGGCGGGGGACTCCGTCGATCGACTGTTAAATGAGTTCTGCGGCTGATACAGCGTGTCGCTGCTGCTGGAATCGGTGTGCAAAATAATGTTTGCTAGCGATTTTGAGGCATTCAACTTGTTGTTGTTATAGTTGCGATGTCTGGATTTTTTGCTTTCATCTGAGTTGTGGATGTTATCCACGTAGGAATATACTTTTTGTAAAGGATTCATAAGTTTTTCTCGTGCTCTGTTGTCAGCTACTGGAGACGCCGTACAACTTTTGTTGCACATATGGGCGGGATCGAAGCGTCGTTTGCGGCAGTTGTTCGCGTTGTTTATAACGTCGTAGTTACGAACTTTCTCAGAGCTGCTGTTGGATTGCCCGTCTTCACTAACTTCTAAACTTTTCGTCCTCGCTGCTTGACGAGACCAGTCATTTCTTGTAAAAATGGTGGCTGCCGGTGTTACACTACCATCGTTATTCTGAGAGGGTTCCCCGGGCTTCTTTGTCATTTGTCCGTATATGTTTTCTGGCTTGCTATTGTAGTTCGCACTTTTCTTTTCCCACCCAGTGTATACTCGCGAATAATTAGTATTAGCTAGTATATCAGCATGCGCCTGATACTGGTTCTGTCGCTGGATGCTCTCAGTAAACATGGCAAGGTCGTGTAAATTGCTGTATAAAATATTTTCTTGACTAGAAACCAGATCGCGCTTCTTATCCATTGGTTCCTGTTTGACTTCTAAAAGATTATCGGAACTCTTAGCTCTGTTAAAATTCTTATTAGTTATGGTTTTATCTAAATCCTGGGTTTCGGAGAACATACTATAAACCTTTGAAGTACGAGCAGCCTTAGAAACGTTGCTCCTCGGTGGTTTCTGTGGTTCAAGACCTGTAATATACTTCGCGGGACTTTGACTATAAATGTCTGCCGTCGACCGTTTGACGGCAGTTTTGGAAACATAATTTCTTTCGTCAATATTATTTGAGATTCCAATATTAATCGAGTTGTGAACATAACGTTCGCCAATGTAGGGTGTCGTGTAAAGCTCTTCATTGACTGTGTTGTACAATTCTGATTTGTTCGAATATAGGTTTTGCCTGTGCGACATCTGCGGGAGCCCGTTGACATTGTGGGTTTCTGCAGAGTATCGTGATACCATTTTGTTCTCCTGTTGCAGATTACACGTTGGGGCCGATAGGCTGTGCAGTATATTGCGTGGCGCTGGACTATTTCCTCCGTTGCTGTTTGAATCATCTTCTGACAGTGTCAGCCCGGAATCTCGGCTCAAGGATAACTTTTCCTTGCGAGGTGAAGATAGTTCCATTGAGTCAAGTGAAATTCCAACCGAATGAAGACTATCGCTTTCTTCTGCGCCGGAGTCAAGCAATGCATTTGAAGATTCCGGGCTGCCGCTTCCCAGAAGACCAGATATTTGTGGGCCGAAAAGAGCTTCAGCTTTCACAATTAAAAGTTCTACGACCATTGGCACTGCTTTGGGAGCTTTGTCACAAGGGGTGTTGGGCCACAAAAGGCTCGGGCCAACGCACACGCCGAGGTTCATGGGGCACATGAGGTTGATGTTAGACTTCTTGGCGATGGCTTGAAGCAGGCACACGAAGTAAGTCAACATGTTGTAATGCGATTTCGGCAGCTTCAATAATAACGAGCGTACGGCATTGACTTTTTCCGTCTGAGGCAAACCTGTAACAATAAATATGCCAAGTTATTGCGCTGTTTTCACATCAAGTGACATTCTTCAGTGCCCTTAAATCTTGCGTTTTAATGCGTTGTCTTGTAATAGAACTCTTGATCGCCTTGAATTATAATTATTTATATTATTGCACTACTTAGTTGTAATTTTAATGCCAAGGTCTCGGATACGATATAAACATCCATCGAAATTATAATAATGTTGTTTTTTTTTAAATCGACTCACCGAGTAGTTGTAACCAGGACGGGTACAGATCAGCAGATAGAAGCGGTTGGGGCAGGGCACGGAAGAATTCTTTCACTAAAGCAGCCAGTAGTAGTACGGGAGCTCGGTCTAGTTCTGCGCAGCCATCCGCCCAAGGACCAAGGGTATCCAGCTGAAAAAAAAAACACAATTTACGTCACGTACTCTAAGCACTTATCACAAGTTAGATTAGGTAATACAATGTGAGAAGAGAAGTTAACAAAAAGGGAATGCAATATAGATAAGCTCTCTTAAACAAAAAAGAGGAGGTACTTAAAAATTATTAAAATCGTAGGATAGCAAGGATATTGCGGAGGTAGCAGTATACTAGACGAGATTTAACGAGAGAGCTCGTACTTTGAATCTGTACTACGATGAACTCAATTCTTAAATGTTCAAGTAAAAATTCCAACTAAAAGTGCAAAGTACCTTATCTCTGAGCAGTCTCAAGGCCTTCGCGTTAGCGCTCCGCCTGAAGACTCCATGTGTAAGCGGCGCCACCGCGCGCAGCCTCTTCAGCGCGTGCAGGAGCGCCGGCGGCGGGGTGCCGTTGCAGAGCCGCGTGAGGGGCACGCCGAACAGCCGCCCGCCGCGCCGCAACAAGCGCAGTCCTCGCCCCGGCGTGATACTGCCGCTATTGAAAACCATTGTTTTATGTTACAGGTTGTTCATGTTACAACAAGTGGTATATTGCTCAATAGGGAAGTTTCCTCTACTTAAAATAAATGATTTCACACCGTGCACGAAATAAAGCACCAGATTATTATTAGAACATAATGATAGATAGCAGTTGTTTTGAAACACAATTACTATTTCATAAATCGGATAGAAAAATAAAAAGTAGGTGTCTTGACCGTGACATCACTCGTTGCATACTCGTTTTCATATAATTCCATATTAGCAAATCGTTTTGACAGTTCTAAAAAAGAAGCTGATTTGACTAGGAGGAAAGTAGCCTATTGTTCGGGCGCACTCGGCTGCTCTGTGCATGGTCTAAGTCTAGAGAGCGAAAAAGTGAATGTGCCGTGCGTTAGGAAGGGACAACATGTTTGTCCACCTAAAGAAGGTTTTGTGTCTGCATAAATGAGTCATAAGCGATGTATCTCTTATGACGCATCAGCCTGGCGTCTTCGATTTTACGACAGTTCGCATCTTATAAATTGCTGTGTATTAGCGTTCCATAAGCCTTTTGTCTACAAAAACATCACAAGCGCTGTACGCATAAGTTATAAAACAAGAAATACTCACTTTTTTAATCCCTGATTCTTTTTTCTTAACTCGAACACCAAACCACACGGGTTGTTCTTGGCATTTACATGTTCCAAGTCGAAACCATCTTCATTTGATAAAGTCTGCCTTATTCTAGACATCTGAAAATAAAATATAAACAATGATTTAATAATGAGAATGAATCTGGAATTGAATTGCAATCCAATATATTAAATTAGATTATTGTGAAGTGACAAAGTTGACAACCAAAAAATAATCAGTGAGCCTAATACTTTGATAAAACAATATCTCGATACTGCAAGAAGTTTTAAAGAGAATTCTTACTAACATAAGCAATGTCATCGCGGTGTTTGATATACATACAAAAAATATTTGTTTATCAGATTTCCTACCTGTATGGCATGTGGTCTTTCAATGCCTTGCAAAGGAGTTGGTGGAGCATCTCTTGAAATTCGCACGCAAAGCGCAAATTCACTCGCTGCTCCCCATCTTCCATCTACTTCATTCTCGCCTTCAGCTTCAGCATCTCCATCTCCCTCTGTTCCGCCATTTTGCAATACATGTAAGGCTTGGCGGACGACACAGCGAGCGCTCATCTCTGGACCCACGGATACAGTTTTGCACTGGAATTTTATAATAAAATGATAAATTATTATCGAAATGTCCACATATCTCTCACTCTTCCAAATATTTATATAAATTTATACTTACGAATTCAATTGTAGATGTTAAGTCTTTGTAAAAGATCTGGATGTTAGTTGACTTTGGTTCCGTAGACAGCTGAGCAGTTAAAGCATTTTGAATTTTCCTGTAACAATCAAAAACTCTGTAAGACTCGGTCCTGTTTCAATTAACAAAATTGATATCAATAATAAAAATTTACTGGTCATACCTGTACCAGGTATCTCTAGTAGCTTGCGTGGGGTACGTGGCAAGATAGTTGGCGACGCCAGTGAGTGTCGGCCATCCAATCAGGAAGCCGGTGTCGTCGCCGTCTGGCAGCGATATCCACATCTCGGCCAGTCTGACACATTCCTTCAGTTTAAAGCAGTTGCTTCCTCGCGACTTGCCGACTATCAGCAAGTCGCTGAACAGGAACAGATGACGATCTAGCGGTGGGGACGTGTTTCCCAAGGGGCCCAGCTGGACAGGTGCCTCCATGATGAAGGTGCGAGGTGAAAGGGAGGTGGTGCTCGCGCTGACTGTTCCGCCGATGTCCAAACTTGGCCTCTTGCGAAGGCTTTTCGATTTCTGGAAATCATAAATTACCTTTCGTAATTGATTGCAAGGTGGGTCTTTTAATTAAGCTATAGGGAGACTTAGGAATAACATGATTATTTATATTACTGTTTTTCAAATGTTAATGCATGTACAGTGAGCTTTTGCTTTAGGTTAAGTAATATTGCTTACTCATGTGTATAAAGGTAGCGAGAAAGTTTAATAATATGTATATGATATTTAAAATAGTACTTATAATTATGAATGTTCATGTCGCGACGCGACGATGGAAAAGCGCATTCTGAGTCTTAATTCTGTAGATGGATATAGAGGTTACCTGCGCATGGTGCGAGGCGAGCGCCGCGGGTGCGTCGGCGTCGTGCAGCGCGAGGTAGTCGTGCGGGAACAGGTCCTGCACGCGCTCCAAGTCCGAGAGGCGCGCGGCGCGGCGTCGCGCGCAACCGCCGCCCGCCAATCGCTCGTACTGGGCCAACCGCTCGATCTGAAACAAGCAGTCACATTTAATTTTTTGCCACTGATTAACATTTTTATTGTCATAATAGTGTAAGTAAGTTCATCGCAGAATATACTTCACGACGCGTTGTTGGTTTCTGTGTAGAGGTATACGTGTTTTCATGACGCGAACAAATGATGACGAATCCACTCGGAGCGTTTTTTCTTATGAGCAGAATTGGATCTTAATAAAAATGTGTTCTTAATATGTACGTAGCCGCTCTAACTATCCAAATGTGCAACTTTCTGATTAGTCGTAGTTACATTCAGGTTAAGGGCATACAAATGATAAGGTACAAGTTAAAAACAAACAGCGTTTCGTCAACTTTCTGTTAGAAACAATAGCATGTATAAACTTAAAACATTACGAAACAAATGCGCCTCCCGACAGTTCATATTAAAAAGTCATGTAAGTTATCTACGATGATTGGTATCCACGAGTCAAAAGAACAAAAAAAGAAAAGAAAATGATGGTGTAATCTCATATCCGTCAAGCATTATCATTCATTACCCATGTTGCCTATTGAATCGTAACAATTGTAATCTAAATTCTCATCGCATCGTATGAGCAGCGAGGTCCTGAGGGTGACTTCCCGACTCACGGAGGGCTCTCGACCGTGTCCACGACAATGCTACCTTATTATAACAGGACAAAGGACCGTGAGACTCTTAGCAGTCATTGTTACTATCTAGCTATTCAATAACAAAGCACAACGCCTATTCAACTCCATTATAATTTTAGGAATCACACCATGATGACCATTCAATAACACTTAAAATCAAAAGTGGTGCAATAGCTGCGATTATTCGCAAGTGCTGTGTCTAATGGCAAACACAACGCTGCATTAAGGCAGGGTCTCAGGTGACTTTGATTCGAATGGAGTCGTGTTCAGTGGATCGTAAAATTATGCGTTTGACTCACGGGCAACATTACACTTCGAGTTACGTGCTATCTGACTCTATTATGTTCTCAGAAGTCGCAGCGAGCTTTGCTTATCATTGTGATATTTTTAATACCTCTATTTTATTACATGAGACATCCTCTTGATAAAATTGAACTACGCTACGCACGGATGAACGTTAACAATCAGTTATTCAGCTTAGAAATATAATATAAGTTCTACAGTGCTGTCGCTTGGCTGGCATGTTGTATTAAGGTCATTAAATTAGGTCTAGTGATTCAATTCTTACTCTGTCAGCGGTATCGATCTATTATGTGCTGTTAAGTGCAGCGAGAGGCTGTTATTATGTGCCTGGTGGTTATAACAGTCAGTTCACGGAGTTTTTCGTTTCAATGAACTGACACGGCACCGTTACACGATCGCGATTACACACGACACGAGTAATGACGACACTGAACACTCGGGTACCTACGCTACTTAACGACAACCATAGGTACAAACTGCGCCAATTAATTGAAGGGTTTCTTAGAAAACATATTTAATTGAAATTATTAACAATAACGGGGTAATTTAAGTAAAACCAATATTGCGAAATATTGCAGTTCGAGTTGAGTAAAATAAGTGACCAACATTCAAGAAAATAATTTCTAAAATTCCCGACGCAATATAAAATTGGGCCGCAGGCTAAGTAGGCGCTTAGAGTCAGTATGATATGTTTGCTCTCCAATCATCTTGTGTGTGAAGCACACATTTCACCTTATTTCTGTGTAAGTACTACGAAATCGGAGCATTACCATCGGCCAAGTACGAGTAAACGTTATCCGTGGACATGTTACACGGAACTGCACTTTCTAACTCAAATGTTTATTTTAGAGTAAGTGGGGTCGTATAGAAGTTTTGAGATAAGAAGTGAACTGTCCTAAAACTTAGATAACGCGGCGCGCGTGCGATGCTCGTGCTTTTTACGCCGTCTACGCTTTTTACAAAATTATCTTTATCTTCCACTACGTTTCCTGTTAGTGGGCACGCCTTCGTATTTGTGTTTGCCATTAAATTTAAGTAAATACGCTAGTTAATATTAATACTTGTTAAGGCTGGTTACGGTAAGTCAGTGTCCTCCTTCTTTTGTAGAAATAATTTAATAGTTACTAAAGATAAATGATGACCATAGACTACTGTTATTAGCCGATTATTTTCCATAAATTTGTTATGATATATCCTCGGTATAAAAACTCGAATGGGAGATCTCGGACAAGCTGATTAGGCGCAGTGTATTGCAAATTAAAGCGGAATATTGCTTACGCGCGTTACTAATATAATTGCCCGAGTGCAAGACTTGATACTAACGTAATGATACGTTTACGCAAACCGACACGTTATCTATATCGTATCGTATAATACTAGCTAACCGTTTAGTATGAGGAGCTTAACCCGTGGAGCGCCCTAGTATCACACGTGTGATACTAACTCCATACTGTTATGGGTGCTGGGCGCTCCACGGGTTAACTAAAGCATCAGGCTGATTCTTGACTAGTTCCCATGCAAAAATACAACGTTAAGAATAATAGCGACATAATGCTGCATGCTCCATTGATTAGTTAGCCTAATGAGTATGTAGATTAAGCACATGTTGCGATACCAATCAATTTGCATAGTTACAGAGGTGCAAAATTATCGCAATATCTGCCTGCAATAACAGGAATTGGCCTTAATGATTTTGTGCTATTTGCGTGTAAACATGGCTGCATTAAAAAATAAAAGTATATAAAATTGCTACGACACATGCATAAAGTGGTAATGTTGTTTGCAATTAGATGCGCATTTTTTGTGCATTCTTAGCGAGGATTATAAAATTTACTTATCACACTAACAGATCGATTCTAAAGGGGTTCTGCTTATAAGTACGGTTATATAAAAAAAAATCTACAGCAGGTAAGTTTCGAATTTCAATTTAGTTTTTAACGATAAAATAAGGAGTCAACACATTATTTATCTGCTATGTTTTTGGAGTGAGGAAAAATGTCAATAAATGCGACTAATGATATAAGATTCCGTGGAGATATGACTCCGTAATTATGTTTAATGTATGGTCGACGAAAGGCAACAGAAAAATACTCGGGAGTACTAAATCAAAGGACTAAATAATGCATACGTCTGAATCATAATCAATACGGCCATAAAGCGCGGGCTGGATAATTAAGAAACGAATGCATTTCACTTACAATAAACTTTCAAGGCGCCGTTAATAAATATTATCTGACACTGGCATTCAAGTAAAATTGCCTTGCGATTATTAACGGTACATAATAATGTGATGAAGAGAACTTACAAAAATTCGCAGAACGCGTTAAATAGAGCAAGCTTTAATCCGAAAAGGTCCAATAAGTACCTGGACAATGCTGGACGCCGCAAATCTTTAATCTGTACAAAAATCGGAACAATTTCTCATGCTAACGGTATAAAAAATAATCAACATTAATGTGTTATTTTAAATTTCCTATCAGCATTTTGATCTGGCATAAAGGTCGTGGCTCAGCGTGATGTCGACGACACACTTTGCCTCCTCTCATTGTTGAAAAGTGATACCAAATACTGTACCAAATGAAATGCAGAGTCATCTTCAGTGAAAACAAACCTCGTTGATATTGCTCAGTGATAGAGATACATTTCACTTTTGAATAATATTAATCTTATTAAAGGATGATTTTTGTTTAAGTCTCCAAAGGTCAAAGAAAGCTGCATTTTATAACGGTGAAAAAGATTTGCGATTTGAATATATTAATCTTGCAATACATACTTATTTATGGAACATTCTTCTCCGAGTTCAATGAAATATAAAAAGTAACGTGTATGATTTCGTTTCAATAACCTATTTTCTTATGGATATGAGAACAGTGAATGTAGTATGAAACCAAGCGTTGTGGTACAAAGCGCTTATTCATTTAGGTACTAACTTTGGTTAATTTGTTTAGTTATCGACTACAGGGTTAGAGAATACCGTACTCCATTGTGCGAAGTGCTCAGTAGTACTTGTATATAGTTCAGCAAGAACGACCGTGTCAAAAGTTGAAACAAGGGTTACCATGTAGTAAATGCGGATGAATCATATCATAAATCAAAAAGAAAGCTGCCAAAGAAGACATCAAGCGTGGAATTTCCGATTGGGAATGATGTAGGACCACGGTGATTCGGAATAATGCATTCTGGGCCGAACCACGCAGGAGATCGCGGTCATCGGCCTTCTTACTTCGATACGCTGCCTCTTCTCTTCCATATTTCAAACGTAAGAATGAAAAAATGACCTCACAAAATTTAACAATCTCTCAAATGAGCTGCCAGCAGCAATATTATATTAAAATTCCGTATAAATGGAACGCATAAAAAATTGCTCGTCCCATATAGCGCTCTCAAAATTGCCTTTTAAAAATAAAATAAATTTGAGTAAGCGATGGAGCTTGAAATGGGTTGTTAAAGCGAGTTGTTGACAGATACTATGGAGGATGATGTTGATGGGCTATAAAGTTTCAATATCTCAACGCTCGTCTTTAGTCGAGTATGATGCGATACAACACATATGGGCATGTAGAGGGATAAGTAAGTACTTAACCTAACGATGCTTTCTACACATCCAATTTCCAACAGGGCGGCTCGAAGTAATGTTAACTGGATAATGAAATAAGATGCATCTCGGGTTCTCGCCTTGTTCTCGATTGTCGGTCATTCCAAGTACCTATGAGCGATCAAATCAGAGCGTTGGCCTTATTTAATGTGTGATAGTTTTGTTTTAAAGATAAACAAGCAAGAAATTAAACTTGTAGGTATTCGTACTTAAGATAACATCGTGATGATTGTAGAAAGTCATTATCATGAGAATTGCTATCGCGTTCCATCGACAAATACCAACAAGTAAACTCTGATGAAGTTTATTGAACTGTGATTTGATAATGTTTACTAAATAGAGTTGCAAGACATTCTCGCAATAATATACTTACTGTCAAGCTCATAATTTAACACGCATTTTATTGGTACATAGGTTAAAGGGACATATCTATTGCTTAACAATTAAATGGCAAGCACGAAGAATACGCATCATTACACATTAACAAAACCATCTCCTTAGGAAATGTTCGTTTGAGTGACGGCACTCCAAATCGGGTTACGTAACGATCGTGTTAACAATAGAGTGCTTCAATCATGTTGGAGACGATTTGAAATAAGTCCAAGGGAGAAAGTGGTGCCTTTAGGCCGGGACACGTAACGCGGGCGCGGGTGGCGTCCCGGGCTCGGTCCTCCGCCTCCATTCCATCACGCAACCACTTCTAATCTGTCCTGAGGTCATCGAGGTTGAGACCCACTGGATAACTGACGCTCACAGTTATTTCATAGGTGCGCTTATCAACACTATTGATGCGAGTAGTGTTACAACATCAGAAAAGGTCGTGGTGCCCCCGCAGCTTTTAAAGCTTGGACGCGAAAGCAAATTTTCAACAGCCAGTGACCATAGCCTTTAAAGTGTAGGTGCTAATTAAGGCTGGTTGGAGACAGCTCAGGTCACCCCGGCGGTCAATGTACAGTCGTGTGACATATTCTGGACATTTGACATTCGGGTTGTGTAACCCATTCTTGGATTGATTACGAGTACAAGAGACATTTAAAAAATGTATGGCCTAGAAAATTACAAAATATTTTCGAACCGTTCGGTCATTGGAAGGTTTTTTGGCCTTTCAAACCATACCTACTTTACGGTTCACGGTATACAGTGGAAAAGGCTTGTTGTCACGTTTGATAATCGTATTAAAAGTATATAAATTATCAAACGAATGCTACTTAAAAATTATTTTTAGGGAAGGTTTTGGTTATAAAAAGATACAACCATTAAATATTTGATCGGCTTTGTGTCAACTTATGATGCATTACAGTAGCTACATAGATTAGGGAAACAGGCAAGCGGATTTACTTGCTTCAAATATCCAATTTAAAAGATTGTCAAGCGCATAATCTTACACTATCACACTGAGCTCCTTAGAACTCGCTGGTGGTCTATTTTTTGATGAAACGGCATATTTAGAAGGCGATCAGAAAACATAAATTGCACAAATGAGAAAATATTTTTCGTTCATTAATTGAATTTCAAAAGCCTTAGGAAGATAATGTACTGTACAACAACAAACTGTAATATCGCTGTAAAATATTGAACTTCTGGTTACTTGCAAGTTTCCTGCTTTCTCCTTGCGCAATGATAATTCAATTATACACACAGCAGCAGCTCACTGTTTTAAACATGATTTATGTATTCAATTATTACTTGATTACTAAGTGCAAACAAAGAACGAGCAAACCATATAACAATAAAAAATATAGTATCGTTTTCGTTGTTTATTGTTTAGTATAGATACTGTAGTGTTGACTTTTCTCTTTGGAAGGGTTGTACCAGATGTGCGTGTGACCACCGAGATGGACCTTTTTTAGAATATGGTGGGTTACAAACAAAGGCCGGTCTAATAGACATACCTTTTTTACAAAACGGCTCTAAAATAGAATAAAAAAGTCCAAATTCACAGGAAAAACAAGAAGCTGCTCATCGTGAAGCCCACGAAATCAGTGTTGTGCTTGTAGCCTAGTATGGCATGCCGACAGATCATCAAATTTGTCGATGGTGCCCTACTTTTCGTTAGACATAAGAGATTATTGCATAAGGCATCTTATCATGCAGTAACAACTAAATTCAGATTAGTCGGCACGTTGATAAATGGCGATGTCAGCTAAGTGTTACGTGTCGATGAATCAAAAACGGTCAAGATGTTTCTCATTCGAATTAATTATCTCTTATTCTCTTATCTCATTCGAATTAGTAAATCTTTTGATGATTAAATGGACTTACATTTTTTTCAATACACTTTGAAATTTATTTATAAGGTAGGTAGAACTTTGTCGTCTAAAGATGTCAATAATACTTAGTTTCATTGTACGATTTTTTTTTTGCAATCGATACTCATTGACTATATATGATATGAATAGCATAGAAAAATCATTTTAACTGTCCTCCGTACAATGTATACGACGTCCATGTACATATAACTGTGCGTATAAGGAATAAGATAAGAATAGAAAAATTAGGATTTTAATAAAGTTTTTCATATAAGTATTTTAAAATAAGACTTTGTGGAATATTTGGTACGAGTACGACGTGTTTGCTGTCAACGTTTTTGCCATCATCTGACTTCTTTGCCAAAGGGCCCGCAACCCGCAAATGACTTCCTACTGCAAAATGGCGGAAAGTAAACGGCAACACGAGTCACGCCTGGAGCTGTTGCAAAGTGTAGTAATACCTACATTAATAGTGGGTATTATTACTTCCTCCCGGGGCGCCCCGCGCCCGCGCACAAAGCCGCGTTTCCCGGAATACCCGGTTCAAAAGCTGCGCACGGACCGTGAACAGCTACGAATTAGCCCGCATCCCTACAGCGGAGGTCCCAAATTATACTAATGTATGCTACGAGTATTAATATGTATGTTCGTTAGAGTTATGAGAAAGAAATAAGATAGAAAAAAGTGCTGTACGTGAGCTTACCATATAAAACGTTAAGTTTTCTGCGTATGTTATCAATGTTATCATTGAAATGTAACTCATTTTTAGTCGACTCGATAAAAGGTAAGTTCACAGCAGGCTTCCTGACCATGGTCAGGTAGGGCCGCACGGGCTTCGGACGTGCCAGCCTCCCCGAATATCAGTCCACGCACCTTTCAGATAGGCACGTCTCTTCCCCAGCAGGATAACAACAATGAAACAAGTGCGAAAACTAGCGGCACTTTTTTCGCGGGAGGTGCCAATGGACAAGGCCATTAACCATGCGTCTATTATTCTTTAGGACCTTTAGGTGATGACCACTTTGCAATCCAACGCCAACATTAAAAATCTGCACTCGACAATTCGATCACTTGGATCCCTCACGTATTGGACTTTGTCATCAGTGTAAGCTTTTTGTTGCTCTTTGTATTTCGCCTGACATTCTGGTGTCCTTTGCTCATTACAAAACAATTTGGGAGGAAGAATCGTTTTGTCACCGCAGGACGTCGACTAATGACTGCGCCATTACGTGCGCTTACGTCAGGAGGTCACTCAACCTGCTGTTCGGACACGAACTGCTACCATTTAACATCCTTCCAATGTCATACAATTCAACGTTTCGCGAACATTCATGTTTGTCAATAGAATTCTTAGTTTTGTGAGACCATAATGTTGGCATTTCATCTTTTCCACGCTCATTTTGTAAGTCATCACGTAAGATATAAAGCAACGACTGTCGTATTCACAGTTACGTGACTATGGGTGTCTTGAGCAAAATCATATTAGTGGAACGCTCCAATACGTCGAACATTGTTTCATAGAATTTCGCAGAGTGCTAAACACTTCCTACGCCATGTTCTGAGATTTTGCGTGATGTGTGATGGGAACCGGCGGAGATGCACAATGATCTGAGTCCTATTAGACCCTCGATCGGCTCAGGCGCGCCAAGAAACACTGTTCCGCGAACACAGAACAATGGTGGGTAATTTTGTAATGTCTTCTTATTACCATGCATGATGCAACGCACTTTTGTACATACAGTCATACATGTCTCGAGTATGTATACCGACGCTCATTATTTCTACAATGGCGTATGATATTTGAAATTTAATGCCTAATACCTACGGTACTTGAATTTTAAATAGAACAAGTTTTCGATTCTACATTGCAATCGAATTGGGTAGCATTTTGATACAAAATAACCTTGAAGCACAATAATGACAGTAATGGTAGGAATGGTGCGCTACTTGTGACAGATGAAGTCCCGATGCGATCGCCATATTTAGGAGATCCAGTCGTCCTTTAAAGATGACACATGCTGTATCGAAGTTAATTATCGTTTCTTTAATAAGTGGAGCGTGCGGAGCCGATGGCAGTGCTGCGCGGGCGCGCGGTGCTCGCTTTTTGTTCGTACTTGCTAATGACACGTTCTGGAGAGGCATCTTTACAACCGCCTCGTGTTTCATTAGTCTCATCATTTTCAAAAGAAGCGATTAAATAAATTAACACGTGTTTTGAAACGAAAATTTTGAGACGTACGCCATAATGTCAGCGTCAGCCCATTTTTTGATGTCAGTGCCGTTCCAAGACGCAGATAATTTTATGTTTTTAGTTTCAAACTAATGACCGTAATATATTGTGTGGAATTTTAAAGCTGAACCATACTTCTGCAAATAAATCAGGGTAATAGCCCCTTATTAGTTGGAAATAAACAAACTTGACAGTAGTGGCGCATTAACTATCTGATTTGACTATTTTTCAGTTTAATAATAGCTATCGGGTCGCCTTTAATGTTGCATTAACATAACTTCCTTCGACTTTTACGAGAGCAGGATTAGAAACGCTTTCGATTCCAAATTAGAAGTTATAATGAGAAGCACAATAACAATGAATAATTCATGCCCTCTAGGTACTGATTGATAGATATTAGTTGGGCGGGCCCTTAATAAGCATGAGCGGCTTAGGTACTCATTTCATGCACAAAATTCTGTCCTACATTTGTATGGATAAATTCGTCAGTACCCACATAATCTGGGGGTATTAAGGCCAACCGCAAATAAATGTTCATTGTGTGGTATTTAGGCTTTAAATTGGAGTCAGTGCAGCTGATAGTTGTCAGATCTCGCCTCACAACCGACTGGGTTGGAACATGGACTTTTATGAATGCCTCAATAATTCAACAGCGCTTTCAACGGGGCGGCACTTACAATAAGTTCCGTACCCTTTTTTTACAGTTACTACAGGGAAACCCAAGTTGTTTTTGTTTCTGATTCAAGAAAACATGACATGCTTTATCAATAAACAACTATGAGCAGTAGGTTATAATGCAATTTCATAAAAGGAGTTAGATGATGCGAGCCGCTAATGCACGACTCACCTGCCTCGGAATCGGGGTCTGCCTAATAACTTATGTAAATAAGATGCGGTAAGGCTCAAACAAGCCGTAGTACTCGAACAGGCCAATTTACCTCGGCTTGATGGTAAGCCTATTCATTAAGAAATTACGTAGTATTTTTATGAGGTCCGGTCCAGGTAAAGACCGTTTGTCTTTTTAAGGCGTTTAAATGAAAGTCAGGAGATTATCACAACTTCATAGTTTGTATGAATTGCTGTTGGAAAGATGAATGAAATCCGAGACAATTGGAAAAAGCTATACCCAATAAAATGTGTTTGAGAATAATGAACAGCAATATACTTAAAGAAATCTAATAAAAACTAGACGTCATTCATTATACAGGATGGCCAAAAAATAAGTGCACTCCCGTTGCCAGGGAGGTTTTGGGATTACACTGAGCAACTTTTACTATGGGGCCAACCCCGAAATCGTGTAATTATGTATTATTGTGGGATGAGATATTGAAAAACAAACATCCATAGGTATCATAATTTATACGTCGGTATAACACTTTATACTTATAATAAATGAGGTTGAACTAGTCGGTGTATTAAGTACCTAAATAGGAAGCTACCCTCAAATGTATTGTTAAAATATGCTACATGTTATCAACTTGTACCTGTTGAGTATAATCGTGGTATAATTCTATATGATAGGTAGGTAGTTTAAGACGAAACAGGAGCTGAGTTTTAAATATTTTAGGTAAATATACCCGTCTCGCTAACGGAAGCGGCACCTAAAAGTAGTGCGATAAGGACAAGGCGAAAAATCCTGCGTAAAAATCTCAAAAATCGAGGTTTCGTACTCCTCTGTTTCCTCCTCCAAAACTTAACCAATCGTAACCAAATTTGGAAATCTAAATGATTATGAAATTATCTGTGTCGGACCGTTTTGCTTTTTTGGCTAATTGATATCAGTTTTGAATGCCACGCCTCTCATTGCGGCATAGTCAATTAGGCCATTTTGGCCATTTTTGAAGGACTCTAGCGCCTTAAAAAACAAAAATATAAAAAAAGCAAAACGGTCCGACACAGATATTGACAATATTAATCTGTGTTGAAAAAATCATTGCTCTAGCTTCAAAAACCACGGAGGAAAACGAGGAGTACGTTTGTATGGAGAAATGTCCACTCCCGTTGGCTCTTAAGATAAAAAAACATTAAGTTAACCTTGTATTGGATCCAAAATGAATAGATAATTGTGTTACTTAACTCTTACAATGACAGGACGTAAATCAATTTCGACATTATTCAATCGAAAATAACTACTCATTTAATAATTACATATAAGTAAGTCAACTGTAGACTGTAGGCGACCTTGTCTTTGAAGCTTTGATTGAATTCTAATTGCATGCTCGTCATTATCAAAAGAATTAAATTGATATTTTATATTGTAATTAATCAATTACCTATTTGATTAGTTAGGACACCAAAATAAAAGTTAATAACTAAACTTGATTAAGCCACTTACATGCATCATAAGTCCTTAGCGTATGTAGCAGCAGTAGAAATGTCACTAACACGAGAACATCACTAGGGCGGGTCACGTCCACCCTTGTTTACGTTTACACCGTCACGGACGTGCGTCCGACCGCACAACTCCGTACAAACTGCACCGGGCAAAGCCGGCAAAGCGCGCGCTGCGCCGAGCGCCCGCGCAACCGGTACCACGTGACACATCTAGCCGGCTGCATAGGCCTCCTGCGTCGGCTAATTTTGTATCTAGGTATTCCATAATTGGAAGTTTTTTTACTGTCTGACTGGTTACAGTGTCCTTCATATTTGAAACTCGTCTGCTAATATTGTTAAAATGCAGTTGTCATATATGGAAAGGGAAACAGGATTTTTAAGCGAGTTTAATCTTAAAATAACGAAGCCTCACTTTGTGCATCACAATCATTACACTAAAAATAATAATTTGGAACGTATGTAGCTGCTCATTATAAGGCGATGGACTGGACATGGACACATATTTAAGTGTTTACTCGTAATTGTTCTTGAATTTAGTTTAAGAAAAATACGATAGGATTAGGTAATTTCTGGATCCTACATGACTAACATGACCAAGAACCGACTCGAGGAATTATATTAAGAGACGCACCAGATGATCATCATGAAAACTGAACCAAAAATTAACTTTTACCTATCTAGTATACATATATGTGTATGAGGACTAAGAGGCACATAAAACTACGAAGGGCGCCATTCTCAGAACAATGCATTATTATATATTATATATTTGATATAGGTCGCTAACACCCTGCGATATTATACATAAACCAAAGAGTAAAAGTAGGTCTTCGTTTTTTTACCAACAATGACTCAATTATTTATGTGTGACAGCACAAAGTATTGCAGTAGCAAATATCTTTCACAAATATCAAACAAATGGTCATCCTATGAAAATAAACCAGCCAAACAAAAACTCGTCTAGCTGCCAGTTGAAAACAATATGAAAGACAATCTGTGGGTAATAGTAGGTCATCGTTCTTTGCGAATGACAAAAGGCATATAAATCATTTGTGTAACATATCAATGCAATACCAATTGGGAGGGGAATATAATAAAGTAAACGGTTGAGTTTAGTGGAACGGCTGTCGGGTGGGTAGGGCTTCAGCACTCAGTGAGAGACTAAGATATATTACTTATATGTACATTATATGAAGCAAATCTGCCAGCGGCGTGAAGTGGAGTATGTCACAGTATCCACCGGTCAATCGCAGATAGCGTTCATAACACGAGACCTCGCGCCACGACCGACTACATTTGTTCCTCTAGATCTACATAGATTACTACACCGCGTTGTCCAACCACTCAACAGAATTTTACGGGTCACTTGATATATTTTAAAATAAAATTACACGCTCTAAAATCACTGGCGTAACATATAATGCGCCTATTTTGATATGAGCTGTACATATTTTTTCAATCATTTTTTCAATTTGACGATAGTTCTCAATTTTTAAATTATAAATTTGTAATTTGATTATCATTGTTGACATTGTATAATTATGTTTGCATGCGATATTATTGACGATCATAATGTAAATTCATATAGATTAATTAGCGTATGAATAATTTATACTGTAATTTATCATTATGAAATAAATAAACTAAACTAAACTAAACATACTACAGTCTGCTTCAGAGATAACTCCCCCAACTGCATAGACATTTGTTTGCAAGGGGTGGTCAGTTATAATAGCTGTGTAGATAAATCATAAAATGCCAATAATTCAATAAGAACTGTTGGACTGAACAGAATTACTACGAAGAAAATAAAAGATGGAGAGCTGGAGAGGTTCAAGAATTATTAGTTTGTTATTATAAATGGAGCCATCAGGAAGCCAATAAGGCTTGCTTAGCCAATTTAAACAACCGCGTTAATTTGCATAACACGGGTGATCATGATGATTTGAACTGGTCTATACTATAATACCGCGGTTTCGAAACGTCGTCAGAGTTGCGACACACTTCTAAAACTCACCTATACTGTGCTTACTTGGCAACTTTACTGCTTAGATTGAATAACGTCTTATTAGGTAACAGATAAAATCTTTTAGTAAATTAATTAACCTGATATGACTTTTTATCTTTAGTTTCGCTATCGTATTACTGTCAACGTTGTCCATTTGGACATTGATAAAAACCCATTACAAGTTTTAAAACTTGATTTTAACACTTGTAGGTACCTAAGGTAGGTGTTTGACCCCGATAATAATGAGCGAGAATGAAATGTGGTTGTAACTTTGACAGAATAACCTGGATTCAATGACCCCGACTATGTCTTATTGAATTTAAGCAGTTAAATTGTATCAGTGGCCGTCTGTTATCGTTAATTCGATTACCCGGCAGCGGGGAACACTGCGAACATAACGTTTTACTCTTAAAACTCCTCCCGACTCCAATTACGAAACCATTTCAGTTAAAATTTTATTGGCCTTTTAAAGGTTTTTGCGTCTGTTCCATTCTGATGGGGTTCTGTTAATAAACCCCTATAAACTTTAAACGTAAGTAAATCGAATTGATTAAGGGTTTTTAATGAGGAGATGTAGGTTATCTACTGAATAGGTATCTATTTAAAACTAATTTGTTACGAATTAATAGGTACATTAGGTACAGTTATGATATTATGATCACTCAACCTTAAAAGCTTGTTACAGTTAAACCCCGGTAAATTGGTTGCGGATGTTTTTGTCTGCCTTACTGGTTCAAATTCTCTTCACGTTCATTATTCACTGTACTCAAACATGTGTCATATCCAAACCCGTCAAGTACTCGCTACGTGCTGAATTGTCAATTGCTTTTTAATGCAAATTTGCAATAATAGTATTTCGATGCTTCAGTCTAATGTTATAGAAACATGGATGGTATAAATTGCTGACCAATTTGTCGTATGATTTTAACTTTTCAGGTCACGGTAATGCAACTCGCTTCTTACACGTGTCGTTTGTGACGTGATACGATGTAGGAAAATTAATATGGATAGTGAACCTCTCTTCTTTTTCTTATAATATTAAGATATTGCATGTTTTCCTGTACTTTAAGCATACCTAACCAAACAAGGTCTACCTAGGACCTTATTTCATGGCGAAAAGATTTACAAATGGTCAATTAACTGGCACTTTTGATCCTGATAGCTTTAATAATACCTAATATAAGTATTCTGTTAAAATAAGAGCCGCAGCATTTCGATATTTCTCTAAGATTCCCATGTTACAGGCTGAGTCTAGTGTCCGGGGATCATTGTACTTACTGCTTCTCTTGGATATATTATCTATATTTTGAACTTTAGATTTTTTTTATAAGATATACTGTTGATGTTGTCGGAAGTTGTTTATCGTTCAGTTTTTTCGTTCGTTCCTACTTAAGAACAAATATAATTTATATAAATTGGTTTCATTTTCTTAAACAAGTCTCAAGCTGTTAAGTCACCCTGGAAAGCAAGAATTTAGCAAGTGCCACTTAGTATTAAAGTTTCAAAATGGTTAAATAGTTGTAAAACATAATGGAATACCGCCTGTGAAATACCGCCGCCGTCACGACGGTTAAGAAACTTTAGCACGAGAAGTTTCAAGAGAGTTTCCAATTTTCACGTTTAGCAGCAAGTTACTTAGATAAAGGTAGGTTCCAGTAATAGGTGTGATCAGGAGTTTAGAAATAGGTCGGTCTGATACGGTCTAAAATGGTTTCGAGCTATTTACGACATTATCCAATTTTCTATTCCA
Source organism: Cydia splendana (assembly GCF_910591565.1). Taxonomy (NCBI): domain Eukaryota; kingdom Metazoa; phylum Arthropoda; class Insecta; order Lepidoptera; family Tortricidae; genus Cydia; species Cydia splendana. The sequence goes on from NC_085974.1 coordinate 9,943,230, forward strand.
CGTCCATTACATGAATAGCTTCAACGTAGAAGACATATTGTGCGTGACTGGCACTCCGGCGGCCACCGCACGCGATACCCCGTGCTCAGAGTTAGATCTTTTGTTACATCGCAACATCGCAACGCACTCATAATAATATTTACCTACCAAGAAAATACTACTGTTACAGATAAATTGCGGACAATCTTGAGTGATATTAGCCTCGTCATGATATTTAATATAATGATAGTCATTAATAACAGCCCGTTCATTTGAGGATATGCAGCACGTTCTATTAACCTCGATATGATGTATGATTCCAGAGATCCTTTTGTTTGTTTAAACGAAGATTGATTTCTGATATGAAGCACAAGATTTTAATCAATGCCATGGTGCTACTTTCATGAGAGGAAGAGTTTTCTGATAGGATCACAATGGGCGGGGCGTGCCATTGCAATACCTACTGCTTTCGACGATTGTTGATCTCTATTGTTAGCTTTTGTTTATGCAAAGGTATACCGTTCATCGTCCCACAGTCCTCAACGCGCGCTTTGTTTCACAAAGTAATTCGCCCTCACTTTAACGAGCATGATAATCTCTTCTCGCCACTCTTCTTTGTTCGTGAAGGACCGAGATAGTTAAACAAAATATCTTTTATTGTATGGACCAATTACCTGTGCTTTGGGTTTAAGTGGATTTCTAATTTTACATAATTGACGTCATTCGGGAACAATTGTGCTTGGTGCTTTAAAGAAAAACGTGATATAACCTTTTTGAAAACATTAAAAGCTTCTTGGATTATGGGGAAAACACAACATTATTTCAGCGGCATCCTTAGTAGATTTGTAATCCTTACATATTATACCTACCTATTATTTTCAAAAGATTCCGTTTAGGGTGCCGTATTTTGAAGTATAACCCACTGTAAATAAACAGAAACACCGTAAAATTTAATAATAAAGAGACGTAAGGGTCGTAAATATTGTTGTTTCAACTGAGAGATTAACAGGCTAAAACGAAAATAAAAACAATATATCATAAGTCATAACTTATAAATTATAACAATAACTTTGACGTTATAAACAAATTATAACGATGTAATAAACCAATCACAGGAACCAACTTTTCATAGCTTTCTAGCCGGTAAGCTTTAGTACAGCAATAACATCCCTCATCGCTATGCCGTATGGTGCGCGTGCATTAGCCATGCGCGGTGGGTCGTCGCCGGCGCAACTACCATCGATTGTTTACACTCGTACACATCACCGTCAGGGTCAAGACACGTGAGAAATTGTATCCTATTACTTTAGCAACAAGGCTTTACTACGATGAACAGGACGAGCACTCTGTCGGCCACACAAACTGACATCGATATGCCCATTTCAGGAGTTCAGTCACGACCGTACGCACTGTAGCACGCTACTTTAGAAGGGGATATCGCCATTGACCGATGGTTATGACGATAGAATAACTTTGTATAGCTTAATTAGCTCATGAATACACAAAAGGCGAATATGTAGGTATCTAGCTGACGAAATTATTATTACTAAATATCTATTGTGTTCTTGAACATTGGAATGCGGTACTGTTTAATTCAAATTTATGATGAGTAGGTACTTAACTACTATAAAGTAACAAGTGGAAAATAAATGACTATAAAAGACGTACTCGTACCTACAGGATTATACCTTTAATACCTTAATATTATGGGCAATGTATCACCGATAACCATTGTACTTTGTACTTGTATCACCTACTTATACTACAATCGTCTTGTGACTCTTGTGAGACCCTTGGTGTTTCTTTCATTAATTCTTAACAAACGCAACTCGATAGGCATCTACAATCTTGGCAAACAATAAAATATTTCTTTTCTTGGCAAAATCATATTTAAGATTATGAAACTATTGCAATGGTGGCTTTACGTAATTGTTCATGGTTTAGCAAATAAGGATCACTGCAATGAAGAAATTTAAGATCATATTGCTTGTAGTCCACAACATTAATAATGTAGTAGACATACTTAGAACGATAAGATCATTGGCAGTCTCCCAGGTAGTGTTTAGATCTTGATAAGCTAGGTTAGTAATAGCCTAGAAAAAGTAGAAGTGTGCAAACTCTCGTGTAGAAGAAATGTTATTGATAGATTTGTGTGGTTTATAAAATGGATGCGTACATTCAAACAGATAGGCTTAGGCTAATACCTGTACTTGTTATACTGTATTAATAAAACTTGAGTTTAATTTTATTTATTTAAATTGTCATGGCTGTGGCTAAATTCATGTCTTTCACAGGGCAAAATAAACGGATTGTGACTTGTTGATTCTAGCCGTGGGTAAAACAGGTTGAAGATGAAACAAGGTTAGTATTCAGATAGTTTATAAGTTTATGTAGGTGTTTGTTATCCGACAACGGGTTAATTTGATTATGCATGCACCGTGCACGTCTAGTCATCCGGCCGTCAGAGACGGCATTGGGTGGGTCAGGGTAACATATATTTTCATGTACTCGTAATCAATTAATACCGACTATTAATGTATGTCAATGACCAGAGACAATATTACGGAAATGAGATGGGAGATGATACGGGTGTCGACAATTAGGGAGTAAGCAGTGGTCAATGACAGCGCTCTTATACGCCACGCCAAAAAGTTTCGCTTATTGAAAACTTTGGGATTTTCAAAATTAAACAAACGTTATTAAATTTTCAGGCAAAACTATTGTACATAATAAATAAACCATTGAGAGGCGACAATAGAAGTTATTCATTGAAGAATTCACATTATTAATAAGGTTATTTCACGTGGGCCCGAAAGCTTTTATATTTATTGAACCTGACTTTAAATAACCTGCAAAAATAAACCTCGCTACAAAACTTGTGATTGCATCGTAGTCTGCCAATGCTGTGCAGTCAATGCTTCATGACGTAATCTGATCGCCACTTAACCTAAGGGAACTAATCTAATAATGTTTTAATAACCGAATTAACCTCTCAATGAAATGACGCGTCACGACCGCGTCCGTTAGGGCCATTAGTTGATGGCTTTCTAGATACCAACTGATTTAGTTCTTAACTTCATTGACAGTTTGAAAGGGACCTTAACGGTATAGATTAAAGTTCATATTTCAAATTGATGTCCAAGGGAGATAAGAGGCTGTAATAGTTACTTATTAGTGGATGCCGCCGTTATCCTGTCCATCTCGTCTAATTGGCAAATGTTTTAGCTAATGTGGCTGCTGCAGGCGAATGCATAACAGTACACTGTACTGGGAACTATGACGAGTGATGGGTGTGACACTGATGGTGTGCCGGAACCGTAGTTAATAATAACCACTGACATTTTATTAGGATCAATTGTTTTATCAATAATTCTATCACGTTGGTATCAAGTCCCCCGCCGCGTCTGTCTGGCTGTATGTTCGCGATAAAGTCATAAACTACTGAACGGATTTTCATGTGGTTTTCACCTATCGATAGAGTGATTCTTGAGGAAGGTTTAGTTGTATAATTTGTTAAGGTTTACGCGTGCGAAGCTAGGGCGGGTCGCTAGTAAACTTATAAATAACAGTTATTCTTGAACTATAAGTAAAATTATCGAAGTGCTTGACAATAGGTACGACAGGCTACGTATAGTCTTTCATACGTAGTAGTGGAGTGTGCTCAAGCCATAAAAAGGTCAACTACGGCGTTCACTGAATAAGAGATTTCCTTTGGCAGATTTAATATTTGTGTTCCTAAAGTGTATTTAAGAAGTGGAGCCACCCAGATTTTTGATGCAGGTGGGGGGTGGGGGGGTTTTAAGGGTCGGTGATGTCTGAGGTTAATATTTTTTTAAAGTATAGGGTCTATGTCAAGTTTAGTATCATTTTCAACTAAATCAAAGATGTAGACATAGATTTCATCTAAATCGGATCAGCCGTTATTGATTCCCCATACAATCTTACACCTTCCTTTTCACTTTTAAGAGATTATTTTTTAATAAAAACTATCCTATGTTCTTTCCCGGGACTCAAAATATCTCTATACCAAATTTTATCTAAATCGTTTCAGCGGTTATTGGATCCCCATACAAATTTCCACCTCCCTTTTCACACCCTTAAGGGATGATTTTTGAGATTAAAATTATGCTATGTTATTCCCTGGGACTTAAACTATCTCTGTACCAAATTTTAACTAAATTGGTTTAGCGGTTTAGGCGTGAAGAGGAATTAAAAAAAAAAGTATTTTTTTTATATTTTATGTGTTTTTACTTCGGAATCGTGTCATTATGATATCATAAATGAATTAGGCATCCCAGATGTATACGAAAACGATACCAAACTTGGCCTAGTAGCTTAAATGACATAGATATCAAGATCAAGTTGAGAGCCCCCCCCTAAAAATTTACATCATAAATCTCGGTGGCTCCACTTCTTAAATCCATCCTTGGGTCCTAAGGACCAATCCTGCCAAAGGAAATCTCTTGTTCACGCAACGCCGTATTTTAGACCCAGCACCTTCTGCTATAGGGGAGAAATGTAATGCATACCTAATATAATAGCTTTACACGCATGCAGGTTCTCCTGACGGACTTAAATGGAATATCAATATCATATTATGCTAATAAGATATAAACACTCACTGAACCGAGACTAGTTAATAATAAAAACTGACAACTTTCATACAAAATCACGTGGGTCATCATTATGGTAAATTGGTGTCATTAAGAAGTCTCAGAACTCTCAGAGCTAGAAGTCATAGTCGTAGCGCAACGTCATTTATAGAGCAATTAAAGCAAAAGTTAAAATAAATAAGACCTCTCTAAGTGGTGCCATTTACACAGTAATAAAGCACGCGATTTTTTATGATGGTTATCTGTCTATATAATGTTGCTGTCTCTGGTGGTATGTGGATAAGATACTAATGGTGGATGATCTTTATTATACAAACGCCTTATACGGACTGTTTGATGTCTATTATAAAACGCCGTTTTCCGGTGAAAGAATTACGTAATAGACCGCGGGCCAGGAGCAAATATCGTCAGTCATACGCCTGATACTTTGTCAGATGATAGTTTAGATGCTATCATGAATTAAAAAAATAGTCAGCCGGTTGTATCGCGGTGGAAATACCGTCAGTTGATCACATGAACATGTAAAAAAAAATTCCAGTACATAGTTAGTAAATTAATATTATTAACTAATGAAGTATCAGTCTCAATTTAATTATCATTATTAAATAATGTTATTATCATTAACATGATCGCGTTAATGATATATATAAAACATCTGTCCATTACATTAAATTAAAAATGCGAGTGTGGGAGAAATAAAGTTTAGAGTTGAAACTTTACCTATTTAACAACACAACATATCATTTAAATTTATACCTAATCTAATATGATAATGTTTATATTTAAATCAGCCTAGTTTGTAATGTATCTAATTACGCATAACGAGCTAAGACAGCGGCAAGACAATAATGTAAGTACTGACCCGCAGCACTATTCTAGTGAAATTGATTAATTCCCATGTCGTAATATGATTCAAAGAGAATTGCGTCATTACAAATTAGGCAGCTATGCCAGATAACTCCATCTCTGACGTCATTGTTTCGACCTATCTCTCAAATGAATGATTATTGATAATTCACTTCGGTTAACGAGCGACATAAATCTTGCTTCGGTCAAAGGGATCACTTTCACTTTTTAATAAGTAACGAGACGAAATCGAGATTGGAAACAAACAAAAGAACCGGCCCTGGATCGGTTCAACATTCACTATCAGAAGTCTTTAGTGACTACTTTACTTTATACACCGTGGGCCCAATACCAGTTAGTCAACCGTAACCTCTGACGCCTAAAAATTTCAACTATAATTATACGTTTGCGTGAAAAGAATTAGTGACGTTTAGGACAAAAACGCGTAAGGTCGTAAAATAATTTTTTTGATAATCCTTACATTCTAAGTCATAAAATCTGTAGATAAACTCATCATAATCTAATAAATATCATACGCCACTTGTTCTCAGTTTACAATGACAACTGATTAGCAATGTCCCAGAATACAAAACAACAAATCATTGTTTATCGGTGTCCTGAGGTTCTGCTTTCGTAATACCGGAATACGAGGTTAAAGTCTGTCGGGTTACTAGGGCCACAGTGTATAAACTTTAGTTATAAACTATTTTCGAATAAAACCTTTGTTGGTGCGGCTTAGGCAAGGCATCATAATACAGGGGAATTTATTAACGCTAATAAATTAAAGGAACAGGAATTCTTGTTACATTCAATAGCACCCAGTGGCGTCTGAACCTGAAATTTATCGCAGCCAAGCGAGACCAGAGAAAATTATGCAGACTCTTGTTTTTATGTAATCGAATATTACAGTATTCGGTATAATTGCTTACATGATAAAAATCTCGGAATTCGAGGAATACTCCGTGAGATCGATAACAACAGCACGATGATTTATAGTACGTTCCTTTTAATTAAGTTTTCGTTATGTAAGTGATTTTAAATCGTTGTTCGTTTCAACCAGAAATGGGTTACCCACTTTAACGCTCGGCTTTAACGTGTAGTAACAACTAGTAGATACAGTCAAAAGAAAAACAAACTTTGTCTAATAATAGTAGAAAACAGTAGTTCAACAGTAAGCTACGTAGACCCAAACATAGATAATACTCGTAGGTAATTATTAAGTATATGTATAACTATCCCGCGCTAATTCAATCATATACCGATAAATAACTTAATGTGATTAAATTTATTAGTTTAGATAACCTATTTTTATTATTAACTAGATACTTAGTCCGTTAACTAATGTCAAATAATAAATGTGCCGATTTCCTGATCTTTGATATAATCTAACTTCTAAGGGATCTTTATTCCGACTATACCGTCATGCCTGCGTGATTGCTGATCTGATAATGATCACTAATCAGCTATATCACTTGGCTGCAACTAATAGTTAAACCACAACAATATTACGATCAAGTACAGCCTTAAGTACACCCGCGGGGCTTCGTGAACATCATAGCCGTTATATAATGCTGGTAATGGATAATACATAATATCACTAATATAATCTCATGAGATGTTTAATTTTTGAAGTCCGTACTTGGTGGAGACCCTTCAATTAACGTCATTGATTAACTTTTAAAAATGGCTACACGTTGTTTTTAATGAGCATATTGTGTTTTGATTTTAAGTTTGTCAGCTGAGTGAATTGCATAAACATTGTACGTAACTAAGCGCAGTTAAGAAGCTGTGATTAGTCTTAACTTAATTAATTCATTTGTGTTACGAAAATTAACTATGTAAATTGTATTGTATTGTATTTATTGTACTTAATTCGTACACATATGTTTATAGCATACCCTACACTTTCATGCATCTAACTTAAATAGAAATGGCTTAACTGTGGTAACATAATTGAATTAATTAACTTTAGACTACCTAATTAGAGGTACAATTAACTACATATGTACAAATTTTTTGCTATTCACTCAACTGATAATTCTTACCTACTTATTAGTAATTTAGTTAACTTTTTCGGCGATTTGTTTATTCCACTTATTTAGTACCTAGAGGCTACCAAACGTTTTTACTTCGCTATCAAGAAAGCTGAAAGAATTTCAATTAATTTGAATACGTACCTAAATATTTAATATTTTAAACAGCTGAACTATGAGGAATAAGGATTTTTATTTTCGCCATTGGAAAACAAATAAGATTTTTTTTGTCCAATTAGCACCACGTTCCTTTAGGTACATTTACACAAACGTGTTACAATGCCCTCTTTGCGGGGGTCCGACTCCCGCTCGGCCAACAAAAAATAATGATAGATACTACTTCATTTCTGCTTTGTCGTGCGTGTAGTGACGATAGTGACACACATATTTGTTAACTATTACGATAGATCACTCGATACCGAACTCTCGCTCTTAGTCCTTAATTGATCTCTAACCAGTTCACTCGCTATGACGATTGTTACGTGGCTTATTATCTCTTTAGTTGACTTGGGGAAATGAGGCGTAACGTAAGTAAAGAAATGGTTTTAATGGCGCGTTACACAATGTCTGTTTTTCATCACATTTCATCACTGGAGGAGACAGTTGGCTGATTATTCGTAATTAACAGCGTGCTTGCGTTACAGACGCATGCGCGGCACTTGTGGTGTATCAAGAACAGCACATTGACTTCTTGCAATTCCAATATTTTTGGCTTTTTTCAAGATAAGCATTTTTTTTCGAGACGGTACCTACTGACATCAAATATGGCTACGGCGGTTAAAAATGTTATATTTTTAACGAAAAATATTTTAAAAATAGGTATAGGTGACCGACTTTCTATGGGTTGTTCGGAGGTACTTAAAAGCAGTTAATACCTACTAGGTAATGTAGTCGTTAATATTTATTACTAGCGACCCACCCCGGCTTCGCATGGGTTAACAAATTATACACCTAAACCTTCCTCAAGAATCACTCTATTGATAGATGAAAACAGCATGAAAATCCGTTCAGTAGTTTTTGAGTTTATCGCGAACATACAAACACAGAAACATACAGACGCGGCGGAGGACTTTGTTTTATAAGGTGTAGTGATGAGAAATACCGGTAATTTATGGGTTTACTGTCTATATCTATGCAAATGTTTACCAGTTTTCATTCCCTAGCTAAATAGTTAATACATAAAAGCGTAGTTGTTAAATTAAATACCTTATCTTTTTTCAATTCCATCGAAAATAAAACGAGTTAAAAAACTGAACAACAACTTCACTGTGCCTGTGACATGTTCGGCGCGCACTCATGGCAGCGCAAAAACTACGCACGCATTTCCAGTAATTTCGTGACTCCGTTTGTAATTACTGCACGTTTATCCGAGCTAAATGCCCGTGTGATGAAAAGGTTTTTTTTAAACGCGGTACACTATTGAATTTATTGTGTAAGGGACATGGGAAAGTGCACTTGGCTAAACTGCAGATAAAATGATGTAGGCACGTGTTTATAAACAGGGCTGTAACCGCGAAAATCGAAGTTCGCAAATTGCGGGCATTTATCTCTGTCACTCTAATTACGCCTTCATTGGAGTAAAAGAGAAAGATCCTCGCAATTTGCGAATTTCGGTTTTGGTGGTAGCCCCTCAGAACGGAACAGAAACTATTATACCACGAGTTTATCTTCATGGCATAAAAATGTATTTCAAAGGATAGGGGGCTCTTTAGAATGGCAAGCTTTGTAGATACCACCATATGTCCCTATTGATGTACAGTAATCTGCAGAGATAACTGACCCCCCCCCCCTGCAAACTGCTGTACATATATTTTTTTAAAGTATAGTTATTGATGAGTAGCCATGTCATGACTCTAACTAGTCAAATAGGCCCCAAGTTAATTGAAAGGAGATTGTACGAGATATCGCTAAATATAATATACAACATTTTTTAAAGAGATATTTGTCGCAATCCTTTGTCAATTATCCATACCTACCAAACTTTCTCTTAAACCCGCTTGTTTTAATTAAAATAACATAAATCTCAATCACAGTGGGCTAAAGAACGACAAACGTCATGATTTCTCGTCAGCAATTTCCACCTGATTTATGATCGTTTCAGATTTACGGCCGTATGTCAATCGATTCGTGCGCGCACGCACAAAAACGGACACTTATCGGGCATTACGGCCGCTCACGACCGCGCGCGTGATGCCTCATTCCCGAATGTCCTCAACAAATTCCTTTCGACTACGCATTCCTTAAGGAACTTTCTCTGATAATGCTGGAACGGGGGCCGTGAAATCCCGCTATCTTAAGTACATACCGTTACATCACATCAATAATATCTGGACACTCTCTTTTATACTATAGAGTTTAAATATGTTTACTTTTGAGTTTTGACCTCTGAGTACAGTCTCTATCTAAATAATAACCTTTCATCTCCATATTAATTACGTCCTAGAACTTTCTAACACGGAGATAAATAGCACCGTTCCGTTCGCCGTATCTAAATATACTTATGTGTCGTAATGAGACGGTGATGGGCATTATCTCTGGCAGATGAGAGCCAGTCGTTAGTGCCATCATGCCACATTTGTTTCCAAATCAATTTAATTTTAGTTGCCCAAGCCTTGTAATGAGCGTTAAAGTAACCAGAGCAATAATATACGTAATAAGTTCCCGGTCTTTAATATTCTTAGAAAGGGAAGCTTGATTAAAAATAACTAAGTAGTAAATCATCTTGGATGGAAGAAAAAAACTGGATCAGAAAAAAAGGGCGGTCTACCACAGAACTATAAAAAAACTCGCAAAAAATTTGCTTTTAGTTCCTGTGTTCTCTCACTCATTAGTCCTTTAAAGTCGGTTTAAATATCACGTCTAAGAACGAAAGAAAAAATGTGCATGATAAATTAATTTCACATTTTAGAAATTCAGAAATAACCTTTTTCAAAAAATAATATTGCTATGCTCATTATGGTACTATTTTCGTCTACTGTGCGTCATTTTATGGTCGGAATAGTACCCTGACCTCCGTTTTTAAGTACGCTATTAAGTTGATACATAAGTTGGTCTACCGCAGTTCTTAGAATGTTTTCACACCACTGTTCGGAAATGTGGCAAAATATGGTCTAAAACCAAGCTGGAAAGTAGGCAATAGCTGTAGCACCTGAACCACCACGACTACAATGTTTCATTGTTATCATCATCTGTCATTGGTGACGGTTCGCTACAGCAATGAGTATCATTTAAAACATAAAAATCAATAAAAGGTCTTTTTTGGCGCAACTTTTTCCTTCAAAAATAAAATTAGGTTATTTATAGGACCAATTTGTTGTTTAAAAAAAAAAGAAATGTCAAAACCACCCAGTTAATTTTTTTTTAACAATTATCCATTCAGTTCACGCTTAAGGCGTTTTTTACTTTTGTAGCTGTTTGTGTTTTTTTTTAACAAAAACGCTTATAAGTTTAGAGTCGGTTTGAAGCAAATAACAGAAAAACGCCTCTTAAAAGTGATAAAAAAAGTAAAACTGGCGGGATCTGAAAATACTTACTGCATTGGATAGTGTAAATATAAATAGTTATAAAAAGATGTATGTATACTTATCGCTATTCTGCTTTGTGCTGTAATTAATGCTTATTGCCTTTATATAGGGTGGTTGACTGTCAAGTCAAATCAAGTTCTCTTTTTTTTTGCGACGTGTCGGAACGGTTAGCGACTATGGAGTGTATATGAACGCACACACGACACGATGTCACGTTAAAATTACATTACATTCTCCTTGTATATCTCGTTAATTAAATATATTACATATATTCTATATTTTATATACAGTCAACAACCCTATCGGACTTTAACCTTATAATGTAAGCTGTAGCCTTTTTTGTTTTCTCTTTGTTCGATTTGTTGCTGTAAGTTTTGTTGCGACAATAAATGACTTTTTTTTTTTTTTTTTTTTTTTTTTTTTTTTTAAATTGTGTTTGACTAAAAAATACAAGAAACACGTATCTACGCTCGCTATAAAAATGAGTTCTTCTAGTGAAGAAAATGATATTCTTACGCTGACGCCTACCGAAATTCAAGAGACAGCACAGGCAGTGGCTAGTAATTTGCTACCAGAGAAATCGCGGGCTAGTACCTACTTATAGTTATGAAAATGTTTTCTTATTTCCTCGCAGTAGTCGTGAAAAGCACTATGTAATGCCTCGGCCGGTAACGCTAAAGATGGACTCGTATTATTTGTGGGCCTCCACTAACGTGTCGGCCCTCAAACGACTCGTCCATCTTTTAGCGGTTTTCCGTCCTCTCCTACAATGTACTATTGACGGCCTGTCACTAGTAGGTACCTACTAGCAATCTAAATAATTGTTGTTTTACAAATGGATGTGATAATGCACAACCGCTACCGGGTCTGTTTATAAACAAGAGTCATATCTTCTGACAGAGGTCACCTCTTTATGTAGCTGTACTGTTGTGCTCATCCTGTGATAGAACAATCAATGTTGATATACCTTTGATTCAACTGGTAACTTTCAACAATGATTAACAATTGTCGATATAACGCAATACTTATGATATGAAATTCCTAATAGAAAAGTTCAGCGTATTAGCATAATAAGTTATTTATTTATTTATTTAAACTTTATTGCACAAAGTATATACAAAAATGTACAAATGGCGGACTTAATGCCAAATGGCATTCTCTACCAGTCAACCATAGGGCTAAACAGACATCTACAATTGGTGCAGAGAGAGAAATATACCTATTCAGTGAATATAAAAAAAGCAAACTATACATATAAACTACATAAATAAATAAAATATATATAAACTACTACATATTTATACAATACATACTATAAATATAATAATGATGGATATTATTCGAACTCTTGTTTTAGCAAATGCTTACGCAACAACCGCTTAAAAGAAAACTTACTTGGAGCTTGTCTAATATTTAGAGATTTATTATTTATAATAATATTCTGAGTTATGCTCAGTAAATAAAAAAAAAATAGGTAGGGGAGACCGAGGCGAGTTGAAACAGAGGTAAGTTGAAACAACGTCATTTTTGAGAAATCTATAACTGATATCCTGGTGGAAAGAACGATGTTTAGCCGTGTCCTACCATCAGCTGGTCCCTCAATATGCGTCCTTGCCTCAAGACGGTTATAAATACCGCAAAATTGACGTTATTTGAACTTACCTCTATTTTAACTCGCCTCGGTCTCCCCTACATTAGGCAGTTGAATGGTAGTGCGGTTTACCGTTCTGACTTGTTGTCCCATTCTAACACTATTTATCGCTTTTTTAACTCCTTAGTTCCTTAAACTAATCTTACCGTCGTCGCATCAAATTATATCACCATATTACGATGCTTACCTGTAATCAAGAACAAAACGTTAATTAGGCAAGTAATTAAAATATTTCAAGCATTAAACACTAAACGTTATTTTAATTATAGAATGTGAAAGTCTGAAATGCATCTTGATATTTCTCTCTTATTCGCAAACTAGTGACTCGTTAAGGCATTTTCATACATAGGTACTTCCACCTTAGATTAATTTCCGGTATAATGGTATAATAGTTATCTTTGTTTAATTGTCAGATAACATTTTAGCACACATAATATGTATTAATATCACGTGTGCCAAAATGTTACCCCTTACAATTTAGCAATTTTGAATATTAGCTTTTTACATTTCAAATATTACAAACATATACTTAAGCTTATTTATTACATTTAGAACATTGCGTAGTAGGATGTGCAAACCTAAAGCGCATAACGCAAGCTAGCTAGGGACGTTTATGGCCACACGTTCCGGGTCTTTACTTAAATACTCAAGCCCTATTGGGTGCGCCATCTAAGGCTCCAAGTCAACGAGGCAATTCATAAAATGTATGGGAAGCATAAATCACCATGTGTAAGTAAGACCTCACTTTCGCAAGCAAGCTAACATAGCACCGCGCAACATCCGCTGTTACGCCTGTAAACGTTTACTACCTTGGTACTATGAATTACAGTAGGAAATCCCATGCGAGAATATTGTAGCCACGTGATGGATACATATAAGTACCTAATATGTTAACATAACTCACGTGTATAATTACGAGTATACCTATAATTAGCAAGGTTTGAATATTCACGTGCAAATTGCATAAGGTACTGACTGACTTAGGCTAAATGTTAGTTAAGACACGGGTCAATTCAATGCATGTAAAATTATAAAGATAGCTTAGATATGTTATTCATTTTATGTTTACAATACCTATATATTTTGAAACTTGTCGTAATTCTGAACTGACGGATGTATTAAGCACTGATAGACTAACGTCGTTTTATCGAATATCCCTGTTTGGACTATTGTTACTTATAACTTCAAAAATATTATAAATGTACCTATATAATGTATATCATTAAGTATAAAGCATAGTGTAATAGCGATAAAATTGCATGTTCTACTTTGCTTCATTGAGCATGCTGCGTAACTTTTATTATAACACCGCGTAGATTAATATTTTGCAACCGCCAAAACGCGGTACAGTCCTTGAGCTCTAGAAGGCATTTGAGTCGTAGAAGATTCTTAATAACTCCCAAAACTTTTTTACTTAATTGACAATTTTATTCCAAATTGCAATTGGACTTTTTATTATGATGAATGAATTCCTCCGGCGATAATTTAAAACGAGAATGTCACAACTTTATTTACTGCTTCTGTCAGAAAATTTATACCGGTGAAATTAATGTCGAAATATTTATAGAATTGTTATTTTTGGTACGTACGTCATTCCCATCAAATTCGATTGCCAAAAATATCAATTTAATAAGATATGGTGGTATTAACTGCTTCATATAATTTCTCCCCTAAAAGTAAACAGAAATTTTCTATTACACGAAAGTCCGATTGAACCCGAATTCCCGATTCTAACCGAATATCATTATTCTTGGAGCTCACGGACTGTGCGATCTTGAAGGATATATCGCAATAGTTATTTTAGTCAATTTACCGTCTAACTAACATTAGAGAAAGTTATGTGATGTAATAAACTTTAACGTGTTTGAACTGAATTTTCAATAAACAGAGACTGGAAGCAGGTCGTTACTCACAGGTCATAAAACATTATCTTTCCTCATTTTGCTTCGAGGAATCTGTTGAATCCAGGAAGTTAAGTATTGTTGTTTGATTTGGTACCTAAAGGTATACATTCTATCAACAATAACCATAAATCATGTTCATAATTAATTACATAATTGATAAAGGTCTATCATAAACAAATAAATCCTAAGCCAGTTTTGAAACAGCATTCTGTAAATGCTTCCACTAAGCGCTAATGGAATACTTCAGGGCAGATAAGATGATGAATGAGAAATATACAGCGATTACGTAAAAGCCTTCGAGACGTTATATGTAATACCAGCCTATTATCTGATTCAAACACCAAATGTAGTGCCTACGAGGAAATGTGAGCACCTGTCATGTATGAAAACTCATAAAATGAAACCTAGAAGATTTATTAGCTTGGTGCTAGCATTGCCCAGATTTCTGTTTAGGTACATACGAGTACATCATTTTACACGTTTAACTGGTAAACAAGCCGCTTTCCTATTATAGAGTTTAATACGTACTGGGAGTTTACTCTCGCTAGACGAGCGAAAGTAAACTGACTGGTGTGAATATTTTGTTGTTTAATAATTTCTATGCACATACGAAACGTGAATTCTAAATATGATTAAGTTAATTACCGAGTGAAGCGTGTGAGCAAGGCTCAGCCGCTGCAATGCACTCAATTCCGGAACCTGGTTTTGTATTTACGAGATTATTGCTGTTCATATTACTCATAACAGTTGTCAATTTTCTCGCTAGAAACATGTATCTAGTTAAGTAACACACATTAAAATAAGTCAGAAAATTTTATGATATTAATACTACACTGACTATATAGGTAAAATACGCAGTATCAGTATAGACATGAAAGGACGTCTACTATGAGACCGTGCGTATAATTTTTTGTACATAATTTACAATCTATTCAAAACTTTTATAGGTACGTTATATATCTAAGAGTTTGTAATTTAAAAACAAAAGCTTCGACCATGTAAATAATATAATCGTGTAAAAGGATGGTGTAAACAATACCAAAGTATAATGAAATCAGTTGATGTTGCTTCCCACTTTGCGTTTGATTAGAAGCCGGATCGATATCAAGAGGGAAGTAATTCGCTTGCCCACTTGACGTGTGCACATAAACCGGACGCATCTAATGCAGTTTCTCTTCGGTCGGTAGCAGGGCTGGCGTGGCGGTCAGTTACCGCGGGCTAAAGATAGAGAAATTAGCCGCGCAGGAGTACGCGAGTGAATGCACTCGCCGTGCCCGCGCAGCCCCGCCCATACCATATACGAACGGGCGTAAACTGAGAGATCGATTACCACTAATTACTGCCCTCCGTATAAAAGGCTTCCTCTAAAATATTACTCAAATATATCCTTCGATCGATATCGTTAACGACAGATAGTAATGCAACCAATCTACCCCAGCAGAGTGTTTAGATGTTTTGTAAACATAAAGTTCCCGTTTAGTTAAAAGTTACTTCCTGGATCTGGTTGGAAATAGCGCCGCCCTAGCACGCTAAAAATAAAACCAATGATAGGCAAAGATGACAAATGGATTGATGTCAGATGACACGAAGATTTCTTAGCATTGTGACGCCACACACGCGACGCTGCAAGTAAGCGTGATATTGAAAACTCCGCCGGCATCATATTACGCAATCCGTAATAATTTTCACTTTTGTCGCTTTCGTCTTCGAATACCAACAATGGAAACTCATTGGTCACTGACCGATTTGATTCTAGCGATTTGTTTCTGCAATCGCAAGGTAGATCTTAACGGGAAATTTCTCTATTAATCCCAAGATGGTCGGTTCGGACATGATGACTGGTGTCGCGGATTAAAATATCAGATCAGTTCCATTACAAATAGCGGATAATAATCCTATCACACGACAGGGCGATCAAGCCGTCGTGCCCGTGTGGTTACAATTACAGTGTTTGCCGGAGACCTGACAATCGTAGCAACTTTCCTCGACTATCCGTCAAACCTAAGTAAGTAGGTACCTATGTGGTTTCTACTTCCACGGGCAGTGTTTTGATACGTGAAAGCGGACTGATCACACGATTACACGACATGTGTAGGTACTTATCCTTCGCGCTTAACGTGATATTCAATTGTAACTTGATCGCTTTCTAGCCCGCTTGGCATAATAATAGCTTTCATTCTGTTGACACTGGACTAGCCGTTTAGAGCTGATGCTTATTGATAAATGGGTCTTTTCATAGAAAATTGCACATGCACAATATTTATTTGTCTTTTAGCTATCCTAAAATCAACAAATTTGTCACTTAACACAAGAAATATATAATAATAATAACAAGCTTTATTACTACGATACAACCTGTTAGGTTAGACGTAATCGTTTAAGAATAATCAAGTCCTTAATAACATGTCGGCGCTGAATGAATACAGTCGGATAGTTTTTGTAGAGCATCAGCATAGCATGAAAGCCTACTTAAGTATAACGTTGATGAATACCCCTAGCTGTTTATAATAATTTAATTCTCGATGATTTTACTAGGAAGATCTGTTCTTAATGATTAGGATCATCTTACAAAACACAACACATTTTGTGTGCAGGTAGTCATCCCTAAATTCCGTAACAACTGAGTGGACCAAAAGCAACTTTATGTCTTTATCGATTGAATCTTTTTGAGTTTAAAGCTATTCCTGTAACATGAACTTTCAGTTCTCGTGTTGTTGCCCTTCTCACAGTAGTTTCTTTGTGTCTAGCAGACGAGCACATGTTATCAGATGGATGCGGCGTCCACGCCAGAGCGAATCTCGCCTGAGGAAAGATAAATCATACGTCAATCTTTAGCTGCAAATCTGAGAAAGACGAAATTAACTTCTTTTTATAAATTATAATTGAGCAAATTATAAGACAAGAGATACAGGTAGTCGACTTTAACTGGGAGTTCTGTTAGCTGAAAGTAGCGGGCATCAATGCGAGCTTTGTAATTTCCTCAGAGCGTTTCCCGTTATCGCCGCCCGCGGTGCGCGACAATTTTCCATGTTGCACCTCAGGAACGCCTCGTAATGACAGAATGTCACTAATGAAACTGCCTCGGGCAATAATAAGCTTCTTATAATGAGAGGTAAGGCGCACGAACTTGGAACACGGTAACCGACGCAATTGAGCTGTGGAGGCAAAACCACAACGTTGGGTAAGACATAATAGACTGCAGTAGGTATGGAAACCTGTTGATCATAAAACACGATAGTGTTTCTACATGTAAACAGATTTATGCAAATGCATCTTTGTTGCAATGCGTAATGGGAAGGACTCGTGTGGTAGTTGTATATGGCGCGTGATGCTTCGATTGATGCTAAGCTTCTTACTCGTACTCAATCATTTTATTATACTTTATTATTCTTATGTATAGTTTCGAAAGCATAATCTAGCAGTAAAGTATACATACTTATACTATAGCTTCATACTTGACGTAGCACTTGGCATGAAAACTTAGCGTGGTCCAACTCTAGAGATCGAAGAACTTGATAACAAAATCCAAGTTTCTGCCTATATCGCAAATCGGAATATTCGGTCTAGATCCCAGGCACCTGCCGCGCCCGTGCAGGGATGCGCCTTTCACTCGCGCATCGAAAGTGCAGTGTTGATGCAACGCGACCTGCGACCTCACCTCGCCACCACGCAACACTAGTACTATCTTTAATAGACTTATTGTTGCTTCTTGCCCTTTGCAAGTATTGCCAATCGAAAATCCTGGTCGCTAGCCTCGCGCAGGTGCGTAAATTGCAAATATGTACATAATTACTAATGTTGCTACTTTGCATGGTAATAATCCTTACATTACAGCCCGTTCAAACCAAACACATGATTCAAACCAAATCAAGCCCATAATTATTAATTTGACACGTAATTTTATAATTTGAAAGGATTTAAAACCCACACGACCCATGCATTTTCGATCGGCTTTTCTTTACACAACGAACAAAAAATGCAAGTAATCATCCGGCTAATATCAGTTCAGGGGTGACTACCGCATAAATATGTTTATGAATATGGTATGAATTCACACCTACTTTACTTGGTGTATTGTAAAGTTAAACGTAGAAAAAATCCTGGATCTCTTCTTTTATTTTATAGAACTATTTCTTAACCAGCATTAACAATATCCTAACGGCTATAAAGTATGCAGCCCTATTATGTTTCATAGCATTCTGATAGAGGAAAGATAACTCATTGGCGAGCTGTTCAGGATAAATCGCAATCGATGATAAAATACGTTCGGCATGGGAATCGGCATGTGTATTAATGGCAGCCAAAGCCTCCTTTAGTTAATGGTGTTCGGTTAACTGGCTGGCAAATGGTTACCATTTCACCGGACAAATCGCGCCGGACCACCTACCGGGGCGACTCGTAAACATGTAAATGCAATGCGAAGATACTCGGTTCATGGTAAAAGACAGTAATTCACGATAACAAAAGTTCAAATAAGTATTGAAAAAGCGTTCGAAGCACGCATCCATTAATCATGGTAAGGATTAAAATGGTGGAAGAGTGAAATATGGTAGAATTAGACATGGTGTTTGGCTAATGTCATGGGGATAGGCTAGACAGGTTCTTGTCAATTTGTCGCGTCAGAGAGTGCATGTCGAGACAGCGAGATAAGTTTTTTGGTCTGTAAGAAATATCGGAATTCAAAAAAACTACAGCGATAAGAGCTGTGATGTTTACCATTTCTAAACAATCCGACATAAAAATCACAGTAAAGTAGTGTAAATAAAAGCAATTTATCACCTTATGAATATATATAAGGTTTAATTTGAAGTATGCACGGTCATTACCATGACCCTCAAAATTGCACTTATTGTTTGTGTAGGCAACCATAGCAATCGAATGCATGATAACAGTAATATGCGCATGGCATAAATTAGTTTAGGAAAACTAGAGCAATTCTATATGACGGTGTTCGATAGCGTTAGCGTTGGTAACGGTAGAAAATCGCGTGACCGTGAAATCAACGCTCGAGGTTCACCGCGAATGCGGTCCTATTGTTATTTATATCATATCGTGCTTCCTGATGTATGCAGAAACATGGATACTAGTAAGAGTTGTAACTGAATCGTACGTAAATTGGTTTTCTCTCTTTGTTTAATAAGGTAATCGCTTTTTCGAAAACTAGTGTTATGTCTTTAAATCTCAGGAAAGTGCTAAGAGTCAGCAACGTGGCATTATTTTTATTTTATGGCGAGTTCGCATCAACTAATATCAAGCAACTTCATGATAAATTAATTTCGCACAAATTAAATTAAATCAATCTTCAATTCCCGCACATACCGTTGTAATGTTGTTTTTTGTAGTGATGACACTGCGCGGTATGCGAGTGCCGTTGTCGCGGAAGCGACGCGCGCACACGCCCACCGCCCCGCAATCTCCGGGATTACCGGGATTACAGACAGCACCTAAGTAATTCATATTAACCCTGCGATACTGTTACAGCATTAAACGTCGGTATGCGAAGCATTCTATTAATGCTTAATAGTAAATTGAATGTGCGGCGATCATAGCTCCGATCTAGGAAAACGTCGGTAATTGTGCGGTACCCTACGGGGTTCCATAATAATATCCTTTATTCCTGAGCCGATCGCGGGATAAACTGATATTACATTTCGCCGAAGTCATCAAGGAAACTTGACTAGTTACTAGTTGGATAACCTCAAGACTTCTCTCGGCGTAACGAATTCTATTCCTGGAGGTATAAGCCTCTGTGTAATTAGTTCTTCTTGCAAATGTTTATTCCCTAATTGAACTTTGATTTCCTGGGAAGAAAATTACCCATGTAAGGCTTATTAATCTTTTAATGGGTAATTTTCTTCCCTTACCTAATACGTTGAATGCTTATTTCATTAAAAAATCTTATCACTGTAATAAATTATGGACGTAATGATATATGTACTGTATTATTTTAATTATTTCTTTTTTTAAATTTATCAAAATGTGTCAGGTCGATACCTATACTCGACCTCGTTGTAAGACTTGTTAGTGTTTTCTAACACATATAAACAAATTGCCTGCCTCAGTCAACAATGCATGCAATGAATGCAACGCCTAACAATGTCTTCTTCTTCTTCCTCGCGTTATCTCGGCATTTTGCCACGGCTCATGGAAGCCTGGGGTCCGCTTGACAATTAATCCCATGATTTGACGTAGGCACTAGTTTTTACGAAAGCGACTGCCATCTGACCTTCCAACCCAGAGGGGAAACTAGGCCTTATTGGGATTAGTCCGGTTTCCTCACGATGTTTTCCTTCACCGAAAAGCAACTGGTAAATATCAAATGATATTTCGTACATAAGTTCCGAAAAACTCATTGGTACGAGCCGGGGTTTGAACCCGCGACCTCCGGATTGAAAGTCGCACGCTCTTACCGCTAGGCCACCAGCGCTTCGTTCGTGTCTAATATGCCATAATGCCTATGTTTAAAAATGGGTTGTTTATTTTTATGATAGGTCATTTAGCCGTTGTTTATTCTCGGATATATGGATATGGATGTAACATTCGTTACGATGGACGTGAGATAAGAGGCATTTTAAAAACACTTTCACTGCGTAACTGCCTTCAGTAAGTACTAATAAGGCGACAAAGTGGCTAACTAACGGGCGAGCCCTAACGAGTCGATCATTAGAAAGTAAGACACGGCGGAAAAAAACAACCAGTTACGTGGCACAGGAAAAGTGTAACCGATGGGAAATTTTCACAACCGACAGTTCATATGTACTTGACTCTAACTTAGTGGGAGACCGAACGCCGTCAACAGGTTCCGTTGCTTTTGGTACTGTTGGGTTCGAATGGAAAGTTACTACCGTTTATGTTAGTTAAACATTTTTGATAACTTTAAATTAGACATACATATTTGAATTACCATATATTTTTATTACTTTTAAGTGTAATATTACTATTGTTTACTAGTACTATTGATTTACTCGTCATGTGACCGATTTCTGATAAATAGCAGTCTAAGGGTTTAATCCCTCAAATCTAGGGCTTTGTGTATTGATACGGAAAAGGATACTTTCACAACGACAATAAGACTTAAAAGTTCCTTCGTTTCCCTATAAACATTGCGCATTTGGTTAAAATTTAAAAATTCAATTTTCAGTTTTTATCTGAACATTATTCAAATTGCAAATCTATAACGGAAAATACGGAAAATGGTAAATAATGGATAGATAATTCAATAACTGTACGGCGGGAATATTGGCGGTGTGATCGGCGCCCCCATTGATCGGCAGTGATTGGTTTCCCACGGATTGCGCGTGCGCTCCTTACGCGCACAGTTATCATGTAAACCGGCGATCCCAACAGTCTTCACAGCTCCCCATGGAAGTAGGTACTCAACTGAACACTATGCAGTCATCGTAACATTTTATTTTGCATTTAGCTAAAAGTCATCTCATAATAAACGACATTCATTGATTAAATAAAAGCGAAAATAAAACTCCATAACGGAACGTCGTTTATAACTTTCTACGTTGAAAATTCGATTGCAACATTTCCCGTCCAGAATAATTTACAATATCCTAGATCTAAACTAGGCTTGCGGAAAATTCCAACAAACTAAATATGGTTGAAAATCGTAAGTAATCGAGACCGAAATAGCGCGAAGCCGGAAGGCTAAGTAAAATCACTCACGCACTTATCTGCTTCGTAATCAGGTAATGCGAAGGCAACATCTACATTTTACATGCCTGATTCATCCTCCCGTCAGCCTCTAGAATACTAAGATACAGCCAAGTTACAAATGATTAAGATGCACGACTGATTATGCACATTCTTCGTAAAATAGTCATGTGACTGCATCTAGCTCTAACACGAATGCATTGTACTTAACTCAACCATTTACATACGCGTATGATTGTCGACTTTGTCAAAGAAGCATACTTATTGTAGTAGGGTTGCCGTGACACGAAGCAAACAAATACTAGAGACATAGGGCCCGATTCGGATTTTGAAATAGACATCTATTAGACATCTTTTAGACATCACCAAGATACGATAACGATATGTTTAAGATCTATCCTGTCAAATTTGACATTTGCGCGATTCTGGAGATACTGTTGAACGATTTCCACAGGATATGACTTAGAGATCCAATTCACATCTAATAGATATCTTACTCTATCTAACGTAAAAGTGAGATTGGTTGCCCGAATGGAGCTGCAAAAGAGAACTTGTTGATATCTAAACTATAACGTATCTAGAATGGATCTAGTACGTGTCGTCTCTAGTGAATATCTTAAAGTTCGAATACGGCAGAGAGATAGCTGCAATATACTATTTAGTACCTACTTATGGAAAATGTAACGTTGTATCTGTAATTGTATCTTGAAATAAATTATCATGTTTACGCGCAAATCAAATACCCATGTAATATGATTAAATATACAAGGTGTAGGGCGGTGCCATGCTGTAAAGTATATGATAATAAATATTTAATGCCTGTATTCGTACTTTATCGAAATAAAGTGTTTGTTATCAGCATCAGCCAATGCCCAAGAGACTTACAATGCGTCGTCAAGTGTGCCAATGCCAGTGGCAGATATAACAACGGAACACTTAATGGACGTAGTCGTAATCTAACTGTACCTCGTACAAAAGCAAACAGACTCAAACCAGCATGTTTATTTAATAGTACACTTGCTTAGTTCAATGGAATAGCGTCAGAAACGGTCAAAAATCAATTAGCATAAACTTTTAGGTGCAACATTTCGCAATATCGTAAAAAATAACAATAAAAGACGTAACGACAAACGAACGTAACGTAACGTAGGCGTGTGCAGCTCAACGATTTAGCCTCCGGTCAACAAATAACGTCCACGCGATACCGAATCACCAGAATCAATAGAAAGTTAGGTAAGTCCTAACTAGCGCTAATATGTTACGTAACGTTTAGGGTAGCAAACGATGTTCGGCTGAAAAGGGCTTATGTAGGCTTTAGTACGAAGTGTGTTCACGCCCTTTTTTGGCTGGTTGCGGCGGCGTTGGGTGGAGGCATATCTCTTGTTTACACAGTCCACTTCCGAGTGTCGCAACGCGCCGCGCGCGCACGTGTGCTGCCCACGCGGTAACTACCGTGCTAAAGTAAAAAGTCGTATCTCCGTACGTATTTCATAATAACATGCGTTTTTTAGATTTCCGTGACAATAGGGTTATCGCTAGCGGCACGTGATTCTAATGACCAGGTGCCTCATCAGTATTAGCCAAATTGCTGCGAATGCAAACCGTGAAATATTTTCTCAACTAGCTCATCATCTTAAAATACACCTGCTACAAATTTTACTGAGTAAACATTTTTTGGAATTAGTCCAGATCACACAGCACCCAGGTAAGCATCCTTGTAACGACCAAATTGACTTCTGTAAATCTCAAACAGGTAGTTCAATAAAGCCAAGGTTCTTTATACGTACGGTAGATCTGCTCATAATATGAATTTATAATTCTTAAAGATACCTTGAAGTCATGTTAAATAATAAGCTGTAATAGCGGATGTGCAATTTTGTTCCATGCTACAGAGTGGCACACAACCCTATTATTTTGATGAAAACGGAAAAACACCGGGACACTCATAATAGCCATAATGCATCCGAACGAGAGGCCATTTACGTAACATGGAAATTGCTTGACATTTGCATAGAACCTTCTGTGAATGATGCAAGGTTGGCTGTTTGACAAAACACAAAACCCACGTTCACGGAGACAAAACCGCTGGAAAAAGTACTGCGGTCTCACGTACTGTGGCGACATTCGACCTTTTACCGAGCTTGGTAAATTGAAGGATTGAAGTAAACCAGTATACGTTATTTCTTCGATAAACATAGTTATTGCGGATATTGTAGTCATGGTTCACTGGTTCTCTCAAAAACTAGAAACAACAGGGCATGCAACCGATGTGCATTTGTGCAATGGGAACACACGTACGGGAGAGTTTTTGCATCGTACATGAGGTCTCAGCAGTTACTTCCGTAGTAAAACATGACAAACTGCCGTATTCGAACTTCAAGATATTGATAAGAGACGACACGTACTAGATCCATTCTAGATACGTTATAGTTTAGATTTCAACTAGTTCTCTTTTGCAGCTCCATTCGGGCAACCAATGTCACTTTTACGTTAGATAGAGTTAGATATCTATTAGATGTGAATTGGATCTCTAAGTCATATCTTGTGGAAATCGTTCAAGAGTATCTCCAGAATCGCGGAAATGTCAAATTTGACAGCTTAGATCCTAAAAATATCGTTATCGTATCTTGGTGATGTCTAAAAGATATCTTATAGATATCTATTTCAAAATCCGAATCAGGCCCAAACACCGTTACGCAGAGAACGGCATAATCAATGAACCCTTGATTTGAATAAGTATGAAGTTTAACTCACCGCTACCGCTTGACTGATTTAAATTAATAATATTGAGTATCTAAAGTAAACTGCAGTTTTAGCTACTCGTAGCACCATTTCTAGTGTCAATGTGGCAAGCAAGGGGCGTAGCGTATAGAATTTTGCGTGTTAATATGGAAAGCCATATTAACACGCAAAATTCTATACGCTAAAGTAGATATTATCTATTTCAAAAACGAGGCCGATTATAGCACAAATGATACTATATTTTAGATCCTAAATAGTAAGGTAAATATTATTCTATTAAAACCTATACGCCAGGCACGCCAGGAACCCACTGTTCTTACATGTCAATACAATTATTGCTGAACTGGAGTTGCGCAAAGAGGTAATAAATCCCTTAATACCCAAGCGGAAAGTATACCGATAAAGTTCTCAGAAGTTAAACATTAATAAACAAAATCGTTTAGCTAAATATCACGGGAAAAACAGTTAGTATGAGTCACGGGGAAAGACATTAATCAAGTCGCGTACGTGCGGCTGTTGAGATGCTGATGTAACCATACAACTTTAAGGCTGCTGTATAGCTGTGCCAAGAACTTACCGTTTACTGTGATGTTAGGATCGTAATCTTTATTGATAATTACGCGAATCATGCCGTTTAGTTTGTGCAAATCACCTAATTAAGGCTTCTATACCGAGAACTTTAAACCGATTATTTGGATGATTACCGGCCTATTACAAATCGGTAATTGTATTACTGAATTCCGCTAACAACTCTAAATGGCTTGAATAATTATTCATAACGTCACTAACGAGAGCCATAAATGACGCCATTAATATGTCAATTAGAATAATACGTCACTTGTTAAAGTAGAGTTCAATAGAAATGGCAAATAATGTAAACAAACATGTGAAAGATTAGCATTTGACATATATTTAATTTAAACTTCACATTTTCACAAAAAGTAGTTTTTTATGGAAATGTTATCGATTGACATATATTTTAACTAATAATTGATATAAATAAAAGATTTCAAAAGTGCGAGATTACGAAGTATTGAATTGAAGGTAAATTAGCTAATTACATTATTGTCAATTTTTATTGAACTGAACTTTACAAAAAGTTTGAACAAACTTAAATTTTTTAATATACAAATTTTCATGTAAGTACCTACCCGAGTCCTGAAACATTTTGTGTGATATACCTATACCTATGGCGATAATATAACATTTTTAATTTTATAAAATAAAATACCTAGTCACATGTGTAGGAATACAAAATGACAGAATTAAGTAAATACATAAGTACATAACAGGTAATTACTAATTATCATTACCTACACTCAAAACAAATGTTTTTTTTATTTATTATTATGCAAAAGGCATTTTTACTAATGAAGGCATTTCAGATACTTTATACCTAAGTATTTCAAGGAAGAATAAATTATTTAACATAAATGTAGGTATAGCCACCTGCAGATAAACCTGACGCATTACATTTCATACTTAAGCACTCATGTTGTTTAAGCAATCCAAATCAGTTTTTAATAATCGTTTGACGATTGAACTCTACAAAAGAGGGTATTCTGTACATTTCGTGTCGTAACTCTGATTAAGCTAGTCATTGGTATAGCGACGGTACCGGCGACGGTAAGAGGAAGCCGTGGCCGTAATGACACACGATTGGCCGCACCTGTCGTGAGGCGGGTCGCGGTCTCGCGGACCGTGTTGCACCTCTACTCCGATCAAAGATTTCTACCTGCCACTTACATTAGAGAACTCTTACTTAGATTAGAGAACTCTTCATGTCAAAAATTACGTTTATGACACAAAATGGTTGAAGTCCCCAACCTATAGCCCAAACCCTCTCGCGCACGATACGGACGCCCTATAGTATGAAGTTTAGGAGGCTGAATTATTTATTTTTATTTATTTTAGGTATTGATTTATTACCAATTGGTCAAATGGTTACGGTTCCGCAATACAGTAACCTGGAAAATGTTGAGGCCACTTCACATGATTGGAGTACAGCACTGCCGCGTCGACAACGGATATCCATTGTTACGTCACCGATTCACTTACAAGTTATCTCACCATTCCCAGCACATCCATTATTTCAACGTCCATTATTATTTAATTGCATTCAAGTGTATTGATTATTGTTATTAATTTACCACATCGGACGTCCGAACCTAAAGCTCTTATGAAGTCAATGGTTCTGACGCAACAAGGCCGCATTTACAATTACGTGAATTACGATAAAGTACCAATTACACATATCGTATTGTAAATTAGGAGTAATTATTGGTTAAGTAAATATTGCAAGCAGCTCAATGAGCTGGAAAGCTTTTACTTCCCGACTTTGATACTTTATACTCACGGTATCAGTAAAATTGGTTGCACTAACTATTTACTACATAGTTATTTGCTTTACACGGGAACAAAGTTGTTGTTTAACTCCTTGAAATCTTGAGCGTTGTGAGTTTCAAGGCACGAGGTTGAAACAAACTTTACTACCGAGTAAAACATGATGACGAAGCACCAACCGAGAGGAATTGCGAGAGGATAAAATGCAACTTACTCATCGATTTTTATAAAGAGAGCTTTTACGAGCCGATGTGGTGAAAAATTACAATTCACTTATACGGCTCTATCATCGCCTTACTCGTAGACTATTATACATACTTAGCGATTGAGTTTAAGCTGAAGGGTGCGCATAAGAAATAGGTAGCTTATATCACTTTATTAAACAACAATATTCGAAAGGTCAAAGTTTAACCTTTCGAATGCTGTTGTCAAAAATTATATTTAAAAACTGACAAATGCCCGTATCACATTACTCTACCGTAAACTGTGTTTAAATCAAGAATGCTTGCGACAAATTAAAGACACTTCAACAAACTACACGCTTCAAGTGCCCATCTGAAGATGCGTCTCGTACTTGTACCTTAATGATTGACCATTCTTGACTCTTATTACAATGTGATAATAAGGTAGTCTAATGAGCACTAGTGCGTGTCTCCGTTTGCACAACTCCTGACAACCGTTACGTTGTCAGTTTAAGTTCGCAGCCTTGTAGATCGAGATCTTTAAGGCTCTTATAAAGTTTCATTATCAGCATCCATGGCAAAGACAAGCAAATAATGAAACTGGTCATCTCCATTGTTGTTGCTCTGCGTTACACTACATACACGTTGCATACTTCCAAAATAGTTTTAATCGAAGACAACCAACGTGTACTTGTCTTACTTTAGTGCCATTTTAGTCCGGGTCTCTGCTTGTGACTCCTAACCTATGATGTCAAAAGTAAAGATAGGCCCGTTCATATAATTCCGACCGAACATTCTCGTTTAGTGTGCCTAATGGTCGGAATGCTACAAAGCGATTGGTTAACGAGTTCGCATCACGCATTGGTCGCAACTAGTTGTGTTAGACTGCACGATTGGCTCGAATTCGTGCGTGATACCCATAATGACACCGCTGAACTGGCACCATTCTTAGTGCCCGTAAGGCCCGTCTTTACGAAGTAATATATAAGTCAATGCTCCTAACCTAATCAAACTTTCTAGAGAGACTGCTAAATTGACGCAAGGGACAGTTATGTCCCATACCAACGCAACTTTGTGTCCTAATTAACAGTCTTTATCATCGATCAGTCTCCGATTATCAGCATGCATCACAATGAGGTGTGCCGCGCTGCGTACGCGCCGAGATGGATTGCGGGTGGAGTGTAATAACCTCGGTATGCACATCGCGCGTGCGCGGGGCGGGGGGTGGTGGGGAGGGAATGATGGTGGGGTGTCCAGAGTGCGAATTCCTCGGCCAAGGAGGACGGGTGTCGCGCTAACCTGCCACAGATACGTCTCAACGTTTAAATAGAAAAGATCCACTAATATAATACTATTAAAGGTCTATTCGGCGAAACTGGATTTTAAAACTTAACCTGAAATTGAACAACAAAACTTAGGAAACTATTTTCATTTGTTTAACAATTATACATATAAATACCTACACACAATAGGTATCACTACACCTTATAAAACAAAGTCCCCCGCCGCGTCTGTCTGTTTTTGTGTTTGTACGTGATAAACTACTGAACGGATTTTCATGCGGTTTTCACCTTTCAATTGAGTGATTCTTGAGGAAGGTTTAGGTGTATAATTTGTTAACCCGTGCGAAGCCGGGGCGGAGGCGGGTCGCTAGTATCGTAATAAAATAAAAAGTTAACATAGGTTATAAATAATCGTACCTATTTGAAAAAAAAACATACAAATTTATATAGGAATTTTTATCACAATAGGTACCATAAAATATGTTTGACAGCAAACTTTTTAGTGACTAAAATTTATGCAAATGATAATTATAAAATATCCATTTAAGTAGGTACTTGGATAAAAATATCCTAACCTACCAATCAAACAGGTTTAGAAGACAAGACAAAACTCGAAAAGAAAAGTTTCTAGAATTTAGTAGGTATTGTAGATAGGGGCTATTCATAAATTACGTCATTTCAAATTAGGGGGGGGGGGGGGGGGGTCTGGACATCGGATGACGGTAGCATGAAGTAGGAGGAAATGGGGTCATTTGATGCATGATTTTTGGATGATTATAGGGGGGGGGGGGGTCCAAAATCGTCAAAAATCGATGACGTAATTTATGGACAGCCCCATACGAGTAGAAGCCATAAAATACAAAATAGCTCCTTCTTCTGCGAAGAGCTCAGCTATTTGCAACAAAAAGCTAATCATGCTCAAAAAACCCAAACAAAATTTAAGAGCGCTATTACATTTCGGCGTTGAGCGAGTTTAGGTATTTTACGCGCTGCGGCAGGCCGTGCGAGCTCAGTATGCCGATCCCTTCTACCACACTCGCACTACAATGATGGATTAAACATTCTTGATCCTTCGCGAAGCATATTGAAATCAACCATAACAACACTAACTGTGCTTAACTTTTAAAGTCCTAAAACTGTTATTTGGTAAGTACGAAAATACTAAATGCAGTGCAAATGTAAGTGTGTGCAGTGTTCATAAATTAATTTTTCATCTATTTTTGACGATTTTTGACCCCCCCACCCCTCAAATCATCCAAAAATCATGCTTCGGATGACTCTGTTTCCTCCTACGTCATACTACCATCATCCGATGTCCAGACCCCCCCCCCCCCCCCCCTCCTTCCATTTGAAACGACGTAATTTATGAATAGCCCCATACTCGTACTTATGAAGGTATAAGTATTACTCGAAATAAATTATAGGTACTCGCTTATTTACATGTTTCGCATTTGGTACCTATATAGGTTGTAAAGTTTGTATCAACGAGGGTTTAAAAACGAACTAGTATTGAGGATCTGATGATAATGATGATGATTAAGGTGGTCACGGATACCAATCAACCATGTAGTAACATGATTAGGCTCGTTTGATTCGTCTCAACAAGATCTTTGACACTGAAGATACACAGGTCTGATGATGGAGCTGGAAGGTGGCCACGGGTATCAGTCTATCATGTAACTAAACCACTTCGTGTTTGGGCTCGTTTGATTCGTCTCAACAACATCTTTGACACTGAAGATACACAGGGTCTGATGATGGAGCTGGAAGGTGGCCACGGGTACCAGTCTATCGTGTAACTAAACAACTTCGTGTTTGGGCTCGTTTGATTCGTCTCAACAAGATCTTTGACACAAGACAGTACTCAGGGTCTGATGATGGAGCTGGAAGGTGGTCACCATTACCAATCAACCATGCAACTAAACCACATCGTGTTTAGGCTCGTTTGATTCGTCTCAACAAGATCTTTGACACTAGGTGATACACCAAACACGAAGCCCAAACACGATGCCCAAACACGAAGCCCAAACACGTAGCCCAAACACGAAGTGGTTCAGTTACGTGATAGACTGGTACCCATCGCCACCTTCGAGCTCCATCATCAGACCCTGAGTAGTATCTTGTGTCAAAGATCTTGTTGCGACGAATCAAACGAGCCCAAACACGAAGTGGTTCAGTTACATGGTAGACTGGTACCCATGGCCACAGTCCAGCTCCATCATCAGACTCTGAGTACTAACTTTTGTCAAAGATCTTGTTGCGACGAATCGAACGAGCCCAAGCACGAAGTGGTTTAGTTGCATGGTTGATTGGTACCGGTGACCACTTTCCGGCTCCATCATCAGACCCTGAGTACTATCTTGTGTCAAAGATCTTGTTGAGACGAATCAAACGAGCCCAAACACGAAGTGGTTTAGTTGCATGGTTGATTGGTACCGGTGACCACATTCCGGCTCCATCATTAGACCTTGAGTACTATCTTGTGTCAAAGATCTTGTTGAGGCGAATCAAACGAGCCCAAACACGAAGTGGTTTAGTTGCATGGTTGATTGGTACCGGTGACCACCTTCCGGCTCTATCATCAGACCCTGAGTACTATCTTGTGTCAAAGATCTTGTTGAGATGAATAAAACAAGCCTAAACACGAAGTGGTTTAGTTGCATGGTTGATTGGTACCGGTGACCACCTTCCGGCTCCATCATCAGACCCTGAGTACTATCTTGTGTCAAAGATCTTGTTGAGACGAATCAAACGAGCCCAAACACGAAGTGGTTTAGTTGCATGGTTGATTGGTACCGGTGACCAACTTCCGGCTCCATCATCAGACCATGAGTACTATC
The DNA here is from genome assembly GCF_910591565.1 of Cydia splendana. NCBI lineage: Eukaryota > Metazoa > Arthropoda > Insecta > Lepidoptera > Tortricidae > Cydia > Cydia splendana. The sequence continues at coordinate 9,974,832 of NC_085974.1, forward strand.
TTGTGTCAAAGATCTTGTTGAGATGAATAAAACGAGCCTAAACACGAAGTGGTTTAGTTGCATGGTTGATTGGTACCGGTGACCACCTTCCGGCTCCATCATCAGACCCTGAGTACTATCTTGAGTCAAAATTAATACATATAGAATGTCAGGTCGTTTCAAATATTTTTAATCCTGTCCGGTAGTTTATTAAAGTGTACCATTATAAATTATAATACTATAAAAACAGTGCTAGGATCAAAGTCTCTCGTTGCGGTTTACACGCACACAGTATAGCGTTTTACACGGCGCCCGCCGCACACAATGATAAAAAATCTCGTTGTCGCCGTTGAAAATGTGCGGAGCCGACCGACACACGTCCTGCCTCTACAAGCTCTGCCGCGGCACTGAGCTGGCGCAGCGCGCGTCATCGGTAATATAGAGTAGTTTTCAAAAAATTGCCAAAAAATTATAGTAGAATTTCATAAACACTAATGTATACCAACAGTATAAGCAAACGTTGCAGATTGCTTGAGTATGAAAATGACTTCGATGTTAAGTAGATTTTCGTAGGAATTGACACTTGTTTCGGAGAGAAAATTGAGTTCGTTTTACTTTGATTTTCTCTTTCTCAAAGGTGTGTAGGAAAAATATCGTTTGATATGCCTAAAGTACAGGGTATTAGTAATAGAAAGTAGCCAGGTTTAGCAGAGTAAACTTCTCAACATTTCCAAATAAGAGCTTGCCATTCAGTGCTTCACGGGGTTTTTCGGAAACGACCATCAGAAAAAAAATCATTACTAATTTAATAAGTCCTTTTTCTAATATTTACAACGATATTTAAAAAGATAAGAAGACGCTTTTACTGGAACAAGTACTCATTATTTCTAATAATGAGCACAAAGTCCTGAATTTCGTCGACTAGTATCATCAATTTTGCGTTATTTCGACTTTTCTTGTAAGAGCGCTCTTAACGATGATGCCATTCGGAGGCATTCCGCGAATCCTTTACTTGTAATCTAAAGGACTCGGACGAATAAGACTAAAACGATCAATAAACTTAATGCATTTAACTCCTGCCTGGCTACCAGCAAAGACTGACATTAATCATATGTAAAAAAAAGATTAATACTATGCATATTCAAATTTAAGCACTGCAATCACCTCTGTTATTTTGAATTATGACCGGCAGATGATCAAAAACCTTTAAACAACTCAACAATATCAAAGGCGCTATTTTTACAATATACATTCCTCTTCACAATACAATACTGAAACAAAACAAATTTGGCAATGGTGGACATTCTTGAGACCGTAACAATTCAGAAATATTTAGGACGGTGTAACAAATTATAAATAATAGATTGGAACGCGAGACTAGCTGACGTCGGTTGGAGGAGATAACATCGCTGGAACAGAACAAGTCTTGAATACTCGTAGGTCGTGATCGCAAAAAAATCAATCTGCTAATATCGACATTTGACGCATTTGTAATTAATCGTACGACAAAGATTGACATGGATTTTTTTAGGTGCTTTAACTGAATAGCATTAATTAAGAAATAAAACTGCCTGTATCGGTGCTCAGATTATACCATTAGAGACCATATGCACATAAATGTAAAGCGACACTTTATTACGATAGGTAAAGGATCAAATGACATTGTCTCGTTACTTGGTATTAACCTACTATACAAGTTTCCTAATGTTCAAATTTATCTCGAGACATCCCGGCGGGATTATCTGGGTAGGTATCAATATAAATAAATATTAAGCAGGTGTTGGCGCAGATACTAATTTTATTACTGTATGATATAGTAACGAACATGGAAAAAGAAAAACAAATAAGCATGGCAGTGAGTGAGTATTTAATTTATTACAATTATTACACTTACATTTCATTTATGTAATTTGCTCGTTATTACTGGATTATGTTTTTCAATCCCCGCTGACTAAAGTAAAGCTCTTCAGCGATGAGGCCGCCTATTGCCATCTCTATTTTTAATTATTATATTCTCTTTATTGTTTTATTTATAGAAGTGTACAATAAATTATTTGGTAATCGACTCAAATGAATTCATGGACATGAGAGTTATTTAAGTTAGTGAGAAAAGTTCTTGAATACAATAAACCCGTATACATGTTCAAGCAACGACTGATATTCATCAAAATATAAACAAAGCAATCAAAAGCATCTAGCGTAGCGTGTATGCTATAATTACCACTTGATCCAGGTACATCTAATTTAATAAGAGTTTTTTAACGGCGCAGATGTTCCCATTCTGAGCGACAGACAAAAGGCGTTAACGTTATAGAGATGCGTTCACAAAGCGGCGAATAGGCCGTGTATTATATTGCTTACTAAGCGTAGGCAAGCCATAGACATGCGTGAACCAGTGTATGTGTGATTTCGAGATCAGTAACGGCTATGCGTGACTAGAGAACGCACTTATACAGGTTCGCCTGAGGGTGGAACCAGCTTTTGGAATAACATCCCAGATGCGCGCACCGACATGGCATTTGTCTGTAAATCACATAGGCAAACAACGCGCATACACCCGCGAGTGTGTGAGTGTACCTGCTACCAACGCGGGCGCAGGGCGGACCTGCCCCTACCTGCCAATCGTGCATTCTTGCTCTATCCGCACAGCATCCGAGCCTTCCATGTGTCGTAACGGTGCCTGCGCGCTTGCGCTCCCTCTGAACTTTACTGTCTTGTCCTCGCCAACAAATCTAGAACGATCTTTGACAGCTAACATTGATTGACAACGTAATTATGAATGTAAAACCTTCAACGGGTTTTAAATTAACATGTATTTTCTCCTAGAGCAACAAAACTAACTTTGTAATGTCTGACAACGGCCACAACATAACACAGACTGTTGTGTCTAAACTATATAAATATTATTATTAAACAATGAACGCTACAGATTGCCGAATTCGCATACTTATTCATGAGAACGAAAACAAAAGCTCTATATTGAGAGTTTTACTGTCAGTTAACTTAAGAGGTTGACCCTCATTAATATTATTTTTATAGAAATTTAGAAGATGCAAAACACACCCACGTAAGACCGGCATGGAATCGAGGTAAATGGGAATAAATAAAAATTCACAAATATTGTCCTCAATTTTACTCTAAAGCCTTGGCAGATGACCTCGAAACTGAATAAGGAAATGAAGATCGGTCTAGTCGAATTAAAATTGCTAAACGTATTTCCGTTTCTAATTCCGTTTTACTTTTCTATTCTGCGAAACACGTGAAATGCAGAATAGGCAGAATCTGTCTCCGTACTACGCTACGAGGAAGTCTTCATTGCGCCTAACATGTATGTATAATAAAACTACAAATTTAATAAGTTTTGGCAAAAAAAATATTTTTCGTACAAGCTTTCGCTGACTGTACTTTTCTTACGACAGACAACTAATACTCATCGAGACAATTCTAAAAACCTCTAACACAATTAGGTTGCGTCTTTTTTTTTGGAAGATGGTTAAATTAGTTACCTTAGATTCCATTACATAGTTACATACAGGTCGAGAGTTCCTATGGCCACCTCCTGTCTCCATCATCAGATCAGTTCGACAGTACCATATTATTGTATTGTCATCAGAACTACATACAGCTGCCAATTTTCATGACGCTACGATCCTTGGAAGATGGTTAAATTAGTTACCTTAGATTCCATTACATAGTTACATACAGGTCGACCTAATAAAAGCATGTTAAAAAAAAGATTAGACGAGTTTATTCGAGCAGGCAAGTGCGAGCCTCACGTGTTACACAATACCTGCTCTATTACGGAGGTTGTAGACGTAAGTGTGAGTCGGATCAAATTTTAAATTGCCTGAAGAAATGTAGATGGACCTATCTTGATTGCCATCGTCGATTTCACGAGCTACGAAACTTCATGCAGCTGCTTCAACTGGGTCACATGAGCACCTTAATAATTAAGTTTTAAATACAAATGATGGGCACTGCTTTAAATACAGCAATTTTTAATAATTTAATATTAGGTATGGTACGCTAACAATCATACAAGTTTCGTACGAGTAGTTTAGAGGACTATCTTCAGTTTGATACTTATCTCATAAATCATAATCCGTAAAGCCGAGACCATGCACCTTATTTCATATTGCATCATGGTACATGTCAGTATTCCGTCGAGTCACGCGATTAAATGTCGATTCCCTTGTATTGAACTCAGTATTGTCTTATTATTATCCAAAGCAGACCTGTCGTAGTTCATAGGAGTAACGAACGCCTCAAACATTTCGCAACTCGACGGGATATCAGAATGGACGTTAAACTTGTTTTTCGTGCTATATTTATATTAGACATTTATTAGAGTTGTAATGGTGAGGTGTTATTGATTGTGCAAGAAGTGGAGGGACGGGTCGGGGGGCGGAGGGCCGACAGGTGCGCGAGGTCGGCCGACGCGGGCGCATGGCGCAGTGAAGGCCACTCGCTCTACTCTACGTGCGCCTAGACACCACTATCGTTTAACCCCATCAAGATTATGTCGGTTTAGCTAAGCATGACCTCCTTTTATGTTCGTCAAAGATGAACTTTAACAAGTATTATCCTTCTAACTTCTTTGAAATGAAGTATGTAGTTGTAACGCGAATTATGTACTTAAAGTTAGGAAAGGTCAGTTCAGTGCGTTTAGCTCTAAGATTACTATGCTAATCTTTCTCTGATTGTAGCATTTGTATCTAAATCAATAAGCTTTTTATCATAACTTTATACTTAAACAGTAGAAAGCAACCCGATAACAATCGGAAAGTCCGATTATAAAAGCACTTGAAGTAAACACGCCATTTCTCATTTTCTTCCGACGCAGGTGTGTAATGTCACAGCTTCTTACATCATAAGAACACATTTATAAATCAACGGAGTCGTAAAATGTTAACGTGTCTCTTGTGCAAGCTTGTCGCCCCAGAAATTTCATTACGTTTATTGTACATGTATAGGTACTGCTGTAGATTCGATTTGTGCGGAAAAAAATAATGTAGAGGTTTTGATTTGAGCAAACTAGACATTTTGACTTGCTAATGTAGCAATAATTTCGCAGTTTTAATGTAATTATATAAGACAATGTTACTTACCTCTTTAAGCCCATCGAGGCGGCCGAGGGATTTGGATTGTCGGAGAGGCAAGAATGCTTTCAGCGCGTCCATACGCGAGGAGCGCTCGGGCTCCGCATTGGTGGCAGCGGTGAGGTCGGCGCAGGAGAGGCGCGCCTTGCGCCGCTTGTCGAGGAGCTGCTTGGCGGTGCGCGAGCGGCGCTGCACAGGCGCTTCATCCTCTTCGGGCTCACTGCACACCTCGCGCGCCGCGTGTACCGTGTGCCGCCGCCGCGACACCGGCGGCGACGTCAGCCGCGACACCAGCGACTCGAACATCGTTGCTAACCACTGCTCAACGAGCCGCCGCTCACCGCGTACGATCGACCCATCTTGTTGGGTTATCCCTCATCGAAATCCTACAACCAAACATTCACTATGACGAATCTCTCGTATATCCAATATGACCCCAGCGGTGAACCCTATGGCCTCGCTTGACGTGTGATCATAACTCCACGCGTGCACAGATTTGGTTCGACGAACGATTGGCGCTGGTAATGTCACTGGACTGAAACGATCACTGGCACTCGATTTGGCTTTGTCTGGTTTCATTCACATTAGGTGCGTACCGTGACGGCCCGTACGCAATTCCGGAAATGGCAAAGCGCGATTGAACAGAACTGGCGTGGTCCAAAACAGAGTTGTTCGCAGTATTATTTGGCATAAAGTAATTTAATTAAGACAATAAGGTTTCGAAAGAAGTCAGTTGTTTTTTCTCACGTGATGGTGGGTATACTTTAGGTTCGTTAACCTAGTTACCGAGTTAATATAGTAGAGTAATTAAGTTGCGAGCGCGTTTCGTTTTCCGGCGCGGAGGGCTCGGCGGGCGAGCATGAGGCAGAAGCTTTGAAAGTGTGCCGTCGAACACGTCTCGAGTGTTCAAAACATTGTCGTGGCAAGCTGCCACTGCCACGCGCCTTCGAAATAGAAGCGCACAAGGCCACTACTGGCAGCCAAAATAGAGACGATCTGTGAAAATTCTTATCGTTTTTCATCTTGTCACGAAGACAGATGCAATTGTTCCTATTTGTCAAGTTTTAAATAATAGCGTACAGCTATTAGGCGATATATTAGATTAACTCAATAAATTGAAGTACAAAATATAACAAATCTAAATCTTATTTTTTGCCCATGGTAAATACTTAATACCTACATAGTCATAATGTTGGTATTCTTACATCTTTACCTTGCATATAAATTGTACGTTTTATGTATGTACCTAAGTAGGTATATAATTGATATTATTTTATTACTCAAATAGACCTGAAGGCAATTATTATTAATTATTACAAAGTGTGAGAAAAAATATTTAGCAAGGTGAACACATAGCCGTGTACGTATAATACGCGAAAGCTATTTACTCATATATTATTATTATCTTAATCAGCCCAATGTCAAAACTGCGATGACTTTAGACATGAGGCATGGTCAAATTTTTCATTAGACAAGTTGATTTATATTTGCGTTAACATTTTACGTTCTTGAGATGGTTATCGGCCGCTAGATAAATGTATTCGCCGTGAATAAACAGCGGCGTGACACTTAAGTCGACACCACCACGCGTCGCCCCACATTCGACTCCCCTGAGCAATTTAGACAATAACGTGTCACCAGAGATATGGATTGATACTATAAGTGCCGGTATTCATTCAACACAATGCTACGATTTTGCAACTCGCTCGTGCCACGCATACTTATCGTTACCGAGCGCAAACGTCTAATTTAAACTTTCAAATAAAATGTTGCACGGTGACTGTCTCCGACGCAATCTGGGTTAATACCATAACCGCTAATGATGCTTGTCGTGACTAATCGCCGTCGAAAATTATTCAGCTCAAAGGGCTCTACAAGAGTACGATTTCGATTCTTGCGAATAAATAATGCGAATAAATAACCGGGCGATTACAAAGCCTCACATCTTGACGCTGCACCTGTGTCAAGAGCGATAACTGTTTGCATGATCTAAACCAAACGCGATTCAAGAAAATTACATATTTAAACCTCTGCTAGTAATATGATGAAACATCACCGCCGCAAAACATTGAACATACGTTAGTTAAGTGCTTTCTAAAGTGATAATTTATAGGAGGTACCTTTAGTAAATTGTGATTTACAATTACGAGCTCATTAAAAGTCAGCATGCAGACTTTATGGGTTGTAAATCACTATGTTCTCTCCCGTAGGTTGCTCATAATCATAACATTCAGGTTATTATTGATTTGTCGATGGCGTTTGTTGTAAACAATGTTGGTGCCGGAGGGATGGCGGCCGGCAGCCCGGGTCGGTGGCGGTGGTCATCGTTTGTGGAGCATGGCTGTGCTCATAAAACGGTTAGTCCTAAGCCGACGACGCAAACCGGTACGCGGACCGGTCGGGCCCCCGCCCCGTGCGTACCACATCTCCGCACTTCTAAAACACACGCATCCACACATCACCTTATCAAGAGGACGATTGCGGCTAAGCTTCTTGTCAGCCCGCTCTCCTATTTCACGGCCCACTCAGGGAAACAACCCGTATCGGGTTCGTATCGAGACCGAGCACTGGATAAACTGGCAATATAATATCTGTGCAGCGGTTGACTAACCGCACTTAAGATCGAACAATCTTCAAGAATAACAAACGTCTCACAAGAGTCACCGAATTTCCATCAAGGAATTGATGCGCGATAGATAGTTAACTATTCCGTCGCATAAAAGTTTAGCGGATCTTAACTGATGCAACACGGCCCAAAATAGCCTGACGCGTGTTCAAATTGAATATAAGTAGGAAGACCGTGAAGGAATCTAATGTAGCGTGAAAACAATTGGCGAAAGTCTGTTATAGTGACAAGTTAGCTAATAGACGAGTGCAATGACAAAGGCACAGATTAGAAAGTGTGTTGTGTTCGTGTATACGTATCAGAAAGCCCGTGTGATACCGCCGCACGCTCTGATTGGCGTCCTATCTGCAGATCTGTCCCGCAGCGACGCCGCCGCACGACCGGCCGTATTTAACTACGTAATGTAATATTAACCCACCATACGACTCGATTTTGTCTCCGAGCACGACGAAATGGTAATTTACTTTAATTGAACTCTTTTACTTTAAATTAATGTCGACCAAAATCTTAAGAAGACGTTTGCGCAAGATTACTACATTTACTTTATAACTTCCCCATGGTGATCTGTCAGGCTGATTAATTCCGATATGGAGGGAATATTCGGAACCCAATGCAGCGCTGTGAGCATAGCGAATAAAAACGTTCGACGTCGTCCCGATACGGACCAATTCGACTGTGTTGTAGATGGATGATCGATGAAGCATTCAGAATAATAAATCATTTCTCATTCCCTTACGAACTTTTTTATTACGTCAAGAGATGCCAGTTTTATTTGGACGTTTATTGTTGGTGCACTTGGTGCCTAACATGGCAGGGAATAAATTGTCAGGTCAACGTTCTTTGTTGGGATGGTTTGGGGTGTATTCGCAGAAATCGTGTGGCAGGGCCGTGTCTAAGTGGGTAGGTTACGGAAGTTAGTAGGAGGTCAGGCGGTGACCTTGAGATGTAAGTGGGTCGGTCGTGAGATGGGCTATCGGGTGGCAGACGTCACGCTCCAGCCCGCCCGCGCGCGCGCCTTGCCGCGCCGCGCGCCGGCCGGCGAGGCTGACCTGCCGTGTCACGATGCGCTCTATCAACCGTTGCAATAACACGAATAGCTAACAAATAATAGATGCACCCGACAGAGTAGGCTACATTATTCACGCCTTCCTTTATTTTGATTTTATTTAGGGAATGATGTTCCTATAATTTATACAATAAAGCTTGGTACCTATTATTAATTTTAAAGCATAAAGGCCATTGTAATCGTGGTTTCACTTTCGTTATTTGATTTCAAGTATGTAAAACACTATTTCCGAAATACGTATATATAATTGATTCACACTCTTTACTTGTTGAAATTACATTTTAAACCCATAAAACCTTACATTAATTACTATTTTAAAAGTACAATAGTAATGCAAATTGCTTCCCCACGTTTTGTATCACAAACCTGGCTAAGTATCGTGAAGTGTTACGCTGAAACACCTAGAGAAGTTTCTTTTGAACTTAACCTCTTTACGTGATCTCTAGAAAGAACATTGAATCGTTTACTTTAATACGGAGTTGAGTCACGAGACGCGAGTGAAAGCCCTTTTCGTTTATTTACGATTTCTTTATATTTAAATATTCGAGATTAAACCGTTCACAATACGTTTCACCCGCGCCCACATGAAAAATGCTTCATAGCGCAAGTAAATAAATAATCTCTAAAGATCAGGGATGACGACCAATTTATTTTATTGTTCACTGTGATTTAAAAGCTTCCGCAAGCTCTTCCGCGTTGCCTATGGATTTATAATGAGGCAAAAATAGTTTTAGATAATTATGTTAAGTTCGCTTCACATTGCATTTTTCCAACATCCTTTTGCAGAGGCACGAAATTAGTGTGATATGAATTCATAAAATGAATGGCAATGTCGCATTTCATTAAATTTATCATGTTGGGAACCGCTGAAAGGCATGTTCTCGCCAGGGTCTCTACCAAGTTCTCAATTTAGATTTGGGGCGTGGACGTGAACCACGTTTGGTCCGAATACTGGTTGCGTCAACACGGTCGCGAGGCTTGTTTATGCTCCGCCACTTCAGTTTGTGTAAACATTGGTGCCGATTATGGGCTGTCAAAAGGCACGGAATGGAGTGGACTACCTTCGTACCTTGAGAGCGGTATGAAGGGCGCGGACCCGTTAGCTGGTACTCGTATATCTATTAGCGGCCGCGTGACGATGTTATTTAAATGTTTCTAACTGTTCCCTAGATTACTAGGAGCGTTTAACCCGGTCGCTGCTTTAAACACTCTACGTCATATTTAATGAAGATTCGTCGTATTTAATGTTTATGTTCACTTACCTACTATTCCAAATATTTAGTAAGTACATAATAATATCTAATTAAAATTTTGATTGCTTTGTTTTAGAAAACGTGCTTAATCTATCAGATAATTCAAAGACAAAAAAAGTGAATGTACCTGAATTAATATCAAATCGGTTAGATCTATAGTGTAAAACTTTCTCCGAGTCACCCGCTAAGGTAGTGACGGAAGGACAACGTTATTTGTACGAGTAGGTCAACGAAACTTAGCAATATATACTTCAAGATTAAATTGACCAATAACCATAAAAGGGTAAGAAATTGTGATCCTAATCTTCGGCAATTATTTCCGATTTAGATAATTTCGCGGAAAATCCTAGTACCTACATTCTAGTTTCTATATTAAGACCAAATACTGTTGGTATCAATATGAAACAGGAATGCTACTTTTATTTCACAAGATTATAATGCCAGAATCGTTTCGACTTATCGCAACTGCGATATTTCACGATTTATGATATTGTATTTTGAATCATAATAGGGAAGAAACATAATTTTAAATACCAGAATCGCAGAGACAAATATTTGTCTTGTGTTGACTGGTAATAAATTAGAGCAGTCTTTTATTTTTTGAGAAAATCCCGTGTTTACATCCCAGTGGCCGTTAACTGCCTCGCCTTTCTATTCTAAAAGAATAAAATTTTATGCTCCCTTTCTGAGACCAATAAAAATTCCTTCTAGCTGCTTTTATCTACATTGTAATGCAGTGGAGTCTATCATGAGTTGTTTAATCCGTTTGAACTCAACGAAAGGTAATAAACATGTTCAAAGCTTTTCTAAACGTCGATATTTAACGAACTGAATGTTTAGTTGGTCTATACACGGTTCACACGTAGCGTCTGTACGAGAGGGTTATGAAACGGTGTGTCGTAAAAGATAACGTCCCAAATTTTATTTACTCCCAGATAAATTACCAGAGACGCATGAAATTTGATAATTAACCACTTATCTTATCTAACACTATTTTAACTCCGCCCACTCGCAGAGACACCAAATATAACATTTGGGTCATGTGTTAAACGACGCAGCCTGTGAAACGAATTGGATTTGTTTCTATTCGAAGCGATATAGGCACTGTAAGATATTTTTATTACTTTGCAGTTGTTATGCGCATCATTTCAACTCGTTAGTACGCGTAATTGATCAACAGACGTTGGTCCCACAAAAATGGTACTGAACTAGTTTTCTTTACATCATTTGAGTAATTACCTACAGTAATGCGTATTGAGTGACAGCTTGAACTGCTTGAAGACTTATCGGCAAACACAAATGGTGTTTAACCAATTTTATACCGATGACCATTTAAAATCAATTTAGGGCGCTCTGAATTCTGTGGAGTGTTTACTTATTGAGCTGCCATGTTTAAATAAAGACTAACATCATTTTCACAGTGAGTGCGAAAATAACACTCAAGATTCCATCTCTCGTCGAGTCCTAACAATAACAACATATCCCAGAAGCGTACATACAAAACATTCATAGAAAGATTAATGCAACGAATTGGATATACTAGTAATATAGGAATTCAAATTTATCGTGGATAATTAATTTAAATAATCTCTAGGCTAAAACGCTTTAGGTCAATGACGAGCCGAGAACTAAATACTCAATGAGTCTTGACTGAGATCGATGGGACAAAAACGAGATTGTTCTGATTAGTTTTAAACCATTATTGTATGATGAAGCAAGCTTGCGGTGCCGGTGGCCATTGTTTTGGTTGGACATTTGTCCTTCACACATCGGTAGTTTTGGTCATGGTCTAACAAAATTATCAAAACACAGCAAGGAAAGCAGAGAAAGTTAAGAAGTACCTATACCTACTAACAAGCCGTATTGTAATGTCAACTTAATTGAATGATTATGGGTGCTGATGAATACAAAACTGGTTGTTAACGACGATCTCTGTTATGTATACATATTACTAAGTACCAAGGTACCTAATATGTTTGTATGTTTATAACATAATTCATGTAACCGTTTCATAATTCTGTAATTCTAAACACAGCTCAAACATTTAAAAAAGGTTTCTTCACGTTCTTCAGGTATTTTCTTGAAACGCGTAGGTACCGTAAAACGGGGTGAAAAGACACGATTTTCAACTTCAAGGACGATTTTCGCCAATAATCCAAATGATAAAAGTAAAAATTTTGATATCATTATTTGAGTCTAGGTTTGTTCTTCAATTTTGCATTTGTGAAATAAATTTTTACCCACCCAATTCAGAGAAAATCAAAGAAAACTACCTGTTTTCCCTATGACACAAGAAAGGGGTGAATAGAAATATTAAGTTATAGTTCTCATAGGCATCGAATTTGGTCATTATTATGCTGATACTCTATTGGCAAATGGTATATATATCTGTTAAACAGCTATTTCACACAACATTTTTTTTTCGTGTCTTTTAACCCCCAAGGCGTGTCTTTACACCCCTTTATTGTATCTAATCACCCCCTATGGCGTAACTATTCACCCCATATGCGTGTCCACTGACCCCTTTATCACGTAAAATTGCTTGTTATTAGTTTTTTGCAAAAAAATGCTTCTTTATTGAGATAATTTGTGATATTATTTATTATTTAGGTACTACAGATACTATATTATCAGGTTAGCTAACTTTTACTTACTTAATGTCAAAACATTTATCGCTAGAACAAAGTTCAGACAGGCTTCATTTCTTACTTCGGCGAGACCTTACTTTAGAGTCAAAAAAATCTAAGTTTTAGGCAGTTTGATTAAGTTCTTTTGGTATCAATGTAGAGAATAAATAGTCTACTATATACGCATTCCAAAAAATCTAATTTTAGAGATGTACGATTTTAAATATAACAACTTGAAAGAAAATGTTCAAAATTTCTCTATTCACCCCGCGATTTCTGTTGACCCCGTTTTACGGTACTGTATGAAAGATTTTGATAGGTGCTTTATTAATTTTATTACTTATACGTTTATCTGACTAGATTAAAAACAAGTCTTTCTTTCAAAGTTGATATAAAATGTAACTTATGTTACCCGCCTCATATTCAACGAATCGATTGCATACATGCAATATCTTCATAGGCACCTAAAATCATACCGTTCCTGTAGTCAGGTAAAAAAAATCTTCAGGGATCTAAAAATCTGTGACGCAAGATGCTATCTCCAAAGGGAAGAGGATTAAAAACTACGCCACGTCGATTACGTTACGCGTGAGTAAACCCGAGCATGACGAGTGCATCGACGTCAACTCCACGTGTGCCGTGAAGCCCTATCCACTAACCTTATTTATTAGACTAGTGCCGAGAGCTAGGCATGCCCTATATTATATACACATATTTTCATTCACTGCATGCAACTGATTTTGTTAGACATTCTGTCACTTGCAAATAGTTAATGCAGAAACATAACTTTACACTTTTAAGGCCACTACCACAGGTAATTTCATTGTCTGTAAAATATCACAACTTAAAACTTATAAATATTTCTTTAACATCTGTCGAAATTGACACAAACTTAGTCACAAGTTAAGCCTTTCCTTGTTAAGTTAAGTTTTCATTTATTTCTTGAATTAGGACATACCTAACACCGATACGGGTCTATAGGAGTGGTCTATGAGGTCATGACTATCTTTTATTAAGTTATAAAGTAGTAAATATCTAAATTGGAGACTAGATTCACACTTTACGCTAATATCTTTAAATCTGAGACACTATAAAGTAAAAGTAAAATGAAATATAAAATGTTAAAGCCATGAGAGAATAGGTCAATGCAGCTAAACAATGGTTCTGTGCTTATGAAGATACACATCTATAAAGCCACATATGGTAAGTAAAATCTAAGTCTTTCAACGATCCGTGTTAAGATAATACCTTAATGATAGTTAAAATGAAGGTAAAAGTATCTCATAGTGTAACAAAGGCAAACAAACATGGCACGTTCAGAAACGTCTAACGAAAGAGAAACGAAAGGCTGTATGCACAAGTGTCGAGGCGGTAATGAGGTTATAATTAGATCTTCCGGCGCCGGATCCGGCTGGTCCGGGAGCGCTAGAAAGCTGCGCCTGCGCCGCGCCCGTCTAAAGCTGCGGTCAAACAGGCTGCGGTGGAACTGGCCGGCTAAGGAGCACTAAAGTTTCATCCCTTTTTGTAAACCGCTTCGCTTCGCTTTTCGGCCGCCGCCTGGAAGCCGGGATTTGAAAGTGGCCTGATAGATCGAATCCCAGTAAGAGCATTTATAATATGTATGATTAGAGCGAATATTTGTTGCTGGGTTATTGATGTATTCTACGAATTTATGTTATTTATATCATCGTTATCGTCGTTAATTTGTATAAAACTGTTCTAGGTATTATATTTACATATTTTTAAAAAGATCGGCACTAAAATAACGTTTCGTGTCGTGTTACAGCTGATGTTTACAGGAAACCAAGTCTTGCAATCCTTCATATATTTTGCCAATGCAACATGGTTCTACAGTTCCTAATTCAGATAGTCCATAGTCCATACATATTAAGAATGCTTGGGAAGTGCTAAACATCACTGTTCTCTAGAATATGCTTGCTTGTACTTTGCATATAGGTACCACTTTGTTACGCGCATCTACTCTAATAATATCATGTAAGGGATATTAGTCCCGGGACTTAAACTAGAGCCACAGCAAACATTGTTCCTTAGCATTCACTGTGACTGCCGCTTAACGGCCAGCGCGGATGTTATGGAGGATAGAAATCAAACCCAACCACTGTCCGCTACCCGACTATTAACACTAACAACATCTCCTATCCAATACTTACTGGTTCCAAGAAAGGAAACCGCGATTACACGACCAACAATATTCAAGAATACAGAGGGACAATTTTGTACAGTCAGCGTCTTATAGTAGGTAGCGGTACGCCATACATATTATATGGTGTACCGAACAATTTGAATACTTTGAATGCTACCTACTATGTGACGCTGACTGTACCTACTCATTTCATAAATTGTAAAAATGATGGCTTCGAGTTAATTTCAAATAGCAAAATACGACATGTCGATAAAGACATGACCACTGGCTTCTAGTATCTAGGACTAGATGAGTTGAGTGCCTCGACTTCCAGTAAAAAGTTTTAATCACTCGAAGATGAAATAATTTTATACAAATAAAAAGATAAAAGAGACTTAGGACAGCAGGTCATTTTTCATATAGCATCCCAGAATGGAAGGCGTAATTATACGAACATTTACTGTCCCTATCATAAATTGGTACTGAATGCATAATTCGCGCGCTCCTATGGAGTCGGCTGCGTGGAAGTCGTTTTTAGTTGCATATTCGAATGAACCTATACGGATTTGCAAGATATAACTTATAATTTAGATAGCTCACAGATATTTATAAAACACCTAAGGAAATACAACATGAACCGTGAGTTCTTTAAAAAAGTCAATATCTGTTTAAGTAGGTAAGTGACAAACGTGACATCTTAGAAGGGAAAACCGATTATCATCTGAGATGAATGGATAGGTACTCATATTTTCCAAGATATTATTATTTATTTTAGTAAAAGGCATCATATTAAGTTAATATTAAGAACTTCGAAAAAACTTGTAGTCATAAGTATTTGGACCGAAATCAATGGAATATGCCGAGTTATTGGACACTAAGTTTAGTGCATCTAGATGACTACTAAGTCAACACATTTACATACAGGCGACACCATCCTGCACCGGATGCCGCAGTGTCGAAATATTGGTATTTGCAATTAACCTTTTACCTTTATGTTGGTGCCGGTTGAATGTGGTGGGAGCGGAATTCTGTGGATGTTTTGCTCATCCATACTAATGTATTGCGAAAGTATCCCAGCCTGATTAAAGCACATACTTAAATTGTAGCATTTTGACACGAAAAAACATATCTGCCATATTTACAGTAAAAATCGCTTAAAATTTTATACTTTACGGTCAAGACAATTTCAAAATTGAGCGTTTTTTTTTCAAATACTACTTCACGTGGTGGATGCATGGCATTTTTCTTGCAAACAAAGCAAAACCTTAACTTTTGTTTCAGTTAATTAAGTTTATGAACAAATAAGAAAATAAAATAAATCATTATTGAGCATGAATTTACAATGATTGTGCCCCCAAGAGTATTCCTTTAGATAGTAGAGTTTGAAATAAATAAAGTCTATTATAATAATCACGTTTTATTTTGACGGTTGGGTAAACCTGTTTGCACCTGACTCAACTTTGGTGCCTTCTGGTTATTATTATAAAAGCAGCAACCATTTTAGGCTGTCTTTATGATTTCATGCCTTTTGATTTTAAGTTTTATTCTAATAGCCCAAAGTAGTGTTGGGTAGAAGAATAATGCTACAGACATAAGCAAATTTTGGCCTTAGGATGTTGGTATTTGTGGATTTTTCTATGCTAATATTTATGTATTTGCTTAGATACAGATATTTTCGGCAAATATCACGTCAGGACTACTTTAACACGATTATACGGATACCTAATAAATACCTAGTTATAACAATTTGTTAGTATAACACTTTAAACTCTCGCGTTTTGTACACATATTTAATTACACAAACGGGTCTACCGCGATATAATTTCATTGTTTTTACCTTTAACTCCGACGTTTTAGCTGAGTTGCACCAGCTGTGGTCACGGAAAGACTCTTCCGTGACCACAGCTGGTGCAACTCAGCTGAAACGTCGGAATTAAAGGTAAAAACAATGAAATTATATCGCGGTAGACCCGTTTGTGTAATTAAATTTGTTAGTAGGTATCCTTAAAGGTAATAATATTTTGACTGTTAATAGGTATATGTTACATAAATAGGTGCCTTATCTAGTGCCCAAGTTAAAAAATATATGACAACGTTACAGCAAATTGTTCATAATTTTCACATTAAGGTTATTGTGCAGACCTATTTCGAGCCTAATAGGTACCTTCATGATAAGATATTTCATTCATAGGTAATAAGATAAAATAGGCCGTCATAGCAATCACGTCTCCTTACAAAGTCATACATCTACCTAGGTATATAGAAGCCAGTTATAATTGGTACTAACCCGATTATTTCCTGTCCCAATTAAAACTGACATGCTTCCACATATAATTGAGGTGCTGACTGCCTCAACAACTACGTAATAGCAGGGCACAAGGCTTTATGCAAATCAAATTAATTAAAGCCAATACATATAACAAGCCAATATCCAGGTACTTTGTTTAAAAACCATACAGTTTTTTTACAATCAACATAGATGAATAGCTGTTACCTACATCCTTTTCCTTATTTATTGCTCGTCTCTTTCTTATTTATGTCGCTTAACTTCAAACTCGGGTAAATCCATTCGACCCTCTCAGCAAATATTATCTGCCCTAACCTTTTCTTAATACCAAAATCGCGTAATCTGACAGACGGATTTATTTACCCGAATGCTCATTTATTGTTCATTCAAATTGATAGTTTGCTTATTTATTCCCAATGGGGAAAATACCCACACCCTAGAATTGCGCCACTGGGGAATAACCACTGGAGGATAAGAATCTTCTGAGATTTTCCCCAGCTATGAGGTTCTAAGGTGTGGAAATAATTGGAATCACGTTGACGGCACACACAGTTCTAATAGTAAATTTAAAACAGATGATTTACTGATGCACATGGGAACTGCTAGATGGAAGCAAAATTACGCGTTGAACAAAGGTTGCTGTAAGGATATCATTAGAGTCCGGCCATGTTGTGGGCATAATTATGGAGACCTTTTTCGGACCCATGTTGATTGCGCTGACTCACAGGTATAAATATTTGAGCAAGATCACAAATATTCAGACCGGGCGTTCAAGATTGTTCGGAATGCCTTATTGGATTTAAATGGACACAAGATTGGCTATCTTTTAAATGCCATAAACAAGACTGGCACGGAATATGCAAATAGATATGTACGGATATTGAAAGAATGAATTTTGTTCCCCTGAGTGAATTCTAAGAACTGGTACATTTAAAATCTTAGAAATCAGGCTCGAAGGACCATTTTTATTACTACCACATAATTTAAGATCTTAACAGTTAAAATGCTGTGTGATATTACGGGTTAAATGGCTGAATCTTTCATAACTACATGCTATTATTCAACAAAAGTTAGTTTAGTTAGTTTCCTTAAGACGTCACAATACAGAACAAAACCAATAATTAACCGGATGATTGGTACTGATCACGATGCCAACATGTAAGAGATACTACTAACACACTTTATTGTTCTCGGTGACAGATAAACAAAATACATAATTGATTTTTGAGAGCCAACCCAGTCGAGTCGGCGTAGCGTTTGGGGTCTAATAAAAGACATCAACGCATCCTGGTTCGTTCGGACCCGAGCACGCGTAAATGGGGTTGATTTTATACTGCACAGTTCTGTTGTTTTGACCATTCTGGGAATATTTAGGTTTTAAACAAAGCCAATTCTGATGTTGAACTAGGAGCTCTATGATCACAAGTCAAAACAATAATACCTAACACGAACCCTTACACGAAACGAGACTATTTGAAGTAATCATTGAACCACTTGCAAAAAACAATTAAAAAAGAATTAAAAGTTAACGGCACACGCAAAACGTGGGCAATTGAGGCCATAGAGTCGCCACCCGCTGAGCAACCACAAGACGCTCGAGGCTCGAGACCGGGCCCCGAATGGATGCCTATTTACCGTGAAGAGGAAATCCAGGTCCAGAAGACCAGACGGGAACCACTGAGTCAAGCACTTTCCATGTAAAGAACAGTCACACACGTCCACAACTCGCTTTGAGCGCACGCGATCCAAAACAAAAAATAACACGGTTCCTTCACTCAGTCAATGTTGAACTGATACGAGTTCTTGCAGAGGTCAAACACAACACAACAAACCAGTCAATATTGAAAGGATCACTCGAAAGTTGAGCCGTCAACTATTTTCGTTGGAGAGAAGTTTGTTGACAGCGCGCGGATCGCGTAGGTACAGACGAGACGTGATCGCCGCGCTCGCGCAAGCACCGGTGTGAAGTGGGCCGCGGGCGCCCGCGCTCGGCCGCGCTCGGGCCGGCTCGGGGGCCTTCGGGAGGAATGTGCGGCCCCGGCGAAGCGCCGCAGCCAGCCGCGGCTGCCGCGGCCGCGTCGGAGCCCTGCGGCTTCGCCTGCCTCATTCCGATCTACGCACTCGCTTCGCATACTCAACCAAACATAATTAAATTGCAACAGTTGATCGCCATCGCTGTAATGTGCACTTGCCTAAGATCAGGTTTTGTCCAAAGTCGACATTAAGTCAACGGGAAAGTACAGTTAGGTGCAGGCGCGGGAATGCGTTAGCGAGGTCACGGAACTAGTTGTAAATGACAAGCCTTCCAGCGAGGAACACAGCTCTGCTCGAATTATAAATCCAGTTGTAAGTACTGGAGCCTGTCTACGGAGGACGCGGGCCTACATTCCGAGCCAGAATAGGGCGAGCTTTGCTTCGCGATTATTATTACCAAATTACCGGATCCACGCTGATAATGGCGTTGTGAAAAGTCACCGATTGAATTATTAAAGCTAAATCCTACAGAATGCGGGCCCGCAAGTTTTGCAGGTCATTGACGTATCCTCCGCCTACGTTACGCTGTTCAAAAAACGGCCTTCATACTCCAAGCGAGTCCTAATTTGAATTTATGAATTTCGTGAAGGACCAAACAATAACCTCGCCTGTAAAAAGTTGCCACACTACCGACAATATTAAGCCATTAGTTTAGTGCAAACAAAAACATCCCAAAAATGTTTGCGGACATGAGACAAGCTTTGCTTGTCTTTCGTTTCGTGTTTATTCAGAAATGTTTCATTCGCTTTGAAGATTCCGCTTTTAAGCTTTTGCTTACACAATAAAAACGTAGTATGTATTTTCAAATGTTGATCATTTGATTCACGTACAGATGTGTCGAGAAGAATAAAATGAAATGTACATCCCACCTAAAACATATTCATGTAAAATGTTGCCAAAACGAAACCATAAGGCTAACACTGTCAAAAAGTTATCAGATCTCTTGTAGAGCCAAGCGTTAACAAACTCTACAAGCCCTAACTTCACAAACTGTACACCTTAGTCAAAATATGTGGCTTGGCCGTTTCTTCTTCATTCACTTATACGGAGTTACATATGTCTTTGCGTTAACTACATATACTTATGCCTACCCTAATCCGCGGATTAATATTTTTTTGCCAACTCGGGATAAAGGCTCCGCGCTCGCGTCGAGCGAGCAGAGCACAATGGAGCGGACGTTGCGTGAGCACAGCACAATCGGAACAAGTGTACTTCCGTTGCGTGTTTAGTCTACATCATAATGAGCACTTGGGAACCGTACCGGCCGGACCACTGGTTCAATCATATAACTCGGCTTAGCAAAAAAAACTCCGATTTTATATTGTATTTTGCTCGCAACTTCGTCTGGGTGATGATGATGATTGATAAAAACTATTGTATGTCCTTCCCTGGGCCTCAAACAATCTCTATATCATATTTAAAAACAGCAGTCAAACTTTTCATAAAATACCTTTGTATAAAACATAAAAACATGTATGATAAAATTACGGCTAGTATACCTACCTATTTAATCTTTTAAACCTCTTCTTTACTCTACTTATACTTTGCGGCACTACAAAGGGTACGTAAAAAATTATTAACATTGCATTGTTATCCAAAATTTCCATTAGAGCGTGGTATATTTGCACCCAGTTAACCGGATTTATCATTAAATTTATTTTTATTCAAGTTAATCAAGTTAAATACCGACATAAACATGAAACGTTGTATTTACCTATACAATATACATATGTCCTTATCTAAAATTTTGAAGTAAATAGGTTAAAAAAGAGGAAGATTAAAAAACCCGGTTTTGTCAAAGAATGTGTCTACATTCTCGACGCATGTCTATCCGTCGACATGAAACTTCACTCAAACAGCGTTAGATTGTAAAAAATACACAATCGACATTCTTCTCAAATCTATTCCACTGATGAATTCAAAGTACACAAAAAGCATATATAAACAACCATCAATTTATGTCAGAAGCGTTAAAAACGATTTTACAAATAAAACGCATGCATATATAACCGATTTAGAGCTTTCTGACAAATGACGGTTGTTGATTTCGATGGCTATCGATAGAAGGGAAACCTTTGGCCGATTTGAATGCGACGAACTTGAGCACGAGATAGCTTATGCTAATCAGAAGATAAACAAGATTGAATAAATTTCAAGTTCTATGTTACTACGATCCGGGTATTATAAATGCATCGCGTTCATCAAGTCTCCTCCCTCCACTACCATCGTCATACAAAAGAGAAAGGGAGTAACATTGTACGACGCGCATACATTGTTATTGCTTCCTCGCCTTTGGTTGATAGAACGGCGCGATTTGACGACGTCCTCATGAGGTGACTGATTGCTTCCACAATCAACTCCGAGACCTTCGAGCTAGCATTCACGCTTCTATGGGAATATGTTTCGCCTCGCCTCACTCGAGCATTGTAATAAATATTTCACAGTGTCGAAATTCGCGACAAAAATTGTACATGTTAGATAGAACATTCAAAAATAATTTTGATAGCCCTGAATTTTGAGAGACAAGCATGAATACGCAATACGTTAGTCAGTAGTGAGTCACCGGCGGGCGCCAGTAAAGAAAGCCTGAGCAAGAGCCTGATAAAGCTGGCGCGTGCAGGGCGCAAAGAATTCTATTGTCAGCCCCGCACCACCATTTATAATCTTATCTTACAATAAGACTACCGGGCACTACTATTGTCTACTACGTCTATGTATATTCCGCAATAATATCGCAAGTCTTTCGTAAGACTCATACGGATTTGTCAGCTACGTAACAGGTGCCTAGCAGAGGCAGGTATTTGTGAAAAATCGCGTGTGGTATATACAAAAAGCAGCTCGGCGCCGGTGCCAGTGAAATCGCGCGTGTAGAAAGCAGAACTGGGAGGGGCAGCGCAGCACACGCACTGGTGCCAGCTATATTGGCGATCACACTAATTGCTAATACCACGCTTGACGAGTCGCACTTCTAGGACTCCGGTGCTGAAGTAAAAGCTGCTGCATTAGCATGGCACACATCCGAAATGGTCCCGTTCTGGGTGATAAGGAAACGAAGAAACCAGTTAATGCGGATCTTCTGAGTCTATAATTTTTATTAGGTATGGATATTTTTGTAATCGCACGTAAATATTGAGAGATAGTTAAGTTACATATTGGTACCTACTAATCATCATACTTTATCATAGCAAAACATCATCAACCTACTATTCTTATCTTATTTGCTGAATGTAGGTAGGCTTCCAAATCCAATTGACGTTAGGATTAGAACTAGTTTTTTTATCATAATAATATTAACAATCACATCTTGGACACGGCGCCGGTTCCTCTCTCTGCAGTCCTGGCCACCGGTAGCTTGGGCCTTGCCCCGCTGCTGGCGGCACCCTAGGTTAGGTTTTTTATAATGTGTTTATATGTATTTTTTATTGTTTTGTAAGTGTTTTTATATTTTACTTTTATATTCATATTATAAAAACCTAGCCTTAAAGAC
Source organism: Cydia splendana (assembly GCF_910591565.1). NCBI lineage: Eukaryota > Metazoa > Arthropoda > Insecta > Lepidoptera > Tortricidae > Cydia > Cydia splendana. The sequence continues at coordinate 9,997,433 of NC_085974.1, forward strand.
GAATGATGAATAAAAAAATTAATAATCAAACATAAACAAATGATTTGTTACAGTTGCTCATCCTGAAATTATTTTGGTATTACGTAGTGTATGTATTTATTAGGTATGTATGTTATCCAAAATAACGACACTCAGCTGTTTATGTTTTTCTTAAGTTTACTATTTTACATTTTGAAACTAACATAGTACGTTAGTTTCAAAATGTGTTCCTATAGTGATAACAAATAACGTCGGCTTAAAAGTAATCTCTATAATCTAAGAGTGTTAAGGAAGTAGGTACGGTCAGCCAAGAAAGTGGTTTACCACTTTTCGACTCTATCAATCAGATGATAGAGTCGAAAAGTGGTAAACCACTTTCTTGGCTGACTATACTAAAGATTACAGCAATAGTTGTCAGAGCCCTCACACTCGTGCCTAGGCCAGGGACATTTCAGATGTCGCATTTCCAACCCGCCAGCTATTTAATGCCGACCACAACCCGTCGTCGGCCGTTAAAGGGGGCGCTCGTAAAGGCGTTTATTGCCTCCTCGATGAAAAGTTTATCAACAAGTGTTGCTGGACCGTTAGGCGTTTCGAAGTTCGCCATTAGGGCCCCGCAACCGGCTTAACAACAATTTAAACGTAAGCGACGTTTCTAATAACGCGCCCTTTGATAACCCCGAGTTATCTCCTTAATTGACATTATAAAATCGCTTTCATACTAAAATAATACATATTTTATATATATATGACTTTCGAATTTTGTTTTCTTAATTTAATGAACGTATATTTAGTAACGAAACGGAATTGTGTATTTTGTTACATGTACATATATTCTAGAAACTATAAGGTAATATACTAACTTAATCCATGTTTCGTGTTTATGGATACAGCACGTTCTAAACACAAGTCGAATTGGGCGAGCCAGCTTGCGTACTTTTACATAGCCATTCCGAAGCTCATAAAATAAATCTATTCTCAGTCGATTCCTTTCTATCAAGTTTATGTGAATTTCATGGGACTATAAAACATTATGCATTAACTTAACGTGCCTTTTGGACTCTATAGAATCCTGTGTTATAACTACACCTAAACTACAAATTTCAACGTGCTTATTGTGGTAAGTCGGTAAAGCAGGACAAAAAAACGCTTGTAGTAGTGCGTCATCAAATATTTTAGCAAACCGAATAAATAACAAAACAAGAATAGATGTTTATATTTTTTTAATCTCATTTTTAGGGTTCCGTACCCAAAGGGTAAAACGGGACCCTATTACTAAGACTTCGCTGTCCGTCCGTCCGTCCGTCCGTCCGTCCGTCCGTCCGTCCGTCTGTCACCAGGCTGTATCTCACGAACCGTGATAGCTAGACAGTTGAAATTTTCACAGATGATGTATTTCTGTTGCCGCTATAACAACAAATACTAAAAACAGAATAAAATAAAGATTTAAATGGGGCTCCCATACAACAAACGTGATTTTTGACCAAAGTTAAGCAACGTCGGGAGTGGTCAGTACTTGGATGGGTGACCGTTTTTTTTTTGCTTTTTTTTTTGTTTTTTTTTTATATGGTACGGAACCCTTCGTGCGCGTGTCCGACTCGCACTTGCCCGATTTTTTAACATTAACGATCTTAATAGTGAATAACGTTAATTTATTGCTAAAACTGTTACAAGAAAATATATATGCCTCGATAATTTTTATTCAGGCGTATAACAATTAAGATGTGAGATTTCATAATGCCCGTGACGAAAAGCGTAATATAGCGCGAGTTCACCAAAAGCAATCTAATAAAATTTAATGCGGTTCATAACTTCTTGTCGGATTGATATCTAATAATTATGAACTATCATGCAAGGGGAATAAAATTAACCAAACTTGAATTTTTTTTTTATTTAGACACAGACACTATTAGATGAACTTTCCACCGATTTAGATATCTTTATTTTTCAATTGAATTTAATAAAATGTAAGTACTAGTAGGTAATTACATGTAAGGAATATTTTGTGTTAATATGTTACTAATTTTTAGCTCAATTATTACGTAAGGCAGCACACGATAAGCTAATACGGGTAATGAAATAGTCAGCATGCTTGAGCCCTATCAGGCCGGTTAAGTTTCGTTTATTTTTAGTTAGGTTTGGCATATCACATCGCAAATCTATCCGCAAAAGGAAACGCGACGCACACGCACGCACATCTCACCAGGCCCTGTATTATCAATTACCAACACACACTTAGACCTCGATTCAAAACAACCAGCGTAAGTCTGACCTAGCGATCCGTCACAAATATACGCAATAGAGTTCCAAATTTACACTGGTTCGCCTCCACCGTACGCTTACCTGCAGTAAGAAAGTGTTGAGAATAACAGCTCGGGAATGCGAATAAAAACATTTGATGCCCTACATCAAAAACCTGATGGAGATAAATATGGAAATTCTCCGGTAAATGATGTTAGGTAAGAAAGATACAAAGTTAAGATCGATTAATTAAACTTAATGAGTAGACGGTATCGCGGCTTTACATTCTTAGGTTCCTAATTAGAGCTAAGATGCCGCCATAACATCGGACTGTATGAGTATAAGTAATGTAATACTTACTTTATCGTAATACCTATTTATTGATTTATTTCAACTTAGTTGTACAAAATACAACATTGTACATATTTCATATTAATTTGTTAAAAATACCGACTTATAGTTATTGTATACTCTCAGACTTACCTACTACAGATCTAACACTTTTAACTCTCGCGTTTTATACACATATGTGTATAAAACGCGAGAGTTAAAAGTGTTAGATCTGTAGTAGGTAAGTCTGAGAGTATACAATAACTATAAGTCGGTATTTTTAACAAATTAATATGAAATATGTACAATGTTGTATTTTGTACAACTAAGTTGAAATAAATCAATAAATAGGTATTACGATAAAGTAAGTATTACATTACTTATACACGTATTAAAACTTTAACGGGTAGCTGCAATTTCTTTGTCTACCCCGAACATTTTTATAAACTAATTTCGGGTAGTTTAGTGATGTTTTATTCATATCTCCGTTGACATTTGCTGGGACGTCAATCTTTCCGTGACCACAGCTGGTGCAACTCAGCTGAAACGTCGGAATTTAAGGTAAAATTAATGAAATTATATTGCGGTAGACATGTTTGTGTAATTACATATATTACTACAGATCTCTTCTTATAAAACCCAGTACTTATAGAGCGGGGTTATTTTATATAGTCGCTGTCAAATGCTTTTGAAATAACATGAAAATTTATATCAAAACACAAATGAGTTTAGTGACTGCGGCGCGGCGCTATGAGCGCGGTCCAATAAAACTGTGTGATAAATGCATTGTATTAGAGGATTTTGAAGCGAGCACGCGGCGGTACGCTTCTGTTTCATCATTTACTATTTATACCCGTAACTTCGTATCTCTCCAGTGGACACCAGCTCGTAACTTCACGTTTCTAAAGTTTATAATGACACTCGTAATACTTTATTAGATTGTTAGCCAGTGCGTTTACACGGTGTTTATTTTACTGTATTATTTATTATCAATACACTTTTGTGGGAGTTTAGACCATTCGAAAATACACCCGTTGGTCATTGAAGAAAAACAACTAATCATCGTGAGTTAATTAATTAATTTAATTAATTTAATTTATTTATTAAAAGACAACAATGGCCCATAGATAGGAGGTAATCTATAAATGAAATAATGATATTTTTGCTTCTGATTTTAACATAAAGGACGTACTTTGTAAATCATGACCACTTGCTATATATAACCTCATTAAATACACATACATCTAAGGAATAAATTGGCTTGTTTCGAATACTACGAGGCTATACTTTACCGTAATTTACTATCTGTTTCTCATTGGACAATGCCAGGAACGTCCGGTCGGATGTGGTGATAGCACTCAGATCAGAGCACTGGTAGTTATATCAGTTCTGCACTATTCGTCATCGGTTCTAATGAAACTTTTCTGGGAACTTACGTTGTTCGTTTTACTACGTCTACAATTACGTGTAAAGTGCCAGAAAGAACAAAAAGAAACGCTAGGCTTAGACTTTAAATGACCAATTACACGTTACCTACAGGCTCTCCTTTCACAACATTTTCTCGGTTGCATTTTTTTGCAATTACGATTGTCCTTATCGGTGGAGGGCCAGCTAAGTAGGTACTGACTACTTGATTAATTACAGATCCTTAACGACTATAATGAATCTTACCAGACTGTAAATATTGATGTTTGAAAAAGAACTACTTTAATACAAGAATCGACATCATAAAATAAGATCTAATGGATCCATCCACATGAATAGACTCCGACGATAATCATGTTCATTCCATTTTGATAATATAAAGTAAACTTAAATGCAGATATCAACATCATTGTCGTCTTTCATTGCGATATCATTTTATTAACTTTATGGTGCAGAACAGCCGTCAAAACGAGTTAAACGCGATTAAACGATACCTAGGCCTGAGTTCCTAGTGTTACCGAGAGCATTGCCTCAAGCAATACCAGTACAAGTATTAACTTGTGATTGTAAAAACTGTACAGAAGTAAATTTAAACATAAAATAAATATTGCCGATTAAACTAAAATGATCATAGGTATTGTATTTTAGAAAATATGTGGACGACCGCCTCTCCACAAAAAATGCCCCATTTTCTTCTCTGGATATTGACATTACCTAGGCAAAATATTTTTAAACAATTTGATGCATATTAACCACTACGAGTATATGCCCCTTCGTTCCACTTTTTACGATTTTTGGATTATTATAAAATTTAGAAGTGACAAACAAATACCATAAAAATCTTGATTCTAAAAAAAAACAAACGAAGGGTCAGCTGTGGTATATTATGCATGTAATTGTGTAAAAATCTTTTCTATTAATATTTATATCCAGAGAGGAAAAGGGGACTATATGTGTATGGAAAAGCGGTTTGCGCATAGTCGTCCACTTTCGTTATAATTTATATACTTACTTATATCATCTTAATAATTACCAGAAATAAAAACGAAAGTGTAGGACAGTCTCAGTTATGTATGTGCTACGGATCTCTGGGGCGTGATCTCAGAGCTGGTCTTCAGCCTGCCTCGAACTATCGACTTGTATGTACGTCAGTAGTGTAAATGTATCAGTGTGCACCTAAACTTACGAGTAGGTACCATCGCCCACTCTGTTAACTGTACATCGGTGGACCTTATGCCCTTTTGTAAAAAGGTCCACCGATGTACACTTAGGAGTGTTGCTGTTTGTACAATGATGCTCTCGTATAAGCTTGCGGAATAACAACCATATAACCCCTATTTATAGGTGCCCAGAATAGCATCGCGTAGTATTCATTCAGATGCGATGTCCTCAGTGAGGTGAGTGTCCAAGGCAAACCTAGAGGTAATTTGCCCGACCCAATACTTTCATTTTATTTTTTTATTGATTCATAAAATTTACACAGCATTACAATTTACAGCGGACTAATACACTGTGAAATGTGTAATAGACAGTAAGGTCAATGTGGCGAAGTCCGGCATACTTTTTTTTTTTTTGACTTTGGAGTGATCTAGTTGCGTTAATTATTCACCTATGTTACTGCTTGTGATCGCATACGATGAAGAATTTAATAATTAATAGTTTAGCCTTAGTGACAGATCATTTCAAGCACAAATTAAGCAAAAACAATGGCATTTTTTAAAATTCGGCGAGTAGACGGACTTCCCGTGCAGTTTAAGGGAAGTCCGTCTAGTTATGATATTAGCCAATATATGGGTGCGTATATGTTCGTAGTCAAATTCCTAAAAAGAACGGATCAAGACAATGAAAAGTGTATTTTAAACTTGGTAATATACGGTTCAGATTCGAAATAAACACCATTTTCCTAAAACAAAGGCAAGTCCGATATACTACCAAAATGGGGTGGTAAACCTTTTTTGCAAATAATTAAACATAATTATTTTTTTGATTTCCGAAATAAAAGATCAATAGTAATTTTAAAATGAATTTTAATCGTTTCTTTTAATATACTGAGATCAAAATTTCATAAAGTAACATCATGCGCAAAGTCTGGAGGATTTTTTGATACCTTATCAAATTGTTATAATATTAAAATCGCAAAAACAGTTGGTAATCTCTGATTTAACGAAACTCCGGCATATGACGGACTTGCCTTGAACATAATAGACGGACTTTCCAACTTAGTCAAATTTTAATATGATAAATTGTGGAACGTATAATTACAAAACTAAGCTAATTTCTGATATTTTAAAAATAGAATAAAGACAGCTGGTTCTTATGCTACCTACGTAGTTACTTTCTGATGCACAATCTTTTCAAAAACTATTTTTAACAAATTTTTTTCGAACGGCTGTCGCACTATGACTTCGAGTTCAAAACACGAAATGACTTATTGAGGCGGATTGCTCTGAAGTTGGTTGTCACAGTGCCATCTGTTTTACAGAGACGGAACTAGCGCGAAAAACTGGTTAATCGACTGGACTCCAAAGTCGCATACGCCTTCAAATTCAAAAGTTATAACGTGTTGACGGACTTGCCTTGTAGACGGACTTACCCACAGTGACCTTATTTGTACAATTAACATGTAAAATTGCACACATATAAAATTTATAATAGACAGTATTATATATATGTGTGTGTACCTAATACACACATATATGTAATCGTTATCGTTATATCGTTATGTCATTGCTACACGACAAATATCCCTTATCCTATATTGTAACTGCGTAAGTAACTCTGTATGTCTATTTCTTTTTCACACTTAAACCACTGAACCGATTTAGATGAAATTTGGAATGGATGGAGATAGTTTAAGGCTCGTGGAAGGGTAAAGGGTAGTTTTTGACAATCATAGTCATCATTATTACTTACATGCAAACGAAGTCGCCCGTCTTCTGCCCGAAGCTATTCCCATTCCTAAATATCGAAATTATGATATATGTATACTTAATAAAATTTCGTTGTAGTATCCTTATAGATATACTCGTACATAGTAAAATCAAATACTCACATAGATGAAGAAGTTGGTAGGTAGGTAGTTAATTTCTTTGGAATCGTTAGAATATTTTGATTGTTAATGTTAAGTTTTAATATGAGAATAGTATGAAAATATATATTATGGTATTAAGCTGGTCCGTATTAGTGTCACCGTAGATAGATCGTAACCAGGGCATTATTAACTCTTAAAACTCCCCCTAGTCATTTTAACCAAGCCCTAACTATAAATAGTTCAACAATGCCGTGAACAGCCTGGCATTTCGACCGTGTAAACCTCACTTATCCTTACTAATAGCCGCGGAGTCGCACATAGACAATGAGGAATGTCTCTTCAGGCGGCATCTAGCCACGGCGTTTAGCATTCCGTCCGCGCGCACGCGCAATGATAACTATTCACACTTACCGAGATGTGCCGCCACGTTCGGATTATTTTGCTTTTTGGAATTTTTTATGTTGTACAAATAGAGCAACTTCTTGCTGTTTATGTAAAGGCGGTTTCACTTTTGCCGCGACGTCTTATTTGCCAGATGTAATGTTTTACGCTTAAAACAAACAAAAACGTTACCACGATAAGGATAGTTAACCGCAACGTAGACATTACATCATAATCGATCGCTTGTTAAAAATTACGGTATATTGACCCAACCAAGAAAACTTTATCAGAACATTCCTTGTCAAAATATTAAGTAATATCAATGTTGGAGTGCTGACCGAATTCGGAAGTTACATCAAAACCCAGTTATAGATACAGATAACAGAACCGATTTAAACCGATAACGCTTATCTTTTAAGTGCAAGTGTCTACATTACGTAAACCTTTTTATCAATTTAAACCCAATAAATTCTTATTATATCGCAACCATAAAATATTGTATGTACCTATTTACACAGTCAAAGTTGGCTACTCAATTCTATTTTGGATAAAGCTCTAAAAATAATCGGCGGGCGTTTAACTTTTACGATTAAGACACGAGGTAACAGTTACTTCTGGTTCTGTTATTAATGTTGCCAGTCGGTGGAAAACTCAAACGAGTGGAATCTCCGAAACGATTGCACAATTTATAGAACTTGTAGAGTTGTAATGGAAACGTTGCGACACTGACATGATGCATACACGTAGTGATAGTATACGGACCGGCACTATGACCTCTGTTGGAAATGTTGAATAATCATGTTTACGCTGCAATGAGCTTTTATTAAGTCGGATTTGAGAACCTGAACTGATAGAATCCAAGAAGCAACGGACACCATGAAACGCAAATTATAAAGCTGGCTAAATTACTTGTTTGTGTTGTATCTAATTTATCAAAATTGTTGCAGACTTTTCTTGGTCTAACTCTACATTTGCCTGCAAATGTACCTACTCGTACTATTAAAGATAATAAAGAATAATGACCTTTTTTTAAATTATCGTTCTGACAGAAAATAATATAAAGATGGGTTTTATTCTTACTAAACTCACAGAAGAATACATCAATTTAGTTTTTTACCTACCTTCGCATCTAAGTTTTTATGGCTATTATTGTACCTACCAGTTTTAATGGTGTTTCATAAGTTTTAATACTAAAAAACCAAAAATTACATCATATCCATTCACTTACGTCGTTTCAAGTTTAATATAATCCGTCAAATTATGATTGACAGACAGCTACAAAGGGACTCGTAAATGTTAATATACTGGCCTATCAAAATCATGTCTACAAAAAAAATACTTCCGCAACAGACTCTTTACAAATGGTATCGCTAAGTATAAGATATTGTGTAGGCATTTAGTGGCAATTTAAAATGTTCAGTGCGACATTTATCACACGTTTCAATATGCATATTGGTTTGCGTAAAGTGGCTCGATTTGTATATGCCCGAGCATTCGCTGTGCGTGGCAAAGGTGTGCTCATGAGTATCCAAGACAAATTGTGACCTTTACAGTTATTTTGAAACGAAACTTTGTATAATACATACATATATAATTTAACGGGTATTTACTACACTCAAACTAATGAAAATGTGTCATTTTGTATTCAAATTCCAAAAGACTCTCTTCTTCTTTACTATGGAATGTATACTGTATATTTTATATTGTTCAAAATAATGCTATAAACAAATATGTACATAGTACCAAAACTTATGTACTTACAAGAGTGCATTAGTTATCCATCTTAGTAGAGTAGTTATTACTGTATTTGTAGGTCAATGTGTTTTCGTATCTTCATACATTTTGGTCTACTAACGTGGAGACGGCCCTAACGAAACATCACCTTATCGTGTAGAGAAGAGTTAACAACAAGGCAAATACTGAGATAGCAAAGGCTCTGACTAAAACCCTTTAACACCTGCACCAAGAGACAAAAAGAAATCAATGCAAAATGTTTTACGTGACCAGGAGGCCTTTTCAGATAGTAGGCACCTATTTGCCTAATTTCTTGTTATCTACTTGTAATTTGCAGCTATCATACATTATCCATAACAAAACCTAACAGATTTAAAAATCTGAATGACGCTCCGTGACGTAGTACGTCGTAACAGCCTAGAAGATAGGCATGCTTAAAAAGTTAAAGCAAAATGTTAGTAAAGTTATGTTATTGTAACTGCTGTAGGCACTACGCATTTTGTACACCGCAGGAGAAGCATCCTTTAATATTGTAACTCGACGTTTCCTTGGTTTTTCTAAAAAACCAAGGAAACGTCGAGTTACAATATTAAAGGATGCTTCTCACTATGAACACGGGCTATGAAGTGCAAAGGAAACGTTGAGTTACAATATTAAAGGATGCTTCTCACTATGAACACGGGCTATGAAGTGCAAAGGAAACGTAGAGTTACAATATTAAAGGATGCTTCTCACTATGAACAGTTGAACACGGGCTATGAAGTGCAAAGGAAACGTTGAGTTACAATATTAAAGGATGCTTCTCACTATGAACACGGGCTATGAAGTGCAAAGGAAACGTTGAGTTACAATATTAAAGGATGCTTCTCACTATGAACAGTTGAACACGGGCTATGAAGTGCAAAGGAAACGTTGAGTTACAATATTAAAGGATGCTTCTCACTATGAACACGGGCTATGGAGTGCAAAGGCGACAGAGCATTAGCGGCGCACTATCAGATCGGTTTAGCGCTGCGAGGGGCAAATCGCGCCATCAAACCCGCCAACTCAGGGTTGTCAAACGCTTACGTCTAATAAATAACGAGTCAAAGTTTGTCAAGTTTTAGTTAAATCAATGGATGTTATGGTTCTACTATAGAAATCATTCAAGAAAAACGGATTCGGGACACTACACCAAAATTATAATTGCGGCGAAAACATTTTTTTTAATAAATAACAATAACTTTTATAACATTTTGCGATTTGGCTTAAGATAATAATTTGTAGAAGGTTTTCAGAAAAAAAAATACCATTGAGAAACAATTAGTCCACACTGTCAGTATCAACTCCGCCGCAAAAAAAAAATTCGTTGAGATAATCACCCTTTAAGCGTGAAGAGGAATTTAAAAAAAGTATTTATTTCATATTTTATGTGTTTTTACTTCGGAATGGTGTCATTATGATGTCAGAAATGAATTTGGCCTCCCCGATTTATACGAAAACGATACCAAACTTGGCATAGTAGCTTAAATGATATAGATATCAAGATCAAGTGGAGAGCCCCCCCCCCCCCCCCCCCCCCAAAATTTACATCAAAAATCTCGGTGGCTCCACTTCTTAAATCCATCCTTGGGTCCTAAGGACCAATCCTGCCAAAGGAAATCTCTTGTTCACGCAACGCCGTATTTTAGGCCCAGCACCATCCGCTATATTGGTTAATGAAGGTAATTCCGCTATTCTAAAAAACCAAGGAAACGTCGAGTTACAATATTAAAGGATGCTTCTCACTATGAACACGGGCTATGAAGTGCAAAGGAAACGTTGAGTTACAATATTAAAGGATGCTTCTCACTATGAACACGGGCTATGAAGTGCAAAGGAAACGTAGAGTTACAATATTAAAGGATGCTTCTCACTATGAACAGTTGAACACGGGCTATGAAGTGCAAAGGAAACGTTGAGTTACAATATTAAAGGATGCTTCTCACTATGAACACGGGCTATGAAGTGCAAAGGAAACGTTGAGTTACAATATTAAAGGATGCTTCTCACTATGAACACGGGCTATGAAGTGCAAAGGAAACGTTGAGTTACAATATTAAAGGATGCTTCTCACTATGAACAGTTGAACACGGGCTATGAAGTGCAAAGGAAACGTTGAGTTACAATATTAAAGGATGCTTCTCACTATGAACACGGGCTATGGAGTGCAAAGGCGACAGAGCATTAGCGGCGCACTATCAGATCGGTTTAGCGCTGCGAGGGGCAAATCGCGCCATCAAACCCGCCAACTCAGGGTTGTCAAACGCTTACGTCTATGTTTTTAACCAAAATGACGATATTTGGCTGGCATCGAATGATGGTCCCTTTGACAGTTCCTTCAAGTCTCTTTTGGTTGGTTGTTGGTTTTGGTTGGGCTTAATTAAAAAAGAAAAGAATTGAATAAATATGTTTTATCGCATTTTTATTGCGTAGATTTTATATTTCTAAATAATTTAATGAACTAAACTTCCAAAAAATGTCTCCAAATATGCGGCCAACTCATGCGGTAAACTCGCGTGGGTCAACTGCATGCGTGCCATGCGATATATAGCCTGCCGCTATACTAGAGGCAAGGCCCTAGATTTTAAGCTAGCATAAGACGCGAAGTTGAAGTTAGCATCGCAATGTAACTTTATTATTAAACACATGACAACCCTAAGCATAGCGTTTTATAACTTAGGTATCATTGAATGTGGAATCCTGTTGATAGAATCGGAATCACGAATGCTCTGTTCGTACATTGAGAACAAAGAGACGAACAAGAGTCTTACAACCTCTTAAAGCATTCTTGTGTATGGTATATCATTAAATCGAATATAAAAAAAAAAAACTTAGATATTGATGCTCAGTTTACTCAGCTACCTAGCAAAGACGACAATCGATGTATATTTATAGACAAACAACAATCTCAAAAATATATTGGAATGACAGCTCGACCCCCGATCAGCTTAAGTATTATACTAAAACGCACATACAGAATTGACTCGCAGAGTAGGAAGGTCAAAGGGTTGAAAATATTCCGCGTACTTTAGTAATTGGGTGTTGGGTGTCACCACCCCAGGGTGGGTTAGCCATGAATGGGTTAAACGTCGAGTACATTTGTGGTGTAAGCTAAAACAGCCGCGGTGTTCAGGGAGACAAAGCGCCATCGCACTCTTCCGGCCGATTAGCATTGAATGCGCGAGCGCGAGTCTTGCCGCGCTGGATCACGGCTGCGTACGATCACAACCCCGTACCGGACGTTTCTAGTCAGTTTTGACTACATAGTAAGTAGATCCGGCTTAAAAATTACCTGACGTATTGTAAACTATACACTGACGCATTCAATTTTAATGTAAATTTACATATTCCATAAAATACTATTATGGAATTAAACACATTCGTCGCATACAAAAAAGTTAGTCTACACAATATACTCGATACACTTAGGTACCTTTGTTTGCAGGATAGCGGAATTACCTTCATTAACCAATATAGCGGATGGTGCTGGGCCTAAAATACGGCGTTGCGTGAACAAGAGATTTCCTTTGGCAGGATTGGTCCTTAGGACCCAAGGATGGATTTAAGAAGTGGAGCCACCGAGATTTTTGATGTAAATTTTGGGGGGGGGGCTCTCAACTTGATCTTGATATCTATATCATTTAAGCTACTATGCCAAGTTTGGTATCGTTTTCGTATAAATCGGAGAGGCCGAATTCATTTCTGACATCATAATGACACCATTCCGAAGTAAAAACACATAAAGTATGAAATAAATACTTTTTTTTTAATTCCTCTTCACGTTTAAGGGGTCATCCATTAATTACGTCACACGTTTAGGGGGAGGGAGGGGGTCAAGAAAATGTGACATATTGTGACATGGGGGAGGGGGGAGGCACAAACTTTGTGACGTCACTTTAACTTCATCAGTAACCGAAATTTTTTTTTTAATTATTTTATTCGCTGTACATTTAAATAACAAGTTTTTAAAACGATAATCGTTTTTATTCTTTTAATTTTCTTTCCTAAGCAGTTTTGGGTTATAAAATTACTAATATTTATATCGTCAAAAATATTTTGATAAAATATTAATAATACTTAGGTACTTACTTAATTCGATTTGACGATTTCGTAGAAAAAATGTGACGTCACACTAGGGGGGAGGGGTTTGCCAAATGTGACCAAATGTGACAAGGGGGGGGAGGGGTCAAAAAACCTAGAAATTCGTGTGACGTAATTAATGGATGACCCCTAAAGGGTGATTATCTCAACGAATTTTTTTTTTGCGGCGGAGCTGATACTGACAGTGTGGACTAATTGTTTCTCAATGGTATTTTTTTTTTCTGAAAACCTTCTACAAATTATTAGTTGTTTTACAAATTACAAGCATTAATAGTTGTCCTGGTAAAATAGTAAATTTTGGTGGTAAATATTGAAAATGAATTTTATGGTCGAACGAAACACAACAAGGCTAACAAACGTGGAGTAGTAACCTGTTAATTCAGGTCTGCTTCGGCACTGAGCGATGATGCACGAGTCGTATGACGCTAGATCTGTCCAGCAAACGCGTAAGTATCTAATTTTGGTGTATTAAAATACTTTTTAATGCAATTTTGGTGGTGTATCTAACTAATGACCGAAAAGTAGTTGTTTTTGTGTGAACTGTATTTAAAGCATGTTTATAGTTTCTTTTTTAAAATATAAACTTGAAACTGAAGTGAGTGATACGGTTTACTTTTAAATATACTTTTATGCAATGGTTCTAATTTTGGTGCATCAATTTTGGTGGTTTTGGTGGTAATTTGAAAACCACCAAAATTGCTTAATGCCACCAAAATTGATACTTATGAGCCATAACTAAGTAATTTTGTATTTGCTGTCATATATTTATATTTTGTATTCACAGCATTAATGACTAAGTGCATTGATTACCAGTAAAAAATAAATACTTTACAATAAAACAAAATTTCACTTTTTGTAATTGCACTGACTTTAACCTACATTAATTGATCGTGTAATGTTTTCATCTACCCTCAACTGGCTTAAGGAGCCATTTGAGGGTAGATTTCGTTTACTGTTATTGAAATACCTAAAGATACAGACTATAATAGGGATGGTGGCCAGTAAATCTAATTTTTGTGGCAACCAAATTATTAAAATCATAATATCTCTAAAACTACTAAGGTTTACTCGGGTAATTCCGAATGTCGAAAACTGTCGGATAATTCCGAAAGAGACTTTTATTATGATGGAATTAAGGGTGATTTTCATCTGAATTTCGGAATTATCCGAGATTCGGTAATACCCGAATACACCTTATGTATAATGAAAGGCCATTACTACACAATATCGATTGTGACTAGTTACGTATTATCGATACATAATTTAGACATAAACTACAAAAATACAAAATCCCACCAAAATTGGGTAAATTTTAGACCTGTTGAAATTCACCCTAAACCGCTAAACCAATTTAGTTAAAATTTGGTACAGAGATAGTTCGAGTTTCAGGGAATGACATAGCCTACTTTAAATCTCAAAAATCATCCTTTAAGGGTGTGAAAAGGGAGGTGGAAATTTGTATGGGGATTCAATAACCGCTGAACCGATTTAGATAAAATTTGGTATAGAGATATTTTGAGTCCCGGGGAAGAACATAGGATAGTTTTTATTAAAAAAATCTCTTAAAAGTGAAAAGGAAGGTGTAAGATTGTATGGGGAATCAATAACGGCTGAACCGATTTAGATGAAATCTATGTCTACATCTTTGATTTACTTGAAAATGATACTAAACTTGACATAGAACCTAAACTTAAACAATTATTAACATCAGACGTCGCCGTCGCTTAAAACCACCCCACCCCCCACCTGCATCAAAAATCTGGGTGGCTCCACTTCTTAAATCCATCCTTGGGTCCTAAGGACCAATCCTGCCAAAGGAAATCTCTTGTTCATGCAACGCCGTGGTTGACCTTTTTATGCTCTGAGCACACTCAACTAATATACTTACCTAATAGTCAACTTAATAAGTAGGCACCTTCGAGCAACACCGGCTTCCGACACATCGGAAGGGAGGGGCCCAAGCGATATCTCACCGTACAAATCTTTCTGCCATTTTTCGCGGGGGGAAAGGTGCACACAGTCGCACTTCTCACACACTTACATACAAAATCCAATCTGTAATGACGACACAAATACATAGAAAATGACACACGTCAAAGACAAAATCTTGCAAACCTCGATCTCTTTTTGTGTACGGACGAGTGACAAGTGTCACAACACGCACACTAACACATTTTCGTTGAAGTATGTTATTGTATTCTGAGAGATGAGAAGTCGGATTTGTCACTCGACCGATCCGCAATTTGTACTGAGCGAGCAAAATCGATAAATCCAACAATTACATGAGACTAAAATATAATAATTATGTTTGAATATAATTAAACGTATGATATGTAAAAAAAAATATTACATGTGAAATGTAACACTTTCTTTTTGTAAATTTGATGTCCCCGACCTCTTTTTATAACAAAAAACCGAGCAAACAGGCATTTTTGTGCAGCAGTGTTCACGCGCGCGTCTGGACTCGGTCTAGTGAAAAATCCAAGTGCAACTAGTTTTATTACCCGCGCTAGATTAGATTGACGCGCTAATCTTGTACCTCGGCAGAGGGGAAATAGTGCGAATGCCGCCTCCCTTCCGTGTTGCTCGAAGGTAGGCACTGTTCTTAGTTGCAGTGTGTTTGAACAGGTAGGTACTTAGAAACACTTTACCATTGAGAAGGTAATAAATTTACAAAAAAAAAATAAATAAAGCGAAAAACATCAGTTTACTCATTTGTCTAATTGTCCGTCTGTCTACCTACGTCAATCATCATCTGCTACACGTGCTATGAAGTTGCTCAGCGATAAGTGAGACGTGCATACCGCTTGTTGTACCCATGTCGTTTCATTTATGTACCTACCTAATATTTCGACTTTATGGTACAGTCGAGTTCATATATATGTATACATTTTTCCATTTTATTGCAATGGATGAAAGTAAAAAAATGTATACATATTTATGAACTCCACTGTACAACAAAACAATAAACCTGATTAGGAAGTGTCTCAAGCCGGTCGAAAATTCATTTTCTTGGTGTTACTCCAGCGCAGCGGATCATTGTCGCGCGGCGCGATTAAACCGACGCTCAATCTAAATCAATCCAGCTCGGCCGACGCTCTCCGGCGCATTGTTCTCTTTCTCCCGTCGATTACACGTAATCACCACATTTGACACGTTCATTACACGCCACGAACATCTATCGAGCCGAGCTAAGGTCAAGAGCAAAGAATAATACGGCACTTGCTTTCGTAACACATGCACTTGCAAGTACGTGACATGTGATTGAACACTTTCAGAAACGCCAACGCCTACAAATGTTAAAAGGTATGCAAAAGTAACTTACCGGAAGTTGTAGATAGTCGCCGATGGTGTACTTTGCAGCGCCTCGTCTGATGTCTGCGAGGGCGGTGAAGTGTTCGTCGCGCCGCGCTTTCCTCCGCAACAGGGCGCGGGCGTGAGGATACGCCGACAGAAACTCGTTGTACGCATCCATCAGTTCTCCAGTGAAAAGCTGCTTCAGCAGGATCGCACTCTCAGTAGCATCGCCCTCCGCCGGCGGTGGCGGCAGCTCTCTGCACTTCAACGACTCGGGCATACTTTTCGAAGCAAAAGTACTTATGCCACTGGTGGACTCGCAAGACGTCATAGCGCCCGCGGAATCGCTCGACCCGCATTTCGAAAACGGAAATACGGAAGAGTCCCCGCTTTTTTCACTGCTCGCAGAGCTCTGCCGGATTGTGCTGGTTTTTTCGAAGAAGTCGGGAAATTGCGGTTCAGACTGACTCGCGGTCGAAGGCGAGGACTCTTCGGCAGCCGCGCTCGTATACTGAGCGTTCTTAATACAGTCATATAGATCCTCAATAGATTCGTAAGGAGTAATGCTTCCGCAAGATTCACCTTCTACGTCTCGTAATCTTTCATAGATCTCTTCATTTCGTCGTCTGCTTAAGGGTGTGAGGGCAGAATCTGATCGGCTTCTTTGCACACTTCTCACTTGGTCGTAACCAAAATCTGTAGGATTGAGAAAATCCCACCTCACGTTTGCCCAAACATTTTCACTAGCATCAGCGGAGATCCTATGATCAGCGCAGCATTGACCGCCGCTTCTGATGGTCACCGTGGTCACATTGTCACTGGTTTCTATAATAGAACTATCGGCCACGGATTCGTTGCAATCTATGGGAATATCAACGATAACTTTACGAAGACTACTATTAGCTGAGGAAACAAGAGACTCGTTATCATCAAATTTACGACTTTCAGTTGAATGTTCATGGAAATCTGAGGTCGTTATTTCCGAAGAAACGTCAATATCTCTTTGGGACAAAACTCCTTCTTGAAGCAATTCTTTTAGAATGCTCTTTTGTTCCGGTTCTTTCTCTGTCTTCTTTGATGACACTGAAATAGTGTCGTCCTGTTTTTTGCCTTCGTTGATAAGCAAGCCGGAGTCAATGTATTTCCTCATGCGCTCCGTGAGAGCTTCGCTGGCCTCCGATACGGACTCCAGGTAGTAGAACAACAAATGGTATTCCTCTTTCGTGATGACGGCAGCGCGTAACAGAGGCTTGCCATAAAGCTCCACCGCCGAGAATAAGGTCGCAGCTGAAATAAAAGAGAAAGTGGGTGTCACACATATTATGTAATGTAACCTTAGTTAAAGTCGAACGGAACACCTAATCGAATATGCATAGCAAATCTTTTAATCTACCAATACCAAGTCACTGAAAGATTCGTGGGCGTTGCAAAGGTCAGATCAAACGCCACGCCAAATATAATTGCCATGTAACTTATTCACCTTACATTGAACATCTCCGCTTAATCAATAGGTCGATAATAAATAACCCAGACCTTTTAAACTCCTTGAACTCCTCACGTATGGATCTGAGTTGATTGGGAAACGTTTTAATGCTAATCAAATAAACGGTTTACATAATAGCATTGTTAGTTAACACAATGATCAAACAACTTCACGTTTCTGATGGGTCAATTAGTTATTAATTATGGAGTTTAAAATTGATTTTCGTTGTGCTTTAGCAATTTTTTTATTCGTTTAAGATGTTAAAATTATGAGTAGGATAAAAATGGAATGTACCACACTTAATACCTTCGCGAATAACCGAATCGAATAAATAATGAATCCATAGGTAATTTTGTCACTCGAGAAGGGTTTTTTCGATTTCCACGCCTTTTTCGTGTTATTCATAGTAAACTATGATGAATTCACATTCTAAGTCCCTAACGTCCGTTCGCGGATTCCACACATTGTTCGAATACCAAGTGTGGGGCGGCCATAACAACTTGTTTGTAGCAGACAGCAAGTACAACGTAGCGGACAAAGCCGCGGGTTAAACCTAGTTTCTGATATCGATATGATGGTCACGGCGGCTGCAATAGGTTTGCATACAAGGCACTTCTGCGAAAGATTAACGGACAATAGCGTGCGTACGCGTCTCATTTATTGCCAAACCGCTTTCTACAAATAGACGCCGTCGGAATACTGAACACGCTTCGTTTGCAGCTTATTGACCAAGCTTTAGGTAGCATCAATTGAAGAAAGTTAAAAGTTCTCTCAGCCGAATTGTGTATGAGTACTAAAGCTTAGCTTCGCTGAAGAAATCTTATCGCGAATTATTCGAGCGTTAGTTCCTTTGGATCGAACATCCATTGTAAACACATTAATCATATTATGTAATTAGTTTTTGTGCTCGTTAATCGTGCTTAAATTTTGTTACTAATATTCTTACTTATGAGTTTTATGCAGTTATGTACACAGACTTACCATAAATCTTTTCCCAGGCGATAAACGTGTCCAGGTCCTTGCCATCCCACTGCGGCGGCTGATACTCCACCACAAGCACTTCCCCTTCCAGAGATGCTGCCGGTGCTCTTGCATCCACCGGCGCTTTGCATCCCCCTAGAAACAGCAAAGCTGCTGGAGGTGCTGGTGGCGCGGGTAAACTGGTTGGGGAAGGCAGAGGCCCACCAAGCGTGACCGCTACCGGGGCCGAGAGGGGCCCAGATGGTAAGCCTGCCACTACCGCACCTGCCTCTTGTAATGGCTCGCAGACAACTTCGGCGACTGTGACGTTGCCCCATACTATAGTCTGTGGACAATGAAAAATGATTTGTTAATTTTTAGTTTGTTCGGTGCTATCTATTTTGTAGGAACTAAGTTTTAAGAAAGCTTGTACGTACGAGTATACACTCGTACGTACAAGCTCTCTTATAGATAGAGTAGGTAATTAATAAAGAGAGAGAGAGAAAAGAATCTCTGAGGAGGTAAATAATAAAGAGAAACGTCGTCGTCAAAATCTTTTTTTATGGGAACATATAACAAGTTCATAAGTATGAGAATCTTATAGCTAAGTCATTACTATTGATTGTCCATAGTTCTCTCTCAAGCCCAAGAGTCAACATTAGGTAGGTACCTACTTAACTGAATAACGACACGAAATACTCACACTAGACTATTACTAAAATATTTCGTGTAGATTTTCCTACCGTGGGTTGTGTATAGTGAGTACGTACCGAATACCGTTTTAAGCTTCCTATTCTACACGTACATAAAAGTTAGTAACGATAAGTCTCGCAAGCTATACATTTGCTTTTAGAAGGAAATTAAACCAACAGGTAGCCCACAGATGCTTTGAAGGTACCTTGTTACCGTTAAAAATGTTAACATGGTTGTTGGCGGCTCACGCCCGCTAACTGGGTTATGATTAAGTTGCACAACTGACGACGGATTTACTATTAAGACGTTACATTATTGCCACTAAAACCTGTTTTATTATTTCATACGTCTGGAGCTTATAAATTGTTCAGGCATTCTTATTTATAATCGCTATAAGCGCTCGAAAATTCTAATAAGATATGTATAATTGTATATGCTGGAATCTTTAGATTCTTGAGAAATAGACATGCAATGGCGTCGGTTGGGAGAATATAACGAGACGGGCGAAACGCATTAATATAATAACATGTAAATGCAGGAGGCTCGGAGGCCTTGGCTGAGCGGGTTCATGGAGTTTTTTTACCGAGGGCCGTGACGTCAGTCCCGAGTTATGTGCACGCGCACCTCCCTCCCTCCCCGCCCTCCCCGCCGCGCCCAAAACGAGCCTCCTCCAGGATAATGCGTCTGATACATCTTCAACGAGGAAAAAAATTAAAACAAAATCCAGCGAACAAGGGGCAGTCGATTTAACACGCCCGACGCGGTTTGGTATGACAGAAAGATGGAAGTTGATTATATTTTATTTTCATCCATCCTTTAGCGTCGAGCGTGAATATTACCAGAAGTATCCTTCTGTAGGAATGTAATAAAACCAGGAACTATTGCAGAATTTATATGAGCTGAAATTTGACGTTGCTTGGTAGATATGTTCATGGAAAAAATGCGATACCTACCAAGATTTTGGCGAGTGATTGACTACAAGGTCTTCGGATATACGAATATTAAAAATCCCACTATCATGTTCAGCATCCTGTCTCAATATTTTTGTTTTTATGGCCATCGATACTGTTTAAAAAGTCAACGTTTATTTATTGCTTAACCAGTTTTTATGGACGAGACACAATATTGTTTTGAAATACGAACCTCCGCAAGTAAATAAAGTATACCTAGTTGTCAAGACGTCTCATGGTAAAATCCCTTTATAACAATTCCTTTTGCACGTGAGACACTCGCAGGGATAAGGTTTTGGGTAGGGTTTGCACGGCGGATCCGAAATGTATGGGAATATCCGCGGATCCGGATCCAGATCCAGATAATTTCATACATTTCGGATCCGGATTGCAAACCCTAGTTTTGGGACATCTGGTTGAAATATGTTACCTCTTTCAAAGCGTCACCGTGAGGGTAAGCCATAACAATGAGACAAGTTGATGACAAACGAACACACTTTTTTCCTGTCAGCAAGTGTTGTGCATTCATGTCATTGCACAACTTGATATACTTACCTAAGTAACTGTTAAAATTGTGGGTTGAGTGCTGTAAAACTTTTTTCCCGTTTGCTTAATTGCCAGGTGTAAGGGTGAATAAAAAAATATTTATGATACATACACTGGTCACACATTTATTTATCCATTTAATTATAAATACACACAGCATTCGTTTAATTTAATACAATGAATTAATTTAATACCTAGTTAACTTTTATCATAGAAAGTTGCATTTATAGCACTTTGTCTGGTATAAATATAAATATCAGAATATAACTAATAAGTATACCTTGATTTGGCACTCCTACATTGGCAGTAGGAAAAGGCGCGAAATACTTACAAATTTTCTATGGGAGGGAGGACAACCCTTCGCGCCTACTTTTTAAGGGTTCCGTACCCAAAGGGTAAAAACGGATACCCTATTATTAAGACTCCCTGTCCGTCTGTCTGTCACCAGGCTGTATCTATAAACCGTGACAGTTGAAATTTTCACAGATGATCTATTTCTGTAGCCGCTATAACAACAAATAGGTAGTACCTACTAAAAACAGGATAAAATAAATTTTACATACCTACAACAAACGTGATATTTATGCCATTTTTGCGTTATGGTACATAACCCTTCGTGCGCGACTCCGACTCGCACTTGGCCGGTTTTTTTATTTTGACTTTTCTACTGACAAACTGGGTGTACCAGAGCATAAGTAAATGTTGATTAAATTGAATACTTAATCAAATTTCACGAAGAACTGTTATTTAAACTTATTTATATTTATCGCTACTTGCTCCAAGCGCCATCTATCGCGTTGCTTTGTAATGATTGACTACAGAGCCACCTAGCGATAGTTGATATAACTGCAGAGCGCTATTACATAGCGAAGAAACGTTGACATCGAGTCTTGGAAGTTACTTGCTTTACCATTTGTTGCCGCTGTAAACAAAAAGATGGCGCTAAAAATAATACTTATGTTGTAGAGGATATTGGACGAGCGCTTCTCCATAAAAACGTAGTCCCCACTTTCCTCTGCGAATATTAAGATTATGGAAAATATATTTACACAATTTTATGTATTCGCCCCTTCGATTGACTTTTTTCCCTGTTCATGATTAAGAGTTAGGAGTGAAAAACAAATTCCATACAAAATTTGAATAGTTATTTACGGATACTAAACGCATCGCAATAGTTGCAACTGCAGTTTATCATGCGACAGACTACAAGCCGACAGGAAACCCTTGCTACTCAATGCCAAGACGTGTCAATGGATGCATTTATAAATGTGTTTGGCCATTTAGTATTTGCTAAGCAGAAAAAAACGATTAGAGTCGGACCAAAAAAAGCCTGCAGCGGATTTGATAGCCCACGCAGTGCAAGTGTCATTTAAACGTCATAATTACGTAGAACTTTGACGTTTAAAATAACACTTGCACTGCGTGGGCTATCAAATCCGCTGCATACTATTCTTGGTCTGACTCTACCTACTATTTCACGGTTGTTATCATTTTGACCTAACCAAACTTTTCTTATTAAGTACTTTATTCAAATTTTTTAAGCTCTGTATTTCTGGTGGTGGTTAAAGTTTAGCAATTGACTTATGAGACAAATCCAGTTTACATTGATTAATAATAAGATTTCTAATCACGACTCGACTACTTAACAGAAAAGCAGAATTGGCCATTCAATTTGAAAACCTGCAAGGCGACCGCTTCCTCATATGAGCAGGTAATAAATAAAAGCAGGCCTAATAGGTGTGTGGCGTAGAAAGTGCACTATCATAGTGGCCGGGACCAGTGGCTGATCTTACCGAATAGCGACTGCTGGCGAGTGCGAGTGTGCGTCTCACCTCACCAACCAGTGAACAAGACCTAAAATAACACATCATGAACAGGAGAGTTACTCGTTTTTTAATTTATGAATTCCTGGTTGTTGATTAAGTACTTACTCGTATATAACCCAGATTTTATTTATCTTTTGGTTACCTGGAATTAAATTATAATATTTATAAAAAAAATGTTGATATGGCTGTATTTCAGTTCTGGCACATTGGTTTAGCTGAGTGGAACGCTCGCTACGCTCATAGCGATGGTAATATTGGTAATGCTGGGAATGGGCCCGGCCTTCCGCGGGACACGATCACATCCGCATGTGCACGAGGCACGAGTCCTTGTGTGATCCAATATCGATACTTACCTACCTGATTTATCTGATTACGCTTTTTGCTGGCGAATGTCTTTTTTCTACTAAGTGCAAAGACCTTTTTCACGGCAATGGTATTTTATTTATGCGATCGATAACGATGCCGATGAAGTGCCTTTCAATACTAAGGTACCTATACGCTAAATTTTCTTCTTCTTCCTTGCGTTTATCCCGGCATTTTGCCACGGCTCATGGCCTGGGGTCAGCTTGACAACTAAACCAAAGATTTGACGTAGGCACTAGTTTTTACGATGCTATCTGCCATCTGACCGCCAACCCTAATGTCCGGTAGGTAAGTAAATATTTTCAGAATGAATTAATTACTTATCAGAATGTCATAAGTACCTGACAGAGCTTTTAAAGGGGCCCACTGATTAACAGTCCGCCGGACGGTATCGGCCTGTCAGTTGTTCGGAACTGTCAAAATTTTGTTCTAACTGACAGGCCGATACCGTCCGGCGGACTGTTAATCAGTGGTCCCCTTTACAGTTTTAGCGAGGCGTAGACTAGCAAGAACCTGCATGCAATTTACGTTACATTGCCGACTACTAAGGTAAACTTCATTCAATAGCTTAAGATACCGACGTACCCTATCAAGATCTCGAGTTGTGAAACTGCAGTGGCGACGCCAGTGCTACAAAATGAAACTACTAGTTCGCCATGTCTCATCACCCGTACAACAACTCTACGCTGCCCTTCTACATAAAAATATTCAAAAAGTTAGTAATTTTGCTCTTTTCGAGTAATTTTTTTGGTTGATACGTAAGATTTTCAATTCCGTACATGTTGAGATATGTAAATTAGAAGTTTTATGCTTAATTATATACTCTTTTACGGTTTCAAATAATGGACGACAGATGCCAGCCCGGCAGCCATTTTTTTACACGGCAAAATTAAAATCGTTAGTTATCAATGTGCCTTATTCGTACTGAACACTTTGTTTTATTTCGTACTTTAGAAGACATGATGCAATGCACATATTGTGAAACCTGGATTCACGAACTATGTGCTGAGGTTGACAAAAATACTCATAATTTTATTTGTGATGACTGCAAAGATTACTTATGTCAATTGCTGTGATTATAAGACCGATACTAATTATAAGATCTCATGGTTTGACATGGAGACAATACGTACGATAGGTACGTAGTACGATATACGAATATACGGGTACGTTTTAGGGACAATTAGGCTTAAATCGTACCTTTTCCACTTTTTTTTTAAACTTTTATTTCTCAGAAGTTGTAGAGGTTTAAGTTTAACTTGTTACTTTTGTTGGTTCGTTATTAAATAAAGATTCTTTAAACACCATTTGATATTTTTTTATTAGTTGTATTTCCAAGAAATTAGCATTTTCGCTTAAGGGGTACGAATTAGGCAAGTTTCCCCTAATGAAAATTGCACGAGTGTTCTTAATAGTCTAAACCTCGCTTTAAACGAACTTTATTTGAAATTGGCTGTTAAGTGCCCTATTAAATAATAGTACGAACGTATATATGGTACCGCTACGGTACGCTTCTTGTATTTAGTGAATTGTATGACGGCATGTAACTATATACCTACTTGACTGATAACAAATAGGGACCTATAGGCTATAACTTGAACTGAGCGTAAAATGTAATCTTATCAAATAACAACTAGTAAAAAAACTTCGAAACTTGCGCACAAATGAATGTCGCCAGCCGCCAACTGACACACTTTTTCTAGCGCGATGTTATAATTACATTTTTATCAATACGAGAACATATGGGTGCGTGGCCGCAGGTCGCGCCTAATATTTTCACCGCTGAGTGAGTTAATTTACTCAATAATCCATTATAAGCGTGACCTTCGTTTACGTGCTGTTGTTTAGGGTCTTCGTATAACACCTTATACTGGTCCATGAAAAAAGATGCGCCTGGCAGGTGTCGTGAATTACATCCCAGCCGGCGATACTCGTTAACCACTAATATTTGCATTTCTTTTCACTTTTTATTTGCTGTGACATACATATTATGGGGAAACGGAACAATGATTATTGTACGGTGTTAATGTTATGTTACTCTTACAGAAATTGTATTTTTGATAACTTTCGCTGTCAGTTGGATAAGTAAAATTTCCGACACTTGCTTCTTGATCAACTTGTTTTAATCGTTACATTGTGGCTTCTTTTTGTATATAAGTTTTGTTTGTACTGATAAAATTTGACGCAGAACACATTGACGACATGAAAAGGAGATTTTCCCATAATTATGCCTAAAGCAAGAGGTATAACTAGCCAAGTAATATACTGTCTTTCACAAGAACCAACATCATTTATATTTCCTAACGGATTGTATTTACTTTATAGAATAGAAGTCGTCTTAAGATAAGTCTTAATTCATTTCGATCATTATTTAAGCGTCTTCTATTTACATCGTGACACTTTGACACCAGCAAACGCTGCCGATACAGGTCCGGGTGAGACTTGTTATTGGCACCTACAGCATTGGCCCACATCTTTATACATACTTACATATATATTTAAGAATTTTGTAAACACTTATTTGTGTTCCAAATGCAAACTGTATTATGATTATGACGGTAAATAAAACTAGTGCAAATAAGTTTTTGGCAAAAATTTCAGTTTTGGTACAAGCTTTTATCGCTGACTGTACTTTTCATACGACAGACAACTAATACTCATCGAGACAATTCTAAAAACCCCTAACACAATTAGGTTGCGTTGTTTCATCACAGAGTTCCTATGGCCACCTCCTGTCTCCATCATCAGATCAGTTCGACAGTACCATATTATTGTATGGTCATCAGAACTACATACAGCTGCCAATTTTCATGACGCTACGATCCTTGGAAGATGGTTAAATTAGTTACCTTAGATTCCATTACAAGTTAGTTACATACAGGTCGACCTAATAAAAGCTTGTTAAAAATAAATAGAAGAGAATAATGAGAAGATAAACATAATTTTGACGAATGTAGCAAATTTATAGTGTAATTTTCATCTTGAAATAAAGAAATCTATCTATCTATCTAATATAATTTTGACATCCAATTTTTGCAAAATTGGATCAGAATAACTACCTAATGGTGCCAGTGGTTCCTTACTAGGTGGTCGGGCTCGATCAATCGAGGGAATTTGAAGTCCCGTGTGGAGGGCAACTTAGCCCTGTGGGCATAAGGGATGTTAAGATTGGCCACCACAAACAGACATAAAGGAACAACGGAAAATACCAATCATTACGCAAATCAAGCAAATAAATTAACTTCGTCACCCAGAATCAATTTAAAGCGAATGTAGAGATTTATACCTACTTGCTCGACCTATTGCCAATATGCTAAGTAGGTTGTAAGTCGTAAGTAAAATCGGAACACGGGAAAATATTAACCAATAGTTTTCCGATACAATACGAGTACTGACTACCTATCCAATAAATCACGAGACGTAAGTAGGCAACCGAAAGAAATAAAATCGTCGAGGACCGTTGCACTCCCCAAGCTTCGAAATCACTTCTTATGCTATTGTTTTCTTTAATACATCATTGTTCGTAACATCGTTGTGGAAATTAGAAATCGTTCATTGCGAATTCGTCTCCTCTGTTTCGGTTTTGGTCGCAGTCAGGGGTCGTTAGACAGAACTTCCGACCTTTGTCAACCGCGGGGCACTTTCTCGTATTTCCGTACCTTCGCTCGTGCAGCCAAATGTTGCTCCGCTAAATAGGTTTCGCTCTCATTGCTGCGATTTCGTTTTCTGGTTCCTTACCCACCGGCACGTACTTGTAATACCGTTTTGTAACATCGGTGTTTTTTGACATATATCGATCGGTTTATGGTTTCTACTTAATGCTAGAAAAAGTAATTGATACATGTGCGTGACGTGACACTGTTGCGTAGTGGAACTTGTTCTTGCGTTGTATTAGGTGCGTTGCTTTCCGGGATTACTTCATATTTATGAAACATGCCTCAATAGAGTCGATGTTTAATGCAAATATATTATGTTTAAAGCAAAGGTATAATATTCAAATAAAGTGCGATCTACAGAAAGTATGCTCAAAATCTACTCGAGTCAAAGCAAAAAATCTAAAGCCATCGCGTGCGAAACAACATCACATTATTCATTTATAAAAACGCCTTAGCTGCTGGAGGACAAATTTGATGGTGATTTTAACATAAAAAAATATGGAGTCTTGTAAACACGCACAAATTGTTTATGTTTGACAACAGATTGTTTTGCAAAACGTTTTTGTTAAATAAGTTTTAAAACAAATAGGTATTCTTAATAATTTATTTCATTCATAAGTGAATTCATAACTTCAATCACGATAATTTCTTTATACAAGTGTGTGCATTTTTTACTTTCATATTATTATGTAGGTACATTAAAACATTAATGACCAAGTAAACCTTGGCTTTTTGTGGCTTGGTTTGGTAGTGGAGAGTAAGAGTTAATGAACAGTGGACAAAGTAGTTTTGAATAAATCCAGTTGATGTAAATTACTGGTTTTAAGTAGGACTCCATTTTACCGAGGTGTCGATGTAGGTACAATTGTAACGTAATCGAAAACATTATATAAGTCTAACCGGAAATAGTTGCAGCCTATTCAGAAAGACCCAAAGTCAAAAAATAAATTAGATCGCTATTTTAGTATAAGTAGTAAGTACTTACATCGTACTGCAGTAGTTAAGACTGTCTCATACAGTCTGACAAAAAAGAGTAGAAATTAAAAAGTGGCAATACTGTAGTGTCGTCCCGTTTTCTTATATAAATTGGTTTGAAAGGGACGACACTACAGTATTGCCACTTTTTAATTTCTACTGTTTTTTGTCAGACTGTATGTTAGCCGATTTTTCGTAGTTTTCGAGTTATGGTTTTTTAAACTTTTAACTTTTGTCATGAAATTCCGGGGTTCCCATACAGGGTGGCTAAAAAATAACTGCATTCCCGTTGCCAGGGAGGTTTTGGGATCATACTGAGCAACTTTTACTATGGGACCAACCCCGAAATCGCGAAAAAAAATTTACCCTTCCATAGAAAATGGACCAGCCAAAAATGTATGAAACAGCCAAATTTTTTTTCGCTATTTCGAGGTTGGTCCCATAGTAAAAGTTGCTTATTTTCATGCTGACTGTAGATGTCTAACAAAAGCATTTTCCTTATTATTTTTTAAACTATTCTTATTCCCGCAAATATATATACCTATAGTACAAAGCGGCCAATTATTCACTGTATTACTTAAAATCAAATTAACATGAGTTTTGCATTGAATAAATGTTAGACATATAATACTAGGAAATCGGAACCTGGGCGAGGCTGACTCATCCGAGTGGAACGGACTTTGAGGGCCTTGATACGCTATTGGATTGTGACATTTGTATGTAGGTAGGTATGCCATTTACCGATAAATTTACTGGCTTCGTTAATATAAACTCAATTTTCTTATAAAGGCTATTTTTAAACCTAGATCAAATTAGCAAGTAACTTGAGCTTTATCCAATCTCTGAGAATTCAATAATATTTTATTTGCATTCGATGCATCTAACACTAAAGGGGCCCACTGATTAACAGTCCGCCGAACGGTATCGGCCTGTCAGTTGTTCGGAACTGTCAAAATTTTGTTCTAACTGACAGGCCGATACCGTCCGGCGTTAATCAGGCGACTGTTAATCAGTGGGCCCCTTAAGAGCCGCCTTAAGTATATGTATATATATATATTTTACCTACCTACGCGAGAAGACTATGACGAGTTTTTGTAAATCTTTAAAATTGTCAGTAAAAAAATTGATAAGTGGGGTAGACATTTGGAGATAAGTTTCAGTGCTATAAAATACGCTACTACATAATTATCAATTTATTGTATTGTGCGAGTAGTCTATCCAACCAAATGTGTCACTAAAACTTTCTACTTGAGACTGGCTGGCGAGACTAGCAATAATTTCCTGGGATAGGCTAGCTGTTAGAGCGTGAGATGTGTATATGATATGCAATCTAATATATCTAACTGTACACGGTTTTGGCAATAATGCAATCGTAATAATCCAAATATAAGTCACAGCCTCACAGCCGTAGCGCTGCGCATAAGGCGGTCCAGGTGTTTCTAAATGCAGACAACATACGTTTACAGAACTCATTGCATCTTTACCAAATTAATCCATTCGTTTATATTTCGCCGTTGTTGTGCAGAGTTAAAATTAATTAATTAGTTAATTGTTGTGTTGAGTTAATATTGTATTAATCAAATTGCCTACTGACTTAATATAGACGAGCGATTGTGAGCGGGCATCATCGAGGCATCGCGATCGATAGACGTGCAGCATTGTCTCGAGCTCATTGTTCGCTATTACCAGAGACAAATAATATAGACTGTTTATCGCCATGTAATGTTGCGTGGGACATCAATAGTTATTTGTTTTACAAGGGGGAAAAGTTGTTGTTTAACCGCGCCGAGCAAGCGAAAGATTCCAAAATTGAACCACGAGCGTAGCGAGTGGTTCGAAAAAGGGAATCTTGAGCGTTGCGAGGGTTAAACAAAATTTGCCCCCGAGTGAAAAACAAAATTTATCACCACACCAACCCGAAGAAAATATTAACTGTAAGATATATGTATTAAACAAAATATAACCAAATTAAATCCAAATGAACGCTATTAAATATTTATCATTCGAAATCGTCATTTATAAGTCAATTCTACCAGCAAACATAAGAAAACAACTCAAAATTTGCATTAGATTACTTTGCCTCACATGTGAATAAAATGCAACTTGGCTATCAGTTTTTGAATAATCAAGAGAGCCTTTACCAGTTGGGGTGGTGAAAACATCATTGTTGTAGATGGTGGTACGTGAAAGAGGTGTTTCGACAGCGCAAAGCCATTCCTTTGAAAACTCTGGTGCTTATTTCATGGCATTCCTCTTTAATTTTTTTACGTTGTGTAGGAATTAACAATCTAGTTATTACAACAGTACAACTGGTCTATGCTGTAACGCAGTAACGACCGGCCTCGGCCAAGCATTGTATTGTTATTTATTAAAGTCATCAGCTAGCCGATGGCCACGCAAATATAATTTTTTTCCGAGTTTTATAATTATTTTCTTGACTTATCGACAAACTTGACCTATTGTCGTTGTTTTTTTTTTTATTTTAATGATATAGAGTAAAATAACGCCATATCAAAAGAAAAATTATATGTTACTGTAGCTAATCTTCAAGGTTTATCAAGCATAATCATGGATAATTTTGAAACCTGTCCCAATATCTGCATTAGCTTTTAAAACACTTTATTATCGCTCGTCTGTCTAAAGTCTTCTGTTTTCTTTTTGTCCATAGTTTGTAGAACTTATTACCTCCTTATTGTAATCTTTGGCTAGTTTACCTAAAGTATGCCACGTAAACATTAACTATTAGGTACCACCAACAAACCTCAATGTCTTTCAGTCAATGGGCAGCCACACAGTTCACCGAGTTAGGAAATTTATTTTCTGTACTTTTGAATAACAAATAACGCTCTCGAGGCCGTGGTTTTGCAACGTGCCCCCTCATTAGGGCGCCGGTAAACCTTGCCAAGCTGAGACTAGAGAGCACTTGAGCACACTTGGCTGTTATTTCAACATGGCGTCGACTGAGGCGAACTACTGAGGGTAGTTTTTCCTTGGTGATATTCAGAGAAACTAAGCTAGGACAAAGGTTTCGTCACTTAAACGAAAGCTTTGAAAGTTTTAAATATTGTTCTATACGATGGAACTAAACCGAAAATCACAAATCCCATTCTTTTCTGTATCATTTGCATAGCGATTTTGGATACTCAATGGTATTGTAAGGCGATTATAACGTAAATATAAAGACGCAATTTTTATTGGTAAAAGCTACAATACAAGCGTTCAAACTGGCCTTGGTATAATATAGTAGATGTTGAATGACGTCCTATAACAACGATGAACTAGATGTTACAGATCGAGAGATCCACTGGCAAAAGTCGAAAGGTCCACCTCAGCTCGGCATGTAATATAGCTTCACAGCTTGGCAACACTCGCTGAAAACTGTGATAAAGGGTGGCATGCTTAAAATGCAGTTTTGCCACCCTCAACTAAGGTGAAGAGGGAGCGAGAGCTGCGCAATTAAAAAGAAATGCTATTCATAGGCCTGGTTTTACATTTTAATTTATATAATTGAGGAAGAAGTCGTTCGAGCCCCGAGGCAGTGGAGTTGTATTCTTTTATTTTTGATATTTCCATAAAAAATAAACGAAATTAGTATTACTGTTAAACAGTGTTGTTTTTTTTTCTAAAACATTTTTGTACAAATGGGAGAACCTCAGAAAATGCTCTGACTGGCCGAGAACGTCTGCATTAGTGCTCGTAGGTGGCGGAAAAACTGTTGAGGATTAAGTAGGTAAGTTATATAATTATGTACCTACAGAATGAGGTGGGGTGTAGTTGGCACATGTATTCCTTATTTCAAATCAGTACTGTCGAGAATATACAATATAGGTATATATATATAACTTTTGCAATACGTACTATACTGCCCTGCTAAGCCAAAGAGCGCTATCTCATAAGAAAATTCATTGCTAACTTATACTTTAGTTTCTACTCGTATAACTGAGAATTCCATTTTCAAAATCATTTATTTGAGATAGCGCTATTCGGCTTAGGAGGGCAGTATATATTGTTTTCTCAAACATGCAATGAAATGTCGTCACTCCGGGCGTTATATCAGGCTTCGAAGTATCACGTTTAGGGCGGAGCAACTCCAGAGAACTGTAAAGGAATTTCATACAAAATTTAAAGCCTAGGCCGGGAAGTAATTTTTTTTTTAATTTCCATTTCACAGATATGTGTGACACACCATCGTGGCATTCAGCCATTAAAGTGATAACACACTATCGCACCGCTTTAAAAAAAAAACTATAGGCAGTTTATGCTTTATGGTTTATGGTACGATTTCTTTTTTTTTATCTTTATAGGGCTGTATCTCCTAAACCGTGCGTCGCAGCGCAATAATAATAAAATGTTCGTTCCTCTGTAAGAAACCCTTAATTAATATTTAAAAAAAAAAACCACAAAAAAGAAAAAAAATAATAACAAAAAAAACTTTATAATGCTGTATCTCCTAAACCGTACGTCGTAGCGCAAAAATAATCAAATTTTCGTTCCCCTTTAGAAAACCCCTTAATAACATTTAAAAAAACACAAACAAAGAAAAAAAGAAAAAAAAAAAGCAAAAAATTTTTTTATAGGACTGTATCTCCTAAACCATGCGTCGTAGCGCAAAAATAATAAAATGTTCGTTCCTCTGTAAGAAACCCTTAAATAATATTTAAAAAAAAAAACAAAAAAGAAAAAAAAAAAGAAAAAAAACTTTATAATGCTGTATCTCCTAAACCGTACGTCGTAGCGCAAAAATAATCAAATTTTCGTTCCCCTTTAAGAACTCCTTAATAACATTTAAAAAAACAAGAAAAGAAAAAAAAGAAAAAAAAAAGGCGAAAGAAATATTTATAGGGCTGTATCGCCTGTATCTCCTAAACCATGCGTCGTAGCGCAAAAATAATAAAATGTTCGTTCCTCTGTAAGAAACCCTTAATTAATATTAAAAAAAAACCAGAAAAAAGAAAAAAAAATAACAAAAAAAACTTTATAATGCTGTATCTCCTAAACCGTATGTCGTAGCGCAAAAATAATCAAATTTTCGTTCCCCTTTAGGAAACCCTTTAATAACATTTAAAAAAAACACAAGAAAAGAAAAAAAAGAAAAAAATTTTTTTATAGGACTATATCTACTAAACCATGCGTCGTAGCGCAAAAATAATAAAATGTTCGTTCCTCTGTAAGAAACCCCTAATTAATATTTAAAAAAAAAATAAAAAAAAAGATAAAAAAAAAATAAAAATACTTTATAATGCTCTTAAACCGTGCGTCGTAGCGCAAAATTAATAAAATTTTCGTTCCCCTTATGAACCCCACGCACTGAATAACCTATCACATTAGGACAAGAAACAATCATCATCATCCATTTTTATTATTATTTTATTGCATGTTTAAGAAAAGCACTATACATACCTCGGCGTGAAAAGGGGTTGTCGGCCTCATAACTATCCGGCCTCACTACGTTCGG
Source organism: Cydia splendana (assembly GCF_910591565.1). Classification (NCBI taxonomy): domain Eukaryota; kingdom Metazoa; phylum Arthropoda; class Insecta; order Lepidoptera; family Tortricidae; genus Cydia; species Cydia splendana. The sequence continues at coordinate 10,030,880 of NC_085974.1, forward strand.
CCGTCTATATGCATTCGGCTGGCAACCCCTTACTTCCCAGCCTCTGTAGTAATGTACTATATAGTATATATTTTGACATATAAATCATTTGCGGTTACATATGTTACTTAAAAATTAAAACTTTTTGCAGGGTGTCCCTAGCCATTGGACAAAGCCGAAATCTGCATATGCTTTAGGATATTTAGAACCAGTATACAAAGTATCATAACAATCGGTGTAGCGGTTACGAAGAAATTAACAAATTACGTTTATTTTTTACTTTGGAGCAACCTGTAGGTATGTGTTAGTAGCTCCTGAGGTAATAAATAGTATGAAACCTTCTTCGAGCGTTTTGATTATCTTTTTTGTTTATGACATTAATAAGATTCTGACTTTTGAAAATGTCATCATTGCCGCACATTTTCAAACAAATTGTCAAAAGCACTGCCAATGATTTATACAGTATGTTTCTTTTTGTTGTCGATTATTGGAAATAGCTTTTGTTTGACAATTTATTTTTTTATATTTTGTTCTAATTAAAAAAATATTACCATTAGAGCATTTCTGAGAAGTAACCCTAAGTCACCCTGTAGTTAGAAGCTTTAATTTTAGAAATTTCTATCATTATAAATAATGCTCTGGATTAAAACACATGATCCTACGTAATTAAGCCTACCTATATCAAGCTGTTCCGACAGTATCAATCTATTTTTATCCTCATCCTTTCTCGCTCTCAGCTTTTAAGGCTTCTGTGAAACGTGAATCGGCTGAACCCACATCACATGCTATACCGCCTTGTAAAGAGATTAATAAGAAAGAAATTATACTCCCATGCCACGTTCTGTTGTTAGGGGGAATAGGGGGCCTACCGCGAAAACCGAAATTGCAGGGATCTTTCTCTTTTACTCCAATGAAGGCGTAAACAGAGAAAGATGCCCGCAATTTGCGAACTTCAATTTTCGCGGTTATAGCCCATTAATACTTAAGGACCCCACTGATTAACAGTCCGCCGGACGGTATCGGCCTGTCAGTTGTTCGGAACTGTCAAAATTTTGTTCTAATTAAGGGGCCCACTGATTAACAGTCTGCCGGACGGCATCGGCCTGTCAGTTGTTCGGAACTGACAAAATTTTACCTAGCTATTATAGCTGAACGTCGGTGGCAAACAGCCGTACACTCCACCTAAGTAAGCGATTGTAAGCGATTTGTCAAGTCAAGGAATCACTTTTGATGGATTCCATCATGCTTTTCCTTCGAGAAAATTTGGGCATAAAACCATGGGTACACGTTATACACATTTTAATAGGACACGTTTTTATAAGTAATCAGAACGCAACGTAAATATTACGAATCTGACGACCAATAAAACATTCAATTATTTCAATTGATTTCTATTGTCTGCCATAACGGCCATGTAGACCACCGGTTGCGCTGGAGCAGGCGCGTCCACTTTCCCGCTAACCTGTACACCATGAACTCTAAATACGTAAAAACTTCGTAGTCGAAGTGCACATTTATATTGGTGACCGTGAGCCTTCAACTCGCCCGGAATCGTTATTAGAATGACACCCCAGAGCGAAAGTCTTTGTCACAAACGTTTTGGCGACGTGACATTGCTCGATTGCCTTATAAATGCAAAGCACATCTTACCTTGGCTCCAAACCGGCCAAAGTTGAGTAACACGCAAACTGCATTTAATCAGAGACAAGTATAATAAAGACTGATGTCAGTAGAAAGCTGCTTAGGTATATGCGTTTTTTTGCAGCGTCATTATTAAGGTCTCAGTCTCTCAGTTTCATGTTTCATATATTTTACAACTTGCTTTGACCAAGCATACTTTGGTGTCAACTATTTGAACTATTTTAGATAACACTATGTACATATGAGGCACTATAAACAGTGCTATACGTATCTGTATGGTACAGATCTTATGGTTGAGCTTTATTAATTAAAAAATATACGTAATGGGTAAATTTAACACAAATCGACCTAGTCCCACAGTAAGCCCTGATAAGGCTTGTGTTGTGGGTACTAGATGACGATATATATACCGGGTGTGGCCTGTAATATGAGCAAAAAATTAAACAGTATGCTGTACTCCTCATACTGACCAACATTTGTTCAGCGACTTTTAAAAATAACTTGGGGTTTGATTTTTAATACACTTTAAAGTTTATTCTAAGACGCAATGTATTGCGAATTTTGTTATGTTTAAGGCGTGACAAGCAACGTCAATCACAATGATATGGCGTGGCGATGGCGTCCATTTAAAATAATATTTATTTTGTATGAAAAATAGGGAGTCTAAATACTTCATAATTTTTAAAAGTTGTTGAACAAAAGTGTCACCGTTTGAGGAGTACAATCTGTGTTTTAATTATTTGCTCATGTTACAGGCCACACCCGGTACAATAGCTAAATTTAATATAAATGCTTAAAATACATACAACACAACCATAAAAAAGGAACAAGCATTCGTGAAAAACACACAAATAAATTATTATTTAACACAAATTATTACGTAGATTGACGGTCTTCAATATTACCTTATCTTCAGTTTAACCGTCAGGACTTGGGTGTTTTGCATTAACTCGGAAACCGGTCAAGCTTTTGAGCCAAAGTAACTGTTCTGAAATAGGTTCTTGGTGCTTCTTTAAAATTGCCTATTCAGTTTGATTCAAGGAATCGCCGTGCAAATCAATCAGTTGCAGTATATTTTTCGTGAAAAGATTTTAAAATAATAAATAGAGGCCGACCGCGCTTTTATACCATGTGCTACGTCATCTATGGCGCTCCTATGGAACATATGTATTATGTATAGATTGTCACTGCCAATTCGTGGAATCTTACCGTGGTCGGAGTCTATAAAGGTCCATCCGCCTCTAAGCTAGCGTGTTCCTATTCCGTAAGAAGGGTCATGGTACCTAAGCCCAGCAGTGGGACAGTGTATGTATGTATGTATATGTGGGCTACTGATGCAGGTGCTAAGTAAGAACTCCTCGTCCGGCATGCGTACTTCATTTCTTATTCCCCTTGCTCTAATTACTGTAATATGTTAAAATACTAATTACCAACTTTTTTTTTTTTTTTTTTTTTTTTTTTTTATTGGAAAAAGGTAAACATTTGACCACAATCTCACCTGATGGTAAGTGCCGATGCAGTCTAGGATGGAACATGCTTACCTAAAAGATGTCTATTCACTCTCGATTTAAAGAGATCCAAGTTATAGTGGACTGGGAATAGATTTGCAGGAAGTGAATTCCACTCCTTAGCCGTTCGCATGATAAAGCTGGATGCATAGCGCTTAGTTCTAATCAGCGGCAGAGTAACGACGTAAGGGTGAAACGCAAGTCCGCGTCTAGTCCCACGGTGGCAGAACGGAGATGGGGGGATTAGATTATGTAATCCCATCGCACACTCCCCGAAATGTATCCTGTAGAATACCGATAAACAAGCTACCTTTCTACGGTGTTCAAGGCTCTGCAGTCTAGCCTCTACCAATCCCGCATCTCCAATAAGCTTCCTAGCGCGTTTGTCTATGGAATCTAAGGCGGCTAGCTGATACTTGGCGGATCCATCCCAAAGGTGGCTGCAGTACTCCATACACGACCGGACTTGAGCTACGTAAAGCTGAAGGAGCTGCCCTGGTGTGAAGAACCGCTTGACCTTAGCGAGGACGCCTAATCGTCTAGCTGCAGATTTGGCCAGAGATTCAATATACGCCCCAAAGTTCAGGTTAGACGAGATACTCGTGCCGAGTAGCTGAAGATGGTTGGATATCGGTACGGATACATCCCGGAAAGTCGGAGTCAGGCCGAATGGACTCCGTTTGGCAGAGAACAGACACGCCTGCGTTTTGGTAGCGTTGAATTTGACCAGGTTTGCGTCACCCCAATCGGACACTGCCTTAAGTGCCAAATTCAGACGGTCTACCATAGCTCGTCGACAAGACTGTACCTCCTCTTTTTTGGCCCGAGCATTGGAGAGATATCTGTCCACGACAGTGCTATCGTCGGCATAGCCAAAAGTATCTGGGACTAGCATATCGTTGATATGTAGCAGAAATAAAGTCGCGGACAGAACAGAGCCCTGAGGAACGCCGGCATTAATAGTCCATTGGTCAGATGTGTAGCCATCTAACACCACCCGAATGGAACGTTCGCTCAGGAAATTCTCAATCCAGTTGCACAGACCAACTGGTAACCCATATGCTGGAAGCTTGCTCACCAAACTTGCGTGCCAGACCCGGTCGAATGCCTTAGAGACATCGAGAGATACCGCAAGGGCTTCACCGTGCCTCTCAATTGCCTCGCTCCAAAGGTGAGTAGCATGCACCAGAAGATCTCCAGTCGAACGACCCCCGCGGAAGCCATACTGAGAGTCGCTGAGTAAATCGTTATCCTCTAGGTATGATAGGAGCCGCTTGTTCAGTACACGCTCCATAATCTTGCAGAGTATGGAGGTGACTGAGATTGGACGGTAGTTGGCTGGGTCTGAACGACTACCTTTTTTGGGCACAGGTTGCACGTTTGCAAGCTTCCAACACGAGGGCACTACTCCAGTTTCAAGCGACAGACGGTACAAGCGTGTTAAGATTGGAGACAACTCGGCTGCACAGTTCCGCAAGACAATTACAGGGATTCCGTCGGGACCGCTGGCTTTATGCACGTCTAACGTTCGCAGTATTTTAAGGACTTCCTTTTGATGTATACGAACATCTCTCATGGAGCTATTCACTTGAGGAAGCACGGGTGGAAGTTTACCGGTTGAGTCTAAACGTGAATTTTCAGCGAAAAGAGAAGCGAACAGGTCAGCCTTCTCTTTGGCTGTATGTGCCAGCGTTCCGTCAGGTTTGACCAGAGGGGGCAGTGACGGGCGGCAGAAGTTTCCTTCGACCGCTTTCGCTAGGGACCAGAACGCTTTACTTCCCGGAGGATACGAGGCTAGCTTGGTCCCAGTACGACGGACATGATCAAACCTGGCCTTGCGAAACTGCTTCTTGCAGGACTTGGCGGCTTTATTGAACCTCTTCTTCAGGTCACGCGTGTTCGGAGCCCTGCGTGTACGAGCATCAGCCCATTCCCGGTAAGCCGACCGCTTAAGCGCCTCAGCACGATCACAGTCAGCATTGTACCACGGGCGAGCTTTGTGGCCGGTCGAAACAACAGAGTAGGGAATAAAATACTCCATACCCTGACGAATGACATTGGTTACTTCGGTAGCGCAGGCCGACGAATCATCCGAAGAGAAGCAGGCAGGGCGCCAAGGATATGATGCAAAGAAATGCCGCATCTCATCCCAGTCTGCTAACTTGTATCGCCACACCCGTCTTTCACCGCTAGGGCCCTGATCGGGTGGGGAAAAAACAGATACAGCTTTCACCAGACAGTGATCGGAAGTTCCTAGTGGAGCATCCACCACTACAGAGTATTGGTCTGGGTTGGTGGTTAGCAGAAGGTCCAAACAGTTGGCTGTGTGAGACTCTACATCAGGTACCCTAGTGGCACATCCAACAAGCTGTGAGAGGTCTAGTAAAAGTGCAAATTTATGAGCCTCTCGCCCTGCGTGGTCAGTCATTTGATACGGGAATAGCCACTCCTGGTGATGCGCGTTAAAATCCCCAACGATTGCCAACTCAGCTGAAGGGTACCTTTGGCGAGCCTCATCGGCAGCCTCACTAAGGTAATTAAACAACCTTGTTGTCTCTGAGTCTCCACTATGCGATCGGTAGACACAGGCGTAGATAATTTGAGCTACGCCGGTATCGACCCAAGCCCACAAGACAGAAAAATTGGATACTTCAAGATTTTTGAGACGCTTAAGGCAGATGTCATCTCGAGCATATACACACACTCCTGCACGCGATAGGAACCTGTGCTCCAGAGTGTAACCTGGGTAGTTGAGGTATGACGAGTCGACTGGACATCTGATTTGCGTTTCGGTGAGGAACAGCAGGTGCGGTTTGACAGTCTCTAGGTGATGGTGGACTGCATCGATATTGGAGTGCAGACCTCGAATATTAGAGAGAGAGTTTCCAATACAAAAACTCGCGTGTATAGATCGATTCGCATCTTAACATGCAACGGTCAGATATTACGGTAATTCACGGTCGATCGCGTGATGAAAATTAAGGCATCACTCGAATCACGAAAGCATCGGTCACTTCACTAACTAACCTGTTTCCGCATTGCACAATGCACTGTGTGACGAAATATTTTTACGAGCAATAGTTGTAGTTCTTTAAAGTCAATGAGTTTACAGTTACACGCAATCGCATGCAAGAAGCGACTGTAAATAACGATTGTATTGAACAATTTTCGCAAAAAGCCAAAATTTCCTATGTAGGGCGAAGAACCCGCTTGAAATTTTATATCACGGTGTAGGTAAGTAAGGGTAATCCGCCTACCGCCGCCCCGTGTATTCTTCGCCTAAAACTCCCCAGCTTTGCGTCGGGGGTTAAAAACATTCTGAGCGACAGCAGTTCCTTTCGTGTTATGTAGATATAGGGTTACCAGATAACAGGAATTTTCCTGACATGTCAGGAATTTTGGCCTTTTGTCAGGAATGGGGATGGAACACGAAAATGTCAGGAATTTTTAGAATCCATAGACTTTTATAAAGTACCTTTTTATTTACTTACATTAATACAAATAAATAAATTAAACGCGGCTATCGGCTCAACCGGGTGGCCATCGCAAAATATGAATGTCAGGAAAAATATTCGGAAATCAGGAATTTTGACAGGAAATTCTATTTTTGTGTCTGGTAACCCTATGTGTAGATACCTACGCTTGAATGTAAGATACTCAGATTGCAACATTTTAATTCTAAAACATTCAACATTTTAATTCTAAAAAAGCTTCGGTGGTCTTACTATTTTTAAGTTGCATTAAGTAGATACATAATTTACTTACCGAATAAGTTACACATCGGTTCCGTTCTAAGTTGCTTATATTCTTACGGAATTAATCCAGGACAGGTCACCTCGTTATTACTTAATATAGGAAGATCGACTATAAATCATTCGTGACAAGCTGGCCATCCCTCGTCGCGAAGTTGCAAATTGAAATACGTAATCTAGCCGGTTGAGGGCAAAAATCAACATAAGCAAATGAGATTGCATATCTCAAGACACTAATAAATTCTCGAACATTCTTTCTATTCGTCTATTTTACTCTGGAAAGAACGGTGTTTATTGTGTGGAATTTTACGGTTGGTCTCTAAATAATTTATTGTTATTGAGAAACAAAGATATTTTTGAGGATAACAGCGACACATGTTGTGTTTTGACCGGTGTATCTTTATAAAATAGTTAATTCATTGAAATAATATGTGGCTATCCATCAGAGAACATAATATGCACATGGAATATAAGGACCCTTTTCTGATGGAAAGCCAAATATACTTAATATTGGTATTATTGAATTGGTATTATTGTACCTCTCTCAGCGTATCGCCCTAGCGGTAGAGCGGTACAGAGAGGTAACGCCGCCAGTGTAATGGGGTCCATGCCGCAATTGCCGCAGGCCGAACTGTTGGACGGGGCATTTATTTTATGACTGGGCCCTATATGGGTTTTTTTTTATATATTGTATTTATAGGTAGGTACTAATTTATTTAGAATTAGTTTAATTATTGAATTAATTGGTAACTATTAACCTTACTTTATTCCCATGTTCCCAAACCAAAGGTCCAGTCCTTATGGGCCGAAATCGTTTATAGTAGTTATTGTGGGCATTATAAAATATAGGTACGGACTTAGCCCAATTTTCTTATTTTGTCCTTATTGGCATATTAATAAACCTTCTACTTCCTAATATGTGGTAATTATTTTATTACAGTCTTAAATATTTACCTACCTAAATCGTTAACTTTCGTAATATCCTCACTCCTCAGTAAAGACGCCAGTTTTCCCGAATGTTTTTGACCGTTATTTGCCGCTCAATGCTTGCTCTAAAAATATATAAGGAATCTTGAACATCACAAGGCGCTTTCAAAACACAAGATATGTAAAAACAAAATATGCTCCTGATGAAAAAATACTACAAAATGTAGAACAAGTAATATTTTATATTTCCCATTTATATCAAATTCAATTTTGTTTTTCATTCTAATCAAAAGTTCAATTCTGCTAGCTATAGCGTGGAAAAATAACTAAAGATGCGCGTTGAATTATTTTGTCACCCTTAAGCATAAAGTTAGGTCTTGCGTACTATTTATTAAAAGATAATTAAAGAAAGCGTCCTGAAGTGAAAATATAATTAACCTAAACTGGATGCTGATAGGTACGCAATAATGTGTCAACCCACATTAATTTTTCAAGAAGATGTCAACTCAAAAAATTGACGCATAAAGTTGACATTTTATTGCAAAATGGATGTGGGATGACTCATTTTTGCTAAACACCATCCAACTAGCGTTGTGCCTTCCGTCAAATAATTCAAAGCTTTAGTTATTTTTGTTATTGTTTACGCTACATGGGAATCCAAAACAATTATAATTAATCATTTAGTCAATATTTACTTGTCTTGCACTTGAAAGGGGACCCGTGTAGCGTATGATTGTTTAAGTAGATAAGTGTGTTAACAGAGACGCCTGTGACAGCAATACATACTGTTAACACCTTTAAGCAGCATGTCGGTCCAACCGCTTGCCATGCGTAAGCGAGTCAAGTGCTTAGGGTGACCAATATAAGTGTGGTCTTCACTTACGTATATTAGTTAGAGATCTCAATACCACATCACGCTGGTTCTCCAAAGCACTTGACTCGTGACGCTTGCCAACCTGATGATACAAAGACAGGCAGGAGGAGCGTGCCACGGCCTCGTGTATAAATGTTTCATCGCATGAAAACCGTTACCATGGCTCTTATTATTGGTACATTAAAGTCTAATTTCGAGAAATCTACTGGCTTTCGTGAAATAAATTGTCTAGGCAATGCTAGCTCCGTGCATCTCATGAATAAAGTACGTTGGCATCGTTTACATTTGTGAGTCCAGCGACAACAATGATAACAAATATAATATTTATAAGTTCACTGATACAACAAACAGTAGTCAGTTTATTTAATTTGTGAGCAATATTTGTTTGTAGTATATAATTCACATATATTAAGCATTATATTTTCTATTTATTTAATGATTCATGATTTCAGAACCGGTAGGTAACCCACATTTGTTCTGAAGTATTTTTTCTGATGCATTGTTTGCTGAAATACTTTGTCCGAATTTATTTATGAATATCAGTTTAAGTAATTTGAACAACACACATAGGAATTAAGTAAGGGGTCAGACGTTAACTTTAATCTCTATAAATCAATCATTAGCTAGTTAACAGTTTATTAATTAATAGCTGCCTGTAGAGTTTAGTATTGACTAACACAGTAACGATCTAACGATGTAACTGTTATTTTATTTACATTTTAGCCACACAGTTTTAAAAACTCTGGGAACCTGCACCTAGTTAGACTTACTATCATAATATTGCGCTTGGTTGTTCAAGGTACTATAAAAACAGGGTCATGAACTCACTTGAGTATCTTGGGCATGCACCGCCATAAATACGATGTACGGTCTGAAGCATCCAGACAAGAGTAACACCGTTTATTTTGTACTTAGGTACAGGGCGAAGGTACTGTCCATGCAGGAGACCAGGGTGACAATCGCACATTGACGAACGCTGCTCGAAAAGAAAATATATAGATGACCAATGCTATGAAAAATCCCGTGATCATTTTACCTGACGCTAGGATTTCTTGCCAAGAAGAAAATTTTAACAGCTGGCTTTTGAAATTGTTAAGCAAGAAAACAAACATAAGTACTTAAATAGTCAAAAATAAAAAGTTGTTTTTGCATAAAAATCGGCATTTTTAAGGCGCTCTATAATCATCCTGTAACATCTGACTGTACCGACTACATCGCTGCACGAAGTCGCGACTGTTTTTATTTCCAATCAGACTAGCCGTTTAAAACAACGGTAACATTACGTAGGCTGAACGAGAACGTATCGATGGTCATGATTCGCGCAATGATCAAATTGCGTCGGACAATGATCTCACAGACTGAGATGTAAATTCGACTTTGTTTTATGTCAGCCCGGTAATCTTATGGCAACACACGTCATTTCTCGTATTTCTACCAACCTAGTCAGTAGAAATGTCTAAGACAACAAGGAGTGATGAGTGACACCTATGGGAGTGATTTTTAAACCAGATTTTTAGTCAATTAAACTTAATCCTTTATCCGTTGGATATACATACCAGCTTAATATATCTAAACAAACGTATTTGCTTTGAAAATATTGGAAAGAAAATCTACATTTTTAAAACATTCTCTTCGCTTGTTTTACTGATTTAAACTCGTCTGAAACAACGTTTATTCAATAAACGCAAAGTGCACTTAAATAATTTACGAGAATCACCGAATGTCTGCCGCCTACTCTCATTCAAAACCAATCTTGGAAATCAAAGAACATTAGAACACAAAGAGTCCAGACGGCTGAATTGATGCTTAAAAACTTTATCCTGATTAAAATAAATCTGCTAACTTAAAAGTGAACGCAGAATTTTATTACACTAATATAATATAAGTAATTTCTTTTCAAGTGAAAGTAATTGCGTGCGGTTTTATAACGATTATGTCTTTGGAGTAAATAGTTATATTATTAGAAATCTTGCGGTTTACGCACAAATATATAATTGTTAAGGGTTATAAAGTCTAATATAACACCTTTAATTATCCTTTTTCGTAATGAAATGCACAAAAAAAGGTGAGTACGTTTAGTTGACCTACAATATTTACTATAATCTGTAGGTATTAGTTTGGCAAACTGAAAATGTTTTGTCTGCGAATAGTGCGAATATAGGTACATATATACCTACTCATTAGTTTTTAAAAATTATATATGTCCCTGAATTATATTCAATATGGTATTATACTGTACCGCAGGATTGACGCAGCATATGTATGTATCTGTTTACTCCCTCTCCCTCACATCATCCCTGCAGTTTATTACCTATTTTTGCGATTTTGTAGAAAGTCCTGAATAATTTTCGTTCTAATTATTACATACATAGGTGCTAATGCGTTATTTGGCTAAAAGACTGATTCGTAATTAAGTTAGCCTAGGTAGGATGTGTTTGCATTGTTTTTCTCCTACTTTCATTTCCCATTTAGAAGCAAATTCGAAATTTATTTGGTGGTTATTCCTTAAATTCGTCAAGACCCACTTTCGCAGGCCGCAGGCTGTTGTCTGTGGCAGACCAAAAGAAGAAAGACATAAAAGGAATCTAGACATTTGCATTGAGGTGACCAACATGTCACACGTGGGAGTAAGACACAAGACAAATGTAAGTAACTGACATTTGAATTTAACGCTTGCACCCGCGCTATGAAATAATATTGATAGGAGAAGATTCGTACATTTCTTATTGTCCTAAATTATACATTAGGTATATTTTATTTTCTCCTTATTTATTTCTCCTCTTAAGTTAGGTTATTTATAATATGAATATAAAAGTAAAATATAAAAACACTTACAATACAATAAAAAATACATATAAACACATTATAAAAAACCTAACCTAATATTTTATTTATTATTAGTATAATGAGCCTAACATCATTAAGACCATAAATAGTCTGTTCGAGATCCTGAAAACGGTGAAAAATACAGATAATACTCCTAAAAATACGTGTGATACCTCATTAGATTCGTCATGATGCCTAGAAAAATGTATTCGAAGCGTGTATTAGCACACAAAAAATATCAAAAGTTATAAGCAAAAAAATGGGGAAAAAAGTAGATATTTTTTATTTCCCCAATATCTCAATAAGTATTCGTATTTAAGAAACGAAAATTAATATTATTAAAGAGGAGGATATTTCCAATAAAACATTCCATACTTGCAGAACTCTATCTCCATTATTTATACTTTTTATTCATAGCTGAACACAGCCCTTCGCGCTCCATTTTCGGGAAACGCGCGCGGTGTGAAAAAGCGGTTACGTAATCAGTAATCAGTAATTTATTGCTTTCATAGGTACAATTAGGTCTTACATTAGAATGGTGAACAAGCTATGAAACCTGAAAGGGCACTGCAATTTAACTATGTAACTTACAATCTAACAATAATATTACGAAACATAAACTTAATCGCAATATAAATAATTGTGGAAATATTACATTCATGAGATCTTTATATTTCTATCATATACCTAACATAAATTTAACTTTCAAAAAACTCTTGCATATTATAAAAACAGTTGTCTAGTAAATATTTTGCAAGTTTTTTGTTAAATATATAACAATGATTTATTTAGGTTCGCCAACAGGTGCAATACAAAAAATACTTATAATAAGTGACAAGTAAAAACGACCTAAAATTAAAAACTAACTAAAATTAAAAACTACCTAAAATTAAAAACTAAACTAATCTAAACTAAAGTAAATCTAAAAAAGGCCCCCGCGGCATTGTGCCAAAGATGCTGGCAGCATTCCCTCGCTGAATGGCAATACTAATGCGTTGCGAGAGAAAGCTGCCAGCTCTCTGGTCACCGGTGGTATCGGCCAGCTTTTTCGACAGTTCTTTAAAAAGAACATGAGCGCTTGGACCCCACGGCCCCAGTGTCTCGACACCGAATGCCACAAAATGGTATTGGGGGCCGAGACCTTGATACTTTGAAAACTTTTTGTTTTCAGCCGCCTCGGCAGCCGCCCCAGCCCTGGTCGAAGTTCTTGGTAGATGGGACGGTGCCAGTGTATCGACGCATGTGGCGTCCCAGACTAGCACCCGTCCCATCTTCCACGGGACCAGGGACATACCGTCTGGTCTCTTGCCGTCGTCCCTCAAAACGCCGTTAGGTTCGAGGATAGCTGGCGCATTGACGGTGGCAAGAGACCGGCGGATGATATCATTTAGGGCAGCGTGCCTGGAGAGGCGGCCAGCACTTAACCGACAAGAGAGGCCGTGGTGTCCAAGCACGTCGACGGTAGCGCCGCAGGGGCATCCGTGGGGGGCGCAGACCTTGACCCCTAGCCTAAGGCTTACGGCTAGGCGTAGGGTATCCGGTTCTAAATATGTACCAGAGGGGGGGGAGGGGTAGGCATGCAGCCACTGGCCGGATTCCCGTTCTGCAGCAGCGAGCAGCCGCGCACGTGTATTAGGACCATCAGAGCTGGAAAGTAGTACCTCAAAGTTAATTTTGCACAAAGTGTCGTCCCAGCAACGTTGAATATGTAATTTTGAAGGTAAATCTTGACCCGGACAAGCCGTCAGCCAGGCGTCTCTAGCTTCCGTCAAGCACGCCGTCCGTTAAATATATTGTCAACTTTTTCGATTTTAATATCTATTGGAAGCTTGTTGTAAATCTTTATGCACATTATATATGGACTAGAGCTATGGATACTTAAATTTGAAAATGGAACTGGAATTGTATTTCTAGGGCGTAAATTTGAGGTAGTCGGATCTTTTGGTACTGGAAAGAAGTCGTTATATTTTCTTTTGAATTTAGTTATCTCGAGTATGTATAAAGATGTTAATGTTAATAATATGTTGAGTTTACGGAAATGAGGTCGACAACTATCTGTTAGGTTTATGTTGCTTAGGATTCTTATGCATTTCTTTTGTAAGATAAACAGGTCGTGTATGTTGGTGCTATTGCCCCACATAACTATACCGTATCGGAGCCAGGAGTGAGCAAAAGCATAGTAGGTACATAAGGCGGTTTTTACATCTGTATGTTTCTTTACTTCTCTTAGAGCGTATATAAATGAAGAGAGTTTTGATATGATTTTTTGGGTATGGAGTTTCCAGTTTACGTTTGTATCTATTTCGATGCCTAGTAAATTGGAGGAATTTACGCAATCTATGGTTTGATTATTGTATTTATAATTGATGGATAAGCTACTTTTCTGCTGTGGTTTAAACTGCATGATCTTTGTTTTTTCTACGTTTAATTCAAGGTTATGGAGATTTAACCAATCAACTACTTTAGTGAGGGTGGCGTTTAAAAGAGAATTTAGGTTATTTTCATGGTTAGAGTATGGAAAAACTATGGAGATATCGTCTGCAAATAGGATGCTAGTTTGGTCAAGTATTTTAGGGAGGTCGTTGATATATATTAGGAATAGGAGGCACCCGAGTACACTGCCTTGTGGGATAGATCCTGACATAATTACGGTTTTGGATTTTACTTGCTCTATTAACTTTGTTTTATGATTGTGGTATTCTATTTGCACATATTGTTCACGTTTTGTCAAATATGATTGGAACCAGGAATGCGCAATGCCCCTCACTCCTATATTGTAGAGTTTGTTTAGTAAAATCTTATAATTTACTTTGTCATATGCCTTACTTAAGTCTAACAGGACTCCGATTGCGTAGTTCTTCATTAAATATACTTTTAAAGGTATTAAATATTGATTAATTTTTTTTTTAATATGGTGTATTTAAAACATGTCAACAAATGTACTTCTTGTAGAAATGTATCTTAAAATTATTTTTTCAACAAGTTAGGCAATTGTTAATTAGCAAAATTTTCTCAAACTTCCTTCTTTAATGAAAACGAAAAAAAAATGTATAAATAACTATGGTAAAATTTTGTCGCTTTCTAGAGTCTTTCTCATATAAATGCTTAATAAGATTACGTTATAAAAGTTCTAAAAATAATAATAGTTTGGTTATAATGTTGTTTTAAGTTTTACAATTCTACCTTGATTTTTCGATTTTTGACAATTTTCTATGTTATTCTAAAACTTCTCTTAAGCAAAGTATTAACTTAATTACAACTTTTATAATGTGATCTTATTAAGAATTTATATGAGAAGAGCTCTAGATAGCGACAAAATTTTACAATAATTATTTATACATTTTTTTTCGTTTTCAATAAAGATGGAAGTTTGAGAATATTTTGCTAATTAACAATTGCCTAACTTGTTGAAAAAATAATTTTAAGATAAATTTCTACAAGAAGTACATTTGTTGACATGTTTTAAATACACTATATTTTTATTAAATTTTTCAATGAATATTTAATACCTTTAAAAGTATATTTAATGTTACGTAACCGCTTTTTCCCGCCGCGCGCGTTTCCCGAAAATGGAGCGCGGAGGGCTGTGTTCAGCTATGAATAAAAAGTATAAATAATGGAGATAGAGTTCTGCAAGTATAGAATGTTTTATTGGAAATATACTCCTCTTTAATAATATTAATTTTCGTTTCTTAAATATGAATACTTTTTGAGATATTGGGGAAATAAAAAATATCTACTTTTTTCTCCCTTTTTTTGCTTATAACTTTTGATATTTTTTGTGTGCTAATACACGCTTCAAATACATTTTTCTAGGTATCATGACGAATCTAATGACGTATCACACGTATTTTTAGGAGTATTATCTCTATTTTTCACCGTTTTCAGGATCTCGAACAGACTAAAAGATCGGACGCCTGCGATGGGCAGGGCACGTGATACGAATGGACGAGGCCAGAGTACCTAGGCGCCTTCTAGAAGGCCGACCGGAGAGCCGCAGAGATAAAGGCAAGCCCAAGCTCAGATGGTTGGACGGCGTATACCAGGACATCAGGACCTTAGGAGTAAAAAGTTGGAGAAGGAAGGCCACAAACATATCGGACTGGAGAGACTTGCTTGACCAGGCTAAGGCCCACCCGCGGCTGTAATGCGTCAGATGATGATGACGATGATATTTTATTTGTACTGACGATTGATAGTAAAAAAATACCTTCTGTTATTTATCACATACAATACGTAGTTCGAATCAGACGCAGCCCTACATATTAGGACTATAGCGCCAATATCAGTGTACATACTGCACGACGATACGTCTCGTAATTACCGCCTAATTAATATGCATTGTGTACACAAATATAAATACACTTTATGAATCGCTGAAACCGGTATTGACCCCGATTGTGAAATGTGGAGCGCGACGAAAAGGTTCAGAATGTTGAGATACTCATTACTCGTGTGAGTTTTGTAATCGATGGTTCAAGCCAGTGCTCGATCCTTTCATCAAGATAAGCTTTTATTTACTATGCGCGGCCTGCGACTTCGTCTGCGTGGCAGTAAATGAACTGATTCTCCCCTCTGTAGCTCACGCACAGGCCTTATAAAATATCAGGTATGGTACGATTCCAAAAAGTATCCTATATGTTAATGGGAGGCCTTTGCCCAGCAGTGGGACACCAAAGCAGGCTAAAAAAAAACAAAAAAAAATATATTTATCATGATAGTGGTAGATTTATCAGCTTGCCAAATTGCACAGGTAACAAAACTTTCACATTAAAATAGGTAAGTACATAGGTAACTACATAGGTACTTAGGTACTCATAATATTATTAATAGAAATAATTTGACTCGTTATTCCACTATCTGCAAGTAATAAATTGCAGCTTAATCCAATTACATTAACACTAGATGAAAACCCGGCTTCGCTCGGGTAAAATAAATAATAGTAATAGGTAATACTCATTTTAAATTAAGTAATTATTTACTTTTAGACTTCATACCTTCATCAAGGCGGTTACAAACCTATCTCATCTCAGAAAACTTTAAATCCGTAACATACAATCATAACTCGAAAAATTTACTATTCCGATATATCTAAAAACAAATATGTAATTAAAAAAACCTAATCCGCTTTTCTGGTAGCAGTTCGGTTCTGTAAGGGTCGCAGTTCTAACCTAACTTACTTCTGGTTGCAGTTTGGTTCTATAAGGATCACAGTTCTAACCTGACCCACTTTTCTGGTCGCAGATCGGTTCTGTGAAGGCCGCATTTATAACCTAGCCCACTTTCCAATCTCAAAAGAGGGAACCCTTTTGTACCTACCCTTCATGGCACTAAAGTGAAAGTATGGAAATTATCACTACTATTTCATTATTTAATATTAATGCCTACCCGTTAATATTAAATTCGTTTACAAAAAAAAACCGGAATAAGTGCGAGTCGGACTCACCCATCAAGAACGGAACACTTTTTAATATTTGTTGTTATAGCGGCAACAGAAATACATCATGTGTGAAAATTTCAACTGCCTAGGCCTATCACGGTTCATGAGATACAGCCTGGTGACAGACAGACAGACAGACAGACAGACAGACGGACAATGAAAAAAAACTGAAATAAATGTCATATACCTACTAAGAAAAACCGGCCAAGTGCGAGTCGGAATCGCTAATAGGTTCCCGTTTTTTAGTTACCCTTCAGGTACGGAACCCTAGTATGAGTGTAATAGATTTGTAACCGGTCAGCAATGTGAGTCCCTTGGAGAAGCACAGCAAGCTTGGTCTAGTCTAAACCCCCACTTACCATCGGCATTAACAGCCTTGTATTCTTGTTTGCCACCAACATGTCATATTAAAACATATTAATAAAAATTTACTCGGTCAACAATGTGAGTCCCTTGGAGAAGCAGAGGTCTAATCTAAACTCCCACTTACCATCGGCATTAACAGCCTTGTATTCTTGTTTGCCACCAACATGTCATATTAAAACATATTAATAAAAATTTACTCGGTCAACAATGTGAGTCCCTTGGAGAATCAGAGGTCTAGTCTAAACTCCCACTTACCATCGGCATTAACAGCCTTGTATGAGTTGTATGCTTGTTTGCCACCAACATGCCATGTTAAAACATATTAATAAAAATTTACTCGGTCAGCAATGTGAGTCCCTTGGAGAAGCAGAGGTCTAGTCTAAACTCCCACTTACCATCGGCATTAACAGCCTTGTATGCTTGTTTGCCACCAACATGTCATATTAAAACATATTAATAAAAATTTACTCGGTCAGCAATGTGAGTCCCTTGGAGAAGCAGAGGTCTAGTCTAAACTCCCTAAAATTAATATTTTTTTTGTTGTCACCTGTCAAATTAGAATAGAATAGAATAGAATAGCCTTTATTGACCAAAAAATTAAATTTCAGCACATATTACATTTAAATAAATTCACATTTCATTTATATCAATTAGTTTCAATATTTTTTCCTTAGTAACTTTATTAAATAATTTTTATGTCATTGCTTTTTAATAATTATTTCAGTCTGCCTTCTTGGCATAGGCCTCCCCCAGCTCTCTCCACAGCTCTCTATCCCTTGCCGTCCCTATCCAATTAGGTCCCGCATGCTTCTTTATGTCATCCGACCACCTCATTATTGGTCTCCCTTCTCTCCTTTTTCCATCTCTAGGATACCATTCTGCTTCCTCTCTATCCCACTTATCTTTACCTTCCCTTGCCATATGTCCAGCCAGTGTTGTCACATACAATTTTGTCTAAGTGGTAGAAAAAAATTGGTAGAAATAGGTAGAATTTAAAATGAAAAATAGGTAGATCTACCTACTTAGCTTTAGTCAGAAAAAAAAGGCGCGAAATTCAAAATTTGTATGAAATCTCGATCCTTGTTGCTTATATTTTTAAATTTGCCCCATTTTTCTACTGAAACGCTAGCTTGTCAGAGTACAATTATTAAAAATGTATTAAAAATATTTATGAAAAAGCAAATCAAGCAAATCTTGTCTGTAGAAAAAGGCACGAAATTCAAATTTTCTATGAGACGATATCCCTTCGCGCCTACATTTTTCAAATTTGCCGCGTAAGTAACGTTTTGTTACACGCATGGAGGAAAATTGCTTATACCGTAATATTTTGATAAAAATAGGTAGATTTGACGTCGAAGGTGGTAGATAGGTAGGACGCAGGTAAAATAGGTAGATCTACCTAAAAATTGGTAGATGTGACAACACTGTGTCCAGCCCAACCTGTTGCAGTCAAAAGTGTGAACTGGCCAAAGAACTTTTAACCGACAAAAACAGGCAAAACTGCTTTTGATTGAGCATGTTGGTCAAAAGTAGTTTTACCTGAAAATCATACCTATTTCTGGCAGCAGTTTCGTTTTTAGGGCGTAGCAAAAAAAAAATAACCCTAACCTACCTATCTCTGGGAACAGTTTCGTTTTTTGGGCGTAGCAAAAAAATAACCCTAACCTACCTATCTCTGCGAGTACTTTTGACTGATAGTAACAGTCACAACACATTTATTACTATTAACCAATGATTTTCAGGTAAAACTACTTTTGACCAACATGCTCAGTCAAAAGCAGTTTTGCCTGTTTTTGTCGGTTAAAAGTTCTTTTGACCAGTTCACACTTTTGACTGCGACATATATACTATCTATATATCTTATTATATTTAATCTTATATTCAACTTACATTGACTCCGGAGATAACTTATTAGCTTTATGCAGTTGACTTTCCAATTCACCGATACACCTCAAATTTGATTCATAGTCTAAAGCACAGTTATTAAATATGTCCACAATACACTGTAGCTTTTTGCACTGTTTCACACTGGCAATGTACTTAATTAGAGTGAGTTACAGTCAGCTGGCACTTAACTCAAAGTTTCTTTGAACAACGTCATTTTCATCTCGCTCACTTATTAGTTTATCACAGCTGCTTCAAGGTTGCTTTCACTTGCATTTCCAGGTAGCTAGTAGTGCCTTGACATGTAAGAATATTTGGAATCATTCTGAAATATTAAAATACAACTGAGAGACCGATGTTTATACTAAACACAATACACCCATGGAACGCTTTGAAGTTCAAATCTCGTTACGTTACGATGGCGTTTGCACTTTGCACTATGTTCGGTGACTATTTTTTATTGTTAACACACACAATACACTATTTAACAGGTTTTTATCACGTCTGGAGTACCGGATAAAGTATTTTCGAATAACAGCCGTCGTTGACGTCTAGGCAGTGTTGCTATCGTCTTAAAAGCCGTAACAGACTATCGCACGTTCTGGCTTAAAAACAAATTTATGTAATAATTATACCGGTATACATATCCATATGAAACGAAACTTAATGCAAATAATAACCATTATACATACCGGAGTCATCAAATAAACAGTAATATTCGTCTTGCTTTTTATTAAAAAAAAAACGACCAACCTAACTTGTAAGCATGTTTGCAGTTTCTAAACGCAACGCATAGCTGTCAAATGTCAACCAACAAATTGAGCCTTTAGTATTGTTTGTCGAAATTTTTTCACTTTTAAATGCAAAATACGCGACAATACGAATTTTGCGGATATATGTTCTCGATTCAAAAGTGATATTTTTTCAAGCTCTTTCGATTGAGCATAATTTCTTTTGGTTTTTCCGTCAAAGCGGCTCGCGTTTATTAATATAGATTATTTCTTATCTTATCTACAGAGAGCTTAAATTATGTTGAGTTATGAAAGTCTGTAACTACTAATAATTAAAATAACTTGTGCATTGTTTATTTACTTTTTGTACCTGCTTGAGCAGAATAATTAACCTTATCTTGAAATATGTTATCATTTTTGTAAATAATTACCTATTGAATATAAGATAAGGGTATGCTTCCTTACCTTGATTTCAGGATTTATGCACTCTATTAGATAACGCAGTTAAGTAGGTCATTTTCTATTAACTATTCATGCGGGTAGTATGAGAAATGTTTATCGGAAACCTTTAAATAGATGGAATTTCTTGCGACAAGAGGTCGTTCGTCATCAATAAGTGTTACAGCATGATTAAGAATCGTATTTTCAATATACGAGAAACAGTAATCGAAATTTATATTAACTTGTACTCGATCGTGTTAGATTTGACCATCAAAATGCAGGTTCGACGGCCGTGAACCATCATGAATATCGCTCTACGCAAAACGTGAAACCAGTTTCCTGATTTAAATCCATACTGGTCGGATCAAAAGTAAGCTAAAATCTTATCTAGAAAATTCCTAATAACTTGTTGAACAACTTTGCCAAGTAGCGTTGCCGCGTCAATATGATAATAAAAATAATAAGATTTCACGATGTGAAATGTCACAGATTCAAGTAGCAAAGTAGATTTTATAACATTACCAGGGTAGACAATAGATACGCCATTTTATTTTAAACAATGACTAATAATTATGGATAAATGTTCTCATTAATGCCATTGGAATTCGTTACGTCTGCATTTCACTAGGTCAACCGACATGCGGGTACGGTTATATATATGTTTGTTATGAATCGGCATCCTAATGTTAGCCGTGGCTAGTAAATATTTACAAGCCAAGGAAACATAAAATAGCAAGTGTTGCAAAGGTTGTGTAAACAAGATCACAATGCGAAAACCGCGAATTTCCGACACCTGTATCCTCAGAATTTTTTTATTTGTTGACATACTGTGTCGTTAAATTTATAAATAAGTATTACCGGCGTATTTAAAAAGAACAAAACTAATTTTGATTTTGCCAAAACTGTTTCGGTGAAATAGTAGAAATGCAAATCCGTGCGTCTATTTTAGTCGAGGGCCGTGCAGCGTGTCGCGTGCATAAAACCACACTAGCTTCCTTATTCAACACATTTCCGAACCGGCCTTGCTTTCACTCAATTCCTAAATATTGACACTCAGGATGTATAGTAGGTACCTATTCTTTTTTTTTTAATTTCAGGATTTATGCACTCTATTAGATAACGCAGTTAAGTACGTCATTTTCTATTAACTATTTATGCGGGTAGTATGAGAAATGTTTATCGGAAACCTTTAAATAGATGGAATTTCTTGCGACAAGAGGTCGTTCGTCATCAATATCTTCATGATGAGGAAAAATATATTCACTCTCTGCAGTCTGGGAGGATGTAAAGGGTTCAAACGTTAACATAGTTTTATTTTAAGTGTGAACGCGATTATCGAAGACAATATTGTAATTAGTTATAATATTGTCTAGTTATATAAGTTTCGTCATTATATTCCGATTATCTACCGTTTGTTTTTACCGTCCGTCCGGATTGTTTCGTTCCGTCATAACATAAACTGTTATTCATTTAATTGACTAATAGATTATTAGAAATGATTGTAATCAGTATTAAACTC
Organism: Cydia splendana; assembly: GCF_910591565.1. Taxonomy (NCBI): domain Eukaryota; kingdom Metazoa; phylum Arthropoda; class Insecta; order Lepidoptera; family Tortricidae; genus Cydia; species Cydia splendana. The sequence goes on from NC_085974.1 coordinate 10,052,768, forward strand.
GAAAATTGGTCGTCACTAGACAAAATCTGCGTTTAATCTTGTTTCGTTCGTCTATGCTCTAGTATATGCTAATGGATAAACGCATTACATTCGAAGTTCGGAGCTATCGTTATCTAGATTCTCATGCGATTCGTTTGATTTGATAACTAAATGTTGACATAGCAATGCAAATACATCAATTTTAGGTTTACTAGTTGTTGTGGCAACATTTCCCCAAGCGTTTGGCACCACTGGCACCATTGTTCACGTCGGAACGAGCATGTAACGTACCATGTCATTGTGACTGATGCCCAACTATGAAACTTACTAAAAAAACGTCCAAACAATGCTGTAATTTAGCAATCTACTACCTACCGAGATGACGTTTACCGGCACTTGTGGGAACTGCGAAACAATACTCAACTTGGTCATAATCATTAGGATGTGTGAAAGGTTGAGGTTTAGCAAACACGTCAGTCAAATAGATTTTTTATTTACAAATTATTGCGTTATCATGCCGGTACTGTATCTACTTAATTGTCTAATGAACCTAAGTAATTTATATTGCGAGCCACAATCAAATTCCAAGTAATTATATAACAGAAATCGATATTCACGATATGTGTAATAAAATGTTCTTAGGTAAACTATTGTCATAGAGATTCCATATACTACGCTCATGGACAAGTTTAGAGGAATACAAAAAAAGTTTAATTACCTATTAATTTTAAAATTAGGTACTTTAGGTGCTGTAATCCAGTAATTTATCCTATTTTTGCGTTCCTCTAAATTTGTTTATTAAAGTAGATAAGTACCCGAAAATCTGCATTGCTGCAGCATAGCACAGCTGGCTTAAGAAATTATTAATTTCTGGGTATTTGTACAGCTGCTTTGTGCTATAAATCTTTAATTAGTGCAAACCCCAGTACCGTCTTTACCATAAGGGCACACGGGGCCCCGAAGGACAGACAGTAACAGTATATTTGATTACTCATAATAAATAGAAGATCATAGTAGAAAAATGTTACTTTAATTCGCTTTCTTTACTTTCCAATAGGGCCCCAAATTCTTATGTGCCCAGGGGCCCTAGCATAGTTTAAGACGGCCCTGGCAAATGCCTTTAAGTTATTTGTTTCGATGATAAAACGCCCAAAAAGTATGTTGTCTTGTGTTGTAAGATTTCCTGCTGAATCGCGTATTATTATTGAATTAAACATTCGCACGAGCGTTCCCACATAAAACTCAATGAAAGTGAAGTTACCACTGAGAATGTATGTATACAACACGCCTTTGTTAGAGTTATGTAAATTGGGTTACATTAGACATGTTAATACAACCTTTGCGACAGTTTCACCCGGTGTTAACACGCGCTGTCGTAAGTAAAACGACTTTGTCGGGCAAATGGTAATTGTTTATCATTAGCACTGTACTAACTATTGCATTATTAACATGAATCATTGTCGTTAGCAATTTAACATTACAATCAATATTGTCATTTATAAGTTTGAAAAAGTTTGACTGTATACACCTTATAAAATAAAGTTCTCCGCCGCATTCTGTCTGTTTGTGTGTTTGTATGTTTGTTTACGATAAACTTAAAAACTACTGAACGAATTTGCATACGGTTTCACCTATCAATAGAGTAATTCATATCAATAGAGGAAGGTTTAGGTGTATAATTTGTTAACCCGGGCGAAGCCGGGGCGGGTCGCTAGTTGTGGTATAATATTCGTAATCGAATTCGAATATGTAGGCAGTTAGAGGATTCTAGATAATATTTATCTAACTGCGTCCTTTTGCTACTTATATTTTCTAGCAAGAAATGATTCTTTGCGAAATTGTTTATTGATTCAAAACAATGACTGACGTCTCCGCTCTATTTCAAGCGCTGATCTGAAGCACATTTGGCACCAGGAGGAAAACCATAAATTATTTCAATTGCAGATAAAATGACAATTAAACAGCGTTTTATGGGACTCTAGCGGGATGCAGGTGCTGACCAGATCCTGGATTTGTTGGTAATTTACTAGACTGAGTATTATTTGTCTTACCATAATAATGTGTACATACAGGGTGTTTCTTAGTCACCCAATAATTTACGGGGTGAATATACATATAGGTCATACCATACTCAGCAACTATTACTATTATGAGACCAACCCGAAAACGGGAAAAAAAGTGTCTGTTTCATACGTTTTGGCTGGTCTGATGTTGATATTTTGTATGGGAGAGTCAACTTTTTTTCACGATTTCGGTATTTAATTGGTCCCATAGTACAAGTTGCTCAGTATGGCCTATATATTCACTCCGTAAATTATTGCAGGTGACTAAAAAACAACCTGTTTTACACACCACAATTTGTGGGGATGAATAGGTAGTTGTTACTCTTTTACACAAAAGCTAAAAGAAATATTTATTAGTTATTTAACCACTCACATGGTTGATATTTTTCTGTGACCTCTATTATTATGTGAAAATAAGGGTGACAGCTTGCAACTACAGTTGCATAAAGCATTGTGAGTGGTTAAGAATATTATCACCTGAAGAGGTGAAATCTAATTATTTTGAATAAGGATATTTATAACTAAATCATGTCTTCGATATAATGACATTTAAATAATAATTACATATGCAAAGCTACATATATCCTGCAAGACCTTAACAGCATTCATTAGTCCTGGGTGAGAGTAATCAAGAAGTGGCAAGTAAACGATAATCGAGCAAGTGTTTATAGATTTTAGTGTGAATTATTTTTATATTTGCTCGTAATGGCGCGTAATCTCCATAATCTTTGTGGTCAAGAAGTACGCAGAGTACGCTTAACAGCAATGTTATGCTACGATCATGCCAGTGTGAATGAGAAATTTTACGTTTAAGTAGGTATTAGTTTATTTTATAGCGATATGTGGCAGAGGACCGTTCTTAATAGTGTCAAATACAAGTAGTCGAATACAGTAGGCGTATAATGATATAATTTAAGAGTAAAATGATAACTATTCTAGACTTTTAAACTATTTTTTTTCTCTAAACTTTCAAAATCATAAATAACGTATTTTCGAGATGTAAGTATATAGATAAATACTGTAATAGACAGGTACCTACTAAAATTCTTAGTTAATAATAAGTATGTGTGTTGTACCTGGATAATAAAGATAACTAAATCTATTGTACTTATATTTTACGTTAAATATGACACACAGTACAAAATAAAGATAGCTCACGTAAAGTTGCAAGGAACGTGCGATATCTTACATAAAAATATTAGAGTTACTCGAACTATGTAGTAGTTTTCCGATGTCATAAATGCAAAATAGTACCTAAATGCACGGGCGTAGCCAGGGGGGGGGGTGTTTGGGGGTTCAACCCCCCCCCCCCCCCCCCCGAAAAGTTCAGAATATTAACATTCATAGAATTAAAATAAGAACAGGCGTGCGGCATATTTCATTGATTACTAACTATATATTACCTATAGTATACGGTGGTTTGGATTTTGGATTTCTCCGCCATCGTCGATTATCGGATCGCATCAATTACTTTCTAAGATATGACAAAGGTGACTTTCGGGTGGCGACTGCAGCAGCATTACTCTGTTGCTACGTTACTGCTGCAGCACTGTCAATTTTCGTGATAAAATTATGTGACTGATTTCCATACTAAAAAGTAAAAATGTACAACTGTCTATCAAATTGCGTTTTTATATCGAAAAATTTTCGCGCTCGCTCCGCTCGCGTTTTCAATTACATTCTAAGATATGGCGACTACAGCAGCATTAGGTACTCTGTTGCAAAGTTACTGCTACGGCACTGTCAATTTTCGTGATAAAATGATATGACTGATTTCCATTCTCAGCTGTAATGCGGCAAAGAACGTCACTCAATTTACCAAAAAAAATCAATGGGCACCATGGTCTAGAAATGCTTAGGGCATCAAAATATCTTAATCCGGCACTGGTCGTTTGCGGAGTCAAACGATTTGGGACTCGCATTTTATACACATTTCCATGCCTTCCCGAAAAAAATCGAATCATTCGCGAAAGTCTCGCAACGCATTGAGGTTACAAACGGCACGCGCTCTTCCTCAGGAGTCTGAAGAAGACCACGGTGAGTGGCGCTCTAGCCAGGCAGGCCGCTTCGCTTTCGCTCGCGTGCGTATACCTTACTGTATCGTCCGATATACACCGACTCTGTCGTTAAAATCAGGTGTAAAATTATAATAAGGGCGAAAAAAACTATTGATTTTGGAGTGTAGTTTTAGTTAGTGGTACCTAAAATATTTTATCTGGTCTACTGTCCTCTAGCATATCCATCTGTCAACTTTACTTCAAGTTCCGCCTCCAGGGGAGAGGGAGAGAAATTAGGATTAGAAATTAGCCGCTTACTGACACAGACAGAATTCCACGCGGGCGGAACCGCGGGCACAGCTAGTCTCTAATATTTTTCTTGTGTAAGGGTTATTTTATGTACTTTTAGTCGTTTTATTTTCTTGAAAAACGCCCGTGCCTAAATGAGAATAGAAATTTCATAAAATGTCAATTAAGGATAGTTTGACTTAACACTCCTGAGGATTGGTTATCTGCCTCATTATCACTCTTGCATATTAGAGCGATATTTTTGTAGCTGTCGTAAAATGAAGTTAATATTTCCAAGCCTGACTTTGAACCTACTTCACCTTTTAACCAACAGTCGATAAAATAACTTTAATAGAATGCTATCACATTGCGACTCGCCAACATCCGTCGACGAGATAAATGATATTCGTAATAACCGACATTGCAGTTTGACCATTTGAAAACATTATTGCAACGAGATAAAGGCTACCTAGGGTCTGTTAAATCCATATACATGTTGCTATTAGTATATTCCAACTATTCCAAGACACAGACAGGGCCCGATGCCAACTTAGTAATTCATGCACTATATATATTCTAATACCTAGTTTTATTGATAAATAATATGTATTAGGATAGGGAATTACAGTTTAAAGATAGTGGAGGCTGGTTGAACTAATAATACATTTATTTATTTTCAATTTCACAAGATGGAACCGGAACCCAATGTCTACTTAGACGCATTAGTACAAAACTTGTGCCCGCTATTATGAATATAACAGTAGGAAAAATAGTTTACAATAAATTAATTATGAAACATTTACTTACCACAATTTAAGACAAAAAAATAATAAGGTCGAGTTGCCGCCTATATCAAGAGAAACAAAAAACATAGTATGTATCAAACCAAATCCAAATCTGTTTATTTTGAACAATATATAATTTATAGTAAAATTTATATACCCAATTAACTTTGCTCAGCGAATGTTTGCGACCTCTAGCCGTTATTGGAATACAACATTCATCAATCTCCATACCTAATTAATTGGATCAGGCGTTTGTTTCTGAAATTCCATTAAAAGTTACTAGCAATGTAATTATTTGAAAATAAAATAGCAATTATGCTTGCTAATACGTATTTCGTGCAACATGTTGGTAAAGTAAAAAATCGAGTTCGAGTTAGTACTCGTCGAGGCCTGTGAATTAATATGCTAAATAATAACTTATACAGCCTTGGATCCTTGCTCAATGAGGCTGGCAATCGATGCCTAAAATATATTCTGATACTCTTCTCTCTTTATAACGACGTAAGACTTAATAGGGTGCAAAAGTGTAAACATAGTTATCTTTGACGTAGGTCGTACATAAAGCTAAGACAATAGGTTGCATCACTGACTCATCATGATAGGTTGCATAAGTTTCGATAGCATCGATGAGAGGTCATGACATTAGCCACTATTAGCATCAAATACATACATATATATTAAGCAGATTCTCAATTAACTGGGCAATTATCAGTCTATCAGAGCGACCGCAGAAGACAAACAAAACAAACCAAAACAGAAAACAATTGAGAATTGTACCTACATATATTATATCGTACCTATTGATATAAATATCTGGGAGACTCTCAGGGAACTCAGGAAACTCAAAAACGCGCGTTAAGACCCAGAGATAAGACTAGATCGATTTTTCGCCCCCGAAAACCCCCATATAGCAAATTTCATCAAAATCGTTAGAGCCGTTTCCAAGATCCCCGAAATATATATATAAATAAATATATATACAAGAATTGCTCGTTTAAAGGTTTTAGCTAGATAGATAAAAGTATGTATGTATATGCAATGTTAATGCATTTTTAATTTTTGTTACTGACAACATAAGTACTTTTTTTAAAAAGGGTAAGGATAGAGGAAACTTGATGAATAGTTTGTGGAGTCACTCAATTTTTTGCTGCTGTTTCACGCCCCACGTCATTATTAAAATATGGCTCGTTTATTGGCATACCATTTTTCATCCAAGCTAATATGTTTACTTAGTAATTACCGAGTTACTCACTAGTCTATATACGTATTACATCATACGTCAGCGTATAACGACCTCATGTCACATTCCTATTCAAGATTAAACCAACTAACTCATGTTATATTCCAGTCATTGCAAAAGCGGCCTTAGTTCATGCATTCTAGAATCTAGACCGCATAATCTCTGGAGTCTTGACACAAACATATTTTACTTGTAATATTAGATGTGTCAGCGAAGGAGGTGTCTACTGGCATTAACTACTGAAATTACATCTCTAGTTGATATTTATGTCACATAGGTACATACATGCTAATGGTAATAATTCTAATAAAATTATTAGGGATGTACCGACTAGTCGCCGACTAGTCGGGAAAGCCGACTATCCGGCCACATTTGTAGTCGGCGATTAGTCGGCAAAAATGGCCGATTAGTCGGCACTTTATTAGTGAAAGAAAAACAGAAAATAATAAATCAACAGTCATTATTTACCATATGTTTTATGTTTATTTTACTAAAATACGTAGTCAGGGTGCAAACGAAAACTTTTGTTCATATAATTGACCGTTTGATCGATATCGTATGTTGGTGGGCTGGTGTTTTCCTCTACAGGTCGATCTCAACTGATTCTCGTGTAATTTCATGTGCAAGTTCGATATTTTTTTTGTCATTATTCAGTTTTTGTTTTTTTTAATGGTGGAGCCATGAGGAACTTTTAATATTATTGCAAAATTTAGGTACTTAGGGGCTGTCCATAAATTACGTCATCGATTTTTGACGATTTTTGACACCCCCCCCCCCCCCCCCCCCCCTATAATCATCCAAAAATCATGCTTCAAATGGCCCCATTTCCTCCTACTTCATGCTACCGTCATCCGATGTCCAGACCCCCCCCCTAATTTAAAATGACGTAATTTATGAATAGCCCCTTAGACAGGGCACGTTTTACGTAAAGACGCTGACCACAGGGGATAGCTTCTTAACTGGCGACTACGTACGGGAAATAGAGCCTTAGAAATACCTCCTACAAGCTGTACTGACGGTCTGAACAGGATCGTAAAATAAAAGAACTAAAGACAGAAATTGAACGAGGATTCTTGTGATAGGTCTTTGAACCTGTAGAGAACACCTTTTAGCCAAGCTAATATGACGAATAGCGCAACCAAAGGAACAAAACTATTGTTTTTCACCTGAACTTATACGAAACTATGATCTGGCCGACTAGCCGACTAGTCGGCCGACTAATCGGCCATTCGAGCGCCGATTAGTCGGCTAGTCGGCCAAATCAATAGTCGGTACATCACTAATTAGCATCAATAAAATTGCAGATTGAAAATGCATCTGCTTTAAGCGGATTAGGAAAATAAAAATATCTAAGACGCTTTCTAACAGTTACTCAAATGGCAATCTAAGTGCTCCCATCAATCCTCGCTCGAAACATGTTTGTAGTTTAAAAAGTAAACTGAGCTCGCCAAATATTATCAACTATCGAACACCAGTGAGTTAGTACATCTATAATTAGTAAAATGTGTGCTTGTTTTTTTTAATGCACACATTTTGCGTTCTCCAATCAATGTGAAAATAATCCAATATAGGCTATGGCGGCTTGGTTTGGGCGCCAGAATCGTGTCGTTCTATTTAAAATCTCAGAATTTATTACTTCACCTACCTTCGTCAAATGATTGAACCTTTCTCAGTAGCAAAGGATGTTTACGATAATAACCCTGCACCTTAACACTATCCATAACGAACGTAACCCATCGCCTCAAAAACCCAGTATAATCTTAACCTTGTTATTCATAACGACTATGGGTAATCGGAGACCAGCTTTAATTTAGTTTGTCTAAACCCACACGGTCGGTAAGCAATTAAGAACCAGTTTAAATTACCTCGGAACCCATAAGAACTATGAGTAATTAAAGATCAATCTTATACTGGATTTCTAGAGCCGATATGAATATAGCCCTGGCCGCATTGCTCGTGTTTGCAGCCTTGCCCATCTTTATGATATTCATCACTTATGCAAATTGCATGGTTGCTAACGACCCGAATACTAAGAAGGACATTATTCTCACTAATTGCATAACTGTACCATTTTTTGACACTTGAACGTTTGCTGCAATTAACACAATTTGAAGTATTTAACGCGAATTGAAACTACTGTTACATACCTACATAGTATATGTACACTAGAGATGCCCCGAATAGTGAATTTTGCCGAATAAAGAATATTCGGCGACCGAATATTCGGCATGACATGCGAACATTTTGAGTCACAATTATTATGAAAACTGTTCGCCAACAAAGCGCAACCTTTGCTAAAGGGGCCCACTGATTAACAGTCCGCCGGACGGTATCGGCCTGTCAGTTAGAACAAAATTTTGACAGTTCCGAACAACTGACAGGCCGATAGTCCGAGTTCCGGCGGACTGTTAATCAGTGGGCCCCTTAAGATATTTTATGTTGAACAGAATTAATGAATGTAGTTAGAGTCAATCAAATCAGACCCATGATAAAAATCAAATATTTTGTAATCAACAAATGCTCAAAAACGTGCCTTCGTATTTAACTACTTTCCAAGAATACATTTTAAATATTAAATATACCTAGTTTTTGGTATTTTTTTGTGTAATTTTTCTTTTTAGGTAGGCGCAACAGATATTCGGTATTCGGCCGAATAGTAGACAACATTCGGCCGAATACCGAATATTCGGCAAAGTGGCCGAATAGGCCGAATACCGAATAGTTGCCGAATATTCGTGGCATCTCTAATGTACACACAATTCTGAAAATAATGCCAAAACCGGCACTGCTACGATAATATACATAATACGACGAATTCGATTGTCAAAATATATTAACAATATTTTAAAGGGTTTTACTACACATAACTATAACTATAAAACATAACAACTATACACATAAATAATTATAAATTCACTACAGTAAAAGGCGGAAATGCTGTTCAGTGCGTCACAATATGGCTTTGTTTATAGACATTTATTTGTCATGTCATGTTTTACTCCAGTAAAGTTGACTGACTTTGCCATATTTAACAAAAGCATCCACATGGTTGCCATGTCACGACTAGTCATTAAAACAACTCGAGTTTTCCTCCTGCTTAACCTTGCACAAAGGCGAACCAAACAGAGAGAGAAAGCGTATGAAATCGGACGCCATTATTAAATGTTTCAAATGTTTGTCGCTACGAAATAAAGAGCACGAAAATATGTCAGTGTCAAAGAATAAAGTGTAACACCTAGAGCTCTTACAATATCCCAGTGATTTACAAAAAATAGTTTAATTTTTGTTATGTATTTCAGCACAATTTCAGCATTAGGAACTAAGGTTGCCACTCCAATACTTTTACAATGAGAGGAATCTGTAAAAATTTTAAAAAAATTTGACTATGTATGCAAATCAAAATATATTTGCAACTTTAAGAAGCTACATATGATCGTCTAGCGTTCTTGCACGCGAGCCCGTATATACTCATGAAGTCGCGCAAGATGTATGGAGTCACGCGCGAGAACGCACCTCATGCTAGCGTCAGATGAATGAAGTAGTTCCCTTAACTTAATCAATGTAGCTTACAATCATCAGTAAAGTGACATCGACTATATATCGATAAACACTGGAAACGGTGTTTCTACGTCTACGTGACGTCTACAAACCATAAAAACGTTCCAAGTATTATTTATTACAAACAATCTTTCATTGTTTAATTTTATTATCAAAAAAGAAAGATGTTCCTTACAAATTTCCCGGTAAATTATTAAAATTCCAATATAATCAGGCAAAATCCTGCCATCTGATAACCCTGTGTCAAACTATGTTTGTGACCCAAAACTGCCGAGGGGAATTTCGTCCACGTCAAAAGGAGTGTAACAGACTCAATGCGCCGCTTTCTCCGTGGCACGTCTATTTCAGGGCGGCATAATTTTTTAATTATATCAGCAACACAGGTTGTCGACGGCTGCTGAAATACATTGTTAGCGGGATGACGTCACGGTTCTTCGTTTGTGTAATGTAGGTAGTTATCAAATACATTATCGAAGGTAGAAATGGAACGACGCAGCTCTAAATGGATTTAAGGCCGAACCTTCGCAGTCGAAAGAATCTTCGCAGTGAGGTTGAGCCTGAATAGCTCGTGTCTATTCAGGCTCAACCTCACTGCGAAGATTCTTTGTCACTCATAGTGACATGACATGAGTTTAGACGTTATTTGTAATTTATTGTAAGGGAACCGTAACTGTGCTGCATACGACCTTAGTGTTTTTCGGTGTTAATTATCTGCCCAGCAGTGGGACACTAAAGTAGGCTAAATAAAAAATAAAAAAAATATCTGCAATCTACAATTTTTAAATCAATTAAACTGTTTCAAATGTTTGCCATACAAAATCCAATAAGATGGAAATTGCTACCTTTTAAATTACTGTAGCTAGTGAAACATGCAACTTTTTAAAATTGCTGTTGACCTTGCTAATTTAATAGGCTGCAAAAAGCAAACAAAGGCCTAATGAATTTAACAGGTCGTGCATTATAAAAGTTGCCCACACGTTCGCCCCTGAAAACCGCCGCAATGTCGATTTCACGCTCAGCTGGACTACAGAGAGTTTCCTCTCGATTGGTTCGGTGATCGATTACGTTGAAACCTATGTTTACGGGTACAGCGTCACATACCTACAGCTAAGTACATATCGCTGGCCCAATATTACAGGGTTCTATGTTTTACATTTATCGAACTGAAATTTTAACATTGTCATAGTGCGATTAAGTCAAATTTCAACTATCTTGAAAATGTAACATAGAACTTTGTAATACTGAGCCAGCGATATGGGTCTACGGGTAATCTCGTGCGTTTTTACAGCGTAATTGACTTAAAAAAATTGGTGTAGACAATTTCAATCAAAAAACCTAAACAAACGAAGGGGCATAGCTATGGTTAAAATACATCAAATTGTATACAAATATTTCCCATAATGTCAATATCTTGATAGGAAAATGTGGATTACGTTTGTATGGAAAAGCGGCCATCCACTATCCTCTTAAGTGCTAAAGCATCGTTTCGTAATAGGCACATTACTACAGTTAAAGTATAATTAGGTAGGTACATCTACTAATTATATTCGTAAAAAGAAATATTTACTATTACTTAAAGGAAATTATGATAAACTTCCGCTGCGTACTCATGTCAAAACACTCAGTTGTTTTGACATTTCCGTAATAAGTTACAACGTAATGTGACGCTGACTGTACGCATACCTACATACGACATGTATCGCGGGCTGAGCCTCTATCAATTTTTAGGGTTCCGTACCCAAAGGGTAAAAACGGGACCCTATTACTAAGACTCCGCTATCCGTCCGTCTATCTGTCCGTCTGTTTGTCACCCGTGAACCGTGATAGCTAGACAGTTGAAATTTTCACAGATGATCTATTTCTGTTGCCGCTATAACAACAAATACTAAATAGTACGGAACCCTCGGTGGGCGAGTCCGACTCGCACTTTGCCGGTTTTTGTAACATCATTATTGGATGCCTCGTTATACTTACATTACGTATTTAAAAGGTCGCGGCAACAGGTGATATAATGGACCGGTAAATTGAATCAGTTCAGTGTAACGTTAAAACACAGGTTTAGTTGCTCGTAGGTTCCGCTTGACAAAAACGTCATAAAAGAGTCAATAGTCAATGAATGAATAGTCTTGGAACCTTTCGATTCGGTAAGGAAGGTCTGCAAAATTGCTGATCCGCACGTGCTTTACATACAAAGTATATACAATTTTGCTTCTTATCCCATTGTAATAAAAGCTAAGACTGTAAACATGTATCTGTACTAGACATGTGCGCCGCGCCGCCGCGCCGCCGCCGCCGACGATTTTGCCACGCCGCCGCCGCCGATAAATTTGACCGGCGTATAATCGGCGTGGAAAATTTTGATACCTATCGTGTCTTATTGCATGTTGCATAGTGAGTAGATAGTGTCAGAGGTATAAATTAAAGATCCTTATGCTTTTTCGCTTATTATTTGCCAGTGAACCAAATTAGCATCACTTTTGTCGTTGCGGTGTTATTATTTGATCACAGTTTACTATTTGATATGTTATCGCACAGCTTTTTTATAGAACGCATTTTGTTTTACTGTAGTAAGCATCTCACCAAGGGTCATCATTAAGCAAGTAACAAAGAAAATCAAGTAAACCTTAATATTCCATCATTTATGAGATACCTACAATGTACTTATTAGAGATTATAGATATTTATATTTAGATTATATTACATACGAGTAAACTACATAGTAACATACAGGCACATGGACCCTGGGACGCTTCAGTCGCAGTCTCCCGATGACGCGAAGTCATATAGGCAGCTCAATAGACGTATATCTAAGTCCTTGCGACATGATCTGCGTCTCTTTAATACTAACCGTATTAAAGAGACTATTGAGCAAAACCAAGGCTCCAAAGTGTTCGCAAAGGACAAGTCTATTGGGCAAAGCCAGCTGACGAAGCTGAAACGGGAAGATGGCAGCATAGCGTCGAGCAAAGCGGAGGTTTTAGGCGAGATCGAGAGGTTCTATGGACAGTTATACACTTCGATCGCAAAGCCCGTTGACAGCTTGGTAGGAGATCCAAGAGCCAAGCTGTCCCGACATTATACCGAAGATATCCCGGACATCAGTCTGTACGAGATTAGGATGGCCCTGAAGCAGCTTAAGAACAACAAGGCGCCGGGCAAAGACGGAATCACTTCAGAGCTTCTGAGAGCGGGTGGAACACTGGTACTTAAAGTCCTCCAGAAGCTCTTTAATTCCGTCTTGTCCGAGGGCATAACGCCTGAAACATGGAATAGAGGCGAGGTGGTGCTGTTCTTCAAAAAAAGGTGATAACAACCTATTGAAGAACTACAGACCCATCACGCTTCTGAGCCATGTCTATAAGCTGTTTTCAAGGGTCATCACGAACCGTCTCGAACACAGACTTGATGACTTCCAGCCTCCCGAACAAGCTGGTTTCCGAAAAGGCTATAGTACCATAGACCACATCCATACGCTGCGGCAAGTTATACAGAAGACCGAAGAGTATAACTTGCCATTATGCTTAGCGTTTGTGGACTATGAGAAAGCCTTCGATTCGGTGAAAACATGGGCGGTGCTTGAGTCTCTTCAGCGATGCCATATTGACTATCGGTACATCGAAGTGTTGAAGTATTTGTATAGTAACGCCACCATGTCGGTCCGAGTACAGGAGCAGAGCACGAGGGCGATTCCATTGCGAAGAGGCGTAAGGCAGGGAGGCGTTATCTCTCCGAAACTGTTTACTGCCGTAATGGAAGACGCCTCCAAGCTCCTGAAATGGGAAGGACTTGGCATCAACATCAACGGCGAATACATCATTCACCTTCGGTTTGCCGACGATATCGTAGTCATGGCAAAGTCGATGGAGGAACTCAGCATGATGCTCGATGACCTCAACCGAGTTTCACAACGGGTGGGCTTGAAAATGAACATGGACAAGACGAAACTTATGTCAAATGCCAATGTTATGCCCATCCCAGTCTTTGTTGGGAACTCGGCACTCGAAGTTGTTGACTCGTACATCTACCTAGGACAAGTAGTCCAATTAGGTAGGTCCAACTTCGAGAAAGAGGTCAACCGCCGAATCCAACTCGGTTGGGCAGCGTTCGGGAAACTACGTAATGTCTTTTCGTCCGACATACCTCAGTGCCTCAAGACGAAAGTCTTTAATCAATGTGTGTTACCAGTGATGACTTACGGCTCCGAAACGTGGTCTTTCACTATCGGCCTCATCTCAAAACTCAAAGTCGCTCAACGAGCTATGGAGAGGGCTATGCTCGGAGTTTCTCTACGTGATCGAATCAGAAATGAGGAGATCCGTAGACGAACTAATGTCACCGACATAGCCCACCGGATTAGCAAGCTGAAGTGGCAATGGGCAGGCCACATTGCACGCAGAGAAGATGGCCGATGGGGTCGAAAAGTGCTCGAGTGGAGACCACGGACTAGCAAGCGCAGCGTAGGACGTCCACCCACAAGATGGACAGACGACCTTGTTAAGGTCGCCGGAAGACACTGGATGCGGGTCGCTTCCAACCGGCACGTATGGAGGTTCAGCAGTGGACGTCTTATGGCTGAGATGATGACATGGACCCTGGTAGGGTATCACAAAAATATTAGTAACAAATCAAATTATAAGTTTTATGTGACAAGCATAACATGACTTAAAGTAAATTAAGAGTAGGTAACAATTAGGAATAATCAATTTTATATTTTTTTACTAAAATGTGTTTTCTTACATATGTATACTTATAATTATAACAAGGTATCTTCCATAAATTCAGATATACATAGCACTTTTCGACCAGCTTACTTTTTAGATTTGTTGCAAATTGGTTGTATGATGTTTTTAAATAAGCAAGAATTTTATTGTAAATTTTAATAGCCCTGTAATTGGGGCCGTTTTTGTAGATCTCTAGTTTCGGCCCCGGAAGTTCTAAATACTGTTTGCGTCTGGCATTTTGGCAAAATTTAAAAAGATGTATGTTTTTGTGGACAAATATGGTTACTTCTAAAATGTAAAGAGAGGGTTAAAAGTTTCAGATTCAGATTATCTCAAGCGAATCTTAAATCTTCCGTCAGAGGGCTCGCTCGTATCAAATCTTTGGGTAGTCGCTCACAGTTTGTAGGTCTGAAGACACGCAAGTGCCCCTGCAAGTGCCATCGACACGAGACACTTCGAAGACATTCTGTTGAGCGAATCAACGTGACGAAATGAATCAAAACGACGACATCTTTATTCTAACATACATTTCTAATGAACTTCAGTTTAGACAAATGTTAAGTAGTTCATCATTATTTCGTAACAAATCATAGGTGAGACGACAGCGGCTGGGAAAAGTCAATGTAGATTTTCTTAACTTACGAAATAACTTATAAATAAATATTTTTGTGTTTTATTTGTATTACGCTTGCAAAGTCATTATACTGCCTTAAATGTAGCGTTTTAAAGTGTCCTTTTTATGTAAATATTTAAACATACCGTTGCTAGCCGTTAGGTTGGTAAGAAATGGTTGCCAAGTGACATTGGGATATAATTTTCGGCAATAATTTAGAAAACACACGTAATATGTTTTGGATAGCCTAGTAAATACTCAGAAGGCTTTAATGTAGAGTTTCTATAGCCATGTTCTCATGCAGTATAAAAAATTATGCCACGCCGATTTCACGCCGATCACGCCGCCGCCGCCGGTCAAAAAATCATCGGACGCCGCCGCCGATGATTTTGCCATCGGCGCACATGTCTGATCTGTACTGTTTTATATAGGTATATTTACTTTACCGGCCGTGAAGTGACATTAAGCGGTTTCGCGTTAATGTAATTTAACCAATTAAGCTGACGTGAGTTTGTATAGAGGAAAATGGTTAATTATAGGCACTTTGATCTTTCAATTTTGGTTGATTGTGACTTGAACTTTTGTAACATAACGTGTCGTGTTGAAAGTAATTTACTTAATTAATGAGATACGAATAAAATATTAAGGTAGGTATAATTTTAAACACCGTCTATGAAGTTTATAGTTTTCTAACTATAAAACTACGAAAATAAAGAAACATACAAAAACAATATAGACACACCAATTATTAGCACAATTATCAATATTTCCTAAATTATATCACATCGTTATCTACCTAACACAATATTATCACACCTTTATCTTCACTAAATAATGTCGTAGACTAGACAGCCCAATGGGCCATTAATAATAAGTAACATGACTTGAAGTGCCGTGCCGTAAGCCAGAGTTCATTTCAACGACTTGAATTATTTAATACTCATTCAAGAATCTAATTACTCTTGACTGTTTACCCTCTATTAAACATATTTACCGCACGTTTTCACGTACAATGTAATCATTAGAAAAATCATTGAAAGTAAATTGTTTCACGTTAGGTAGGTATGTATGTGCCTAAGTAAGAACTTTTGAAAAGTACGAAATCGCAATATTTATACAGAACAAAAAAATATCATCCTCCTAAGCTCGATTATGAAGAAAGTAGTAACTTCTCACTGAAGAAACTCCAATAGGTTTACAGTTATTAATAAAATAAATAAATCCATTAGTTACGCAATATGCTGTCTTCGTCGAAAGCTGAACTAAATATAGAACAAGATGCACCAACAGCGTCGCTACTTGATATTACGGGATCCAATCTATTCACGAAACAAACACACCACGTGGAGATCTCGTCTCGACAACATGTCGACATTTAACATGTAACATTTAAGTTACAACTAATCTAACAAATAAAACTTTTTCTTGAAAGTAAAAATATCTCATTCGAAATTACTGATTGCTAAATGAATTCTGGTTTCAGATCTACTAACGAATCTAAAAAAGAAAATTACGAGTTAAAATAAGATTCATAGCTTATTTTAATACTTCTTTTAATTTATTCTAATTTAGTATTTATAAGTCATACTTTAGCGCTGTAGAGACTCTAGGTGAATATTAATAATTTTTTTAACAATGCGTAATACCGAATTAAATAGATTACAATTTCTAAAAATATTTTTCTGTGACCTCCAGCGGTTTGCCCCCAAGCAAAGCTTTCATATATTCCTCGACCTTTTAAGTAACAAACGACGTGGAATCTGGATCATTTAAAATGCAATGCAAAAATTATAATAAAAAACTTTTCGTGCCCACAAACCGAGTTATGTTATCTTCCACATTGTTACGTGAGTGTGATGGTCTGTTATTGTGTTGTGACGCACGGGTTCTCATGATACCTTTACATGACACAAAGGTGATAAGTCTCTATACAGCCCAAAACTGTACTACGGTTTCCTTTGGAAATAAGAAATTAAGTACTCACGTCAATTAAAATACAATCTGCCCTTTCACTGTGTTTACGTAATTTGATAAAACCAGAGCAAACTTCTTAAAAATTCAACAGCTTTTATTGCTCGTAATTTTAATTTCCGAAAATCGTCTGTCAAGTTTCGCAGAAATGTGACGTAATAACTGTAACAAGGGCAAGTGGGACACGAAAAAAGTCTGATTCGATATATTATACACATTATATTAGTCTTGAGCTTGAGTGACAAAGGTACGCTTCGTATAAGCAAAGACATATGTAACTTCGTATAAGACGAATAAAGTCTAAGGAAAAAACGTGCCTCGGAATTCAAGTAAAAGTTATTCTCGAATAGATGCCGCACACACCTTTAGCCTATCCTCGGCTAGATGGCGTGACGACACCGTTTCATATTTAACAATTTTAACACATAGATATCAGTGAATGAACATGGATCAAAATGATATAAAAATAATAAAATCATTTATCCATATATATACATTTTTTGATAACTTTATACGTTTTCATTTTGTGTTTTAGTCGTGTGTCGATAGATGGCAGTAAATTTACAGTGACTACAAAATTTACAATGACAGGACCCCTCTATACCATCTATTCTTTTTGGTATAAGTGAGTTAGTTTCCGGAAAATAACCTACTTACAGAAGGTATCCAAATTCGTCCCGTCCCCATTTCTATGTTTTGACATTTTACTAGGATTTCGGTTATCCGAGAACATTACCATCAATACAACCCATGACAAAACGTCGAATTAAAGGCATACATTATTTTAATTGGTGATCGACCCATTCGCATCATATTATTCGGTTTGTGTGCATAACCGTGATAATTTTAACTGTAGGTACCTAATTTAATAGATGTATTTCTAAAAAGTAAAATTATTTTCAGCTTGCCGTCACAGCAATTTTTTTTTTGCTAGACGAGACGCGCTCTATAATGAGTTCCTAGCTGCATTTTTTGTAGGTACCCTATAAAAACAACGCTTTACACGACAGCTGTAAATCATATAAAAACAGCAGATAAAGCTACTTATAGGGCCACAGTGACCGATGCCCTTAAGAGCGCTATTACATTTCGGCGTTGAGCGAGTTTAGGTATTTTACGCGCTGCGGCAGGCCGTGCGAGCTCAGTACGCCGATCCCTTCTACCACACTCGCACTACAATGATGGATTAAACATTCTTGATCCTTCGCGAAGCATATTGAAATCAACCATAACAACACTAACTGTACTTAACTTTTAAAGTTCTAAAACTGTTATTTGGTAAGTACGAAAATACTAAATGCAGTGCAAATGTACATAGGGGCTGTTCATAAATTACGTCATCTATTTTTGACGATTTTTGACCCCCCCCACCCCTCAAATCATCCAAACATCAAGCTTCGGATGAATCTGTTTCCTCCTACGTCATGTTACCATCATCCGATGTCCAGACCCCCCCCCCCCCCCCACTCCTCCCATTTGAAACGACGTAATTTATGAATAGCCCCATACTCGTACTTATGAAGGTATATTACTCGAAAGAAATTATAGGTACCTACTCGCTTATTTACATGTTTCGTCATTGCATTTGGTACCTATAGGTTGTAAAGTTTGTATCAACGAGGGTTTAAAAACGAACTGGTACTGAGGATCTGATGATGATTAAGGTGGTCACGGATACCAATCAACCATGTAGTAACATGATTAGGCTCGTTTGATTCGTCTCAACAAGATCTTTGACACTGAAGATACACAGGGTCTGATGATGGAGCTGGAAGGTGGCCACGGGTACCAGTCTATCATGTAACTAAACAACTTCGTGTTTGGGCTCGTTTGATTCGTCTCAACAAGATCTTTGAGACAAGACAGTACTCAGGGTCTGATGATGGAGCTGAAAGGTACCATTACCAATCAACCATGCAACTAAACCACATCGTGTTTAGGATCGTTTCATTCGTCTCAACAAGATCTTTGACACTAGGTGATACTCAGAGTCTGATGATGGAGCTGGAAGGTGGTCACCGGTACCAATCAACCATGCAACTAAACCACTTCGTGTTTAGGCTCGTTTTATTCGTTTCAACAAGATCTTTGACACAAGATAGTACTCAGGGTCTGATGTTGGAGCCGGAAGGTGGTCACCGGTACCAATCAACCATGCAACTAAACCATTTCGTGTTTAGGCACGTTTTATTCATCTCAACAAGATCTTTGACACAAGGTAGTACTCAGGGTCTGATGATGGAGCGCGAAGGTGGCGACGGGTACCTGTCAATCATCATCAGCTCCATCATCAGACCCTGAGTAGTATCTTGTCTCAAACATCTTATTGCGAGGAATCAAACGAGCCCAAACACGAAGTGGTTCAGTTACATGGTAGACTGGTACCCGTGGCCACAGTCCAGCTCCATCATCAGACCCTGAGTACTAACTTGTGTCAAAGATCTTGTTGCGACGAATCGAACGAAGCCAAACACGAAGTGGTTTAGTTGCATGGTTGATTGGTACCGGTGACCACCTTCCGGATCCATCATCAGACCCTCAGTACTACCTTGTGTCAAAGATCTTGTTGCGACAAATCAAACGAGCCCAAACACGAAGTGGTTCAGTTACATGGTAGACTGGTACCCGTGGCCACAGTCCAGCTCCATCATCAGACCCTGAGTACTAACTTGTGTCAAAGATTTTGTTGCGACGAATCGAACGAAGCCAAACACGAAGTGGTTTAGTTGCATGGTTGATTGGTACCGGTCACCACCTTCCGGATCCATCATCAGACCCTCAGTACTACCTTGTGTCAAAGATCTTGTTGCGACAAATCAAACGAGTCCAAACACGAAGTGGTTCAGTTACATGGTAGACTGGTACCCGTGGCCACCTTCCAGCTCCATCATCAGATCCTGAGTACTATCTTGTGTCTAAGGTCTTGTTGAGACGAATCAAACGAGCCTAAACACGAAGTGGTTTAGTTGCATGGTTGATTGGTACCGGTGACCACCTTCCGGCTCCAACATCAGACCCTGAGTATTATCTTGTGCCAAAGATCTTGTTGAGACGAATCAAACGAGCCCAAACACGAAGTGGTTTAGTTGCATGGTTGATTGGTACCGGTGCCCACCTTCCGGCTCCATCATCAGACCCTGAGTACTATCTTAAGTCAAAGATCTTGTTGAGACGAATAAAACGAGCCTAAACACGAAGTGGTTTAGTTGCATTGTTGATTGGTACTGGTGACCACCTTCCGGCTCCATCATCAGACCCTGAGTACTATCTTAAGTCAAAGATCTTGTTGAGCCGAATCAAACGAGCCCAAACACGAAGTGGTTTAGTTGCATGGTTGATTGGTACCGGTGACCACCTTCCGGCTCCATCATCAGACCCTGAGTACTATCTTGTGTCAAAGATCTTGTTGAGATGAATAAAACGAGCCTAAACACGAAGTGGTTTAGTTGCATGGTTGATTGGTACCGGTGACCACCTTCCGGCTCCATCATCAGACCCTGAGTACTATCTTGAGTCAAATAAATACATATAGAATGTCAGGTCGTTTCAAATATTTTTAATCCTGTCCGGTAGTTTATTAAACTGTACCATTATAAATTATAATACTATAAAAACAGTGCTAGGATCAAAGTCTCTCGTTGCGGTTTACACGCACACAGTATAGCGTTTTACACGGCGCCCGCCGCACACAATGATAAAAAACCTCGTCGTCGCCGTTGAAAATGTGCGGAGCCGACCGACACACGTCCTGCCTCTACAAGCTCTGCCGCGGCACTGAGCTGGCGCAGCGCGCGTCATCGGTAATATAGAGTAGTTTTCAAAAAATTGCCAAAAAATTATAGTAGAATTTCATAAACACTAATGTATACCAACAGTATAAGCAAACGTTGCAGATTGCTTGAGTATGAAAATGACTTCGATATTAAGTAGATTTTCGTAGGAATTGACACTTGTTTCGGAGAGAAAATCGAGTTCGTTTTACTTTGATTTTCTCTTTCTCAAAGGTATGTAGGAAAAATATAGTTTGATATGCCTAAAGTACAGGGTATTAGTAATACAAAATAGCCAGGTTTAGCAGAGTAAAATTCTCAACATTTCCAAATAAGAGCTCGCCATTCAGTGCTTCACGGGGTTTTTCGGAAACGACCATCAGAAAAAAAATCATTACTAATTTAATAAGTCCTTTTTCTAATATTTACAACGATATTTATAAAGATAAGAAGACGCTTTTACTGGAACAAGTACTCATTGTTTCTAATAATGAGCGCAAAGTCCTGAATTTCGTCGACTAGTATCATCAATTTTGCATTATTTCGACTTTTCTTGTAAGAGCGCTCTTAACGTGTCCTAAGCGCACGCGCCTTGTTCTGTATTGCCACATGCCGCTTTAAAAAATCTATAAGCACATAGTCATGAAGAAATAAATTAACTCGATAGTCACACAAGGACCGGAAAACCCCTCTTAACGCTTAATCCTATCAATTCGGTAACCCAATCGATTCGATTACCGTATCATTCGGTAACCCTATCATACTGTTACCTGATTGTAATGGTAACCTTATTGAAACGGTAACCCTAACCTTTAACCGAGTTAATCTCAAAACCCCATCGCGATAGGGTTTTTGTTAAGGGTTTTTAACAGGTTTTCATTCAGTTATGGTAACCTTTATTATCGGTTGCTTACTGGTTTGCTACATTAAAGTAGTTTTAGTGATGTGCCGTCAGAACTAAAAAAAAATACTAAAAAATTTGTTTATTTTATTTACTTTATTTATATTTTGTTGATTTTATTGATTTTACTTATTAAATTAATTTAATTTAATTTATTTATTGAATTGATTTAATTTATTGAATTTGTTGATTTTTTTTTTAATTTATTTAATTTATTTAATTTAATTAATTTATTTAATTTATTTCATTTATTTAATTAGTTTAATTTGTTATATTTGTTTGTTTAATTTAATTAATTTATTTTATTTATTTTATTTATTTTATTTATTTTATTTATTTTATTTATTTTATTTATTTTATTTATTTTATTTATTTTATTTATTTTATTTATTTTATTTATTTTATTTATTTTATTTATTTTATTTATTTTATTTATTTTATTGATTTTATTGATTTTATTGATTTTATTTATTTTATTTATTTTATTTATTTTATTTATTTTATTTATTTTATTTATTTTATTTATTTTATTTATTTTATTTATTTTATTTATTTTATTTATTTTATTTATTTTATTTATTTTATTTATTTTATTTATTTTATTTATTTTATTTATTTTATTTATTTTATTTATTTTATTTATTTTATTTATTTTATTTATTTTATTTATTTTATTTATTTTATTTATTTTATTTATTTTATTTATTTTATTTATTTTATTTATTTTATTTATTTTATTTATTTTATTTATTTTATTTATTTTATTTATTTTATTTATTTTATTTATTTTATTTATTTTATTTATTTTATTTATTTTATTTATTTTATTTATTTTATTTATTTTATTTATTTTATTTATTTTATTTATTTTATTTATTTTATTTATTTTATTTATTTTATTTATTTTATTTATTTTATTTATTTTATTTATTTTATTTATTTTATTTATTTTATTTATTTTATTTATTTTATTTATTTTATTTATTTTATTTATTTTATTTATTTTATTTATTTTATTTATTTTATTTATTTTATTTATTTTATTTATTTTATTTATTTTATTTATTTTATTTATTTTATTTATATAATTTATATAATTCATTAAATTTATTAAATTTATTTAATTTAATTTATTTATTTAATTTATTTAATTTATTTAATTTATTAAACTTATTTAATTTATTTATTTTAATTATTTTAGTTATAATATAATAATATTTATAATAAGGTTCCTCTCTCTGCGGCCCTGACCACCGGTAGCTTGGGACTTGCCCCGCTGCTGGCGGCACCCTAGGTTAGGTTTTTTATAATGTGTTTATATTTATTTTTTATCGTTTTGTAAGTGTTTTTATATTTTACTTTTATACTCACATTGTAAAACCCTAACCTAAGACCCTAATTGAATAAAGAGATTTATAATAAGAACACACCACACAAGTAGGTATAAAGATAAACAAAGGAAAGGAAAAAAAACTTGTTTGTGCTGGAGGCTTCATAGACCGCCCATGCCAACCTCGGTTATTCAATAATAAGTTGAATTTAAGTGTGCGTAAAGATTACAATCGTTTGAACTGGTCAAAAACCTCATAATGAGGTAACTGAATAGACTGGGTTTTTATTTCGGTTACCGGTAACAGAGGTTAACTCGATCTGATACGGTTACCGAATCAAAGTGTTACCTTATTAAGCGGTTACCGTTATGGTAGGGGTTTTTATAAACACCTCTAAAATAACCCTATGAAAAACCCCGGTTAAGGTAACCGGTTCCTGTCCCTGTAGTCACATATTCTATCACTTCCAATTCTGATGTGTCTGTACTACTTTTTATTATTAGGTACTTACACTATGTATAAATTACATATTTATCACCTTTCGACTTTTCGAGTAAAACAAAAACTTTAAGGAATTAGGTAACTGGTATTACATTTTACTAATTCGTTGGGGTAAATTTAAAATACATACAAGATTAGGTACAAACGAAATGCAACAAAATGATGATGATGATGGTGTTATGACCACTAACTTTTCAAAAAAATACAATCCCAATCTTCAATTGCTATTTTAGATTTTAAACGTAAAGTAATGGATAAAACATAAAAGTGAACTAACAAGTCTATAGTTCACATAATTATCGTTATTACTATTTCCCTGCCATTTAGGCAACAGACTTTACCAAAGGTATATAGATCTACTTACATGGCAACACCAACATACCCAGTCGCATTTGTAGACCCCGGGGACCGGTTCCCCCGATACGTATCTGCAGAAAAGTGATCTTCGCAATACGACGCAGGCGCATAGGCTAGAGCCTGCTTTTGGTCGGTTTGGTTTTTTACCGATGCTACTTGCATTGCTTTCTAGCTGTAGCGGTGTAAACAACATTATAAATAAGGGATTGCTAGCGCGCACGATTAGTGAAAACAGTTACAAAGTATATTTACATTTAGAAAAAAACATAGTTGCCAGTGCAACTTTAATAATTAAAATACGGCTAACCCGTTTCATTATTTGTATCGTGACGTCTGTGCAACCATGCAACACATACTTTCCTAATTTATCATCTGTATAGGTATATAATTGGAAAACCTTTAAAAATATACTAAAGGTTAGTATTATGTCGATAATTATTAACGAACGTAATACTTATACGATGTTTGATAACAGCACAATGATGAAACGAAATGGCATCACTCCAATATCAATGACGGCTGTGTTTACAAACAGTAGTAACTCTAAAAGTAGTCCATTGTACTCATATTCCCACTCTACATTCCTACTATAACTATAGTTAAAGGAGTAAGCATTAGTAGCCCATATTACATTGTAATAAAGTCTACAAAATGTCACATCTTAAGCTCCTACGTAAATGTTTTCTCCTCTCAACCTGAAATTCATGGAATGCCATTCGGATTGGAACGATCAAACGAATCAATCGTTTCGAATAGTTTGGCACCGAAGATTAACGTGATGGAGCACACGTGCCAATAGCTTGAAACTCATTCAAACTAAATTATACAAATACTATACGTATTTATTTTGCCAGTAATGTTAACAGTAGAAACTTATATAAGACCTGCTTGTATCGGTATTAGAAAAGTCGTAAAAGAATATCTTTCATCTAAGCTCAGATTACAATGTAGGTGAATTCCTAATTCTTCAAATAACTCTACTACGTTTTTTTTTTTTCATTCTAATACTATCTAGATCTAATAAGCTTATTAATAACTAGTTATCTCCACAAATTACGTAGGTACATTTCCCTATTAAATACTCCTTTCTTATAAGAAAGGATTAGTGTCTTTTAGATTAGGTATCTGTTACGTTTTAAACCATGCAAAAATGATAGAGTTTAATAACGTACTAAGACTAAATAGATACCAATAAAGCAGCAGCATTTTATTACAAAATGTTGGTAAATATACGAATATCTGTTGTAAGTGTTGTAGTGTGATCGACTAAAAGAGTCTTTTTTGTTAGCCATATTCTATCAACCAGCTGTCAGATATTAATAACGAAAGCAGCTTTGCAAACCAGACTTAAATACCCTGATACTCTGAACCTGTATTGGGTGCCTTCTTTTCATATATGACAAGAGAGATAGTGATCAATCCTACCGATACGCGATAACATTACCGATATACTTTGACATTCCGTACCGGTACTTAAAGCCACCTTTGCGCATGTCCCTAATTGAGTGTTCGGTACAAGTCGCACGCGCACACGCTACAACGACTACCTTATACAATTTGTCGCTTGCGACATCACTTTCACTTACGGACTTAGACGAATTAAAAAGACTTGCCATTTTGTGATGTATGCTATAGCCGTGTACAAACAGCAACACTCCTAACTGTACATCGGTGGACCTTATTACAAAAGGCATAAGGTCCACCGATGTACAGCTAACAGTGTGGGCGATGGTACATACCTATATGTGAGGTACATTAGGTATATTAGTTACCCATTTTGCAAACGTGTTTGTATTTACTAAACATACAATGTTTTTATTCGGCGTAAATGTTGTGTTACGTAGTTGGTATTTACATAGTTTGATGATGATTAAAAATTACAGCGTTTTATTCGTGTATTACAGATAAAAAATTGCGATTTACCCGAAATGTACCTACTCGTAATCGCATACAACAGAATTATCTCTAGCTCGTTTCCGTAATATCATTGGTTGGGGATTATTTGTAATATTATTTAAATTTGATTAGTTTCATAACACATTAGCTTAGTAACGTTTAGTTGTAATAATGAAGGTTACTACACAATCATATTCTGAATTAGATAGAGTCAAATGACAGCAGGAATTAAAAGTTCAGTTAATTTTAAAATAATCTTAATGAATTTGATTGGCGCGTTAATATCAAAATTGACTCTATCTAATCCTGGTTACGAGTGTTATGTAGTTGACATTCCTAGGTTTAAAAATCTAGTGGTTGTAGAATTTTTCACAATATTAATGAGGAATCTCATAAAAACATACCTATATAAGGTTAATACCCGCCTAAGTACCCATTTACGCACTAAATGGAAATTGCCAAGACAAGTGTCATTACTACCATTAGCGGTCTTTACTTTCTTTCATGGTGCTTATATTAGATCTCTCGCGTAAGATTGGATTAAATAAAGTATACAGATAAGGATAATGAATGAGCTTTTAACTTACTATCACACTCTCGCAAATATAGCATTTGATATTAAACATACAGTCAAGAGTTTGTGTATTTGGCTGCATTTTTATTTGATAAACTGTAAAACTGAACAGTATATTTTTATTCAGTTGATGTAGTATAAATATTCTAATTGTATAAAATCGTACTTCTCCTTCGCGGATAGATAGTGGGGATTACTTTCCGTGCCAATCGCATTATGCAGGATGTTGTAAGATAGCTCAGAGCTTTGGGTCGACGTACTCTTGGCCGATACCATACCACATTCGCATTCTGTTTATCTATTTCTTCTGCTCTGTTGACCTGATTACTCATATCAGTTTCATTTATTGAGTCCAGAGCTGTATATAGTCTTTATAGGCGTCGTTTCCTGGATCTCAGTCTGCATCGCTGCATTAGCTGCAGTGCGTGGGCGTCTTCCTCATTAGCCTTTAACTCGTAAATAGCACGTTGGTGGCAATTGCTTATTGAATCGCTTCGAAACATTGAATCGCGACGCTTGATTTGGTATGTATGGCGTTTAATACGCCTACGTTATTCCAATAAATATATTAAGCTGAATAATTTATGTATCTTAACTTAAGGTTAAAGAAACAAGTGGGTACGTTAAACGAAATGTGAAAAAAAGTTCATTAGCTTAAGTATACTAGATAAGTATTAAAAAGCTTATATGCCACTTTTTCAACTGTAAAATATCCAACTATACCTGACTCGTACATGTTAAACAAAATCCTATGAGTCGCTTGTGCTGCAAAGCATGCCAAAAAGCTTAACATACAAACATTCATTCGATAATCAACCTTTCTTTCGAGGGTTAATAAAATAGAGAACATCATATTTATCGCTGATAGTGCAATATTGCATTATAGGTAGAGTTACGAAGACGGACGCTTGAGAAACTTCTATTCAATCGTGCAATCTGATAATTTTGTTATTAGTAGGTACAAGTTAATTAAAATAATTATTTATGACAACATCTCTTCTCTGTCTTCAGCTCGTTCTGTGCCAGCATGACCTATTCTCTATGTATGACCCAATTAGTTGCCTTTTTAATATTTAAATAATTGAATATTAACATACCCCATACTCGTGAATTCATATATTAGGCTTTGTTACATCTATTGTTGTTCATCACAACACTAAAAAGAGTACAGCTATAATCTATTTATTATTAGGGCGAGCGAAGCGAGCCCTATCACTAATCGACGAACTATGCATTCTTGTGGTACACTTTACGGAAAAACTACTGCACTGTTAGGTTTGAAATTTAACATAGTAATTTAAATTCATGTCTAGATGTGTTATCAAATATAAAAATATCATTTTATAAACCTAAAAAAATACCTACTAGAACAATCAATCTTGCTGTATATTTACTGCGGAGGTCAATTTACTCGTATGTTTTGTGACGCTGACGATCAGGGACCGTTACCGGTATTCTGACTACAGGTTATTATTGAGGTATAACCGGTGTAATTTGAATTTGGGTATTTATATCACTTAAGCTCTGAATAGAGGTATTCGAATACCGGTATTCAATAGTGTTATCGGTTTAGCCAATTGACAACAAATACCAATATTTGATAGTTTACTCGTAAAGCTATTACCGGTAATAAGTAAGTGCCAATACCGGTTGTAGTAGTACCACGATTCGTTCCTTCGCTACTCGTCAAGGACGTTGTCCGGCCCGCTTGTAAAGTTGTAAATACTTAAGATCCGGATCTTAGAATACCCGTTTTCATGTTGGCTGGTGAAATTAGCCGTTAGGTGATGATTTTGAATGATAAATATTTAATAGCGTTCATTTGATTCATTTCATTGTTTTTTTGTTGATTAAATTGTATTTTATTATGTATGTAGTTTTTAATCTCAAAGATATGAGCGCCGATTAGACGTGCGCGCCGCCGCAATAAAAGGAGTCCGCGCGCCGCCGCCGCCCCCGGTAGTTTAAAATTCGCGCCGAATATTTTTTTATAAGACAGTATTATGCAGCGTTAAAATATGTAATAGGTTGTCCGATAAGAAATAGTTGAAAATTATTGCGGGCGCCACTTCCTACGTAACTCTCACATTTTTGACGTAAAATACTTACTTAAACATGGCAATAATTACGTACTTACGGAAATTTTTTGGTTATATAATTTAATTTCTACTATTTTATGTCGCACCAACACCATACTAACTATTTCTTATGTGGCAGTACGATTTACATAAAAATGTGTTGTATGTACCATGTACCTATGGGTAAAACACATTTACAAAGTATAATGTCCAGTGTTTTAACCGTTGTCGATTACACGGCACTTTTGCTAAGTCCAGTATGTTGGACATTGCCAAGTATGCGAAGAGTAAAATTATCAAATTTTCTGGTAGTTTTTATGAATATGAATATGAATTAAACAGAGGGATTTTAGGTGTTTCAAAACCTTTTAAAAAGTCATTACTTGTCGTATTACAACGTAATGAACCAAATAGATAAAAAAATATTATTACGGATTTTTTTTCCTGTGCGTTCATCAAGACATCAAGAGACAGACCCGATTTCATTTGAGAAATTTCTTACGAAAATATTGATAAAATTGCGTGCATTATTACCATTGCTCAGATGTTGCTGCATCCTACGATACCCCGCTAAGTTTGATTTAATGTTAATAAAATGACGCTAATGACTGGTAAAATTTTACCACCCACGAGCTATAAAGTTTTTGGAAAAATATAAAAATAATAGGTTTTACTTTAGTTCATAACATAAGTTGACATTATCAGTAAGTGTATTTGTAATTAAAAAGGCAATTATTCTATAATTATTAAAAAAAAACATGAATTTGACAAAAAAAACCTTATGCATATAAAGTACTGTATACTCGGCAACGTCCAAAATACTAGACGTCTTTTCATTATGCTGCTTATCTACAGTTCATGCCATAAAAACTTTTTTCCTACCATAATTCACTACACCTTATAATAGTTAGGGAGGCGAATAGGGGAATTTTCGGCAATACTCGAGCGTGGCAGTTTAAGATATGAGAGATACCTTAGACCTAATAGAACAACCTTGTAAAGTATTTAGCTCTATATGTAGTGACGCGCGCCTAGGATAGACGATCAGATTAGTAAAAAAAAATGGATAGTCTGAAATACTCGAGCGCGTCAGATTAAGATATTGGGGGTTGATTTTAGTGTTTAAAGACTAAATTTAACTAATCTGACAATAAGTCCTTGACGCCGCCGAGTTATAGGGTCGCGAACTTGTAAAAAAAAAACGTTAATCCGGCATTCTCGAGCGCGATTTTGTTTTTTTTTATTTTGAAGAATATAATCTAAAACTTACTAAAAATACAAAATCTGCCGGTTTCCGCATGACCGGAAGTGTGGAGGAGCCATTTCGTCTTCCTAAGAACGCGTTGCGGCATATAAGTCGCGAACGATACATTTTACAAAAAAAAAGTTTAAATAAACAAAAAAGGTAATTTAATTTTACACAAAAAAGGTCTCTTTACATTTTTGTCCAAAGTTAAAACTTTTTGACTTGAAGCATCATAAAAACTCAAACTCCCGGTTTTTTGAGTATATCTCGAAAACTGAGGGTGTTAAAAAAAATTGATATGAAATAACGATGATTAAATTATGTGACTTTTATTATATCTCAAAATTTTTTTTTTTCTAAAGCTTCTCGACAATTTTCGTGGACAGCAGGAAAGAATTGTGGATGAGGAGCCACAATATGAAAGTTCCAGTGAAGAAGAAGAAGAAGATGAATTGTATTGAGCAAAAATGTAAAGATCATACATAACAATACAATTATAATCCAATTTTTATATCATTTCATTTTTTTATACAATAAATAATACACTTCGTACTACATTTCATCTACATTTATGTTGGTTGTATCTATCGCTTTATTGTCATTCTTAAATTCCCCGTTTTATCAAGGAGAAAGAAAGGAAAAAAAAAGAAACCAAAGAACCTTTTTCGGTCAGATTAAGAGAACCCACCAACATTTTTGTCAGATTAAAAAAATATGCTTTCAGGATACCGAGATAAACCTCCCCTATGAAAATCTGACGCGCTCGAGTATTTCAAAAAAACTTTATTTTTTTGCATTTTCAAAAATTCATCGTAACTTATCGTCACGCCGAAATCGTCAGTTTTTTTAAAGGAAGCTTCCTTGGGGCCTACTTAACACCCCTTCCGAAAATCTGACGCGCTCGAGTAAATTTTTTTTTTTTGCATTTTTGACTACTTTATATGCCTACCCCCACCACGCAAACCGGCAGATTAGTATACCGTTGTTATCAGAGGCACTCGGGGCATACGTAGTATGAATATCTGACGCGCTCGAGAATGCCCAAGTAACTGTTTTTTTTAACATTTTTGAAAAACCGTACACGCCAAACCCACCGCTAAAATGGTTTTTGCCATACGAGCTTTTCTTTTCGAAATTATTTTATCTTTCGATTTTGATAGGTCTCGACGGCGCCGTTGAATTACGCCATTTAGCTACCTCGCCTCCCTAACTATAAAACAAAGTCCCCCGCCGCGTCTGTCTGTAATTATATGAATGTATGTTTACGATGAACTCAAAACCTACTCAACTGATTTTCATGCGGATTTTAGCTATCAATAGAAAGATTTTTGAGGAAGCTTTAGTTTAGGTGTACAATTTGTTAAGGTTTTGTGTAATCCGTGCGAAGGCAGTGCGGGTAGCTATAGTCAAATATAATACATAGTTATTATATGTACGTATCGCCAGGAGAGGTGAATGATTACACACACTGCTCGCACAGAGTACCTACTAATCGCAAAAATAGTATGAATGAATCAATGAGTAAATGTGACTTAAACGTACGATATTAAAAGTCTATAAAAAAACCTTCAAGAAACTTTTTTGCAGTTGATATCAACTTGATATTGGTACGAAATACGGAACACTAAAAAGAATATTAATTTCAAAATCTCGCTGTCATTACATGATTTTGTTGTTGTGTGCTTGACTTCAACTATCGTGCCCATACCTTTACATTCAATTGTTGAGGATATGTTCTGGAATAGACGTAGAAGGTTAGGCTCCATATCACCTATTTCTTATTCATTGCCATTGCCTCGTCACCGACTCGCTAATTACTGCCACTTGTTTAGCTTAAGCATAGACAAGAGAAAGCATGCAGTCTAATATCTATTAATTTTAATTTTTAACAAGCAGAAACGTCTGCGAACGATGCTATTAAGCTTAGAATAAATTTAAAAGTGGAAAAATTACTGTCTTGAGTGAGACTTGAACTCACGGCCTCTGGATTGATACTCCAGCGCTCTGCCATCTGAGCCACCAAGACCTCATCCATAGCCAGCAAATCCTTTCACCATATTATAGGTCAAGGTAAGCTTTAATAACATCGTTCGCAGACGTTTCTGCTTGTTAAAAATAAATTCCCGATCAAACTAATCTGCATAGCATTTGCAACGACAACGTGTGTAAATATCATCGGTAATGTCAAATTTCTATGAAAATATGACGTTTATATTATAGTAACACTCCCTCACTTTGTTCTGTTCAAATCGGTGCAAAGTTAGCTTAGACAGACTCTAGTATCTAACAAGGTCACGCCGATGCCACGCCGATAGCGCAGCGTCGGCGGCGGCGACGCGAAAATTTTGGCGGCGGCGGCGGCGCGCCGGCGCGGCGCTCATATTTCATATGGAAATGTTTTCTGGGATTAATTCTTTTCATTAATTCATTAATTAACCTCGTGCCTTGAAACGGTCGCAACGCTCAACTTTACAGATTTCGAACGACTTGCTACGCTCGTGGTTAAATTATGAAATCTTTCGCTTGTACAGCGATCAATATTAGCATGAGGACTTAACAACAACTTTAACCTCTTGTCGCAAACTTTTTGGTTACTCTTTGATCAAGTGCAATGAATACCGGTATTAAATACGAAAACCATTACCGGTATACTGAATACCTGTTATTATTGAGGTATTAATGAATACCGGTATTTCATTATGTCAATTAGTGTACAAATAGCGATAAAGATAAAAACGGAATGACAGCAATACCTGTAATTCCAATATAGGTATAACATTTTAACCGGTATTCGTTTGACAGTTTTTATACAGGTATTTAATAAAACCGGTTATACGGTCCCTGCTGACGATGTGATGATCAGTCATGTTGTGTTAGTTAACTTAAATCGGGTAATTTTCAGTTCGAGATACAGTTTTGGCGCCATTCATTTATTACGTAAGACGATTTTGGGGTGGAGGGGGGTCGAACATATCTTATTTTTTCTTACAAGGGGGTGGGAGTAGGGTTACCAGACGTCAGGAATTTTCCTGACATGTCAGTAATTTTGGCCGTTTGTCAGGAATGCGGCCGGAATACGAAAATGTCAGGATTTTTTGTGAATTAACAGATTTTTTTATTATGTATCAAATTTAAACAATGTATCAAACATACATATAGATATCGCTTACGGCTAGCCCCCCCCCGTCGCCGATGTGAGCGTCAGGAAAAATATTCGCAAATCAGGAATTTTGTCAGGAAATTCCAAATTTGGATCTGGTAACCCTAGGTGGGAGGGGGTTTTCATAGTTCTTAAGTAAGATCACAAAGATGCGATATTTTTTTTAATTTCTATGAAATTATGACGTTTAAAATAATACTTCCACACTCTATGCTATCAAACACGGTGCAGAGTTAGCTTAAACGAGCTCAAGTACCTTTGTACAGGTACAAATAAACATTCATAAAAATATTTTTTTGAAAATAAATTATATTGGTGGCTGGACGGGGTCAGCCTATTCTTATTATTTCTTACATAGGGGAGGGAGGGGGTCAAAAGCTGGCAAAAATTGTCTTACGTAATTAATGAATGGCGCCTTTAGTGTTACTATTGCTTGGAACTGCTAAAATTATAAATAAAGATAAGCATAATTAAGAGCGCTCTTACAAGAAAAGTCGAAATAATGCAAAATTGATGATACTAGTCGACGAAATTCAGGACTTTGCGCTCATTATTAGAAACAATGAGTACTTGTTCCAGTAAAAGCGTCTTCTTATCTTTATAAATATCGTTGTAAATATTAGAAAAAGGACTTATTAAATTAGTAATGATTTTTTTTCTGATGGTCGTTTCCGAAAAACCCCGTGAAGCACTGAATGGCGAGCTCTTATTTGGAAATGTTGAGAATTTTACTCTGCTAAACCTGGCTATTTTGTATTACTAATACCCTGTACTTTAGGCATATCAAACTATATTTTTCCTACATACCTTTGAGAAAGAGAAAATCAAAGTAAAACGAACTCGATTTTCTCTCCGAAACAAGTGTCAATTCCTACGAAAATCTACTTAATATCGAAGTCATTTTCATACTCAAGCAATCTGCAACGTTTGCTTATACTGTTGGTATACATTAGTGTTTATGAAATTCTACTATAATTTTTTGGCAATTTTTTGAAAACTACTCTATATTACCGATGACGCGCGCTGCGCCAGCTCAGTGCCGCGGCAGAGCTTGTAGAGGCAGGACGTGTGTCGGTCGGCTCCGCACATTTTCAACGGCGACGACGAGGTTTTTTATCATTGTGTGCGGCGGGCGCCGTGTAAAACGCTATACTGTGTGCGTGTAAACCGCAACGAGAGACTTTGATCCTAGCACTGTTTTTATAGTATTATAATTTATAATGGTACAGTTTAATAAACTACCGGACAGGATTAAAAATATTTGAAACGACCTGACATTCTATATGTATTTATTTGACTCAAGATAGTACTCAGGGTCTGATGATGGAGCCGGAAGGTGGTCACCGGTACCAATCAACCATGCAACTAAACCACTTCGTGTTTAGGCTCGTTTTATTCATCTCAACAAGATCTTTGACATAAGATAGTACTCAGGGTCTGATGATGGAGCCGGAAGGTGGTCACCGGTACCAATCAACCATGCAACTAAACCACTTCGTGTTTGGGCTCGTTTGATTCGGCTCAACAAGATCTTTGGCTTAAGATAGTACTCAGGGTCTGATGATGGAGCCGGAAGGTGGTCACCAGTACCAATCAACAATGCAACTAAACCACTTCGTGTTTAGGCTCGTTTTATTCGTCTCAACAAGATCTTTGACTTAAGATAGTACTCAGGGTCTGATGATGGAGCCGGAAGGTGGTCACCGGTACCAATCAACCATGCAACTAAACCACTTCGTGTTTGGGCTCGTTTGATTCGTCTCAACAAGATCTTTGGCACAAGATAATACTCAGGGTCTGATGATGGAGCCGGAAGGTGGTCACCGGTACCAATCAACCATGCAACTAAACCACTTCGTGTTTAGGCTCGTTTGATTCGTCTCAACAAGATCTTTGACACAAGATAGTACTCAGGGTCTGATGATGGAGCCGGCAGGTGGTCACCGGTACCAATCAACCATGCCACTAAACCACTTCGTGTTTAGGCTCGTTTTATTCGTTTCTATAAGATCTTTGACACAAGATTGTACTCAGGGTCTGATGTTGGAGCCGGAAGGTGGTCACCGGTACCAATCAACCATGCAACTAAACCACTTCGTGTTTAGACTCGTTTGATTCGTCTCAACAAGACCTTGGACACAAGATAGTACTCAGGATCTGATGATGGAGCTGGAAGGTGGCCACGGGTACCAGTCTACCATGTAACTGAACCACTTCGTGTTTGGGCTCGTTTGATTTGTCGCAACAAGATCTTTGACACAAGGTAGTACTGAGGGTCTGATGATGGATCCGGAAGGTGGTGACCGGTACCAATCAACCATGCAACTAAACCACTTCGTGTTTGGCTTCGTTCGATTCGTCGCAACAAGATCTTTGACACAAGTTAGTACTCAGGGTCTGATGATGGAGCTGGACTGTGGCCACGGGTACCAGTTTACCATGTAACTGAACCACTTCGTGTTTGGGCTCGTTTGATTTGTCGCAACAAGATGTTTGACACAAGGTAGTACTGAGGGTCTGATGATGGATCCGGAAGGTGGTCACCGGTACCAATCAACCATGCAACTAAACCACTTCGTGTTTGGCTTCGTTCGATTCGTCGCAACAAGATCTTTGACACAAGTTAGTACTCAGGGTCTGATGATGGAGCTGGACTGTGGCCACGGGTACCAGTCTACCATGTAACTGAACTACTTCGTGTTTGGGCTCGTTTGATTCGTCGCAACAAGATGTTTGACACAAGATACTACTCAGGGTCTGATGATGGAGCTGATGATGATAGACAGGTACCCGTCGCCACCTTCGCGCTCCATCATCAGACCCTGAGTACTACCTTGTGTCAAAGATCTTGTTGAGATGAATAAAACGTGCCTAAACACGAAGTGGTTTAGTTGCATGGTTGATTGGTACCGGTGACCACCTTCCGGCTCCAACATCAGACCCTGAGTACTATCTTGTGTCAAAGATCTTGTTGAAACGAATAAAACGAGCCTAAACACGAAGTGGTTTAGTTGCATGGTTGATTGGTACCGGTGACCACCTTCCAGCTCCATCATCAGACTCTGAGTATCACCTAGTGTCAAAGATCTTGTTGAGACGAATCAAACGAGCCCAAACACGAAGTTGTTTAGTTACATGATAGACTGGTACCCGTGGCCACCTTCCAGCTCCATCATCAGACCCTGTGTATCTTCAGTGTCAAAGATCTTGTTGAGACGAATCAAACGAGCCTAATCATGTTACTACATGGTTGATTGGTATCCGTGACCACCTTAATCATCATCAGATCCTCAGTACCAGTTCGTTTTTAAACCCTCGTTGATACAAACTTTACAACCTATAGGTACCAAATGCAATGACGAAACATGTAAATAAGCGAGTAGGTACCTATAATTTCTTTCGAGTAATATACCTTCATAAGTACGAGTATGGGGCTATTCATAAATTACGTCGTTTCAAATGGGAGGAGTGGGGGGGGGGGGGGGGTCTGGACATCGGATGATGGTAACATGACGTAGGAGGAAACAGATTCATCCGAAGCTTGATTTTTGGATGATTTGAGGGGTGGGGAAGGTCAAAAATCGTCAAAAATAGATGACGTAATTTATGAACAGCCCCTATGTACATTTGCACTGCATTTAGTATTTTCGTACTTACCAAATAACAGTTTTAGAACTTTAAAAGTTAAGTACAGTTAGTGTTGTTATGGTTGATTTCAATATGCTTCGCGAAGGATCAAGAATGTTTAATCCATCATTGTAGTGCGAGTGTGGTAGAAGGGATCGGCATACTGAGCTCGCACGGCCTGCCGCAGCGCGTAAAATACCTAAACTCGCTCAACGCCGAAATGTAATAGCGCTCTTAAGTAGTATCATTTTGGCATTTAGAACCACGACCGCAAAATCATAATAGTCCTTTTACATGGGGCCAGTAATCAAGACAGTTAGCAACAAAAAAATAAATGGACTGGCTTGATTTGTAGAATTTTCTTTATTTATATGCATTGGTAACTGACCTCTTCACTATTAAATGATCATTAGTAAACCTTATTGTGACGAGATAAGCTCTATTAATGGTCAAACGTTTATTCCTCGAAGGACGACAATTTATTAATGTCTCTCGTCAAGATCAGACGCACCGTCAACACTACAACTGCATACAGGCATTTTTTCTCTTATAGATTGCTGTTCAAATGTAGTCGGGTTGTGTAGATTCTTAGCTCTATATCAGCCTATCATTCAATATAACCATAATTTTTGATCTCAGCAAGCAAAATATAGGTCGATATTTGATATTCCATTACAAAATAGTCTCAGTATTTATTCTTAAAGGAAAATAAGGGTTATGTTCGTTCTACTTCGGTGAGTATGACCAAAAACCTTTTAAAATGTCACAGACATTGGATACTGAACTGACGCTGGACGTTAAGTTTAGAAAACTGCTTACAAAATGACAAGACCTAACCCCAAACTGCCTGGGGTCTGCATAGACGGTGTCTCGTAGACATCCCCTACACTAGACCGTGTCACAGTGGCAGGCCAGACATAATAGGACCGAAGTACACCTCTCTAAAAACCGTAACACACTACCGCACCGCACCGCGACCTTGGTAAGGTGCGGTAGTGTGTTACGACTTTAAATGATGTATTTTTCAAGCATTTTCTTGGACATACACCGATAAAATTGGTTGCATTATCTATTGTTTCAATGTCGGAAAATGCTTCAAAATACGTCCACGGATATATGCACTAAAAAACTAAGTTTAATATAAATTGTCGTCAAGTGGGAGTAAGTACCAAAGCAGTGCGTATTTCGCAAGAAAATGTCCAAAAATATTTAACATAAGTTTTCTTACGATCAGCAATGCTTCATTGGAATTATTGATTAGTTTTTCAGAATTCCTTATATTTTTAGACGTTTTTACAATAAGAAATCCGCTCTGTGTTCGTGTAAACGTACCTTTACATACAGAATCAAGAACTACCTAATGTAATGAGGCTAAATAGACTGAACAAATGTGTATCACAAATGAATATAATGACCCATGTTTTAAATCAATGATAAATAATAGAGATTCAACTCAACTAAACGACGTGCAAACTTGACTGACGGTCATATCTTCATTTGCTGATTGTACTATTATTAAATACCTCAATCGTGACCAAATATTTGATTATTAAGACTGATTATGACTGGAGTAAATAAAGTAATTATGTACGCTGATAAATTTACTCTAAATCAGTGATCAACGAAGACTTGTTTGTGCCTTATGCTGCGTTTACATAGTAGGTACCTAGCTACTGCGTACAACGGCCGAAACTACTAGACAAATTAAGTAATTTAAATGAGATATAGATATATATTGTTCGCTGTAGCTCGTTGCGCATTTAAACACAGCTTTATAATTAAGAGAGTAACGCCGCATTTACATTCTTGTCAAGCCGATTTTTTTTGTGCTTAGCAAGTGTGAAACGGCGCCAGTAGATTAATAAATAATCGAAATGCCCAAAAAGGTACAATTATTTGTTTAAAATACTAGATGTTCCTATATGTATAGATTTTATGGAATGTCCTTCCTCGCGTAGATCGCCCGTTGATTGCTATGAGATTTTATTACGTATCTAGTTTTAAGTTGTTTCCTTTTTATAGATTTTTATGATAGCTAAAAGCGATACGACAATTTTTGAAAGACTATTGTTGAAGTAAACGGGCCTAGCGCCAATAAATTAGTGTTAAGATTAACTATAATAACCTTAGATCGTAATCATTTAGCTTTAGAGGAAGCATGTTTTATTTCTTGATTTTAAGAGCGCTCTTACAAGAAAAGTCGAAATAATGCAAAATTGATGATACTAGTCGACGAAATTCAGGACTTTGCGCTCATTATTAGAAACAATGAGTACTTGTTCCAGTAAAAGCGTCTTCTTATCTTTATAAATATCGTTGTAAATATTAGAAAAAGGACTTATTAAATTAGTAATGATTTTTTTTCTGATGGTCGTTTCCGAAAAACCCCGTGAAGCACTGAATGGCGAGCTCTTATTTGGAAATGTTGAGAATTTTACTCTGCTAAACCTGGCTATTTTGTATTACTAATACCCTGTACTTTAGGCATATCAAACTATATTTTTCCTACATACCTTTGAGAAAGAGAAAATCAAAGTAAAACGAACTCGATTTTCTCTCCGAAACAAGTGTCAATTCCTACGAAAATCTACTTAATATCGAAGTCATTTTCATACTCAAGCAATCTGCAACGTTTGCTTATACTGTTGGTATACATTAGTGTTTATGAAATTCTACTATAATTTTTTGGCAATTTTTTGAAAACTACTCTATATTACCGATGACGCGCGCTGCGCCAGCTCAGTGCCGCGGCAGAGCTTGTAGAGGCAGGACGTGTGTCGGTCGGCTCCGCACATTTTCAACGGCGACGACGAGGTTTTTTATCATTGTGTGCGGCGGGCGCCGTGTAAAACGCTATACTGTGTGCGTGTAAACCGCAACGAGAGACTTTGATCCTAGCACTGTTTTTATAGTATTATAATTTATAATGGTACAGTTTAATAAACTACCGGACAGGATTAAAAATATTTGAAACGACCTGACATTCTATATGTATTTATTTGACTCAAGATAGTACTCAGGGTCTGATGATGGAGCCGGAAGGTGGTCACCGGTACCAATCAACCATGCAACTAAACCACTTCGTGTTTAGGCTCGTTTTATTCATCTCAACAAGATCTTTGACATAAGATAGTACTCAGGGTCTGATGATGGAGCCGGAAGGTGGTCACCGGTACCAATCAACCATGCAACTAAACCACTTCGTGTTTGGGCTCGTTTGATTCGGCTCAACAAGATCTTTGGCTTAAGATAGTACTCAGGGTCTGATGATGGAGCCGGAAGGTGGTCACCAGTACCAATCAACAATGCAACTAAACCACTTCGTGTTTAGGCTCGTTTTATTCGTCTCAACAAGATCTTTGACTTAAGATAGTACTCAGGGTCTGATGATGGAGCCGGAAGGTGGTCACCGGTACCAATCAACCATGCAACTAAACCACTTCGTGTTTGGGCTCGTTTGATTCGTCTCAACAAGATCTTTGGCACAAGATAATACTCAGGGTCTGATGATGGAGCCGGAAGGTGGTCACCGGTACCAATCAACCATGCAACTAAACCACTTCGTGTTTAGGCTCGTTTGATTCGTCTCAACAAGATCTTTGACACAAGATAGTACTCAGGGTCTGATGATGGAGCCGGCAGGTGGTCACCGGTACCAATCAACCATGCCACTAAACCACTTCGTGTTTAGGCTCGTTTTATTCGTTTCTATAAGATCTTTGACACAAGATTGTACTCAGGGTCTGATGTTGGAGCCGGAAGGTGGTCACCGGTACCAATCAACCATGCAACTAAACCACTTCGTGTTTAGACTCGTTTGATTCGTCTCAACAAGACCTTGGACACAAGATAGTACTCAGGATCTGATGATGGAGCTGGAAGGTGGCCACGGGTACCAGTCTACCATGTAACTGAACCACTTCGTGTTTGGGCTCGTTTGATTTGTCGCAACAAGATCTTTGACACAAGGTAGTACTGAGGGTCTGATGATGGATCCGGAAGGTGGTGACCGGTACCAATCAACCATGCAACTAAACCACTTCGTGTTTGGCTTCGTTCGATTCGTCGCAACAAGATCTTTGACACAAGTTAGTACTCAGGGTCTGATGATGGAGCTGGACTGTGGCCACGGGTACCAGTTTACCATGTAACTGAACCACTTCGTGTTTGGGCTCGTTTGATTTGTCGCAACAAGATGTTTGACACAAGGTAGTACTGAGGGTCTGATGATGGATCCGGAAGGTGGTCACCGGTACCAATCAACCATGCAACTAAACCACTTCGTGTTTGGCTTCGTTCGATTCGTCGCAACAAGATCTTTGACACAAGTTAGTACTCAGGGTCTGATGATGGAGCTGGACTGTGGCCACGGGTACCAGTCTACCATGTAACTGAACTACTTCGTGTTTGGGCTCGTTTGATTCGTCGCAACAAGATGTTTGACACAAGATACTACTCAGGGTCTGATGATGGAGCTGATGATGATAGACAGGTACCCGTCGCCACCTTCGCGCTCCATCATCAGACCCTGAGTACTACCTTGTGTCAAAGATCTTGTTGAGATGAATAAAACGTGCCTAAACACGAAGTGGTTTAGTTGCATGGTTGATTGGTACCGGTGACCACCTTCCGGCTCCAACATCAGACCCTGAGTACTATCTTGTGTCAAAGATCTTGTTGAAACGAATAAAACGAGCCTAAACACGAAGTGGTTTAGTTGCATGGTTGATTGGTACCGGTGACCACCTTCCAGCTCCATCATCAGACTCTGAGTATCACCTAGTGTCAAAGATCTTGTTGAGACGAATCAAACGAGCCCAAACACGAAGTTGTTTAGTTACATGATAGACTGGTACCCGTGGCCACCTTCCAGCTCCATCATCAGACCCTGTGTATCTTCAGTGTCAAAGATCTTGTTGAGACGAATCAAACGAGCCTAATCATGTTACTACATGGTTGATTGGTATCCGTGACCACCTTAATCATCATCAGATCCTCAGTACCAGTTCGTTTTTAAACCCTCGTTGATACAAACTTTACAACCTATAGGTACCAAATGCAATGACGAAACATGTAAATAAGCGAGTAGGTACCTATAATTTCTTTCGAGTAATATACCTTCATAAGTACGAGTATGGGGCTATTCATAAATTACGTCGTTTCAAATGGGAGGAGTGGGGGGGGGGGGGGTCTGGACATCGGATGATGGTAACATGACGTAGGAGGAAACAGATTCATCCGAAGCTTGATTTTTGGATGATTTGAGGGGTGGGGAAGGTCAAAAATCGTCAAAAATAGATGACGTAATTTATGAACAGCCCCTATGTACATTTGCACTGCATTTAGTATTTTCGTACTTACCAAATAACAGTTTTAGAACTTTAAAAGTTAAGTACAGTTAGTGTTGTTATGGTTGATTTCAATATGCTTCGCGAAGGATCAAGAATGTTTAATCCATCATTGTAGTGCGAGTGTGGTAGAAGGGATCGGCATACTGAGCTCGCACGGCCTGCCGCAGCGCGTAAAATACCTAAACTCGCTCAACGCCGAAATGTAATAGCGCTCTTAATACAAACTTCAGTGACTTAGGGCCGATACAGACGGACTACAACCCGACTGCAACTTGTATGGGAACTGCACGCCAATCGAAACGTCGGCGTGCAGTTAAGCAAAATGACCCAGTACCCTGGCAGTACCTAGTGGAACTCAGGTTTGGTGTAACAAAGGCACATTATGGTTTGGTCATCCGACTCATCTTGATGAGCACTTAGGAGAGTAGTACCCAAGATAGAGCCGATGCCGAACCCTGGCAGTATCTAGTGGAGCTCGGGTTTGATGCAACATACATATATAGACACACGCTGTTTTGGATATCCGACTCGTCATGATGATCACTGGGTAGATCAGTACTTTCAGTAGGTACCCAAGATAGCTGATGCTGAACCCTGACAGTGCCTAATGGAGCTCGGGTTTTATACAACATAGGCACACGCTGTTTTGGTCATGCAACTCGTCTTGATGAAAACTTAGGAAAGTAGTACCCAAGATAGAGCTGATGCTGAACCTTGGCTGAACCTAGTGGAACTCGATCAGTGTCCCGGAATCCAGGACAATTTACACTTCGATAGCTATAAAATTGGGAGCAACGAAAAAGCCGGGCTTCACACAGAGCATTTAATGACAACTGATCTAAAAACAAAAGGTAAAACGAAATACCATAAAAACATAGACAAAATGTATAAAAAGTATAAATAACACATAAAACCTCAAATTAGTCCTCGACAATCAGGTTTGATGCAACATAGACACACGCTATTTTGGACATCCGACTCGTCATGATGAGCACTTGGGAGAACAGTACCCAAGATAGAACTCATGCTGAACCCTGGCAGTACCTAGTGGAACTCAGGTTTGTTGCAACATAGGCACACGCTGTTTTGGCCATCCGACTCGTCTTGATGAGCACTTAGGAGATTAGTACCCAAGATAGAGCTAATGCTAAACCCTGGCTGTACCTAGTGGAACTCAGGTTTGGTGCAACATAGGCACACGCTGTTTTGGTCATCTGACACGTCTTAATGAGAACTTGGAAGAGCAGTACCCAAGATAGAGCTGATGCTGGACCCTGGCTGTACCTAGTGGAACTGTGTGTGTTAGTTTATGTGCGGAGCAGCGTGATTACCGCCAGTAGGTGTCCAGACGGGATAGTTTTTCGATCAATTGTGTGAAGTGGACGCAAAAATAAATTCAAGAACATTGGCTCGCTGACCCAACATTATGTAGGAAAGCCAGTTGGGTTCCTTACAAAAAGTACTGGGCGACCGTGTAGGATGTAATGCACTTATGAAATTGTATATTACGTGTGGATGATATTGGCAATTTGATTTTGTCGTCTGGACACGTTTTTAAAGGACAAAGTAAAAGCTGTAACAGACAGGCGTACCGGACAGCAACCGGTTCGATACGTTAAGGTAGAAAACCTCCGCGAGCCCTTACAAAGCTCTGCTTTTTGCTAGTTTTAAATATTATTCAGTATTTACCGTGCGGGATCTAATTGAGAAAGTTTGGCAGAACCGTTATGTCACATATATGTTTCGCGCAGTGCGCCACATTCGTTCAACAAAGACAACTGTATTTTTGTATTGTCCATGTATGACGAATGTTTCAGCCCATGCATCTCTGTTGGCAATCAATAAATAGTCGAACGACAGTTAGAGCCTTAACCAGGTGAAGGTCTTTAAGATACACGCTCTTCTAAGTAGGTACATGAACACTCTTAACAAATGAGTCGAGCGAACTAATAATAACTCAGACAATCACAATACCCCTTACATTTCACTAACGTACTTTAGACTTACTTACTTAGAAGTACTTTAATAGTACTTTTAGTAAGACTGTTAAGAGTGTTCATGTACTTAGAAGAGCGTGTGTTGGCAAGGATCTCTACGTGTTGGCTTCGGCTCCGCGCACGCGTCCCAAAGGTCCGGAACACCATTGTTCCGTGATGTGAATGACTTAGACAAAAACATAAAAAGTCATCGTCTTTTTTGTATATTCAAATAGAATTAATAAGCAACTATGTTGAAGGTATTCGTAACATTTAGATTCACGATCGTAGCCTTGTATTATTTACGCTAGGAAAGCATTTAAGTATTGTTCCGGTAGTTTCAGGTAATTAGC
Source organism: Cydia splendana (assembly GCF_910591565.1). Taxonomy (NCBI): domain Eukaryota; kingdom Metazoa; phylum Arthropoda; class Insecta; order Lepidoptera; family Tortricidae; genus Cydia; species Cydia splendana. The sequence goes on from NC_085974.1 coordinate 10,097,104, forward strand.
TCGTGTTAACCGACGGTAATTAATTCGTTTACCGGAACTGATACCGTCCTTTGACGAGGAAATGTTACGGAGGCGGTTCAGGCGGTAAAAAGTAAGTTTAATTAGTTACCATGATCTTTCGTGACGACACGAGCGGCGACCGCAAAACCGCGACACTGTAGATATTTCATTTCATTTAGGTCACGCGGAAAGACACATGTGGATTGTGGACATGTGCCACAACATTGAGGTTTACTCGCAACGATCTAAATTAAAAGCTTGTAAAACCTGTGTGGTTAGAATAACAACAATACGCCGGTAGCGAACAGCGCTATAAAAAAGGCACAATTCCCCGGTTCAATGACAAACGCAAACAATGCCCGACGACGGATTCGAACACGAAGCCAAGCCAATTGCAGCTCATTATTATATTATCAATGGAGAAATCCGTAGTGTGGGCGACGTACGGTGGTTCAGTGGCGAAACACCCAGGGATCAGAATTGCAATGAGCTAGTATACCACATTAAATGCACACAGACACAAGATGTAGGTACCGTGTACCCTATAGGTACCTATGTGTACCTAAAACTCGACTGTCAATCAAGTCTACTACTGTTAGCACCTTATTAGTGGTGGTACCTTTCTTTCGACTGAAACGAGAGTCCTTTTGAGAGGAAAGAACACTAAGTTACCTACTTATTCCAATAATTACCCGTCTAGAGAATCAGTCGTGATCGGCTGCATAATATACGGCAAAGGTTACAACAACGGCCTTAAAAAGATATCATCAGCCGTTTTCGAAATCATTTCATGAGTCAGAAACGGCCATTATCGATAATCACCAGTCCATATTATGTTTAGCCACGTTCAGCTAAATACTTTCCAGCCGATTCCACTGCGTTATAACATTTAGGTAGGTACTGTATAACTCCAGCAATGTGTGACTGCCAAAATCGTATTATTGCTTGTGTCAATCAACGTTTTTAGACGCTTCTTGATTAATAAAGGAACTAGTTTTTTTAGCCGCGATTTAATTGATGTTTTTGCAGAATCTCGATGACCTTATCCTAGAATCATGTCAACCGTAAATCTACCTAGTTATAACAGCTGCAATGTAAAACTTGAAGTCTTTTTTGTGGTGTTAGAAAACTTTTGCTACCTACTACCACAGCGGGGCCTCATCGTAATTCAATATAATGGGAGGCGTAACCATAGATAGTGTCAATAGACTCAATGGAGATGATTGTGCAGCTTGCGCAATTCTTCTTCCACCTAATTCAACAGAATTACATCTACTTTTTTGCTGTCTCTATAATAGGCAAATAAATATACTAAATATAGGTATTACGGTCATACAGGTGTTTAACTGTGTTTATAGTTTACAGTAGTTACATCCACCTGATTATTTTTCTTGCCAGTAGTCCGTAATCTAACATCATATAGTAACTGCACCAGTCATGGGACATTTAAGAGGAAATTTGGAGTATTTATGCTATTTCCCTTGTACATGTAAATGGTCTTCCGCTTAGCGTGTTAAAAGATGAAAGTCCTATCCGCCTTTCATGTTTTAGGCGTGTTGTATCAAAGATACTGCAATGAGTTTCCACATAATTAACAAATTAAAACTATGCTTTTTTTCTCCAGTCATGGACACCAAAGCTCCAGTAATGGGCCCCCGGTAATGGACGTGGATCCAGTAATGGGCCCCCTATAATGGACATTGCTCTATCAGTATAAAATATTGAAATGGGGAATAAGTTATGGCAAAAAAATAAATTTTTGGTATAAGCTTTTATCGCTGAATGTATTTTTCTTTCCACAGCCAATTATTATTGTATTAGATTCATCGAGACAGTTCTAATATACCCAAACACAATTAGTTAGGGTTTATTGCGATAAAGTTCCCATGGCCACCTCCTGTCTCCATCATCAGATCAAGTCCATGTTATCATAATATTGCATTATCATCCGATTTGCATACTTAATTACGTACTTACACAAAATTTCAACTGAATCGGAAATCGAAAAGTGGGTCAAATTCAGCTACCAAGATTTGACCCACACTAACTAACAAGGCAAGTTAAATAAAAGTTTGGAAAAACGATATTAATTTATCCTAAGTCCGAGAATACCTCCTGGTTGACATATTTCGTAACTACATTTTACTTCTGTATTGTTTAAAACATGAAATTATGGCATGGCAAGCATCATTATGTCAATTGTCCCATCATAGGAGGTATGCAGTTTTACAGCTCCTATAATGGGATTGGGCCAAATACCACTATTTGTTTACATCTGTGCAGTCACAACATAGTGTGTTGTATACCTTATCTCATGGTAAATGCAATTAACAAAACACATTCTAGTTTTCATCAAGTATTAATTAATTAAAATTTAATAAATTAACTCACCTCTCTTAGCGAAGTTGTTAAGAATTTTTAGTGATATTTTTTTTCAGTGGCACGACAACTTTTGGGTTGACGCACATTTCTTAAAAAATAACCGAATTTAATAAAAATTCAAACATAATCAGCTCTAGGACTCTTATTTATGATAAAAATATATCCAGTGTTTATAAACTACTTTTATATACTTATTTTAGAGGAATTGTGTTTTTTTGTCCCATTACTGGTTCCGTGTCCATTATAGGGTATACTACTATACAAGAAGCAGGAAATAAAGGTAGGTATTATCATAATAGGTAGCTTACCTGTTTCTGCGTCTTATCAGGAAGTATAATAGAGAGTTCGAAGGAGCGGTTCTTCTTATCTCTACTGCCCGAACGCATCAGCTTGGAGGAGGAGCGCGTGATGCTCTGCGCCTTCTCCGGCAGTTTCAAGGCCACGATGGACATACTGCGCGAGAGCCTCCGGCCCAACTTGCGCGTGCGCAGCGACATGGACCCGCTCAGCCCGCGCTTGCGCTCCGGCGCCTCCTCCACATCCTCACCGTTAGCACCCGCCATGCCCCTAACAAAAAACACCAGCTAACAATTCAACAATTCACATTTCAAACAACTGTAGCATCACTAGACACTTTCGCGAGAAAGTCTTCTGTCACACAGTCATCGATACACTAGGAGTCTAGGCACACTACCACTGTTTATTTACACATAACCACTGCGTCCTGTATCCGAAATCAGAACCTCAGATCATATGGTCGTGGAGCCGGTTTCGGGATCTCCGATGAGTTCGCGTTTAGCGTTCATACGCAACACTGCGACTTCCGAAACGTGAATGGAGTCGATTGTACTCGAGTAAGTTTAAAGAGGGCGCGTTATCGCTTACAGTGCGGGCGAGTGCACGACGTGCTCACGGACCTTCGCTGTCTGAACGACTAGACGACTCGCGGCGAGCCGGCCGGGGCGCCGCCCCCGCCGTCTCTTGGTGGCCGTGCGCTAAAATCAAATTACTTATCAAAATGCATTGTCACATTCTAAGTGATGCGGCACAAACAAATGGTCTGTGATTAATCTCAACACAATAGGCTACAGAGCGCTCCCACGAAATGTCTGACTGAATCGGAGCATTAGACACGGATCGGGGACGGGGTACGTTTAACGGGATAAGGCACGACATTTGTATGAAGGATTATTTTACATCCACTAGTTACCTTTACAATTTTGATTATGTTGCTAGGTCATAGGCCTACAAATTAATAAGAATTACGAAAAGGTACCAAGTAGGCTTTTCCTGCGAGATATTTGGTATAGAATTGGATTAATTTAATTCAGACGTCCACAATGCTATAATTATTCTATTTAATGATAATGATACATTAATCCAATGTTAGTCAAACCTATAATATATTGTTTTCAGTGTTTCCAGAAGGCCCAAGCATCTAACACTACATAAAAAAGGCTGTTGGAACTGGAAAAATTAGGCACCCTACGTCCTATTGAATTGAACATTGAACCTAAGAGGTAGATCAGATTTTTACGCCATTGCATTGAATGGAGTTGAGTAACGCAAGCCCTGTTCCATAAATGCTTAGGAATGTTGATGATTATCTAAGATCTAAGTACAAAGCATATTACGTATCAGTTCAGGTCGCTAGGTTTACTTGTTACAGCTGTATAGTTTTCAAGGCAATCAAGTCTCTAAATACGACTCCGAGCATAAGTTCGCGGAGTGTATGTTCAAATACGTCATGATAACAATACTTAGTTTGATTTTATAATAACCTTTGTTATGAGAAGATATCTAGGATGAATAATAGTCTGTCTCACTACCTGTATTATTATCCATGAATTTCTGAACTCTGCGAAGACTCTACCTACTTCTAACATGTAACTCTATCGTCTAGCTAGAATTATTTCCATTGTTTTAGAGATTATTGCTTAAACTCATTCTTAGCTCCAAATGGAAAAATCACTATCTATGGACTTATACGTAACTTAGCAGATAACTATGAGGTTTCCCATACATGATATTTCGCGAGCGTACTGAACTTACGAGTTAATTACGATTAAACAGGATTTACAGACTGTTTTGTGCAACGAGCCTTCAATATACATAAGTGCATAGTATAGCGCTCGCACCGTTATGTAATTCAATTGAGAGTAATTATCACGTAAATATCAAATCAATACCAATTTCTTGAAACCTGAATACTTACCGTAAGTATTTGACTATTGTGCTCTACATTGACTCTAAATACATTGATCATGTTGTTTTAACCGCTTAAAAATTATGAATTGAAGGAAAAGAAACTCCAACATGGAGAAATCTTAATCGGGTCCATGCGTCGAACGCGATAGTTTTCTACGATATTTGTGCCAATCAGATATTTCACAAGCCGCGGGTCAACTTTTACTAGGCTAATAAGATACACGGCACCTGACGCCTAGAAAATCAGTTTCATATACAAAACACATGCATAATTAATCGGACATTAAGTATTAGATTTGAAGGGTCTGTTTTAGAAATTTGGATTGATAACTTACCATAACTTGATCTATTCATGTTTAGATTTAGATGTAAGTAGATTAATATGAAGTTTGTGAAAATGTAGAGATTTATGAAATTTATATCACTAATCAAATTTACAATTAAAATTTATTAGAAATAAGATATCTGATTATTGCTCTTTGATTAAATTGTCAAAATGGTGTATTATTGCTCATGACATAAGTGTATGTGTAATTTTCAAGCAAAAGATACCACTTTGTCGCTTGCGACAAGGACGCTTTGACACGTTATTCATATAAAGATACGAGCAAATTTTGTCCTTATGGTAAGCGACAAAGTAGTACCTTTTGCTTGAAAACGACACATATAAAAAAAAGGTCCAAAAAGTCGTAATACGATTTTACAAAAGCTTAACCCCCTTATTGCCCCTTATTCATAAACGCGCTGAGGTTACAAACCTCGATTAACTAATAATCGTTTGTCTTTATCTGTCATTTTGACTTATGTATTTGTAGGAAAGGGATAAAACACAATTAAATAACATAAAAAACTGAAAAGGTCCGTAAAGTTTTATGAATAAGGGGGTAAACATTAGTCGTTGTCATGTGTCAACTATGACAAACCAAACAAACTCGCCTTGGCCGTTGGTGTAAATCATTGATGTGACATTTGTAATATCTTGATTTTTATAATGGATTATTAAAAGTCTAGCAGTATATAACAGAAATTAAATTTGTCTAACATTAACCATAATGATACAGTAAGTACGGTAATCATTTTGAATCCAAAGTTATTTAAACTGAAAGCATAAAATTTGATCCAGTACGGTACGACTACTTCTCAAGACCTTTATAAAGTATGAGTAGTAGGTATGAAAAGCATGAAAAGTATGAGACTAAGTCAGACGTTTGTTTGTTTACTTAAAAACCAATGTTCTAAATGACTTTCAAATAAAAGTAAAGTAAATTAGTTCATTACTACTCGATATAGGAATCGCGTGACTATCCGAATTATGTCCAGTCACTTTAATTATTGCACTCAACAAATTAACATCATCATTGAGTAAAAAAGTCAATTTATTTGCACTTAGGTAATAAAATTTCCCCAGAGTCCATACCTACAGCTACCAACCAAAAGAATTATATTGCCGGCCGTGTGGGTTTGAGGTCCGCTTGACAACTTCTTCTTCTACCTAGCGTTATCCCGGCCTTTGCCAGGGTCCGCTTTCCTACTTGCTTTCCTCCACTTTTCGCGGTCCTGCCGGCGTAGCCAAGGTTACAACGATGTCTTCCTTCACCGAAAAGCAACATATCAATTGATATTTCGTACATAAGTTCCGAAAAACTCATTGGTTTGAACCGCGCGTTGAAATTTGCACGCTCTTACCGCTAGGCCACCAGCGCTTTTTTTGCATCTCGCTCCATCTACCTATTAATCCTATTATCTCTTATTAAGATATAACTATTATTAATATTAGAAATCAAAGAGCGCGTAATAAAACGTATTACCTAATCAAACGAGATTGCAATTATATACCTACTCCAAAGATTATTGTAAGTTTCAAAGTACACCTACTGCAAAAGACTAACAACAATAATTGTTAAATATTCGTCCCACGTATGTATTATCTTATTGTTCGTATAAGGCATATGACCTTCAGGTATGCGCCAGCTTGTTAAGCTTTAGCCTATTTGGTTTTACCAACCAAACGATCGTATTATTTACTTAATATATTTAGTTTTCTCAAGACAGAACAACAAGAGTGTCAAATACATGACAATAAGTAGATGGGGTGTTCGGGAGACTTGCCCAGATGGGAGAATTGAACTTAGACCATTCTGTTATACCTAACAGTTACATCCATGTAGGTATACCTAAATATATAACACCGTCTAGGCTAGTTGAACTTACTATGGGGTTAGGCCGATTTGTGTAAGATTGTCTCGTTATATTTATTTATTTAATACATTTTATGTCACGATTAAAAGTATTTAGTCAACGCATAGTAATCAATTGCCGATAGGGATACCGCCAGTGCTTTTGTTAAAAAAACCGTATTTTATTTCAGAAACGAGTCGACATGGCGGAAAAGCGGCGAGTGGAAATCGCGATACTCCCAACTGTACTCCCGCCGCCTCACCATGTAAGTTGCCTGTCTAGCCTATAAGAGATGAGTAAAGAGTAAAGACTGCTAGAGTTTTGATAAAAAAATAGCGTAGTTTTAGGTATATGTACTGTGTATAGTGTAGTCTGAACGTGCGGTTCGAATTCAAATGGAATTAATATAAAATATCTCTATCTGCTATCTACTGTCGACGTCAAATATATGTTTACATTTTTCACCTTATGACAATGGAAGAAAGGAGTACCTAAGGTACTTATAGGCCCTTCGAAACTGCCCTGCTTCAACGAAAGATGTTTCTGTGATGAGTTTTTCAATTAATTCTCAATATACTGCTTCTAATTTATTTGACATCTAGTCGTGCATCAGGGATGTTCGCGACCGACGGCGCGCGTGGATTGTTTCTCTATACTACCATACGTGCGTGCACGCGCAGCATCCCTGGTGCGCCGTGTGCGTGGCAGTCCCAACAGCATCCTTCGTATGATAGCGGATAGGGTTGACTGTCCCTACTTGTTGCACTGTGAGGGATTGCATTCCCCCATCAGTGTTCTTTTGTTTTAATAAAAAAATCCTGTATCTACTAACCCCTTAGTTTGTAAGCTCTACTAATAAGAATGTGTCCATGTGTTACACGAAATAAAAATATTCAATTCAATAGCACGCTCCGGCCCGGAACGTTTCGGTCATGTTTACGTCTATGATACGTACCCACCGTATATACTAGTGCGTGGCGATGGCGGTGCGTCCCGAAGTTGATTCCCTTCGGCTTGACATATTTTCGCTACGAATATTTTTGGCACGCGTTCATTGGTGGTACTTTTTAAGGGACACATAAATGACATTAAAGACTTCGCTAAAAATGACGTCACCAGTCACCACTACCTACTTCATTTCAGAGAACCGCAATATTGCAATTTGCAAGGAAATCAGTACTCTTTATTGTTTTTTGTTATCTCTGACATTGGCATCACCATTCCGTTATAGAAGGATATTGCACTGCAGCATCGCCATTACTTTCACGCTTACCGCGTGACGTTCAAGATACCACCCGGGCCACCTGACTTTCGCATGCCTTTCATTCGTGATATAATTTTACATGTCATTACACATAATAGCCATCTGTGTCACCTTACTAGTCGATTCCATCATCCGGTAGCGTAATAATCAGTTATTAGAAGCGTCGTATCGTGACGAGATTCAAGGCCTTTTGGGCGCAGGCTGTTTGTACTTATCTAACCGTGTTTAATGTTTATACCTAGGTTCTAATATTGCGTTGCGCTTGACTCGCTTGAGTCACTGTTGGCGTGACTCACGGAGAAGGAAAAGTAGCAAACACAGCCACGATCCTTTTAAACAGTCGATGGCCGTAAAACTTCGCAGACAATACCCTTAAATTTTCTACGGTCTGGTGGTATAATAATAAAATTCATCGTAAACACGTTCTTATTGCGATTCTCCCTGACCTATTGAAGCTAAAAATCATGTTACTAACAGTTTGTGGCCTACAAAATCAAAACTACTGTCAATATGTAGAGAAAAGTTGCAAATATATAAGTTGTCATGTCATGAGTAATGTTGTTGTGCTTTAACAATAGGCGATTGTTGCCAATACTTCGAACGTCATATAGGTAACAAAATATATGACAGATGAAAGAGATAAAGATCGCGCTTGATAAACCAGTAATCCTTAGAGCCTGCAGTTATATTACTGTGGCTAAAACAACTCCTTGTGAGCAGCAGGTTATGTTTGTAAGCTTAACAAGGACGTCCACGTTTGCAAAATCATCATAAACTCGAAACAATCGTACCTACTTAAGTAAAAGTGATATCAATGTTACAGGTTTCTGGTGTGTTTTTTCCGGTGACCATGAAAGTACGCTTTTTACAATACGGTGAATCATAGCGAAATCAAGAACATGATACTTGAGTCATGAACTTTATTTTATAAACATCAACATCGACCTTAAAACTGTGCATGAAATTCTCTTCTACTATTTCTGATATCAAAGTAGGATAATTCGCCAGTAACTGGCCACCTTTAGGAACTGGCCGCCCTTAACTAAAAAAAAATTAATTCTATTCACTTATAAACAGAATTCATTTTAGTATAAGGTTTCAATAACTGGCCAGCATTCCATAATCCATGCCACCTTATACTAAAATGAATTATATTTTAGGTGAATTCATTTATGATTTGGGGTGGCCAGTTACTGGTGAATTATATACCTAATTATAGTTGGTCAAGCAGATCTTGTCAGTAGAAAAAGGGGGCAAATTTGAAAAATGTAGGCGCGAATCGATATCGCATCATCGAAAATTTGAATTTCGCGCCTTTTTCTACTGACAAGATTTGCTTGACCATCTAAATATATACCTACTATATTATTATTTCCCGATTCTTTCCTAGCCCGAAAGAGGCAGAACACCGGCGTTGCATTTCATTTATGGAGAACGACAGCACCCCGTACAACGATCTGCTGATGAAGCTTCGCTGCAGTCGGCCGAGTACCTCCAGCACGACCGAGCCTGACGTCAGCTCAGTCAACTCCAGCAACGAGATCCAAACCATACTGTCGCAGCAGAGCGAGATGTACCCCAGCTGCTGCTCGCCTACCATGTATGTAAGCTTGTACAAGTCCCTACACTCCTCCTTGTACTCGTATATCGCTTTCCCGATTGCGAGAACACTGATTTCGGCAACCTGATCCCAAAAATTGGGAAAGGTACGCAAGCGCCAGGCCTAATCTAGGCCAGATGGCAGTCGCAGGCCTTAAGAGGGAGGTTTGCTGATCACTATTCTTTTCTTCGCCAAAGTTAAACTTCTTCTTCTTCCTCGCGTTATCCCGGCATTTTGCCACGGCTCATGGGAGCCTGGGGTCCGCTTGACAACTAATCCCATGATTTGACGTAGGCATCACTAGTTTTTACGTAAGCGACTGCCATCTGACCTTCCAACCCAGACGAAAAACTAGGCCTTATTGGGAATTAGTCCGGTTTCCTCACGATGTTTTCCTTCACCGAAAAGCGACTGGCAAATATCAAATGATATTTCGTACATAAGTTCCAAAGTTAAACTATCGCAAACAAGAGCAACTGGTAAATATCGAATCCAACTCCTAATCATTCCAAGTTGTAAAAAGCTTATTAACAAGAACCGGAAATCGGAATTCGAACTCATGACCTCCGCCAACGGCTTGCTGGCCAATATTCGACAAATTTCCCTACACTCACATGGTATAAATATGTAGAACATACCTATCTACACTGATCAAAATGTATCTAGAATAATCTAGATTCATAACTAATCATAAACATTATCTAATATTGTTACTTGTATAACAAAGTCACGAAAGTCACACCTTGATTGATACCAGTGCCCGATATTTGGCTATAAATATTTAACTAGGCACTTATAATATTAGGTCAATTTTGTTTGCGAGATATTCACGATGTTTTCACTCAGTTGTTGTTTATCTGAAAAGCGGGATGTGAATGATACTGATAGGTTTCGACCATAGGTATACCTGTTTACCTATAGCCAAAAATTGGCGTATTCTCATTTGCCCCCGCCCCTAATCTAGAGCGATAAAAAATAGAGTTATAAAATGTTTATCTTAATTTCCAAGATTTTTTAAACTACATACGTTGATTACAATTTAAATAATGCCATCACAGAACGCGTAGTCTGGGACAGCACGACACAATGTTGCTGGATATGGTGCGCGAGCGCAACCGCGAGCTGCAGGAGGCGCAGGACCAGCCGCTCGAGCTTCCCGGCGACGACGCTTCTGAAGAGTACGTACTAACGGCTACACATTTAACTCACCCCAACACTAGCATCCCCCGAGCGAAGGCTTCTAGTCAACTCTAAGGCTGTTGCTCGACGCAACGCGCGACGCCATTTTCCATAGCGCTAACTATAGACGCCGACGTTCAAAAGACGCTAAGTGTCGGGTGGCTCTAAAGAGTACCCAGGAGGCGTGGACAAGAAAATACAGGTCCACTCAAACGCACACAAAATAATTTCATCAAATTCATAGCCTTGATAACTCGTGGGAGTTTAATTCGACAATACCGACTTGAAGGTACCTACCTATGTGATTTACATTAGCTAACCAAACCGTGAAACAAAATTAACTACTGCCACAATAGCATAATAAAAAGTTATGTTGACAAAGACGCATTAGTAAAAAATTCACATTTTCTCGACTTTCTCTCTCGATACAATTACGTCTATTAGCTAAAACTTTCTCACAGTTTTATTAGATAAGGCTAGCACTTGTGGCAGTTATTATGTTAGCTCGGTGTTACTTTGATGTGTAATTAGATCTAACAATTATGTTATTTCTCGAATGTGCTCGGAGGCTATTTTGTAGCTATTTGATAGATAAGTAGTTACAGTGTTTCGGTAGTAATAGCACGCTGACGGAGTCTTCTAATAGTTATTTTAAAAACAGATATTTGCAGATTGTTTAAGTACGTAGGTACTTTACATGTAACAGCTTTGATTGTAGGCAACTTAGCATGTAGCAGTTTGAAATGTTCTGTACTTACAGTAATAGAATTTAGCTAATTACATAGTAGGTATGGAATGCTTAGATATAATCTTGTAAGTATATGGTTCGCACGTACCAGGTAGTAGGTTTTCGAAAGGAGTGATTTTTTCCCCTAATTGGTTATTGATTATGTGTTAATCTGTCAATCTTACCAATGTATCTTACCACATAATACTTCCTCTCCTTACAGCTTGTCCATTGAGCCCTGTATGCACGGGATGAGCCACCGCTTCACTGAGCGTAGCGTGTCCCGCTCTCGGTTCTCTCGCATCTCGACGAAACGCGACATGGACATACCCTCAATACTGGCCTATAACATCAGCGACACCCTACCGGTTCGTTTATGTGGTTTATACTTAATGGATTGGGGCTGAGCCATCGTCACACTGAGCGCAACCGTGTTATGCTCGTGTTGTCCTCCTTGCTTCCATTACCTTCGACTTCCAACTCCAACTAACATGGTCATTTACACTATCATCATCATCATCTCAGCCATAAGACGTCCACTGCTGAACATAGGCCTCCCCCTTGGACCATTTACCATGTAAGTACCTACATACTCGTATTATCTGTTTTGACGAGTTCCGGATATTTGTTGCACATACCATCTCCACGGAGTAACTGACGTACTTCGAGTTTAATTATGATCACACACCATAGCGATCCCTCTTTCAATATCTTTGAGTTATAACGGGAACTCATCAAAGTAAATATACCATGGGAATACCCCGTATTTAATAGTACTTAATCAGATTCTATTCCCCTTGTACTTTTACAGACAAACTTACCACTCGGAATACCAGCGTTCCAGCAAAAGGAATCCTTGTCGAAATGTAATGAGATTCCCAGATGGTCCATACGCCGCTCCGTGTGCCCAGTCTGCTCGCAAAAATGGAAGGACCGCAGCTTTGTAAACAAAATTAAAAACTCAGGTTAGACTAGAAAATAGTTTTGGAGATATTTTTGTAAATTTAATGAGCCAAGCTGTACGTCACTTGGTCGATCTAACAGCGATCAGTAGCAAAGCTGGAGCATAATCTGAATCAAACTAAATATCAACAGTATACCTTCAAAATCATCAAAATACGCCGAGATCTAAGTATTCTTAATAAATAATAAACAATTAATACAATACAATAAAATCTTCTCAGTAGGAATAATAAACTAGTGGCTCTGTGAGCTACGTCAGCAATGGACCTCGCGAACCCCTATGGCACCGCTTTATGGAAAAAATTCTAAAAAAATATTGACAAAAAAATGCTACCTATATAATTATCGAACACTCATCAGTTTCACGAGAATCCGTTGAGAAATGTGACCTGTGGGCCTACCGCGAACCACGTTCGACGTGTTGCCTCTCTGTCGCACTTGTAAATTCGTACGTAAGTGTGACAAGGAGGCAACACATCGAACGTGGTTCGCGGTAGACCCTCTGTAGGCTGTAGGTAGAGGAGAACATCCGGACACACGAAAGAATTTTTGCCCAAGCTGAAACGGAGACCTTCGGTTTCGCTTGGTTAATAATATATCTTTAGACTAATGTTCATGTAACAAATTCAATGTTACAGGCTTAAAAAGAAACCTTTTACAAGACATGCCTTCTGTAATAGCACCAGCACGCTTAAGATCGGCAGCGAGAGATAAGTAAGTACCTAAGTATTACATATATATTATAAAGTTTCCTATGTACTTACGTAGGTACAGTCACCTGCAATAATATGTTACTCTTCGAAGGCCGCAAAAATATGTGACACGCTCTTATGGCTCTACAAATAAGATCGTGTCAGATATTCATGCGGCCTTCGTTGTGTAACATATTATTGCAGGTGACTGTACATATAATATGGGTACTGAATATTGATTAAGGCTCTTACCGCAATTTTCGTATTATTTTCCTTGCTTCATTGTACTCACAGCTGCAAAAGTGGGTAACCACTTGATGAATGGAATTCATTAATAAAGTGGGTATGCACTTCTGCAGCTCCCTGTACATATACAACTCGCATATTCTTTAGTAGGTAGTCTAAAGATACGAAAAACATTTACTTTCCAGGAGCCTCCGGCCAGTCCCCATGGATGTGGAAGACAACCCCGTCTCTCCCGGACTACGCAGCCGCAGCGCCACCTGGCAGTTGATCCGCGCGCGACGCATACGCATGCCCAAGCCGCAACTACCGTCGCCAGAGGCGCCGCCCTGCGGCACAGCGCCAAACGAGCAAAAAGATTTAAACATGCGCGTCAACAACTTTTTATTAACCTAGAATAGTTATTTGTTTTACAAGGGGGCAAAGTTGTTGTTTAACCGCTCGTGCTAATATTGATACCCGAGCAAGCGAAAGATTCCAAAATGGAACCACGAGCGTAGCGAGTGGTTCGAAAAATGGAATCTTGAGCGTTGCGAGGGTTTCAAACCACGAGGGTTAAACAAAATTTGCCCCCGAGTGAAACATAAAATTTTTCACCACACCACTCCGAAGCAAATATTAAATGTAAAACATGAAACAAAATCAAACCAAATCATATCCAAATGAATGTTATTAAATATTTATCATCCAAAATCATCATTTAAAAGTCAATTCTACCAGTAAACATAATGAAAATTACTCAAAATTTACATTTGATTACTTTGCCTCACATGTGAATAAAATGCAACTTTGCTATCAGTTTTTGAAGTGCAAAGTAAGCCTTTCCGAGCTGGTGTGGTGAAAATAAATATTTAACCGTTATAAATTAAACAGATTAACATCATTGAATTAAGTAGCTGATAAATCGATAAAGTGATAAACATAAGTAGATGTTTTAATTCAAATTAGATCATGGGATTCATGGGATAGTAGTATGTAAATTGAAAATTGGTCATAAAAGACAAACTTTTGTATGCAGCAGCAGAACAAGTTTGCAGCAATAATTATTTTCCATCGTCTACTTACCTACTAATTTTCACGGAAACGTACGAACGTGTCTTGCTATTTCATTAAGTCGCGGTACAAAAAGTACCGAGGTTGATGATTGAAGTAGCATGACCAGAGGATGTCTTGTCTGTGCATGACCACCACAATCTACTAAAAAGGTAACTCCATACAAAAAAATGTCCCCAACCGTTTATACGTTTATACTAGTGGCGCCGTCGTTGTGTACCAATGGAACTAAAGTTGACAACCGGTTTAGGTTCACAAAGTTTTCAGTATAATACAAATAACTTTAGGCATGCCTACCTAGCCTACCTATTACACTTTACACACACAGATACACTACACTTTACACACGGCATTTTACACAGATTTCCAACTTGTATTCATACATTTCTTCACGGTTAATTAATACGCTTTCCATATGCGTTATGACGCGGTTCCTTCTGAACCCACTAAAGCTATGAATTTCACTCAAATATGTATCTTCAACAGCCGTTGCTCCGCATTTAGCACATTTTCTATGTGCATTGCTGTAATCCATGTAGGTACAGACTTACAGAGTCTTAAGTGGTAGTACCGCTACGTTGTATTTATTATTTAAATATTTAATAAATAAAATTTTCGTTATGAACTTTAACCACAGCAGTTGGACAGAGTCATTGACAAATATATTTTTTTATTATGGTGGGTAGACGTACCTACCCTCCATATATTTTATGAACATTGATAAAGACAGTTGGAAGCAAATATTCATTATAAAACATAATCGCGTGTAGTTAACACGTTCACTGCGGCTCAAAATATTGCCAACTTTCAACTAGTGCTGTAAGAGGTCTTTACGCCTTAACTGTACCATTTCACCGGTGCGGTTAGGGGCCTTAAGACCACTCAAGAAACAAGAATATTAAAATGCTTTTTTTCTCATGAAATTCACAAATCTGTGAATGATACTTATATAATGCTGTTGCTAAAGGACTGTTTTGTCTTGTTTTGGCTTCGCCCGAAGTTCTGATGTCAGAATATGGAATTATGTCAAAAAATAATTAGGAGGCTTTTAGACCTCTTACAGCACTGAATTTGAGGTACATTTGTATTTACTTCTAGTGATGTTCCTAATAAAAATGCATTTTATCGATAAATCAAAAAAATATATATATACTGTAAGTGAATCACATATGACTGTTATAGAACCATTTAAGACACAGAGGCTTGTTACAATCACGGCAGTAACATTTAATTTCTACTAGAAGACGGCTCACTTACGGTGTTCGCTTTTGCGGTAACTTTTTGGTAAACTCGGCGATATTTTAGCACAGAGGTTTCGTCTTGCACTTCATTCTGATTCTGTGCTAATTGTAGATTTCTCCGACATCTCTTGTTTACACGACCCATGATTCATCACATTCGATACTTATTGTTAAATATCATTCACTGATCAACAACACTTCTTGGGTATTTAACTTAAACACTGAACACAATTGACGCTTACTACTTAGAATGTACGTATTTTGACTCACGAGCAAATGCAATACATTACGTAGGTACATATATTGCTCATCGACGCGTTCACATCACTGGGTCATAGTTCGACTATCATAGATACAGACAGGTGCGAGAAGGGGCGGATAAGCCCGTACTACCTATATGAGGTCTTTAGACCCCCTATCCGCACTGGGCGCACATTTTTCACTCTCAGTGCGATGAGAGGCCTTAAGACCTCCTGCGTGTTTTAAAGTGTCAAAAAATTCTACGTTATAATAGAAATCGAACCATTTATTGGACTCTTTTCTACCTATACAATTCAATAAGTTACGAGGTCCGCACCAGAGCGAAACCACAATATTTTTGCCCGCACAGCCCGGGAGTACTAGCAGGGGGTCTTTAGACCTTCTATCGCAGTGAACGTGTTAAGTTTTAAGTCCCGTTTTATGATTAATAATGTAAAAAAATCGTGAAAATTTAAATCTTAGTTGCGAGCAATGTTGCTGTAGAAAAATGTTTTTATTTTGATTACTGGCAACTTTTTCTAGGAGGCCAAAGCACACATAGAAGCTTCAGGCGCATACATGCGCAATTATTTGGGGACATAACTTTCTTAGGCCCCATTCGCACGACAGCTTAAAAAGCGTTGCGTTAAAACCCGACGTTGGCGCTTTTTTACCGTTTCCAATATTTGTGTTCATATGAACGCTTAAAAATCACTTGTGAGTCGTACTGCCACGTACGCATCTCAGCAAAGCCATACTTTATTTGCTATTACGACGTATTATTTGAATATAGCTTGAATATTTCAGGAATTTGTAAGCATATGTTGACATTTTTAAGGTGAAACTAATAATAATCTTGACGATTGACACCAAAAATTGACACTTGACAGCCAACTGACAGCAGCGCCGGCGCTTTTTTAACGCTTGTGAGAACAGATACACGGAGTTCCGTATGGTCTATTCAATTTGACGCCAACGCTCAACGCCGAAAATCGAACAGTGCTCGATAAAAAAGCGCCGCGCTTAAAAACCGCCTTCGTGTGAATACATACATGGTTATCCATTTGTGTCATTCAAACGCTTTTTTAACGCGCGTTGAAAAAGCTGCCGTGCGAACGGGGCCTTAGGAAGTGAACAGGTCTTGATGATTTGTCACTAGCCAAGTCAGTGCAAAGATTGTTTAATGAAATTTAGCGTCGTCGAAGTCTACGCCCCTAGGGATCTAGATTTATGAATATTTCGCCCTTTAAAAATGCCACTTTATTTGAATTATTCTGCGATTATTATGTTATCCAATCTTGTCACGAGCTCTTTCGATTCCTATAGGCGTATCCAGACTAGTCAATTTTTCGCCAATCTGATTAAATTGCCAGATCGAATCAGGACGGGCAAATGCCAATTTGGCTCGCCGAATTCAGCCGCCGATAATGACCGATATTACCGATAAAATGAGGTGCGGAACGCAAGAATACCAATTTGTGACGCCAGTATTTTCGTTCTGGTGCATTTTTTCAATTTAGAGGGCTCTAATATCACTATATTTAATTGACGCCAATTTCATTTCTGATCAAATCGGTCGATTTGATCATCCCGTCTAGATACTGTTTATATTTTTATTTTTTTCCTATACCTACCTACTTTGTATGGCGATAACTGAGGAAATTGTAAAAACTGCAGGAATCGAAATTTTTGGGACTTTTTTTCTCTGTTAGAAAGGGATGGAAAGAGCTCGTGATTCTGAGTGGAAATAACTTACAGAAGATTAATTTAAGAAAAGTGACATTATTAAATTTTAAAGCAAAGTTTTAAAGCTTTCTACGTGAATGCGCAGCTTTATCAATAATAGTCGTAACACACTATCACACCGCACCGTGACCTTGATGCGTCGCACACATAAGTGAGAGCGAGGAAGAGATATCTGTTTCTCGCTCTTACTTATGGGTGCTACGCACCAAGGTCGCGGAGCGGTGCGATAGTGGGTAATCACTTTAATAGTGGTAACAGACTATCGCACCGCACCAAGGTCATTGTGCGACGCACCCATAAGTAAGAGCGAGAAAGCGATATCTCTTTCTCGCTCTTACTTATCGGTGCGTCGCACAATGACCTTGGTGCGGTGCGATAGTGTGTTACGGCTTTAATAACTAGTTTTTTTTTTCATACAATGTTGGTAGCATGTGCATGTTGGTAACTAAACGTCATATGGCTGTCATGTCACTCATGTCAGTCAAGTGTCATTCATTGTCATTTGTTTTATTTATTACAAAAATATGTCGTAATTTATTGATAAAAAAATGATATAAGTCTTTATAAAAAATACAAAAAAAAGCTACAAATTTTGTGTAATTCTACAGAAGCAAGCCATGGCCCTCCTTCCTCTAGGACGTATTTTATTAAGAACTACAAAATGTTACGCGACAAGTCACTTACCGGTGCGAAATTTGATGTCGAAACAGTTAGTCTACCACCAATTTGGAGATCCTCTGTGTGTTGTGCAGTTCCGGGAAGCTGCTGTACCACAGCTAGGGGATCTGGAAGTACTCGTCAGAATGCTAGCTGCCCCTGTTAACCCTGCCGATATAAACACCATACAAGGTATTACAGTAACAAGTTTTAGGTGTTAATGTGCATATTTCCATAAAGTGCTTTGTGTGGTGTTTTTATTTTTCACTTTACTATGGTTGCATGAAGAGAAGACGTAAGGTATTTTTCTTTTTGTTTTGTTTTTCTGTAAACATCTAGTTGGTTTCCTTTAATACATGACATTTTTATGTTGTTTTAGGAAAGTATCCAGTCAAGGTTGATCTGCCATCAATTGCAGGTAACGAAGGTGTGGGAATTGTAGAAGATGTTGGCAAAAAAGTTGAAGGCATTTGCCCAGGTAACAAGATTATTGTGACAAAACCAGTTCAAGGAACTTGGAGAAATTATGCCATATTCTCTAAAGATGTAGTCAGAGTCGTCCCAGATAATTTAGGGCTGGTCGAGGCAGCCACACTCACGGTCAATCCCTGTACGGCATACAGAATGCTTACTGATTTTAAACCAGTCAGAGATGGACTGGTTGTTATCCAAAACGGGGCCAATGGGGCTTGTGGACAAAATGTCATCCAACTATGTAAGGCGTGGGGTGTCAAAAATATTGCTGTTGTTAGAAAGAGGCCTGACATAAATGACCTAAAGAAATTTCTGGAGGACCTTGGAGCTACCCATGTACTCACTGAAGAGGAGTTAAGGACCACAACTATATTCAAAGATAAGGTTATTGCCAAACCTACTTTGGCTCTTAATTGTGTGGGTGGAAAGAGTACCACAGACTTGTTAAGGCACTTGGAACATTCTGGTACTATGGTTACCTATGGAGGCATGTCTCGAGAACCTGTCACAATTCCAACTTCTGCATTTATTTTCAAGAACTTATCATTCTTTGGATTTTGGATGACAAAATGGAATGAAAAGGCTGATAAGGCAGCTAAAGAAGAAATGATGTGTGATATTGTTAATTTGATGTGTGACCAGAAGTTGAAAGGTCCAGTTTATAAGCTGGTCAAATTTGACAACTTCCAGGAAGCCATTGGCAATGCCCTGTCATCAAAAGGATTCACTGGATGCAAATATATCTTAGACTTTAGTTAGATCATTAAGTATATGTTTATTTAGTTTATGTTGTGTAAGTAACACACCAGGCGTAATCTATGTTTCACCATAAGCTTGTTTAAATAAAATTGATTCTTTTTAAAATTTTGTTTATTTATAGTCATAGCAATTCAAGAGTTCAAAAATATTAAGTGCCTGCAGAGAAAATAAGTTACTGTAGTGTCACTGAAAATTAGTTAGTAATTTCTTCCACCTGTGGGCACAGCACGGTTCCATTTTTATCATCTATCACTATGCGCGTCCCTTTCGCACTTACGTACTTGTTAGAACGTGACAGGCATGGTGACAAGGGATAAAAACGCGACCATGCTAAGCCGCCTGACCTGAAGGCATTATAATCCTAATAAACAACCCAACTTTAACTGACACACTGCTCAGCAACTATCATTAAGGAGTACCGTGCTTATGATCAGATAATTTATTGCATACTTTCTTTATATTATTTTTCAGGATCGCATCCAAATTTGCCCCGCTTGCCCCATGTGGGTGGAGATGAAGGTATTGGTGAAGTAATGGAAATTGGCCGTAAAGTGACCTATGTAGAGCCAGGCCAAAGAGTAATCCTAACTTCCAGACAGCTAGGATCATGGTGTTACTATGGTATTTACAATGAAAGTCATCTCCATAGAATTCCTCCTAGCATACCTTTAGCTGAAGCAAGTATGCTCACTGGAGCACCTGCGAGTGCCTACAGATTGCTAAATGACTTTAAGCAACAAAAGCTATGTCCTGGACAATGTGTTGTTCAAAATGGTGCTAATAGTGCTATCGGACAATGTGTCATACAGATTTGCAAAGCCATGGGAGTTGAAACGCTTAATATTGTTGCAAATCACTGTGGGTATGAATATGTGAAAGAACACTTGTTAAGTATAGGTGCTACGAGAGTTTTTACCCTTGAAGAAGCTGAAGAATTGGCATGTTGTTATTTAAGTTTTCAGCGACCAACATTAGCACTTAATTGTATAGGAGGGAGATATGAAGATGTTATGCTTACGCTTCTTGAACGGTGCGGAGACATGGTATATTATGGAGGAGCTTACTGTCTACCTGTAAACCAATACATGCGCAATGATGTTTGGTTTCACAGATTCTTAATGTCTGATTGGGAGCAAAATACATCAAATGTAGACAAAGAATCTACATTTCAATATATACAAGAGCTGATAGTAATGGGGAAGTTTAGAGCGCCTATGTATCAACCTGTAATGCTTAAGTGTTATGACTATGCTCTCAGGAATACATGTCGCTGTGAAGCTTTTTCGACCTTTAATTATGTGTTCGATTTTACATTGATTTAAGAGTGTGAGCGCACATACTAATATAGATGGTCAAGCAAATCTTGTCAGTAAAAAAAGGCGCGAAATTCAAATTTTCTATGGTACGTTATCACTTCGAACCTACATTTTTCAAATTTGCCGCCTTTTTCTACTGACAAGATCTGCTTGACCAAGTATATGTACTGAACTGACCCAACCCAACCAATAAGTCGTATTTAATTTGTATGCGTCCTTGTGATTTTAATTCTAAAACTTCAGTTTTATGATAATAAATTATGACGAAAAAAAATCCATAAATCGTAGTAATTTTTTTTTGTACTGTTTGTAAAATTTGAATGTAAACTTAACCAAATAACATTAGATGATTAGACCCCGACCATCATATGCTACTCACTCACTCATAGTGTTTTGTTCCTGCCGGTGTGCCTGTGAGGTAAGCTCAACGAGGGTGCGGAGTGTTACATAGGGTCGGCAACGCGCACGTAACACCTCTGGAGTTGCAGGCGTCCATAGGCTACGGAGACTGCTTACCATCAGACCATACCGACTTTATATTATACATTTATTTTACAGTACATAATATGGTCCTATTTTCCCGCACTAGTGCGTAAAATAGCATTTTCGTGCGATGTCAAAAGTTTAAAGGGCCGTATGTACTGTAAAACGTACGATACACGTGCGAATAGGTAATTCGCATTTCCTCTTTTCCGCACTTGTATCGTAAATAACTATTTTGATACCATCTGTTTTAAAATAGCATAATATTGGTAGTGATGTTGTCGTGCACATATTTCATGGAAAGTAAACGTACGTAGTAGTAATAAGCCCCCATTCGCACGAGAGCTTTTACAAAGCGCGTTAAAAAAGCGTTTGAATGACACAAATGGATACATGTGTATTTATTCACACGACAGCGGTGGTGCTTTTTATCAAGCGTTGTTGGATTTTCGACTTTAAGCCTTGGTCGTTAAATCGAATTTAGAGTGCTGAAAGATTCAAAAGCTTTTTTAACGCGCGTTGAAAAAGCTTCGTCCGAATGGGGGCTAAGTAAAGTTAGACCGTAAAAAGTCTGCAGCGATTTTGATAGCCCACGCCAAAGAGTAGTATAATATCACGCAGTGCAAGTGTCATTTTAAACGTCAAACTTCTATGAAATTATGACATATAAATAACACTTCCACTGCGTGGGCTATCAAATCCGCTGCAGACTTTTATTGGTGCGACTATAGTAGGTACGCGTACCCTTCCTAATGCACCTAAAGCCTAGTCCAGACGAGACAATTTATTTTACCAATCTGATTAAATTGTCCGATCAACCCAGGCCGCAGACTTCGGAATTTTCATTCGGTTTCATGAGGTGGATTCCCACTCGCTCTACAAATGCATAGCGCTGTCTCGCTTGCACATGTCATTCCGTACGGAAAATTCCGAATGTCTGCGGTCGGCCGTGCGGATGCTAACGCCAATTTGGCTCGGCAATTTTGACCGCCGATTACCACCGATAAAATGGAGGTGCGGACGCAAGAATAGAGTCAGACCGTGAAAAGTCTGCAGCGATTTTGATAACCCACGCAGTGCAAGTGTCATTTTAAACGTCAAAATTCTATGAAATTATGACGTATAAATAACACTTACACTGCGTGGGCTATCAAATCCGCTGCAGACTTTTCTTATACCAATTTGTGACGCTAGTATTTTCGTTTGAGGGCATTTTTTTTTACTTTGAGGACTCAAATAACACTATAATGACTATAAATCTAAAATTGGGGATTGACGCCAGTTTCATTTCTGATCATATCGGGCGATTTGATCATCCCGTCTGGACTTATTCGCATTAAAGTGACACTAAAAGTGATAGTGACAGCTGTCAGTCTGTCAATGTCAAATTAAGAATAGCAAATCGATTGTTACATGATTGTTACTGACCTACTGACTGAAATTTGGCAAAATAATGTAATGTAGTGTGTTTCTTTATATTTCTATAGAAATCTGATATTAACCAATTTATCTGATAGTAAACGATTCATAATTTACGTTTAGTTTTCGTGTTCCTTGTATAGAGTGTTATAAACCGAAAACCGGTTTGTTTTTCCGTGTTTACTCGGTGACCAAAAATAAATTTAAACTCCAGATTTATTTTAAATTATGGATAAAGAGAACTATGAAACCTACGAATTTTTGCCTGCATCTGGAAGCAGTACAGAAGCGGAACCCTATCAGTTCTTTGTTGTGCAAGACGATGGAACGTTTCTTAGTAAGTTTTTACACAATGACTATTTATATTTTATGAAAAAAAAGAAGGGCTGGTTGGTTCTAAGTCCTTTTTTTGCACCCCCTTTGCTTTAGGCAGATCCTTAAATCCTGAAGGTTTCTTTTTAACACTACACACTTGTGACAGAAGAAATGGTCAATATGTAGCAAGTAAGTAACAATAAGCTATGAAAACGAATTTAACTTTAAGCCATGGCTTGTCCTGCATGATCCTGCAGTGCAGATTAATTTATAAATTGGTATTTTTTAGCCTTATATCTCATTTCATCAATATGAGGGGCATTCCAGGGATAATCAAAAGTCAGGGCCATGTATACTGCCCTGCTAAGCCAAAAAGCGCTATCTGAAAAGAAAATTAATTGCTAACTTATACTTTAGTTTGTATAACTGAGAATTCCATTTTCACAACCATTTGTTTTTGTGATAGCGCTATTTGGCTTAGGAGGGCAGTATATTTGTGGTATAAAAAATGTTCTTCAGTTAACAGACAAGTGCAATATGTGACTCAAGTGCAAGACACCCAGGAAGTTCTAGAGGGAGAGCAAGCTTGCACCATGCTGGATGTGACTCCGCAGCAGTTCTATGTTGACATTGACACTACCACTGAAATGATCTCTGTACCAGGTAATTTCAATATCTGCTTAGAGGAAACCACATCATGATAATATTGATAATCTTGTTTATTTTTGTTTTTAACTCCGTTTTTAACTCACATGAGGGCCAACAATGTAGGTATTGTAATAAAGAACTATGCTTATTATTTTAAGACTTAAAACAATATCTATTGCAACTATTTTTTGAGATAAACAATGATACTCTTGTCTTTAATAATAGTTCTCCGTTTAAAAAAAATAACTAAACCAATACAATCTACACATATAGTCTTGGAACACATTATCCAAATTAGATACAAAATCAAATCACAGTGCAGGCTTCGTCATAGTTGCTACATACAAAAATATTCTTGGTTCAACACATATTTTTATTTTATTTTAAATGAACAATAATATTTCATGCTTTTCACAGACCAGTTCAGCATACCAGAAGGAACCAGCAACTTGTATGCTAACAGCTACCTTTTGCAACCCGAAGCTGAGGCTCCAGTAGATCAGGTATTTTCTCCTTATGCCTATGACTGATTGTACAGACATATTTTCTTATGATAGATGTTTGAGCATCATAACTGACTCCTGATAATTAC
Organism: Cydia splendana; assembly: GCF_910591565.1. Lineage (NCBI taxonomy): Eukaryota > Metazoa > Arthropoda > Insecta > Lepidoptera > Tortricidae > Cydia > Cydia splendana. The sequence continues at coordinate 10,121,483 of NC_085974.1, forward strand.
TAAACTGGTTAAGGCCCTGAACCAATTATTGGTAACAAAAAAAACAAATAAAAGTTGGTATATTTTATTTTACTTTAAAAGCTATTGATTAAGTTGCAACATAACATAAAAAAAACATTTACAGGTAAAGAATAAAATTTTCGACCCATTTCGTACCTTGTCACAGTGACCATCAATATGAAAGATGCTAGAGAGAGACCTCATACTATTGTCACTGTGACAAAATGAGGTTGCCTATTATTCCTAATATATATAAACGACCTACCTGACATATTAGACGACCATTGTACGCTCTTTGCCGATGACGTTTCTGAACTAGTCTCCTGTAGTGATAGCCATGATGGTACAACTAAATTAGAGTCTAAATTAAATTCCGTTACAAATTGGTTACAAACGCACAATCTACAACTTAATCTCAAAAAAACAAAAGTTATCCAATTCAAACCTTGTCAAAAAGCCATATTGCCATTAAACATCAGTTTCCAGAACACACAAATAGACCATGTAAATACCGCCACTCTATTAGGATTAGATCTAGACAGTAATATGACCTGGAGATCCCACACACAAAAACTATCAAAAAAGTTGTCTTCTTTCATCTACGCGCTTCAACATCTTAAACGCGTTACGGACTTCGAGACTGCACTCACAGCATACTACGCATATGCCTATTCTAGGTTATCTTACGGTCTCGTTTTGTGGGCAAATAGTTGTGATGTTGAGACAATATTCATATTGCAAAAGAAATGCATTAGAATACTGGTAAATATTGATCAACTAGATTCCTGTAGACCTCATTTTATTAAGCACCAGATCCTCACCCTTGCCTTGATGTGCATCTTTGAAACAAGCAAATTTGTCAGAAAACACATCAATCTTTATTCACCACTAATAGACAATAGAAGAAACAACCGAAATTTACACAAACTAGAATTGCCTTTTTCCTCATTAAACCTTGTGACATCTAGCCCGCATTTTATGTGTATCAAAATTTATAATCACCTTCCGAATTCTCTGAAAAACTTAGAAAATCACAAATTATTCCATAACAAGTTAAAAATCTTCCTTATTAATAAGTGCTTTTATAGTGTGAAAGAATACTTTAGCGAAAAATATGATTAAAATGATCTCATAATATGTAACGATAATTGAAAATGTTTAAAATTGTTATGCTAGTTTTAAGTTAGGTAACTGTATTATAGGTATATGTTGCTGTGTCCTTACAGGGCGTCACTTAAACTAACCCAATAATATGTACCACCTTTATAACTGGTTTGTGATATGCAATAAATGATTCTATTCTATTCTAAATTAAATTCCCTGAACAGCAACAGCAACACTCCTAAATGTAATGTAAATCAGTGGACCTTATTACATAAGGCATAAGGTCCACCGATGTCAGTTAAAAACAGTGTGGGCGATGATACCTATGAAACTATGCAGGTTCAAAATTTTCAAGTGGTTTTTCGACAATTTGGTAGTATACATGGTATCTGATTGAGCTAAAATTTGATGTACTGTAAGACTAAAATAAGCACATTTTTTTAACTTAATTTCAGGTAAAAACCAAAGTAGAACTAAAACCAGCCGTGCAATCGCATAATTCTGTCACTGAAACTAATAAGCAGGATGCTTTGTCAGGAAATAGCTTAACAGAGGTAAGTAATTCTAATAATTACTAGATACTAGACTAGATAAACACATGTTATGTTATGTGTTAGTTTATCATTCAACTATCGATCATAAAGTGTAAGCAGGAAGATTCAAATTACAATAACAGATACTTTGTCTTCATCTGAACTGAAATACCTCTTGAACGCATGATTTTTCCTTTTTGCTCGAAATTAATACATATATGTGATACATAAATTGTTTACTGATTTTGGGAAAAATAGTGAGTGTTTATGAATATAACATTCTTGTGTTTACAGATAACTCTGACAGATGAGCAATACCATATACTAGAACAGAAGGGCTGGATTTTACTAGAAACTAACGAGAAGGTGTATGTCCTAGACACTTTAGGGCTTCACGACATAACTAATAATGAAAGTATGTTGTTTTTTTTACGGGCGAATGAACTTTTGGACCGACACATTTCACATCTCTGGCGTTACCAAACATATATCTAGAATTATTAGGTACCAAGAAATAAGGTTTACAATTTAATATTTATTTGTCTACATTTTAGATCTATCAGAGAGCGAATCGCTTGTTTTAACGTATAACATAAAATTTAATGATATAAAAGTAATATATATTTATAAGCGAAATTTTCGAATGAAGTTTAACCCCTTAACCGCCAGAGTCTGATATATAAGACATTACATATCCAGCTCATTCCGCCACAGTCTGATAAATAAGACAAAGATCTGATTTGGTTTTTACAGCACATTTATAACTCCCGTAGCTATGCCAACCTTACTCTGCGTGGTACAATTACTGTCGGTGGCGACACGAGCACGCTCGATCAAAAATTGCTGGCGGTTAAAAGGTTAAATGTTGTGGACAGATTAGTGTCGGTCCATAAGTTGATTTTTTCCTTATTTGTACCTACTAATTAATACCTATCCTCAATTTTTTTAACAGTTGTTATATAATGATAAGGTAAATAAGTTATATTTTTACTATCCCTTCAATATGACATCTTCAACCTTATGTAAAGGCAGTAATGGTCATAATTCTGTAATAAATGGGTGCCAACAAATAGATTTAGGGTGCCAGTCTAAGGGTCGGTTGCACCAAACTGTTCGTATCGTTAAAGAGTTCGCTAAATTTTTATGTATGGAAAGTTTCATAGTAAAGCGCCGGGGGGCGCCGGCTGACGTTGATCACCCTGTCAAATGTGGTTGGTGCAACTGGCCCTAAGTCTGTAGGTGATTTACTTTAAACACACCAAGAAAAGTATGATGATAATCGACGAAAATATTTGCCACAATCTCATTTTCTGCATTTTTTTCATGTCGCTAATTCAAAACTGGTAATTTTTGTTAATAAAATTGCAGAACTAATTCAAAAGTTGAAAGCAGATGATACGGCCCCTGGTGGAACTGAAGCCAGGGTAACTGAAACTGAACCCGGGTAAGCAATATCTTAATTCACCACAAATTATTTAAATTTGACGAACAGCGCCATCTAGTGAGCTCTTTAGTATAGCTAAAATGGATTGCGGGTACCTTTAATTTTAACTAACAAGGTTGTGTGAGTTTTGGCAATGTACAAGCTGCAGAGATATCGACTCCCCATTTATACAATGTACCTATGCAGGGGATCAACCAACTCTGCAGTCGACATTGTACAAAAGACTGTGAAGACTGTACAAAAATGAGGCCCGTCGTGACTTGGTGTGGTAATTTTCAGTCTCTATTTAGTTATGTAACTAAATTTATGTATTTTTTTAGCCTGCTAAAGATAGAGTATCCGCCACTGAGTGAAATGGCCATGGAGCAACTGAATTGTGCCCAGAATGAAAGTAAAGTAGAAGAACCGTCAGAATTATCTCTGATGGTGGATGACAATATTGATAATAAAGGTTAGTGTGCTTTGTGCAAAATGAGTTACTATCTCCTCAACACAGACAAAACATCATCTAGACTGAGCATAGTCGCGCTACCCCCGCTGCCACGCATACGGTAAATTTACTCCATGTTCGAGTCGAAAGTGTCTTTGTGTGACGTCCGTGAACGCGTTCATCGTTTGAACGGACCAATCACGGCACGGGATCTCGCTAACCTCGTCCCGCGCACCCCCGCATTTTTGGCAGCATCGGTTGCATGAAATAATTGCTCTAAACTCCGTCTAGAGGATTCCTAGTCTATGCTCCTCAATTCCGCGAAAATGTCTCACGGAAGTTTTCACTTTTAACTGGCAATTTGTGGAACTTATTGCAAAGATATAAGGTTCATTTTCTGCCATACCCAACAATTTAGTAAAAGCTTATACTGGTTTCCAGATCTGAATAAGCCTGGAGCCCATGAAAGAACTACTTCGAGTTGGAGTGGGCGAAGCGGGTCCCACCGCCTCGCACTCCTTTTCTCCTATTTTAATTGGGATGAATTTTGTTTGTTATGTGCGCTGTACACACTCGAGCGGATTGTACAAAATTATTTGCTTCCAGATCAAATTGAGAAATCCCAATGGGAAGAGAAACCTAACACAGAGAAAATAGACACTTCTAATAAAGCTCCGGTGGAAAACCTTTACTCCGGGGTTTGTGACAACTGGAAAGATGAGAATGTTTTACGAATACGTACTGACTTCTGTCTAAAAGGTAAACTAAACAGCGCTGCCCTAGACTTATACCCTTATTCACTAGGGCCACAATCGAAATATTAGAATGTCGTAATTTTAAAACAATATAAATTATTTATCACGAACGAACGATAATTTCATACGATTTCTCGCATCAAATAGTACAAGAAACTTGAGCAATTTTCAATGTTACTGTGATGTGATGGTTGATGGAATGAAGTCAAGCGCTGAACATGATTTAGTACCTTGGAGCGTACCAGTGAGTTTCTGACAATTTGTGTACGCATTATTTCTTATTGAGCTTAGGTTAGTTAACTCACCAATGCGTGGTCTGCTTAAAAAGGCCTGCCTGAACCTATTTGAAGTATCCCAAAGTCTAAGAAGTAACTTTCTGAACTTTTAATTTCAGATATACCAGATAAGATAGTATTAGGAAAAACTAAAAATGGAAAGAGGCTGGTTTGCCGGGTCATCAAACCGGACGAAAATGTTGCCAAAGAAACTGAACATTCTGATGCAGACATGGATAGCATTTCTGACTCGATTGGTTCTAGCGATTTAGGTAAGTGACTAATACGCAGGACGTAGTCATGCAGTTAAGTTTGATCAACCCAAATTATCAACTTCTAACTAATTTTGCGGTTTAAACTCGCGTGTTTTTAGTCACTCGCGCGACATATTTCGGAGAGCTTAGGTCTTCTTTCTCAAGCAAGCACTAACAGTGCGAGCAGCGTTCATACGGCCGTGCTTCGCGTACTGCGCGAGTGACTAAAAACACGTGAGTTTAAACCGTAAAATTTGTTTAATGTTACTATGTCTCATGACAGTTTAAATTCGATTAAATTATCAACTGTTGCAATCTACGACTTTATTAGATACCTATGCTTTAAAACTATGGTAATAAGGTTCAAAATGTATTATTGAATTATGTCATTCCTTTTTTACAAGCTTTTAATTTTAGATTCAATTTATGGCATCATCTCTAAGAAAAATATCTTGTCGGTTATTAGTTTCTATATAGTGGTCCTGGGTTCGAATCCCAGTAAGGGCATTTATTTGTGTGATGAACACTAATATTTGTTCCTGAGTCATGGTTGTTTTCTATGTATATAAGTATGTATTTATCTATACAAGTATGTATATCGTCGCCTAGTACCCATAGTACAAGCTTTGCTTAGTTTGGGGCTAGGTTTGATCTGTGTAAGATGTCCCCAATATTTATTTATTTATTATTTATTTATTTATATGAAATTTTGTTTATCTATCGCAGGTGACGACAAATTAGACAGCATATTCAGGATGTGTTTCGCGGAGAGCACCGTGAAGTACAGCACCGAGGACGTGGCCTTCGCCGAGAAGGTGATCCGGAACCTGGTGCGGCTGCCGGCGGTCAAGCCCGCTGTGGCCAACCGCAACGTGCTCGTCACTAAGGTAAACTAGACGGCATATTCAGAATGTGCTTCACGGAGAGCACCGTGAAGTACAGTACCGAGGACGTGGCGTTCGCCGAGAAGGTGATCCGGAACCTAGTGCGGCTGCCGGCGGTCAAGCCCGCCGTGGCCAACCGCAACGTGCTGGTCACTAAGGTAAACTAGACGGCATATTCAGAATGTGCTTCACGGAGAGCACCGTGAAGTACAGTACCGAGGACGTGGCGTTCGCCGAGAAGGTGATCCGGAACCTGGTGCGGCTGCCGGCGGTCAAGCCCGCCGTGGCCAACCGCAACGTGCTCGTCACTAAGGTAAACTACGAGCCCCGATGCACATGTTTTCGTCTAGTGAGACCATTTTTTGAGGTTCTCGCGTTTGTTCAAAAATAATGTTTTTGTTTAAAAATTACTAATATTTAAAGCTTATACTAATGTAATTTAATTTTATATGGTAATACTCTGCAATAACTAAATCCAAATACAAGAAATACCGTTTGTACTGAAAGAAAAAAAAAATGTTTTTTTATTTTTTTATTGACGGGTAGGATTACAACATATGTGAAAAGGGCTATTTACTAGGGAAAGCAACACGGCTCTGCCAATGTACTGACAATTTTATTTCGAGCCCATGCATGCAGCAGTGGTGTAGGAGAGGACAATATGATTTGGACAACGTTTTGGAAAAGTCCTTTTTTTCAGCAATAAAAGTCTCATGCAATTTTATTATACGATCAAAATAAACTACATTAAACATTGCTATTATGGTTCCCATTACTGGGTAATTTTATGTTCATGTGTAAAATTTATTAAAATAAACAAAATTGTTACGTGGAACTAGACGAAATAATTTGCATCGGGGCTCGTAGACGGCATATTCAGAATATACGAGTAGGTATGCTTCATGGAAACTCCGCCAAGTGCAGTACCCTGCAATAAATATTGCACATCGGTCTTTGGAAAGAGACTCGGCTAATTTCGGCTTCGTAGAGCGTTGTTGAGCGACAACCTTTGTTACTTTTAAACAAATAATAAACTCCAGTATTTATTTGATATGAGACGACACTTAATAAATGCGATGGTCGCCATTGTTCGTAAATCGTCGTAATGCTCGTTCCGGATCCGCGTACGAGGAAACTATTAGAAAAAAAAGGTTAAAATAGTGGAATGAGAGAGAGAAAAAATTAGCTGTGTGGCTGGCTGGTGTTCTCACGTGCCCTCAATGTGCGCGGGGGTTCACCTTAAAGATCGGCTACGTCAGCCATATTCGGGCGCATGCTGAGCGCCGAGCTATTTAGGAGTCGAAGTGGTCGCCTTGGTCGAAATCAGCCGGAAGGATCATTATCGTCATCATTTTGGTTCTGACCAATAAATTTAATTCCAGGTAGTGGTGACACATGAAGATGCAAATCTCATAGAGAGCCTGCCCACTCTGGTGACGGGGGAAGTGGTGCCCTTGGACAAAACATGGCGATTTCTTCACCGGCCAGAATTATACGCTACTGCGAAAGATGGTAATTATAACTTTTATTACACATATTTAATTACACAAACGGGTCTACCGCGACCCGTACAAAACAAAAAAAATAACAAAACGCGAGAGTTTAAAGTGTTATATTTATTACACATCGCTGAAATAGGAGCGAAAAATGTACATGACATTGAGAGGGAAAACTTTACAAACCAAAAACCACCAACCACTTTACCAAAGTAATTGTTACAGTAACTATTTACAATTACTGCGAGTAATTTTTACTTGGCTATTACTGCTACTACCGCTTTTTCACCCTCGTTTTTGTGATGCTAGCTTTTTTAGCCTGTTTTGCACTTTAGCTGCTCAAAGACGTAAACTTTGCTGATAGTAAAATGTGAAATACAAAATGATTCCATCCTTAGGGAAGATTTATTTATTTATTTTATATTTCGGATTAATGAAGGAGATGGAAATCAACTTTATGCAATTGAAATAAGGTTGGATATCAAATGGACTAATACTAATAAACGAATTTCATTTCAGAACTCTCACAAGCACTAGACAACTACTCTGGAGTGGACCACAACTTTCTGCACATTCACATCCACGAGATTCGACTGCAAGACATTGTGCGAACATCTGTCACTTTGAATAAGCGACGTGAGTTATACATATTACCTATCTACTTGCTACTTCTGTCGCTTAGAAGTCGTCGAATTGGCGCTCGAGGCACTTTCAGGTGTTCTCGGTCGCACAGTCTTACGACTATACGGGTTAGATTGACATATTGTATGCCAAGAGGACTTATCTATGTCCGAAAATAGCCTAAACAATCAAGGCAAACTCTTAAGATTTACTTTTTTTTTAATCTAGCTTTTTTAGGGTTCCGTAGCCAAATGGCAAAAAACTGAACCCTTATGGATTCGTCCGTTCAGACGCAAATTGCCTGATACGTAGACGTCATGTCTGCCTGTCTCTGTCCGTCCGTATCACCGTATCACCATCATGTCACAGCCACTTTTTTCCGAAACTATAAGAACTATACTGTTGAAACTTGGTATTCTGTGAATCGCATTAAGATTTTCTATAAACCTATCCATAGAGGTCTTCACTTCCAAAGTGGTAAAATGTGTCCCCCCCCCCCTGTAACTTCTAAAATAAGAGAATGATAAAACTAAAAAAAATATATGATGTACATTACCATGCAAAAATCCACCGAAAATTGGTTTGAACGAGATCTAGTAAGTAGTTTTTTTTAATACGTCATAAATCGTAAAAGGACACAACTAAAAAAGTTTAAGTACGTAGATTGTTTCATATGCGTTATCATTTTGGCCAAATTTTAATCTAGGCCTCATGGCAGAATAAATTACCTAAAATAACATCGTTACCACCTCAGGCCTGGAACTATCAAGCACGCAGCATTCAGAAAGGATATTCATACCAGCTCTGCCGTTGAACGCCTCCACCAATGTAGAGCCAGAAAACACTATGTTCGGCTACGCTTGCGGGACTTGTGCCGCGATATTCAGATCAGAGAACGACCTCAACACACATCGAGAGGTAACATCACACATCAACACAGTTATATTCATACCAGCTCTGCCGCTGCACGCCTCCACCGATGTGGAACCAGAAAATACCATGTTCGGCTACGTCTGCGGCACCTGCGCCGCGATATTCAGATCAGAGAACGACCTCATCACGCATCGAGGTAACATCACACATCAACACAGTTATATTCATACCAGCTCTGCCGCTGCACGCTTCCACCGATGTGGAACCAGAAAATACCATGTTCGGCTAATATTGTATTGATGTGTGCATTCATTCATGGCCTAGGCAAGGTGACAATCGCTATCGCTTCGCCATCGAATCGCTTTGTGTCTCTCTATCACTCTTCCATATTAGTGTGACAGTGACAGTTGCATTTCGTTCGCTACGGAGCATTAGCGATTGACATGTTGTCTACGGGGCCAGGTCTGACGCTGCACACCTCCACCGATGTGGAACCAGAAACACCATGTAAAAACACCACCTACGCTACGCCTGCGAGACTTGCACCGCGATATTTAGATCAGTGAGTGATTTCAATACACATCTAGAGGTAATATCACTTAGGCAATCAGATTTTTATGCATGTTAGTGAAATGAATCCTAATGCCAGTGTAACAAAGACTAATATGTATTAGCTTAATTCTATAGATTTAAAAAACCAGCAGGCAGATACGATATAAAAATTCCACTTCGTTTTTGCAGACTCATAAAATGGATACTGACGACAAATTGACCATAGACACACTAGAAGAGAATCACAACAAAAATGGAATCCTTGTTCTAGCCGGTAATTTCGTTTACTAAATAGTGTAAATACCAATTTTTCAAATAAATAGACGATGGGCCATCATCCCATTATAAACACTATACTTTTATATAAATGTTATTATTTTTCAGATCCTCTCAATAAAACAAGAACGTTTGCCTGTATGCAATGTAATGTAAGTATCCCAGTAAAATTTACTAAGTCAGTAATAGGTATAAGTATCTTTAGTTCGAATCGATAAGCAAGTACTTATATTATTTGCGTAGCGAGAACGTTCCAACTAGTAACAACTATAAAAATGAAAAAAAACTTGCGAATAAGCATACGATCTTGCTCGTTGGTATAGTAATTAACAAGTATTATTAGGCTTAACCATTTTTCAAACCGTCTCAATCTAGGTTTTATAAAAAAGTAAAGACATTTTTGATGTTTCGTTTCAACATGAGTTACTCTTTGCCAAAGTTCAATTTAATTTAAACCTTATATCCGAGCGTAAAGATTCAAGTTTCACTGACGTATTTGTTTAAGTCGATTAATCGTACTAGTCCTGAAATGAAAAAAGGATTGCGTTACTTTTTTTTTTTGTTTCGTCCATCAGGACAGGCTAAAGCTCTAAGCCATACTGCCTTGTCATAAGTAGATTTTTTGTCTTTTCAGTAAGTTCAATCCGGTAAACGTCTTCAGTAAATACTATTCATATTAGGTCAATTCCGATAGTAATGTCTTCAGTAATCTTCATTTTCAAAATACTTTAAGTAAAAGCGTCTCTTCCAGTTATTTGATCATATCCATTAAACATCCATTCTCATTGGTGATTTAGCTCTTGTAAAGCGATAGAGGACAACCGGCCGTTGACTCCAAAATGATGGTTAAACGTGCTTCAAGATTAATTCTCCATTCACTGCACACTACCACATTAGTTTACTGTATAATAGGCTATCGATATTACACTTTAAACAATATTAATGAGCAAAAAACAAAGCAATTGATCCCGACGCGTGACAATCAAGATGGCGCTCGAACCGGAAGCCTTTGCGTTACTTTTCCTGTTATTTTTTTCAGGCCAAGTTCCAAAGGTTGAACAACTGCCAGAGACACGTGAAGACCCACATGGCGCCCGTGGACAGCGAAAACCCAGATGACAAGAAAAGAGTTTACAAATGTAAAATATGCTACAGTTTCTTCCACCATGCTCCCACGCTGTTAAAACATATTATGAAGAGCCATATTAAAGTGGATAAATAATGTAAAAAAAAGCTTGTTTCATTTATTTTTACAATCAAATAAGTAGTAGTTGTGTTTGGACCGGACGCGTCTGCTGAATGGGAAGCTTTAGTCCGGCAGTGAGACAATGTAGGCTATAAAAAAAGTTGTGTTAGCACATAACTGAGATGGTACAGTCACTTACAATTATGTTACTCTTCGAAGGCCGCAAAATATGTGACACGCTCTTATGGCTCTACAAATAAGTTCGTGGCAGATATTTTTGCGGCTTTTGTTGTGTTACATAATACATATTGTATTGCAAGTGACTGTAGGTACATGAGGCAATATCGCATTGCGATTTGAGGTATTTTTTTATTATGGGTTCTACTATAATATTAAAAACGCGAAATTAACTCTTGTCGGTCTTGTGTCTGCCACTTAAATTGCTGAAACATTTTGAACGAAAATTGGTATGGAATAGAGTTTGAGTGCCAAGGAAGAGGGCAGGGTTTTCCTAGGAAATTGGCGATCACGAGCTATTATGAAATTAAATACCTACATTTTTAAACATAATTGTGTAATAATATGCTGAGATTATCACTTAACAGATCACATATAAATCTAAAACAAATCATCAGTAAATATGTTATCTAGATCATCTAGCAAATCACTGGTATCATTAGTTTCATTGCAAAATGGGTCTTTATCTGAAACAATACAACATTCATTAATTAATGTTTTTATAGTTGATAGTACTCCTTAAACTAAATACATAAAAAAAGATGTTAGTATATTTAGATAACAAAACCTTACTTCTCACTTACAAGCTCTTTTAAGAAGCACACTGTTCAACTAGTAGGTAATCAAAATTATATCTACCAGCCATAAATATCATGTCAAGGGAATTAACTATATTTATGGCCCCCTTTAGAAGAATTTTACCATAGTCCATATCCATAATGCATGAATAAGTTGGAACTAATATATGCCACTGTTGCTACAATATTGAGGGCCTACCGTGAACCACGTTCGACGTGTTGCCCCCTGTCACACTTAAGTACAAATTTACTCGTGTGACAAGGTGGCAACACGTCGAACGTGTTTCGCGGTAGGCCATTTGATCTGATATTAAAAAAAATGGGTTATTCCCACTAGTTACCACCAACTTCTTACCAGTGGTAACTACTGGGAATTTTTTTCCCACCTTTTACCACTGGTAACTACTGGGAAAAAAAAATTCCCACTAGTTACCACCAACTCGGCTTGGTGGTAACTACTGGGAATTTTTATTCCCAGTAGTTACCACTGGTAAAAGGTGGGAATTTTTATTCCCAGTAGTTACCACCAAAATATTGTTAGAATTCAATACTAATAAAAACAGTATAGTATAAATGTAGAGTGCTGTAATAAATAATTATGTGTCAGTTAGTGATTCAGTAAACTGCTTTAAAAGTGATCAAAAATATTAAAACAATTTTGCCGGTATAAGTGTAATAACTAAAATAGAAGTCTCATTCTAGTTAAGTAGAAATTAACTTATTATCCGGACTAAATTTATCTTATTAACTGTAAATTGAATTACATATTTATACAAACGAACAAACAAATCAGTCAAAAACCGACAGAACTGATTTCGTTTTATTATTTACCGCTACTTCATTTCGTTCTATTATAACACGACGCAAACCTGGAATATGTAGGTATTCATAATTTGTACTCAGGCTAAATAACTAAAGGGCATGGTTGTTATTAAAACCGCTTAGGGCGCGCTTCGGATGGGCTGATTGCTCGAACTAACCAGCATAGGCTCGCATTCCAATTACACTCGGGTAGTACATCGCTCGGTCATGTTACGCTGGTTGGCTCGATTGCTTAAACACCCACGCTAGCGGGATGGTAATAACACTCTACCAGAGGGACATCAGGTAGTACTACTCGTACACTTCTTTTTTTGTATTTAATTTTTATTCTTTTGGAAAATATGTTTATTGGAAGAACGTGTGTCAAGGTAAAGTAAGAAACAATGTAGGACCATCAAAATTTATGAAATAAGAGTTATGGTAATACTTTATGCATATTAGATAGGTTACAACCTTGGTTTATCGCAATATAAGTATGAATAATATCGGTACCTATGCCTTGTAATTGCTAAACAATCGTTTAGTTCATAAATATCCTTTGTTGTGTTATTTTAAATAACACGAGTGCAAAAAGGCCGAATCGAATGTGGCGCACACCGCGCACGCTTTTGTTCTTAACCGCCGCCGTGTCGCCCGTATCTGACCCTTGCGAAATATTCTTTGTTCGGCGTAACTGCCAGCCCTTATGGCCGATAAGAATGGTATTGGTTGACATAGTTTGATAATCATACTGGAACAAATTTAGGATAAGCTAAAAATAAACACGTGAAATATACTTTGCTATTTACTTTCATCCCTTTTTACCTGACCCAAAGAATGAATACGAAAATCCAATCAGTCCACTTTTAAATGTGTCGGAAACAATTGTGGGCATGGGCGTGTTGCATTTATATTAAACGAGGGCGAGGGACAGTTTTACTTCATACAGGATGTGAATATTAGGTATGCGAATCGCCCTCTTGCGCCTTCGTCGTACTCAATTTAAGGTTGTTTTATGTGATTTTAATTACGTCTTACACGTTCTTCCAATAAACATATTTTCCAAAAGAATAAAAGTTGAATACAAAAAAAGAAGTGTACGAATAGTACCTGATGCCCCGGCCTCTGGTAGTGTTATTACCATCCCGCTAGCGTGGGTGTTTAAGCAATCGAGCCAACCAGCGTAACTTGACCGAGCCATGTACTACCCGAGCGTAATTGGAATGCGAGCCTATGCTGGTTAGTCCGAGCAATCAGCCCAACCGAAGCGCGCCATAAGCGGTTTTAATAACAACCATGCCCTTTAGTTATTTAGCCTGAGGACAAATTATGAATACCTACATATTTCAGGTTTGCGTCGTGTTATAATAGAACGAAATGAAGTAGCGGTAAATAATAAAACGAAATCAGGTCTGTTCGTTTGTATAAATATGTAATTCAATTTACAGTTAATAAGATAAATTTAGTCCGGATAATAAGTTAATTTCTACTTAACTAGAATGAGACTCTTCTATTTTAGTTATTACACTTATACCGGTAAAACTGTTTTAATATTTTTGATCACTTTTAAAGCAGTTTACTGAATCACTAACTGACACATAATTATTTATTACAGTATGCTACATTTATACTATACTATTTATACTATTTTTATTAGAATTGAAAATTCTAATAATAATAGTATAAGAAATTCCCAGTAGTTACCACCAAGCCGAGTTGGTGGTAACTAGTGGGAATTTTTCCCAGTAGTTACCAGTGGTAAAAGGTGGGAAAAAAATTCCCAGTAATTACCACTGGTAAGAACTTGGTGGTAACTAGTGGGAATAACACAAAAAAATTACCAAACTTACCTAAATTTGCACATTGTGCAGTTCTAATCACTGTCATATCATTACCACATACTACATCATATCCATTGGGCAAAGGCTTATTCTCAGCTTCTTCATGAAGCACTGCAGAACTGTATATAGCATGAATATTACTCAGTGTGATGTTCAAGTAATGCTTTTTGAAGGCACTGCCGGTGGTGAGGACTGTGGGTCTTCTTAACACTAAGGCACAGTACTCAGAGACAATGTAGGGGGCAAATGTAGACCATGCATCTCTGTGGAGTGTGCATTTGATACATCCTGGGAATAGAAGACAAATATTTGCTTGCAGTAAGTACGGTTTTTTTTTTCTGATTTAATATACATGGTGGCTAAAAAATAACTGCATTCCTGTTGCCAGGGAGGTTTTAGGATTATACTGAGCAACTATTGCTATGGGACCAACCCTGAAATTGCGAAAAAAAAATTTACCCTCCCATAGAAAATGGACCAGCCAAAATGTATGAATCAGCCAATTTTTTTTTTCACAATTTCAGGGTTGGTCCTATAGTAAAAGTTGCTCAGCATAATCCCAAAACCTCCCTGGCAACAGGAATGTAGTTATTTTTTAAATATTTATTTAAATATTTTCTATATAATGTTGATGATGTGAGAGGTTTCTTAAAACAATTTTTTAATTGCCAAATCCAAATGTCGAAGTCAGTTTCATATACTTAAATATTTTTAAAGGAAATCAATTAGAGTTAGATGAAGACAAGTCTGCAATGATTTTGATAGCACATGCAGTGCAAGTGTTATTTATATGACATAATTTCATAGAAGATTGATGTATAAAATAAAATAACGCCCTGTGTGTGCTATCAAAATCGTTGCAGACTTATCTTGGTCTAACTCTAATCACTTCATTTGTCTGTAGTGTATGATGATTGTATGACAATTGACACATTCATTTGACCTATCATTAACCCTTTACCAGGCTAAGGGATATATATTTCCCACATACGGCATTTCAATCATGTGTTCTATTTTAGATCAGTAAGACTGACATTCGATTGTCATTTTATTTTATTAAACTGTCAGCCTGGTAAAGGGTTAACAAATAAAAATAAATAACCATTCTCACCAGTAGTATCTCTCAATGTTATAAGTGGGTCTGTAGCTGATCTATCAACCGTTTCAACAAAAGCAGTCACAACCTGAGCCTTCCGTCTTCTCAAGTGTCCAGCCAAAGCTTGCTGCTTCACAGATTTGATAGAATCTATGGCACCTAAATTAGACTTTTGTATGTCTTCTGAGAGTCTTCTCCATATTTCTGTATCAAATTTCTCACCAAAATAGTTGTCTGACAAATCTACATCCTAAAAATATTAGTGTTAAAATGAAATTTTGGGTTATAATATTGTTTTTACCTGTCCCTGCCGGGCTAGCACTTGATCGGCGCGACAGTATCTCACGGCGAGATAGACTACCAATCCCTCTTTAATTAACATAGAAAAAGACGAGTAGTCTATCTCGCCGCGAAATACTGTCACACCAATCAAGTGCTAGCCCGGCAGGAACACAACAGGGCCTACTGGTGTCTAAGGAAATTAATGAACCACATTTGACTGGTTCAGTTCAGTCTTAAACTATACTAAAGGTTTATGTATAACTATTCAAAGCCAATTAGGTAGACAAGATCTCTATATCAACAATGCTCCTAAGCAGAAAGGATTTCATTGAATCGAGACAATTGTAAAACAGAACTAATTATGGCACTTATGATCCAGTACTGATGTATAAAATTGACATTTAATTTACAGTTAAATAAAATAACATGCATCAATTGTATAAATTACCTGTGAAAATAACTCCATGTGGCAAATTGTCTCATCTTTACTCTCTTCAAAGTTACCATTGAGAAGGCCAGCCGGTCCCGGAAACTTTCTTTTAGCATTGTGATCAAAATATGAATTAATCATTTTTCTTTTTGTATGTTTTGGTGAAATATTTTCTGAGTTCACACTATTTCTTACAGGTTCTGTGCTACATGTGTCAACCTCTTCAATCATTTTCCGAGCTGTTTTTTGCTGCGGTGGGGAAGGGCTAGCAATATTAGGGCATTTAAGAGGCTGATTAGCTACATTGACTGGACTATCTTGCTTAACCGGTATGCTCCTTTCGCTGCACAACTCACGTGCAATATTTTCTGTTTCTTTTGCCGTAACATCGGGAAAATCAAACTGTGACAAGATCTGAAAAACTATCGAAATAAAGTCGTCTCTCTTTGAAAATATACACAACAATTTGGTAAACTTAAGTAAACGAAATTACCTGATCGAAATCGTCGGATTCAAACATTGTATTTACTATACAAAATATGGTTTGCTTTGTAAATTTTGTAATAGATTTTCTTTCTTATTGTATAATAAAAAACATTCAAAAATATAGTTTAGTTTCCAAGTAGTTTACCGCAAAAATCCGAAGAATCGACATAAGTCATAAAGCAAATTTTCAAGATTTTCAA
Organism: Cydia splendana; assembly: GCF_910591565.1. Lineage (NCBI taxonomy): Eukaryota > Metazoa > Arthropoda > Insecta > Lepidoptera > Tortricidae > Cydia > Cydia splendana. The sequence goes on from NC_085974.1 coordinate 10,138,117, forward strand.
GACGATCCAAGCAAATAAATTTGACATGACAGTGACAGTGACATTTATGGGGCACGTTCTGAAATAGTGATGGAAGACGAAGAAACGCACGAGCGCTTTTACAACGCGCGTTAATAAAGCTTTTGAATGACACAAATGGGTAGAATTTATGGATTCTACATGTGTATTTATTCACACGAGGGCGGTGGCGCTTTTTATCGAGCGTTGTTGGATTTTCGACTTTAAGCCTTGGTAGTTAAATCGAATTTAGCGTGCGGACGAATTCAAGCTCTTTTATAACGCGCGCTGAAAAAGTGTTCGTCTAATGGATGCCTTAAATGCACCATTCATTCTGTGATTTATTACCGCGATTTGCTCACACATCTCAAATGTTCTCTCTCTTCTGAATATGGCAAATGAAAGTCACGAAAGCACATACCGCACAAACCCATCAACCGAGGTGAATAGGGATAGCTGGGGTGAGTAGAGACAAAACTTAAAATGTGATTTGCCTAACAATTTCCTAATAACACACAAATTGCATCATACCAAATCTACTATTATTTTCAATCCAATGATACAATTTGTGTGGGTATTTATTGAAAAATTGTCTGGCAAATCACATTTTAAGTGTTGTCCCTATTCAACCCAGTCATCCTTATTCAACTCGGTTGACGGTATATATTAGAAAAAAAAACAATTTTTATTTGACATACATTGTCATATTTGTCTATTAAATATAATTATATGTATTCAAAATTTGTACAACTATTTATTGTTTCATATTTTTATTATATTCACATTTTTTATTAAAATGGCAGTGTTTAATCCCTTTGATCCCTTAAAGAATGTTACACCGCGGTTTACAGAAGAACAACTAAACGAAATAATAGAATTTTTTGATGAGAAAGCCAAACCTTTATTAACTATAGATGATGGAGAACCTATTAACGTAATATCAATTGAAAATTTTATAGAATTCCTGGGACTGAAAAAGTAGAGTACATAAATATACCTAGATTCATAATTAAATAGTAAAAACGAAAGTGCTCAATAGAATTTCAACTTAATCCTTTTAGTGCACATGTTGCTCAGAGACTTCATATGTTCTCCATGTAGGTATGGTGAAATGGTACTTGAAGAGTAAATTGTTTTTTTAGAATAAGCGCACTGTGCTACCACTTAATTTAACATTTTATTATAGCATTATTATTATAGCAGAAGCAAATAGTGTTAAAATTATGATCCATAAATGCTATTGTTAACAGATATCATAGACGACATTTCAATTACCCTACATATATGGAAATCATGGCTGACGCAGAACTTTTGAGGGCTGGAGTGACTAGAGTATTGACAAAGGAGCAAGTTATTTACATGTTAGATAAACGGGTTATAGAAGCAGAAATAAAACATGAATTACTTTTGGCCTTTCAAGTAAGTAGGTATTATTTACTCACTGGGTAAACTTACAATTAATCCTCTAGACTGGAAATAATGAATTGCCAATTTTGAGTTAGGTATTTATATTATATATTTATGTTATTAAATACGTTCACTGGTAAGATGGACTTTAAATTGATGATTTGGAATGATAGAAATTTATAATATAATCCTAATAGTATTAACTCGGATTGGATTTGTAATGTATTACAACTAGAGTTAGACCAAGGTAAGTCTGCAACGATTTTGATAGAACACGCAGTGCAAGTGTTATTTTTATCGTCAAATTTGTATGCAATTATGACGAATAAATAACACTTGCACTGCGTATGATATCAAAATCGTTGCAGACTTTTATTGGTCTAACTCTAGTATTTTGCTCGCACTGGTACTTATAGTGAAAAATTTTGACATTCAAATGGCAGCGAGGTTTATTCACCTCTTGTCCCTTGAAAGCCTCGCAACGCTCAAGCTCCTCTTTTTTATTTTTGCAATCTCTAGCTTCCTCGGATCTTTATATTATCACGAGGGATACATAAAGAATTTTCTCTACTCGTAAATCAAAAAACATTATTTGTACCTAGTATTGCTTAAGGTGTATGTGATATTTCTTCTGCAGGTTTTTGACACGGAAAAAAGACATTTCCTAGAGCTTGGAGAGTTCCTATCGATAGTTACTGATTACGGAGATGCTTTCAATAGAGATGAAAGTATAGAAATATCGCGTGATGCGAATATACGTGGTGATGGAAACATATTTTATGAGGACTTCGTTGAAAATTTATTTGCCATGGCGCCAGAACTCTACGAAATACCGGTATACTATAGATTAGAAGTTCTTATTTATCCGAAATTCCTAGTAAAACTTTTCTAATGCATGCATGAAGCAGTTGCAACTGCACCATGCTATATTTTTAAATAACCCCACCGCACCAAGATTTACCAGATTAGATTATTAGACGATCTTATAACTTACAATTAAGCTCAATGTGGAGAAAACCATGTAAAGTTTTTGGTTGCGAAGACCGTCATTGGGCAAGAACTTTCGTATTTGTATTATACTTAGCTCAGACTCAGTCAGAAAGAAAGATAGTAGGAGATCCCCCATATAGCCGACCTTCACCAATCTGTCTGACGGATGAAACTATGAAAATATGAAAGAAAATATGTTCCAGAACTTATGTTCTGGAACATATTTATATAAAGTGAATATATATAAAGTGAATATTTTAGGAAATAGTCGCCTCGAAAGAAACAAATTGTATGTGAAAATTTTTTTTTCGTGTCAACCCTATGGTGTGGGATGTTGTTGGAAAGGTGTTTTAAAAATGAATAGGGGTTTTAGAAGAACATTTTTTGATAAAGTGAATATTTTCGGAAATAATCGCTTTGAAAGAAACAAAATGCGTGTGACAATTTTTTATATTTTCAACCTCATAGTGTGGGGTGTCGTTGGATAGGCCTTTCAAAATGAATAGGGGTCTTTAAACAACATTTCTTGATAAAGTGAATCATTTCGGAAATAATCGCTTAGAAAGAAAAAAAAAAGGTTTTTCCTTCCAACTTTTGAAACATCTGTCCAAAAAATATGAAAAAAATCATGAAAATAGTGCTTAAAAAACTCAATCAAATAAAACAAACTTGATCAGTTCAGCCGTTTATGAGTTATCGCTAAAAGTCTTCCCTTCTTATTTTAATTAAAAGCCTGGCAACCCTCATTTGTGACCGGATTTTCGCAGGCAACCCTATGCCATTGTATTTGCAATAAAATTACCATCATTTTGATGTTTAATTTAAGCGTCAGACAGATGAGTACAATTATCGATATAAAATCACCTCTTTAAACACGGCAACCACATAATAGTGACCGGAAAAAGATAGGCAACCTAGATGATTTATGTTGTACAAGTTGTATACTTTCCATTGAAACTTATTTCGATCGTCAGACAAATCGGTGAAATTTGCCGAGAAAATTTTTTTTTCAAAAATTTATTAAAAATAGCCTTGACCATATTTCTTTAGGCAACCCTATTTATTTATGTCCTGGAACATATTTTCTTTCATATTTTCATAGTTTCAGCCGTCAGACAGATTGGTGAAGGTCGACCATATATGTGGGATCTTAGACCAAGAGCTTCGCACCTTCTGCTCCAATAATCTTAAGCCTCCTCCACACTCTTGCGCGAATCGCGGCGCAAAGCCGCGAACGCGAGTGTGGAGTCCTGAACGCAGACCTGCGAAATCGACTCCACACTCGCGTTCGCGGCTTCGCCCGCGATTCACGCGCATAGTCTGGAGGGGGCTTTATGTAAGTGGAGTATGTGTAGGTACAAACGCAAGATTTTGAAGCGACGGAAATCCTCGTACGGTCTTGCCTGAATCCTGATAGACGTCATAGACGGTCTTCCCATATTGGCCTTATGCCATTGTCGACATGTTATAGATGGTCAAGCAAATCTTGTCAGTAGAAAAAGGCGCGAAATTCAAATTTTCTATGAGACGATATACCTTCGCGCCTACATTTTTCAAATTTGCCGCCTTTTTCTACTGACAAGATCTGCTTCACCAACTATATATTCATTTCCAGACTGATTTTCTTTATACTGATCCCGATGAAGATCCTTCAGTCCCGCCACTTCCGCCGGAACCCGAACCAGAGCCTGTTGTTGAAACACCTCCACCTCCACCCCCACCCCCACCTCCTCCACCCCCAGCAAAAGGAAAAGCTGCAGCGAAAGGAAAAAAGAAATAACAGAATGGTTTAAATTAAAAGTTCAAAAGATAGGTACTTACTTATTGCAACTATCAGGAACATTATACGTTTAATTAGAATTTGTGTTTTATTCTAATACTTTATTTACAATTTATTTTTATTGGATACAACCGTTAGGCCTCATTAGGACGCGCGTTAAATAACGCATGTGTCATTCAAATGACACAAAGGGAGACAAATACAATGTCACGTGTATTTCATCATCATCACACGAAGGCGGTGGCGCTTTTTATCAAGCGTTATTGGATTTTCGACTTGAAGTGTTGGTCGTTAAATCGAATTTAGCGTAGAATTTAGGATTCAAGCGCCTTTTTGTCTTTAGTTTATGTTCAGTATCAACACTCGACAACAAACAACAAATACAAACACCAAAACGGTGTACTGCCATCTCGCCGAAACATTTTTCGCCTAATTTCACTTCCCAACCAACTTATTGCAGTACTTTTAGTTGGCAAACCAATGCTTAGCATATTATTATTTAGCATAATTTTTATTTGATCACTATTTTATTTAGCAGATGTTCATTTTGCCGCGATTTATTTAGAAGAATAGTCACTAAGCAAATGTTTTATTATACCCAAGTATTTATTGTTAAATAACGTTTGCCCAAATTTAAACTTCGCATACTTTTTATTTGATCACAATTATATTTAGCATTTTTTTTATAACCCGTAAAACGAAACTGCTCCCAGAGATAGGTAGGTTATGGTTATTTTTTTTTATGATCCGTAAAATGAAACTGCTCCCAGAGATAGGTAGGTTAGGGTTTTTTTTATGACCCGTAAAACGAAACTGCTCCCAGAGATAGGTAGGTTAGGTTTATTTTTTTTATGATCCTAAAAACGAAACTGCTCCCAGAGATAGGTAGGTTAGGGTTATTTCTTTTTATGGCCCTAAAAACGAAACTGCTCCCAGAGATAGGTAGGTTATTCACAATATTAGGCGAATAATAATTTATGCCTATCAATACATTCGACATAACAATAAAAGACATTTTGAAACATGACCAACTAAATATTTTGCACTACAATAATATTGTAAATAATCATTTGCGACATGTTATATATGCGAAACATTGGTTTGCCGTCTGATAGTTTTGCCAAATGATACTATGGGAAAAATAGTTTGGGAAGTGATAATTTGCCATACAATTTTCGGCCACATATTAGTAAACCACACAAAACATTACAAACAAAATAAAACATTACTTTAATTTCGGTATCAGCGGCACCGAGCGCTTTTACAACGCGCGTTAAAAAAGCGCTTGAGTCTGTCCGCACTCAATTCGATTTAACGACCAAGGCTTGATAAAAAGCGCCACCGCCGTCGTGTGAATAAATACTCATGTATCTATTTCTGTCATTCAAACACTTTATTAACGCGCGTTGTAAAAGCGCACGTGTGAATGAGGCCTTACACGACAGTTGAAACTTTCTCCTTCCATAGATCAAGACCTAACAAAAGATTAAAAAAAAAACATACTTAGTCTATGCAGTGGCGAGAAACTCTCTTACTACGAACAAACGTATAGCAAAGATATTTGTCATAATTAGTTCAGCGGCGTGGCATTGGCGGCAGCACTGTTGAAATGCCAACTTGACATTATGCGTATACGAGCGGCAACCATTTTGAAATACAAAATTGACATAATTCGTATGCAAATTTTGCAAAATAATAACAGTTTTCTAAAGTTGAGTTTGCTTCTCCTGAGTTTTGTGGTGATTTGAAACAGAAACCCGTACCTACTGTTGTAAAATAGTACAATGGCCGGCAAAAACCGATATTGTGAAATATGCGGTGTCTGAGAAATCACTCGAGGAGGATTCTTTGCCAAATTTCTCAAGGATGAACAGCGGTAAGTCTACAAGTTCCGAAATACAACTACCAGGGAACAAATCAAATTATTTTATTAAACATTTTGATTTATCAGCCGCGTAACAAGCTAAAGACCGACCGAGACGCCGGTTCGAATCCGGTCTCCGCCACTCCGTAATAGGAGGAACAAGCACGTATTGCTCGCCCTAAATGTTATTTATTTATTTATTTATTTAATAAAATACAGAGGTATTCTTCAAAATAGTCATAGCCCAGCAAAACTCAACAATGAGTTTGACTGTGGGGTCATCAGTCTCTAGTTATCAAAGTTGTTGGTCAAATACTTCCCAGGCATTCAAAGATGACGTCTATTTCAATTTATAAATTCCTAAAAATATTATTTGCTACTTATGCGGTGAATTATTTGAATTTGCTATGTTTGCTACCTGTAAGTCTCTTCTAATAGTTAGGGCACAGGGTACTTATTAGACCGACACAACGCACGTTGTTTATCATCATCGAATCTCTATAATCTCCATTTCTTTTTCAAATATGACCTTTTATTACTATAAAAGCTTACGTGTTATTCAATTTCATATTTTAGTTATCTGAAAGTAGTCCTGCATGAACCCAAATGTCGCAATCACTTTAAAGCACATACTTACTACTACTATCTTCCTCTTATGTTTGCAATACTTATTTTAATTTGCATCATTTGTGTCCCTCAATATTATGTTTACAGTACACAATGAAAAGGAAGCCAAAACCACTTTGCTTACAGATGTATAACTTGGGTTAGATAAGCTAGACTGGAAAAGAAGATCTCGTTCATTTACCCATAGAAAAGTTGCAGAAGATTCGTCACGTTTGTGGCGATCATTTTGAACGGAGAGACTTTGGAAAGACAGAAAATAAGCTACATGTCGAGCCATGCTCAATTGCTCAGTGTAGAGTTTCGTAGTTACGATTCTGTCAAAATAGGCCAAACGGGGGATATTCGTAAGTATCATGTAGGTACATTATAAATTACAGGGAGTACCTATTTGCAGCGCTTTGTACGTCTTTTTACTAAGAAAAAGGAGATTTTTAGCAATAACTCAAAAACGACTGGACCGATCATGTTTGCTATAAGTAGTTTTCATTGAAATTATTTATTAAGCTTTTGTTTCACGATTTTTGTCATACTTTTTGGACCCATGGTTCAAAAGTTACAGGGGTGGCACATATTTTTTTTCTTTTGGAGCGATTATTTCCGAAAAATTTACTATATCAAAAAAGGGTCTCCTTATTCGTTTTGAAAGACCTATCCAACGGTACCCCACGCTATTGGAACAAAAAATTTTTTTTATAGTTTTTAATTTATCGCTGCCGCAATGCATGATATATGTACCCATGCCAAATTGCAGCTTTCTAACACTAACGATCACGGAGCAAAGCCTCGGACAGACAGACATGGCGAAACTATAGGGGTTTCTAGGTGACTACAAAACCCTAAAAATAGCCTATCCAAAGTTAAATCTTTCCGCACCTCCACTGTCGGAATACCAATTATTATGAGAATTTCCTCAACATGCTGCAAAAAGGTAACTATCTATTAGCCATAATTAGTAATTAGCCTTAGTTGTAGCCCACTAAGGGCCACTTGCACCATTCACTAACCCGGGGTTAACTGATTCAACCTAGAGTAACCATGGTTGGGTGGATTTCAAAATCCTGCGAAAACTTATGGTTCGGTCTTTATAAAAAAAACTAGTAGGTTGTGCGAGTTGCAACTTTTTTATATGTTTTTAAGAACTATTATCTTCATGTTCCTTCAATTACCAGCTCCAATAACTTAATAGTTTTTTTTATATAAAATGTTTTATGTGTCTAAAATCATCACCGTCTACCGGAAAAATCTGAACCTTATTGTTTGCAGTGGAAATTATACCATACCTATCGTACGATTGCGATTTTTCTTTTACTTATATCTTTTCCATGTTGTTGTTTAACACATGGGAAAATATGCAATAATTCCTTCACCGAGAAAGTACATTTAAAAATATTTAAAATTTTGTCACGAATATTCGTCAACACCGTCATGGTAATGTCAATGTGAGCTTATCTCCGTGTATGAACAACGAAATACCGCTAAAGGTCCTTGCCCTATTTTTCACTTTAATATAGAATGCCAAAAATGATTTCACTATAAAGTCACATCATTAAATCGTGAGAAATATTACGAACAAATTTGTAAAACGTAGTTTGTTACAACAGAGCATCATCACCGTTATGCTTTGGTTTAAAAAAGTTACAAATGATATATTAGAAATAATTATTGAAATGAATGGCAAACTGCATGAAGTTTATTGTGTAGCATAGACATTAACTACTATTATTCGTATTCTAGAAATAAAAACAAGAAACTCTCAAATCGTCAACACCATACCCATCATCACCGGGAAAAAATGACGACCGGTGATGATTTCATGTGTATGGTGATGACGGTTCTCAGAAACTTTTCTAGTTATTTTGCTATAATTCATTATGAAATTAAGCTGTATGTTTGAGAAACGTTCTCTATGTCTTCTAACACTATATAATGTCTACCTTATAAATGTAGAATAAATGTAGAAGAAGATATGACTATTTTTTTCACACTAGAGGATGGTTAGTTTTAAATAACATTTTGACTGAAGTAGGCAAAATTTAGGTCACTTAGAACTTAGAACATACAAATGTTTATTTTTTATTATCTAATAATGTAAATCGTGCAACTTAGAGTCTGTAATTGCATGTTAGTCGTGTTAAAACAAAGTATTTAAACAAGCAACATATATTAAGTTTTAAGCGACCATAGGCTACGGTACTGGCTCACTATCGTAATGGCCTTATGTTTTTTGATAATATTATATTAATTGATGTATATAATTACAGCAATTAATAATTATACCATTGGGTAGTCACCGGACCCAATACCTAACATTTTGTAACTTATGACATGCATTACAAGTAGGGGTCTTGCAACTTATAAAACACTGATTATATATTAATGTTTAGCTATCAAACAATATATATATGGATTTAAATCATTATAGCTATTTTTAAAGTTAATTTATAAAACAACAAAAATACAAACTTATGCAATGAATCAAATAATCAAAAAAAAAGTAATATATCATAAAAAATAAGCTCACTGGTAAGCCAGCAATTTTATAATATGATATAAATACCAAGTTATGCAGTAGATAAAAGAAGATGCGGGTTTAAACTGATAATAAGAGTACAATATTGTTAATATGATTTAACATTGAAAAAACCCAAAAAAATAAATGAATACATAAATTGCCTATTTCGGAATATAAATTATTTAAAATTATACAATAAAAATACTTGTTATATATTTATTTATATGAATAAAATGTATCTTTTATAATTTTCTAAAAATAATTTATGTAGCTAGTCTTATGTTCAAAAACATGTTATTTGTAATGTTTATTAAAGTTCTAAAGCCTTACAATTAAAAAAAGTTTTTGTTTTTTTAATACGTTTTTAATAAATATATATATTAGTTCCCAAATCGTCATTACCGTACATGCAGTGTCATTACCGTCTATAAAAGAGTCATTACCATACCATGATTGTCATCACCATCTTGCGTTTTTATTTTCCGAAAGCGATAACTTCAAATATAAGCCACAAATGATTGTATAAATACCATAAATATCCTCAATATACAGCCCCCTATTACTTTACCTAGCTAGAATCGTGTTAAATTAAACATTTAAAAAAAATATTTTTTTGTATGGTGAAATTTTTGGTGATGAAATCCACCCGGTTACCAGTACAATTTGACACTAGGTTAATGGTTTAACCGGTTAACCCCGGGTTAGTGGTATGGTGCAAGTGGCACTAAGTGATTAGGTAAGTAATAAACATTTTATCGTAGGTAAGTTTAAAACAGTCCAGCACAGCAACAGATACATTTTAAATTATAAAGATGAAGTTATCCCTTCATCCAGCTAACCCCAAACAAACTTTGAACCAAGACCTAATATTATAATTAAAAAAACCGGCCAAGTGCAAGTCGGACTCGCGCACGAAGGGTTCCGTGCCCATATGCAAAAAACGGCAAAAACATCACGTTTGTTATATGGGAGCCCCACTAAATATTAATTTTATTTTGTTTTTAGTATTCCTTGTTATAGCGGCAACAGAAATTAATCATCTTTGAAAATTTCAACTGTCTAGCTATCACGGTTCATGAGTTACAGCCTGGTGATAGACAGACAGACAGACGGACGGACAGCGGAGTCTTAGTAATATTAGGGTCCCGCTTTTACCCTTTGGGTACGGAACCCTAAAACATGTATAAACGGCATACACTACCTACCTTCTAAGGAGGAGGAATTTTACTGAGTACCTAATATAGGTACTGTAAACAATTTGTCATATAATTGGGTGTTTGTGAGGTTGGATCATAATGACATCTAACTAATGTCATTCAAATATCGTACTTTTCCGTACATGTATTGGTGCGGGCAAGACGCACGATGACTAAATTTAACAATGAATGCATGATGATGATTAAAATAAATTATTATTCTGATTTCAGTGTATTTTCGAATTGGCCTGTTTTTGTGCACATCACGGTTATTCCAGTCCAGAGTAGGTACTTACAGCTATTTCATTATTTGTAATTACTTATTAGTATTACCTGCCTATTGTTTGATGGGAACAATGTCCATCTAACAAGAAACTTCAATCAATAGGTACTAAGTATGCTATGCTATGAGAGATTGAATTGAAGGTACTTATTTCAATTTCAACAACAGTATTCTTATGACATTATTCATAAACGCTTTTAAGCCCTTGATAATCGATTATCTTTATCCGTCATTTTGTCATTTGTGTTTGTTAGAAAGGGACAAATTTAACAAAGGTAGATGCTAAGTTTTATGAATAAGTGGTTTAATATATAAGTCAGTACGTCTTTCCCATAAGGGCACACGGGGCTCGTGCCCAGGGCCCCCATCCTCAGGGAGCCCCGAAAGACAGACAGCAACAGTAGGTATATTTGATTACCCATAAAAAATAGATCATCTCATCATCATCATCATCATCATCAGTCGTTCCCTCAATGCTGAGGATCGTGACATCATGTCCTAATGTTAAAAATATTAAAATAATTTTTCACCAGAATTTTAAATTTCAGCTGCAAACCTTTACATGCCAGACCATCGACATCGAACAGAGTAGGTAAATGGTAATTATGCTAGTTATCTGTAAAAGTATTTTCACACAGACTTCAGAGGGCCTACCGCGAACCACGTTCGACGTGTTGCCTCTCTGTCGCACTTGTAAATTCGTACGTATGTGCGACAGAGAAGTAACACGGCGAACGTGTTTCGCGAGAGGTCCTCAGTTTACCCACGTTTCTCTTCGAATTGGTTAGTCCGAATTGTGATCGTTTTCAGGGTTCCGTCCGTAGCCAAAATGGCAAAAATGAAACCGTTATAGTTTCGTCATGTCCGTCGGTCAGTCCGCCCGTTCGTCCGTCCGTAGATCACAGCCATTTTACTCAAGAACTATAAGATATAAGGATATTAAAATAAACATAGGCTTTTCTATATAAGTTATATAGGAGGCAAACGAGGACACGAATCACCTGTAAATAAGCGATTACCGTCGCACATGGAAAGTCCATGAAGATCTTTTTTTTTTCTAGATAAATTGCCGCTCCCAACCGCGTTATTGCGGTGCACGGCGTATGGAGTTACCTAATAGTACTTAATCTAAAAATGTTAACTTAAGGTAGAAGTACTAGTGCTCGACGCTGCACTAGTATTCGACATGGGCACTTTATGTCAAAGTGACAAGGATTAAATTTGAATACAGAAAAATCTTCGCTGTTCAAATTTAACCTATATTACTTTGACATAAAGTGCCCATGTCGAATACTAGTGCAGCGTCAAGTACTAGTACTTCTACCTTATTTCTTTTACAATAATTTAAATTTCAGCTGCAAACCAGATTCAGATCAGATCTACACATGCCAGAGTCTGTCAACATCAAACAGTGAAAATGGTAATTATGCTAGTTTTGCTTTTAGGTAAAAGTATTTTAGTTTTCACACAGATCTCAAGTAGTTTATCCACGTTTCTCTTCGAAACCGATAGTCCGATTTGTGAACGTTTTTAGGGTTCCGTAGCCAAAATAGCAAAAAAAGAAACACTTATACAGTAATTTTACTCCAAAACTATAAGATAAGTATAAGGGTATTTTAATAAAATTTGGAACATGTGTTTTTTATATGTACCTACTTATATGATATAGGAGGCAAACGAGCACACGAATCACCTGATGATAAGATTACCGTCGCCCATGGATACCCGCAACATTACAGTCGCAACACCGTAGGGGTTGTAATTTCCTAATTTCGATGCTGGCCTCTTTTCTTGAAGGTTTGAAGGTCGAAACGGTCCGGAAATACCGCACGCGGCAGTTCATTTGACAGTTTGTCTGTGCGAGGTAGGAAGTTTCTGGAGAAACTCATACTTGAGGACTGCCAGCCGTCCATTAATGGACGTTAATTAAGTGGTGTTGATGTACTTTACGCTTCGGTACGTAGTTTAAAATACACTCCATGGGTAGGTAAATAAATAAATAATAAATATTAGGGGACATCTTACACAGATCAACCTAGCCCAAAACTAAGCAAAGCTTGTGACAGTAACTCTCTTCTTCAAATCCTCTTTGCTTGTACTATGGGTGCTAGGCGACGATATACATTACATACTTATACAGATAAATACATACTTATATACATAGAAAACACCCATGACTCAGGAACAAATATTTGTGTTCATCATACAATGCCCTTACCGGGATCCGATCGGTTTCACAGGCAGGGTCACTACTTACTAGGCCAGACCGGTCGTCGTCGTATGAAACTAAAATTGTTTTTTTCTTGAGAAATATCAACATAAGCACATCATTCGATAGGTCTTCAAAATTACTATTAAGCAAGTTAAGGTTTTAAGCCACATTTTTGTTAAGCTCGAGTAGGTACCTACTGATGATGGGATCCATGAGGAATCGAGGGAACTCCTCAAATCTTTAATTAAAGGCATACATATAGTGATTTTTGTGTTTTTATCAACAAATCAAGCATTTACATTGAAAAAAGTGACAATTGATGAAGTAGAACTGCTGATGATGGCCAAGAACGGAACTCTTCAACGACGCATAGCTCACGTTTTTAAGCCACATTTATGTCAAGCTCGAGTTCTGAACATGGGATCCATGAGGAATCGAGAGAACTCCTCAAATTTTAAAGGCATACGTACAGAGATTTATGTATTTTAATCAGAAAATCAAGCATTTACATTAAAAACTGTCACATTTGATGAAGTGGAACTGCTGATGATTATCAGAACAGAACTCTTGAACGACGCATAGTACACATTTGGCGATTTCGATTTTGTGGGTTAGGTTAGGTAGGATAAAACTGTGACCCTTAGAGAAACGAAATCATCATTATCATCATCATCATCTTCCTCGCGTTGTCCCGGAATTTTGCCACGGCTCATGGGAGCCTGGGGTCCGCTTGGCAACTAATCCCAAGAATTGGCGTAGGCACTAGTTTTTACGAAAGCGACTGCCATTTGATCTTCCAACTCAGAGGATAAACGAGGCCTTATTGGGATTAGTTCGGATTCCTCACGATTTTTTCCTTCACCTAAAAGCGACTGGTAAATATCAAATGATATTTCGTACATAAGTTCCGAAAAACTCATTGGTAGGTACGAGCCGAGTTTGAACCCGCGAACCTTCGGATTGCAAGTAGGGCTTCCAATACCGGGATCCCGAAATACCGGGATCCCGTCTGTTTAAACAGATTTTTCAATACCGGTATTTTTTAATGAAATACCGGGATCCCGGTATTTTCAAAAACAAGGAAAATGTGCCTATTATAACATTTAAAATCTATTAAAATGGTCAAATTCGGCTGTATCAAGAAGATAACTTGCCAATTTAATTAAAGAAGATCATTTCATTGAAACAAGATCTGTGCATATGCGTTAGATAAATATTTGGTGATGAATTCTGATGTTCAGGATATATTAAGGGGCTACCCCACGCGAATGACCTTCGATCTGAATCCCTTAGTTTTCTAATGTTTTTTGTAGCTTATTATATTAACAACAACAGCTTGAAGCAATATATACTGCAAAACGTAATTCAAGACCAAAAAAAGTAAGAAAATGTTGCCAATTTTTACTAGCGCGTCTTGTATTTATGCAAAAATAAGTATATAAAAGTACTTTTTTAAATCGCAGGAGTAAAATTACTAATAAATAAATTATCTTAGCGTGATTATTTATCAAAAGGAATTTACTATTTTACAAACAAATTATTGCAGTGGCAACATTGTCTTACTTTTTTTGGTCTTGAATTAGGTTTTGTAGTTTAGTATCCTATATTTACTTCAAAGTTCATCGCCTTCGAGATATTTGGCATCAAAGTTGAACAATTTTAGCTTAAAAACTGGTTTTCTGTTCCATAACTTTTGTGTTAATTAGTTTAAAATGAAAACCCTGGACATGTTTCTCGAGACGTCAAATACGAACCCAAATATTTAGATTTCGTACATGTAATTGTAAGATTCTTCACTGCAAACTAGATACGAAAAGTGTTTTTTTTTTTAGAAAAAATAGGAGATTCGATTCAAAACTTGTCAAAAATGTCGGGTAGCCCCTTAATATAATTAGTTCTTAAAATTTTATCAAAAAGTAGAAAGAACTTAATTGTAATGGCATACGAATTATTGGTGCCAAAGAATATTTATTGGCTGATTATTAGGTTGAACTAAAAATGTGACTTGTGAAGTCAACAAGGCGGATAAAATTATTGCCAACCTGGAGGGTTCACATAATTATTGCAGATGGCGATTTTGGTTTAATATCCTAAGCTAAGGACATACATATCTGGTGTAAAAGTGAGCCTTTAAAAAAAAAACTCAAATTTTTTAAGCCATTTATAGTCAATACCGGGATCCCGGGATCCCGGTATTGATAAAGACAGTTTCGGTATGAATACCGGTATTGAAAGAAGTCCGGTATTTGGAAGCCCTAATTGCAAGTCGCACGCTGTTACCGCTAGGCCACTAGCGCTTCTTAGAGAAACGAAATGCTACTACGAGTATAAAAGTGGGTAAGGTTAATATTAGGTTAGGTAAGAACTGCGACCCTTACAGAAACGAAATGCTACTAGGAAAAGGTGACGAAGTGGATTACTATATATGGTGATCACTGTGATCAGTTAAATGCCAGCCAATACTTTACATATATAAAAAAAAAAAATAGGACATTTTTACACAAATTGAATAAGCCCCACGGTAAGCTCAAGAAAGCTTGTGTTGTGGATACTCAGACAACGATATAAATAATATATAAATACTTAAATACATAGAAAACCACCATGACTCAGGAACAAATATCTGTATCATCATACAAATAAATGCCCTTACCAGGATTCGAACACGGGACCATCGGCTTCATATGCAGGGTCACTACCCACTAGGCCAGACCAGTCGTCATTCATATATGGCATTTCAGACTGTTTTGAGAAGTCGGTTTTTTTCTATTAAATATTTTTGGCATAGGTACATTTATCTCAACTTAGTAGGTTATTCAGTGGAAGTTTTATCAAAACCGGTTTTACAATAACGTTCTAATGTACGTGTACGTATTAGTATGATAATCTCGCTTATTGATAGGTACGAACTACGAGTGTGGTATCATTGGGAATTAAGAAACGGGGCAAAACATCTTAAAGTTCATACCCCATGCAAGTTTCATCGAAACCGGTTAAATGTGTGCGTCCGCTTAAGGATTTATACGGAGATGGTCTTCGCATGCTCTTTAATAGTTTACTTGAGGATTCTTTACCTACTAGGTATTCGGTAGTATGCGAGATTTGCTCTCACGCGGACGCCGATATGCATGTCTTCAAGCAGGTCATTAGTATCAGCTATTACTAGGTAAAACATAGATCGGTATAAAACAGATAAGAAGTTCAAAGTAAGGTATTTAAACGGTCTAAGTCTTACCTGCTTGGTTAACAGCTAACTACGACTGACAAATAAAAATAAGTGAAGGTACTAACTATTAATGTTTTATGTTGGTACCTATGTTTGTAATTTATTTTTAAAATTTTAACGTGTGAAATGTTCCAGCACAAACTTCAGCTACTGCATCTACGAGTACAGGCCAAGCTTGTCTGAAATCTGGAATAAGCATTCGACCGGATAAAGGTAAGCGTAGAATTGAGAAAAAAAAAATGTTATTGGCTCAATTAATGCTATTGACTATTGAGCATGCGACTTGTCCACCGAACAAGAAATGGTTATGGTTCAAAACCATACATTAGACCAGACAAGTAGAGTCCGTATAAGTGAAGCCTGCAGTGAAGTATGTAATTTAAGTACAAAGGTATTTAATTTATAGGACTTGACCGATTATAAGGTTATTTACTATAAGGGCCAGGTGTTCAAAATGATCTTAACGCGACTTTTATTGTTAAGAGAATAAGTGCGTATCAAGATGGTATCAAGGTAATTTTGAACACCTCGTCCGCTTAGCAACATCTGCTGCTGACTGTAGGAGTATCAAAAAAACTCTACCTATGTTGACGAGCTCTTATTTATTACTAACTTACATTCCATGCTTGATACGTTCACGACAGCACGGTCATGGTATGATACTGCATGGATGGGTAGAGCATTTACGTATTTTTAGTCACTCGCGCGACGGGTTTCCGAAAGCTTCATCATCATCATAACCATCATATCAGCCGAAAGACGTCCACTGATGGCCAAAGAACTCCCTCAACGATCTCCACAGCGGCCGGTCACGCGCCGACCCCATACAACTCCATCTTGTAGAGGGCCTTCCCACGCTGCGTCTTCCGGTCCGTGGTTTCTAGAGCTTATAGGTCTCCATTTTTAAGTAGGTAGGTACTAATACTACTAATAAAGAGGCGAGCAGCTAGTACCTCTATAATTATGCGGATTATTTGATTTCAGCGGCAATACCAGCGAAACGCCCCCGCTTTGCTGACATACAACCTGGCGGATCTATAGGGATACTCTAGTTCAGCGGTCGGCAACAAGCGGCCCGCGGGCCGCATGCGGCCCGCGAACCTCTCACTCGCGGCCCGCGAGCCCCCCTGGCTATTTTGTATGTAATATTGTCAAATAACAATGTCTGATTAAAGTCACACATATTAACAAAAGTACGGCCCGCGTCAACTTCCTTAACTACTATGTGGCCCTTGGCTGCTAAAAGGTTGCCGACCGCTGCTCTAGTTCTTGCTTCTGATAATCGAAAAACGCAGCGAGCCAATCAAAAGACTAGGTAAGTGAATATGGTATTGTTACTCGTATTAAAAAAATATGTTTATCTCTCAGCAGTTTGAAACATTAATTCCAAAGTTATTGGTTAATATTTACGCACAGTATATTATTATCTCATCTTCGTTTTAAAGGATGTATACGGCGGAATAGTACCAAATAATACTTTTTAATCTCTGCCTGCATACATACCATTGCTTAAAACAAGCCTAATTTTATCCACTTGGTAAAAGGTTCTCATACATCTTTTAATTTTTCCGCGGATGTACTTATTATGTTTGCATTGTACGAATGCATTTAAGAGACCAAAAATTTCTACGGAGTTTCATTTAAATTAATTTTACTTGTTACAGATTACAATACAACGAAGAAAGAATTGCTGAAGAAGCTCATGAAAGTGAAATCGAGTTTACTTTATTAAGAGTCTGCCTAATAGGTAGCTTAGGACTTTAACCAGATAAATTGTTTTTAAATCCATCTTTGAAACATGGTATCAAAGAAAATTTTAAATAGAGAGTTACTGTTATGGTAAATTATGTAGCTACAGTACCTACATTTACTGCCATCTTTCGACAGAAGATTAAACCTGTTAGAACGCCATTTGACTTTGATCATTATTCTTTCACTGATATCACAGAATAAGTAATAGTATTTGATATGTGTAAACTTGTTAAATATTAATATTAACACCATCTACTCGAGAGTAGGCCAAAGGTATGGTGTAATCTTTTCGAGCGATGGCGCCATAACCTTTGGCCTACAGTCGAGTAGATGGCGTTAATTTCAATATTTAACAAATTTACACATATCAGTGAAATAATAAAAGGGCTCATTTAGTCGATGCGAGAACTCGCATGCGAGTTCCATTACATTGCGGTTTCGATCGGTCGGTTGAATTGGACTTAACCAACAGTCCGCAATGTAGCTAAAATCGCATATACGCTTCGCGCGCCGTCTTAATCAGCCTTATGGATCAAAGTCAAATGGCGTTCTAACAGTTTTAATTTTCTGTCGAAAGATATTGGCAGTAAATTTACAGTGGCTACATAATTTACTTTGACAATCCGCCTCTATATACACTCTATTTTCATTGATGGTATCAATGCACACCATATTTAGTACAGACTATGTAACTATGTTTGTACGGGTCAAATCTTGCAAGTTAAATTTGACCCACTTCCCGACTTCCAATGAAGCTGGAAATTTGTATACATAAGTAAGGCGAGACGCGAGACAGGAGGTGGCCATAGGAACTCTGTGATAAAACAACGAAACCTAATTGTGTTTGGGGTTTATAGAATTGTCTCGATGAGTACTCGTATTAGTTGCCCGTGGAATAAAAGTACAGTCAGCGATAAAAGCTTGTACCAAAAATATTTTTTTTGCCATAAACTTATTATTTTGGTTAAAGTTAGATCTATGGGTTCGTTTTGGTAGGGTCTTAACTGAATGAGTTTTATTTTATGCGTATTAACTTGGAGATTGTGATTCTGTAGCCATTCTGCGTCAGGGGTTAATGAGGATCAGCTCATAGCGTAATAATTAACACACACACTATCACACACAGCCCACAGCTGATACGGCTTAAAGTATATAATAGACCTAGGTATATATAATTTCGACTGTTGAGTTGAGTGTGTGACGGTAATTCAGTTAGTTCCTACTTCCTTTTTACAGTTATATTTGTGTTTACCTTATCCTATTTAAATATATTAATTCTAAGATTAGTTTTTGAAAAATCTTTAGACAAACATGTTAGATTTTGTAACGAGTACAGTGTATCCGTTTGTAAATTCTACCAGAATATATTTTGTACAGTTCAGTGTTTAAAAACATAGGTACAGCATATTTGTACATTCAGTATTCAAATTGTGCAATAAGAACAAATATGTATATATATATATATATATATACATATATATATATATACCATATATTAAGTCTGGCTATTAATTCAGCTATTCATAGTCTCACGTTCATACTGCATGTTTGGTACCTGGACGACGGCACCATCAGCGGAGACTCACATACGGTTCTGGCAGACTTATCCCTCTTCTTCAGTCGGTCCCTCAATACTGAGGATCGTGACATCATATCCTTCTGTTGAAGACCAGGCTCCTCCATAGGGTTCTGTTCTCCGCCAAGCGCATGGCCTCGTGCAGTTTTAATAGCATAGGTGCCGTAATTTGAGCACACCATCTAGTAGGAGGAGGGCCCTGAGGTGTCGTGCCTTCAACTTTTCCCGTTATTATTACTCTTTCCAGGCTATCCGGAGAGCGACGTGACTTATCCCTAGTTATACAGAAATTTAGCGCCATTGACCTGAAACTTAACTTCGACAAATGTGAATTGTACATTTCCGAAAACGTAGAACCCTCTTTAGCAGCCCAGGTACTTCAAAGTTTTTCGAGTTTAGATCAGATTCAGATCGTTTAGTCAAAATTAGTAGCCATTCGGCCTTATTTATTTTAAAATGTTGTTGTTGGTTCCCAAATTTACGTACTTGCTCCGTTGCTGCGCTATCTGGAAAGTCGCTAGTTTAGTCCAACCTATCGATAGTCTCCTTAAGTCACAACTGGAATCGATTTTGAATGTCCGTTTTAATGAACCGGCTTGGACCCAAGATTCTTTGCCCATTAGGTTTGGCGGTTTAGGAACACGCAAAATATCGAGTATTGCTCTAGCTGCCGGCATTCTTGTCCTCAATCCATAGCACGTCTGATCTCGCAGGTAAAATCCTTAAAATAACAAACTGCGAGGTCGCGTGCTTGGATGAGGCCAAGAAAGCCTGGCTAGCTAAACTGCCAGATGTGCCACCTAGATCCGAGAGGCAATAAGGGCCTAGGACAACTTAGCCCCCACTGCCGTTCTAAAATCCCCAATTGACACTTCGTCGGGAAGGGACCACGCAAGGCTCCTAGCTGTGACCAGAGTCTGGACAATGACCCTTTCGATTTCCAACTTCTGAACTCTACGCTGAAGCTATGGCCTGACTGTTCGGCAGTTATTTTTGCACAGTAACGTTTTGCTTACACACAAATCGTCTACACTCATGACTTGTTACGTCTCGCTTCTCAAAAACCGAATCTTTAACCTACCTGTTCCAGAAGTCTTCTCCGCCTTCGGTAAACGATTTGGGGACCACCTTAAGGCTTCAACCTACAGTGCCATGCTAAAGCATTGTTATCTCAAATCAAAGACAGATCAGTTATTGAGGCCAAAAAGCTTACCTACACTCTTCTTCAATCACTTAACTACGTGGAAACAGCTAGAAGCTATACTAAGTAATATTTTATAATGTACGCAAATATTTAAGTGTCATTTTTAGTAATTTTGTAACTTGCATGCTATACCTATTAAGTAACTAAATCCAGATACTGTACAAATCTAAAGGCCCCTGTACGCAATGGGCCAGTGCCGGCCAGTCCAAGGGACGCAGCCATGCGGTAGAATGAGATAGCAATATCACTTACTCCCTTTAACGCATAAATGCGGCCCCCAGAATGGCCCACGCTGGCCCATTGTGTACCCCTGTACACAATGGGCCAGCGTGGGTCATTCTGGGCCCCTTAGGCCATTTAAGGCCCCTGCCTTAAATGGTTCCCCGCGATACAGAGGGGCTACCGCGAAAACCGTAATTCGCAAATTGCGGGGATTTTTCTCTTTTACTCCAATAAAGGTGTAATTAGAGGGACAGAGAAAAATGCCCGCAATTTGCGAACTTCGATTTTCGCGGTTATAGCCCAGGTCTCACCTAGTGCGGGGGTCCCTGGTAAATATGTATACCATAGTTTATTGGTAAATAAATTATTTTATTTTACTAATTTTATGGCTGCACGCCTATCCATCACCCAACAACGGCACTTTCATCGAGCCAAACACTCAGAATTGCTATCGGACTCCGGGTCGGGGCCGATGTATGTGTGGACCACAGCTGTGCCTCTAGTGGGGCCCCTGTTGATCGCCTTGGCCACCACGGACTCGCCTGCTCCTCGGGCGCCGGCCGCCTATCCCGTCATGCCGCGCTCAACGACATCCTGAGGAGAGCGCTTGTCAGCGCCGACGTCCCTGCGGCTCTGGAGCCCCAGATCGCAAGGGACGACGGCAAACGCCCCGACGGGATGTCGTTGATCCCCTGGCGGATGGGCCGGGTGCTGGTGTAGGACGCCACCTGCGCAGATACGCTGGCGGTGTCCTACATTTTAGCCACCAGCAAACAGGCCGGGGCGGCGGCTGACGTCCGAGAACTCTTCAAGGCGAATAAATATAGTTGTCTCGGCGCATACTACGAATATGTAGCCTTTGGCGTCGAGACACTAGGTCCATGGGGTAGGGGGGCTCGGGGACTCCACAAGGTGCTCAGTAAATTCCTAAGGGAGGCCACAGGTGATCCTCGCGCAGGCAGCTTTCTCGCGCAAAGATTGGCCATAGCAATCCAGCGCGGGAACGCTGCCTGCGTGATGGGTACCCTACCAAGGGCGCAAAATTTTTAGCTTCAGTTATCTTAATTGTAGTTAATTTTAGTTTTATATTCATTTTAGAACACTTATTATTTATAATAAATGAGTTTTTGTATATACCAAGTATCAACATAAGAAATTAATAAAGTTTGTAATAAACTCACAGGTGTTTTATTTTCTAAGATAAAAAAATTGAATGAGTTTAGGACAGTTTTTATCGGTTTAGGAAGTCACTATTATCGATTTTTCGCAGCACTGCTTTCTATCATGTCGGTTATTATCGTTTCGAGAACTCACTATTATCGATTTTTCACAGCACTGCTTTCTATAAACCATAGATAAATATATAGATAATATATTTCTTTATCTGTGCTATAAACAATTTTCTTTATGTTGGTATGAATAGATGCTCATCAGTCATACATCAGTCAAGTCCTGTCAAAACCAACCGTTTGACAAAAACGTACTATGGAGTTCCTTCTCTTAGAACGTAGTGATTATATGCTCTTTGAGTCTATGTTTGTGACATGTCGTTCACTCAGTGAGTAGGCAATAGAATAGAATCTAATTATTTTCGTTTTGAATACCTACTGTTTTCATTTATGTTATTGTGTGTTAACCAGTGTATTTATGTAAGGATACGAATATTCTACATATTATAGTTTAGATTTTGTATAAACTATAAATTTAAGCTATGGATCTCGAAGACAATGCTCTGGGCCTAACCCAGGAGCAAACTGACAAAATTTTGCAGTTTCAAGACCTCACAGGAATTGAAGATATGTCTATATGTAGAGACGTTCTGCAGAGGCAGCAATGGGACTTAGAGGTGAGGTTCATTGCGCTTTTTCTTGCTTGTATGACACTTTTCTGTAGCTATCAAATTCGTATTTATCATTGTTTTTGGGTCACAGCTGACTACATTTTATTGATAGTAAAAAGTTGTCGTCTTTAACTATTTATGTTAAATGCAGCAAAAAGACCTTGTACTGTGATAATTGCAGTTTGTTATTTTTTTCTAACAAAATTTCCTCTTTTAGGTGGCTATTCAAGAACAGCTGAATATACGAGAAGGACGCCCGTCGGTGTTCGCGATAGAGGCGCGAGCGCCGCCCGTAGTGCATGATTACATAGCACAACAAGTTTTCACAGATGAGCCCGCAGAAGGCCCAGGGGGTGTCCGGGGCCTGTTCCGATATGTTGTCAACCTAGTTGTATCAATGTGCTATAGTACAATAACATCAGTATTAAATCTGTTGTTAAGTTTCGTCCGCAATGATGATCGGAGATGTAAGTACTATTATGGGCTACTTATGTACCACAACTATTCCTTGTATATTTTGTACCATTATAGAGTGATTATAAATTAGCATACTGTTCAGTTTCTAAGAAGCATAGTGTTCTCTTCTTCTTTTTAGGGGCTATATAAGGCTCCAAAGCCTGTATCACTGCGACCATTCCTGATCTATTGTGAGGTCTAGTTGCGGGTTTGGATCGAGAGTTGTAGTAGGTTGACTCTTGATCCAAACCCACAACTTCAAACAGCTGCAGGATCCTTTTGGTCTCGAGAGACTTTACCTCCTCCGGGCGCAAAAAGTGTCCGCCCAGGATTAGGTCACGAGTATGCATTAGGCAAGGGCACTCTGAGGATGTGCAAGGGCGTCTCCTCTGCCTCCATACAGAGCCTGCACTGCCCCATGTCACGTTTCCCCATAGTGTGCATGTGCTTATTTAGGCCGCAATGCCCAGTCAGTAAGGGTACCAAGTTGCGCAATTGGTTCCTAGACAGTGCTAAGGCGTTTGAGGATGCCTTTTTGTGTTAAATTATACATATTTTATAATTTTAATTTTATTCTTTTAATAGTTCAGGAATAAATATTTTATCCTCACCATAGAATATTTATTAGTTTTTCATTGTAAATCTGGAATGGATGTTTTAAGTTTAAAAGTTGCAATAAGATTACTTTGTTTAGTTTGAAGTATTTGTGCTGGATATATAGACATTACTTTTGACTTATTATTGAGTTACTATTGACAGCATACATATTTTTATATGGAGTTACATTCTATGGAAATGCTGTATATTTCAATACAATAGAACTGCAGCACTGAATACAGAAGTAATGGAACAAATCAATGCCTTAAGTTTTTTAAATATACTAACCCCCTTATTTATAAACGTTTACAAGCCTCAATTTGTTAATTTATGTTTTATTTGCTTCTTACAAATACATAAATTTTAACATGACAAATAAAGATAAATGATTAATAGCTAATTTAGTCTTGTAACACATTTTTTATGAATAACACCATGATAAGTTAATATTTTTTTACTATCCATAACAGATAGAAAATCATGTACATACTTTTCTTTGTTTCTAGTGGTCACAGACCCCCTCGGTGACATGGTAGGCTTCATCAACAGCTACACATCAAAATACAACCAGCATCCGGTGTTCTACCAGGGCACATATGCTCAGGCGCTCAATGATGCCAAGAAAGAGCTTCTTTTCCTAATAGTTTATCTGCATTCGGATGCAGCTGCTGAAACACAAAACTTCTGCAGGTAAGTTGTATTTACATTTTACCATTAATTTAAATTATGGTAACCAAATTTTTTATTTAGGTTAAACAACAGTTTTAATGTAGCTTGCTGCTTGGTGACATCTTTTCTAGGTCACCCTTTTAAATGATTAAATTATAAGGAAAAAACTCAGTATCATACATTTATGAGGTAATAATATAATCTCTGCAGTTGTAATAAGCCCAAAAACATAATAATCAAATGTCATTCATAAATGGCATTGGCATTTCTCACCCTTCTCATTAATTACTGATATACCAGCATTGCCATCAGACAGCAATTTATATTCTGGTTTGTTATATACAATTATTGTAGTATGAGTGTGTCACTTTCATTTGCTGTTGTGAAAATATATATCTTGAACACAAATATTTTCATGTATGTGGCCACATTGTTCATGCAAATATTCTAAATTAAACCAGTCTAGGTCTCTGGCAGTAAATGAATTAAGAAAGCAATTAAAAATGTAATTGCTTCATTCACCCAATTATTATTCTCAAAGCTGCTCCCTTTGTTACAGAACTACGCTATCAGACCCAGATGTGATATCGTACATAAACACACACGCACTCTTCTGGGGGTGCTCGATCGACACGGCCGAAGGCTGGCGGGTGGCGCAATCGGTCGGCGGGCGGCGCTACCCGCTTCTGTGCGTGGTGTGCGTGCGGGACCACCGCATGACCGTGGTGGCGAGGAGCGAGGGGGCGTGCAGCCCGCAGCAGTTGCTGCAGCGGCTGCAGCGTGTCGTGGCTGATAATGAGCTGCATCTCGTTGCAGCAAGGGCTGACAGGTCAGTCACTGTGTGTAGTGTGTAGTGTGCACTTTTCTTTATAGTGTGTCACAAATCCCTATCATAATTATGTATCGATCTATCACCTACTGTTTTCTATGTGGCTTGCACACTTTCACTTTAAATATTAATTTGTTTTATTAATAATATATCTTTATATTATCTTTCAACCAACGGATAACTGTTATTGGCCTAATACTATGTAATAATACTTTGTAAGTTTTTACGGCTGTTGTTGTCCTGAATAGCTTAGAGCATTTAGTAACTGGAGACGTCATTGCTGTCATTTTCTGTACGAAACAGTCTGCCGATTTTTGCGGGGGAGGGGACGTCAAATGTATTGCTATTTCTACATGATTTGTACGTAACGTACAAATAGTCATGTCAGTCCATACAAAAGTTTGCACAATTGTGCAAGTTTTTCGGCAGAGGGGTAAGCTCTTAAAGGCGCCTCCAGTTATTAAATGCTCCTAGCTGAAGGCCCCCATCCCCTGTAAATCCGCCCCTGCCACCCTCCAACATAGCTTAATTATATTGTTATTTTTTCTTTATCAGGGTTGAACGCGAAGTGACGCAGCGTCTACGAGCGTCACAAGACGAGGCCTACGCGGAGTCGCTAGCCGCCGACCAGGAGAAGGAGCGGCGGCGCGAGGCCGAGCGCTCGGCGCGAGCCCAACGCGAGGCCGAAGAAAACATGCTGCGGGAACAGGAGGTGAATAGGAAGCAAGAGGTATGTAATACGTGGACAATACTATATGTTATAGGTTCTCGCGGGCTTGGTTTCCGCAGCTCGACGTCATATTATTGCGCCTATTTTGCGTGATGGGTGAGTGCCAACCCAACTCTACCAAGAAGCCTAGCAGACCCATGACGTTGCCGACGAGTGGAGTGGACAATACTATTATATGATTTCTTTTTTACATCGTAGTCTGTAAGGGAATGCTATGGTGGAGTTATGACGGTGATATGTTTGATTAATGATTACGATTATTAATAAAAAATCGGTTCAAAACGGATTTGCCGTAAAATTTTCTTTCTGATATTTAATTCCCGATTCCTTAAATAACGTGAAAGTGACATTTATAAATGCCAAAAATGAATGAAAATGAAATGATTTTTTTTTATGGCCACTTCCACGTTCTTCCAATAAACATATTTTCCAAAATAATAAAAGTTAAATACATAAAAAGAAGTGTACGAATAGTTCCTTATGCCCCTCTGGTAGAGTGTTATTACCATCCCGCTAGCGTGGGTGTTTAAGCAATCGAGCCAACCAGCGTAACATGACCGAGTGATGTACTACCCGAGCGTAATTGGAACGCGAGCCTATGCTGGTTAGTCCGAGCAGTCAGCCCATCCGAAGCGCGCCCTAAGCGGTTTTAATAACAACCATGCCCTGTACTTCTTTAGCCTGACTACAAATTATAAATACCTACATATTCCAGCTCTGCGTCGTGTTATAGTAGAACGAAATGAAGTAGCTGTAAATAATAAAACGAAATCAGTTCTGTCGGTAGTGTCGGTTTGTGACTGATTTGTTTGTTCGTTTGTAATTCAATTTACAGTTAATAAGATAAATTAAATCCGGATAATAAGTTAATTTGTACTTAACTAGAATGAGACTCTTCTATTTTAGTTTTTACAGTTATACCGGTAAAACTGTTTTAATATTTTTGATCACTTTTAAAGCAGTTTACTGAATCACTAACTGACACATAATTATTTATTACAGCACTCTACATTTATACTGTTTTTATTAGTATTGAATTCTAACAATATTTTGGTGGTAACTACTGGGAAAAAAAAATTCCACCTTTAACCAACCACCAAGTTTATTTAGTTATTGTTTAGGAATTTTTATTCCCAGTAGTTACCACTGGTAAGAACTTGGGACTAGGAACTAGTGGGAATAACCCGAAAAGTAGGGGTTAGGTTAGGTTTGAACTGCGACCTTTACAGAAACGAAATGCTTCTATAATAGTGGGTTAGGTTAGGTAAGAACTGCGATCCTCACAGAACCGAACTGCTATCAGATAAGTGGGTTAGGTTAGCTTAGAACTGCGACCCTTACAGATAGGAAATGCTACTAAAAAGTGCGTTAGGTTAGGTTTGAACTGCGTAGAACTCCGACACTTACAGAAACGAAATGCTACTGGAAAAGTGGGTTAGGTTAGAACTCCGACCCTTACAGAAACGAAATGCTACTAGAAAAGTGGGTTAGGTTAGGTTTGAACTGCGACCCTTACGGAATCGAAATGCTTCAAGAAAAGTGGGTTAGGTTAGGTTTAAACTGCGACCCTTACAGAAAAGAAATGCTACTAGATAAGTGGGTTAGGTTAGGTTTGAACTGCGACCCATACAGAAAAGAAATGCTACTAGAAAAGTGGGTTAGGTTAGGTTTGAACTGCGACCCTTACAGAAACGAAATGCTACTCGAAAAGTGGGTTAGGTTAGGTTAAAACTGCGACTGTTACAGAAATAAAATGCTACTAGAAAAAGGTGACGAAGTGGATTAATTAATTTAATAGGATAACGATATATGACATATTTGCACATTTTTAATTAAAATGTGGTTACAGTTTTAGTGGTCACTTACTATTTTTGGGTTTACAATGATTATTTTGGAGTCATTTACTTTAATAGGATAGCAAGATTTAAAAATTGGGTTATAATTTTACATTAAAATGGAGTTCTAATTTTGGTGGTCATTTACTATTTTTGGGTTGACAATGATTATTTTGGTGTCATTTTCTTTAATAGGATAGCAAGATGTAAAACTTTGGTTATCATTTCACATTAAAATGGGGTTTGAAATTTGGTAATCATTTACTATTTTTGGGTTAATAATGATTAGTTAGGTGTCATTTCCTTTAATAGGATAGTAAAATGTAATAAAATTGGTAATCATTTCACATTAAAATGGTGTTATAATTTTGGTGATCTTTTATTATTTTAGGGTGGTAATTTTACTAAATCTGGTGATCAGTTAAATAGCAGCCATTTTAAAACAAAACACTTCAAATCACATTAAAAATATATATTTAAATGGCAAAAATGTATACTTAAGTCATGTTTTGTGAAATACAAATAAAAGTTGACAGGTCTCGAGTTCGAATCTTGGTCGAAGCGGTGAATTTTTCTTGGTTCCTTTCATTTAACATTTGCCAAAATGTCTCGTCAGAGATGTATGGTTTTGATCGTTTTATTAAGAATCTGGTGTCGGTTGGCAGGTGTCGGCGGCTCGGGCGGCGCTGGCGGCGCGGCTGCGGCCCGAGCCGGCGCCGGGCGCGCGCGCCGTGGTGCTGCTCATCCGTCTGCCCGGCGGCGAGCGCCTCACCCGCCGCTTCACCACAGACACCACCACACAGGTAATCATAACCCATATAACCATTCCAGTCGCAGAATCACAAAGTGGTAACTAAATGTCAGATGTGTCGTAACAGAGTCCACACAATGTGTCTAGAATTGTTTCGAAACAAAGTGTCGTCGCCGTGTCTACACTTTTCCGTAACAAGGTGTCGACACATTTGTGTGCACTTTGCGTGCGGTTTGCGACTAAATCTGACAGCAAATTTGTGACAGCAAATGTCAATATAAAATACCTCTTGAAAACCAAGGTTTGTCAAACTACTATTAGTGTCTCGTGTGCTCGTAATTCTAGTAAGTCATCATGGGCAATGCAAATGATAATAATCGACCGAAACCATATAAACACCCAACACCCGTCAACCTTTTACAGAAAAGTTTTTAAAGAAATTCAATAAGCTACTTAGGTCAGGCAACGAATGCTCCAAAAGTTGTAGAGGGAAATGCTCGGAACACAATTTTTGACTCCGTAACTCGGTTTGACAAGTTAGGAGGTGAACATATCAAAAGTCCCCGGCCGTAGCCCTTGAGCGGGGGGGGGAGAGAGGGGGCTTTGAAGGTCCCATTTTCCCGTTTTTCGATTATATCTCGGAAACTATGCATCTCAGCGACATGGCCACTTATACAAAATGAAAGTTAATTTAATTTGTTACAAGTTTATTCAATCAATTTTTTCGATATGTTGAATAGTTTTTGAGATATCCGCTCTTGAAAGTTTATTTAGGGCTCTCAATTTTATCTTGATATATCTATATCAGTGAAGGTGCTAGGCCGTGTTTGGTATCGTTTTCGTATAAATCTGGGGTGCTGAATCCATTTAAGATATCACATTGACACCATTCCACAAAATAAAAATAAATCTTTTTAGGGTTCCGTACCTCAAAAGGAAAAAACGGAACCCTTATAGGATCACTCGTGCGTCTGTATGTATGTCCGTCTGAATACACAAAATAGTTCTTTACCTATAGATGTCAGGAAAACCTATTAGAAATGTGCAGTCAAACGCGAGTCGGACTTAATGTACGGAACCCTTAATACGCGAGTCCGACTCGCACTTGGCCGGTTTTTTTGAAACTCTTCTTGACGCTTAACCGCTGAACCGATTTCGTTGAAATTTGGTATAGAAATAGTTTGCGTCCCGGAACAGGACATAGGATAGATCTTATAACCAAAATCATCTGTTGAAGGTGTGAAAAGTGCCGTGGAAATTTGTACGGGAAATCAATAACCGCTGAACCGATTTATATGAAATTTGGGATGGTCTACATCTTTGATTTAGTTAAAAATGATGAAAAAACATGACTTCAAACCTAAACTTAAACAGTATTAACTTCAAGAAGTCAATTCTGAATTCCCCCCTACACCTCATTTCACACCTTTAAAGGATGATTTTTGAGATAACTTATTATATCCTGTCTCGGGACTCAAAATATATGTGTACCAAATTTAAATTAAAACTGTTCAGCAGTTTAAGCGTGAAGAGGAGTTTAAAAGAAAGTATTTTAATAAGTTTATATGTTTTTACTTCGGAATGGTGTCAATGTGATACCTTAACTAAATTTGGTACTGCGAATTTATACGAAAACGATACCAAACATGGCCTCGTAGCTTTACTGTTGTAGAAGTCAAAATAAAATTGAGAGCCCTAAATTCTTAAAACTTGTGTAGAAGGAAAAGGTAAAATAAAAGTCTTCGGCAGGAATATAAGACACAAATATATTTTTTTTTGCGTTACAATTTCATTCATCAAATATAAACATACCTTGATTATACTATTCTAGTGAGATCCTCATAGATAAACAAAAACATTTACTTAAAAAATTACAAGGTCGAAATGTCACGGAACTTGTGAGAGTAATATGTGAAAAATATAAACTTTTATGACAAAAAAAATCTGGACACAATTTAAGAATCACCCAATTGCGTCGAGGAATCATCTGTATTTTTGCTTGTTTCATTACCTCCTCGTTTCTTTTTTGTCCTTTGTATTCTGTAGCAATTTGTTAGATCTGAAAATAAAGATAACTTGCGTCGTCACGGATGTCGATTTATAGGTTTTAGGGAGTGCAGAATTCGAAAACGATGATCATTTTATAATCCAAGATGGCGGCTACGTATTTTGTCATAAAAGTGGAATCCAAAATAGTCATCATTTTCGAAATCTGCGCCCCCTAAAACCTATAAAACGATATCCATGACGACTTTTATGACATAGTGCATTGCCGCCATTATGAAATTGAAAATGTTATCATTTTCGAAATCTGCGCCCCCTAAAACCTATAAAACGACATCCACGACGACTTTTATGACAGTGCATGGCCGCCATCTTGGAATCCAAAATAGTCATCATTTTCGAAATATGCGCCCCCTAAAACCTATAAAACGATATCCATGACGACTTTTATGACATAGTGCATTGCCGCCATTTTTAAATTGAAAATGTTATCATTTTCGAAATCTGCGCCCCCCAAAACCTATAAAACGACACCCATGACGACTTTTATGACATAGTGCATGGCCGCCATTTTGGAATCCAAAATGGTTATCATTTTCTAAATCTGCGCCCCCCAAAACCAATAAAACGACACCCATGACGACTTTTATGACATAGTGCATGGCCGCCATTTTGGATTTCAAAATGGTCATCATT
The DNA here is from genome assembly GCF_910591565.1 of Cydia splendana. NCBI lineage: Eukaryota > Metazoa > Arthropoda > Insecta > Lepidoptera > Tortricidae > Cydia > Cydia splendana. The sequence goes on from NC_085974.1 coordinate 10,169,372, forward strand.
TTCTAAATCGGGGCCCCCTAAAACCTATAAAACGACATCCATGACTTCTTTTATGACATAGTGCATGGCCGCCATCTTGGAATCCAAAATGGTCATCATTTTCGAAATCTGCGCCCCCTAAAACCTGTAAAACGACACCCATGACGACTTTTATGGCATAGTGCATGGCCGCCATTTTGGAATCCAAAATGGTTATCATTTTCTAAATCTGCGCCCCCCAAAACCTATAAAACGACACCCATGACGACTTTTATGACATAGTGCATGGCCGCCATTTTGGATTTCAAAATGGTCATCATTTTCTAAATCGGGGCCCCCTAAAACCTATAAAACGACATCCATGACGACTTTTATGACATAGTGCATGGCCGCCATCTTGGAATCCAAAATGGTCATCATTTTCGAAATCTGCGCCCCCTAAAACCTATAAAACGACACCCATGACGACTTTTATGGCATAGTGCATGGCCGCCATTTTGGATTCCAAAATGGTCATCATTTTCAAAATTGGGGCCCCCTAAAACGTATAAAACGACATCCATGACGACTTTTATGACACAGTGCATGGCCGCCATTTCGGATTCCAAAATGGTCATTATTTTCGAAATCGCCACTCCCTAAAACCTATATATCGACACCCATCTCGACTTTTATGACAAAGTGTTTTGCTACCATCTGCATGCAAGACATTTCTATTATTTTTACGTACAAAAATGGCCCCCTGTCAACTTTCAATCGAGATTTAATCGATAATTTATTCGATTAATATTCAGATTAATTCAATTTCAATCTATGTTAGGTCGACTAAACTAATCGCGATTAAAATTTGAGAATTAACTTTTTTTATTCCATTAATTAGTCGAATAAACAGTTAATCGATTAATGCCCATCTCTGACCACGGCATTTTTACACTTTGAGAATATCTGAAAACAAATCAACACAAGGAGCCATTTTGCAAATCCAGTAACATACCAGTAACTTTGTTATTACTTTTGACAGCGCGTGTCATGTGTCAACACAGAGTCGACACAAAGTCGAAACATTGCAACTACTTTGTGACTGCAATATTTCTCAGCCTTAAACCATATTTATACATCATAATTAACAAGTTTCGTAGTATGTAAAGCGTTATTTCTGTTATTTAAGTATAGTATACGCATCGAAGTACTAAAAATGCTTCAAATAATATAGTTATGAACACAGGCACTGAGAAGTAAACAATTTCATTTCCGGCTAAACTAAAACAATGTGGTGGCGCGTTGATTATATTACACTTAGTTTATCAAATCACTCGAGCAGTTTAATTCCCCATAATAATTTAAGTCCTATTGTAATATAAATGCAAACAATATATAATTACGTCTTGTAATCCGTTTTAGAGATGGCGTATTAATGTCACTTATTTTTATTTAAGTATTTTTCCATCTGACAGTTTCCATTTGACAGGAACAAAATGAACGAATGAACGAATGATTTTGGCATAAAGTAGTCGCAAACCCGAAACAATGTGTGCACACGGCGACCACACTTTATGTCACTTTGTGTCATGTGTCGACCCTTCCCCATTTCTGGTAACTGTGTCGACACGGCGACGACTCTGCGACTGGAATTGTGACCGAAACAGACGGTGTCGACACAAGATGTGTCAACACCGCGTCGTAACGGCGACTGGAAATGGTTGTATGGGAAATTAAGGACATGCCTACAGTTAGCAGTAGAAATAGTTGAGCGACCGATATTCTAACATCGAAAAGATTTCGATCGGCGACGAGGGAACAAAAAAGTAGCGTTTTTCCATATTGTATGAGTATCAATCTTATAAGTTAGGAGGGGGGGGCTGGCCGGTCGGTCGAGGCCTTTTACAGATGACGCCAGTATAGGTTTCCCTGTCAATCCTATCATTACCCTTTTGCTATATCCCGTATAACAAAGCTATAAACGGGGGAAGCCTATGCTGGCGTCGTCTATGAAAACCTTTCTGTTAGCATAATATGTAGTATGATCGGACTTTAAAGCTTAATTTTCTAACTTTATCCTTTTACACATGTTAAAATCTTCCACTTCTTAAAGCTTGTATGATGAAAATCTTAGAGAAATATATCCAAAATGTTGACATTTGTATGTCCACAAAAAAGACGCCAGTTATTCCGAATGTCTTTGACCCTGTTAACATTCTTAATTTTACTTGTTTCAGGACTTATACGACTTTGTCTTCAGCCACCCACAGTCCCCAGAAGAGTTTGAGATTACGACGAACTTCCCAAAGCGTACCATACCCAAGGGCCTCTCCAACCTCACCGAGGTCGGCCTCAAAGACAGGGATGTCCTGTTCGTCACCGACATGAACGCTTAACCAGTGAGTTATGTGATCTTAGAACTGAGCAATGTAGTGAGAGTATTGACTTAATACTTTATTTAATATTTGTGAATGTGTATTTAAATCCTTTGAGTCTTTATACGTTCGACGTTTATTCCATCCAAATTGAGTTGAACAGAATAACCATCTGAATATTTTCAATTTTGAGGGCTTAAATGGTTTTGGTACATATTTGGTTATCTGCATGACACTGGCGTTTATTGCCCTTTGTATTGCATCAATATCGGCCAGGGTGGTAGAAAATTTAAACCACTCAACGCGTTCTCACATGAAGTGTAAAATACCTTCTCGAATCCATTCAATATACAATTATACAGTTATCTGGTATCTGTTTGAATACCACAGACAGATAACGCGAATGCAAGCATGTGCGCAATTTGGAACACACCCATGTGATATTGAGGGCATATACGCGAACGTGCTTGCACTATTGAAATTGTTTTTTAAACATAATTAGGGTTAATTGACCAAAAGATATGGGTTCACTTTGTTATCCACAAAATAGGCGCAGTTCCTCTGTCGAATGTGTATATCATTGTTATGAATCGGTTTATAATAACTAATCGATACTTTTACTCAACTGTAAAATTCACAATACGTTGAAAATACGTGAGCTTAGCGAGCGGTAAGTTGTTTTCGCATGAAATCTAAGGTGCTCAGGGTGTGAGTGAACCTTTGTCAGAAAAAAAAAACGACACTTTTGGAGTTCTTTAGTGAATCCGAGAGAGGTTTCAATGAAATTCGCCATGTAACAATAACTCATCTCAGAAAGGCACCAATAATTCATTCCTGATTTCACGGAGTTGAACTTTTGTTAATCCGTAATGTTAACACGAATACTGGCTTTATATTAATTGGTAAATTCCAAATTATTTATTTGTTAAACATATGTAGGTATTAAGCACCTGCCCTTTAATAACGATCGCCTTAAACCTAATATGATCGGAAAGTTGTAAAAAAATCAATACATTCATTCATATGAATTCTGAATATTGTTAAACTAGGAAATGTGGTAATTGTTCAATACCAAAATATCATTTTTGGTCACAATTTTAGTCTTTAAAATAATGCATATAGGAATTAGATGTAAAATATGTAGGTAAAGAAACTACGGTCGTAAAGAATGGCGGAAGCAGCAAAAAAAGAAATCATAATTAAAAAGACATTTAAAATTATTATTTTTTGGATTTCAACACTTCTATGATTTTTTTTTTGTGATTTCGTACTTAATAAACGAATGTTTATTTCCATTTGTAATAATGTTAATCTTCCTCTCACTGGGCACATATTATTATTATTAACCTTCGAAAGTTCAAAAAATATTAGTTAACTAACTGCTAAAAGGTTAATATTAGTGCATGCACTTTGAAATGTGATATATCTGTAAAGTGAGTTTGATATTCATAAAATATTCAAATATATGTCCAAAATTAAATTCAACTCTTTCCTATGGTTGTATAGTGTCAATTGTTATGTTGTTTGTTTTTGTTTTGATATATAGCGGACTTGTTTTGTTCAATTTTTATTCCAGCAAAGAAAGATGCATAATAAAAAATATCGGATGTTAAATTTAAGTTGTCTTTACCGAAATAGATTTGTTTTATATCTGTATGTTGATATTATTTATTGTGAACCTACTCTAAGTGGTCAATGTAGAGGTAAACTTATGTTATAAGATAGCACAATTTTATATGACGATTCTAAATTACCGTTTATAATTATCCGCGGCTTCCCCCAATGATATTTTTCATTTGTTTTAATGGTACGTTAGGAAGTAGGTGCATCTCATTTCACAAAAAATCATACTTTCATCTCTCATTAGCCAGTGCTATGGAATAATATCTTTAAGCCCGGCGCCCGTTAACGGTAAGGCATGGCACGTCTCTGTAGCTTTGGCATGCCTAAGGATGCCTTAGCACTTTCCGGGTGCGGCTAAGGTGCAGTACGCCTTTGCCGATAGTGGGCGCCGGGCCTAAGTAGAGCTATTTTGATTATATTCAAAACCATTTATTCACTAATAGAACTTTCACTAAACTGGATTTACTGAAAACATATTTTGACCTCGGTTTTAAAAATTTACTAATGCAATAGTCAACTTTTGATTTAAAGTATCGACAGATATGGTCTAAGAGCTAGCCACGGCAACAGGTATGCAATTTATAGAGCAACGAAATCCCTCTAGTTAGTATGCCATACTATCATTATTAATTAATCCGGGCGCCTGGCAGCTGTTTAGCGGTGGGTGTGGGAGTGGATGAGCAACAAAGTGGTTGTAAAATCAATTGAAGGTGTGCAATTTATAGACCTCTGTGTTTGGTGTGATATAATAGCTAATTATATATTTAATTCAAATATAACAATACCAGGCGTTTTATTTGGGGGAAAAGTAGTGCCAGGTGATGAAAATACACAATCACTTGTGCGCCTGCAGGAAAATCACGCCTAGGTAAGTGTTAGGAAAAAGTAGAAGACATACAGACAGTGCAATTTGCTCGTCATCTTCCTGCAGGCGCACAAGTGATTGTGTATTTTCATCACCTGGCACTACTTTTCCCCCAAATAAAACGCCTGGCATTGTTATATTTGAATTAAATACATAATTAGCTATTATATCACACCAAACTAAGAGCTCTATAAATTGCACACCTTCAATTGATTTTACAACCCCTTTGTTGCCCATCCACTCCCGCACCCACCGCTGAACAGCTGCCAGGCGCCCGAATTAATTAATAATGATAGTATGGCACACTAACTAGAGGGATTTCGTTGCTCTATAAATTGCACACCTACTTCCGTGGCTACCTCTCCGGCTAATATAACAACTAACACCCGGTTCCTATGTGTGATGCGCCTTATTTATATATTTCATACCACTGCATTTTCGTTCCAGCTTTTGCTTATACATACATTATGTATATGTATTTATAAATACATTGTGTATACATATTTGTCAGATCTACTTTAAGTAGGTGACCCGTGAGAGTGGTTCGAGTGTGGTGTAACGGACAGTGGCTGGGCCTGCATTTACGAAAACGGACTTTGTAATATAGTTTATTGTTTGGTTGTATAATAATTATGTTCCTTCCATAAATTGTGTTTTATTCTAATTTACACATCCTAAATTCCCGAAAGAACATTACGTAAGTCATCGACGTATACCTATCTCAGGACGGGCCTTAACGGGCACTAGTTCAGCGGTGTCACTCACGAATTTGAGTCAATCGTGCAGTCTAACGCAACGCAACTAGTTGCGCTATCGACCAATCGCGTGCGTGATGCAAACTCATAACCAATCGCGTTGTAGCGGTGTCACACCGCTGTACTGGCCCCATTCTCATTGCCCGTAAGGCCAGTCCTGAGATATACGTTAATGACGTAAGTACGATCTGTTGATAGTACCACAGAAGAAATAATAGTACTACCGTACAGAAAGGACACTTCCTACAAACCCGAAGTTTGACAGCGGTTCAGGGTCGAATCATGCTATCCCTTTCTAATATATGGCACTATCCCTTTCGGCAATTTAGGGTTGTCAACATTCAAGTGATTATCTTATCTGTGGTCGTGCACGCAAAAGGAAGTCAAGTGGTGCCAACCAACCCTAATAATTGCTCGGAGCAATGCTGAGCCGAACCAAAAGCCGAACGGAGCCGAATTCGACCGAAGTCAGGAGTGTCTCCCCACTGATAGTACGTTAGACAAGAGCACGCAAGTGACCGAATAATAGGATATGATTTGATAGGCCTTTCTATTGGACTTAAGGCTAATTAACAGTATGACGGATTTCTACCGCTACTGTAGGTGTATGAGGCGATAAGAAAGCATAAAATAAAAGAAACAATATTGACGACGCGTCATTTATTCAAAAATAGTTAAATTATCAACACACCATAAAGCTATAACGAAAACATTACACCTGGAATGTAGGCACTTTAATAATTACAATTATTCAAATTTTACCCTCTATAAAAGACAATAATTATATGCAGTTACGAATGTCGCTCACACTGCACATGTCATATAATATGCTCTGGTAGAAGTGCTAATTCTCAAAAATGTTGTACATTTCGATCACATCTTAGATTTCTATAAAAATTGGTACCTATGCTGGTAAAGTACATGAAGCTGAACAATTTGCACCATATTTCCCAAAATGTCCCAGAAAGTAATTATAAAACTTTCCTGTTTTGTTACCAGATTTCCATACAAATTTGGTAACAAAAAAGGAATGTTTCTTAGAAACTTTCTGGGACATTTTGGGAAATGTGGTGGAAGTTGTTCAGCTTCGTATACTCTACCAGCATACTAGTTTTTATAAAAATCTAAGATGTGATCGAAAAGTACAAACTTTTTGAGAATTGCTCAGAAACTATGTATTCCACTATGTTCGGAAATGTGTTATATGGGCTATGCACATGTGTGACGTGTGACCGCCATTACAGAAGAAAGAAGTTGATCAAGTTTGAATTACACATGTTAAAAACATTAAACTGCTATCTATTTAGAATTCTTTGTACCTATTTACGTTCAAATGGACTGAAATCAGCTAGTATCAGACCACTCTAAAACATGTAAAATTGGTGTTGTGGTGTTCTGCTCAGTGGTGTTTTCGCCTATTATTAGTATATTTCTTATTCAATGTTATCACACTACAGAAACTATCGTCTGCTATTGCTACCCATACCTCACAAAAAGAAGCTGTTCTATGGTACTTATACAAAATACCGTTAAATAAATCCAAATATGATATGTCCTAATACCGTGGTGTTGTAGTTTTTATACATGATTATATGTACTGAAATATGTTATGATTTAAAATGTGAAGGTTACATTGAAAAATATAGATTGTACATGTCGTATTACCGATCCTCAATAATTGTCTTTTCTTTAAAAACTTATTTAATCTTACAACTCATTCGATTCAAAAATCGGCTGCAGTTCTTGTCTTTTTAATATTTTTATTATAGAGATTAACCTATAACACAGATACTTGACTGAACTGGCCAAGAAAATATTATCTACACAGCATTTCACTTTTATCACATTTGATTTACAAACTAATCCAACTTTGTAGTATATACATTGGTGTTTTGGCCATGTTTTTGTAAAATTAATAAATTTACCTGTAGAGAAAAATATATTATGTATGTAGAGTAATTTGTAAGTAGGTAACTGTACATAGTTGGCTTCTGAAAATGCCAATAAAATACACAATAAAACTTTTCACCTACGACAGTGCTGGGACGGGCCGTTTGGGACATCTAAGCTAAGGCTATTAAGAAATGTGAATAGTAACATTAAATATTTTTCACAGTTAACAAAACCTTTATAAACATCGGATCCAACTCTTACGAGGAATATTTGAACTCAAAGCTGATTTTTGCAGAAAATAAACCCCGTGGCTTTGACTACCCCAGTCACGCTACCGTAGCGTTTGAGAATGTTAACTTTTTTACGTGGAAAGAGAAAAAAATAATAGCCCTACATATGCAACTTCTATTCAGGTGTCTATATTACACTCCTTTTCTGAATATATTTCATATATTATGTATAGTTAAATGGCTTATCTACCTGTACTTAGATCACTTTTTAAATTGGATACTTCTCTTTAAAATACTTGTATTGCTGTTTTAAATACTTAATGGACATAGGTACATGAAATTACAATTTCAATTTATATCACTACTTTTACCGTAAAATTCTATTTTACATTTTGTGCATAATTTTATTACATCTGTTTGTAAATGTTTTTGGATAAGTACTCGGCAAATCTGTAACCATTACATCGCAACGTATTATGTACTATTACAATTTTCGAATATGTATTATGTACCTACTTAGGTATACAATTTCTAACTCAACCAGCGTGTCTATGTCTAATGTCTATTTTCAAATATTATTGGTTACCTTAAAGTATTTATTAATTGTAAACTTAGAAGGCTTAGAAAGTGTAAAATCAATCTAATCAATCAATTTAATTAGAATTTAATTGGGATGCCTGATTACCTGCATTATAAATTATGTAATCGAAAAATACGCTGCGATGTAAATTAATAACCTTCAAAATTTCATTATGAACCTTAAATAAATACACAAACAGTCGTATTTACATGAGCTCGATTTGACACCTTTGATTTACAAATTCAAATTACCTATACATTATCCCATGAACGCGTGTATACATGAATCTTTCATGTCGAGTTTCTTCAGTAAGTCTATGGCGGTGTGCGTGAACTCGGTGGGACCGCAGACGCAGGCGAAGTGCGTGCACTGGTCTCTGCACTTGATTGACTCCTTGCCTATGACTTGTGTGAGGAGGTTGGTCGTCACTCGGCCTTTGTGCCCGGACCACGACGGACCGGCGTCTGACAATACGTGGGTGACGGAGAACCTGAAATAGGTAAATATTGCGTTGCTTTATTTTAAAGGTACGGAATTCCTAAATTACAAAGACGAGAATTACGAGTACGAACACAAAGACATGCAAGCAAGAGAGGCGACGCGAGGTCGTTTTATATCCTCATAAGGCTCACGTGAGGTCCTACCTATATGTACTTAGTAAGTACTGATTAAGTTCGATGAAATTTAATTCATATTCAGTCGGAATAAAATTGAATTTGTTTTATTTCGTTGGCCTTACGTTTGTGCCTAAGCCGTATTATCCCCGTTTCCACCGGGTTAACAAAGTGCGATTTATAAAAATACGAATAACGAAAATCTTAAAATTGAGTTGAAACAAAAGGTTTCATGCTAATAACAGAGTATTATGAACACTGTTTTGCATTCAAATCTGTACCAAGCTTACGAGATGCACGAACATTTATTTTTTCCCAAGCTTGTAATACATTTCTCACCTGTCATCTTCCCTAGCGATTTCTTTGAAATTATTCCGGAACAGGATATCCTCCTCCGTTTTGTTAAAGAATAACAAATGAATGCGTTCACTGAAAAATAAAATTATACAACGATAAAATTGCCAAACCTTTTGGAGATGCTCTTTTAATTAAATAGGTATCTACATTATTTATTTAGATGAGTTAGCCCTTTACTGAATTTTGTATTAGTTTTTCCATATTTGGTCACTAGTTTCCTATAATATTGCAATGTTACAACCTTGCATTCATTTAGCTTCAGTCTTTTGAAAATATAGTTCAATATAGAGAGGTAGGTACTAGGTACCTAGGTAGGTATATAATGAGACATGTTTAAAGTTTGATCAGTATTGAAATCTTACCATCTGGGATTGGACCTCGGCAGCATGAATTTCAGCAGACCCAGCATTGGCGTGATACCCGTACCGGCCGCCACGAAGTATATCTCCTTCACCCCTTTAAGCTGTAATATAATATAATACATATTATTAAAAGCTCTCGTAGTCTTGTGTAAATAGATGGTCTTAAAATCCGCACTGACCTTACGCTTAAATATTTTATAGTGACGTGTATCAAAATGCAACGGAAAATTTAGGGTCGACCAAACTAAACAGTCTGTCACCATTAAAACGATCGCAAATTCTTTTGTATGGGAATTTTCATACTGCTCAATGGTGTTTATCAGTCCATCAATTGTGGTTGACGCAACTGGCCCTTACTTAAATGAAACAATGTCGAAGGTTCTAAAATATCCAGCGATTTAAAGCCGATCATACCATGTTTAAAGTTTCTTAAGTTCGCCACGCCTGGTAGTGAGAAGACGCAATAATGCCAGTACTTACCTAATTAATCTGTAATCCTATATTCTCGGAATCGGCGCCACTCGATCGAGAAGCAATACAAATTGCCTTATCAGAAGGTTGGATCCCGTTTCGGGTTTCGCGAAGTTTCGTAAGAAAGTGTAAAGCATAAATGAATCATAATAAACATAATATATGAATACCAGAAGAGTGTAAAAACTATCGTTGTGACGTTATTTGACTATTTTTTTTTATTGCATGGCTTTTATCGAATATAATATCTATGTAACTAGATTAGGTAAAAGAAATTAAATAACGTACCTATATTGTTATCGAAGTTTTAGGTACTTTGCCTTATTCGTACTTGTAGTAGAAGAGCCGGCCGCAAATTTTCTAACCGACTTGATACCACGATGAAATGCACAATGGTTTAAAAGTGATGCTAAGACCGAATTCGATAGTCTGCCACGGCGGAACTTGCCGAAAGTACGAAAAAGAAGGCCACTTCCGGTGCGAAAAAAGGGGGCTCATTTAACCCATCTGATACCGAAATAATAGTTATGGCAGCAGTTAGAAATTTACATGTAGACACAGAAAAGCGAAGTCTGCCAGTATTTTTTTTGCCGGAAGTGCTTGGCAGACGCTCTCAAAGGTGGCCACCAGGACCCCTAATTTAACCCATCTGATACCACCATGAAACCAATTCCAGTCGGTAGGTATGAACCCTCATGTCAGGAATATATAAGTCTGCCAAGGCTAATCCGGTCGAAACACCTTGGCAGACGAGATTATGTGAGCAAGGTAAACCATAGGTTACCCTACACTAACCCATCTGATACCACCATGAAACCAATTCCAGTCGGTAGGTATGAACCCCCATTTTAGGAATATATAAGTCTGCCAAGGTTTTTCCTGCCGAAACACCTTGGCAGACGAGATTACAAGCAAGATGACCATCGGTTACCGTAGACTAACCCATCTGATACCACGATGAAACCAATTCCAGTCGGTAGGTATGAACCCTCATTTCAGGAATATATAAGTCTGCCAAGGGCTTTTCCTGCCGAAACACCTTGGCAGACGAGATTATGTTAGCAAGGTGTACATCAGTTACCCTACATCAACCCATCTGATACCACCATAAAACCAATTCCAGTCGGTAGGTATGAACCCCCATTTTAGGAATATATAAGTCTGCCAAGGCTTTTCCTGCCGAAACACCTTGGCAGACGAGATTATAAGCAAGATGACCATCGGTTACCGTACACTAACTCATCTGATACCATCATGAAACCAATTCCAGTCGGTAGGTATGAACCCTCATTTCAGGAATATATAAGTCTGCCAAGGCCTGTCCTGCCGAAACACCTTGGCAGACGAGATTATGTTACCAAGATGTACATCAGTTACATGAAACCAATTCCAGTCAGTAGGTATGAACCCGCATTTCAGGAATATATAAGTCTGCCAAGGTGTTTCGGCAGGAAAAGGAAAAGAAATAGGGGTTCATACCTACCGACTGGAATTGGTTTCATGGTGGTACCAGGTGGGTTGATGTAGGGTAACTGATGTACACCTTGCTAACATAATTTCGTCTGCCAAGGTGTTTCGGCAGGAAAAGCCCTGGTAGACTTATATATTCCTGAAAAGAGGGTTCATACCCACCGACTGGAATTGGTTTCATCGTGGTATCAGATCGGTTAGTGTACGGTAACCGATGGTCATCTTGCTTATAATCTCGTCTGCCAAGGTGTTTCGGCAGGAAAAACCTTGGCAGACTTATATATTCCTAAAATGGGGGTTCATACCTACCGACTGGAATTGGTTTCATGGTGGTGTCAGATGGGTTAGTGTAGGGTAACCGATCGTTACCTTGTTGGTAATCTCGTCTGCCAAGGTGTTTCGGCAGGAAAAGCCTTGGCAGACTTATATATTCCTGACATGAGGGTTCATACCTACTGACTGGAATTCGTTTCATGGTGGTATCAGATGGGTTAAATTATGGGTCCTGGTGGCCACCTTTGAGAGCGTCTGCCAAGCACTTCCAGCAAAATAAATACTGGCAGACTTCGCTTTTCTGTGTCTACATGTAAATTTCTAACTGCTGCCATAACTATTATTTCGGTATCAGATGGGTTAAATCAGCCCCCTTTTTTCGCACCGGAAGTGGCCTTCTTTTTCGTACTTTCGGCAAGTTCCGCCGAGGCAGACTATCGAATTCGGTCTTAGCATCACTTTTATGGGAAACCATTGTGCATTTCATCGTGGTATCAAGTCGGTTAGAAAATTTGCGGCCGGCTCTTCTACTATTGTTTTCCGAAAACTTCTATCTGTTGTATGCTGTAGGCGACCATGTTGGTATCTAATACTTTTATGAGTAGAGTAAATATTTAAAATATATTTACATCACAAATTACAAATAAACAACCTTTATTATTGACACGTAACCAAGGAGAGGGGAGCGTACGTTGCCAAGTGAAAATACTTGTGCGCTCGAGTGCCTTTATTTTTAGAGGGCCCTCATTTGAAATATGAACATTATGAACTGAACATCATTCAAATTATGTAATATGAGGAGTAAATTAAAATTGGCATGATGTTCGACGACCGGTCTGGCCTAGTGGGTAGTGCCCTGCCTATGAAGCCGATGGTCCCGGGTTCGAATCCTGGTAAGGGCATTTATTTGTATGATGATACAGATATTTGTTCCTGAGTCATGGTTGTTTTCTATGTATTTAAGTATTTATATATTATATATATCGTTGTCTGAGTACCCACAACACAAGCTTTCTTGAGCTTACCGTGGGGCTTAGTCAATTTGTGTAAAAAATTTAATGTCCTTAATATTTATTTATTATTATTATTTATTTATCTCTTTATTTATTTTTCGTCTTAAGTTAGGTTTGTTATAATATGAAAATAAAAGTAAAATATAAAAAAACACTTACAAAACAATAAAAAATACATATAAACACATTATAAGAAACCTAACCTAGGGTGCCGCCGGCAGCGGAGCTTGGCCCAAGCTGCCGGTGGTCAGGGCCGCAGAGTGAGGAACCGACGTACTATACGCGCCGTGTCCAATATTACCGCCTTCTGCATCTGACCCTTGATCCAACCACCCAGCGAGAGTCTCTCTAGGTGTTGGTCGAGACTCTTCGCTATGAGACCGTTCGCTGACACAACTATCGGAACAATGATCGTCGACGCTATTTATTTATTATTATTAAGTCAGTAGCAAAGGTCGCAACTGACTCAACAACTCGGTACTGAATAACAAGGCATAAAATACAGGGTGAAATTCTAATCTCCAGCTGTACTCTGCGTAGTGACTTTATAGTTCATACTGAACAACTTTTATTATGGGACCAATGCTGAAATCACAAAAATTTGGCTTTTTCATACATTCCGGCTGATGTGATGCCGCTGATTTATATGGGAAAAGAATCATAGAGAGCCACTTTCTTACCATATGTAGCTGGAAGTTTCCGTAAGGTCCGGAGACTGTGACTTCATCGCCAGGCTGTAACGCAGTCAGGTAGGGTGACAACGCGCCAGTGTCGTACCCCTTCACGGCGAGGTGTATGGCACTATCCCGTTCCGCACCAGGTCCCCAGCCCTCACCGACAGGTGTGTACGATCTCACGCATTCCACGTCTGTAACAATTGAATTTAATATACATATGTAAGATGTTTTCTTACTTTTCCCACCTCGGGTCGGCAAACCTATAAAAAAAAGAAACCTCAGTAAATCCTGAAGTTTAGCGACCGCCTTGTAAATTCCATTGTTCTCGGACAAACTGTGAGAATTGAGAAACAAATTTTATACCTGTAATTTTAGGGTATAATTCGGTACGTGACACTGCCTCGTTATTGCAGGGATATTGCTACATATAGGGCCAAATACACAAAAATAAATCGTTCGTTAACATTTGTAAGTTTGGCAGTATGTTGGCAGTTCTCTTTGGTGGTGAGTGGTATACAAAAGCAAGCGTCGTGCGCGTCGTCGTAGAGTGGAACTAAGCTCTTCTTCTTCCTCGATTCCTCATGACTGAGGGTCGCGACCACAGGGTCGTTATTTTGAGCACATTTTGTACATTACATTTTGTCTAGTGAAATAGAAAAATTGGGAATGTCTCCAAAAACTGCCTATAAAACTCCCAAACCCCCAAGTAATAAACTCCCAAAGTTAACAAAGCATTGAACAAAAGTCAAATTTTGAACTCCTAAAGTTTATTTTGAACAAAATAAAGTTTGACGGGTTATTTTCGTTAACTTTTTAATTAGTTATTCAATTCACGCACACGATACCTACACCGAATGCCCCGCTTATTGACTGCTTACAAAAGTAGCTGTTACGTGTGAAATATTGTCAATGTCAACAGAATAAGGGATTAATAAGGGCCTGACATTTATGATACTCCATTAATATTAATCCTAACTTTATGTTCGTAACAAGCAAACGGATAACGATGCCCGGAGTAATCTCATGGGTCCCGTAAGGTATTAAGCCGATTACCTACATCACGTTACCGAGTAGGTATATTTCCTAGGGAGAACAAGGATAGGTATTGTGATCTCCATCCATAGGTACGCGTAGTTTTATGGATCGCGGCGTTACACTACTTACAGTTATACTTACCTACTGTTTGGGCTGAGGCGGTGCACTTAAACAGCAATAGGAATAAAGGTACTCCGTTGACTGTAAGCACGGATCGCTTGTCTGAGAAGAGACACTGAGAGCGGTTTCGCACTACGTCCGATCCGAATCCATGAAAATATGGTCCGTAGTAGCCGTAGAACTATTTCTATGGTAAGTTACGCACTAGATCCGATCTCCGTCATCCGATTTCTTTCCGTCATTCAACGTGTGCGGTGCGTAACTTATTACCATAGAAATAGTTCTACGGCTACTACGGACCATATTTTCACGGGTTCGGATCGGATTCGGATCGGACGTAGTGCGAAACCGCTCTGAGGAGGTAGGTAAGTATGATATTTTTAGGATGCAGATAGTGATACGATTATATAATATTGTATGGTCGTCTTTCTCGTAGGTAATTTCCAAGAGAGACAATTATTATTTTTCCACTTTTTTGCCTTCAACATAAAACAGGAGTTACGTTAATCTATTATAGGCACCATGATTTATACGATTTTGTCATTTTCTGGGCCTAATGAAAACAAGGTTAAGGAAGCTTGTTTTAATCCGTACCATACATAATTATGTAAGTATTAAGTAAGTACCTACAGGTGCGCTTGCTCGCGGTCGGTGTCCTTTTCTGTCAAGACAAAAATATAAGTACTCAGAAATATTTGTCACTGTGAAAAAGGAACCATTCTCTAATTCATTAATTATGTATGATGAAAAAACCTTCAACAACAAAATAAAATCGGTCCCGGTATACCTAAGTACATACCTAAGGGATAAGTAAAGGTCGGAAAGGGTCTGGATTTTTTTTATCGTATAATGTTTCAGTCACTTGATGATAATAACATATCAATAGAAAAGTTAATCTGAAATCGGCGCTCCTTAAATAAGTATTTTATTGAATGGCATTTTCATTAAAATGGTTAAGATGTGTATTCTGCGAATGTATATAGTGACGAGCAATTACAGAACTATGTGTTTGTTGCGAACGCAACCTTTATTTGTATAATACAGTAACTAAACGCAGCCGTCGGGCTCGGCTAGTATTTGGAAGCTTTTTCTAAAGCACCAATAGGAGCGCTCCACATATTATGTATCGCGGCCAATTAGAGGCACCCAAATCTTAACCACTATTTTCGGACATTCAAATTATGCAAATCACTCTTTCATCAGCCTCCATACGATTACCACACCACTTTTACATTTAACCGTTTAGTCAAGGAACCCTTGTAAAACCAGTACCTATTGAAATTATAATAGTTTACTTCAAATCGAAGCTTTTTATTTGAGTCGTCGAGATCCTGACCTGCACGGCGGCTACATGTTAGATCTGGTCGAGGTCACTGCACACACTTTGTTGGGACTGAGTAAATAATCGTAGGTACACTAACGTACAGAACGTCAGCTGCTGAGCATACTACGATGAAAGTTCGTATTAATTAGTTACACGCACATGTCTTTCCTTTCTGTCACGTAATACGTACCTAGCCGTCAGCCCGTCATACGTTACGTTATACGATTTAAGGCTGCGGTCTGTTTGACCACACGCCGTCCATAGCGGGCACGTCCATTCGCGACTATGTTCGTAAATGTAGATATGCTATGATTGCTAGTGGTCAGGCTGACCCACCACACGCGAATTTCAAAATTTAAATCATAGCCATGCAAAATAAAACAACGTCGCCCAACTAATCGAAACTAATTTTGTTATAATACTATCTGCCATCTGCATCAAATAATTCACGTCAGTCAATTACTTACTGTAACGAACACGACCATAGTCTAATAAAACATGGTCTTCCATTCCCAGAGTGACACGGGCTTACGTCACAACAACATGGCCGCTATATATAGCGCTATCGCATATTATCATATAGCGCTGTCGCATGATGACGTAGGCCCGTGTCAGTTAGGTGACCTAGAAAAGACGGGAATGGAGTACCAGGCGGAGTATATTATTATACCATGAACACGACATGGCGCGTTAGTAAAACCGTAAGTACCTAATATCTTCGCCTCGTCGTAACCTGCCACGCCTATTAACAGTAAATATACCTACCTATACCTCAAGTTTTCCAGTCAAGTGTGTAGTAAAGTAAGGTAGCTAGTAGCTATACTCGTATGTGCCTACTGCAGTATCTACCTACTTATACGGGTCGATGTGGGTCAATAATACTTTAATCAGAACTATCATGACTTGTGAGTTAGAGTACCTACTTAGAGTTAGTTATATAGAGTGTTGTTTTGATTGATGGCTTCCAGGCTTAGGCTTAGGCAGCCGCCTTTATAACATGATAGACAGGTCAGGTAAATAATTCACAAAAAGAGGTCAAGTCGAAACAAAACTTACTAATTGTAAGCCGGCATTATCCCGTCAATTAGGGTTACCGGGTCGGATTTGCTATTTTACAGGACAGCTATGTTCAAAATTCGTGATTTACGGTTAAAATTCCGACACGTACCTATCTAATAATTATGACGTGTTTGCTAGAAACGTTACAAAACTCCTAATTAGGGCGAGCGAAGCGAGCCCTATCACTAATCGACGAACTATGCATTCTTGTGGTACACTTTACGGAAAAACTACTGCACTGTTAGGTTTGAAATTTAACATAGTAATTTAAATTAATGTCTAGATGTGTTATCAAACATAAAAATATCATTTTATAAACCTAAAAAAATAAAATAAAGTAATAACACTTTGTATTACTACTAGCGCCATCTGTTGGCAAAATGATGAATTAACATTCGTGCTAATGTTAATTATTTCTTTCTCTAACAGATGGCGTTAGTAATAAATAAATAAATAAATATTGGACATTCTTATACAAATTGACTACTTAAGAAGGCTTGTGTTGTGGGTATTCAGACAATACGATACCTATGTGGTGTTTTCAAGTTCAATAATGTCGATGGCGCTTACGCCATTAACAACGATGAATACCAAAGTGGGTACAATTTTGGATTCAACCCACCTCGCTTCACTTGGTTTGATTCCCATTTTAGCAATTCAGTTTTTGTGAATACCTACTTGAACAATCAATCTTGCTGTATATTTACTGCGGAGGTCAATTTACTCGTATGTTTTGTGTAGGGCATGCTCCCGGGAATTCCCGGTTCTCAAATTCCCGGGAATTCCCGGGAATTTCATTGTGTCGAAAGAACCGGTACTGAAGACCCGGTACCGGTACTTCCCGGTTCTCATCAATATGCGTATTTATTCCCATTTTAATACTAGTACTTTAGCTCGGGACATTAAATCACATTTAATAATGTTGCTATGAAACGGGGGACCCAAATAACCCGACAAATTAACCTGGTAAAAAGTAGGTATTCCAATCGATATTACGTTTTGGCTCGAGTAAGTAGGATATTAGGTATATTCGAATATTCATCTTTCTTTCTAGGAAGTTGGTTTTATATGAAAAAAATCCATGGTCGGGTCATAGTGCTGAGTGCATCGACTACGGGGCCTCCCGTGTAACTCGTAATGCCATGCCCATCAGGCGGAGGTAAACCAGCGATTCGTAGGGCTGGTGGCTCTAGCCTATAGCCAAGGTTTTGCGATGAAAGCGCGTGCAATAATATTGACTTGTAGTGATTAGGTATTGGGAATTTCCAAGGGGGCGTAGCGGAAGATTTACAAAAATGTGAGCGAGCATAGGCAAAGTCTCAAACTGTAGAAGGCCGTGTGCAGGTTGGTTTCGTAAAATAGGTTTGATAAAATAAGTCATTTATCAATACGCATGTAATAATTTATATGAAAATAAGTCATTCATAAAGATTGTACACTAACACAAACAATTTCTTAAGTATAATCTTAATATGCCTTGAGAACCGGGAAGAACCGGGAATCCCGGTTCCAGCCATGCCCAGAACCGGGAAATGAAATTCTTGGTACCGGAACCGGTACTGCATGCCCTAGTTTTGTGACGCTGACGATGTGATGATCAGTCATGTTGTGTTAGCAAACTTAAATCGGGTATTTTCAGTTCGATATACAGTTTTGGCGCCATTAATTTATTACGTAAGACGATTTTGGGGTGGAGGGGGGTCGAACATATATTATTTTTTTTTACAAGGGGGTGGGAGGGGGTTTTCATAGTTCTTAAGTAAGATCACAAAGATGCGATATCTTTTTTAATTTCTATGAAATTATGACGTTTAAAATAATACTTCCACACTCTATGCTATCAAACACGGTGCAGAGTTAGCTTAAAAGAGCTCAAGTACCTTTGTACAGGTACAAACAAACATTCATAAAAATATTTTTTTGAAAATAAATTAAATTGGTGGGAGGGGGACGAGGTCAGCCTATTCTTATTATTTCTTACATAGGGGAGGGAGGGGGTCAAAAGCTGGCAAAAATTGTCTTACGTAATTAATGAATGGCGCCTTTAGTGTTACTATTGCTTGGAACTGCTAAAATTATAAATAAAGATAAGCATAATTAATACAAACTTCAGTAACTTAGGGCCGATACAGACGGACTACAACCCGACTGAAACTTGTATGGGAACTGCACGCCAATCGAAACGTCGGCGTGCAGTTCAGCAAAATGACCCAGTACCCTGGCAGTACCTAGTGGAACTCAGGTTTGGTGTAACAAAGGCACATTATGGTTTGGTCATCCGACTCATCTTGATGAGCACTTAGGAGAGTAGTACCCAAGATAGAGCCGATGCCGAACCCTGGCAGTACCTAGTGGAGCTCGGGTTTGATGCAACATACATAGACACACGTTGTTTTGGATATCCAACTCGTCATGATGATCACTGGGTAGATCAGTACTTTCAGTACCCAAGATAGCTGATGCTTAACCCTGACAGTGCCTAATGGAGCTCGGGTTTTATACAACATAGGCACACGCTGTTTTGGTCATGCAACTCGTCTTGATGAGAACTTAGGAAAGTAGTACCCAAGATAGAGCTGATGCTGAACCCTGGCTGTACCTAGTGGAACTCGATCAGGTTTGATGCAACATAGACACACGCTATTTTGGACATCCGACTCGTCATGATGAGCACTTGGGAAAACAGTACCCAAGATAGAACTCATGCTGAACCCTGGCAGTACCTAGTGGAACTCAGGTTTGTTGCAACATAGGCACACGCTGTTTTGGCCATCCGACTCGTCTTGATGAGCACTTAGGAGATTAGTACCCAAGATAGAACTGATGCTAAACCCTGGCTGTACTTAGTGGAACTCAGGTTTGGTGCAACATTAGGCACACGCTGTTTTGGTCATCTGACACGTCTTAATGAGAACTTGGAAGAACAGTACCCAAGATAGAGCTGGTGCTGGACCCTGGCTGTACCTAGTGGAACTGTGTGTGTTAGTTAATGTGTGGAGCAGCGTGATTACCGCCAGTAGGTGTCCAGACGGGATAGTTTTTCGATCAATTGTGTGGAGTGGACGCAAAAATAAATTCAAGAACATTGGCTCACTGACTCAACATTATGTAGGAAAGCCAGTTGGGTTCCTTAGAAAAAGTACTGGGCGGCCGTGTAGGATGTAATAAGCACTTATGAAATTGTATATTACGTGTGGATGATATTGGCAATTTGATTTTGTTGTCTGGACACGTTTTTAAAGGACAAAGTAAAAGCTGTAACAGACAGGCGTACCGGACAGCAACCGGTTCGGTACGTTAAGGTAGAAAACCTCCGCGAGCCCTTACAAAGCTCTGCTTTTTGCTAGTTATACATATGTAGATGTTTTGAAACGAGACGTTATTCAATTAGTGGCAAACCTGCCGTAAAAAAAGCCTGGGTACTTGTAAACTGTAAAAGTAGCCGTAGTTAGGTTCGTATGTACATGGTTCGTGAGCAAAGTCTAAAATTTTGCACCATAATATCACTTAGCAGAAATAAGTTTACGGCCAGACAATCAGTCAGTATTCTCATGCCAGTTACCCACACCGTTCGTGTCCCTGACAGCAACTTATTTTCGACTTTTCTAGCCTCTGCCCGCGACTGCATCCGCGTAAACGTCATAAACTGGCTTCTACCCCATCTCTCTGTAATACTCTTGTATTAAATTGCAGCCCCTATTAACCCCTAATCACTTTACCGCTTCGACGAGGGCGCGGGCGCCGCTAGCGACAGCAGCACCGTGCCGTGCGACACTCGCGACACGCGCGCCGCTCAACACGACACGGAGCGCGGTGTCGACACTGCCGGCCTAGCCAAGGTTACAATCGCTATCGCTTCGACAACGAAAAGCTTTATGTCTCTCTATCACTCTTCTATATTAGTGCGACAGTGACAGTTGCGTTTAAATCGCTACGGAGCGTAAGCGATTGGCATCTTGGCTACGCGGCCTGGCCTTACCGCGTCTGCTACCGCCTCGCCGCAGGCTCACACGGTTGGGTCGGTACAGCTTAGCTTAGTATATTTACTTACCAGATATAGTCCTATGCACTCGCACATGATGCCCCAGCGGCGCCACCAGCGCCTGCGCGTGCGCCGCTAGCGACAGCAGCACCGTGTCGTGCGACACCCGCGACACGCGCGCCACACGACACGACACGGAGCGCGGCGTCGACACGCGACTTGCCGCGCCCGCCACTGCTTCCCCGCAGGTCTTCCACACGCCCGGCTCCGCTTTGTGTGATATCACCTATGAGTTGAAGAATGGAAATACCTACTTAAACATTTTGTAATGTCAGCTTTCAGCTAATACGCAATGCGTGAAAAATTTGAAGAGTGAAGTCAACTTAAAGTAATTATGAAAATGAGCAATCTTAGTCATATTTGTCTGACCTATTTGTCTGTCTGACCAGGTTCATAAGTCGTCCTCATGATGTTTACAGTGGGTATATATATGTATATATATACTTATATATGTGTATATATTTACGTATGTAAGTATATTTATTTATTTATGTATAATATTACTTATGATGCATATATAATGCCATATATTATAGTTTAGTGTTTTTTTTTTCTTTCCAAATTTACTGTAACTATTCTGAGCCTGCACCAACTAGATCTTTCGGTTTAGCCCATGGTTGACTGGTAGAGAATGCCTTCAGGCATTAAGTCCGCCATTTGTACTCTTCATTTATTGTGCAATAAAGTTTAAATAAAAAAATTAAATATTTCGCTTTAAATATAAATTATTCGTGCAACAGAAGGATAGACCAGCAAATTTTAAGTACGACATTGTTGATGTCTATCTGCCTACTTGTACAAATCGGAGTTAATTTTGGCTACTTTATTTCGATACCTTCGATACCAAAGGATAAAGTGTTCAACTCCCTCAAAATGGGCAAGCCAGTAGAAATCGAATCCCACAATCGATGTGGACTTGTAGAGCGATCATAATTTCGAAAGCGGATATTTGGAAATTGAAATCACAATGCGACCGTGTTAACTATTAATTGCACCCGATGTAGACACGACTGTAGTTAGCAATACCGATTTTTTTTTAAATCTACATATCATACGACCTATACGAGTAGGTTGTATTGTATTAAATCTGCACTATAAGTTTCATACTGGGTTACGTCTGGTCTGGCAGTATCGTAAAAAACATATTCAAAATTAAAGGAAGCTTTTATTATACGCAGCGCTTAAACTTTTATGAAACGATTTTTTTTATTGGTCTTCTTGCTAATACGATAAAAAATACTTTTACCATAAACGCCGAAAATTTTATACTTTAAAGAAAAATAACCGCAAGAATATACGAACCTCGATTTTTCCGCTTTCAGCGAACACTCGCAGCTGTAATGCTTCTAACAATTTCGCCTCGGGAACTAATTTGAGTGTTCGCACCCACCCGTTAGTGGCTACTTCAACAAACAAAATCCCTTCAATGATCCTTGCACAGCCGCCCGGGTTTGCCAGCGGCCCCGTGTATACCGACAACGTCAGTTTAGTAGACGTTTGAATCCAATCAAAGCGGAGAGGCGACGGGGCGGTGTCACTTTTTTCCGACGTTTTGACAGGGCTCGCAGCTGCTCTCCGACTTATTGACACCGGCAGATCGCTGGATTGTATTAAACTCTGCATTATTTTGCTTGGCGGACTGCCTTTAAGGTTCTCTTCGCTCTTTGCCGACATTTTTTTTCTAACAGGGGTGATACAATTAGCAAGATTTTCCATGGACTTTCTGACGAGCTCTTGAGCTTTGGAGGGTTCCCTGAGACGGTTTTCTGATTTGGGGGAAGGATTGTATGGGCCGAAGAGTTCCTCCGCGTCCGGCCTGTCTAATAGTCGTAGCGGACCCACGAGGCATTTCGCGAGAAGGGAATCGTAGTTTACCCACGGATGTACTTTATCAAATAGTTGAGTAGCGTCTATTCCCACTCCCCGCATTAATTCCTCTGGACCTGAATACAGAACAAAATGTAAGTATTCCTTAGAGAACTTAAGAAATTTTTCGAAAGCTTCAAAGTAAACCTTACCTCCAGGATGGTAAGGCAAATAATGTGTAATGTTGTACACGCGACCTCGGATAGCTAACCAGGCGTCATCTGAAAACACATTAGCCCGTAAATAACAATATCAAGTCCGGGTTAGTTCGCATAAACAGTATTATACAAGTGACAATAACTTTGCGTATTATGCACGGAGAGTTCGTCCGGCGACACGGGCCGCATACGGCCGCCGACGCCCGTGAGGTCTTTCCCGGAGTTGCCAAGCCGGATCCAGTCCATCAGACTGTGTCCGGGCTGCAGTGCGCATTTGTTCCTGGGATTGCCTGCAACAAACAAAAACGAAAACCTTTAAACGATGTGATTATTATAGATTGCCTAGGATTACCTATGATTATGTCAGTAATAATAAAGGTGGTGGTCTAGTTCTCGACATACTAATGCCCAATAGATGACACCCTGCTGTCACCTCTATTGACAATGACTTAAGTTTCAAGATGACATGTACTGGGATCGCGTCGGGCACCAGTACCACCACCTTGCGTACGCACATTTTTTCTCAAACTTTTACTTAGTTTGATTTTAAGAGCCTTGTACCAAAAACGGACATTCATCAGCACCCTCCCAGTTGTGGTAGAGAGCGTACAAAGTGACTTTTCACGTTGATGCGCATTATGTGTTTACGGTAGTCGGTAGGTACAGTCAAGTGCATAAATATGTATACATTTCTTCACCTTAACCCATTGCAATAAGGTGAAAAAATGTATAAATATTTATGCACTCGACTGTACAATAAACTAATATCGTACAGCTGTTTAGACAGCTCGCTGATATTTATTTTCAAGAAATTTCATTGCCTTTTGTTTAACAGGTGTTTTGGTAATAGGTTAACTATTTTTTACGAGCACTAAACAGGAATAATCTCGGATAATACTATTTTTTTTGGAAAATAAATTAGGCGTTTGCACTCTGTGTTTACCTTTCTCCTAAGACGCTTATTGTTCATTCGTCCATTAAATTGGACGTCGAGTAATACCTAATGCTTATTCTATTTCCCTCAAAGGGTATTTGTAAATTCAATCCAGACCTCTAACCCCTATCTAAATCGTAATTCTGTTGTGAATAGCTTTTGTATACTCTAAGCGGGCCGTGTCCAATTTACATTTCCAATTAATTAATATAAATAATAACCCAAGAATGGATGGTGTGACAGGAATTCTAGGGACGTTAATCTAGGTTCCAATTTTCACGAATAAATAATGGTCATTTATGTAAAGACAGCTTGTGGGTGCGTTTTAATCGGGAATTACATTTAGTTGTTAGCTCAGTAACCAAATACTTAAGCAGTTTTCGCTGTATTCCGTCAGAACACACTAAAGGATGACTCATGCTAGACGGGGCCGGGCCGGGTCAGAGCTTCCGGCGCTTCATATTCAGCCGTCATAGAAAATCACATGACGGCAGGGGGGTGTCACTACGCAGTTTAGGTACATTTGGCCGGCACCCTCCCGGCGTAGGGCAGTGGGCTGCCGCTCGACCGCACGATAGTCGTGTCACGTGACGCTCGTGCAATGAAGATTCACCGTTCGTGCGCGGTTATAAGTTTCAATTTTGTTGCAGGCGGCGAGTATAGGTATAATTTTATACCTAAATCTGACTTTTGTGAAGGCGTGAATTTTCTGTACGGTAGTACTATTAGTTATTCTGTGATGACGGACGCCTCGGCCCGGGCCTAGCGTGAGTTATCCTTAATACAAAGCTGACCATAATATTAGTAGCTAATTTTCAAGGTATGTACCTACATATGTATAACTATTTTAAATATGAATAAATTCTAACTTTAGGAGAATCCTGTGCTTAATAAATTTAACTCCCAATGTTATTTATCGGACTACGGAGTACGGACAGGGCAGAAAATTAACTGTGACTTATTTAATTTATTTGCGAATGGATTTTTCATCTGTTTATGTAAACATAACTTCACCGGTTGGCGTTTGTGAACAAATGACGCCGTTCCCAACTGATCAATAAATCAAAGCTCCCTTAATTTATGAAACCTTCAAAGTTCCCTTTTTTCCTCTCGATACCAATCAAATTAGTATTGTACTGTTGACTTTCCGGACATCTGATTTGTTCAGTTCCGCCTGGTACAGAAGTCTTATTAATGGAGCGGACGCCCTCATTGATTACTTACTTGCTAATGAGTATAATTTGATGAAGACTTTTTAAAGGAACAAACGTATAAATTATTAGAGTAGAATATAATAGTTTTTATTCGTAAACACACAGACAATATACATTACATAGAAAGAATATAGTGAAAATAAAATAAGTGTCACGAAATGGCCCAATCTTAGTTCTCTAGTTAGTTATATTAAGAAAATCTCAGCGAATCATAAAGTACAGCGTGGAACAAAGATATCGAGATATAAAACCTGAATTGCCACAAGTAACGGGTCCATATAACTCCCTCGACAGTTCCCCTCATGTGTGATATCATATTGCCGTCGACTTTTAGACGTCCCACAGGGTTTCCTTCTAGGATAAAATATATAGGCTATTACGTTAATCTTCCACATTAACTAGGTGCCTTGAGACAGACACTAACCGATTGCCCATCTACTCACGTACTCCAGCCGACGGATTTTTATTGACTATCCGACACTTCTTACAAAGTAGGATAATAATGCTAGAGGACTGACTTTATTGAATTTACTTGTATGTAGTTCGCGATAGCTACAATAGTTTGATGTTTTGTTTTTAACTTAACGGATTTGTAAATTAGCAATCTAAGTAAATACTGCTCACTTGCTTAAGAACCCGTAGGGTATGTTTCAACATTTATAGGGGTAAATCGTAAGTTCCTCGCTTGAGTTATTTTAATCGTTTTTGGACATATTACCATATCGTAGGATCTAATGTTCAGCCAGCGTAGCTCAAGCAATAAGTAAACTTCGTAATACAAATCGTTAAGTTACATGTGCCACCATTAGAGGCGCTTGAAAGTAATGAGTCCCAAACTTCTCTGTTACGAATCAATATTGGGCAACTTAATTGAGAACGACGAAATTTCGCAGCTTTTACTAAGTTCTGCACTGAAATAGATTACAGTTTGACAGACTTGACTTGTTAATTAGGATTCCAGTAATATTGTTTGACTAATTAAACTAGAGTGGTAGATGTTTGACATTTCGTTTGTGTTTTTTAGCAAGCAAAACTTTAATCAGACTATGGGTTGTTTCGCAAAAATCTCTTTCGAAGGGGGTATAATGTAGCTTATTCACCTAGCTCTGTCATAAAAATGAATCGACACCTCAGTCGCTATAATATCGGCTCAAAAATCGGGGTAAATTAGATTTGACGCTACGGCACAACACACGACACAAACATACCATCATACGCACATTTAAAAAAATACCTTACGTACATAGGTACCGGCCTAAACGGCCAAAAATCATAATTCTTGCCGTCTTCAGGTAAAGTAACCGAATAAAATATCCAATGTCAATTCTACAGGCTTAAGCTTTTTCGTGTCAATTTTTAAAATACCAACGGTAAGAATATTTGTGTCGTTTTTTCGGGCAACTCAAAGTTAAAATATAACTTTGCAAACCTGCTAGGGTCCAGGCCGCGTAGTCAAGATGCCAATCGCTTACGCTCCGTAGCGATCGAAACGCAACTGTGACTGTCATACTAATATGGAAGAGTCATAGAGAGACATAATGCTTTTTGTTGTCGAAGCGATAGCGATTGTAACCTTGGCTAGGCCGGCAGCTCTCAATCTAATACTAAAACTCCTGCATAGATTTCCAAGCTACTTCTTTAACCTTGTCCCTGTGTTCTTAATATCTTTCAAGTTAAAGACCCGCTTCCAGCCCAAGTAACAATTTGTGGTACTATAGTGGTCAATAGAACGTTTCCTAAATACCACCTAAGGTCCTATAAAAGACCTAAGAAGGTTGTATAAAGCCGAAATGGCGCATCTTTAGTGCCATTCAGTGATATAGTAGACCTGTAGCAGTGTCAGCCGTGACGTTTTAGGTCTATAAAAGTGATGTAATGCATGACTCTTGTGCTAATTTGTTGTCAGAAACGCCATTATAGTGTTAATTTATACTATAGTAGCATTTGAGATTCCATTATAGTGCTTGTTTTATACTATAGTAGTATTTGAAATTCTATTATAGTGCTTTTTTATACTATTGTAGAATTCATAGTTCCTTTACTACTTGTTGTGTGTTTACTTCACAAAAACGGTACTAAGTAAAATGGTGATAAATAAAGACGTTATATTAATATGCGCCATTTAGATGTCGAATAATTCGGTCTTTAGTGCAAAAAGTATATGGGACGGAAGTTTTACCGTTAGAATAGTATTAGGTTAATGAGGAATTTTAAATGCCCCCTCGATTTATTTATGTTTTTAATAAAATAATTTAATAAAATATTATGATATTCACCATAGTTACTACTATACAGCCAAGAAGTAAATCCGACGCTTTTATAGGCTAACTATAGAACTTAGGACGAAATATTCACCGCCATCATGATTAAAATTAGGGTTCCAAAAGAATTTTGCTGTGACCCAGTTGCACCTACAAACTCTTTAGAAAGATATAGGATTTTTTTTTAATTTAGATGTAGTCATTACTGTTGTTTCCTTTTTCAATGAGATTGGTAAAAAAAATGTGCTAATAATGGATGTCGATAAATATCTAAACCGTCACGATTTTATGCTTGTATTAAATCATTGATGATAAATCTCACCTACAATCACTAATATCACTGGGGTCTTTTTTATCAATTCATTAAAATATAAAAATATTTTGTACGGAACCACATTATGTGGCTTAGGCCTGAACTTATATAAGCAAGATATAAGTAGCCATTACAGATCAAATTGATCATTTACAAGTAGTCGTTTTCTACCTTTATGTATCTAACTCGGTTTATAAAAGACATAAAAACTCAGCTATAACGCTGTTGTCTTTTAAAAGAAAAAACAAAACCACTATACAACAGTTTTGTGATATAAAAGAGTCATTGTGACGTTTACAGCGATGAGATATAATAGGGATTTAAAAACTACTAAAGCGCTTTTTAACGCTATAAATATGTCCCAAAAACGCTACTATAGAGCAAAACAGTTCTATAATAGTGTTCATATGACTACTAAAGTATTATGTACTATAGCAGTGATCTCTAAAGCCACTATATCCTATAATCGTTGTATAGTTGGGTTTTTGTCACTGTTTAAACACAAAACTATAGCGGCTTGCAGGGAACCTTAATAGCGCAAACTACTAAAGTATTATGTACTATAGCAGTGATCTCTAAAGCCACTATATCCTAAAATCGTTGTATAGTTGGGTTTTTCTCACTGTTAAAACACAAAACTATAGCGGCTTGCAGGGAACCTTAATAGCGCAAACTACTAAAGTATTATGTACTATAGCAGTCATCTCTAAAGCCACTATATCCTAAAATCGTTGTATAGTTGGGTTTTTCTCACTGTTAAAACACAAAACTATAGCGGCTTGCAGGGAACCTTAATAGCGCAAACTACTAAAGTATTATGTACTATAGCAGTCATCTCTAAAGCCACTATATCCTAAAATCGTTGTATAGTTGGGTTTTTGTCACTATTAAAACACAAAACTATAGCGGCTTGGCAGGGAACCTTAATAGCGCAAATTAGTTGCATAAAAGTGATTCCAAATACTATTATACAGTAATATTGCTCTATAGTGATTATATTTGAACCTGTTATAGTACACGCCTGTAACGGCTCTATAAAATGATGATGTAAACCTTTACATCAATTGCTTATAGAATATATTAGCTGTATAAGCCTATAGAGCAAAAAGGTGTTGCCAAGCGCTTTTATACGACAGGTGGTCATCTCTGAAACCTTAATACGACGTCTATACAAGCTTTTAGCGATAAAAACTAAAATTATAGGACTAAAATGTTACTTGGGAGGTTTTCGATTGGCCTAACATTTATTACACCTTCACCTATAAACGTCTTGATGAGTACCTATATAAAGACGAGTACAGTCGAAACTTATTTTAATTTCTAGCTCATAAGTAACAAATTAACAAGTTACCAAGGCAATTTTACAGAAAAAAATATTTTTATATTTTTTTCAGATAAGCCGCCTTGGTAGGCATTAACAGGCGTTCCCCTAGTCGTAGTAATAGTCATACACAATGTATGGTCAGTCCATACGTTTGTCTGACATGGCTATTTTTACGTTAACTACGTATACATTTCACGTGCCCCTCCCCCGTAAAAATCGGCAGACTGTTTTGGGGCTATTCATAAATTACGTCATTTCAAATTAGGGGGGGGGGGGGTCTGGACATCGGATGACGGTAGCATGAAGTAGGAGGAAATGGGGTCATTTGAAGCATGATTTTTGGATGATTATAGGGGGGGGGGGGGGTCAAAAATCGTCAAAAATCGATGACGTAATTTATGGACAGCCCCTTTGTACCGAAAATTACAGACAAGGCGTCTCCGTTTGGTTATATCCTCTAAGGAGTCTAAGGCCTTAGCTGACAACCCCGGATATTATAAGATAATGCTGCAGGATATTTGTAATTTCCTTAAAAGGAATGCTACACAACCGGCGTCGGACGCAAAAATGAGGAAGATAAAATAGGCTTTTCACATTATCCGACATGTTATTACGGAGAACATAATATATAGCTGGAAGTGTCGGAACCCGTTTGATAAATAAAGTAAAAAATTTTAGCTGACATCACAATTAAACATAGTACCTACAATCTACGTAATGTAACATCAATATCATATTGAAATTTTTAAAGTTCGAATAGCTATTCAAGTTTCAAGTACAAACAGCAACACTCCTAACTGTACATCGGTGGACCTTATTACGAAAGGCATAAGGTCCACCGATGTACATTTAACAGTGTGGACAATGGTACGTTTTCAAACTAAACGTATCGATTGAAAATTGATAGCCGCGTCAGGTTGCTGTCTGAAAACCCTCACTTTTCCGAGCCACACACTGACATAGCATATTGTATTGCAGGTTGAATTGAACGCTGTATTTTTATAGGTTTTTGCGCCGCGTCATGAACACGCTTCTCCAACGAAAATTAATTTTACAAAGGCACGTTTTTACTATCGTTTGTAGACGGAGGTTCATATAATAAACAAAAGATGCGACGATATTAAAAATAATAGGCTTAATATTTAGAACAATCTCGCAAAATGTTTTTATGCCCCTTTTTTAGGGTTCCGTACCCAAAGGGTAAAACGGGACCCTATTACTAACACTCCGCTGTCCGTCCGTCCGTCCGTCTGTCACCAGGCTGTATCTCACGAACCGTGATAGCTAGACAGTTGAAATTTTCACAGATGATGTATTTCTGTTGCCGCTATAACAACAAATACCTACTAAAAACAGACGTTTAAAATGACACTTTCACTGCGTGGGCTATTAAAATCGCTGCAGACATTTCTTGGTCTAACTCTAATAATAAATCACGGAAAATGTCAAATTTTCATGTATTTTAATGCGAATAGTGGACAAGACACTTGAAACGGCGCGTAAGCGCTGCGCTAACAGAAGCGAAGCATTTGTAATTAACGCAGTAAGCGTCTTGGGCGCATTTGCAAACACGATAACACGATCCTAGAGTAACGTTCTATTTAACGATAGGATTGCTTCATGGCACTTAAAATAATTAGGGAGGATGTAAAAACTTACTTTAAAATGTCTGTTTATATTTACAACGGAGTTAAACTAATAGGTAACTAAGTGAATTCATATTCATATTCAATCATGTATTTACATAAACACATAGAAATGGATGCATTGCAAATAGGTTCAATTTTTACAACAGCAAAAAATTTAGGACAAATAAATTTAACAAGAATAAACAATAGAGATCAGAAATACCTAATGATGATGTATACTTATGTATTTATCAAATTAAAACAAAGAATTTAATTGAACAATATAGGTATTTATTCAGTTTTCAAACATTCGACACCGAAATCCCCGGGGTATGCTAATACTTACCAAAATTGAAACAAAACTTCGTTCAGATATAGGTTGAATTTAATTAAACAAGAGTGTTTTCAATATCCATGGGTCCTACTCCTACGTTTCATATTCTTACATAATAGTAGGTATACTATTAAATTTGATGTTCATAAAATAGCAATGAAATCACTTAAATATGATTCACATATTTTCGTTTGTGTTACTCGTGGCTATGACTATATGTAAAAGCATGAAGAGGTTAAAAATTATAAACATTACATAGGTATATATGTTGCTAATATCAATTCACAAACATATTTATATTCCCTCCAATGCGTCTACATGTCTTTCAAACATAATCAAAATAAAGACTGGTTATGAAAACACGCTTTCGTCAGCTCCGTATAAAGAAAAGAAGCAGCATCCGAGAACACAAACAAGATTAAAGGATAACACGGTACAAGCTCTGCCAACATACCGGATTAATCTAAATATTAACGCTATAAAGCTCCGTTATATTGCGTTAGTACGCTGTTTCACGTAAGTGCCTATTAGGCGAAGGCTAGACGTTCACGTCGTCCGTCAGTATAACAATACTGTTGTTATACTGACGGATTGACGTTGTATAATTACGGAGGTGAATATGTCACGAAACAACGAACCGAGTCACCAGACGAACAAAGTTTGGTGAATGTAATGTGTCATTACTTTACACATGCATTATAAGTATTCAATATTTAGGTACATTAACTACACGATCAGAAGAAGACAATTTTATTGCACGTCTAGCCTTCGCCTTACAAAGATAAAAACAATTATTTGGGGAAAGGAGGAAAGCAAGGTGTAGGGCTTTTTTTGTCCACGTTTACTTTCATCGTTAAAAGAAAAAGGCCCTCGCGTAAAACGAACACCGCAAGGGTTTGCCTTTATTAGGGTCTTATCTACTCTCTTCGTCCGTTCAAAAAAGATCTAAGGTACTTAGAACGCGTCAAGAATCAATTTTAAACCGTAGTCCGCACGAAACAAGGAAAACATCAATTCCAGGCCGAATTTTCATGCGTGATCTGAGAATAGGTTTTTTCGCTAAATCAGACTTATTGTTTTCCTCGTACGGAACAAATAAAGTAAAAGAGAAAAATACGGTGTTATGTTAATACGATCCCGAAATGTTTGAAGAAACACTCGAAATAAGACGTACGCATTTAAGAGCTTCAATGGAGGAAAACATAAAAACCTACGTATTACATTTGTAAAGACGGTATGTAACTCCTTAATTCGCTTAAGCGCGTGTATACATTTAAGTATCTTGGACACTATGTCACCGACGACCTTAAAGACCAATTAGATATAGAAAGGGAGCGCAGGGCACTGGCAGTCCGATGCAACATGCTAATAAGGAGGTTTGCACTAGGGAATGCAATAACCGGCCAAACTTCATAACCGGTTTCGGTTACGGTTATGCCCGAAAAATAACCGAATATCGGTTATAATCGGTTACGGTTATTTTCGACGAAAAATTATAAATTTACAATGAAGTAATTAAAAAAATACAAAAATCTTTGTTTTAGTACCTCAGTATTAGGGAATGTGAGCAAGTCTTCGTTTTTTAGTAAAACACACCTAATACAGTAAAAGTAAAATATGACCTTGGACGTGATACAATATTCAATAAAAATATTTCATAAATAAGGGAAGTAAATTAGGTATATTTTTGTTTTTAAAGTCCACGAATGACAAAAATCATAGTCACAGGCGTCCCAGCCAAAAATGGCAGGATTTTGTAGTCATTAGATATAAAAACATACAATTTAAGTCATAAATAAATAACCGAAAATAACCGTAACCGGTTATTCGAGTTTCCAATATTCGGTTATGAAATTTTGTCAAAATATTCGGTTATAACCGAATATTTCGGTTACGGTTATAACCGATTTGCATTCCCTAGTTTGCACGGTGTAGCCAACAGGTAAAAATAACGTTATTTAAAGCCTATTGCCAGGTTTTCTACACGTGCAGCCTCTGGACTAGTTATACGCAGAAGACTATCAGTTCCCTGCGCGTCCAATATAATAATGGCTTCAGGATGTTGTTGGGGCTGTCCCGTTTCTGCAGCGCATCGGGCATGTTCGCACAAGCTCGCACGGATGACTATATGCCATAATACGCAAGAGAACTGCCTCGTTGCTCTGCAGAATACGGGCCAGCTCCAACCCCATCCTGGATACTGTAGCGGGCCGATACGACTCACCCATAATGCGGCATTTTGAACGTGTCTTAACCGCTACTAGGTGATGATAACTTATTATTGTTATTGCTGTCTGTGTGTGTTTGTCGATTTATAATTTTGTTCCACTAACACTTAGTTTTTAATCATAATTGTTACTAACCATTTTGGGCCATTGTTGTCTTTAAATAAATAAATTTAATTTAATTAATTTAATTTAATTCGCATTGGGCTAGCGTGGGAAGTGCCTAAATAATAATAATAAAAGATAGCGATGAATAAGAATCACTTTAAAGAACCTCAACATGAAAATGTCGCAGTCAAAAGTGTGAACTGGTCAAAAGAACTTTTAACCGACAAAAATAGGCAAAACTGCTTTTGACTGAGCATGTTGGTCAAAAGTAGTTTTACCTGAAAATCATACCTATTTCTGGCAACAGTTTCGTTTTGAGGGCGTAGCAAACAAAAATAACCCTAACCTACCTATCTCTGGGAACAGTTTCGTTTTTTTGGGCGTAGCAAAAAAACTGCAGAATACGGGCCAGCTCCAACCCCATCCTGGATACTGTAGCGGGCCGATACGACTCACCCATAATGCGGCATTTTGAACGTGTCTTAACCGCTACTAGGTGATGATAACTTATTATTGTTATTGCTGTCTGTGTGTGTTTGTCGATTTATAATTTTGTTCCACTAACACTTAGTTTTTAATCATAATTGTTACTAACCATTTTGGGCCATTGTTGTCTTTAAATAAATAAATTTAATTTAATTAATTTAATTTAATTCGCATTGGGCTAGCGTGGGAAGTGCCTAAATAATAATAATAAAAGATAGCGATGAATAAGAATCACTTTAAAGAACCTCAACATGAAAATGTCGCAGTCAAAAGTGTGAACTGGTCAAAAGAACTTTTAACCGACAAAAATAGGCAAAACTGCTTTTGACTGAGCATGTTGGTCAAAAGTAGTTTTACCTGAAAATCATTGGATAATACTTAATAGTAATTGTGACTGTTACTATCAGTCAAAAGTACTCGCAGAGATAGGTAGGTTAGGGTTATTTTTTTTTTGCTACGCCCAAAAAAACGAAACTGTTCCCAGAGATAGGTAGGTTAGGGTTATTTTTGTTTGCTACGCCCTCAAAACGAAACTGTTGCCAGAAATAGGTATGATTTTCAGGTAAAACTACTTTTGACCAACATGCTCAGTCAAAAGCAGTTTTGCCTGTTTTTGTCGGTTAAAAGTTCTTTTGACCAGTTCACACTTTTGACTGCAACATATAAGATAGTCAAAGCTTTGCCTGAGTAATAGGTATCTGAGATATTTTTCGTGAAATACGTTTATGGTATATCTTAAGAGGCAGAACTAAGTCCTAGTATTATTTTTATTGCCTTATCTATCAACCGTGCCATCAAAATGAATGACCGCGCCGAAGTGAGCGCCTAATGAGCAACACCGCCTCGGCCGTGGAAAACTGCCTACTAAACACTCCCCAATGTATAACTGGGACATTTATAAAGGCGGGATTTTATGCCACGCCGGATAAACGACGTCAGCGTGAATATTTTTCCACAAATCATTGAAACTGGTGGCCTTTTTCGTCGCGAAAAACTACACATATTTGCAGCTAAACGCTAAATATATTTAGCTTGTACGTATTGTAGGATGGCCTTATTTCCACTTGACCGGATTATTTCATTCGGTTTAAATTATTGAAACTGGTGGCCTTATTCGTTCCGAAAAACTACACGTATTTGCAGCTAAATGCTAAATATATTTAGCTTTTACGTATTGGGGGTCATCCATTAATTACGTCACACGAATTTCTAGGTTTTTTTACCCCTCCCCCCCTTGTCACATTTGGTCACATTTGGCAAACCCCTCCCCCCTAGTGTGACGTCACATTTTTTCTACGAAATCGCCAAATCGAATTAAGTAAGTACCTAAGTATTATTAATATTTTATCAAAATATTTTTGACGATATAAATATTAGTAATTTTATAACCCAAAACTGCTTAGGAAAGAAAATTAAAAGAACGATTATCGTTTTAAAAACTTGTTATTTAAATGTACAGCGAATAAAATAATTAAAAAAAAATTTCGGTTACTGATGAAGTTAAAGTGACGTCACAAAGTTTGTTACTCCCCCCTCCCCCATGTCACAATATGTCACATTTTCTTGACCCCCTCCCTCCCCCTAAACGTGTGACGTAATTAATGGATGACCCCTTGTAGGATGGCCTTATTTCCACTTGACCGGATTATTTCGAATGCGATTTTCACGTACGAGAGCAAAAACGAACAAAGGGAATCGTTCAGGGACTAAGGTTGAGAAAAAGTCCGGGAATTTAATTGAAGTACCTAGTGAAACGTAACGTAAATAAATAGAAGGCTCTGAAGGGATTCGTCTTAATCTGTTTGCCAGCCCGTAATGAAGAGGCGTGAACTTACAAATTAAAATTTTCGCAATCGAATTGCGACTGCAATTCTGGTGAGTGATTGTAGCTTCGGGAAATGCGGTTTAAAGCAAAAAGCGTTTTATTGAATGAACGGGTATCCGGCATTCTATTGGACGACCACAATAACTGCAATATAGATCGGTTAGCGTTGGTTATAATAAATGATTTTATTTTTATCATTCCGGACAATCGATCCGAGCCTCGTGCCGCGCCGGTGAATAAAAGATGAGTTTGCAAATGTGATAATCCGATGGATGCCGGACTGATTTCACTGGATAAAATAGATGCTCTCTTGAAAGTTGAAACAGATTTTTCGGATTCGCACATATTGTAAGGGACTTCTTATATTCACCATACTTTGTACCGTTAGGTACACACAACTTTATTAGAAACTAGCTATGCCCGCGGCTTCGCCCGCGTGGAATTCGGTCTGTGTCAGTAAGCGGCTAATTTCTAATCCTAATTTTTCTCCCACTCCCCTGGAGGCGGAACTTGAAGTAAAGTTGATAGATGGATATGCTAGAGGACTGTAGTCCAGATAAAATATTTTACAATTAGGTACCACTAAATAAAACTACACTCCAAAATCAATAGTTTTTTTCGCCCTTATTCAAATTTTATTTAAACGACATGACATTTTATTTAAACGAATGATTTAAACGACAGAGTAGTAGATGTATATCGGACGATACAGTAAGGTATACGCGCGCAAGCGAAAGCGAAGTGGCCTGCCTGGTAGAGCGCCACTCACCGTGGTCTTCTTCAGACTCCTGAGGAAGACCACGTGCCCCTTGTAACCTCAATGCGTTGCGAGACTTTCAAGAATGATTCGATTTTTTTCGGGAAGGCATGGTAATGCGTATAAAATGCGAGTCCCAAATCGTTTGACTCCGCAAACGACCAGTGCCGGATTAAGATATTTTGATGCCCTAAGCATTTCTAGACCATGGTGCCCCCTCTCCCTAGGGTCATCGAGATTACATTGATTTTTTTTGGTAAGTTGAGTGACGTTCATTGCCGCATTACAGCTGAGAATGGAAATCAGTCACATAATTTTATCACGAAAATTGACCGTGCTGCAGCAGTAACGTTGCAACAGAGTAATGCTGCTGCAGTCGCCATATCTTAGAACGTTATTGAAATTGCGAGCGAAGCGAGCGCGAAAATTTTTCAATATAAAAACGCAATTTGATAGACAGTTCTACATTTCTACTTTTAGAATGGAAATCAGTTACATAATTTTATCACGATAATTGACAGTGCTGCAGCAGTAACGTTGCAACAGACTAATGCTGCTGCAGTCGCCATATTTTAGAAAGTAATAGAAAACGCGAGCGAAGCGATCGCGAACATTTTTCGATATAATAACGCAATTTGATAGACAGTTGTACATTTTTACTTTTAGTATGGAAATCAGTCACATAATTTTATCACGAAAATTGACAGGTCTGCAGCAGTAACGTAGTTGCAACAGAGTAATGCTGCTGCAGTTGCCATATCTCAGAAAGTTATTGAAAACGCGAGCGAAGCGAGCGCGAAAATTTTTCGATATAAAAACGCAATTTGATAGACAGTTGTACATTTCTACTTTTAGTATAGAAATCAGTCACATAATTTTATCACGAAAATTGACAGTGCTGCAGCAGTAACGTTGCAACAGAGTAATGCTGCTGCAGTCGCTATATTTTAGAAAGTTATTGAAAACGCGAGCGAAGCGAGAGCTAAAATTTTTCGATATAAAAAACGCAATTTGACTTCGAAATTTATTGAAAACGCGAGCGAAGCGAGCGCGTAAATTGTTTGATATAAAAACGCAATTTGATAGACAGTTGTACATTTTTACTTTTAGTATGGAAATCAGTCACATAATTTTATCACGAAAATTGACAGTGCTGCAGCAGTAATGTTGCAACAGAGTAATGCTGCTGCAGTTGCCATATCTTAGAAAGTTATTGAAAACGCGAGCGAAGCGAGCGCGAAAATTTTTGGATATAATAACGCAATTTGATAGACAGTTGTACATTTTTACTTTTAGTATGGAAATCAGTCACATAATTTTATCACGGAAATTGACAGTGCTGCAGCAGTAACGTTACAACAGAGTAATGCTGCTGCAGTCGCCACCCGAATGTTACCTTTATCATATCTTATAATGTTATTGTAAACGATACGAAAATTTTTCGATATAAAAAACGCAATTTGATAGACAGTTGTATATTTTTACTTTTAGTCCCAACCAGGCGCGAATCCATGATTTCATACAGAGAAGGGATGGGACAGTTTTCTATCAGCCTAGCTTCGCATAGGGCTCGATATTTAAGAGTCTCAGCGAGGTTGTTTTCATACAGAAAAGATGCCAGAAAGTAGAGCTTGGAATTGACCAAGTGAATGTGAAGTGTGAGCAAGGCAGAAGGCCTAGCTGCGAAAGAGGAAAGCTTGGATTTGGATTCACGCCCAAGTGTAATTAAGGCAGAAGATCAACTTTGCCATAAGGCAGAATACCTCGCGTAAGACCTTACGCCGAACTGCAAAAGAGTGGCTTGAAATCGAATCTATGCATGTAATCACGATTCTTCTACTGCTCGCTCTTTAGCTTCACCCGGAAGCGCTACTTGATAGGATGCTTTTAGGTTTCGGCTTTCACGGGGCCCCTTATAACACTTTGACAGTTAGGTCTCAGGATCGCGGCTAAGGAGCAACTCGGCTTGGCCGACAAATCTGACGTGCAAGAGAGCAAAATTCGCTATAAAATCGGTAACCTAAGTCGAAAAAATCGGCTGGCCGCAAGCTTGAAAGCAAGATTTTTTTCCAGGACTTTAAGGGCCTCCGCGTAAGGTCAAATCGAATGCCTACGTTGGAGATGTTCTTACGTACCCTCACTCTCTTACTTGATCCCTACGACCCTTCGTTATTAGATGGGTACTTGTACACGTATAAAAGTTTCATGTAGGTACCTACTCCACGACCACTGCAATGCTGATGCAGCCTGCGCGTTTTTTTGCCTACGGTTTTGGTTTTGGTGCCCCCTAGACGTGGTGCCCTAAGCAAGTGCTTATTTTGCTTAAATGGCCGGCACTGCAAATGACAGAGGTCAATGTTTTTTTTTTGAAAGTACCCACCTTCGTGGGTCGTGGGCATTATTAAGTGCTTAAAAAAGGAGGCGATACCTACGTATGAATATGGATTTGATATGCGTGCGATATAATTATGATTAAGTATAATTCATGATGGAGAAAAGTATTAATTTTGAATAATTATACGCGTGTTGATATGTGTGTTTATTTTACCACTACGTAATTATGTAAACTCATTTTTAGTTTTCTTGATTACTTAATGTTTACTCAGTTCCCCAAAAGATGGCAATGTGCAATGAGGGCCAATTAATTTACTGTCGTTTAATTTTGTTGTATTATTAATTTATTAAATCAACATAATTATTCAATTATTTTTGTTGATATCCGTACCCTCTCTTCTGAACTTAGAGTTAATTTGGCAAAATCTTTCCTCGGTGGCTTATTCATGTCACAACGTATTAAATTCAGCGCCATCTGTTAATTTACCAGGGTACTCAATAGTGGTAGCACATATTTGAAAAAACTTTGCTCCTCCTTCCTAAGTAGCGCCATAAGATTCAGGGGCAAACTTAAGTCAATCGAGTGTTGTGGCTACCCCCCCTTCTAGGGGTTGAATTTTTATAGCCTATAACCTGGCCGGGGATTTTCTCGACAGATTAGTAAAGTTTTCATCAAAATCCGTTCAGCCGTTTTCACGTGATGCGCGTTCAAATAAACAGACAAACAGATAAACAGACAAACAGACAAAAATTCTAAAAACTTTTGGAACGTGTTTTGTTATTGATTCTAAGTATCCCCAGCCAACTTTTTTTCAAATACCTTCCATGTACAGACTTTCGACCGTCTTCAGCTTTATTATATTATTTACAAATGGCTAATTTGTTATGTACCTAAATACACACCTGACTAAAGTGACTACCATTATAATTACCTGTAATTAATTATTATATTAGCAGGTATGTCTTAGAATATAACAGACTTCATAGCTTTTTATACAAAAAAATGTTTAAATTTTATTACCACTTAAAATTAATTTACTTTGTAGATAATACACATACTATCCAAGTACAAACCAAGGATCTGAATATTTATAACTAAATTTTTTAGTTACTTCAAAGTACAGAAAAATGTTAATATACTCGTATGTGCATTGTGAACCGGTGTTCACAAATTGTAATGCCACGTGTAGCTTTGCGGCATGATTACATTACGACAGAAGATGAGAACTTGGCTTCGGCGCCATTTTTCATATATTTTCATTTTATTTCACAATTTTGCCGTGCCCCCACTAACTTCATCAAAATAGTTCCAAATCGAACTTGATTTCGGCTTCATTGTGCGTTTTTTTACACACTAACATTCACCACACACACTACACACAGTCAGTAGCCAGTACACAACAGCACACACACGATTTTAATTTTAATAACACGAATAAAACAAAGTATACAAACAAACAACAAATTAGCGTAGCACGTGGCAAGCGGGGCGATGAGTGAATGACTGGTATGAACCTGTTTGTTTTTGATGTACTTACGCCGCCGCCGCGCGAAGCATTGACATCCGTTATAACTTCCGTTTCAAACATAACGGAACCGCAACAGAAACGGATGTGTAATACCAAACGGAAGTTCCGCCTTAACGGAAACGGAACCGGAGCTCCGTAACATCCCTGAAATCTGTACGTATATACTGTAGACCGGCAAACTCAGTACGCTAAGCTATTTGCAATATTATTGAATCAGGGTTTACTTGGGAACATGCCGCTATAATGGAAGTGCTTTCATGTCCTCTAAACTTGTTACGAACTAGGACATGAGCCACATTATTTGACGCTTCTAATGTATCCACGTGAGATCACGTCCCACGTGATTTTGGTTAAATTAACTATCGGAAGTCCTTGAGAAAAATACGTACGGTTTAAATTAATTTAAATATAAAACAAGTTTTTTTTCATATGAAAATCTTGATGTATTCCGTTAATGAAATCGTCTACGGCAAATTGTGAGGTACAAAAACTACATTATAATAGCTCTGCAGAACCATCCGCATCGGAAACTTTGTGACGTACATCGTAAAAGTTTAACGTAAGTACATTACACGCGGCTAGATAAAACGCGCTCCTGTTTCCTTTTCATGCCGTAAAGAAAACGTAAAGCGTTTGCTTCAGAGTAACACTTTGTTTGTCAGATAACGAGCTATCGATCCTGTCAAGGGCTTACTCGGTGTTATCCCAATCGCATTACGCTTCGATGAGATTGAAGACGTACAAATATATTCCGGGCAAGTAAGTTATATGTTCTAGTCTTCATATTTGTCGCACGTAGGAGACAAAATAAAATAATACGCGCCCACGCAAATTCTGATAATGTGTCATTTTCGCTTTAGATACTTTAGATAGCATCTGTAGTGTAATCAGATATGGTAAATGTATGTTTGCATACATATCTGCTATAACATAGACACATAATTATATGAATCACGTCTACCACGTTATCGTTATTAATATGTACCTACATTAAATACAGTGGATAAACATCAGCGTCACAAAACAGATAAAATAGAAGAAAATTAATATCTTCATTAGAAGTTTCAATTAATTTTCTAAGAACAATCACACGAGTTAGGTACTATACAAATTCGTTTTGATTGAAGGTTTTGATTGGAGTCTGTCCTGCAAATATAATAAAGTTTCCGTATGAATTATTTCATGGCATTTTCCTTTGTAACAATTCAATATTAGAACTAAATTTTGCATAGGTCAAATCAAATCAGTTTAAAACAATCATTTTCTCAGCAGTTCAACTTCAGCAAATTATGCTTTGGTGCAAATTGCCGAAATATAACTGGTTTATTTTACAGCACGTAAAGTAATTTCAAAATTAGTAAACTTTTTTTTGCGTCCTCTAAATTTGTCCATGTCCATGAGTGTATAAAAATGACTATATCATGAGCAAATGTCGTGTCTTACAGGGACCTAAAAAACCAGGCCGAGGACCGCGAAAACTGGAGCATAATACTCCAGTACTCCACCGACAAGAGCCATGCTCTTAAATTATGATGATGTTGATACTAAGTGTGCCTGTAGGCAATAGAATAGGTATTTGTTGAGTTTCCTCGTTTTTCCACGATCTCACCATTTAGGTACTCTGATCAACTCTGAAGTACCCTTACAAACAAACATATAGGTACTCGTTTTCAAATCGATCGAACATAAGTACAAAACAACAATCCTGACGAATAAAAACTTCGAAATGAAGTCGGTTTAAAATCAGATTTTAAACCAATGAGCTGCTTTGTATAGTACATGAATTGACCTTTATTCATTGATTGTAAGACTGTAATTATCATTCAATGAAAAGTAAAATCAACCAGAGTTGTAATTCGTTAAATTATAAATGACAAAAGTTTTACTACTTATTTATTGGAACAAAGTTCGCATTTGCAAGTTATTTAATATTAATAGCAGACGAACAGTCAACAGAAACGGTTATTTTATTAACGTATTTTTGTTTCAGCCTCGTGCTGAAATACGAAAAATATCTGAAAGCAACGTTCCGTGTTTATGAACTAAATTAAAATTTCATACACGAACAGAACATTTTTGCAACGTTTTTCCTCTACAAAGTTAAAGCTTTCA
Source organism: Cydia splendana (assembly GCF_910591565.1). Taxonomy (NCBI): domain Eukaryota; kingdom Metazoa; phylum Arthropoda; class Insecta; order Lepidoptera; family Tortricidae; genus Cydia; species Cydia splendana. The sequence goes on from NC_085974.1 coordinate 10,211,876, forward strand.
AGCCAAACTAAATAATCCTCTTATATACACTACAATAAAAAAACCCATTAACTTTATTGTTTGCCGATTTCATAATAGTATATTATAACATACCGTCCGTAAAAATAACAGTTACCGCGTCGTTAAATACAAAACTATTGTCGACAAGGCGCTTCAAAGTGTTATGAGTGCTCGAGTTCGTTGATAAAGAACTTCGGAACGGTTTGAAACACGGAGACTACGGAGAGGGATATTCGATTTAATAAGGTACGTGAATAACATATGATTCATGTTTATGATAAAAGCTCATGCAAAGCGTATTTGAACTCAGTTCTATGATTAACTTGCATCTTATGGAGTAATCCTTACCGAGCCACCCACGTCCGGGATTAATGTAAACGGATTGAGTATGGCAAACCGTCACAGAGTTAATTACACGTCGGATCGAAGGGTTCCTTGATGACTGATGTATGGACCTCCTCGCATAGATTCCCCATTAGGAAACGTTGATGAAGAACCGCAGTCAACACACAGGCGTTTTTTAATCGTCCAACCCTATATGGAGATGGATAACAGCCTTTTTTCGCGGGGTTTGACATTAGTTGCATAAAAAACACGCAAGTAAGTACAACAGGTTAGCACTGATTGGCTAGCAATTGGCAAAAAAACAAAAATTATAAATTCAAATTCTAATAAAGAATTCTATAAAATAATTTTAAAGTTCTATTTACGTCTAGGCCTTATAAAACAGCCATTTTTGTTAGTTCTAGTAGCGTTCGCGAACGTGGATGCACCTGCAGGTGCAGGCAGCGGTTCCGCTCTAATAAGTTGGCCTGCCACACTGATGCCGTGTCTCGTTTATGAGTGCCAAAGTCTGGGTGCGCATTACGTCATAAATGGTCCATCTAGACTAGAGGGTACATAAGTGATCTATGGCTGACGTATTACATTTCCGAACATATGACACCGCGGTGACAGTGATTAGGGAACTGATAACATTAAGCCGATGGGAAATTACAGCGGATGGAAACGCAAACGATCGTGAGCGATCAAACTTTAGCGCTAGGAATGATAAATTTGTATTGAATTAGGAATTCATCATTATAACTAAAATAACCTTTTTTCACATTTTTGCTCATATCTTATAATTACTTCGGACAAAAGTTTTAACATAAAATTTACTACAAATTTGGTTATGTTTATTTTTACTCTACAATCAATACTTTAGGAGCTACATAACAGGCTGTTAAAGTTAAATAAGAGATAAAAAATAGACGGTTTAAGAAAACGTCGTTTTTTTGCAATTGTTCATCATAAATAAAAAAATTAGTTTAGAGTAAGCAAGCTAAGTGATCTGCTGATAAAATATAAAAAAAACAGGCCATGAGCATGTCGGGCCATGCTCAGTGTAGGGTTCCGTAGTTACCCGTCTGTCAAAATAGACTACATATTTGCCAAAACTCAAAACAGCTATACCGATTAGGTTCGCTATATTTTTCCTTGAAAGTCTTTACTAAGCTATGCTAAGCAATACTCGGGAGCAAAATAATTACTCCCGGGTTTAATAAAGTCGAAATATTAACCTTTTAATATCATAAATTAGCTCAGAAAATTAAGTCCACATTTTAATAGAGCATACATCCGTCAAGTCACGTCGGGGTAAGTCATTGCCTCATCCCCGGTGAAGTTAAGCGCTTCGTATAAGTTATTATACTAGCATCGTGTACGGAGTGAGTGGGTGGTAGAGCATGTACGGAAGTTACTTAGAATGAGAATTAGATAAGAAATGGCATACAATTACTTCTACTGATAGTTAAGTTACAATAACAATATATATAAGCTACTATTGTTCTCGCATTAAAAAAAACATACAAATCATGATAAATGCATATATTATGTATCTGATATAAAGGTCCTTCCCCTAATTTAACAAAGATAATATTATAACACTTTATAAGTATAATGTTTAATTCTTTACCTATTTCATTGTAGTCTAATACATATAGTAAGCAGTTGTAGTATAAGTAATACAGTAAGGTGTTAAAAGTATAAAACGGCACACAACAACCTTCTTTCTGATTTACCAGCTTCTTTCTTATTAATTACTCAGGTGCGGTAGTAATTACTTAAGCATTCATAAATCCTGTCCCTCTCTGAAGCTGTTAAATGAGATGAACAACAATTTTTCGATGTCAACACAAATGGCGTCCTTCGGCGTTCGCCATTACCTTTTTTCCCATTCAGACATTTTTTATCTAGTCCCGTGAAACAAATTGTAATTTTGGCCATAAGTTTCTCCAAACGTTTAAAGTTGGCAAATCTCACTGATGGAATATCGTAGTTACCTATAATGGTGAACATAATATAGTATACAAACTAAAATAATATGCTATGTTCAATAAGTTCAATGTTCATAGTATGTGTGTTGTAGGTATATAATAACACTCAAATTGTAATTTACCCACTACGACTCTGGATGGGCTTAAAACCAGCCAAGCTGTGCCATGTTTTTCTGAATAACATTACTGATAATAAGACCTACGTTGATTGTAAATATTAATGGAAATAAAATAATTTGTTTTTGTATACCTATCGTAGGCAGGTTAGGTAGGTACGTAAGTCAGGTGACTTGCCTAAGACGCCACGTCAGCGTATTCTTTTAAGAGGATTGTGTAGTTGTATACGGCCACAATATTGTTTACCCTTATTATTTATGTTACAGAGCTATGACCCTTCTTTTCATTTATTCTATAAATTTCTAACAAGTAATGTGTAAGAAATTGTGAGATGACAATAGAGGTATAATTTACAAACCACAATAAAACCATAGCAGAAAGCGAAAGGAGGATTTTTAGAATTTATACAGGAAAATTCCCCTCGTAAGCAAAAAAATTATCTCAGATTGAACGCATTACCTACAGGTAAAGAAAAACATTTATTACAAACAAAATACTTATGAACGCCCTTTATTAAGAACTTAGGTAAGTACTGAATGAATTTCAAAATCTTAATTAATGATCTTCTTTAATCTATAAACGTTTAAAATTTGGTAAGATAATGCTGCGGGCAAAACATCAAAAATAATGAATTTGAAGTCCGTTGTAACGAGAAAATTTGATACTAATGGAATTATATTAGAATTTAATATAAGCTGATAGCTTAGAAATATTTTATACAGTTAAATGATATTATCCAGGCCGTCTTACTCTGGTTGTTTTTTTTCAGTTGTTGTAATTGTTAATTAGTAGGTAGGTAATAAATATAGCAAAAGTTTATTTTTGGCAAATTAAACCTATTATCATATAAATCCTATTGATTTGATTTCGAGTTACCTTATCAACATAATGCCTATCGTAAAAATTACCTCCGCAAAGATAGCGTCCTTACTAAATTAAATATTGGTTTGGGATTCGGTGCGATAATGCTAAAAATAACTCGAAGGGAAACTCAGAAACTCGGAGGGAAAGAAAACACTCTTCTCTCTACCTGAAAAGGTAAAGGTGCCGTTTACATGAACTGCTAACTTTGAACAGACAAGAATAAAACATTCGTTGATAGAAAATGGTCTAATTATTGGTACAGTTATGAAACGGGGAAGGGACGTTGTATGATCAAATATAAATAGTTATACAGGGTAAGGTATAGGTAGTAGTTATACCTCTATGTTACCGTAAAAACCCCTTCTTAGGGAAAAAGCGTTTCCCGTAGTTAAAAACTAGTTTTTCGTATCGTCTCCGTGAAAACGCGTTTTCACTAGTTAAAATTAGTTTTTGTTAGGCCTCGGTGAAAACTAGTTTTAATTGGAATTGTTCAGTCAAAACTAGTTTTCGCCAAGCCCCTTGGTGAAAACTTTAGTGTTCCGTACAAAACTTTGTTCACGGACCACTTATGGGATCACTTCGGTCTTGAAAATCAGTTAAATGCGTTTTTCTCAGAGACCGTTTGACGTAGATACCTAAAATTTGGAACTGTTATAGCAATTACCACCACTTATATTGTAAATAAGTCAAAACTGCTTATTTCTTATTTAAGGGGGAAATTTAGGGGGTTGAGAGGGGTAGGCTGAATTTTTTTTTATTTGTAAGAATCGTGTGGGGTACCATTAGAAAGCTTGCAAAAAATTGAGTCGATGGCCTGATTTTGACTTCATTTTAGAGTGCAAAAGTTTCGATAAAAAATGCATTTAAAGTTGCAAGTTTTCATACAAAAAATTTCACCTCAGTCCTGGCGATTTTCGCGAAAACTATAGCTAACAGGCAGCTGACCAGTCAATAGCCAACTTAAAGAAGCATGGAGACGGCGGGAAAATTATCAGCTTAACTTTATCTTTATTAGTTTTTCAACTGCAGCCTGATCTCTGGTTGCTTAGGGCTAGCTAACTGATGATTACACTGGTTATTTCATATTAGGAAGTAGTTTTAGCGAGAAAGATCCTTCCTTAGTAAAAACTTTGGCATTGAAATTTATGACTTTAGACACAAAGTTTTATTCTGCTTGCTTATTTTTGTGGGATATTTAATTTTATCTGAATAGCCTACTATAAGTATGAGAGAGATCTACAAAATACAACCTTATTATATTGCAAATAAGTTTAAATTTCGAACGGGCTTTCCACTATCTCAATGTGATCAGTAAGAATCATATTTATTATTGCAGTTTATCTGAAAAATTCAAATTAAGAATTCCGGTCTTCACTGTCGTTGTGTTTTTTTTTTCACAATAGGACACATAGAGTTAGTAAGGCGTATAGAGATAATAAAGTCATTTAATATTTATTAACAGCTATGGCCTCATCTATAGATTTTATTGAGAGTATCTGATTCGTCGAAACAATATACACAATATTCCTTTTCATTAAGCACCATTACATTTATGTATTAATTGTATATAATATGTATTAATTGTATTCAGTACTTATGTATATTTTATAATAGCTCGCAGGCCGCTGACATTAAAATACGCTCTTATGTTAGCGCCTGCGGCGCCATTTATACTAACAGGTTGGGCGAAGCCCGACATTCAGCGCGCTCCGCGCGCTGTTACCTACAGGGCGCCGCACTCCACACTTACAGGTCGGGCGAAGCCCGACATTCAGCGCGCTCCGCGCGCTCTTACTTACAGGGCGCCTGCGGCGCCCATCACACTGACCGGTCGGGCGAAGCCCGACATTCAGCGCGCTCCGCGCGCTTTTACTTACAGGGCGCCCGCGGCGCCCATCACACTAACAGGTCGGGCGAAGCCCGACATTCAGCGCGCTTCGCGCGCTGTTTCTTACAGGGCGCCTGCGGCGCCCTTCGCACTGACAGGTCGGGCGAAAAGATATTACTCAAAATTATTATAATACATCAAGCATTCGCGAGATGTGCGACTTCGGTATTCAAACACAAAGCAATATACAAGAGTCTAACTAAATGTGAAGGCCGAAGGCTGAGCTCTGCGTAGGACCGATTCGAAGGTCCGAAGCGTCCGACAGACGCACGCCTCCCGTAACTTTTCCAAGTACATATTTTAAAGTACAAGTGTCTAAATCGCAAGATCCAAAGGCTGAAGTCGCGTTGGGCCGAAGGCCCGAAGCACCCAGGAGGTCAGATCTAAACACAGGTCAATAGTACAAGTATCTAAATGCGAAGGCCGAAGTCCGAGCTCCGCGTAGGGCCGAAGGCCTGTAGCCTGCAGGATGTCCGTGGTTAAACACAGAACTGACAGCCTGGACGCTACGGGCCTTCGGCCCTACGCGAAGCTCGGCCTTCTGCCTTCGCATTTAGACACTTGTACTATTGTTCTGTGTTAAAGCACTAACATCCTTGACGCTTCGGGCCTTCGGCCCTACGCGGAGCTCGGCCTTAGGCCTTCGCATTTAGACACTTGTACTATTGTTCCGTGTTAAAGCACTACATCCTGGACGCTTCGGGCCTTCGGCCGTACGCGGAGCTCGGCCTTCGGCCTTCGCATTTAGACACTTGTACTATTGTTCTGTGTTAAAGCACAAGCATGATATATTAAAGTAAAAACTACAAGGGTTGCGAAACTATAAGGGTTCCTATAGGGTAGTTGAATACGGTATCCTAAAAACAGGCAAACAGCCTCTGTAAAATGTAACGATGCGACCGGAACACTAAATGCCTCGAGCTATCTCGGGCTTGGCCAAATTATTATTTATTTATTTTATGCATGATGGCAGTTTCCCGTCAGATTTTGTGAAGCGGCAGAATTTTATTTTCATCTGCGGGCTAGAGAGAAACATCATTAATATTAAAACATTCCTTTAAATTTATTCCACCCTTCGCTACGCCTATTCAGCGTTCTTTTTACTGACACCTTTTAATGGGGCTTTGATAATTTACGCAACACTTCCCGTAAATTGTTATGAGCAATAAACTCAAAGTTGTTTTTTTTATTACATTTCCTAATATTTCAGCGTTTATTGCATAAAAGCCTACAATTTTACTCATTTAAAAGCTCAAGCTCATTTAAATTTTGGTATTATATGTACATATAGCGAATATATCAGGCTTTCTTTCCTCATTCATACTTTTTCGGTCAGTATTTAATTTTTAGTGTAATTAATTAATCTATAGTATGTGGTCAATTTATGCACTATGCCTGTCAACGGAAGCAAGCTATCGTCATTGTTTCCATTATACTATTAAAAATAATACACGTCGCTGTATCTAATAATTTGAATTATAGCTCTTGCAATTCACGATGGCGAGTGGCCAGACTCTTATTGGTATGATGACAAGGTCTAATTTTGATAAATCCACTCTCCATCGTGAATTGCAATAACTGTACTATATTAATAATTCGATTTACCGTATGTAGTCAATTAAACGCCAGTCTGTACAAAGCACCTTATGTTTGTTATGTCAATGTCAATGAATAGGTGTATTGGAAACAGATCATCTGAAAACTCAAGTGCACTAAACTAACAGGTTGAGTGCATATATTGACCACATGTTTTTCTTAATGATTTCGTTTTTTTTTGCCGTAGATGTGTTCCCCAGTGCATTACAAACATGGTAGTGTATTTAACTTTCACGTAGCATATCTGTATAACTGGGGCCTTATTCGAATATAAGTACCTACATAAGTACATACTTAAAGTATGTTCTCGGTTTGAATAAACACCATTTTACATACATATGTATGTAAAATATAAAGGCACGTATTTAACCGGTCAACTAATTAATCGAATTTGGGTAATTTAAAAATATGAATATGAGTTGTATTTTAATGCCGTTACAGCTTTAAATTATTTTTAGGCAGGTACCAAGTATTTATTTGGCAACTGAATAATTATATTGGAGACCTTTGGAGACCATTTATGAAGCACATTTTAAAAAGAAAACGGCTATCTATTAATTCAAAAATGAAGTTCTTTTAAAATATTTTGTTTGGTCATTACACGGTCAACCTAACACCAACTAACACGCTCCTCCTCGCTTTGCTCGTCGTCGCACCTATCTGTTGACTCTAGCAGAACACAGTGGTAACTATTGAAATTAGTAATTAAAAATTTAAAGATATAATGGTATAATGGCCATTAGGCGTTTCATGATTAGAAATTTCGACTATAAGTATACTGACCATTACGTATTGGTAAATTAATTTGAGCTGTTTTGTGTAAAAAGTGACCAAGTTGACAAGTTAAATTTAACTGCTTCCGTGTTAAAATACTACCTAGCTGAAACGACATGCTCAGTTATGACTATAGTTGATTACTGAGGTGTGAACAACTAGATGACAACTAAATTTTATGATCGCTTTACAATATTAGTTGCCAATTTATTATTTTACTCGCCAACCTAGCACTTTACGTTCCCTATAATTTTTTTGGGTTGCTTGATTTTGCTGCTAGTTTTTTTAATAATATGATGCTTATATTTGAGGCTAATATATATTTTTTGGCGCTAAAATATTAATGCACAGCCAAATTATATTATTATATGCCCAATGAAAGTTCCTGTTTAATATTTTAGTTGCCTGGTTAATAATAAGACAAATATAAACATAGCACGTCATATAGAAGAAGGAACTTCTTTATGTCTAAAATTGTATGAAATATCAACTATAAACCGTATAAGTACATATATATTTAATAAAGTACCAATACGAGTAGCAGGCCACCAAGCCCTATTCTATTATATAAAACTACTCACGCTAACCCCCAATTGAGATACCTCTGAGAGTTGGAACGAATACCAGATGACCTAATAAGTATCAATGAATACCAATTTCCTCTTCTGATATGTTGTCAATAGGTATTAGTGCAACAAAAGGGCAAAGACGTTTTTTCGTCCCGGCATTCGAAAGATGCTTTAGTAGATTTATAATCTTAGCGAGTGACATAACACACGAGGTGCAAATGACTGCTTACTCGTACTTGCGGCACATACAACCTTCTGCATGAAAGAAATAAAATGGAACTTCCGTTTACACATTACGCAACATGGTTGAAACATAAATTAGAATATGGACAGTCGCCATCAGATATATCGGAGCGGCCAAGGTGCTCAAAAATATCTGAACACCTTGAAGATAGAGGCGTGTTCAGATATTTTGTGATCACCTTGGCCGCTCCGATATATCTGATGGCGACTTTACAAATGAAACGCTACTAAAGCTGCTTAAGATTTAGTAACTTTTGCTCGCCAACTCCAAACAGCATAATCCGCGTATTTGCGACTCGACTGCGACTTGACTCCCAAGAAAAATATGGTTTATTTTCCATTCTAACCTTTAGGCGTCAGATGAGCAGTTTAGGTTTTACAGCGGTTAGAGCTAAAGTATTGCTAAAAGCACGTTTCTCGTCATTTTTTCAAGGCCTTTTCTTTATCAGTTTTGGCATTTTTTCGATATACATATTTTAGGCATTCTGGAAGTACTTTTCATCATACATTTGGGCTTATCAACTTTTTTAAGTAACTTCTATGTTTTGTAAACTAAAAATCCAAGAAGTGTAAACATCTTAAAAATACAAGGCCCCATACATTCCACGATTCTTCTCTTTCCACTCAGACTATTTCTAGTACTGTATAACATTACGTTTAATGTACTCGAGGGTGCATGTTATATATGCAAAGCAATGTGTACATACTAGAACAATCCGCAAAGAGATTGCATTCAGTTTAATCCCATGTATAATAGAATAATCTTTTGTGGTTGTGTGAGCATAATTAGATTTTGCAACCAGTAAACAGTTGCGATTAGTCTGGGCACGTTCTTAATTAAAACATTTTAGCTTTGGATACTGAATTCGTGCAGATAGTTATCTACTAAATTGTATATTTAGAATTACTAATATAGGGGTACTGGCAACTGGTATTTTTTTCGAAAATTGATGTTTGAAGCTTTATATAAACATTTGAAACAACTAGATTTACCCAACCATAGATTTATTTTGGTTTGGGTTTCCGATTAAACATGTAGCCAATATCATCAGCAATATCAAAATACAAATATACAGAAGACTAATAAAAATAACTTTGTTTTGTAAATAAGCTTTTACATAAATAAGATTCTACCAGCACTTTTTTGTTTAACAAATTCTTTTGATAGATTATACGCGATATATTTTATTTCGTAAGTTCTTTGAACTTATTACTATCTTTGCTCGTTGAAATTTAAGATACGAATAAGTTTGCTTTTGTACTTGTCTATTATTTTCATCCCGTGTTCAATAAAGTATTCACATAAACACATTAATACCTATTTTACATTGACTAAATAAAGATCAACCAGCATAATCTATGTACTTTATATTCAAGAAAATGTAAAAACCCGATTCGCCTAAATTAATTCTATTCTTATAATCAAAAGGCAATGTCATTACATGCCATTAGCCCCGGCTACGTTTCCGACGAGACTTTGCTCAAAAAGAGTGATTGACGTAACAAATTGCTCCCATTGTCCCGCCCAAAACGCGAAATCGACATTTCCTATTCAGAAACAAGAACGTGATTGTTGGGTAAACCTGAGCACTCGGTTGTTGATGTGGATGACACATGTCAGATTGTATAATCCTTTATTAACTGACATTTCCTTTATTACGGAACGTGAACCCGTGTTATTGAATCTTACTGCAATGCCAAACAATATGAGCAATGAAGCAAACAAATGACTGGCACTCGTAGAGAAAAGAAGCATAACGTTGGGATGACATTTCCAGCATACAGACAACTGACTAGAATATAGATCCTAATAGATTGCACACATATTCAGAACTTTACAGATGAGAAAACTAACAACGGTTCGAAGACAAACTTTTTAAGTCGAAAAGACGAAGCCACACGTAAGTCATATGAACTTTAATACTTAATAATCATAAGCCGCCACAATCCGGACAGCTTGTGGCGAACCGAACTGAATGGAAAGTGACGACCCATGGGTCCCATACCCCCCGAGAGTCGGTTAGGCCCCTCTCTTCGGCTTGCCTTTATTGGCCGGCTGATGAGAGTGGGGCGGCAGAGCTATACAGGTTGGCTAAAAAATAACTGCATTCCCGTTGCCAGGGAGGTCCCTGGCAACGGGAATGCAGTTATTTTTTAGCCACGCTGTATATGTATGTATACTTACCTATGCTCGCAGGGTGCAAGTGAACGATGCATTTGCATAAGACGCGGGTTGGCACAGTGGCTATTACCAGCCTTCGCTGTGTGTTGGCTTCGACTCCAAGGTCCCGAGATAATATAAAGACAGAGAATAATAATAATGATCCCGGTCTACTTTTACCAAAATTATGAAACTTGACTACCCCTAACAGAACTTTATTTTGTTTAATACCCATCCATGCAACGTGAAAGACGTGTGCTCTTTTTGTTTAATGAAACACTTAAACTCTTATAATTGTTCAGCAATTAACAAACTTAGGGCAAACTCCGAACAAAATTACAAGGAGTTTGACACAGCGAAGCTGGGTCGGTAGGAACATTGTTTATATAGCGTCCATGATTCTACTTGGGTCATAGACTATGTTTTATAGACTCTGCGTTAAGAACACTCTTACACTTGTAAACAGGAAAGCGTGGCAACGAATTGCACACAATAGTTTTTGTCCCTAAACCCGAATTATGTTTACTTATATTTTTACGCATACACATGAACATGTGATAAACCCTGATGCAAGTAAAAGAAACGGTCGTCATTTGGTACGGTTGTCAAGAGACGGGACGGGACGAGACGGGAGCAAAAACAAGCCTGTCAAAGAACACATGTAACAGAACGTCTGTTTTGTAAAAGTGGAATATACTGCCTACACATTTAAACCTCTAAGATGTTTTTCATATCTAGCATAAAGTTTTTGCTGGAAAAGGTCAATTAATCTCGTATTTCACTTTGTAAACGTATACCTATAAGTCAACGTGTCAACTTGAAAAATAAGTCACCAATGTATTTAATTATTTATATTAGTATTTACTTCTGAAAGTATTTTATGTGATTTTAGTAATAGATGACCAAACTTTTATTTAAATTCGATTCTTCTACATTTTGAGCCCATAGGTACATATAAACGTTACTCGATAGGAATGTCACTTCTGTTATTATTTATTTGACATAATCTTTCACTACTGTCAAATCGTTGTTGCCCCGGCGATAACGACGTATGATTATAATATGTATTTAGTTCAAGTAGAAGTCATATTTGTTATATGTATGATTATGATTTAGAAATTGCTTCGTATCGATATCGATAACATTTCAGTCGATATTTATTATATGTCATCAATCTAATCTCCAGCACTGGTATAGTTTTGCCCTAGCTAGTCAAATCGGGGCACGATTATGTATAGGTACTTAAGTATGCTTTGTCTAGTAGGTAAGTGGTCTGTAATTTGTACTTCGCTGGAATTGACGAGGATTGAGGTCGCCTGCATAAGTTGCTTGGGTAGCAAAAGTTCCAAGCATCAAAGACGTTATATAGAACTTAAAGCAAATACGAATGAACGATATATACTTAAGCTTTGGACAGACGATACGGTGGATACGTTCGTAAGAAGACCCGAAACGAGCTGAGGGTGTTCCCGCTGCGTTTGCGTCATTACTACTGTATGGACTATTCCTTCTTCCTCGCGTTATCCGGGCATTTTTGCCACGGCTCATGGGAGCCTGGGGTTCGCTTGACAACTAATCCCATGATTTGACGTAGGCACTAGTTTTCACGAAAGCGACTGACCTTCCAACCCAGAGGGGAAACTAGGTCTTATTGGGATTAGTTGGTTCCTCACGATGTTTTTCTTCACCTGGTAAATATGAAATGATATTTCGTACATAAGTTCCGAAAAACTCATTGGTACGAGCCGGGGTTTAAACCCGCGACCTCCGGATTGAAAGTCACAACGCATGGACTATTCCTTATTTGCAATCAAGATATTGAGTATTGAGTACCTATTATAATTATAATTATGTGCACTTCAGCTCGTTCGTGATGCCCGTGTCGCGGCCGCTGATGGAAACAATCGCGAGCGCGGACTTTTGGCCGAAAGTGTGTGGTAATTTGGCGGTTCCGTGGGAATCTGACGAATCCTACATTCTTCAACATGCGACACAGCAAAAAACTGTTGTGTCGCCTAAATGATTTTTAGTGTCTAAGGTTATAGTTATTGTATGTATGTTAGTGTAAGTATCTATGGGTATTGTTGCCTGACAATAAATGTTTTTTTCGACGCGACACGTAGTGTCAATTGTGACCCAGATCAGTGGTACCTATATAAATTCTTCAATAGTATTGCATTGTATTTCCGCCAAATAAACACACGACGGCGAAACACGTGTCGAGTTTCGTATTATTGGTGGAGAAAAAGCGAAACACGTGTCGAGTTTCTTATTATATTGTTCGCTTTTGTGGCGAGAGGTGGGAACATTAATTGCATGTAAAAAGTACGCAAATAAGTATAACGGGTTGGCGCTATTTAACTAACAGCTCGATTCTTATTTAACACATTCACTGCTGGTTCTCTGTTCGTAGGCATTTTCGCTACATACGGTTTTTCCCGTGTTATCGGCTACGCTCGTAGCGCGTAGCGCGCTGTTAGTGAATGTGATCATTTTTGTTCTGAAACTGTCGGCCCGATTCGAAAATTAACTTCTTCTTCAAACAAAAACGTCACATTTGACCCTAACACATCTAACCCACATCGTTTCTAGATCTATTAATTGACGTACCTATATTAAAGTTCGAATCGGGCAGTGTTATGGATTTCATTTGATTTCTGGTCCAGAAATTTTCCTTCTGACAGCTTTGTGACAAGTCGATTGTGCTACTTTACAGCTCGCCGGTTTATTTATAACTATAATCGTGTAAGCCAACTTTGTCAGAAGAAAGAGTATGACATTCAAAATGTGTATGGGAGATAGAATCATTGCTCCTATATTTTTCAAAATTTTCGGCTTTTTCTACTGACAAAGTAGGCTTACCAGAGCATAAAACGGACGTGTGGTTTTTACAGTACATATGTAGGACCATATGTACTGTAAATCAGGGACCGTTACCGGTATTCTGACTACAGGTTATTATTGAGGTATAACCGGTGTAATTTGAATTTGGGTATTTATATCACTTAAGCTCCGAATAGAGGTATTCGAATACCGGTATTCAATAGTGTTATCGGTTTAGCCAATTGACAACAAATACCACTATTTGATAGTTTACTCCTAAAGCTATTACCGGTAATAAGTAAGTGCCAATACCGGTTGTAGTAGTACCACGATTCGTTCCTTCGCTACTCGTCAAGGACGTTGTCCGGCCCGCTTGTAAAGTTGTAAATACTTAAGATCCGGATCTTAGAATGCCCGTTTTCATGTTGGCTGGTAAAATTAGCTGTTAGGTGATGATTTTGAATGATAAATATTTAATAGCGTTCATTTGATTCATTTAATTGTTTTTTTTTTGTTGATTTAATTGTATTTTATTACGTATGTTGTTTATAATCTCAAATATATGAGCGCCGATTAGACGTGCGCGCCGCCGCCATAAGGAGTCCGCGCGCCGCCGCCGCCGCCGGTAGATTAAAATGCGCGCCGAATATTTTTTATAAGACAGTATTATGCAGCGTTAAAATATGTAATAGGTTATAGTCCGATAAGAAATAGTTGAAATAGGCGCCACTTCCTACGTAACTCTCACATATTTGACGTAAAATACTTACTTAAACATGGCAATAATTACGTACTTACGGAAATTTTTTGGTCATATAATTTAATTTCTACTATTTTATGTCGCACCAACACCATACTAACTATTTATTATGTGGCAGTACGATTTACATAAAAATGTGTTGTATGTACCATGTACCTATGGGTAAAACACATTTACAAAGTATAATGTCCAGTGTTTTAACCGTTGTCGATTACAGGGCACTTGTGCCAAGTATGCGAAGAGTAAAATTATCACGTTTTCTGGTAGTTTTTATGAATATGAATATGAATTAAACAGAGGGATTTTAGGTGTTTCAAAACCTTTTAAAAAGTCATTACTTGTCGTATTGCAACGTAATGAACCGAATAGATAAAAAAATATTATTACGGTTTTTTTTTCCTGTGCGTTCATCAAGACATCAAGAGACAGACCCGATTTCATTTGAGAAATTTCTTACGAAAATATTGATAAAATTGCATGCATTGTTGTATACCATTGCTCAGATGTTGCTGCATCCTACGATACCCCGCTAAGTTTGATTTAATGTTAATAAAATGACGCCAATGACTGGTAAAATTTTACCACCTACGAGCTATAAAGCTTTTGGAAAAATATAAAAATAATAGGTTTTACTTTAGTTCATAACATAAGTTGACATTAGCAGTAAGTGTATTTGTAATTAAAAATGCAATTATTCTATATTTATTAAAAAAAAAACATGAATTTGACAAAAAAAACCTTATGCATATAAAGTACTGTATACTAACTAGGCAACGTCCAAAATACTAGACGTCTTTTCATTATGCGGCGTATCTTTTTATTTACACCGACTGGCAACATCCAACATATTTGACATACCTATGTTTTTTTCGAAACTATTATAAATAGATTTTTTTCTTGATTTTTCTACAATAAACAACCACATAATAAGATAATAACACCAAAAAAATGATACTAACACAGTTTTTTGAGATTTTTTCCCTTGTCGATTTAAGGGTTAAGCATGGCTTTTCATTATACGTCTTAATATTGAAAAGTTGAAAAATTCCACGCCGCCGCCGTGGATTTTTTTCTGGCGCGCCGCCACCCAATTTTTTTCGACCGGCGCGCACGTCTAGCGCCGCCCAATAGGCATTTAGCCGGCGGCGGTTCGCCGGTCAAAATTGGTTGGCGGTGGCGGCGAATCGGCGGCGTAGCCTTGAAAACTTGGTTTATGCGAAGAGAATTCAAACCTTAATTCATTTAATTTAATTTCATTTAATTTATTGAATTATGGTAGGAAAAAAGTTTTTCATGGCATTAACTGTAGATAAGCAGCATAATGAACATCTCTTTATATTGTGAGGTTACTGTTAATTGAATCTATCACTAATTCACTACACTTTATAAAACAAAGTCCCCCGCCGCGTCTGTCTGTAACTATATGGATGTATGTTCACGATGAACTCAAATCAAAACCTACTCAACTGATTTTCATGCGGATTTCAGCTATCAATAGAAAGATTTTTGTGGAAGCTTTAGTTTAGGTGTACAATTTGTTAAGGTTTTGTGTAATCCGTGCGAAGTCAGTGCGGGTAGCTATAGTCAAATATAATAGTTATTATATGTACGTATCGCCAGGAGAGGTGAATGATTACACAGTACACACACTGCTCGCACAGACCACCTACTAATCGCAAAAATAGTATGAATGAATCAATGAGTGAATGTGACTTAAATGTACGATATTAAAAGCCTACATATAAAAACCCCTTCAAGAAACTTTTTTGCAGTTCGAAATACGGAACCCTAAAAAGAATATTAATTTCAAAAATGTCTCAAAAATTGTATTGAACAACTATTTACAACTAATATTGCTCAAAGGTTAACTGGAAGAGATCCCTTAAAGGCATAAGTCCGCCTTTGTACTAATGACGAATGTTATTTTTCCTGTTTTGTTTTGATTTTTGTACAATAAAGTGTTTTACTACTACTACTACTATATTAAAGCAGAAGGAGTTGAAAATAAAGTTCCAGTTAATCCTTGTTTAATATTCGCTGAAAGTTGTTGAGCATTAGACTTTTCTGAGTGAGCACTCTATGTATTTTTTTCTTTATGTGGTTAAATGCACGTAATGATTATTTTTAGATATAATTTTAATTTATATTTTTGTTCGGTAAATAAAACAAAAATATGATATGAAAAGTTTTCTTGATTTCTATTTAAAGTTAATTGTTTTTATATAAAGTACCATCTCTTAAAATATCGGTACCTAATTTGTTAGCACGTTATATAAAAGCAATAAATTCCCGATCAAACTAATCTGCATAGCATTTGCAACGACAACGTGTGTATATATCATCGTTAATGTCAAAGTTCTATGAAAATATGACGTTTATATTATAATAACACTCCCTCACTTTGTTCTGTTCAAATCGGTGCAAAGTTAGCTTAGACAGACTCTAGTATCTAACAAGGTCACGCCGATGCCACACTGATAGCGCAGAATTTTGGCGGCGGCGGCGGCGCGAAAATTTTGGCGGCGCGGCGCTCATATTTCATATGGAAATGTTTTCTGGGATTAATTATTTTCATTAATTCATTCATTAACCTCGTGCCTTGAAACGGTCGCAACGCTCAATTTTACAGATTTCGAACCACTTGCTACGCTCGTGGTTAAATCATGAAATCTTTCGCTTGTACAGCGATCAATATAAGCATGAGCAAAAAGAATAGATAGTAAGTTACATATGTCTTTGGCATGAGGACTTAACAACAACTTTAACCTCTTGTCGCAAAGTTTTTGGTTACTCTTTGATCAAGTGCAATGAATACCGGTATTAAATACGAAAACCATTACCGGTATACTGAATACCTGTTATTATTGAGGTATTAATGAATACCGGTATTTCATTATGTCAATTAGTGTACAAATAGCGATAAAGACAAAAACGGAATGACAGCAATACCTCTAATGCGAATATAGGTATAACATTTTAACCGGTATTCGTTTGACAGTTTTTATACAGGTATTTAATAAAACCGGTTATACGGTCCCTGCTGTAAATACCTTTACAGTACATATGGTCCTACTCTAAGAGCACTTTCCGTGCGTATGTCAAAAGTTTAAAGGGCCATATGTACTGTAAAACGTTGAACGATACACGTGCGAATAGGTAATTCGCAACTCGTGTCGATTTAAAACACTCCCTTCGGTCGTGTTTTAATTCATCGCCTCTCGTTTCGATTTTCCTCTTGTCCGCACTTGCATCGTAAATAACTATTCTAGCGTTCACAAAATGCCACACAAACTCTAGCAAATGCAAATAGGAATATTTGCTTTTAGCGGGTGAATCCAGTCCACCGTCTAGCGCTCATATAGTGAACGCTTTAGTTAGGTACTAGTATACCGCTCAAAAGGAAAAGGCATTAAACACGTCCATGTTTGTACATTTATACCACGTTCTTCCTTTTCGATGGTAGTGGCGCTGTTCGCTTTTGAGAGATATCCAGTAAGCTGCACGTATCGAGCTTGGAAGCGACTATAATTTATTTTCCTTCGAGTTTGAGAAATCTCTTACAGCTGTTCAGTATCGCTACGTATATGTATTATGTGTCGTTTTGTCGAATTTAGTACCCATACGATAAACTGCAGCTCTGACTGAAAATCCTAAGTACCTAAGTAAAAACTAAAATAAGAAACGGAGGTCTGCTGACAGTTTTTTCCACAAACCTTAACCAATCGTAACGAAATTTTAGAAACTTAAATGAGAACGAAATATTCCATGTCGGACTATATTGTTTTTTTATAGGTATTCTTCTAAAAAAGACATTTCCTTAGTGGACCCTGCATCCATCAGCCAATATTCAAACCTACGAAATAAATTTTGAAATGGGTTATTAAATAACGAATGTCAGAGGTAACATAAAAATACAGTAGAATTCAGATTTCCAGAAATTTCGTTTCGTTAGTCGTTTAAGAGTAAATATGGATTAGATACAACTCCAACTTTGATTGCAACTCGCGGGTCCTGCGGTTCAGAGATTAAACAAGGACAATAGAGACGTTCTCGTCCTTAATGCAAATTGGTTTTGTGGACACTGAATAAACAATTTGATATATTTGACGAACGTGAAGCTTTGTGTACGCCTGATGGTATCACGTTGGCAACGGTGATTCACGAATTCATGACATTTAACTGCCTATAATTACTTCAAAAAAGTTAACTGATAACTATATAAACACAACGATTTAACTTATTGATCCAGAATTACCAGCAACGTAAATAAACACTACTAACTAGACTTTTGAAAGCACGCCAGTAAATAAATACAACCGATTTGCCCGAAAATGCTTTATGTACCTGGATATAAAGTTATCTGCGTCCCTCGTTTAGTAGGACAAATATGGACGCACAGTATAAACAGTTCAATTTACTCGTAGTTAGGTAGGCAGCACGTAACGAAGGGACACGTAATTAAATACATGCGGTGTACTCACTGAAAGCTGTTATGGAAGGCTTGATATAATTATCGTTCGTGTGGATTAGGTACATTCTTAACGAACCTGTAGCCGAAATTCTAAATGACCTGTAGCCGAATTATGTTTGAAGTCTTTAGGGCCGTCCTAAATGTCAAATAACTTACGCTACTCAAATGCTAATACTGCGAACGGCAAATAATAAAATAAAATAAAAAAATAAAAAAGCCTTTATTGCCATGTAACTACATAATTAAACACAGGAAATAAATACAATTTAAACAATTAAACAGTTATAATAAGAATTAAATAGTTATAGTTTTTGTGAGTGAGTGTCACATGGCCCCAGTTAGGGTAAAGGCCTCCTCCATCAGTTTCCATTGTTTCCTGTCTTGCGCTTTCAAGATCCAGTCTCTACCAGCTTTCTTTTGAATTTCGTCTATCCAGCGTTCTTTTGGCTTCCCTCTGCTCCTCTTACCAGTGGGGCCCATCCACTCGGTTACCCGTTTTGTCCATCTTTGGTCTGTGATTCGCGCTACGTGTCCCGCCCATCGCCATTTTAATTGTAGTGCGTGTTGTCCGGCGTCTATCAGTTTGGTTTTCCTGCGGATATCTTCGCTTCTATATCTATCTGTAAGTTTAATACCAAGGATGCTTCGTTCCATAGCGCGCTGGCAAGAGCGTATTTTTGTTTTAGTTCTCTTTTGGAAGATCCAAGTTTGTGCTCCATACGGAACGAACGGCAAATAGTCATATCATAATAGGAAGCTTACAGTCACATATGACCTTTTGTTTTCGGACGTCACTGTCGTCACTAGTGTGTCAGAGTGTTCTCAACAGCTGGCTGCTTCGTAGCGTGTAGATAGCTCGGACCGACCAGTGTAACGTGACCATAAGCTCCGTAACAAAATATGCGTAACCGGAGAGCTTACTTATACCGATTTCTAAAGCTACAAATGAACTGTGTTTTCGTTGTAATGGGGTTGGCAACTGTCAAAGGTTTGCCTAGATGGCGCCATCATAGCTTGCCCCTTTTTCTATGAGATTTGGCTTAAAGAGCTGGCATCCAGGGTATTAAAAAAACAAAAATTTGACACAATTCTAGGGATTGACGGGGCAAGCTATGATGGCGCCATCTGCTAAAAACTTCCACCGGCCAACCCCATTGCCTATAATAAACCTTACAATCTACCAAAGAGCTGGGTAAGAATGCGTTTTAGTTTCTTACATAAAATAAGTACTAATGGATATTAAAGTTAATACTTTGTTTTAAAGGTTATTCAATGTGAATTTAAGATAAAACTAATCTAGAATAGTAGACGAAAGCGATGACCAACTGAAAAAACTTTCCACACCTATATCGATTTTAAAATTGCAATTAAATACATACATGCGACCGAGCTCACTGAAAGCCGTGATGAGGAAGCTTTATATAAGTAGGTAGGTATAGTTCGTGTTTCTAACAATCATTTAATTGAGTTAAGTTACCTAGAGCCGAATTATGTTTGAAGTCTTTAGGGTCCTTCCTTATCAAATCTACAAATGAGTTGTGTTTTGGTTGTAGTTTCCTTATAGTAAACATTAGAATGCCTGTCACTCTAACTAGAGTTTATACCCAAGAGAATGAATGCTGAGCTGACCCAAAGCTTCGCTTCGCACATATTTTATTCAGTTGTTTTACATAAAATGACCGACCATTTAACAGAATTCAGGTTTAATATATTACTTTTATATTATGCAAATAACATAAAATTGTTTGGATAACTTTGCGAAACTCGGTATTTTAGTCGCTTCGCCAACTAGTCCCAAAATATTTACAAGCCTGCTTTTAGGCCCTCAGCGGGCCGAACCGAAAACTTTCTTGCCCGAGGAAATTCTCAAATTAACCTCTGTTAACCGTTGCCGGAAAATCGTATTTCGGGCTTATTTGATAGACTTGTCTACTTAACCCAATCGGTACGCTATTGATTACCGTTCGAATGTTTTACTTGGTTTTACCTTTCAACAATCAGAATACCTACTCGATCGGCGGTGAAGCTCGTTTAGAATTACACGATTCAAGCGCGGTGAAGCCTTTGAATTACTTTTAAACTCCAATACTGATTGAGACTTCTTAATGTTCTCAAGATTGCTGCTTTTAAGCTTTGTGAATTTCAAATAACTGAGACGTTTGCGGTAAATAAGTATATATTATCAGTCATACTTCAAAAAGTACTTAAATATTAGCACATTACCTATTCCTTTGATTGTAAAACGCACTTATATAATCAGTTTTTTAAAAAACTTGATTGTAATTGCGGAAGTCATAAACAAAACCCCTGTTAATCCACCAGCTATCTTGGTATATTTTATCTTTTGTTCTGGCCACAGACCAACCCCTATAGACCGAGCTTATAGGACGACTCGCGGTCACCGCCCGTGTGGTGTATAGGTGAAATATAAGATTGTTCGCGCGCCGCTCCGATCACTTGCGCCCAAGGTTACGACCTGTTAGCAGTGTGCACGAGTCTAAGAAAATAAATCGTAAACTATTGAATTCATTGGGAAATCATGGGATATTGCAGCGTAATATGGTGTGGCAAGTCATCTAAGACATCTACTTACGAAACAGATGGAATAACATCCCACGGGAAAGTCAAATTCATTATTTCATTGAATAATGTTTCTTGTCCGCGGGGTTCATTTTATACTGGTCAGTAAGCAGAGGCGAAGTATGTCCGTCCCTTTTCGTCAACTTGAAAATGCAATGCGCTATCCCTTTCCCTTTCGACTAGTGATGTGACGATGATCGTTTTTCAGTTGCGGAAACTTCGTGCTTCGTCATACCGTATTGTACCATTTTAGACATAATATATAGGTAACATGTTGTGTAAGTTTTTTTAGAATCCTCTAGGCCAGCGGAGCAGTTAGGCCGCATGTCACGAGGTGGACCTGATGATGAACTTCAAAGAAGTACCTACGAGGGAACTCGGTGTTGGTTTGTGATAGACATATGTTGTATGGGTTATTTAGAATCCTCTAGGTGAGCAGTTAGGCCTCATGTCACGAGATGGACCTGATGATGAACTCCAAAGAAGTGCGAGGGAACTCGGTGTTGGTTTGTGATTTGTGATAGACATATGTTGTATGGGTTTTTTAGAATCCTCTAGGTGAGCAGTTAGGTCTCATGTCACGAGATGGACCTGATGATGAACTCCAAAGAAGTGCGAGGGAACTCGGTGTTGGTTTGTGATAGACATATGTTGTATGGGTTTTTTAGAATCCTCTAGGTGAGCAGTTAGGTCTCATGTCACGAGATGGGCCTGATGATGAACTTCAAAGAAGTGCGAGGGAACTCGGTGTTGGTTTGTGATAGACATATGTTGTATGGGTTTTTAGAATCCTCTAGGTGAGCAGTTAGGTGTCATGTCACGAGATGGACCTGATGATGAACTTCAAAGAAGTGCGAGGGAACTCGGTGTTGGTTTGTGATAGACATATGTTGTATGGGTTTTTTAGAATCCTCTAAGTGAGCAGGTAGGTCTCATGTCACGAGATGGACCTGATGATGAACTTCAAAGAAGTGCGAGAGAAGTCGGAGTTGTTTTGTAATAGGCATATGTTATTGGTCCATTTGAATATGTTTTCAATACAAGCTTCTATGACCTTAAAAAAACGGACAAAAGAAAATAATTGTATGAGATTTTGGCGACACTTTTTTCGCGTATCGAAAGAGATTGCGATTCTGAGTAGAAATAATATAAAAATTCTAAACTTTAAAATTCATGTTCTGGGTATACTTTAAACAGAAATGCCCTAATATGTTAAGTAAAAATTTCAGGTACATTGTTAAATTACTTAATGAAATATTAAATTAATCAATATAATTATTAAGTAAGTTTACTCTAAGTATACTAAATTGGTAACAATTTTACCACAATAAATTTCGGTGTCACTGGTAGCAGTACCCACTACCTGTAATGAACATGTCCCATCCCTACGCTTGCACGTGTCAGCGCGCCATGTTTGAAACGACCAATCGCAACGCCGTGAGCACCCCTCCCGCACCTCACAGTTTGGTGATTTGCGTCGGGAACAAAATGGCCAATATTAGGTTTCTAGAGGCGGTGTTCTGTGGTTCTGGCTATTAATGTTCAATTCACCTAAACAACAATTTTGTCTTTTCGCGTAAAAATAATGACCCCGCCTTGAGTCACGAGAAAATGCTTCCATAGCTTATTTTGTACATTTATATAGATTTACTGCAAAACCGGTTACCTTGCTATATTATGTAGGATTCTTTCCTTTGATTGATAGCTTATTGTTGTTCGGTTTTGCAGTGTATTATATTTATTTAGTTTATACTTGTTAGATGGTTTTTATTACTACATTTGTTTTTCTAATAATAATATAATAAATGTTAAGTCAATATTATTGACTCTATTTTGCGTGTTTAAAGTAAAACATCAAATGTATTAATACCTGTCAAGCACAAACTAATTTTGAAATACTTGTTGATATATGTTACATTAATCATTAAGTACTAGATATTGTATTGAAGTTATGACAAAAGAAACTCATACATAATACAAACAAATTAATTACATATTCATTAAAATTGTAAACATCGACGTTTTCGCTCCCTGTTCAAACAAATTGTCTTGAAAACCCATCATCAAATCCGCTTTCTTCAGTAGGTATAGGTATAAAATGCCATGGCCTCGCGCCAGACTAACACTCGAGATGCAGATCTTCGAAATTCCATTGGCATAAGCCAATGGCAGCAAGGCAAAGCCTTGTCTGAGACTTTAAAGGACTTCGTCTAAACGTCATAAAGGCAAAACAAGCCAAGCAAACTCTTGCTATACTTCATTTGTTTTGTAACTTACGTTATTTCCTGCATGGGAATTAGACTCTTGCGTCTATTTTTGCAGCTAAGAGCAGAGCAGCGTCTAATAGGCACAACGATACAGCTGCATAACACAAAACAAAAACAAAATAAGGAGTGGCAGGTCCGAGTTACACTTATGATAAATTGAAGTATAGTTGGATCGTTCTTGTATGTATTAGCTATGTATATTTTACCAAATTTTATCAGGATATGAATTATAAGGAATTTTGGAAAGTCTCTGAGCGAACACAAATCCTTAAGTGATGTATGGCACTAATAAATATACATATTCAAGGGATTGTTCAATACACCAGACGACCTATTTCATGATATGTGGAATAAATCAATAATGTAGATATAATTTACGATCAAAACCGATATAGCCGTTTCATGCGGTGCCAAAGTTTATTGAACGCATCATCGTTGATAGCTTTATTCGTTATTATAGACGTAGGCTAATAAATATGCCATAAAAACGTAACAAGGAAATATATTGTTCTCTTTGATGGACACTATACGTAAGGTTCTATTTTATATAGAGGTGTAGGTGTACTGAAACAAAGAAGCTTTTAATGGGCCATTACACCGAGAGAAACGATGTCGTGACATACAAAGGTAAAGAATCAATATCGGTAAGCGCAGTAAATCGTGTTTAAGTTTTAAAGTTAATAGGAATGGTTTGAAATAATGAATTGGCAAATTGAAACGAACCAGGATTCGTAGCCAGGCCAGGAAAAACTTTGTAAGGAGCAAGTTTATGAAAACTATCAGGGTTGGGTTCTCCGTAACATTGAAAAAGGGGATGCATGGGTAGAGCGACATTCCTAGTTAGTTTCTTGTTTACTCGGGATTTCTTAATTGCCACGAGAAATACGATGAACGTTTACAACATCCTCTACGTCACAGTTTTTTTTGTAATGGAGATACGGGTACCTATTCAACATAAAGTTAAATGTAAGTAATTCGGATCAAAGATTTTGGATGTTTGAGATACTTTCCGATTCCAATACAGGTTTACGAAAAACGAAACGCGCAACTATTGATGATATTAGATGTAGTTAAAGATGGTTAAAGCAATAATGGCATAACCAGAATATCCATTTAATATGCCATAATAAGATGATCCCCTTAAAATAAAGCGTCACAGACAGACGATTCATGATAATGGCGTATTCAAATTTCAAAGGCTTTAGCTACTTAGTTGACGGACGCGTTTTGTACAAAACAGATAAGACGCACCTATATGTAAACGTATTTCCGCTTCTCGACAGTAAAATCCGAAGGTAGTCATGTAATTTTCTCGTTTTTAGTCTATCTCTGCTCTCTCGGGACCCCGTTATTCATGAAACGCAAATTGTCAAAGTAGGCTTTGAAGTCAAACGAATTGCAAGCCAGTTGCCAGTTAGGGCTTGTGCACAAATCACGCGAGGTTCGATGAGAGGGGGGGTCACGAAAAAATCACGATAGATCACGTTGGGGGAGGGGGGGTATAAGGAAACCTCACGTGTATTTTTCTACAGTGAACGAAACTAAGAAAAAAACTTAGGTACCACATGAGTAGATACTTTTTCTCGGTTTCGTTAAACATAAATCTTCACTCTGCACTTCAAAATAGCGAGTCTATTTAACGAAAATACAAAATTAAATAAGATTTTCTATATAACTACAATACTTACTATTTATCTTAAAATTAAATCGAATGAAAAAAAATCTAAAAAATACACGTGAGGTTGTGTGGGGGGAGGGGGTAGCCAAAAACCTCACCAAATATCACCAAGAGGGAGGGGGGGTCAAAAAGTAGCCGAAAACACCTCGCGCGATTTGTGCACAACCCCTTAGTAGGCAACACGAACTCCTGTTCGTGACTTTTGAATTAAATGCCAACAGAATTATGAATTCACATGCACATCACATGAATATGAAAAACCGGCCAAGTGCGAGTCGGACTCGCGTTCCAAGGGTTCCGTATATTACACAATTTTTAACAATCAGTGCCGGATTAAGATATTTTGATGCCCTAAGCATTTCTAGGTGCCCCCTCTCACTAGGGTCATCAAGATTACATTGATTTTTTGGTAAATTGAGAGAAGTTCATTGCCGCATTACAGCTGAGAATGGAAATCAGTCACATCATTTTATCACGAAAATTGACAGTGCCGCAGCAGTAATGTTGCAACAGAGTACCTAATGCTGTTGCAGTCGCCACCCGAATGTCACCTTTATCATAGCGCAGAAAGTAATAGAAACGCGAGCGAAGCGAGCGCGGAAATTTTCGATATAAAAACGCAATATGATAGACAGTTGTACATTTTTACTTTTAGTATGGAAATCAGTCACATCATTTTATCACGGAAGTTGACAGTACTGCAGCAGTAACGTTGCAACAGAGTAATGTTGCTGCAGTCGCCACCCGAATGTCACCTTTATCATACCTTATAAAGTAATTGAAAACGCGAGCGAAGCGAGCGCGAAAATTTTTCGATATAAAAACGCAATTTTAGTTTTAGTCCCAACCAGGCGCGAATCCAGGATTTCATACAGAGAAGGGATGGGACAGTTTTCTATCAGCCTAGCTTCGCATAGGGCTCGATATTTAAGGGTCTCAGCGAGGTTGTTTTCATGCATAAAATATGCAAGAAAGCAGAGAGCTTGGAATTGAATTGGCGAAGTGTGAGAAAGGCAGTAGGCCCAGCTGCGAAAGAGGAAAGCTTGGATTTGGATCCACGCCCAAGTGTAATTAAGGCAGAAGATCAACTTTGCCGTAAGGCAGAAGGCCTCGCATAAGACCTAACGCCGAACCGCAAAAGAGTGGGTTGAAATCGAATCTATGCATGTAATCACGACTCTTCTACTGCTACCGATTGTTT
This sequence comes from Cydia splendana, assembly GCF_910591565.1. Taxonomy (NCBI): domain Eukaryota; kingdom Metazoa; phylum Arthropoda; class Insecta; order Lepidoptera; family Tortricidae; genus Cydia; species Cydia splendana. The sequence continues at coordinate 10,238,186 of NC_085974.1, forward strand.
CCCAAAGAATTACGCGCCATTATTTTTGCAAATTAGCTTTTGGACAGCTAAAAAAATCGTGTGGTAAAAACGATGTGTCTGTCCCTAATTTTAAAATTTGTTCACCTTTTTCAACCTGGCATTTTGGTGCCCTCCCTGAACGTGGTGCCGTAAGCACGTGCTTGTTTTGCTTATTGGTTACAAAGTCTTTATTAATTCAACCATTAAAGTCGACGAGTACAAAAAACTTTAAGCTAGCTCTCAATTTAACATTTTTTTTAAACATAATTTTTAATTTGACCTTACAATTACTCGTAAGTAGGTAAGACCGTTAAATATTTAAAATGATTATCTTATCAGAAAATTATCACCAATTACTCTAAGAAAACTACTACTCTAAGTAATCCGGCACTGTTAACAATGTATTTTTTATGTGAAACGTGAGTGAAATCTCTTTAAAAAATCCGTAGGGGTCGGATTAAAAACTGTAATTAAGTCCGACTCACGCTTGACTGTACATTTCTAATAGGTTTTCCTGTCATCTATAGGTATAGACCTATTTTATGTATTTTTTTCAAAATTTTAGACCTAGTAGTTTCGGAGATAAGGGGGGGGGAATGGTCATTTTTTGCCTGTTTTCTTGAATAACTTCTAAACTGTTGATTCGAAAATTATAAAAAAAAATTATTTGAAATCCTTACAATAAGCTCTTTCATTTGATATGTAACGTGATATAGTTTGAAAAAAAATTTTTTTTCATTTTTTCATTTACCCCCCAAAAGTGGCCCCCATGTTTAAAATTCATTTGTTTACGTTACATGTCCGTATTCGGGTCACAAACTTACATATGTGTACCAAATTTCAACTTGATTGATCCAGTAGTTCCGGAGAAAATCGGCTGTGACAGACGGACAGACAGACAGACAGACAGACAGACAGACAGACAGACGCACGAGTGATCCTATAAGGGTTCCGTTTTTTCCTTTTGAGATACGGAACCCTAAAAATTACATTTCTCGCGGTGCCCGCTCCTGCATTTTGCCAATTCAGGATGCGAACGAAATGAGTTTCTCAGAATTCGTTTATTCATGTAAACTACCAACTGTCCTTTCGCATTGTTCCTATAAATATAGCTCAGCCTTTTCGTTTTCGATTCGTTAATTATTCCAGTTTTATATAACAAAGTTCATGGCTAAATCTAGGCCGGTTAGCAGTAGGTATCACCTTAATAGGTCAGATAGATGCGAGGTAAAATAGGTTTCAAAGATGTATACGCAAATGTCGTTCTTATATTCGAGTTAGGTGGATGGACTGTGTGAGAGATGATGTGAAGCGAACGCAAGTGAATGATGAGATGACGGGCGACAAAGAGGTATGGAAGAAAAAGACATGCTGCGCCGACCTCAAGTGAATGGGACAAGGGCAATTGAATGATAAACGATAGTCACCCTGTCAATGTACTTTCATACATTCAACGGCAACGGCATCATTCAAATTGCTGGCCTAGGCAAGCAATAACTTTGCACCGCACATTAAATACCTACGTTGATAATTTAGGATAAAATATTTGTTTTTTTTTTTAAATAATTTTGCTCTTATTTATCGAGAAAAGCAATGTAAGCAGGTACAGTGATTGGCTGCTTCGTATAGTATTCGGCCTCGTTAGACTTTTCACGTCACATTTTTATCCCAGGATTCATCCTCTGACCGGGGTGTGATGATGAATGAACAATTGTACAGACGAGGAGGATGCAGAAGGGAAAACAGTCAAAGTTTTAATCAAGGGTAAATATGAAGTTAGATAGATGATCATTGCTCGGCGTTTCCATTAATTATAGATCTAAATAGGTCGATAATAATCAAATAGTTGAAATAAATACGAACTATAATAGATTATAATTACTAAACATGTCAGAACATTGGATTCCCTTATGCTTTCAACTTGACATACGCGGTGGGGCCGCCGTTCTCAATCCCCGGGGATGCCTAATGGGTGTGTAATTAAGTAGATCAGTCAGTCTCGTGGAAGGATGGAACAACTGGTTTGTGTTACAGGTACGCGTAAGATTAACAGGTGTACGCAAACACTGTAATTTACAGCGCGACACATTTGTTAAGGTAAAATACAATACAACGTTCCATACAACTACATAGGTATAAATACATGGGTATATATAAAAATCAGGACAAGTGCGAGTCGGACTCGCCCACCGCGGGTTCCGTACTTTTTAGTATTTGTTGTTATAGCGGCAACAGAAATACGTCATCTGTGAAAGTTTCAACTGTCTATCACGGTTCATGAGATACAGCCTGATGACAGACAGACAGACGAACAGTGGAGTCTTAGTAAAAGGGTAAAACCCTTTGGGTACGTAACCCTAAAAATAGACGTGGGTAAAGGTAAAACATAGGCGGTCTGATTTCTAAAGAGCGGTCACTTCTAGTAAATTACTAGAGAATCTCAAAAAGATAAGCTTAAGCGTAATGATTTTTTTATAAACATCACCGCCGTGGTCTACCTATGTTTATTGCTCGGCAGATATTAAGGCAGGCAGGGATTAAGGTATACTTTCTAATTTACCTCACCATGTCTTCCTACACTGAGCTAAACTAGCGGTAAATATTATACAACCGTCTATTAATTTCGAACAAATCGCAAGTCTGAACAATTCAATTGTACTGCTTTTTTGATACTTTAGTACCTCAAAGCTTATAATATTAATAAAGTATAATAAAAAGAGGCATTTGCTAAAGCTCCTTTTGTTCATTTAGAATCACTCTTTGAATGCTCTCACGAGTGTTGCCAAGAGCTTTCAGCCTTTCATGACAGTAAACCTTTTGAACTGCGACGCTAAGCCACCCAGGTTTAAAGTACTTCAAACTTGATTGATTCACGTGCACAGTTACACTGTAACAGTAATATAATTGTTTATGAATAAGGTAACTAGGGTTCTTGAGGGATGGCATTTAAGTAAGCGTCGTTATATTGGCTCCAGGAAACTTGGCGCCCCGCCTACGTTTGTTTATGTTTACGTTCTACATGACCCAGTTTCGTCCGGTCAAAAGCAGCTTTTCTTATATGAATTGAAAATATCCAAAGAAAGGGTATACGTATTGAGTGCTTTCAATCTTTTCCAGTCCAAGGAAAACCTACAGACGAAAGTAATCCGTACAAAAGTGGAATGTAATTCTTCCAATATTATATACGTGAGAGTTAGGATGTTTGTTACGTATGTATTTACACAAAACAGCGAAATCAGGTATAAAAGTCGTGTTTTGTAACTTAGAGTAACAAAAAGGATGATGCTTTTTATTTCGGATATCGTCTCGCAAAGTCATGAAATATATGGGAAACTTTATATGGGAGTATGATTAATGAGTTTTACGGCAGGGGCAAAAGGTAGTACGAAATTTTAATAAAATTACAACGAAATGTACTTAGCCTGATTAAAGTAAGGGATTATGATAAATATTAACTGTGACGTGTAATACAGATTTAAGCAATCCCGAATACGAGCTGTGTTATCGTCAAATTGATAGCCCCGTGGGCTTACTAGAATAATTACGGGGTTTAATTTGTCAAGCCTATATCTAACTCCAAATGGATCTTTCACATTAATTACTTTTAAAAGTACCTATCCTGTTTAGTATTTATGTATGTACGATAACATGTATTTTATTTTATATAATTTATAATAATATTTATGTATTTTATTTACTTTTGGTCATTTTGGTTAGTTTATTTTTAAAATGTTACTGTGCATTCCGTAAGTTTGTCTATCTAATTTGAATTCTCCCCTCATCTACTCGAAGGTTAACTGGAAGAGATCCCTTACAGGGATAAATTCGCCTTTGTACCTTTATTTCCGTAAATATTATGTAAACCTGTGTTGTGTGCAATAAAGTGATTACTATTAATTTTTCAAAAAGATACGGCCAGTTATTTATTCCTTTCGATAGTGTGAAAAATATAATATTTGTAGCCGCAACAAAAAACATTAGACCATATCACCATACTCATAATGCTGTGTTCCTGCCAGTGAGTAAGATCGCCAGAGCACAACGAGAGTGCGGGGTGTTAGGGTCGGCAACGCGCATGTAATACCTCTGAAGGCGCCCATAGGCTACGGTAACTGCCTACCTGCGTTGGTGGCAAACATCAGACGAGCCGTATGTTTGCCACCAACGTAGTATTTAAAAGTAAAGATATTTTGTTCCCAAAAAATTACCTTTTTCACCGACTTTAAAAAAGGAGGGCATTCTCGATTTGTCAGAATTTTATTTTGAATCCTCCCAACTCCATGTTTTATGTTGTAACACGTAAAATCGTCACATATCATCCATCGTCGACATAGACTAACGAACGCCAAAAATCAGTAACACCTTTATGAAATTAATTACTTCTTTTATACATATTTCCTCGAAGATCGGGGATACAGTAATTTGTAAGTCCAAAGCCACAGCCATTGCCTTGGAGCATACTCTTAGAATAAGTCGCTGGGAGCGTTAGTAAACATCTCAAGCCGGCGGAAGCAAAGCTAACGAGCAATCGTCGAGGAGCAAGAGACACATTCGAAAATTACAACTTCATCCCTATATGATTCTTATAGGTACAATACTCACATCACATCTCGCTCGCACTACTATACAGTACGAGCGAGATGCACTGACAGTACTGTCAAAATGAGATCGATCAAGTTGTTAGTTCGAATGCCGCTCCGGGTAGCGTAGTCACCAGTAACAAGGCTGCCGTTTGATTATCAGAATAGCGAGTTTCAATAGATACATCTACACAATATCACCTCTTGTTCCATACCACGAACAAAACACATATCAAGTTTTTGAGTTAGGCTGGCTTTTCACTAAGGGGCTATTCATAAATTACGTCATTTCAAATTAGGGGGGGGCTCTGGACAGCGGATGATGGTAGCATGACGTAGGAGGAAACGGGGTCATTCGAAGCATGATTTTTGGATGATTTTGGGGGGGGGGGGGTCAAAAATCGATGACGTAATTTATGGACAGGCCCTAAGGCGATAAGCAGAGATGAGAGGAAACGTGCGGGAATCAACCAATCTTCACCTCAGTGGGAAGGCAGCTTTATGACCACAAAGTGCTACGCCGTAGCGCTCCTAGCGTTTCGATCATGAATGTAGCGGAAAATAATTGCAAGAACAGCGCGTGCACCGCATGTACGCGTATCATGCGCACTGAATTGCAGGTATACTTTTTTTGAGAAACTGAGGGCCCGATTCGGATTTTGAAATATACATCTATTAGACATCACCAAGATACGATAACGATATGTTTAAGATCTAACCTGTCACATTTGACATTTGCGCGATTCTGGAGATACTGTTGAACGATTTCCACAGGATATGACTTAGAGATCCAATTCACATCTAATAGATATCTTACTCTATCTAACGTAAAAGTGACATTGGTTGCCCGAATTGCGCTGCAAAAGAGAACTAGTTGATATCTAAACTATAACGTATCTAGAATGGATCTAGTACGTGTCGTCTCTTGTGAATATCTTGAAGTTCGAATACGGCAGTGAGAAACTTCGCTACTCTTATACCCCGCCTATCGAGCTCAGTCTACCTACTTAGATGCACAGTAAATTCAAATAAACAATGAGCGCCAACTCGCTGTGTCCCTTCAATAGATGGAGACAATAGTAAAAGCAGGTAAAAGTAAACTCATCACAGGAACCCAGGGGAACAACAGGAGCCGCATTCTGGCTATACATGTCTCAACTTGATTTAAAATTACTTGTAGTGCATCCCGCTCTGTATGTATGTGCGATGCGTAGTTTGGGTGCATTATGCAGTTTTCGCAATGAGGAGGAGGCAATTTGATGACGTTGGTATGGTGAAGTAGATGGCCCGCGCACTGCGCGCACTGTCTCCCGGCAGTTTTGAGGTCCCAATAGTGGTATTTGGACCTCAAAACTGCCGGGCGTGGGCCTGTAATAGGATTATGGAAGTCTGTGGGAGATTTTTAAACGTAAACTGTAAAGTCAGTAGAGATATTAAAATAAGTTTTTGACAAAAATTTCATTTTTATACATGATTTTATCGCTGACTGTACTTTTCTTTCAACTGACAAATAATACTCATCGAGACAATTCTAATTCGAAATTCGTCGTTCAAATGTACTGTAAAACGTTGTACAATACACTTGCGAAAAGGAAATTCGCAACTCGTGTCGATTTAAAAACACTCCCTTCGGTCGTGTTTCTACTATTAGAATTTTAAACTCTCGCGAAGGGTTTTACGGCATTTTGCAGCCGAATGCTTGTGTTATCAGGTTCCCTTAACAAAATTGGAAAGCCAAGATACACATAAGTAGGTTTTGATATGTGTCGACCTAATTTCGGAGTCTAAATACATTATGTATGCACCCGGAGCAGGTTTGCAATTCAAACGTGGCCGTACGCCATCATGGCTTTTGCCAATATGGTAATCATTTTGTAGGTATCTATCTACGTAATTAGGTAAAGAAAAGTACGTAAATTAATTTAGTATAGCTTTCTACCTACCTAAACAACAGTATTCAATATGATTGTAAGAAATTCGGATGAAGAGCTAATTAAGTAGGTAAGTAAAGCTGATTAAAAGCGATCATTTTCGACAATCAAGAGCAGAAAAAAAAGATTACGATTGTAATAAATTAAGAATTTTCAACTTTCCTGCCTACGATAGATGCCGAAAAAATGAAATAAAATCGCATAACCTAAGTTTTGGAGTCGAAAAAAACAGAGTTTTATCGTATCTCCTAAACTGAGATACGATAATGCACTAAACATATAAAAAAAAACATTTTTAATACAGTTGCTCACAAAGTGCTACTTTACGTAGCTGTTTAGCGTGCGGAAAGTTGGTTATGTCGAACTAGTGCTTTTTACTTTTCCAATTTTTTTAAATTTATACTTGTTCCAATTCACGACTACTTATTGATGAGTGTTAATATTAGTTTCCTTTAAACGTCGTAATCAGCATAAAAACCTACTGTTAATGTAAGAATATGAAAAATATACATATTTCATATTTTAATACTTACCTCTTCATCATTATAACACGTTTATTTTTTAATATTGAATATTGAAAATTCCGTTCTTAATAAGGTGTCTGAATGGAACGGAATAGCTGCCAAACGCCCATAGATATAATATACTTAAAGACGACGTCTAAGCGAGCTGTCACTGTTACCACTTTTGTTTAGTGTACGATTAACAATGTTTTACTTATTTTTTCGCAACTGTATTAAAAAACGTCGTTCGATACACGTGCGGAAATGTCATTCTTCACTCGTCCCGAGTCTTCCCACTCGCCTGCGGCTCGTGGCAAGATATCTCGGTACTCGTGAAGTAATGACATACCTTCCGCACTAGCATCGAAATGTACTATTTCTTAATCTAGATTCTAGACTAGATGTAAGACTTAACGATATCTCTCATATCAAAAACCTGATTCAAGCTCGAGGGATAGTAAAAGGGAATTACAATATCTACTCTGCTATACTGCACATAACAGCCATAATAATAGACATTGGAAAACAAGTTTGTTTGGAATTTATTTTTCAAAAATATGTGAATACCATTGTACGTACCTACTTAAGAGTTTTCCATTGGCATTGACGGCTGGTATGCCCGAAAAGCATTCGTCTAATAGAAGAGTAACTCTTTAAACTCAATTATGGAAACAACTATAACGTAATTGCGTGTTTCAAATTATCAAAGCAATTAAAACCGCACTCAAATCCGATCTAGTTTCCGAGTATCTGACCGACACCAATCAAATATAATATCCTCCGGTTTATTCATCATCAGAAACTCATTAACACACAATAGCGTTATTAAAATGCATACGAGGATGGTTTATCAAGCAATGCCTTCCAAGAAATAAATTGTATGCGTATGCTTCCCATTCTGTTTCCAAATTCGGCTCTGCGACATTGTTAGGTAGATTATACCTATTAGGTAATGAAATGACATCAGGCCATCACATTTGGCACAGTGAATCCAATATGTGTAGGAGTTAGTTCAAACGTGTACTTGTACTGAAATTAGTATGTTTGTCGAAACACTTAACGTATATCTTACTCATATTAACACACACATGATGGGATTAGTTGTCAAGCGGACCCCAGGCTCCTCCCATGAGCCGTGGCAAAATGCCGGGATAACGCGAGGAAGAAGAAGATTAACACACACATACCTACCTACACGTTCATTCGGTCCTAATGTTCAGATGAGTCAGAGTTAGTTGGTAGGTACGAGTATAAATGAAATTAAGAATTTAAGGTCCGATTGCATCGATGAAAAAGGGTTGGTGATTCCAGAACCTTGTTAAGAACCGTGGTTATATCCAATTTATTTTTAGATTTTTTGTATCTGTAATAGGACAAAAAATATGGAAATTTAGGAAACCTTTTTCTCTCCACCCTTGAAAGAGTTCATGACTCTCTGAGTGGAAACAGTATATAGGCACATAAAAAAGTTAGGGTGCGATTTTCTTTAAGTATATTTTCATTTGGGAATGTGCATTTTGTTACATGAGACAAAAATACTTTATTTTCTTTATTAAATATAAATAGATATGAATTATATGTCATATGGGTCGATGACCTTAAACGAAAATATGAAAATACTGTCTTACTTCGTCGACAGTGTCCCGGGCAAATTTAATTCACCCATATCTCCGGCAAAATGACTTCGTTAATAAGATCACGTTATTATCCTTACTTAATCATGAAAGTTACTTGTAAAGCTGAGCCGATGAAACGCGTCGCTACACCATCGGTGGGGAAAAAACAGAATTAACAATTTATTTAGGCGCCGAAAAAGCGTTTTTTGTTAATTGTACTGGAAAAGCAATTTTACTCGGGTAACAAGTTTAATTAATTAACGAAAGCTTACCTTTGAATGTCAATAAGTCAAATCCTAGTCAAATCGCGTGTAATATCAGAGTATTCAGAGTAGCGTTAGGTATTCATAAAGTATTTGGTAGTTGGGACCCCTATATTTAACTTTCTGAATGAAGTTATTTAGCTTCGCAAAGTTGGCCGTGGGTACTTTCGGCGGAAACGTAGGGGGAGCTGTACGTAGGACGTGGCTGGCATAAAAATAATCGAGGAAGTCACCTGAGGTATCAGGAGGGTCAGGGGGCCGGTGCCTCTGCCGGCCGTTCCACCAGCACCCGCAGCAAGGCATTTCGCAATCCTCACTTAACTGACACTGTTCATTGCGTCTTATGTTAAAGAAACACGACATCAAACGTATTTATCATTATTACGTAGAAAACATTTTCGGATTTTTTTCCGTCATGAAAGTTACGAAAAAATTTACGAGAAACATTCCCAGCGGCATTGGCATGAAAACTTTTATTCTCTATAGTTAAATGTTGCAGGCGTATGAATTGCGCCCTTAAGCCGAGTAGAGAGTGTCACATGCATATAAAATCTCGAGAGCCGTCAGTTTGCGTTCAGGTCGGGAGAACTTGTGCGATTGTCGGCATCGCGTTTGTCGCACAGTCGCAGCCTGGCACGCGCCCGCCCACCGCGGCGCTCTGCGCTGAACTGCGGTTAAATGATGAGGGTTTTCTATTTTCAATGTCATGTATCTTTATGCAGTCTTGTTATTTTCCTTCTTTATGGGACAAATGCTAAACAATTTATATCTCGTAATGGCAATTTTCTGATATATCTAACAATTTGTTTGTTTTTTTGGCCTTCTACTTGTATTTGTCTTAGCCAGATAAACATCGGCCGAAATTGTTAATTTAAGGAAAAAAGGGGTAAGTAAAGGAGTTGTTTATTTTAAGAGCTTAAATTACAAGTGAAACATTCCCAAATATAACCACGAGCCTTTCGAGTGTTTTAATAAATGGATTTCTAATATGTTATAAAATGTTTATCAGAGTCACTTCATACATAAATAGAGTCTCATCAAAGTTGTGATTATAATAGTTCGTCATTATCGATTTTTTAATTTTTATTGAATCTTTTTCACAAAATACAGAGAGCCATAATGAGCTGGTTGTGAAAATAAGCAAATCGCAATATCTAAAGCTTAAAAAGCTTGGCGACTTAAGTGCATAATAAGTCCAAATAACAAATAAATAATATAGTAAGTACTCCCTTATTATTCTACTCCACTTTAGTATTAAAAGAATGGCGGATGCGAAGAGAAGTACTTAGATAATTAAATTATGATAATTTAAACAGACGGAACGTCAATAGGCATTATGGATAACCGAAATTTTCACTTGAATGACACTCAAACAATAAAGTTCTAAGATATTCCTCGACTTCGCCAATTTTGAAATACCTATCTCAGGAGTGATTCTCGAATTTCTTAAGTGATTGCCAGTGACATTGCTACTTTTGTGTAAGTAAGTGCCTATGGGCTATGTCAACTATAACTTGTCAAGCTATAACAGTCAGCAGCAGGAGTTGCTAAGCGGGCGAGGTGTTCAAAATTACCTTGACGCGCTCTTTATTCTCTTAAAAATAAAGTCGCGTCAAGTTAATGTTGAACTAGTCAGTAATATAAAATAGAAAGTGTTTTACTTATCTACTCTTACTACCTGACATGACATATCATAAATACACATACACATATGTACAGTCGACGTCAAAAACATTACACTTGCATCTGACTGCTTTGTAATAAAGCAAAAAATGTAAATAAAAATTATCTTTGACGTCTACTGCACAAAGACGAACGCGCAGCCTTTTAAATAAAGGATGTCTTCCATGAAGCGCAAGAGGTTACGCTGATATATCATATATATCATATCCATAATAAATCAGTCCCAATTCATTTTTTTTTTTTTTAGAAATAAATAGCCTTTTCCAAATAAGTCTTACAAAACTGACTAAAACTAGGCCTAAAGTTTCATACGTTACTAAGTTGACTATTACAATGAAAATCTAAAATAATCCGTTACTATAATCAGAATACGCCTCCAATTCTTGTTAAACATAATAAAATTAAGCCATAGAATGTAGCGGTGGGTTGCGTTAGTTCATTAAGTCAGAAAACAACAAAAACAATTGTATTAACTCAGTAAGTATTGGGACACGAGGTTTCTATGAATAGTGACAGAATTGCTATATTGAGTTTTATTTTTTATCATTTGGAATGTTATTAGTCTTCAAAAAACAATGTGGAATTGTACTGAAGCTTCTAAGAATGTCTAAGATGCCTTTCCAGTTTTAATTTCACCGAAATTATTTATCTAAGACCCGCCTACTAAAAGATGAAAAGAAAGCTATGCAAAAAAAATATATCCAATTTTTTGTTTTTCGTACCGACGTAAGTAATCTTTGTTTGGCCAGGCTATTTTAAATACCAAGCAGTCTATAAATATTTTATCATTGGATGAAAAATTATAGCGTGGGCGTTGGATGCTGTCACTGTCCAATAACGTCCAGATAAATCAAACATTCACCAAGCTAAATAGTATACTGAGATACTGACTGACCTATACAGAACGTTACATGAGATTGTATGATAGCCACCTTAACAGGAAAGAGGAGTAGGAGTACCAGTAACAGGAGAAACATTGTAAATATGTACCTACTTATGGCGGTGTACCTACGCGCCGCTGATTAAACTTAACACTACTTAACCTAACGTCGACATCATGTAAAGCGCCATTTGAGGTTAAGTGCAATTCAGGATTAGTTAGTCGAATAGTGTCTGTTAATTAATATCTCTTCGTAATAAAATAAATAATCATTTATCCGTTTTTCTCTGCCTCAGCACCGGAAAAGCATCTTTAGTTGACTAGATAATCGGGGGAAGCTATGCAGTGTTTTATCACAACGTGTCGTGGCCAGCCTTTGTATAAACTGAAGGGCTGCTCGAGTGGATGCGGCTCCTACTTTATTCACTTCAGAGGGTATTAGGTCGGGGTAAGAAAATAGCTGCCCATCTTATGGTGATAAAGTTTGTTTTCAACACTTCAAGGCATACCATACAGAGTTAAAAAGAAAATTGAAAAGAAATGGATTGAAATGGCTTCGCTTTTAGACCTGGTACGAAGTACCTACGGAGGAACTTATTTAACTAAAAACATACCTACTTTTTTCATTTTATCTTTAGAATAGTTAGCAAAATAGATTACCCCCGCATAAAAACTCTACACGCACCATCGCCCACCCTGTAAAACTATACATCGGTAGACCTTACGCCTTTTGTAATAGTTTTGTATATGCCTTCCTATCCCATAGAAATGAATAGCTAAGGCTTTAATAAATATTTAATATGCAGGCTTTGTACAAAGCATCTTTTAATATTCACATATTTCCCATCTCATGGATGATCGCGAGAAATTCCAATAAATGCTTATCGATGCTGAAAATGCTCAGGAAATAGTAAGTAAGACCTATATATCTAGACTGAGGTATGAATATTTTAAATACTAGCGACCCGCCCCGGCTTCGCACGGGTTAAATTATCTAAAATCTAAATCTATATCTAATCTAAATCATACAAACGGACAGACGCGACGGGGGACTTTGTTTTATAAGGTGTAGTGATTGGACTCTGCGAAATAGCTTACCGACATTTATGTTTAAATGTTATAAGTAGACAGACTGCCGTATTCGAATTTCAAGATATTCACAAGAGACGACACGTACTAGATCCATTATAGATACGTTATAGTTTAGAAATCAACTAGTTCTCTTTTGCAGCGCAATTCGGGCAACCAATGTCACTTTTACGTTAGATAGAGTAAGATATCTATTAGATGTGAATTGGATCTCTAAGTCATATCCTGTGGAAATCGTTCAACAGTTTCTCCAGAATCGCGCAAATGTCAAATTTGACAGGTTAGATCTTAAACATATCGTTATCGTATCTTGGTGATGTCTAATAGATGTCTATTTCAAAATCCGAATCGGGCCCAGAGATACGAAATTATTATTAAACATTGGATCCTCGAATATCTCAATATTACCACATTAAACTAGGTACCTACTTTACGTATATGGCCGCTTTAACCATGTACGAATTGGAAATGAAAAATTTGCTTTCTGTTTCTATCCAAGGTCTGTATGTAGGTAATAAAAACAAATGGAATCGAGTATCTGAAGTTTTAAAGTGGTAGTTAGGCATAGTAACAGGTTTTAGTTCCAATAGCGTCACAGTAAAAACTTTAAATATTAAGAACTCGGTCACAACTCCGATAGAGGTACATTAAGTGCCAGAGATAACAAAATTGAGTCGCGCTGACCCAGCCGTTGGCATTGTTCCAAAACGATATTGTAAAATCTCGACAATCTGTATATATACAATCTCTACCTTGTTTAAGTGCTTATATGTAGCTCATGAGTGCCTATTTCGGTGTACGAAATTTGGTTAAGATAAGTTCGACATAAACATGACATAAATAACATTTTTGGTGACTATAAGGTTGTTTACATTTAATATATTAATAGAATTTTATACCTACCTACGTATGTAAATTTCGAGAGCTGTACGGTTACCATCAGTTTGTCACTGACATAAACGCCGTCGAGAACGTAATTTACTTTCTATACATCTCGCTCGCACTCGTATATTCGTGCAAAGTTGCAAACGGGATGTATAGAAAGTAAATTACGTTCTCGACGGCGTTTATGTCAGTGACAAACTGATGGTAACCGTACTGGTGTTCCCCTCAGGGTCTTCAAGAGAGCTGGTGGAGCCGAGGCAAAATGCAGGGACAACGCTAGGAAGATGGTTATGTTCACACAATAAACCATCTCAGTACCTTTGTAGGTACCTATATGAAAATCATATGAACATAATAATTTCCAAACAATATGAACATTGTTTCAATGTCAGATTAAATATCACACAAACATATTATGATACAATTATCTTGACGGGCCGATTGTGATTTATCAGACAATTACTTACATGTATCTCAATATAAAATACAAGCATTAACTTAATTGACATTTCAAAATTCTTGCAATGATTTTCTTTTTGACTTAGAAAACCTTTCAAATGAAGAATGAAAAAAAAGCTGCGCTATTTCCATAATTAAGTCTGAACGTGTAAGGTAAACGTACTAGTGCTCGTTTTATTAGCATTAGAAAAAGACTACGCGAACTTGACGTGTCTTTTAATTGAAAACGCTTTTTAAAAATCAGTAACTATTACTTATGAAAGCAATTGTTACATATTTGCCTTGACTTATTTTTCAAAAGTGTTTTTCAATAAATCGTCGTCGTCGTCGTAAATTTAAGAGTTAGACTCTTGTCGGTGTAGCTCTCTCCATTTAACTCTATCCAGGACCGCCTCCTTGATTTCCTTATACGACATTACAGCTACCTTTTCTTTTATTTGTTTTATGTAGCTTATCCTCGGCCTTCCCCTTCCTCTCTTGCCTGCAATCTTTCCTTCTATTATGTTATTTATAAAAGCGTCATGTCGTCAAGCGTCATGTTCTATAAATAGACACAACAAAATTGTTTACCTTTTTTCTAATGCTAAAAAACGAACTATAACAATGTATATATTTTTTTCGAATACATTTTCAATTTAGAATAGTAGAAAGTAGTCGTTTAGATTCAGACTACACCAGCAGAAATGCAGCGCGAGTAGCGCGACATTTCTGCTGACAGTGCTGCCTGCATTGCTGTCGCAAGTGTCAAAAGTCGCGCTGCAATACGGCAGCATTACCTACTGCTATAGCAGTAGGTAATAGTCCGAATCCCAAAAGGTACCTTAACTGCAAGCAAATTTAAAATGTTGACAACGAATAACAGACATACCTGTAGCCGACCCGGTGTTGACAAGGGCTTGCTTCGGTCCAGTTTGCTGAACTATCGTCGTCGGTGGAGAATTCATCTGGCCACCAACAATATTCTCTGGTTGTGGCTGCGTGATCTTCATATAAGGAGTAGGAGTAGTAGGCAAGGACAACGGGGAAGATAACCGTAAAGGTGACGTGGGTGTGCCTAGGTTAGACGGTAAAGATAATTTGGACTCCGAAGAAATAAAGGATTTCGTTTTACAAAGTATATCAGAATTTTCTGAGGATTCGGGAGTGCAGAGGACTGTGGGTAAGGATATTTTAAGCGAGCCATTTCTTGTTGGAGGCGAGTTGTCTTCGGGCGGCGAGTCGGCCATTATGCTCTATAAAGAAAATAGAGCCATTCAGTTTTATGGAGACAAATTCATGTTATTCATGTGGGATCTATGTATAAGTACGAATTGAGTAATGATAGCCATATCTTACTCGTGCATATTAGTTTACAAACAAAGATATATTTTTGTTCTATATTTATCGTAGCAAACACAATTTACTAATAAAATATTATTATTGCGGTTAGTTTATCGCGAAAATATTTTCTATTTTCGCTAAGCCATAAATTACATTTACTTGAGAAGAAATAAATAAGAGTTTGAAACTGGGGCTGCCGTTTTCAAACCTAATTCCCAAAGGAATCTCGCAAACTGGTATTAAATATTCAGTATGACTCAAGAGATTAATACATAACTTCTAATAATACAAAATATATTTTAAATTTACTAAAGCAATTTAGTAACGAAAAAATAAGTAATCACATTTCAATTCTTCGGTGAATATTTTGGTGTCTCGATTAAATAATGATTCGCCAAAAGTTCTCTAACAACTGCTTATATTAGCAAAATATTCTGTTTGAACGTGAGTTCACTCCTAGTGATATAGTTCGTTTTTTTTTAGCAATAGTGTTTAGCGTTTCTTTTAATTGAAAAACGCTTTTTAAAAATCAGTAACTATTATTCTGTGGATCTGTGGGTCAACTTTACGCAGCGGGGTTATAGCGACTTGCGAGTCCAATATGACAACGCGTTTAGGGTTCTGTTGGGGTTGCCGCGGCACTGTAGTGCGTCGGGCATGTTTGCGGAGGCGCGGACCGACGATTTTGCTGCCCTAATGCGCAAGGCGGTGCGCCTCCCTGCTAGCCCGTGTTCGCTGCAGCACTAACGGGATCCTGAGCGCGTTCGCGGACCGCTGGGATTCCGCGCTGATGCGTAGA
This sequence comes from Cydia splendana, assembly GCF_910591565.1. Classification (NCBI taxonomy): domain Eukaryota; kingdom Metazoa; phylum Arthropoda; class Insecta; order Lepidoptera; family Tortricidae; genus Cydia; species Cydia splendana. The sequence goes on from NC_085974.1 coordinate 10,254,194, forward strand.
TGGGCGCAGCTCCATGTATCGCGCTCCACGTAGGTAGGTAAGTTATAAGTTTTTTAAGTTTTATTTGTTAAATTTTATTTATGTTGCTTTGCACTAACACTAAATTTAAGTATGTACCTAACTTGTTACTAACATAATATGGGACTAGTCCTGAAATAAATATTATTCATTCATTCAATCATTACATACCTATATTGAAAGCAAAAGAATGTAAATAATCGTATATGATTTATAATTGTTACATATTTGCCATGACTTATTTTTCAAAAGTGTTTTTCAATAAAAAGACACGTCAAGATTGTTTACCTTTTTTCTAATGCTAAAAAAACGAACTATAGGTTTAGACACTTGCCACTGAATGCTGACTTGCTTTTAAGTAGGTAGTTATAAACTGGCAAGTTGCCGTTTACACATTTGTATGAATTAATGAAAGAATTAGAGAACTCATAGTTATTCATGCCGTTCGACTTTCGACTAAACAACAATAAAAAATACTTCATCAAGCTCATGCCTGACTCCATGTGAACCTATTCAAAATGTAGCCTTCCATCAGAGTGGTGGCGGAATGGTCCTTATGCACATGAAGCACAGAGGACCCTTCTCTGATGGAAAATGGAAAGCCACAAATTATGTCTCTTTGGCTAAGACAATTTTAGTTGTTTAAAATATTTTTTTGTAATGTTAACAGATTTATGTCGAGTGTTAGATCCTTTCGTTTAACAAATAGGATCGACTTTTATTGACTTGCAGTTTGACTAACACTAAGCAGCACTAAATGCAATGTGTAATGTAACCGCTAGTTCCTAAGCTAATATTAAAGGCCAAGCCACACCGGATGCGTATGCGTAGACGTGCACGTGCACGTACGCGTGTGGATGCGTTGTATAATACGAAAACTCATACGAGAGGACACACCGCTTGCGTGACGTGTGCGTGACGTGCGCGTACGCGTGACTTGCACGCAACGCAGCTCCGACGAGACAAACCGGCTGCGTGCTGCGTGCACGCGTCCACGCAGCGGAGCGGCAACGTCGCTTCGTTGCGTGCAGTGATGACGTTGTGTTTAACTGCGTTCCCTATGAGAGGGCGAACCGAGCAGGTTCGGACACGCACAGCTCGGTGCTGCATACTCATAGGTGCTGTGCGTGTACACGCGCAGCTCGCTTGTATTTATTTACAACTCGGCCGGTGCGCGTGCTGGTTTTTAATATGGATTCAGTGATAAAAGAAAAACTAATTAAAATCGTTCGTCAATACGAATGTATATTTACAACATAGCACAAAGATTACAAAAAATACGTCTTATAAAAATTTAATTTCGCCTGTGGGGACAAATCGATGTTAGGTATTAACGATACTATTGGAAAACAAGGTTGTTGTATTGTGAACTATTGTGCGTCGGTGAATACTATTATGTACTCTCAATTATCTCGATTCAAATATGAGACATTTTTTTCCTCTAATTGCAATGGCGGCATTAGGTGAGCTGCTTCCATTTGCAACGGGAGTTATAATAACATGATGTTGGTACTGTCGCAGGCGTATTTTATTTTACTGCACGCATGACTGAGCTGCAGCGTGCGCCTGCGTGGCGTGTGCAGCACACTGCGTGGCGTGCGTTGCGTGACGTGCGCGTCACCCGGTGTGACAGGGGTGCTGCGCACGTCACGCAGCGCACGCCACGCAGCGTGCTGCACACGCAGCCGGTGTGGCTCGGCCTTAACTCAGCGCAGCGTGTAAAACTTGCCCTCGAGATCCGTAACAACTATGTGAGCTCAGAGGCAAAATGTTTTTTTAATTAGGTAGCTGCACACTGGCTACATAGTAATTATGAGAAAAATTTATAAAGAGTATTCCATCTCCAAACAAATAATAGTGAATGCTCAGCTAACGTAGGCGTAAGTACAGGTAAGTATATTATTGCGAGGGGCTTCAAAAATGTCTCCGATATTAACGTAACCTTTACGAAATAAAATAAAAACGTTGACCAATTTACATCTATTCAAATTACGTTGATTGTGTCGGGAGTGTTGAAATCAGACGTTTGTTGAATATATAGAGTTAGTTGTCGCCTGGTTGGTGTTGTGGGGTAGGTTATTTGTTTTAATTTTATCGAGATTTTTAGCGTTCGGATTTGTGCACAATATGTGGGCACCGCTAGCCCAGGTGACTGACATCCAGAGAGAGATGAGCTGTAGTTGCATTGCATGCGTGATTTCCTGATGTCGATGTCACTACGAATTCATAAACGGAATGAGATAGTTTACTCTCATCTGTTATACATATACTGTGGTGCTATCAACCGAG